>NC_138137.1:2417500-3868363 GCF_964188305.1 Podarcis bocagei
TTGAGTGAAACAGTATCATTTAAAAAAAAGATTCACGTTTGTTCATATTCATTCCTCTCAGTTAATAGGGAAGATGCATTTGCAGAATTCGATGCACTTTGAAAACATCAAGGTGAAATTTCGCCTTTTGAGCTAAATAAACTTGAAAGTGGGCCATTATGTGACAAAAGAAGTACTTCAAACGACTGAAGGAACTTCAGAGCGCAAATGGATAGGGATGAAAGGAAGTGGCCAGTCGAGTGAGACAAGGATCAGTATTAAAGCTGATTTGGTTCAAGGCTCCTTTTTTCCAAGCAATTTTGTATAAAGAGAAAGCACAAGGCGGTGATGAAATTTGCTTAGAATACAAAAATCAGGAGAGGTGTAAAGGGGAACCATCATCTTAAATGTGCATGGAATTCTATTTAGAGCGGAGGGGCGATTAGGAGCCTGGGTCTGTGCTATACACAATGCACCTAAGCACTGCAGGCAATGCATAGAAGGCAAAGATGGGTGAAAAATAGGCTCTTTCCTGTTCTTGCCTCCCATTTCCTTGCCTTTCAGGGATCTCTCTTCCCTTTTCTCTGTGACAAAGAAAAAAACGGTATGTATAATATTTCCATTTATTCAAAATTGTCAAAATTCAGCCCACAGGGGAACCTTCTCAGGAACACCTGGAGTTTTGCGGACACGACTAAACGACTAAACAACAACCACAACATGCTAGAAATGCCACTATACACGATAACATATTAACTGCTGCATACCAACCATCAAATACTGTCGTATATGATATATCCTTGCTTTTCAAGTTACTTTTCTGGGCAAGAGGTGTACTTTCAGGTCTTATCAAGGGGTTTCTCAATGAGAAGAAGAGCTGGAAAGAAGTTTGACCACACTATTGATCTTCCCCTGTGACATACAGACATAGGGAAACTGGGGGGGGGGTGATATGTGTCGAGACCCATCTGCCCCATACATTTTTAGTGGTAACATACCATTTTAAACAAATGTAGCTTCCCCCACATAATCCTGGGGGCTGTAGTTTCTTTTTTTAAAAAAATAATATTTATTAAAGTTTCAAAAGGTACAAAACAGAAAAACAAAGAAAAACACAAAAAACAAAGAAAAAAGATTCTACCTTTTAAGTCTCATTTTCAATAACTTCTTTTCATTACTTCCCCATGCCTCCCCTTCTTGTATTCCAACTCCAATTATTTGTTCAAACAAGTTTTTATCCTTAGTGTCTTGACCTTAATTTGTTAATATACTTCTTTATAATATGTTTAACCCTTAGTTCATTATTGAATTTAATTCAGTTCATTCGTCAGCTTTTAAAATATATACCTTAATCATAGAGAAAAAAGTACTTTTCCTGAGGTTGACCCTAATTCCCATCCACGAATTCCCCATTCTTATAATGCTAAACAACATGAAATTTTACATTGCAAAATAAAAATCAGGCCCCTTTTGGACTTCCAAACCCCACCTTTCTCTCCCCGGTTTCAATCCCAAACCAAAGTCCATTAGTCCATCTTTTTAGCCTGGTGACCTTATGTCCGAGCCTCTCACATCTCTCTCAGTCCCTTTCAGCCGGCTTCTTTGGAAGTCTCTTATGCTTAACCCCCAGACTCGAAAAAATACTTTCTCAGTACTGACCATAATTTTTCCAGCCAGGCCTACTTGTTTAGGGGTGGAACTCCAACTCTGTTTCTTGAATCTATATGTCCCAGATAGTCCAGCTTTCACCTTGGTCAAACTTAAAGTCATCTTGGCAGGTCCCCGAACAGCCACCCCTCCTTTCTGCTCCTCCTGTTCAACAAGTGTCTTTTCCTTCTTTTCAATCTTTGGTTTCTTTTCTTGTCCAGCTGCCTGTGTTTTAAACATCAAGTCCTTTTCCAGCTCAGTAGATATATTTTCTGTTGACTTCGGTTTTGTAGGACTTGTAGACAAAACATGGCATTGCTCATACATCTTTCGCAGCTTTCCCATGAGAAAGACAAGCTCTTGCAAATCAGCTTGTATTTTCCGACCTATTTCCATTCTTGTAATGTCCGTGAATCCCCTCTAGAGGGATTCTGGTTACTTAATGTTCCTTTCACTTCCGATCCAAAAGTCAGGTTTATTTGTATCAATTTTTCTTTACTTTCAATACTTTGTAGCAATATAACCGGCTGAAGCTAAAGCTTTCAATTTTTCCCGACTTTGACAGCTAATTTGACAGCTGTCAAAAGTTCTCTGTAAATCCTCAGCAGGCTCTTTTCACGGGTTACTCCCGGACTCGAGAAAAGTGGTACTTAATCTAAATAAATAAACTCTTGTCCTCCAGCACAATACCTTAGACTTTTAAATCCGTGGAATTAATATCTTTTATCCAATCACAAAGAAGAAAAAGCAGCTCTTCTCGCAGCCTTAGTTGACAGATCCTTGCTTTAAACTGTTTACAATTGGGGGAAGACGGACTTCCTTTTTTCACCTCCCCCGCTCGTACCAAATCCACAATCGAAATAATTTTAGTCCAATTTCCAAATTACTCACGGGTTTTAGATGGAAGAAGTCAGCGCTCTCCGACAAATGGCATGCGGCTTTGCTCGGCAGGGGAAGCAGAAGACTCACAGCACCACGCCGCTCCCCGGCACCCGCTCCGTAGCCTTTAAAAAGGCTCCTTCACGGGTCGGGAGGGCGCTAACGGTGCCCGCTGAGTCACCATGTCCACGGGCATCCACGCCCGTGGTTTTTAAGGGTCCCCATGTCACCGGCACGGCAAGACCCAGCCCCTGTCGAGCAGATTCCCTCCGGAGCTCGGAGGGAATCCGCCATTAGCCGATCGCGCTAACCTGGAAGTCCTCCTGGGGGCTGTAGTTTCTTAAGGGTGCTGAGAATTGTCAGGAGATCTCATTCCCTTTAGATAGCTACAGTTCTCAGTTTCCTGGGGAAAATGGTTGACAGTTAAGTCACTCTGAAATTGTAGCTCTGTGAAGATAAGGGGGTCCTCTAAGGACTCTCAGCACCCTTAACAAACTGCACTTGCAAGAATTCTTTGGGGGAAGCCATGACTGTTAAAGCGGTAGGAAACTGGATGGGGCCTCAGTGACCAATGGACAATGTGGGAGCAGTATGTGCCATCCTAGCCATGTCTGCACAGAAGGAAGCCCTATTGAATTCAATGACTGGTTTCGTGCCCAAAGCAGCTTCTCGCAACAAACATCCACTTCACACCCTCCAACATTTCCCTGATGAAAATGGGGACGTCCTAAGGAAAAGTGGGACATTCTGGGATCAAATCAGAAACTGGGATGGCTTCTATAAATCTATGAATAGGGACCCTATAAATTCTATAAATAGGGACACTTGGAGGGTCTGCCACTTATGATCAGTTACAAAACATGGGGAGAAAGAATTTGTCAGGGAAGCAGTTTACAAAACATATCAGCACAATCAAAGAAGACAAAAAAGCAACCATTAAGCAAATACAAAATAAATTGAATATTGCAAAAGAAATAATCTGGATTTAGAAGGACTTCTGGGTTAGTGCGATCGGCTAATGGCGGATTCCCTCTGAGCTCCGGAGGGAATCGGCTCCGCAGGATTGGGTCTTGCCGCTGCGGCGACGCGGGGACCCTTAAAAATCACAGGCGGTGAAGCCTGTGAACCTGGTGATTCGGCGGGCACCATTTGCACCCCCGACCCGTGAAGGAGCCTTTTTAAAGGCTTCGGAACGGGGGACGGGGTGAGCGGCGCGGTGCTGTGAGTCGACTGCTTCTCCTACGGAGTGAAGCCGCATGCCATGGTCGGAGAGCGCTGACTTCTTCTTGTGAACAATTGGACTTTAAAGTAGCAACCCGTGAGTAGTACGGAAATTGGATTTCTAAAGGAATTTTTTTTTTAATTAGGCATGATCGGGGAAGGCGTAAACAGGAAGTCCGTCTCCCCGTCCTATAAATAATCTAAAGCAAGGACTAACTAACTAAGGTCGAGAGGATTTTTTCCTTCTTATTGGGCAAAAGATATTAATTTCATGATTTGGCAGCTTAAGTAATTTCTACTGGAGGATAAGAGTTAATTTTTGGAGTTGAAGTGTCACCCCCCCGGACCCGGGAGTGATCCGCGAGAAAGCCTGCTGGAGAGATATTGAAGAGCTTGACAGCTGTCAAACTAGCTGTCAAGACAGAAAAAGCGAACCTTGTTTTCTGTCTTTGCTGGTTATACTTGTTACAATTTGGTTATACTTTGTTGAAAATAAGGAAGATCTGATACAAACTAACTTGATTTTTGGATTCGAACTGGAAGGGACACTAAGTAACCAAAATCCCTCTGGGGGGGGGGGGGTTTGGGACATTACAAGAATGGCTGAAGGAGGGAAAACTCAAGCTAAATTGGACAGAATTTTCTTTCTCTTGGGAAAGTTACAAGGCCAAATTGATGTTTTGGCTACTAACGTTGCAACCCTGGACTTAACAGTAAATAAGTGCATTGAATTTGATAAGGATTTGATCCGGGAAGTGCATGCAGCTGGACAAGAGGAGAAAGTTGAGAACTTTGAGAGTGTGGCGAAAGAGACACATGTTGTTTTTGAGGAAAGGGAAGGAGGAGATGTGGTGTTGCAGATGACAAAGGAGAGCCAGAGTCCTGACATGATGGCTGCAAAGGAAAACAAGAATTGGATGATGAAAATCTGGTCTAAATTGGAGACTGAAGAATGGAGAGATCTCTATATGTGGAGATCTGAAGATCTAAGGATTACAAATTTGATCAAGGTGAAAGTTGGAGCTTTGGGAGCATTTGGACTTGAAAGGTGCAAGAAACAAGATTTGGGCTCCACTTTTAAGTATGGTGGTCTGGCTGGAGGAAGCATTGTCCCCATTGGATTAGAGCATCTCCGAGATCTGGTGTTTAATATTAAGGACTATCAAGAAAACCGGCAGAGAGGAACTGAGAGACAATTAATGGCCTCGGACGTGAGATCTCCAGGCTGATAGCAGATTAAGACTGATGGACATTTGTTGGGGATTGAAACCGGGAAAGGGGATGGGCTGGGGTTTGGGGATCCAAAGGGTGTATAATTATAATTTGTCTATTTCTTTTTATTCTGTTTTGTTATCAGTATGAAAAGTGGGGAATTCGTGGAAGGGAATTTGGGTCGACTTTAGAAAAAAGGATTTAAGAATGAGTATTGAGGTATAAATTTTGAGGTTTATAAGGTAAAATTGGTTTTTAAAAATGAATTAAGTATAAAAAGGTTAAAAACTGGGGATAAGAACTTGTTGAATTTGAATTGGAATATAAGAAGGGGAGGTGTGGGGAAGTCAGGGAAATATGTTATAGAAAATAAGGATTGTAAACTGTATATGTTTTTAATTTTTCTTTTTCTTTTTTCTTTTTGGTTTTTTCTTTTTAAAATGGAAAATTCTTAATAAATATTTATTTAAAAAAAGAAGAAATAATCTGGATTTAAATACATTAAAACAATGTGAACAGAAAGTTCCATCTGCTAATGCTGGTCTCCCTGCACTCCAAAGAGCCTCAGCAGCTGCTTCATAGATAGTTCAGAAGGGTTTCGCCCGGCTACAGGGAGCTTCCTCCCAGGTATGCAGAGCTAGGATCTCAGCTTCCGGCTGCCCCTTACACCTATACCTGCTTACGTGTGAGAGCAAGGGGGGCCCTTACTTCTGAGAAGAATGAATAGGCTGGGGCTTGAAGTGCCGCATCTCAAGTATTTGCCCTGCCTGTGCAAGACGCTGGGTTGTGTTCAGATGAAGTTGCACTTTGATCCTATTAAAATAAATGAGATTAGCTTTTCATTTTGATTTCTGCATTGCCTAACCATGACTAACTTAGCTTGAGATTCAACCCTTCGTCTTTGACTGAAAATATAATGACAGTAGGTCTTCATGGGATGCTTTAGTACTATAGTTCATGTCCTCAAAATAAAGAGAGAGAGATACTACAAGAGGATTATAAATCAAGCTGTACATTACATGTTTCTACCCCACGGAAACTTCTAGAATGATACAAAGTTAACCTCTGGCTGAAAATTAATATGATTTTTTTAATCTTACCTGAACCTGTCAGTTAGCTTCAACTTTCAGATAGGCTTAAAATAAAAATACACATTTTCTTCACCAAAGTAAATCAATAGTGCAGGCATGAAACACCATGTTAACATAATATGTAAAGTGTTAAGTCTCACACCTCTGGAAACAATAAATCAGCCAAGCTGTAATTAAACCTTCAAGCCTTGAGTACATTTTAAAGGAGAATCATAAAACAAAAATCGAGTGGCATTTTTAAAGCTAGTGCTCCCAGTCTAGTGGAGAGAATTTAAATTGAAACAGCACTGTCAGATCTTAATTAAAAATATACAGCAATTACATACCTGATTTCCTAGGGTCAGTTTAACAATCTATCCATCTTTTGAAAGAAACTCGCTTCTTTGAATTTGCTTAATGAGAAACTATGAAAATTTTAAATGGATAATAAAAAAAGTTTTTAAATTTTGATTCTACCAAATATTTGCTCTTTGGTCCAAGTTAGATAGATATGCTGGCTAAATACAAAGCACATGAAAATTCATTGAATATTATCTATGTGGAAATACTTCAGGGCATACACATGTTGAAATGCCCAGGAAAGTGAAAGAAGGCGGCCAAAGGCCACAAAGTGGCAGCAAATCCAGACTGTGTGGTTCTTTCCCAGGCCCTCTGCTACTCACTGTGGGAACGGGGGGTGGGGGGCAGAATAGACATTGGACGTGCAATAGGCAGGGGACACCTGCTTTGTTATCCAGGCAAGGGCCAGGATCCTAATGAGAGATGATTGAAGATTTTGACCTTTGTGAGTGCCAATATGAAATGGTTTTTTGACTAATTTGTGGATTGGAACTTGCTATCAAGCAGATTTTGCAATTCTCCAGATGTTGTGATGCAGTTGTCAGCAGTTCAGAAGTGTCAAAATGCACATTTAGATGAATATTTTGAGAGAAAACACACATTTAAATACATTTTTAAATAAAGTTTTGAGAAGTTTTAAAAATCAGATTAATAGATAATGGAACAGAAATATAGCTAAGAACATGCAAAAGTGGAACAGAAATAGACAGCTTGGCTAAACCCTACTCCTCATATGGATATTGATTTGGCTGTCTCAAAGGCTTTCCAGCACCTTTCATAAAAGTCCACTGTTTCAAAGCACTCAGAAATATATGCCTGAGTTTGGTAAATAAAGAAGGAAACGAAAAACATATTTATTTCAATATATGGACATTCATCTGCTAACAGTTTTGTAATCAGATGTTCTTGTCTAAGAAAAAAAGTGTGTGCCTTGGGATGGTCTCCCAGGAAGCAAACTTTTTTTTAAAAAGTGCTGTGGAAAAATATCCCAGTGCAATTATGCTGATTCTCATAAAAGTGATAATGGGGAACTAAAGCACAAGAGACCTGGTCCTTCATTAATAAGAGATCCGCTGAGTCACTATGGCTTTTGGCCTTATTCTTACAGAAGCCATTAGTAAGGTCTCCAAAGGGCAAGCATAGCTTAATACACCATTAGCATGAGGAGCGCTCTGCAGAACGTCGCATGTGAAGAATAGTCTCTAATTTACACAGCAGTGCAAAGACCTCCTTCACAGGATTACCTGCTGCATCGGAAGCCACAAAGCTATAGGCCACTGGAATTTCAGTTTGCATGGAGAAACCAGATATTCAGCAATACTGCTGAATGACTCTGAACTTTCCCTAAATGCTTTTGTGACATTTTTGACATTGTTACCCTTTCAATTGCACTAGAATTACAATGGAGCCAAATATATTTGCATTGTTAGATAATATTCAGCATCCATTTGCTGTTTCTTCTTGGCAGCATTTGTCTTCTTCTTTCCCTTCACTGCCATTTAATCTGATTGACTGACTGGTTATTTAATTTCTATACCGCTTAATATATTAAAAATATCTCTAAACAGTATACAAAAAACTGAAGCAACAACAGACAACTTAAACATTACAAAATACACAAATATAATACAAAGTTACTAATAGTTATAAATCAACATGAACACAACGTTACTAATATATAAAAACCATATATAATATATAAAATACTACACAAAAATCATATTAAAAAAATTATCTTGTATTTTTTGTCTGTGAACCACCGTGAGATCTACAGATTAATGACAACAGCAGCAGCAACATGAGTTCATTTTCCTTCTGACACACCCTCCTTCTCGGCCTCTGCATTCTTATGCAGGGTCCAAACAACCTCTCAGCTCACCTACACAATGAGAAGACCACCTAGTCTCTCAATCCAGGCTTCCTCGGGCTGCACACAGCTGTGCCCCATTCAGCCGCCCACTCCATACTCATTTCCAGGTGCAGCCGGTTTGCTGAGTTTCCCAGAGGGGGTTCAGAGGATGGGGAAAGGAGCCCTTTCCACTCACAGCTCTTTCCTCACCCTCCACCCTCACCTCCTCCAGCTGCTTGGCTGTGGTGACTAATGTGATTTTACCACTGAAAAGTTTGATATAGTAATACTAAGAATTTTATATTTATGTCCTGCCCATCTGGCTGGATAGGATGATGTCATGGCCACGGAAGCCCACAAAAAACCAGCACAGGCATAGCAGACCAAGGTGAGGAGGCGCCAAGGAGTCATGGAATGAGGCAAATGATCTGCAGCGGATTTTGATGTTTCTGTTTCAAACGTGCTAATTCCAAGCTGAAGAGAAACAAGAGAGTATTGGGCAGAGTTCTAGTCAAAATGATTTTTTTAAAAAAGCCGCCCTCCCTTCACCAACCTCTAACACCTCTCCCCACCACAGTAGAGCATATGATGTCCCATCCTCATTAGTATTTGAACCCCGCACAGGAAGGCACGGGGCTATATCTCTCTGGCCCCACATTCTGCACTAGGGTGTTGGTGGGGATGGGGGTCCGGGAGAAAGGGCACTTTGTGCACAATCAGACTGGCCGCACAACATGCATGGGAACTAGAGCACAGCCATGCCACAAAGTATAATTGCTGCAGCTGTCTCCTGTGACCACATTCAACTAAGCTGCTCATTGGAAAAGGCCAGGCACTTTGTTCCAGCCATTCCCACTGCTGGCCAAAGGCTCCCATCATGTCCATGTGGCCATGGTTACAGGCTCGGTCCTTCATTAGGGAGCCTCTTGTTCCTACTGCATTAATGTAAGTTTTTCATTCAGGGGGGAAACAAAGAAACCCAAATGACAGCCACATGTTCTTTTAAAAATATAATTTGAGTCAATGGCTTTGACAAGTAATTTGAGGTATCTCACAGAAAAAAACAACTGTAATCATTTATGTAATGAAATGCATTAAAATGCTTTGGGGTTTTTCTGAGATCTTAATCTGTAGAAAATTCAGATTATTTTTGTATTCCATTGCCTATAAGTCTCATAAATCCTATCCTGTAGCAATTTGCTTTTCAAAAGATCTTTAGTATGCTACTTCATGTAGTGCTCATTTTCAGAAATGTCATGCTTCCAGGATTCTTCCAACTGGTAATTCACTCAGGTTTGGCAGCAAGCTCTATAAAAATACGTAAGTGAATTACAAAAAAGACTGCAACTTCAAGCAAGGTCAGGTTTCCAAGATTCTTACCTGACTCAGCGTCTTTCTCCAACTTTGAGGTCTGCATGGTTTTACTCTCAATAGTCTCATCCAGCGCCATCTGGAACTTGAGCTGAACCACCAGAGCTGATCATGCTTTGCACTAGTGTGTGAAGCTCTTTCACATACATTATCGCAGTAATCTTTATGAGAGCCCTCTAAGACCATGAGGCAAAGGAAACAGCAGCCTGCCTAAATCTAGTGAGCTCTTTGTTTTAGTAGGATTCAGGTTCTGGACTTGATGACTCAAAGGGACCTTATGTTAAGCATGTGATTGTCCCTTGCATCTCTCTCTCTCTCTCTCTCTCTCTCTCTCTCTCTCTCTCTCTCTCTCTCTCTCATTATACTAAATAGGGAGCTGCATGGAGCAGATCTAGATCAGGGCTGAGATGTGGAGGAAAGGAAATTTATTCCTTTGCCCCACACCACAGTCCTGATCATTATCCCCCTCAGCTATACGTTACCAAGTAGAAAGATCCCATCACCATCAAATCTTGTCAATAGCAATTACTGAGGGGCAGGGAATCTGGATTGGGACTGTAACCAAAGATTCAATGCACTCACTCCCATCAGTCAATCTGGAAAAATAACATAAAATGGGATAGTTGTAGATGTACTTTTCCTTCGCTCTTCCTGAAGATTTCTACTGAGATCTGAGCACCCCATTGCCCATGACACTGTTTATAAAGTGCTGAATTTTTGTTTATTTCATTTGTAATGTAATTTCCTCTCTTTTTTCACCCTTTCTTGTAATGATCTTTAAATAAACCTTCAGAATTTTGGAAATTGTGACTTGATTCCCTGGGATCAACTTTGAACTGTTTCACCTGGCAATTTGTCCATGCTTCAGATCAGGGAGAAGGAAAATCACAGCTTGCCACTTCAGGCATTTGGGGTGAATATGTGTGGTATTAAAATTGGGAGGGGATGGAGTTGTGCATGCCAGTTCCAACCACTGAACCCCCACATGTGCCTTCTCCATTACAGGGCTTCCTACATTTAGTGTAAAAGTCTGAAGAGGTGTTCTAAGTGCCTTTTAAAGCATCCTTCCTCAATGACGAGCCTCGGGTTCCCCATCCCTTCAGGTACTAGCCTGAAAGAATGTCCCTCCTTGGAAGTTCATGCAGTCGAGCTGCTTGCTGCCTCCTCTTCTTCTAATGCTGCTCCCTCCCTGCCCCCCCCCAGCTTGGTATTTCTTCCATAATCCCTCCTCGCTCCTGCCCCCGCTTCTAACCCACTTCGGAAACTTTTATTTTAAAAAGTGGCATTAAATAAATAATGAACAGGAGTTTCCCTCAAATCAATACTGAATTATCTCCTCAACAACAAAATAATGTGAAAGGCTGTGTGGCAATTTTCTTCATAGAGTATTATTGATGTTACAAATACGGCCTCCTCACATCCACCAAATTCTCCACCTTCGTGTCGGCTTCTCCAATATTTACTTCCACAACACTGGAAGTTCTCTTGCTATTTTTGCTGCCTCCCATTTCCTTCCTCAGCAATCAAGAAAACTCCAGGGGGCATGAGAGTCACAGCAAAACTTGTTTGTGTGAAAATGAACATGGCCTCAGGTTTCTGTCAGGTGAGTGCTCTTCTTTTCACCTTGGCCTCTCCTGCTTCTTCCGTACCATCAACTCCCACACTTTCTGATCCACCTTGCTTGCTTTCTCTCCTCTTTTTACACAATTTTGTCCTCTCTTCCCTGTCCGTGTGATGCTGAACCAGCAACTGCTGCTAATTAATTTCCATTTAGCTGCTACAGAATTAACTGGTTAGACTGTGACTCCTGCTTCCCCCAAGGAATTCCGCAGACCAACTATATGAGCACTTACCAGGTTTCCATGGCAATTTAACTGGTCTAAAACCAATAAAGGTTTGTAGTGCTGTGGGAATTCTTCGTACAGGGATAGCCAATATGATTGCCTCCAGATATTGGACTCCAACTTTCATTGGCTCCAGCCAGCATGGCCAATGTTCAAAGATGGTGTGAGGTATAGTCAACTCCATCTGGAAGGCACCATCTTGGCTAACCCTGTCCTAATACTTTATTCTCTTCTGAAATGGTGAATAAATTTTCATGAATCACAATTTTGATTTCACATAGCTAGATGGGGCTGGAATTAATATTGTTTTGGAAACTGAAGTTTCCTATCGGCCAGGGGGACTGAACATGCATAGACAACTTTTTTTTTAAGATGCTAGTTTTACAGTTTCTGCCAGTTCAATTTAACCCTCATGAGTCCCTACTAAAAACTTGGACTCCTCTTTTGGGAGACACCACAAGAGTCTAAAAAATAAGCTCACCATGTCTACAGCTTGTTCACAGTGAAGTTATTTAAATGAGTCTCTCCTTTTGTAGCATAGTCCTCAATATAGGCAAGGTGCTTTGTGGAAATGAGTCTGCTACTATATGGTGTATAGGCCAAAACCAAAGAGCTACAGGTTAAAGAATGAAGAAAATTGCAGAAGGGCAATTAAAATTCTAGGAGAAAGAGCCCTTTGCATGAAAAATAGTTGCTGCTGCTGAGCCCTTCATCAGTAGAGAGAAAGCTTTTCCCTTGTCTCACACAACAGCATCTGCAGCAGTCCTGTTTGGTTTGTCACTTGTGTGGGCTGAGCATGATGAATTACATGTTTGCAAAAACTCAAGACTACTGACAAGGAATTTGGCCTTGGGACATTGTTTATTCCCTATAAAGGCCTCTGTTTCTTGTTTGTCAATCAAATATGCACCAACAAATCACCAGACTGAATACTGATGAATAAACTAATATTTTACAGGCAATGTTGGAACAAGAAGTCAGCAGAATGCAGAGCAGCATCATGCATATTCATTGTGAGTACATGAGACTCATTCTGAAATCCTGAAATAAAAACTCTTTGATATACAGTGGGTGTGTGGTTTTAAAGAGGGATGGTTAGATTCATAGGAACTATTGAAGGGGGCTGTTGTCATTGTCAACTGTTATGTCCTCAAACAATAAATACATTTTGGAACCAATGTCACGCTGACAGCCTAATACATTCACAATGAGTATAAACAGAGTGAAAGCAGGTCCAACAGTCATTAAGCAGAGTGAAACAGCCTGTTTCAGGGGCAGATTTTGGGGTGCCATAAGAGGACAGCAAAAACATCATGGCTGCTCCCAGCTCATTGCTCCTGTTCCTTAGCAATAAGATTACTAAGATTTAGCAGATGATGTCGCATTCCAGCCTCATATAACTCTAGCATGTTTGAATCTAATCAGTGCATGAAGGGGCTAAACCAGGTTCCCTCAAACTCAACCCTTCAGATGTTTTGAGACTACCATTCCCATCATCCTTGGCTACAAAAAATGCTTTGTTTCTCATTTCCTGCCAAAGGGTGATAGGTGTGTCACTCACCCATTAAAAAGCCTTTGAATGAATCTTCAGTTCCAGTGCTTTTTTTCTTTAAAAAATGTTCAGGGGTACTCTCGACTCAAGAAAATCACCATTTTATAGTTCAAATCGGGGGAAATAAATAAATGGACAAAAGTACAAAGATTCACAAAATGTTTAGGGGAATGCGTCCCCCTGCGTCCCCCCAGAAAAAAGCACTGTTCATTCCTATCCAGAATTCACCAGACTAAAGGCAGGCTGCATTGGTTCCCACTTCTGTCCTTGCTTCTGCATTGACTTTAGAATTGCACCATCACAGTGAAGGCAGAAAGGGATGCAATAATAAACTGAACTCAAATGGTGCCCAAATGCAGTAGAATGTCACCAGAAGAAAGTCTGTGTGAGTGTTATCAAAATTCTCTTTTCCTCTGCCCTGCTACTTGACATTCTGCAAATGACAAAACTGGATGCACCATTTTGCTCATATGTAATAGCAACACAGAGAGACTACTGAGGAGCATATAACGAGATATAGGTGTTATTTGAGAGATGGGGTGCATGGAAATCCAGGCCAAAACTGTAGTGAGTGCAGAGTTGGTACAGAGTTGACAATGGGTAATGCCAGTGTGGAAGACTGGGAGAGTCCACTGGGTAAAGAGCAGGAACCCAGTAGAACCTGGAAGAGCAGGAATACTGGAGAAGCTGCTGAGCCTCCGCAGGAAAATAATATGAGATTCCATTTCCATAGGAAGCTTTGGGCAACAGTTTTTTTGGGGGGGATACTCTTACTGAATTATCCTCCAATAAAAGCTGTGAGGCTGCCACATGGTACTTGTGTACTCAGTATTTTCAGAGGGCCTGCTTAGCATATTGCCAACAATTAGGCCTTTTTCTAGGAATGGATCCCCTAATAAGACATCTAGCAAAGACCACAACATCCTCCCAAGGATGTCTCAGAAACAATGTCACTTCTGAAGCTAAACCCTTTAGTGATAGGAACATGAGACTGGGATGATTGTAATTGTTATAGGAATTGTAAGGTCTTATATATAAAATAAATGTTCATAAACGTACAAGGCAAACACATACATAAATATATAGACCACATGTCTGGAAACAGTACAGGAAAACAGTCCTGAAGCCATTTTGACTCTTTCAGTCACCTCAAATATTTCTCTGCAAGGAGGAATGAAATGGAAAAGCCTCCCCATTTTCTCTTCGTTCACTAATCCTGTCTTAAGGGGTATCTGTGTATGAATTGGGTGAGCCTGTGACCTGGATTCAGGAACTGAGTATTTACCATCACAAAAGAATCGCCAGACTGCCCACATAATGTAATCAGTGATCATTCTCAGCTAACCTGGCAGACAGGTTTTCTGCTGTAGACTGCCTCTTCTGTGATATATGTATGATGTATTGGGGGGTGGTCTTGGGCTTCAGGGTGGCAATTTATATAAGGCCGTGCGCACCATTGTTCTGGGTCCCTCCTGCCTCCTGCAGGTGGCTGTGAGCACCCTCTTGCAATGGCTTTAATAAAGATCAGGCTTACTAGCTGCTTTGCTTCTCAATATTCTCTAGTTGGCCTCTGTTATGGGCTCTTGGGTACCCCATAAGGGAAAAGGAGCAGTTTTTTCTTACAACATAATGAAATGGCAACAGTATCCAGAGTTGATCATACGGGGCCTTTCAACAATAATAACATAAAAGCATTGTTAGTAAAATTGTCTTTCAGTTCAATGCCAGCCTGGGTAGATTATTATGTTCCAGCAGCAACATAAAAAGAGGAGCCAATGGCCAGTGTAAAGTACCTTAGTGAGCATTGCTTGTTAATACTTTGGAAGCAAAGCCCATTGTTATGAATTCCCTTTCAAAGGAGCACTTACATTAATAGTGTGAAAATGTCAAATAGTTATCTGCCAGGTGTGAGCCATTATGTCTGTGTGAGATGGTGCACTTTGGTACTTCTATTTGATGCCGGGTACAAATCTAATGAACGTTGATTATGATCTACTTCTATGGGTATTTGGGGGAAAGGCAGATTTATTTTTAGGTTGCTGTAATACTTTCATGCTGGAAACCACTTTCCAAATGTCATTGAAGGGCCTCTGAAAAACATTAATTTATGCTGGGTTTTATGTGTATATGTTTGTAGATGCACTATTGATCTGACCCAGTTTTGCGAGTTAGAAGCCTGCTTAGGAGTAAACTCCATGCCTAGTTTTACATTTCTCTGGTTACTGGAAACAAATGTCCGCATATCTTGTTGAAATGTGTGAACTGTTTCCCAAATGTGCCAGTTTGCCAGGTATATCAGCCCATACTGCATATTACTTCTGCTCACTGTCTTCAAATATTACTTGTGGTGATGAACAATCAAACTGGTAAGGCAACACAAAATAGCAACATGGGAGAGGCATCACACAGAGTGGACCTAGATGTACTCCTTGACATGGGGCTGCTGCCCCAAACAGAAGCCCTATAGGCCCTCCCCAGACAATTCCCTGTAAGAATTGTTGTTGTTGCCCCACATTTTCTTGCCCTCAACAATGAGGTGGCGTAGGGCTGGGAAATCAACATAGCTGAGTGTGATTAAGCATTAAAGGGAAGGAAATGCAGAACTCTGACACAGGGTGCTGGTGTCAATTATCTAATTCAACCTACAGATGCAATTTCAAGTGACCTCCCCGTGGCACCCATATCACAAGAAGCAGCTCTTAGTTCTGATGATAACCTCACAAGATAACTATGCTGGACTTTGATAGGGTTGGATAAAAGTCAACAGGACATAGATAAACCCCTTTTGCTAAACCATTTTGTGAATCCAAATTTCCTGTCAGCACTGAAGCCATGAACATTTTATCTCTGGCACTGTAACAAAGAAAAAATGTTGTTTGGCATGAGAAAGTCAAACACATCCTTCTACTGCAGAAAAAAGAACAACAACAGGACAGGTTACCTATTTCAGTGGCATACATTATTTTTCCTTTGTAAAATATTCAGTATTTATAATTTTATAACACCAACACAAGGCACGCTTGGGATGCATTCCATTCTACAAATTCTCACATCAGATAGTAGAAAACATATCATAAACTGAGCCGCAAACTTCAAATGTATATTTTTTCCAAACTGCATTGATATGGTCTAAGTCAAAGACTTTCTATGAGAACCTATCAATAAAATCATTTGGGCCTCCATCAGCAAAGCAGGTCTCTTCATATGCATGCCAAGTCTACTACAGTCCTAAAACTGGGAGATAGTCTGGAAAGTCCCCTTGTCCATTACACTGCTGTCATAAGCAGAGCATTTCCAGATTGTTTTCCTGGCTTTAAGTTTGTACATTACTTTGACCCTCCATCAGAGTACATTCATTCATTAAATAAATAAAATAAAATAAACCCATAAGGCTACTGCCAAAAAGGATGGCCTTAAGAAAGTAGTATTCCTCTTGCACCTTTAAGAGTGGTGTAGAAGATGGAGAATTTAATGGTATTTCCTCTTCTAGATTCTTCCTCGTGAGGCAGGAGCCTGGTCCACATTTTCATCTGGCCTCCCTCGAACTTGGGCTGCGTTAGATCGTCAGGGAGCCCAGTCCAGATTTTCAACTCCAGGGTTCTTCTATGGATTTCTGTCGAGGTGAAAGAAGCCCAATGCCATGTCCTTTCAATTAATGTTATTTTCATAGCCTTCCATTTTTAACTACCGACATATTGATTAAATGTTTCTTGTCATGTGGTTTACTGCTGTAGTATTAGCTTGCTGTTTAATTCATTCCTCTACTGAGTCCACCTTCCTTTTCTTAACAAACTGCCTGCTGTTCTTTTTCAGATCTGTTCATCTATTGTGTTTGACTTAAACTAACCCCTGACATTGATCCAAATAGTGGAGGCTTTATGCCTACCTACGTGTGAGTCAGCCCTCACATTTAAGTAGCTGCTACAGACCTAAAAGTAGGTCCCTTGAATGCAGTGGCACTTATTTTTGAGTAAGCCTGTGTAAGATCATGCTCTTTTCCTTTGACAATTTTCCAGTTACTGTTTCGCTGTGCTTAAAAATTCTTTAAATAGTATTAAGTGCTGCCCTGTTAAACACTGAAAGCACAGGAAATTTTGATCACAAGTTCATCTTAGCTTCAGGTTTATTTCTTATCTTGGGGTTGCTTCTCAAGTTTCACTGTTATTAAAGGACAAGGTTGATACATTTAATTGTTACATGTGTTTCAGCAGGTGTACCTTCCTTGACAAAAATTTCCTCTTCTACACAACTACTAAAGGTACTAGAGCCATTCTCTTTATCACCTATACACTCTAATTTTCATTAAGCCTCTCAAACAATTGCAGCCATTTTAGTGGAGAAATCACCTACCCTTTAACTGCTTATGGGTCAAGTCCTAGCTCCATCACCTGGGAGTAAGCTCCATTGAATTCAAAAGGATTTACTTCTGAGCAGTGGTGAAGCTACCTGCCCCATCACCAAGGGCAACGTACATCCGGGGGCATGGCTGGCGCACGTCCCAAGGGGTGTCAGGGTGTATGTGACAAGTGGTGCACGTACAGTGAACGGTGAGCTTCCTGGGGGCAGGGGCGGAAGGAATGGCCACTTTTAATGTTTTCTTCTTCTTTCATCTGTATTACAGTAACTCATCAGAACCAGAATATCCTTAAAAGCAATTGTTAACATTATTTAGTGAGGCTGCAATCCATCTAAAACTGGTTGGGAAGAAGCCACACTTAATACAACAGGACTTCCTTCAGAGAGAAAGCATGCATAGACTTAAAGGAACCAGATGATAAGAAGGACGAGTCTCTTGCAACTTTAATACTGTATTGGCCCAAATATAAGCCAAACCCAAATATAAGCCGCACCTTTAAAATTCAAGGGGGCGGGGGAGAAACAATACTCAAATATAAGCTGCTCCCTTAAAATTCTGCAGGCACTCACACCCGTTCCGTTTTACTGTATCATAAGAGCCATTTTTAAAAACAAAAAAACAAAAACTGACATCTAAAACATATCACAGTTGACACCTCTTCCCTTGTGCAGGGGAGACTGTTCAGATGGTACCTGTCGCTACAGAAAAGGCCGATGCCCCCCCCCATGTTGTCACTACTATTAGATGGCCCTAGTTGTTCAGGGCTTTATATACTGCTAGGAGAGCTCCATCAGTAGACCATGAGACTCTTAATCCCAGGGTTGTGGGTTCAAGCCCCACGTTAAGGAAAATATTCCTGCATTGTAGGCAGGGGGTTGGACTAGAGGACCCCCATTTCAACTCTACTTTCTATGGTTCTATATATTAATAACAAGGATGGTAGCTAATAGGCAGCCAGGGCAGCACATTTAACAGAGGTGTGATATATGTATAGCTAAGGACACCACTCAGCTCCCTTGCTGCTGCATTCTGCACTAGCTGCAGCTTTCAAGCCAAGCACAAGAGTAGCCACACATAAAACTAATTGCAGTAATGTGAAGTTACCAATGTACAGACCATGTTTGCCAGGCTATCCACAAAAGGGCACAGACTGAGACCCTACCTACCCGCAGACTGTCTTATCAGAGTGGTGCACGCGCTAGTTATCTCCTGATTGGACTACTCCAATGTGCTCTATGTGGGGCTACCTTTGAAGGTGACCCGGAAACTACAACTAATATAGAATGTGGCAGCTAGACTGGTGACTGGGAGTGGCTACCAGAACCATATAACACCAGTCCTGAAAGACCTACATTGGCTCTGATCACAATTCAAAGTGTTGATACTGACCTTTAAAGCCCTAAATGGCCTTGGCCCAGTATACTATCTGAAGGAGCATCTCCACCCCCATCGTTCTGTCAGGACACTGATTTCCAGCTCTGAGGGTCTTCTGGTGGTTCTCTCCCTGCAAGAAGTGAGGTTACAGGGAACCAGGCAGAGGGCCTTCTCGGTGGTGGAGCCCTCCCTTTGGAACCTCCTCCCTTCAGATGTCAAGGAGATAAGGAATTGCACAACTTTTAGAAGATATCTAAAGGCAGCCCTGTATCAGGAAGCTTTTAGTGTTTGATGTTTTATTATGTTTTTATATGTGCTGTAAGCCACCCAGAGTGGCTGGGGAAATACAACCAGATGGGCAGGGTATAAATATTACTACTACTACTACTACTACTACTACTACTACTACTACTACTATTAAGTGCTGCCCCATTCAGGGGAATACCCTGTTTCCTGGACCTGAACCACTCACTCACAGGGTTTATGGCCTATTAGGATTCAGTCTCAGTTTCTTAGTCCTCATCCAAGCTGGTCCTGCATTCAGGCACCAGTATAGACCATGCATGATCTCTCTTGATTCAGATGTTACAGTGAGAAGCAGAGTTCTGACAACTATAGAAATTCATGAGAGGGATGATGGTTAACAAGCCCACAAAAAGCAAATTGTAGTTTCTTGTGTCTCTAGAAAGGGATCCTCCCAACTTTTTGAGGTACAGACTTGGGTCTTTATTATTTCTGGCTACACCTGTTATCTTGCAAAGAAGGAGAGATTTCTCTTCTTTGGAACTATATTTTTTGCCAAGTACAACTAGTTTCTGTGGCCAATGAAATCCTGAGTATTCCTGTTTCTGACAAATTATTAACTGCAACACGGTGACACCAGTGAAAAAGCAGGAGAGGTGTTTTTGCTCTCAAGCAACAGGCGGCAAAAAAGAATGTTATTCAACACTGACTTTCTTTGCTGTCAGAACTTGCTAGTGCTTCATCAAGCACATGTCTTCATTTCAAGGTGGAAATTATTTTACCTGATTCTGAAGTTTTGAGGGTTTTTTGTGTGTGTTTTTAGCTCAGTGGGAAAAGACAATAAATCAGCATGTGTGTGAGTGACTAGGAAGATAAGTATTGATGGATGAACACATCTGCCCCTCAACTTGAAGGAAGCTCCACGTTTGGGAGGATTGCTTTTTAATAAAGAGACCCAAAGTTTACTCATTGCCATTCTCAGTGCTCAGAGGATAGGGTGCTGATGTAATCCCTTCAGATAGGAATCCTTCAGCAGAGGGTTAAAAAAATGTTTGAGGGACTGCACAATGGGATTGCCTGTTGACCAGTAGAAGCCAGACCCTGTTCCCACTTCAAGAGCAGCTTAATGCTCTTCTATTGAAGGGTGAAGCATAAACCTTACTAATGAATAAATACCGTAAATGTGCTCAACTCTAGATGAAGAGAGAGATGCATTATCCCAAGAGAACAAGAACTACTTGCCAACTGCTATTCCTGCTGCTGGCTAGGAGGACACCAGTGGTCCATGGGAGAGGGAGAGGCCAAAGACAGTCCTCCATTTGTCATCCTTGTTGCTGGCACAGGAACACTAGTTACCAGAGCAGAGGAAGGGACCAAGAATAATTTCTCATGCCATAATTTGCAGCAGCAAGGGAAGGGGCTAGTCCTCTGTTTTCTGCCTTTATTCTGTAAGATGCCTTGACCATACCAATGGAAAGGAGGGAAGAGTGCGTGGAAAATAAATACATGTTTACCAACCAAATTGCTGTTAAAAGCACAGGGGCTGATAAGAAATTGGTAACCCCTGAAAGCCTAGTCATTCTTACAGTTCTCTAGAATGTCTACATGCAGAGGCAGCATTCCTGTGAGTTCCAGGTACAAAGAGCAAGGCATGGCAAGTTTACAAGGGCATCTGCCTGGGTTCTGTTAGAAACAGAATACTAAACTAGACGGACCACTGGCTGATCTGCCAGGGAGATCCTGGCTCTTGCATTTTACATCCTTGGCTGCCCCATTTGAGTAATTTCTGTGTTGGCCTTTAACTGCAAAATTGCCTCCAATCTGAGATATGACAAATAAACCTATCGTAAGTGAAATCAAATTGATCAATAACATATTTCCATGTAATCTTTCCAAGTAATTCAAATAATGGCTATAAAAGAATATTGTATTGTCTTCATATTAGCAAAGCCAGAAATTAAATTTCTGAAAACACAACAGGAAAGAGTCAATGGAAACTAAATAATAATAGAAGTTTAAGTCAGTGATACATAGCTCAAGTGGAAGCTTCATCTGACTGGTCCCACACAATGCAAATGCAAAGACAGGAAATGCTGAAGTTCCAAGCCAATGCACACTTACCTGGATATTTCTGTGTCAACATGGATAAGGGTGGGGCACACAACCTGGCCCTAACTTGCCAGAGAGTGTGCTGTCTCATGTTGCATACATACACAAGGCCAAAGCACCTTCTACTTCTTCCTACAGTGCTTCATAATTTGGTATAAAGGCTGGGATGGACTTGGCAATAATGGACATTCAAGAAGTGGGAATGAGAGCAATTTAATGAGACAATAGCAAGCAAAGCAGCCCCAACAGGTTTTGAACAAATACTCTTCCTCATCGGGAGCTATAAAGTGTGAGTGTGGTTTGATTCCTCAAATCTTGAAAAAGATATTTATGAAACAACATCAGAAATAATTCTAATGCACAAGATTCCAGGAGCTACCCTATTCCAGGAATAAAAGCTGCAAGATATCCAGTGAAAGAACCTGGCATGAATTATATATGTTTTCCATTATGGTAAAAGGTAAAGGTACCCCTGCCTGTACGGGCCAGTCGTGTCCGACTCTAGGGTTGTGCGCCCATCTCACTTAAGAGGCCGGGGGCCAGCGCTGTCCGAGGACACTTCTGGGTCACGTGGCCAGCGTGACGAAGCTGCACTGGCGAGCCGGCACCAGCACAGCACACGGAAACGCTGTTTACCTTCCCACTAGAAAGCGGTCCCTATTTATCTACTTGCACTTAAGAGTGCTTTCGAACTGCTAGGTGGGCAGGAGCTGGGACCGAACGACGGGAGCTCACCCCGCCGCAGGGATTCGAACCGCTGACCATGCGATCGGCAAGTCCTAGGCGCTGAGGTTTTACCCACAGCGCCACCCGCGTCCATTATGGTAGCCCAACATTAAGAAGCACTCTGGAGAACCAGAGGGATACGTTTTGCTAGCTTTGGACAGGGGAAGCACCTCTGGCACCACCTTGGAATGGAATCTCTCTCTACAAGTGTAAATCTCATTGTTTAAGATCTTAATGCTTATGATGTGAGACAAATGGAATCAATTGTCCGGTGGCCTAAAGCAGTTGGATATAGAACTGGCACTTCCATTGAGCAAATGTAGTATTTTCCTTGGGCCTCGTGCTCTGCTGTGGGTCAACGGACATTTGCAATTTGTACTTCTTAAAATTCCAAGGATGGGCCATGGGAACTCTGAAGCTTGGGCAAGGGTGGTACAGGAGATGAGCCAGAATGCTCTTGTGGAATATATATATATATATATTTGGGGGGGGGGTGGATCCTTGAAGACTCTTATGTATAATGCTGGAACATAGCAGATCTGGCACTTACTGGCTTTGCAAACTCCAGTGTTGGCTATCTGTGAGCAGTGGCGTCACAAGGGGGGCAGGGGCCGGTTCGCCCCATGTGCCATGTCTGGGGGGGTGACAAGAAGGCACCCCGTGGGGTGCTCATCCTGCCGCCCCGGGTGCAGTGGCGCCGCAGCCGCATGTGGAGGATCCTCCATTCGCGACTGCAGCTGTGAGCAGAGGATCCTGCCACTGTCTGTATGGTGCTCAAGCGGCGCGGGCGGCAAACAACTACTTACAACACATGCATGGTGTCACACACATGCACTATAAGTAGCAACGCCGCACATACGCTGTATATAGCAGTTTGCCGTCAGTGCCGCTTGAGCGCTGTATGGATGGCGGTGGGTTCCCTCCACCACCGCTACAGCCTTGAGCATAGGATCCCGGCACCATCTGTACGGTGCTTGAGCAGCAGCAAACCGCTATGTATGGCACATGTGCGGCATTGCTACGTACGGCACATGTGCCATATGTAACGACGACGCACATGTGCCCACATAGCGGCAACGTGCATGCCCAGCCGGTGGTTTGCCCCGCCCCGGGTGTCGGTTAGCCTTTGTTCGCCCCTGTCTGTGAGAAGACCAGTAAAACAGAAGCTCATTGACAGTCTCAGAACCAGCTGCTACTTTGCTGAGCCATTTGGAGTGAGGTGAGGAACTGAGTTTGGACGAGTGAACAGGGTTCAGGATTAAGCCTGTACACACACACACACACTTGGGATTCCACATAGCATCTAACTAGATAACAAAAGTAGTTATTCTGTCTTTCCTGTATTTTCCCAGTCCAGAAATCAATCTGCTGTGTCGGCAACCTGGATGTGAATCTAACAAACAATCAAGCAATCTCATCATTTGCCCAAGGCTGCTGCTCTAATGACAGCAAGGTTGGATTTGGAAGGAAATCAGCTAGCAGTAATGCAGTGTAATCAAAGTGGGGAAAGTACTTTCAAATGTGCGGCTCTTTAAGTTGGCCGTGTTTTCTTTGCCAGTTCAGTTTTTTGAAAAAGTGAAAAGCACAGGGACAGAGCAGCATGATGTAAGCCTTCTTGAAAATAATACCTTGAGTGGGCCTTTTGTGCTGCATCACTGACATTCTTAAAGAAAATCAAGCCTGTTTGCCCCTCACCACAGCAATAAATATGAACATTTTTAGCAATAGCCCAACAGGCAAAAAGCCATCTGGCTCATTATGGCAACACTTCCACCATTAATCTGCTCTCTTAAGAATAACTCTTGTACCGCTCAGAATTCTTCCTTCCCTTGAACATGCATATGCAGAGAGAAAAGCTTTTTAGTTTTTGATTGCTTTCCAGAATTGTTCTCTCTCTCTCTCTCTCTCTCTCTCTCTCTCACACACACACACACACACACACACACTTTTTATTCAAAATAGAGATACCTCTTCTTAAGGGCTTGTTTGTTGGTTGGTTTGTTTGTTTTGATTTATGGAACTGAAATAGCCCCATTGTTTACAAGCTGGCTTCTAGGTGCCTGTAAAGTTCCCTCAAGTCACTTCAGAGGCCCATTAAAGCCCACCTCAAAGGATACTTAAATTTTATAAGTCCTAGAATTCTTTCCCTTTGGATTGAAGTCTAATCTGCTGAAAATTTGCCAGCTTTCCTGGCCTGTCCATTTTCCTCTCTTGCATGTAATGAAGGCATATCACTCTGTTCAGCTCCCACTTCTGAACGGAAGACTCAGCAGAGACAAAACCTAAGGAGGGTGGGTTTTCTCCTGTGGGTCCTTGGTATGGCATTTGACTCCCTCCCTCCACTTTCAGATTCCCTCCCCCACATATGTGTGAAGCAAACTACTCCACTGGATTGCATAGGAATGCATTCGAAGAGGAGCTGACTTCTGAGCTCTCAGACTCGTTCAGAAAAGATATCCAAGTTCCTTTTGGAAGAACTCAGGTAGTTTCGGAGTTAATCATAGGAGGGCATGGGAAAGCTCACCAATTTCTAGGTCCTTATGAACCTAAAAGCCATGCACCTAGAACAATGTTTCCTGCCACCCCAAAATAATATTTTCACGTGCAGCCTGGCTCCAGCTACATTTGCCTTCTGACATTAGCTTGACAGTCACAAAAGCTGCCTTTCAATGCCATTCCATTCCCAGAGAGGTTCATCTGGCCCTAAAGAGGAGGGTGGCAGCAACCAGATCTCTCAGAGATAATATGGTAGTTTTAATGTGGATTCCTGTGGCTAATATGGGGCAGGGGGGTGAGGGGGTATATGTGGCGTTCTTACTAGTTTCTTGTAGTGTGTGTTCTTGTTATTTTTATGGTGCTGATTTTATGGTTTAATTTTATAGGCTGCTTTGAGTGCCTCAGTAGGCAGAGTTTTCCTTGAGAGCAAAGCCACACAATTTGTGGCCCATCAATCTGAAATGACCCCTTCCTCCTACTACACAGTGCAATAAACCTCCCATTTTTGCTGCCTGCTTTGGACCACCAGAACAAGGAGAATATCAAGCCCTGAGCAGATCACAATGCACAGCAGGTATGGCTTCGTGGATCACCAACCATGCAGACTGAACACAGAATGGCATGCTAGGCTTCCCATGCCTCAGTTTTTCTGATCTCCTGCATTGGTTCCCTACCTAATTAACAAATCCAACCAGTCACTGTGACATTTTCAGACATGTTGGCAATGAATGGCTATAAATAAATGGAATCACGAGGGATGCAGTCTGCCATTACTGATTTCCATTATTTATGAATTCCTGTAAGTCATTCTCTTTTGAAGCAGTGCCACCAGTCACTTCCATCACAGCAAGGGAAAGAAAAACGGCAAAGTCAAGTTCAAATTCTATATAAGGTGAACAACACGGTGGCTTGAATGGACATTTCCTCAATGGATAGGACAAGAATGTAATTATGCTTCCATCAATCATCCTCACACATCATTCATCAGCTGTATCTTGCTCCAAGCAACTGGCATGCTGTTTCTAAATTTAGTTTGGTTTTGTGCAATATCTACCTTTGAGGGCTTAGCACTGAGACAGCCTCTCTTTTCCAGTTAGGATCTGCTTTCTAATCATATTTGCCAGCCGGTTTCGCCCGAGTCATGGGAAGGTCAAGTGCTTCTGCTGATCCCACACTGCAGGTCAGGACCCCAGGTCAGCTAAACCACGGATCTTACTGACTACTGGTACAATCTGACAGCTTGTGTATGTAAAGCATATGGGAAAACATTGGATTTCTATTTCTTTGGTACCTAATTTCTTTCAAATTCATTTGCATGTACATAGTTCTCGGGGCTTTTACACAAAGAATCCCTTGCATGAGTGGAAAGCACAGGTCTCTGCCTCAAAACAAAAGGACAAGCAGTTATGTCCCCATCAGTTTCTAGAGGATTTAGTTTCTTTTCTACCCACAACAGCAAAACAGTTCAGATGCAGCAGGCAAGATAAACAGGACATTTCTGACATAGATCAGATTCAAGGTCTGCTATCTTACATCAGAATCATGGCCCCACAAAGGCTGCCCTATTCCAGAGGTTCCCGAACTTTGATCTGTGGACCACCAGTGATCTGCAAGCTCCATTCAGGTGGTCCTTAGTATGTCACTGAAGAACACGCAATACGGATTCCATAGAATTCATATTGTAATACAATAAAATACAATAAAAGAAACAATAAAAATACAATTAAGAATTATACAGCATCTAGCACGACACATTTCAATTGCTAAAACAGACTGTGAATGTAATTAATTGGTTTGACAAAACCTTCAACAATTTTCAAGTAGTTGGGG
The DNA here is from genome assembly GCF_964188305.1 of Podarcis bocagei. Lineage (NCBI taxonomy): Eukaryota > Metazoa > Chordata > Lepidosauria > Squamata > Lacertidae > Podarcis > Podarcis bocagei. The sequence continues at coordinate 2,443,620 of NC_138137.1, forward strand.
AGAGGTGTTTAGGAACCACTGCCCTGTTCAGTATTTTTGATACCTTACATATCTAGCTCTTTTATTCTAGGCAGTAGCACAGCACTGAAGTAGGGCTGTAGCTTCACATGGGAAAGGTCTCAGATTCAGTCTTTGGCATTTCCAGGTAGGACTCCACAGCCAACTGGTATAGACTGTATTGAACCAAATAGGCTAATGTTCTGACTCTGTGTTGCTTCTAAAAGCTTTCAAATCACATTCAGAAGTTTCTTATTGTAGGTTCAAATTTGTTGTGGCACAATCCAGCCAAAACGTCAGCATTTATTTCTCATTAAAATCAGTTGGCCTTCAAATCCCTTAACTTTGGCCTTCACCCTTTATCCCCAGTACAGTCTGGAATTGGGCCTTTGATGCTTGCATTTTGCATCAGATAAAGCTCCCATTTGAGTGAATGGGAGCTTTTCCCCAATGCAGATTTGTTTGTCTCGGAGCCCTGACTGAGATCCAAAGGGCTATAAATCCCACCACCAGAGTTCAGATCCAGACTGAGCCCTCTCTGCTGGCAATGTATGAAAGGAAAGCTTGCATTCAAGGGGAAAGGGCTTGATAAATGCCCCTTTTAAAGAACTATTTCAGAAGTGAAGAACTGTTTGATGCATCTTTTTCTAAATAGTGTAAATTCACTCTATGTAGTTTTTCAGCAGTTAGCTTTGAGAGTGTGTTCCCCCAACTTAATGGAAGAGAAATTACATTTGTGTGCATTTTTATCTAATCATATTAAAGTCACGGTATTAAACATTGCCCATATTCTTTAGTTTCGCACTCCTCTAGCTAGTATCGCCCTCAGTCTCCTACAGACTTTTCCCTATCAGTCTGGATTCACCAGTTTTGACAGACATGATGGCATTTCAACCTCTTGAATTCAGCTCCCAGCTTTCCAAGCCTATTGAAATGGAAAGGGACCTTCCCATTGATTTTCAGTGGCTAATTCTGAGTCTCCACAGAAAATGTCACTCTAACCTGGTGACTTAAGTGCTTTAGGCAAAGAGTCACCCTATATTGATTTTGAAGCTCCCATGTAGCATTAAGATGCAGAGGCTTCTGGTGGAGTGGGGGGCACTTAAAAAATAACTGACATAGGACAAGCAGATTTTTGTTTTGTTTCGATTTTCCTTTATTAATACATGGTTGCTTCAGGTCATGGCAGATGTTCTCCTGGTGACATCTAGTTTGGTTGTCCTAGGGAATTTTAACATCCATGCCGACACGACCTTACAAGGGGCCGCTCCGGACTTCGTGGAAAGCATGCCCTCCATGGGGCTGTCCCTGAATAAGTTTGGCCCAACTCATAGCCGCGGACATGCCTTAGACCTGGTGTTCACCTCTAGTGACGTGGGTGATCTGACACTAACTGAAAGTGAAAAACAAAAGAAGTGCCATGGTCGCATCACTTCCTGACCAATTCAAATGGTCCGCCTCCGCCACTTAATGGATCCAAATGGTTTCCAGAGAGTGGTAGGAGATGTGTTATCCCAAGTTGATGGCCTTTCAGCTGATTCCTTGGTGGCCCGCTGGAATGTGGAGTTAACCAGGGCTATCAACTACCTGGCTCCAAAGCCCCATCTCCGATTGCATGGAGCCCAGTCAGCCCTGTGGTTTTCTCCAGGGCTGAGGGTGATGAAACAAACGCTGAGACAGCCAGAGTGCCGGTGGCGGAAAACTCATTCTGAATCAGACCGGACACGGGTTAGAGCTCACCGTTGATACTACCTAGTGGCAATAGTGATGGTGAAGAGGACCATCTTCAATGCCTTTGTTGCATCTGCAGAAAACAGCAGCAGGAGACTCTTCCAGGTGGTTCATAATTTAACTGAACCACCTGTGCCATTGGGTAAGGACTCCAAGATCTCCTGCAATGATTTTGCAAAGTTTTTTTGCAGATAAAGTCAGTCAGATTCGGAAGGAGATTCCACCGTGGGAGCAGGGCCGGGGTAGGAGAGTGCTAGAGTCTTGTCTAGTCACGTTGCATGGGATCGATTCCAATCTGTTACCTCCAAGAATGTGGACAGGCTGCTTGGACCACCTGTTTCCTTGATCCTTGCCCTTCCTGGCTCATAAAAGTGAGCCAGGAAGGGCTGGGCAATGGGTTCCATGGGGTGGTGAATGCTTCCCTCTGTGAAGGAGCCTTCCTAGACCCACTGAAATTAAACTGTTTCTTTAAAAAAAAAAACAACAGTGGCCAACTATCAGCCAGTCTCAAATCTTCCATTCTTGGGCAAAGTGACTGAGCAGGTGGTTGCTCAACAACTCCAGGCACGTCTGGAGGATGCATACCATTTGGATCCCATCCAATTGGGATTCAGGCCTCATCATGGGACTAAAACTGCCTTGGTCGAGCTAGTTGATGACCAGTGGGCAAGGGACCAGGGTGAAAGCTGTTTCCTAGTTCTGCTGGATCTCTCAGTGGCCTTTGATACCATCAACCATGACATCCTTCTGGACCATCAAAAGGGGCTGGGAGCTGGGGGCACTGTTATACAGTGGTTCTACTCCTTCCTCCTGGGCCATGTCCAGAAAGTGGTGTTGGGAGATGGGTGTTCAGACCCCTGGGCTCTCACTTGTGGGGTGCCTCAGGGTTCCGTCCTCTCCCCCATGCTTTTTAACATCCATATGAAACCGCTGGGGGGTTAGGCTGGGTGGATAATACCCAGCTCTACCTCTCTTTTAAATCAGAATCAGTGAAGGTGGTGAAGGCCTGGAAGCGGTTGGAGGATAGATGGTGGCTAACAGATTGAGGCTGAATCCTGACAAGACAGAAGTGCTGTTTCTGGGGGACAGGGAGCGGGCAGGTGTGGAGGACTCCCTGGTGCTGAATGGGGTAACTGTGCCCTGAAGGACCAGGTGCACAGCCTGGAAGTCATTTTGGACTCACAGATGTCCATGGAGGCACAGGTCAATTCTGTGTTCAGAACAACTGTCTACCAGCTCCATCTGGCATGCAGGCTGAGACCCTACTTGCCCGTGAACTGTCTTGCCAGAGTGGTGCATGCTCTGGTTATCTCCCACTTGGACTACTGCAGTGCACTCTATGTGGGGCTGCCTTTGAAGGTGACCTAGAAACTACAACTAATCCAGAATGCGGCAGCTAGACTGGTGACTGGGAGTGGCCGCCAAGACCATATAACACCGGTCCTGAAAACCTACATTGGCTCCCAGTACGTTTCTGATCACAACTCAAAGTGTTGGTGCTGACTTTTAAAGACCTAAGTGGCCTTGGTCCAGTATACCTGAAGGAGTGTCTCCACCCCCATCTTTCTGCCTGGACACTGAAGTCCAGTGCCGAGGACCTTCTCGCGGTTCCCTCCCTGTGAGAAGTGAGGTTACAGGGAACCAGGCAGAGGGTCTTCTCGGTAATGGCGCCTGCCCTGTGGAACACCCTCCCAGCAGATGTCAAGGAAATAAACAACTACCTGGCTTTTAGAAAACATCTGAAGACAGCCCTGTTTTGGGAAGTTTTTAATGTTTGAGGTTTATTATGTTTTTAATATTCTATTGGGAGCCACCCAGAGTGACTGGGGAAACCCAGCCTGATGGACGGGGTATAAATAAAAAGTTGCTGTTGTTGTTGTCTGTAAGAAAACCAAGGCCAAAGCCCTCTCACTTTTAAAAATCCTATCCCTGCCATGGTCTCTTTGAATCATAGAATTGTAGAGTTGGAAGGGACCCAAAGAATCATTTAGTCCAACTCCCTGCAATGCAGTAACCTTAACTAAAGCACCCCTGAAATGTGGCCATCCAATCTCTGCTTAAAAACCTCCAACGAATGAGCGCCCACTATCTTTTGGGGGAGACAGTTCCACTGTTGAACAGCTCTTCTTACCTGAAAGTTCTTCCTGATGTTTAGTCAGAATCTCCTTCCTAGTAGCTTGAAGCCATTGCTTCAAGTCCTACCCTCCAGACCAGGAGAAAATACGCTTGCTCCATCTTCCATGTGACAGCCCTTGATATATTTAAGGATGGCTCTCGTATCTCCTCCATATCTTCTCCAGGCAAAACAAACCCAACTCCCTCTAAGGTTTGGATTTCAGACCCTGTGTCATCTTGGTTGTCCTCCTCTGCAAACATTCCAGCTTGACAGCATCTTAAATTGTGATGTCCAGAACTGGGTACAGTACCCCAAGTCATTTATATATTTACACATAAACATACACTGAACTTTTTATTGATCATATCTTTTGTGGACCTTGTGGGATGTTAGCATCCAAAATGCCTATGTAAAGGTTTATGTTTGAATAGGCTGTAGAAGCCTGTGATGTCCTACACCTGAGGCCATCATTTTAGGTTGGTTAGGTTATTAACAGTCTTGTGAGTCTTAACTATTACAGCAGCATGTTATACAAGTTGTGTCGTGTTGCTGTCTGCCTCAGAGTATCAGTCAGTCTGTGAATGTTAGTCTGTAACAGTTTATTCTATGTAAGATGTTTTACCAACTAAAAGAAATATCCACCTGCATTTGTATACTGTATATATTTAATCAGCAACTGCAAGTACACTAAGTGAAATTTGGATGTTCTTTAAGCTTTAAACAGAGAGTGTCTTATGTAGTTTTTATAGGAGGAAAAAGAGAATGGAAGGGTCATACCACCCAGGGCTGTCTTCCACATACTCTGCAATTGGAAACTGAAGTCTTAATTCCCACAGATCTCAGTGTAGGCAACTGACAGCATAAAAATGCGGGAAAATATACAAGAAAGTGGAAATACATAAAAATATGAAGTGTAAGCCTACAAAAAAGCATGATCTAGCTGAAGAAAAACTCTTTGAAGTCCCATTGGTTTCAAAGATGATTCCCCATCTCTTAAAAAAAATAATCAAGTGACATATTGGCTTGATTATTTGGCTCCACACACACATTTTTATAGAAAAAACATTCTACAATATGATGCATGACATGTAGAAATGCATAAATCAGTCTATTCCCAGTCAGTGCTTCTTTCATTTCTGTTTCTAAATTGATCTGCAACATACTTTTAAAAATACAGTAATCTGTCTTAAAATTCACATTTAAATATATATTTTTAAAATGATTTTTTTTTTTTAAGCTTAGTACTGAATTGTAACATTAGGGAATTCCATGGATAAGATCTGGTCCATCCATTAGGCAGGCAGTGTGAATCAGGTGCTATCAGAATTTGAAAACATCATATTCATCAAGCATACCTAATGATATTAAAATGTCCAGTCCGTGTTTAGACAGATTCTGAGCTCCGGGAGTATTTACAGTTCAGATTTGCACACTTTAATTATTGAATGCTATTTGAATAGTAATTAGTCAGTGACCATTCCGCTCAGCTCAGTAGGTCCCTCTGATGATGGTGACTTGTACTTATTAATTTACTATTAATTAATTAATTAATTAATTATTGCTTCTTCATCTCAAAGATTTATCTCTACTTGCATTTCTCAAAATTATATTTTCACTTACACTGGGGTAGATAAATAAAATCAGGGTGACAAGTGTTGACAGTGAGTGAACATCATTATGAAGGTATTTTCATATTAATCTCCAAACACTTCACATTTATTAAACTTTTTCTCCCACATATTTATATGAGCTTTTTAGTATTTACTATCTTGACATCTATGGCGAATTGGTTAGCAATCATATTTAGAAAAGCACTTGAGCCCATTATTGTGTTCTGTGTGACTTGACCTCCAGGAATGGATGCTGATTAATGGGGAATCAAGGCCAGTTTAAAACGCAGGTCACACTTACTGAGATGCAGACCAGGAAATGAAAAACTGGTGGTTTTATATGTAGCCTGAGAAAGAGAAGTAGAGGTTTTGTTGCTAGTTACTACATCTGTAAATGGACTGCAGCAGCCTTCCTTTTTTTCTTTTCACAACAAAGCTAAACTGATAAAGCAGTGCTTCTGATTTCCAGATGACACCCAAACAGACTAACTTTGTGGCTGTGGGGGGAGAGCTTGCCCACACTTACCTTTCCTCCATTCTTTTCAGGCACAGTTAAAAGCCGTATGTCCCAGGCCATTTCTTCTGTTCCCGAGCTTTCCTCACGAAACCTGCTTTTTACAGCTCAGTTGGAGCAAACGGCAATGTGCAAGAAACCCAACTGACATTTGCTCCGATTGAGCACTAAAGGGTGGGGTTTTGCAAAGAAAGCTCGGGGTGGGGGGAGGTAAGTGTGGATAAGCCCAAACTTTGGACCTTGATCTCCCAGTCCTAGTACAACATTCCAGCTACTAGAGTCTCCTAACCATTGTGTCACACTGGCCCTTAGCAAAGTGCTCTGTGGTAGGGCCCCCCTACATGGGTGGACCCCTGTCTTCAGGCTTACCTCATAGTGGCAGGGGCAAGCAACCATTTTGATTTCCCACAGTACCGAGGAACACTCAACATGGCTCTGCAGCTTTGTCAGAAGCTTAAATGTCAGCCTGCCACTGTTGCAGCTGGGTGTCAGGGTCTGGCTGGATGCTGAAGAGTGGTGTCTCGATACTGGTGAGAGGGCAGCAGGAGAAGCAGGGTTGGACAGGCTTGGAAGAAGACATTAGTGATTTGGGGGAACCTGTAACAGCTGAGAGATGGGAGTCAGAGGCAAGAGAAACTGTAGGTTTGGAAAGTGAAGAACAGGGGCAGAAAGAAGGAGAGAGAGATGGGTCAGGCTGGTGTAGAGTCAAGGGCTTCCACTCCTCCTGCCCCCAGCTCTCCTGCTCTCCTGTCTTCCAGGACCAAAAGAGGATTGAAGAGGGAGCAGCAGAAAGAGGTTGCACACAGGTGTAGTCTTGTGTGCAGCTCAGGTGAGGGAGATACATCAGCTGAGGTTGGAGTGGGGCCTCTCTGTTGCTGCAACTGCCTCATCGGGTGCACACCTAGGAGTAGCTGAGAGATGTAGGACTGATGAACATGCTTTCCCCCAACTTGTAAGTGCACTTTTGACAATAATGAGTTATAGTAATTCCTCACTCTGGACATGTCTTGCATGTAAGCCTTCAGCAACTGCCCACATATACTGACTGCTGATGCTATGCTAAGGACAGATGAAGAAAGATGTGCCAATGATCACAAAGCTTAGATGGTTTTAAGGCTGGGAGAGGTGAAAATTTTCAAAGTTTTCACTGACAGGCCTATCTCTTGGCACACCAACCAAGAGACTTTTGCTCCTTGGTTGTCCATTCCAGGATTGCTTAGCCTGATGAGCTTTCATGGCCTCTGCAACTGCAGATGAAAGGGCAAAGATGCTTAGCTAGTTAACAAATGGAAATGTGTTGCACAAAATAGAATCTTAACTGACATCTAAGGAGTCATCCTGTTTTATTTGGTGGCTCTGCAGTCTTAGAACTCTTTTTTTAAAAAATCAATCTTTATTAAAAGTTTTCAACATAAAATACAATAAAAGCCAAACTAATATTGAGAAAAGAAATAGGAAAAAAGCAAGAATAAGAATATGAAGAAGAGAAGGAAAAACGAGAAAGTGAATACGAAGCCCTCTGTCACAATTAAATCTTAACCCTTATTCCACACACAGAAGAATGAGCCCTCCCAACTCTGACCTGGGAGCCCCCCCTCTTCCCCCAGCCCCCAACCCTGGGAGAGCCTCTCTTCCCTGCTCCTCATCTTCTGTCCATCACCTTCCTGTGTGTATCTTTATTAATCCAAAAGAGGAAGCTTTAAAAAGCAAAGCATAAATATTGATAGAATTAACAGAAGGAAAACAAGAATTAGCGATCATAGAAAGATAAAAGAGAAATAAAATAAAATAAAAGGAAGAGATTCCAATACTCTGTTTGCCAAATATGTATAAGAAAAATTATTCAAAATATTTAAAGTCTTCAAAGTCTTCACTCCAGGATAACATCCAGCTGCATTGTCCAGCTGTTTCTCAATAAGTTTCATTTTCTCAGCCTTCCCTCCCAGGCATCTCAAATTCACCTTTTCCACTCAAAAAGTTCAAAAACGAGTCTTCAATTATTGTTTTCATTAAATGCCCAAAATAGTCCTCCAGTTTAATATGATAAATTTCTCCCCAAGGGCTCTGACAAGTCTTCATAATGACAAGTCCATACTTATTTGCTTGTTCAGTAATTTGTAGTCAGTTCCATATATTTCAGTCCCATTTACTGTTGGCCATACTTCATCTTGGTTTAAAGAGAAAAAGAAAGATTCTTCTTCCATTCTTTTTCCAATCCAATCGCCAAGAGTTGGGAGGCTTCTTCTTCTGTGTTCACTTCAATCTGTACACAAGGCTCCATCTCTGTCATCTCCAGTTGTCTCTTAATGTCTTTGTTCATAAATCCATTCATCTCTTCCAGCATCACAACAGTCTTTTGTCTGTTTCCATCCTCTAGACAGCTGTATGGATATCCACTCCTATTTATTGTCTGCTGTTATACATTTTGCACCCACCTTTACTCTCATGTTCCAGCAGAAGAGAATCCACATCTTTTTTCCACAGGTCCTGTGTATTTTTTAGTCTGATCTATCTCTGATCTAATTTCTTTTAACTTTCTATGCTCTTAATTCTGTCAGCTGCTTCTTACCCTGTTAATTTGTGTTTCTTTTGCCTCCTGACTAGTCCTTTAGATTTCTGGCTGCTAATTATTTGCTTCCAGCCTTAGAAATAGTTAAAAGAATGAGGTTTTGCTGTCCTGAGGTCCTTATTTAAGGACTATTATGCAGTGTGTGGGCCCGGTGAATGTTCCTCGCTCGAGACAATCCTCCACCCAAAAAAACTTTTGTCTCCAGGATGATGAATGTCTTCTTTTGAGCATGTGAGGCTTATACCTGAACTCCCTTATATCAAAAGACATCACCTTCAATTACTACATAATTATCTCTGTCGACAGGAATGCCAGCAGTTGATGACTAGTCCATCATTTTCCTTCCTGGAAGTCCTCTTCCTGGAAGAGCTCTTGATGAAGCAGAGACCACACAGCAGTGGTGCCAGCTTGCCCCCATGATCATGGGTGCCCAGGGCCATGTGCCATCCCCAGGATGTGTGGGCATGCTGGGGATGTGTGTGCACTATGTCAGCATGCCCACTGGTGTGCTGACACCAGTCATGTGTGTAGCGGCAGTGTGATAAGCACACCCATGCCCGTGTGGCGTGTACATGGCTGCCTCTGAGGGGGCACTCACAGCCCTGGGGAGTTGGTTCACCTGGCACACAGTGTTTATGTATGCAGCTGTGGAGGCTCAATGAGCAAAACACTTGTATAACAGGTAATCAAGGTGGAGAGTCTCCTGAACATTCTTATTTTAACACTGGCAGTGGACAAGGAAGTGGACAATGTATTTTGCTCACAGAATTCGTGCTAAGTAGGGACAGAGAAATGCACATTGTACTAAATAAGAATGCACTTGGTAGAGTAAGAGTAGGATTTATAAAGTAAATATCTGCTTGGAATTATTAAAGTTGCTATTGTGGATGTTATGTTTGCAGAGCATGGGCTGATAAGCCCCATTGATTTCAATGGAAGAAAGACGACAATGCTTGTCATCCCACTAGCACATAGAAGGGGTTGACTTGGAGTTGATAGTGCCCCAATTAGGTTTTTTAATTTAAAAAATACACTGTGTCATACTAACAGAGAGAAAACATGTGGTATTCAGGTACATCCACCAGCAGTTCATTCCACTTCTATATTAGCATGTGTCAAGCGGACATCAACAATATGGCTTCTACAAATGTCATTAACTTCTCTACTAACAGGATCTTGGGTAAAGCAGATTACTTTTGCATGAGTGTATTAATACCACAATTGGATTATTGCGTTAATATGGTTGAGCTCGGGGCTTCTGAAGGGTTCATCTATTAGTGATTTACATTACTTGATATCTTATTTCCCTGACACTTCAATGGCCTATGTTAGTAATAGTATACATGTCAGTTCTGCGCAGAGGAATGCACAGATGCTGGAGCAACAACAGTGGATGCAATCCCAACATACACATATCTCTTTGGTCATCTGTACACAGCTTATTGTAGTATTATCTCTGATTGCCTTTTCATTAACACATATTGAACACACATTTTGGAAGCTGAGTGTGAGAAATGACTCCATTGATATGTATTGTATTTGTGGTGATGCTCTATCTGTGGTGTCATCATTTGATCTCTTATTATTAAATAATAAATATACAGACTGTGGGTGATATCAAAGTCATAATCAGAACAGACCCGCTGAAATTAATGGACTAAAATAACTCATGTCTGCTGACTTATTTGTATCTATAATGTCACTATGACTAACACTGGGTTATCACCCTGTGTCTTTTTTTAACATTACAGCAAATATATATGGATTTCAATGCAAGAAGCATTTCATGGAAAATAAATGATAGGTAACAAGAAATAGTTAACTAATCAAGAAATACTAGAGTGGAGCCAAGGGGACTGTGAAATTAAAACAAGGGAACAACTAACAAGAGGTTACAGCCTCCGGTGGTTTACTCATTTACAACTAACAGAGATTTAAATTGGACAAAAAGACTTTTGGTATAGAACAAAAAAAGACAAATTTTGAAATACAGTTGTGTACAGATGATGAACATATTACTGCAAAAATGTATAAATTACTGTTGAAAAGTGAAATGCAAGAGGAACAAGTTAAAGAATGCATAATTAAATGGTCAAGAAGCTTTGGGTATAATGTGCAGATGGAACAATGGGAACATATGTGGACTAAAAGGTTAAAATATACGCTGTGTAATGACTTAAAAGAATTTTTAAAATAAAATTATGTACTGTTGGTATTTAACTCCTGAGAAATTATTTAGAATGTACAAAAAATATTCTGAATACTTGTTGGAAATGTAAATAACATGAAGGGACATGCTTGGTGGATATGTAAAAAAGGCCAAAAAAATACTGGATACAAATAGATACACTGACATGGAGAAATTTGAAGATTAACTTTGAACTGAAACAATAACTCTTCCTGCTTGGGCATATGAATATACAAATAGAAAAGGACTATGAAAGTTTGTTTCAAGATATGATTACAGTGATGAGACTTTTATATGCACATAGATGGGAAAATTCATCATTACCAACAAAGGAATAATGGTTCTTAATATTAACAGACTTAGCTGAGGTAGCAAAACTGACATGCCTAATCAGAGAAAAGTCATTGTTAACATTTACTAAAGATTGGAAACTTCTCATAGACTTCTGTATATACACACCACCCTATAAATACTGTCTATTGAAAGATGAAGAATCAGAAGTTCTTTATTGTATTTGCATTCAACTTTCAATTTACTTTCTAGACTATTAGCTACTCTTGCAACTCTGTTTTTTTACTATTCTATTCTGAAACCCCCATACCAAGATATAACTGCCCAGCACTTGTGCAAGAATGATCAATTAGGAAGACAGTTTAACAATGACAAATAACAACAACCAAACAAAAGCAAAATGGTGCCTACAATTATAAATAAGAGAACAGTAGCTAATTAAAATGCATTTTTCTTGAAATTTACAAATGTATCAAAGAGACAGATGGCCAGGAACATCTCCTGCAAACCAACTACTGTATTCCTGGAAATAGCCAGGGTATAATTGTTCTCATTTATTATCTATGAGACTTTCAAAAACTGTGAATTCCAGAGAAGCAGAATTGAATCTGGAGTCTGATGCACACCAGCACGTTGCAAAGCATCTTTGTAAATAAGCTACAACTGAGCCAAAAATTCTGAGAGACACTGTGCCCAGCTTTCAGAAACTGGAGAATTCTTTCTATTTACCACCAGAGTCACATGTGGCTATGCATGTCCCAAATCAGTGCTTGGACACAGTAGTGGACTCAACAAGATGGAGGCCATATGGGCAGAGGGCTCTATTTTCCAGGAATTAGGAACACAACCTTTTTAGATGGGGTTGCTGTCCCCTTGAAAGAGCAGGTGTGTTGCTACTAAATCTGCTGTTGTTGCTGGGGGTGCAAGGAGTCTTCTGGGGGTCTTCAGGAGCAAGGAGTATCTTTCACCAGTTTTGAAAGCATTGCTAGTTACAATAATTTCTGGGCAGTGATGGCCTGCTAAAGTGGTCCCATGTACTGATAACTTCTCATTTGGATTACTATAATGTGCACTATGTGGGCTAACTTTGAGATGGCTAGGAAACTGGAGAGTATGAAACTGAGTCAGACTCCTTGGTCCGTCATTGGTCCAGCCTATTGCACCTTGTTCAAAATATGGCAACCAGATTGTTGGCAGGCTCAGCCTATTCAGATCATGTAACACCTGCCCTGAAGGAACCAACCAGCTGCTGATATGCTATCAAGCCGTAGAGGTCTGTAACCATGAGGGGACATGGGGGGGAATCCCTAGCAGGGAGCTGCTTGGCCGCAGAAAGAACCCTGGGGTCTCCTCATGACATGAAGATGGTTATGCTCCAGCATGACTGCTGGACTCACTCCCAGAGGCACAAAGACCACCTCTTCAACCTCAGCATCTCAAGTGTGTAGGGCTCTTTCCAGCCAGACCAGTTTTCTCTGCGTCCTGTGTTCCCATTCCCCCAGGGGCCTTTCACGTGCTTGCAGCAATGCAGAATCAGTTTACCCATCACATTTGCCCATGGGGATGGACACATCCAAGGGGCTTTGCAGCACTCTCCAGTTCAGCTGGCGGTGGCAGCAGCTCAACAGCCACATCTATCCTAAGAGGAAGGGGAGGCATGTTGTTTTCCTCCATACCAGAGGACTTTGAGGGGCTTTCACTTTGTGCAGCAGAGAGCAACTTGCAGCAGCTCAGGAGCTGCCTTGCCTTTGACTGCTAAAGATTAAGGAGGAGTGGGGGGAAAGGAAGGAAGAGGAGGAAGAGGGATTATAGACCATCCCACAGCCAGCACAACCCCCAGAAGCACCCATGACATGTTAACATATGGAGGGTAGCAGGGGAGAAAGGAAGAGTTAGAGAAGGTGGGGAGGGGGTCTGTGTGCATGTAAAACCTGTGGGTGTGGGAAGGCTTTTGGAGTACAGTGGTACCTCAGGTTAAGAACTTAATTCGTTCCGGAGGTCTGTTCTTAACCTGAAACTGTTCTTAACCTGAAGCACCACTTTAGCTAATGGGGCCTCCTGCTGCCGCTGCACCACTGCTGCATGATTTCTGTTCTCATCCTGAAGCAAATAGTACCCAAGGTACTATTTCTGGGTTGGCGGAGTCTGTAACCTGAAGTGTCTGTAACCTGAAGCGTCTGTAACCCGAGGTACCACTGTATGTGGAGAGGGCTTTGGGGGATATTTTTGGGTGCTGATTTCTGACGAGATCTTGCCAGAACCTGCCACCACTACACATTCTAAGTAAGAGATGCTTTGGCATCTCACCTCAAGAGGCAAAATGGGACCAACTGCCCCTGGTTGTGGGGGAGGTGAGCCTTAAGGACAGAGAGAATAAGGGCTCATCCACAGGTGCCTTAAAAGCATGGGTCTGAGCCATTTTGCCTCACTGCTTCCCCCTAAAAAATGCACTCTTTACCAATGAATTGGAGCAAACAGCAGTCCATGGAAAACCATGAGTTCTCCCTAGGGCAAATCTAGGCGTGGATGAGCCTTGAGTGGTTAGCTGCTTGGGATGCAGCCGTCGCCTGAATGTGGTATGTGGTCCTTGGCAGCTCACTGAAATCCATTTAGTCCAGCACTCTGATTGGGGCTGTGCCCATCCAAATGCCTTTGAAAAGCTGAAAAAGCAGCTGGGCAGGGAGGCCATCACATTTCACTGTTTGTTACCAGTGTCTGACATTCAGAAAGAGACAGAGAGAGGTAGCTAATGGCTGAGAGCTTGCCACAGTCAGGCAGGTATTGTGGAGGTGCCGACTGTCTTGTGCACAAGTATGACTCTTAGAAAGCAGTGTTCCTAAGCCTTATGCAAGCAGGGGGTGTACATGTAACAAGTGGAGTAGGTGGGTAAGACTGTTTGTAATACAAAACTGAGGTCTTTCTAGGAGCCTTATTCAGGCAGGAGCTGTGGAGATGTGTAATGCATTTAATGCAACTCTGGATTAGCTCTGGAATAACCACAATAGTCATAAGAGCATTGCTAGGATTGTTCTCTAGAAAGAAACCAATCCAGTGTCTCAGAGCCTTCTGAAAACAGGTGTTCTTGTCTTGGGAACAGGTGGGTGCCATCTTAAATTGTGCCATTGTGCTGATAAAGAATGAGTGTGGAGCTGCTGTAGTAGTGCACAATATGGATGTGAAATAAAAGACTTTCAGATCAGCGTGCCCCATTAGTACCATTAGTTCCTTTCAAGGCATTATACTATTTGGGAACTAAATCCAGTAGCAAGTGTTTCCTCCCATGCAGACCTGCCTGTGCACTAAGATAATCAAGGGAGGTCTATCCGGTTGTGCCACAGCCAATGGAGATCTGCAGGAATAAAGGAAATGACCTTTTCTGTAGCAACACCCTGCCTATGGAACACCCTCTCCTTAGAGAAACTCTTCTGAGCTTCCATCAGCAGCTAAACACCTTCACTGAGGCCTCTGCAGGACTTTAGTAGCGGTCAGGTTGGTTGTCATCCTGGCTTATGCTGTAGCAGTATTAGTCTGCTTTATTGCTGAATGTTTTAACTGCCCTATTTTATTAATGCTGTGGACATAGATTTATTTATTTATTTTTAATGTACGCTGCCCTGGGATTGCTTTGTGATAAAAGGCAGCTTAGAAATACATTTATTTAAATAAAACTATTACTTTAGGTGCTTCAGCACTTAGGGACCTTCTGCCCTAAAGTCTTGCCCTGATGGAGCCGCCACATGCACCATGCCTCAGATGGCAGGGCCAAGATAAGGGGAGGACCTCACCGGTCTTCGTACCTCAGCAGGTCCAGGTAGGAAAAAGCAGCCCTTGTATTCCCAGAGCTTGGGAAGCCGGGTCTCATGCTGCTTTCATGGTTGACCAAAGTGCCTGGAAATGGGCTGACATGATCTTTAGAGTTCATCATTTGACCTCACATGTTTGCAAATATTCAGCTTGACTGGCATTAAAAGCAAGGTGTTCCCACCAGCCACAGCAGATTGTACAAGGAATTCTTCGATGTGACTTCCTTGTGCAATGTGACGCTATTACAATTGCAAATGGCTGAAATATTTATTAGAGCTTGTAGAGCATTCCTCCTTATACATCATGTCATGTAGGCATGAATTATTAATACTTTATTTGATGATTTTTAGCCCGTTAACCTCACCAGGAAAATAAACTAGCAAGCAACATTATGCAAATGATCCCTAGCCAGTCATTAGCAGTAAAACATTTGAGTCATGCAACATTTTCAGCTCACACTGTTGTCGTTTCATTGCCTAAACCCAACAGAAATACTGACCCAAAATGGTATATTGCTGGGTTGATATTTGATGATTTATCATTTTGAGAGGGAAAGAAGCCCATCTGCATGTTGATGAAGACTTTGGCTACATCACTGAACTACCCATTGTGGGATGCTAAAGGCGGCGGGGGGGGGGAGGGTACTGTTCGCTGAGCATTATATATATTTCTATAGATATGCAGATTCCAAGAGATGAAAAACAATCAGATCCTAACATCTGTCAAAACCTTTGTTATTCCTTTTCTGGAACATGACTGCAATTCTTACTGTTTAAAAATAGAGAACTTGCAGTACAAGATGCCGTGCATCTCACCAGTGGGAAACAGGATGCTGGTCCTGAGAGGCCTTTTCCTGATGTGGCGGCACTTTGTGTGTGTTCTTATGATGGTCCATGTGAGCTAGGCCTTCTCCTCAGCAGAGGTTTCAAGGAGATGACAGCTCATCTATGCAGGACGATAGGACATGTTGAGGAGTCAAGGCAAGTCTGTATTTCAGACTGGATGTGATTATTTCTCAGAAACTCACTGGTTCAAAGACCTGAATGACAACTGTTACAAGCATACACAAATTTGTTAAAAAGTGGGGGGAGGGACACAATTAAGTAACTCTGTGAATAAGGACTACTTGCAATTATAATGATGATGGCATCCATAAACCAATGTCAGTTAAAGGAAGAGAGATAAAAGTCCATTTCAGGGAAGCTGGTGTCCAGGGCTTACAGCTGAAAGGTGAGAAGCCTGCTTCAGAAGGCTGAGTATGAGACTTGACAAAAATACCACAGCAAATGGCACAGAAGAACAATTAGCCTACCTAATCTCTGCCACAACAAAAGAACAGAAATTTCAGCCCAGCCTGAAGTAAACTTTATACCTGGGCCCTTTCATGTGTCTCTTTCATCACAAGAACCCTTTACTGCATTTGACATGGCCATATAGTGCTGTGAAATGAGGCACCAGACCATGAAAAGAAATAGCTTTTGCTTTTGACTATACCTGACCCAGTGTAAAAATCACTTAACTTCTCCCTCCCCATTGCTTTTTTATTTACTCATTTTAGACTATTTATTCCATGAACAGAAATGTTCATATAACAGGACTTCCCCATTGCCTGTGTTAACTACCTGTGGGCTCATTAATATGAAGACCTCAAGCAACACATGGGGACATAATAATGCTAAATGAACTTAGCTAAATGAACACCCAGAAGGTGGCAGACTCTCCTTCCTTGGAGGTTTTTAAGCAGAGGTTGGACCTGTCATTGATGCTTCAGTTGAGATTCCTGCATTGCAGGGGGTGGAAAGGATGACCCTCAGGGTCCCTTCCAACTCTGCGATTCTATGATTTATTCTATGATTCTTCTATAAAAAGGGGGTGGCTATGCAAATGTGGCAGACACACTTCCATATCTGCACCAGGAATCCCTGCATCACATGCAGTATCACATATTGCAGACCTCCGGATATAGGGTGGTATATAAATTCAACAAATAATAAAAAAATAATATATGGTGGGTAGGAGAAACCTTTTTCTACTCCTCCAGCTCACCCAAAGAATCATTGGCCTGATAAATGCTCTACTCTGTCCACTGCACAACACACTAGACCTCCCTAAGTTCTCAATCTTATATTATGAACTTTCAGAAGTCAGAAATATAGACATGAGCTGAGGAAAGTACAGTATTATCAGCACTTATTGAGCACACAAAACAATTAAGATCTGGAAATCTCATACAGTAGTTTCCCAACAGCTTCACTGTCATTGCATTTGTTTCACTCCTGTCATGGTCCAATGACTGAATAACTAAGACATAAAACATGAAAAAGATGATTAGAACTCATATAAGGAAAGCACCAGCTAACAGGAACTGCTTCATTTAAACAAGATTTGCAATGCTTTTTTTGCAGATTAAGTGGACTTTTCACAAGCACCACAAATGCACCAACCTATTTGAGAGCTCTGATAAAGTAGACTGAAACTGTTGTAATCTGGATTGCCTCTGAATTTTGAGGGCTACCTATCTGTAACTCTATCGTAGATGATCAAAAGGAAAATTAGATCCATTTGTATCCCAGAGTATTACAGAATGTCAAAGGGAAAATACAACTGAGAACATTTTGGTTTTATTAAAAAGATATAGGCTTAGTCAGTGTAGACATGTTTGTTTGTTTTTTAACCATGGTAAGAATAACCATAGTTTCTTGCTTTCATTCCTGCTAAGGTTGCAGAATGTAGTGGCCCAGTTCGTCCATAACAATAAGCCAAAACTTAGAAAAAGCCTTTCTGCTTGCAAGAGGGAAAGCTGATCTTGCTGGTATCTTCCCGCTATTATATAGGTCTTGTGTGGGCATTTCAGGCTACAAGGTGGTTCTGAAAGCTTTTTCCAGCCACAGATTGAATCTGAGTTTAATAAGCACAGTTACCATGGTAGAATGTTTCTGTTTTATTTGGTGTAGGTTTTAAAAATAAAATGTTGATGTGTGTTAAAAAATAATAAAAAAATACTTTTTTGTTTTATTCTAAATCACTTTACAACTTTTAAGTAGAAAGGTGACTAATAATTGTACAGATAAAAAAGATGAATTAAATAAAACATTGGCACATATCTGAATTTTATTTATTTCTTTTTAAGTTTAGCAGGTCAGCTTTACATCAATCCATATAAACAAAGAGGTTAAGAGAGAAGTAGGCAAAAAATGTAGGCAAAAAATGTAACAAATAAACTAAATTTATTGCTTTACCTCTATGTCAAGATGGGCACCTTGAAAACAACCTTTGCCATTACCTATTCAAATTAACTTCCAATATTATTTTTCTCAGACTTTCATTTTATCTGGAATTTTGAGAACATAAAGTCCCAGGTATTAAAACACGTTGCAATTTTGCAGAAGTTAGATTTTATTCTAGCTGAAGGGGTTCACTTGGCACCGAGTTACTCATTGCATTTATCTGATTACTTTGAGATTGTTAGGAGGCTGTGTGAGGTGATCACCTACAAACATCCCAGCATGCCCCTGTCAGCGCTATAAGCCAACATTTTGACCTGCTTCTGACCATGAAATCAAGAGAAGTGCAGTGATCTTGTAAAGCACATTATGCTTCCTCAGTGGTGGGTCAATAACATGTCAGAGTTCCTGCTAGGAATGCCCTGAGATATGTGAGGAGGGAAGCATATGAATGCAGGACACAGCATTCTGGAGCCGGTTTGCCGCTTGCCTTATTGACTCTGGAGCAAAAGCATCCAGGTCAAATGAACCACTGATTGAGGCAGTAGCTTTTTTACCCACCTGACAGTACAGCCTCTGCTGTCAGAATGTACTTGATGAGGCACAGGAATCCCAGAGCGGCCAGTGTGACCACTTTTGAGTGTAGTAGATAACTATGGTTAGCATGTTGGAATCACATCCACCGTTCAAACATTTGTTTTCTTTCTGATTAGCATCATCCATTCCAAAAGCTGCCAAGGGCTTATTTTGAATCTGAGCTTTGATGAAGCATGTTGCAGAAACCTGTTGGAGTTGCATAACAAGCCCAACAACTTGTGCCTGAGAGGCTGAGTGTCTGAGAGATGTGTGTGCTCACGTCTCATTCTCCCCATCTGTATTTGGAAGTAGCCCTAAGGGTGAGATTACATGGTGCATTATCCACATGAGAATTGCTGTTAATATGCTGAATGTTTGCACCTCCTATCCTTTTTATGTTATCAGACAGCATGGATTATTGTCTCTTCTCATGGTATGTGATGACTCAACAATAGAAAAACAGCAGCAAGGAGATATTGCCTGCATTCAGACATTACAATATGCTGTTGATTATTGTTATGGGAAGAAGAGGCAGGGAGTCGCAGTATCCTAACCCCGCCCCCACCATCTGAACATGAGGGCAGTAGCCTTTGCTCCCATGGCTGATTGAGGACAGCTTCACACTATGTCTGAGCATGGGCGAACTATGGTTAATCTTAACCACAGTTTACTGAAACAAGCCTTTTTCAAGCCATAGGTTATAAAGCTGTCTTGTTTCAACAAACAATAGTTAGGATTATGACCAATTTGAAGATTCAGATGTGATGCTAAACTGCCATTCATCAAAAACAGAAGCAAAGGTTTTTGATCTTCTACTTGTGGCCATGCTGGAAAGGGAATGAGGATTACACCGCCTGGCACGGCTCAGTTGGTAGAGCAGGAGACTCTTAATCTCAGGGTCGTGTGTTCAAGCCCCACATGGAACAAAGATTCCTGCATTGCAGCGGTTGAACTAGATGACCTTGTGGCCCCTTCCAGCTCTATAACTCTCTGACTCTGACCCTCAGGCTCACTGCAGCTTCTTCCTATAAGAATAAACTTTATTCTATAGGTGGGAACCTGCCCCATTCCTGTCTTAATCCCCCCCCGACTTTAAAAAGTGTTCCCGCCATCTTTCTATATAATCTTAGAATAAAAAAGGTTGTTCTCTCCCGCTAGAGTTTATTGTTTCATCTCAATAAGGTTTACCCCATTTGGATTATCATTTCTCAAATGGCAGATATCACAGTTTTAAGGGGGGGGGGAATTTAAGTGATGTCCATGCATGTATGGACTGACCCTAAACTGATACAAGTGGATCTATTCTGGATAAGTCTGATATGGAAGTTTTCAACAGTAAAGATATTACTGGTCTAGAATATGCTGCAATTACATCTAGACTTTTCCTAATTCAGAATGAATCACCTAAGACAATTTCATATACACAGATGTTTAACCAGCACTTTTTAACAAGAGCAAGCAAAATATAATGAGGCAACTTCATTAACACGATTATCACCTTATTAATAATTCAGCAGTTGGCAAAAGTTACAATACTGATGGGATTTGAATGTATCATTTTAAACGGGAAAAGAATATTCTCACAATGATCATTAAGGTGACTGCAATGTAAGTACATATATTTCCATTTTCTTAATGGGCCTAAATAGACCAAATCTGCTAATTTGTCAGTGAAGAACATAATGTTTTTTTCTTTTACATTTCCCCATCAATTTGGCCTTCCAAGCAAATTCTGCTGAAAACAACTGTGGCTTCAACAGGTCTCCATGTCATATCAACAGTATGGACCAGTTTACACCCTATTTAATTTCTCCACAGTTATGCTTCGGGTCACCAGATTTTGAAATAAAACACCTTAGGACATGGGTAGGGATGGGGAGATGGGAACCTCTGTGTCTGAGGTGGAGCCCAATGAATTTAGGGGAGTCTGGCAGACCAGGGAAAACTCCACTCATTTTAAATATATAGCTTTTACAAAACTGCTATGGGGTTTGGGAAATCTTGTCTCTTCCTTTTCTAGCAACTAGGTTCTAAAGCAAAAAAAGATTCAGCATTATTTGTCACCCTCTGGGTGGGCCCGTCCAAGACATCTTGCTGCTTGTTAGGGACAAGATGGTGCCTCATTCCATTTCATGTAAAAAAAAGCCAACCAGATAGAAAACTGAATCTCACCGAACTAAATCTGCCCTCCATTGCAGGTACGGGCACCAGACTCACTTAGGGGGCATGAGACAGATCACATGGCATACACAGTTCCGTCTACTCCTAGGGGGTCCACTTACGCATCACCAAAGAAGAAAACAAAATAGGGCACATATTTGCATAAAAATTGCATTGTCTGATTTTTACATATAGACACAAATTTAGTAGCTGTTGTATAATTTAAATAAAAATGTATTAGGAGAAAAGACTGTGACCAAGTGACTTGTGTGTCAGCGTTTGGAAAATGTGAATTTTGGTTCATGAAATAAATTTTGAGTTCTGAATTCCAGCCAACATCCACCCACCCCACAAAAATCCATTAGGTTCAGATCCACAGAACACTACACCAAAAACATAATTCCATACCAAAAATGCAAACAACTCAAGATAGTGCTAACAACAAGCTACATAATGGTCTGATTTCTGAAAAGTCAGACAAGAAAGGGCATCAGTTTTCCTGGCAGGTATGGAAATTTGATGAAGGGCGGTATGGAAATCTAAAATAGAAATAAATAAATAAAATATATAAGCCTTGTGTTTTAATGATGATGATGATACCAATCAAAATCAGAACAAAAATAAACAGTGGATTTAATTTGCAGATTTATAATGGTATTGCTAGCTCTTGTGCAGCAGTTTATGCTAGAGATTTAAGAGTTCATTCTCCACACTCCTTCCAAATGGCTGTCAAACAAGCAAGACACATTGGTCACATTTAGAGTCAGGTTGCCAAGAAGCTTGCTAATATGATCCAGAGCCTTCCATATCTAGTTTACAGGGTCACAACTGTCCAAGGACATACTCCTAGGTAAGTGGTGATAGGACTGCACTCTAAATCGCAAAAAAAAAAAAGTTTTGGTGAGAAAGGGTTAACATGCTTTATTCTTCCATCCTAGAACTCAAGGCAGCAGACATGTAGTTCCTACCATGGAATGGGAATAAATATTTTCTATCAAGCCAACTCCTGTCATTTATCATCTCATTCATATTGGCAGTAAATGCTTCAAGACTGCAAATGTTTTGCTGTCTTTTAAGGGGGATTACCTTAAAGGCGAAAGTTTCCTTCTGTTCTCCTGCATCTACAAGCCTGCACAACTTGTCACACATAAAGCTATACATCAGCCATGTACAGCAAGCCAACAGAAGCCGAATAAATGAATAAACTAAGCACATCTGAAACATTTCACTTTTGCTGAACGTTGCAGAGGAAGATCAATATTGGTGCACAAGCTGTCCTTGCGAAATCGTCCCAGGGATTCCCAGGTGCCTGAGAACACTGTGTGAAAATCATCAGTCTCAATTACACTCTTGGTCTGGTCATTCTTTGTGATCCAAATATTTCTCAAGGGATTATAACTGTATGTGGACAAAAGGTTTTGAGAATTTATGTATATTAAAACATTTTTATTAAAGATTTCTTGATTTACAAAAGTTTGTGCAATGTCTCTTTTTTCAAGTTACATTTTTTCAAGTTACATTTTCTACCCCGCACTATATGAAATACAGTTGGGATGCTTCACAGGAAGAAGAAAACCTGACTCAGCTTTCAAAGATGCAGTGAGAAGCAGGTGAACAGTGGAGGCAGGTAATGAAGGGCAAGGCAGGCTAAAATCGCCTCCACCTGCAGTCTTTGCAGTAGCTTAAAGCCAGCAGCTCTGGAATTTCTTGCAAGATGCCTTGTGTGCTTGAATATCTGCACGATGTGTAATAAGGTGGTGGTGGTGGGTTATTAAGTGGAGTAGGACCTGGGAGAAGAAAGTTAAAATAAGCCATGAAATGCACCATGTGACCTTGTTCCAATCACTGTCTCTCAGGCTAACCTGTTAGTTTTTATCAGTTTCATACCATTTTAACGGTCATGGTATCCTGTGAGTTGTAGTTTGTATAATGATATATCAGAGATCACTAGCCCTCCTTGCAAAACTACAGTTCCATGAAGAGGATAAATGAATGTCAAACCAGCTTTATAAGCCTGTAATGTGCAGATACTTCCCAAAGGATTTAAATTTGTGAATTTATTTATAAAAGCATTTATAAACCACTGTTCAGCCCCCCCCCGCCAGCTGTTGTTCTTTAAAAGAAAAAAAGAAAAGCCTTTTAGGAAACGACACCTGTAACAGCAGTGCGTTGGCAAAGGTGTTTAAATCAACACCCACAGGTCTCTTCTATGACAATGCAGCCATGAAACTCAGTTATTATGGTAAAAGTTCACAACACTGCTTATATAGGCACCCTTGCAGAGAGTGTTTGAGGTTTTCATAACAAATTGCCAAGACTGCAGAGAAATCACAGAGCCATGTATGCCACCTTGACCTCCTTGGAGAAGAATAAATGCAATAGCTCACAGCATAAATCTACAAAATTAAAACACCAAATATGTAGCATAAGGAAGAGCAAAAACAAAATAGACCCACAACCCTCCCAGAGACATATTTGAAAGGACTACAAAGTGGTGGCAGCACAGGTGACAAGGAGGAGCAGGAGCAGGGCAGGTGTGGCAAGTGTTTAAGTGCAAATTATTTTCTCTCTCTCTCTCTCTCTCTCTCTCTCTCTCTCTCTCTCTCTCTCTCTGTGACAGTTTACTGGCAAACCTAAAGTAAGTGAGTGCATTAACCACAGCTTTAAGGTCTTCAGCTCCGAATACTGGCAGTCATTTTCAAACATGGTCCAAGGAAAGATATATGCTGTATTCTCTTTCCCCAACATGAAGAAAGCCATTTGGGCTGAAAGCTATTGTTGCCCTCACCTGAAGGGAAATTAACAAGTCCTACAAGGTGCTGACAGTGTGTTTGAAGTGGAGTCTTTTCCACAGAATATCAAGTGACAGTTTCAGTTCTTCAGGGCACGCTGGATACAGCGTTACTGATTCTGGTACATGTCAGACACATTACAGTCGTCACCCGTTGCAAGAAATTGGCTGTGAAAGTGCCTTTGCATTTTGTCATCCAGCTTTCAAAAATCACACGCTCCCTCTTGTCTTAAGGCAGAAGGAAAACGCTGAGTGGAGGATATTCCTAGCACTGTGCTCATTTCAATTTGTTGTTAAAGGACTTCCCTTTTTATGGGCCACAGGACTGCAAAAAGTAAATAAAAAGTCATTTTTCATCATTCAAGTGCTGACAGGATTTTCAGGAGGTCCAGATAAAAGCATTGGTAGGGAAAGGCAAATATATGTCAGTTTTGGTTTTCTCTCACCCCCCCCCATCTTTTGTTCCCCACATTGCCTCATCAGATTTCATTTGTTTTTAAGGTCTCATGGAAATTCTTCAGCATCTTAGTGCAAATTTCTCCTGATATACACACTGGCATGTGTTCGTGATATTAACAGTGCTCTGGGAAGGGCACAAGACAGTTAAGTCCCCCATCTTAAACCTTTTCTACCCCAAAATTCTGCAGAATGCCCTTTATGCAGTCCAGTGAGATGAATTATTCCACAGAATTTTCTTGGCTAATTTCCCATTTCTCTGGTTAAGATGGCTTCCCGGCTGGCTGTGTTGTGCGGGGTTGATTTGCTGGTCAAGAAGATGGCTGCTTTTCTTCTCCCATTCTTTCAGGAGGAGACCAGAGGGCAGCATCCTTAAGCAGCACCTGAAAAGGCCTGCAGCTCATTGGGAGAGCGAGAGCATAATTGAGTAACATGGCACATTTCATATGTGTGTGTGTGTGTGTGTGTGTGTGTGTGTGTGTATATATATATATATATATATATATATATACACACACTGCCCTTCATCCGAGGATCACAGGATGGTTTACAATGCTTTGAATGAAGAACATCTCACATTCAATTTTAGTAAAAATGATGTTGTCAAGCAGCATCCTGAAGAATGGCAACCACCAGAATGATAGACTGGACTTTGGCAAATTTAACTAGATTGAGAGGGGGTAAGTTGGGATTTTGCTTTTGTATCTTTCTCTCTTTTATGCAATTGTTGTTATATATTGGAAATCAATAAAACCATTATTTTTTAAAATTAAAAAGGTAACATGGGTGAGAAAGACCTGAACCCATGGAAAGCCACAATGATTGATCAGGGGCCTTGTAATGCTATATTTACAAATGCAGGGCACCCACCACCTGTCAGTCTCTGTTCTCTACTAAGAATGCCCAGAACAGGGGTCCACTCCACCGCCAGGCCCTTTCAAGAGGGGGGCAGCCTCATCCACCTTTCAATCACCTGATGCCATAGAATGTCAGGTGGATCCAAGCCAACTGGACATAATCACCAGGGTTTACATTTAAGTGGCACTCAGGGCAAGCCCTGTTGCAGGTGTGGGAACTCTGGGCCCACCAGGTGTCGC
Organism: Podarcis bocagei; assembly: GCF_964188305.1. Lineage (NCBI taxonomy): Eukaryota > Metazoa > Chordata > Lepidosauria > Squamata > Lacertidae > Podarcis > Podarcis bocagei. The sequence continues at coordinate 2,468,744 of NC_138137.1, forward strand.
TGAACGAAAACACCCATCACCCCTGGCCATTGGCCATGCTGCACAAGAGGAACCAGACAAGGATGGGGCTTGCTGTCTCCCTCCAAACAAGCATTAAATATGCATACTTGAATGTCTGAAAAGTGGCAAAGTTAATTCAGAATGAGTGAAAATCACATTATTATTATTATTATTATTATTATTATTATTATTATTATTATTATTATTAAAAAGAACAATAATATACTACTTGCCAACGGGGAATGCTGCCATAACTGTTTAAGACAGCAATAGGTACTTTCAGTTTTGCCCTATTAATTTTAGTATATTTATTCCAAGCTTACACATTATAGCATGAATTTCGACATTATAATAAAAAATGCTGATCTCATCTATTTATGATGACACCTAGAACAGATTTGTTATAGAGACTGTGATGAAATGGCATGTGCTGCAATTCTAGGACTGAACACACTGTTTGTTGCAAACTTTGGAATTATTATTTTTGCAGCAAACATACTGCATTGTGTCAAAGAAACATAGCATAATGTCAGCTAAGTATTGTCAAGCCATCTGCCAAAGTACTTCAGAAGCACCATTATTTCAGCCGTTATTTGAAATGACAGTGCTCAGATCTGTTCATCTGCTATAACCTTGTCACTTTTACTGTTCCTTAAATTACATACATATAGATCAACCAATGGGATCCTTTGGCAATATACGGACTGTTGCACTACATGAAAGAACATTGCTTTAGTGTATCATAAATAATTCCAAGAACTTTTACATCCTGTCAACAACAATTAAAGCATTTTTGTTTTGTGAACTGGAGTCACACACATTTGGAAGGATATAAAAAGACTGATAAATAGATAATTTGAACTAGCAATGAATGCCATTTGTCCATATGATAGGAATAAATATATTACTGACAGAAAATTCATGGAAGTGATTATCCTTTTTATGGGTATAAAATTAGGCCAAATAAAGTCATCAGTAGAATGTGTGGTTTTTTTAATTAAAAAAAGAGGAGAAAAAGAAAAATCAAATAAACTTCCCACAGTAGTTCCAGAAAATAACATTGTAACTGGGATGTGAGGATGATGATTCAACAGCTTTGGGCCTCCCACAAAGCCACATTTGAAATTATGGAATAATAGATCTGATCAAACAAGATCTAAAGCCAATAATACCTATAAAAATAATTTATCATTTATAAAGTACATGCCAGATATTGAAAAAACCTCAGAGATATAACCTCAACTATCCTGTCAAATGGGTCAGTATTTTTATTCCTGTATTAGTCCATAGGGGCTCAGAGAGATCGTGGTTTGTCTAAGGCCTTCTAAGTGATTTCATGGCTGAATCAAAAGCCAGGGCTCAGTCTTTTAGCCAGTACACTAAACTACACAACCTCTCAAGTGATACACAACGATGCATGTGACAAGCCTCAGAGACTTAGAGTCTTACTTCCAATCAAATTGCAATGTGGATGAAAATGCCCTCTCTCACCCACACCATCTAGCCCCAAGGAGGGCCTCAACTCTAATTAGCATCATTATGCAAATGTGCATTGTTTGTGCATGTGGTTCACAACCCAGCAACCCAATGTTGTTGCTTTAATGTGTAGGGATGCATCTGTCTTCCTTTCCTGCTCTCTCACCCTGTCTCAAAATCAGTTCAATGTCTCAGTATGGCAAGCTCTTCTTCACCTTTTGGGAGGCCCAAGACCTAGAGAGTTTTCTAGTGTTTCCTTCTGGAGGATTTGAATGGGCAAATGAAAGAGATTCTCAACCTGCAATAGCTCTGAGTAGAGGTGTGGAGGTGTAATCTTAGGAGAAGCTTTGACTGAAGCTGGGTGGCTTTGTGCTGATCCTCAGAATGTGAAAATGTAAGAAGAGCCCAGAAGGGTCCAGTCAAGAATCCATGCAGCCCAGCATCCTGTTTTCAACCAGCAAGATGCCTCCAGGAAAGCAAGATGCCTCCAGGAAACCCATAAGCAATGCATGAAGACAGTAAACCTCCAGTGATTTGCCACCAGCCGTCCGTATGCAGAGCTATGCTCCCTTTTAACATGGAGGTTCCATTTTTGCTGCCATAGCTAACAACTCTTGATGTGGAATTGTAGCATTTTGGAGTTGAGGGTAAACTGGGAAGTTATCTAGCCTGACTCCCTGCTCAGCACAGGAGGACTTGAATGCTTTTAGCTGTGACCAAGGGACATGTGGTGGTAGGTACAGAGTCCCATTTCAATACTACAAATAAGACACTTTCCTTTAACGTATCTCTGCTGTGTGGCTGTTCAATGAACCAACTAGCATTGTAGGTAAGTCAACTCTGCTCTTTAGTTAGGAATCAGACCCATCTCCCATAGCAGAGCCAGCATCAAGGATCTGCTGAGGAACGACACCTCCTTGAGGGACCCACTGATACGAGCCCCCTGAGCCTACTCCTCTGCTCCTCCATTGCAACCTGCTTGCTTGTTTTCTCACTTCTCACTTCTCTCACACACAGGAAACAGTAGTGGTGAGAAAGAGTTGCCACTGCTCACTTGTTCATTAGCCCTGAGCTTGGTGGGCAAACAGCTGCTACCAATGAAGGGGAAGGTGAGCAGCAGCAGCAGCGGCAGATGATAATGGCAGGGAGGAGAGTGACTCACTGAGGGAGGAGGACCCACGCAGGCTGACTTGAAGGACTCTCCTTCCTTGGAGGTTTCTAAGCAGAGGCTGGATGGTCACCTGTCATGGATGCTTGACCTGAGATTCCAGCATTGCAGGGGCTTGGACCTGACACTCCCTTAAAACCCTGAAGTTGGAACAAGAAATTGTTCCTAACATTTTTATAACTTAGCAAAACACCATACTTTTTTTTTTAAAAAAGCAGAAACCTTTTGTGAGAATTAATCCCCTAAGCAAAAGAGCCAATGTAAAGCCATATTCTCATTAAAAACGACAGCAGAACAATTTCAGTTTGATGTCTCTCTATGCACTGGATTAATAGAGGCTTCCAGCTCTTTACATTTCCAAATTGCCATGAAATCTTTCATCACCCCCAAATTCATTTCTTCCTCTTTAATCAGCACTATTAAATAAAGAATAGAAACAAACTCCCAGAGAATATTGAGTTAGCTGTATAAATAACAGCCTATATTTGTAAATAGTACTTTTCTTCTTTGGGAAGCAGCCTCTCTTTTATGCCACCCTTTGAACTCTAGCAGAATGTCAAACATGTCACCACACTTTGCCCAAGTCTGAAAACTATTGAGTACTGTGCTTGTCTTTGTGGGTTTGCTTAAATAAAGGATTAGCAAGGACATTCTTTTCACTTCCTACATGTTGACTTGAAACCATTGTTGCTGTTTCTTGATAAGCTTTATTTTTTGGCTCAGCTGACGGTTCTGTTTATTTCTGGTTGTTGCAGTTTTGTGGCATCTGCAAGGTTTAAATTCATGTCTCTGGTGTCTCTTAAGGGGCTGAAGAAGTGCTGCAACTCAGTGGCAGAGAAACTGCCTTGCATGCAAATGCTCCCAGGTTCAATCTCTGGCATCTCTAAGTGGTGTTGGGAAGGATTCACAGTCTCAGACCCTGGAGAGATGCTGCCAGTCAGTGGAGATGCCATTGAGCTAAATGGATTGTTGGTCTGACTCAGTATAAAGCAGGTCCTGGTGTTCCTTATGCCCATAGATGCTTAAATCAGAATTAGCCAAAATTTCAGCAGATTGAGGACTCTTTTGTGGAATAAGATGGAAGGTTCACCATCTACCCTCAGAGGAGTCCAGAAACTGACCGTGGGCTGTGTGCATGAGTGTGAGAGAGAGGGCAGGGATGAAGGAAGGAGATCTGTGCATGTACCACATACACCCACTGGAAATCCACACACTGGACACTGATGGGGACCTGGTGGTGGCGGAATGGAAATGTGCATTTCAGCCCTTTAAGCGACCGCTGCTACTTGATAAGAGTTGGATGCTATGGCAAACAGACAGTCTATACATGCTCAGAAACATTTAGGGAGGTGTGCAGTGTTCCCCTGGTGCAAATTGTGTAATCGGTATTCCTCAGGGGCAGGGGCATGCTAGGAGGATCAATATCTGTAAATTGCATTCAGATCTACCAGAGGATGGTGTTCTGTGCATTAATATGTCCTATTAAGTTTCTGGGCTGAGCCCTGGCTCAAATTAAGCCTGAGTCTGTGATAGAACAGATTTCCTCATGAAATTGTTAGCCCATCTCCCCAGGGGAGTATTTCTAGACAAGTTTGATGCCTTTAGTTTTCTCAGATAATCCAAATACGAATTGCTAGCTAAAATAAGCCTACACTTTGTAGTAGAAATCACATTGTCAGATTCTTGCCAGATTCTATCCCCACAATCAAAAATGATTAATGCTGGTAGTGCTGTACAAAGATAACCAAGCTCTAAGTAGGTGGCATCATATCATGATGAAAGGTACATAGATTGAGCTTCACCATTCAAGACAATATAAAACTAAAAGCAATTTCCTTCTCCAGCCAGGATGGGGGGGGGGGTGAATTAAACCTCATGGCTGAACATCCTTCATAATGAAGATAATGCTTACCAGTGGTGTTTTGAACAAGGCAAACCTTTAAACAACTTGGGAGAAATGACTTTAGAATTCATGATAGAGAATATCTTGCTATGTAGCGAAACTCAAATATTCATGAGAACACTGATGTCCTGGATCTGGAAGGGTTCAATAATGCTTTTGGATGGCATGCTTATCTGTGGTACGACAAGGTAAAGGTTCATAAAGTGTTCAAGAACCATATTGTCAGGAAAGCAATATTTAATGTCTGGATAAAGTACAAAGACTTATTAGAAAATAAGACCCCAAGGTGGCTATCACCAATGGAAGCTAAGGCCCGGAAAAGACTCAATATGGAGGCCGTATGGCCGAAATATTGGGAAATAATAGAAAAAGTTGGAGACACTTGGAGGTTGCAGAGTTTGGAGAGACTAAAGGACAAGGTGCGAGATTGGTTACACTATGCTCAAATTAAGGAGGTTTTTAATTCGGACAAAAAGATAGGATTCCAGGTGGAAAAATCGAAATTAGAAACAGAACTGTTAGAACCAAAGACTAAGGTACTTTCAAGAATGTATAACTTGCTGCTAAAATGGAACACTCAGGATGAAACAGTTAAATCAGCCATGATAAAATGGGCTCAGGACATTGGGTACAACATTATGTTTGAAGACTGGGAACGGTTATGGACCACCGGTGTGAAGTTTACGACATGTAATGCCTTGAAAGAAAATATTATGAAAATGATATATAGGTGGTACATGACCCCAGTCAAGCTTGCAAAAATATACCATTTGTATGATAATAAATGTTGGAAATGTAAGGAGGCTGAAGGGACATTCTTTCACCTCTGGTGGACCTGTCCAAGAGTGAAGGCCTTCTGGGAAATGATCTATAATGAGTTAAAAAATGTATTTAAGTATACCTTCCCTAAGAAACCAGAGGCCTTCCTCTTGGGCATTGTTGGCCAGAAAGTGTTAAAGAAGGACAGAACTTTTTTTATGTATGCAACTACAGCAGCAAGAATACTCATCGCAAAATATTGGAAGACACAAGATTTGCCCACACTGGAAGAATGGCAGACGCAACTGATGGACTATATGGAGCTGGCTGAAATGACTGGCAGAATCCGAGACTTGGGAGAAGAGACAATGGAAGAGGACTGGAAAAAATTTAAGGACTATCTACAAAAACAGTACAAACTGTATGAATGCTAAGTAACTGCACAATTGAAAATAATATGGTACCAGCAACTTAGTTGAAAGATATAGGAGACTAAGTGATTAAGAAAAGGTTGAAATCTGAAGTAATATTATGTTCAAATTAAGTTGATAAGTATTTGTTAAAAATTATTTGAAGTTCAGAGGCATAATATTTGAGAAATACAAAATAAGAATTGAAATAAGGTAATAATTTGCTGTTTTTAACTTTATCACAGAGAACGCAGGGAAGGGAGATGTGAGGAAGTCCAATTAGTTATCAAAAAATGTGTTATGAACAGCTATTTTTTTTGTATTTTATGTTTGTGTTGATGTATGTTTTTCTTTGTTTGTTGTTTGTTTGGTGAAGGGATTGTATACGTTTGGTGATTTCTTTATATTTGAAAATTGAATAAAAAACATTATAAAAAAACCTCAAATATTCATTACATGGCTCAGTTTTGTAAACTTCAGCCATGAACTGAAGTTCTATTGCTGAGATTCTCAAACCAAAAGTCTCCTTAAATACTCTGACCCTCCAATTGCCAAGAATTAGGTAGTCCTCCTGATGGCCTGGCAATGCCTATATATTGCCTTTGGCAGTAGTACATGTGAAAAGGACCTCAGGGATGTAGTCAGTCACAAGCTGAACTTGAGTCAGAAGCTGATATGGCCGGTGGGTGGGTGGGGGGAGGCAAATGTGACTTTAGAATGTAGCTTCCAAGATACAAGAAACAAAAGCTCCGCGTCATTTCGCACTAGTCAGACCTCCTCTGCCAGTAGCCGGTCCAGTTCTGGGTGTTACAGTTTAAGAAGGAAGTAGTCAAATTGGAATATTTTCAGAGAAAGACAACAGAGATGGGCCATGGTGCAGAAAGCAACCCCTAGAGGGCAAAGGTTGAAGGAACTGAACATGCTGAGCCTGGAGAACAGAAGTCTTGGTCTTTTGGAAAGTTAGTTAATATAATGATAATGATGACATAAATGGAAACCACAGCACTGCATATACCAGCATGAAATTGTTCTCAAAATCTGGCAGCTTTTCAAGTTCTACATTCCTTGCCATCGCAAAAAGCCGGTGCTCATTATATTATGGGTGATACTGTTGCTTTTTGGCCATCTCCAGGGCCTGGGGGCTTCTACAAAACAACAACAACACCAAAACAGCTTATTGGGTTGCCTGTTGTTGTATATTCTAGTTAGTTGCACTCTACAGAATACACACTATTGCACAAAATACACACTGCTGATCTACAACCACCCTATCTTCACTCTGAGATATATTTTACCCACATGAGGCTTTTCTGCCACCACCAGGAATATTTGCAGTCAACCTGTGGCAAGATCTGCATGGAGCTCTGGGCTGATTTATGCAGTATCAGAGCAGGGACAGCCTTCAGGTGCTGGCAGGCTGGGTCCAGGATTCAAGGTGGCCTGATCATTATAAATATTATTAGCCAGGTATGGTCAAATGTCCCCATACAACTTCACTCATCAGCCATATATACACATTTCATGCTTTTGTGTGTGGCTTGTGTGTGTCTCTATGCCAGAGTGCTTGGCTCCATAACCGAGAAGTCCTTATGGCAAGATCATTCCAACTTCATTACACGTCCTGATCACTGAGGCCACTCTGAGAACCCAATACAGAGAACAGCCAAGTGAAGGAGAAGCCTGGTGTCTCCTCAGCAACAAATTCTCAGGGCTGGGGGACTGCAGCAGACCACATCGCTTCATAGCAAGTAGTGGGACAGGACTGGCTCTGTGAGACCACTTGATCACCAATATGGGGAATTAGCAGCCAAACCTAACAAAAGGGTATTCCTACTAGTTAACCTGAGAAGGGGCTAAGTACCACAGAGCTGTATTGCTGATAAACAGATACTCAGACCATAGAAATACAATTGGAAGAGAGGGCTCTGGGGACTTCCTATTCCTCTCTGTGATTATCCATGAGGGTGCAGCTGCAGCTCAAGGAACATGCCTGAAGCTGTTTATACTACAATCAGATGCCAAGGATGGGATTTTGAAACTGTTCAACCACACACATGGGCACCTGGAGAGATAAATTGCAATTAATATATATATCCCATCCCACAATCAGGACAAGGGGAAGTCAAGGCTGTTCTGCATAGCAGCAAGCTGCCTGCTGGTCCTTCCTCTCATCAACAACCTCAGTGGTACAGGAAGCAGAAATCCCCTCCATAATCCACAGATATATTTGCCCTAGTATCTGAGAAATTCCATGAAAATGATATGGCAATATAGCTGTTGTTCTCTCTTAACACCCTTACTATCATCCTAACACATAAAGCCTTGCTACCACCAGTGACATTATCATAGGACCCAATTTTGCATCAAAGTCCATGTATCTTGGTCATAGTTCAGTATACACACAGAGAGAAACACACATCTCAGCAAGTTTTTAAGTGGTTTGCTGAACAGAGTGGGGTGCTGAACTGGGCCTTCGGATGCAGCAACACTTAATAGCCTTTGAATGATTTTTTTAGTTACATTTCTCTCTGCATGTATTTCAATTATTAATGGGGGGGGGCAGAAAATCAATGCCTGAATATGTTTACCAATAAAAGTATAATCCACCCAAGCAAAGCTATAATTCATATTACAGCTTCCTTGCACATAACCATATTGACTCCCATCACAACATCTATTCGGAAATAACTGCAGATTCAACACACTATAGATCAGGATCATGCATCATTTCCATATTTTTGGGTAATATATAATAATGTTATTAGATAACTATTAGCAAGCTCATTATCAGACATACTATGTCTTGCTGGAGGAATCCATTTTTAGAGCATGCACAGTCAAAAGGAAAATATTGTACTGTATTTCTTATCCACTCAGTTTTGTATCCATGCTTCTTGCTTCTCAGTTTAGAAAGCCATAGACTTGGCTGAGTTTCCTAATATGCATAGGCATATTAGTATCACCCATAGTTCAGACCATAAATATTGTTACAAAAGTTGGGTGTCTGCCCCTCTCTGCCAGGCAGTGGCAAGAGCCCATGGGGTCCCAAGCACCAGCACAGGGTCAGTTTCCCTTTGGAGAATTGAAGTCATGGTAGAGACTGTTGTGGCTTTAAGAAATATGGTTTATTCACCTATTTACACCTTTAGTCTGCATTGAGGAGGGAATGATTAATGGACTTCAATGTCTGTACACTAATGCGCAAAGCATGGGAAATAAACAAGACGAGCTTGAGCTCTTGGTACAGCAAACTAAATATGACATAATAGGCATCACTGAAACCTGGTGGGATAAGTCCCACGATTGGAATGTAATAATGGGGGGATACAATCTATTTCAGAGAAACAGACCAGACAAGAAAGGAGGAGGAGTGGCCACTGTCCTTTTCCTGCTGGGTCTGGCAGTAGCCAGAGCTGGAGTGGCTGCCAAGGCAAAGAAGTGTGACATGTCGTGTGCCAACGGAGGGTGCTGCCAGCCCAGCACCAGCCAGTGTGAGATTGGCAACCAGTGCCAGCGCTGTAGGGGCCGCTTCCAGTGGGTGAAGGGGTACAGAGGCAGCCCCAGAGGTAGCAGGGAGGAGGGGCAAGGAGGTCATCGGGGGCTCATTGGCTATACATGCCTCTGCCTTCTCAGTGCTGGTTGGGCCAGCCTTGGGGGTAATCTCAGACTGACCTACCTCTCATTTGGTAAAATGAGCCAAAAAGGCATCAATACTTTCTTGGCCTGGGTTAAATGAAGATAAATCAGCCGGTGTGTGGCATCTAGCTTCCTTTCCCTAGATGCAAGGAGACAGTGGGCAGCTGTGGGTTTCTTCTAATAGCGTCAGTGTGGAAAAGGGGCATTCTGGGTGCTCTTCTCAGAAGTGCTGTTTTTGTTTTGGGGGTGGGCACTGGAATGAAGTGCTGTTGGCATGATTCATCTGGGGATACAGTCAGGCATTTTTAAAAAACATAGTGGGGAATCTCTAATACGAAAAGGACAAAGTAAAGAATTATAGCTCAATGGGATGTGCCCAGATCTGCAGCTCTGCTCACAAAACATTAAAATGAGAGTCTCCATAGCGACCCATAGTTAAAAGCAGAAGTCAACAAATGTGTCATCTTTTTTGCTCTTTGGAATATGGCAACCCCACTGGTCCCCCACTGCAGTGCAGGGCGCCTTCAACCAGCCTGCCCAAGATGGATTCCAGCTCTTCCTCCTCCTTATTCTTCCCAGCCAGCCTTCCAAATCACCAAACTCTATTCACATCTCAGGGCAAGGGGGGAGGAGTTCTCTTGTATTATTAATGTTCATCAATTGTTATTTTGATAGCCGTAGGTCAGCCAGGTTGTTTTGCATAAGATAGTCCAGGAACTTCTCTCAACTTGCATTCACCCTTGATATCCCAAATAACCAAAATCCTAGCATTTATTAATTTATAGGGTTTATAAATTCTTAAATCTATAACACCATATATGTACGTACACACACACATACACTAGAATATGGCAATAATATCTGTTTTGCTTAGAAAAGCAACAGATCTGCAATATTTATATGGGCTAGAGAAAGGATAAAAACAGCTTCTCCATGGTCTGCAATAAAAACTTACAGTATAGGGAACTCCGACCTCTGACTTGTCCAGTATCTTCATTTAGTCTTTATTGAAATTCACAAAGAACAGAATCCTGAAACATCCCTAGTTATCATGGGAATATGAAGATAACTCATGGTGCACACAATGATCTCCAAAGTCTTCTTTACTGCCATCATTTTCTCATCCTTTTGATGATTACACTGTGTAATAACGTATGCCCAGGGTATATATTGCTACTAGGTTGTGCCAAACATTTGCCTATTTCAGTGTCAGAACCCAAAATAGGGCAGGGGGTTAAATATTTCCCCAAATCCCCCAAACCCTTGTCAATTATTACCCTGCATATATTATATGCTTTCTATTTCAGTGCAAATAATAATAATAATAATAATAATAATAATAATAATAATAATAATAATAATAATAGAAGAAAGTGGAAGAGCTATTCAACACAGTCATGAAATGTGCTTCCTTCCCCTTTGGCTCACTTACATACACACACTGTTCTCAATACTGTGAAGGATGAAAATATTGTACTCTGAATTATCGCTGCTAACATGTGGCACATTTAATCTTTGTAGTTGCACTGATGAAATTTATAGGCATGACTGTGTGGAATTTGTATTTTCTATCCTTGACATTTGATATACATGTTAATAAACTGTGGACAGTACTTTATTAGGCAAGCTTACTATTATTTGACATAGGTAAGAGCTTATGTTGTTGCAGTTGTTTTGATTGTTATGATACCTTTGGGAACAAACTGAAAACTAATACTAAGAGGAAGAGAGTCTAATTCAGAGTTGAACACTGACACAATAAACTATGGTTTGAAACTAGCTGTATCTCTGGCACTTAAAGCCAATTTATATTACCAGAAAAATGTTGGTGGTGAAAGCAGGTAAAACATAGTCCCAAAAGGAGTGTTGGTACTTACTTAACTACCTTCCACTGTAGAAAAATATAAGCTATGTGCAGTGTCTTTCCATACAGTATACAAACAATCGATATTTTTGGTGTTATTACTGTCAGGAGAGATTCTGAAGCCTTAAAGATTATATGATAAAAGTGTCTTAGTCAAGCCACAGCAATCAATTGTGTGCCATTAAAAACATTACATTACATAATATATCAACAAGTTCATTTTAGAAAAGGTACAGTTGTGAGGTGGATAGAAACTTGGGAGCCAGAACAGTTATGAGAAGAGGTCTGCAGAGTTAGTATTCAGAAGGCTTCTTTGTGAGAAAAGCCAAAGGGTTTTTCAAAGCCCTTTTTAAGGTCCTCATGGGGAACCAAGTATTTGACTGTGGACATAAGTTCAGCAAACTTTGGCTAAAAGCTGATCCATTGACTATGCACTGAACAGAAGGATAATATACACTACTAAATGTGATTTTAAGAATTTAAAGAAATGATTTCACAAGGTTTTACTTTTTTATATATATAAAAGAACGTTTATACTGTGTTCGGATCAAGTAGGATACCCAAAGCAGCAAACCATCATAACATAGCTTAGCATAGCATAACATAACATAACATAACATAACATAACATAACATAACATAACATAACATAACATAACATAACAACAACATAACAGCAATCACAACATAAAAGTTTAAATCAGACCAGCAGCAAGTACCATCTAAACATTATCCAGCATACAATATCAACTGAAATTAAACAATAAAGGTTAGTGCTATATGAGGAAAGAGAATAAAGAGTTTGTTCATATTGGTCACTCTAATATATAACCATCAGTTTTCTACCAACCCCTTTCCCAGTTGTATTCCTTCCCATGCACTTACAAATGTTGCATTATGATTATAGTTATGGTTATGGTTATTATCAGCCAAGACAGGCCTTTTTCACAGCCTTACAACCTAATAGACATGATACAAAAAGAAAAAAGAATGGTGAGTGGATAAACAGCACAGAGAAGGCTCAAAGTTTAATCTTTGGATAAAAGAACCACAGCTAGCAAGATAAGAAAAACCTCTGGCCTGAGATCTTGCAGAATTGCTGTTGGTCATTGTAAGCATTGGGTGGGTTTGCATGATATAATAATCAAAACTATGGCTTCACAGGACTGCAAATGTTCAGGATCCCCAAAAGGGGATCACAGCTGCTTTGCTCCTCCCCAACCCCTTTTTATGCCACACTACACTGAGCTAAGCTGAGGTTTGGCTCAGCAGGTCACCTGAACCAGAACTCATGGTTAAGCTTTCTCCTTGCTAACCACAAGATATATTGAAGAACAGGCCTTGGCTACAGTTTGTGGTTAGTGAATGACTGCCCTGAGACCTGTGGGTACAGGGTGGTATACAAATTCAATCAATCAATCAATTAATCAATAAACAGCTTAACCACCAGTCTAGCTGGGACAAGACATAATGCCAAACTTGGCTTAACTCAGCATAGCATGGCAGTAAAAGGGACTAGGGTGCAGTAAAGAGGCTCCAAGCTCCTCTGTCGGAGACCACACATTTGCACAGCCTCCCTAAGTCAATTACTGAGTTGGGTGGAATTAAAACTCATTATCAGGCAGTTTTGTATGTTCATGTGTGTTGGCAGTCTATAGAGATGTGTGACCAGTAATGAGATATGCCACTCTGTTCAATGTATATGGAATCTAGATCTTCCCAAGAGAACACAGAATAGTCTCCTGCCCAGGCATTTAAGGCAGGAACATATGCACAGTTTATCGCTCCGAGTCTTCAGGTAGTGCCATATCTGGAATATTTCTAAGCATTTTCAGAAACTGAACATGACACATGATGCTTTACAAGGATTCTCCAAGGCCTGAGCTGAAATGGCTAAGGAACTCCTCAAGGAAAATTTGTTCTCCTGTGAACCAGAAGTCAGATGCAAACTTACCCAAGTGTAGCTGTAGCTTTTGGCTTTTGATTTGAACATTAAATATTGTTACATTAGTCCCTCTCACAGCAGCAGAAGCAGCTGCTGCTGAAATAGGGTTGTCTGGGCTTCAATGTATTAAGCATATAAGCATGAAGAAAACTTGAGAAAGCTCTGCGAGTCTTTTGGAAACCAAAACACAGGAGGCCAACACTTTGACATGTTGATGGTGATTGGTATTAACCAGATTGGCCACCAGTGCATTGCTTATGTTCTGCCAACCGCTTTGGGTAATGACTATGTTTGCACACACAGGGACAACATGAGCAGTCAGTGGAAGTCTCTGCCCAGTGTGTTGGGCAAAGAGGGCTCAGCAGGGCAATTTTCAACCATGCTGGATACCAACATAACATTAATATTAGAAACCAAACAGTTAGCTAGCCTGGCAGTTTTGGGGGTTTTCCCAGCAATGGTGCCTTAGGCATATTGTCTTGGCTGCTGCACCCACATGCTAGTTTGTGTGAAGCACAAACAAAACATCCAAACATAAATGAAATACAAATAGGCTGCAGATTGTCAACTGGCCAACGGTTATTTTTCTTTTATTGAAGCACACTATTAAAAGATGCATAAATGTAAATGAACTTAAAACCAGTCTGCCTCTCCACCCTTGCAGCCGGATGCATTAAGAAATCCAGAATTGGTACCTAATCTAGCAGCTAGCAAAGGGAAAAGATTTCTACTGTAGCAGGGCATGGCTAAATATTCTTTCCTTTTGAGTTACTTGAGTTACTTGAGTTGCAAGTAAAAATGAATCTTTTAAGGACAGAAAGAAATGTGAACTGTGAGAATGTTCAGCATGTAAAAATTCCCCCCACTCCTTCCGAGAATTGCAGGGTTTTCTACAGTTGGTAAGAGATAAAAGATTCATTTCTGTATATCACTCATTAAAAAATAATAATAATACAGTACACAGCAGCAAGGGTTTATTTATTAAAAATAAAATAAATTAAAAAAATAAGAATCAGATTACCATCCCACGATCTCTCTGAGGGCTATTTGACAATGGAGCGGACTCCCTTGGAAGGTGGCAGACTCTCCTTCCTTGAAGGTTTTTAAGCAGAGGCTGGTTTGCCATCTGTCTTGGATGCTTGAGCTGAGATTCCTGCCTTGCAGAGGGCTGGACTAGATTGCCCTTGGGATTCCTTCCAGCTCTACACTTCTATGATTCTGTGATTCTAGAAGCTTTTATCAATTAACTGATCATTTTCAAAATGTCATTATGTAGGACTGTAATAATTACATTATCACCATTGACCAATTCACACACACACACACACACACACACACACACACACCACAAAGCAGTGGATACTTTTCACATTGGGTAATATGTATGGCTGCTGCAGGATATTGGCTGGCCAATGTGCACACTACCCCATTTGTCAATGTCCGCTATGCGTTGCTAGGAAGCTATGCATGTTTATTTATACATTTGGACAATTTATGTACCGCTTACATTTAAGCAACATTCTAAGCATTTTACTGCCTAGGTAGAATACATTGATCAGGCTGTGGGTTTAATTCCCTGCTCATACTGTCCATTTCTGTGCAGCTTCCATACCTTCGTATGAATTAGCATCATTATTAATGATGTGTCTATGTGTCAGTCAACTTATATTACACAGTGTGCATAGATGTGCATAATAAAAAGTTTCTCTGCATGTTGGGTTTTTACTCCTGATCAACACAGGGTGATACATTTCACTATCAGCTGAGCTATAGAAACTATCATATTGTCATAGCTTCAATTGCAGTTTCCCAAGTAAGGTGCCTGCTTGGAGCCAACTTCACTCACACATAAACAAGCAGAACTGAGCAGAACCCTGCTGTGAAAGGCAATGGTTCCATAATTAGGTTGAATTAAACTATCTATAGAAAGCTCAAAAAGTGCTCATTTGGTTACATTTATGTACTGAGTAGAAAAGATAATTTGCCAAGAAGAGCCCATAAGCAGTCACACTGTCTAAGCCTGACTGCATTTGCATCCTTCTCAGCCTATTCCAAAGTGAGAGTAAAGGAGGGGGAAAGTATTAAATTTTATTTTCCATGTTACTTTTTGTCTTGTGATGACCTCTCCTGGCTAAGCTGTTCATTATCCTTGATGCAAACAGTTAAGAGTCTTCATATCGTTGTTTTTAACCTTGTCATAAGACCATCAGTAGGTACAGCTGCTTATGGTTGGGTCTGATAAATGTTTCCTTCCAATACGGTACCGTTCACAAGGGATAGAACATTTTATTTACATTGCATTATTATTATAGTATATCTCAAACTCATACCTATTTTAAACTATAAAATGGTCATATTAAAATGTGAACATTTGCTCTTGATCAACTTTGAACAAATAATTATTATTTTTACTGAAACGACTTGGCCAAACCATATGGAAAAATATGTAAAAGTTTAAAAAGAAGTATTTTCAGCTCTCTCTACTAAAAATAATACAAATACTTGGTGCTCTAGTTCTAGCACAATAGAACCAACTATAGAGCAATATGTAGTTTCTTATGTGAAGGAGCAGCTTTCAAAACAGTAACTTGTAGAACGAGTGCAAGTAAACTTTTGGTGCTGCTCTGTCATATTTCACACTCCTTTGTGCACACTTCCACATGAAAATGTGCAGTGACTTCAGCAATTTCCACACACAACCAAAGATAGCCTTGGATTTCCTAGTAAATAGTCCTTTAGTTTAATCTTTCTGCTCCCATTTCAACAGCCATTCAGCAACCTAGCAGCTCATCCTTGCATTTTCAAGGTATTTGAGGGTGGCATCTTCCAGACGCATTAAAATCAACAGAGTTCTGCCACTGCCTTTGAGGGGCTGTAGATCACCCTCAGAACTCCATATGCAGTAAATAGTCCAGTTTAGTCTTCCAGTTCCCATTTCAACAGCAGGACATTAAGGCAGAAAGCTTCAAAACTGCTCAGTAATGGGTAGCTCTGTAATTACCCTCTCCCCCCAAAAAACTAATTTCTATGGCGCAATCAAACTGGACATCAGTTTGCAGATTAATTTCATCTGCCAAAGTCTTAAATATCACAGTGTTCAAGTAACATTACCAAATCTGAGAGCAAACTAAACCTCCTTTGTTGCTCCTTCACTGTCACTTGGAAGGATATACCTTTACGATCCTCTGCAGGAATGTTTTTCATGCACTTCTCATTTGCCAGAATGTAATTGGGTTTGTTATAATGGTTCAAGAAAGCAGATGTACTTATATTGCTTGATTTGCTTTATGCAACTATTCATCTGTTAGCAACCAGTCCCTCTTCTGCCTTCTCCAATACTGGCAACAAGGGATCACAAGGTAATAATAAAAAAATAACTATTGAATCTAGGAAACTGGGAAAGTATAGCTATATGATATCCATATGTTGCATATACAGTAGAGAATGGGGTTTTGTTTTGTTTTCAAAAGAGACAACATGGAAATTTTACTTACAGAAGGTTTTTTTCAAAAAATTTAAAATGAGCAAATAGTGCTTGTATGATGCCTGCATCCAAGCTTGAGTAACATTAAAACAAGTACCACAAATCAGTGCACATGGATAAACTTCTTGCATTATGATACAACACTAGGAGGTAACACAAACTAGCTACCCTGCAAGTTGATACAGCAACAGTGCTATACAGAGACAGTTTAAAAATATGATGCAGGGTACAATTACGTGAACATGAAGAAAAATGTAGAAGGGTTGTGTTTCAATACACCATCTAGAACGCACTGAGCTTGCAGCAGCCAGAGGAAAGATACAACCACGTCTTTCTTGACTTCCTGTGGTGCTACACACCACCTTTTACCATTAACTGGAAGGCATTCACATTCAGAATCTATATGGGATAAACCATGTGCACCAAGCACAAAAAATCCTTATTGGATTGTTTCTGAAAGAGAGCGCGACATTGCTCAAACCAGTTTGCAGTGTGCAATTATTTGGTTATACTTATAATTATTTGGTTGTACTTATAATTATTTGGTTATACATGGTTATACTGAACCATGGTTTTCGTTGTGTCATACATGCTATTTTTCAAATGTATCACAGACATTGGAAAATAATCCCTTGCATTTGGGACTGAATAAATGCCAGTTATTTTCAGGGTTCAACCATGGTATGCCAAGTCTCAAGTGTGGCATATTTCACATAAACATAAATGAAATTTCACCAGATCAAGTGCAAAGTGCATTTACTTAATCACCAAGGAACTGCAAAGAATCTCCAAACTTCAAGGATCTGCTCTGGCATTTCTCCCCTTCTTCCTATAAGTAAAGTAGTGCTTTTTATTTTCCAGAACTGAAGGTAACAGATGCAAAGGTGCTGAGTCAAATATCAAGACTTGTACATTGACTATTAAATTTTCTAGGTGATTTATTACAAGAACACAGCATGCACTGCCCACACTCCAAAACAAACAGCAAAACTAGCACACTGAGCCACAGTCCTGCAGCGTCTGCTTTCCAGATCACTGTGAACGTAAAAAGGAAACTGCAGATCTTTGAAGTGAAAGCTGTATATTTGATAACCATACAACAACCCTCTCTATAGAGAATGGAGAGGTGGTTAAATACTTCAGTCTGGCATCCGCCATCCAACGCTAAAAGCTTGCAGTCATTTTAGACTTTCAATGTTTCAACTTGCCCTTAGCTCAACAGATCTGGCAACAGAGTTAGGCCCCTCTCAAAGTGCCTTGGGATGAAACCCTCTAGCCCATCAACTGTTTGCTCATCGTTTACATAACAAACATCCCTTTCTCAAGAATGAAACACAGCGGCAACGGCTTAGTCCAACTTCACCGATTTTGCTTTGAGAAGCAAAACTTTGTATTTATTCCTATATCAAGCCTTTTCTAACCAGATCAGCAGGAAAATCCCGAGTCATATCGCCCATTGCCCCCTCTTCTGAGCGCGCACCAACGCTTCTGGCACTTGAAAGTCAAACCGCTGCCAATCCCACCGAAGAGTGGACAAAGAACTTCCGAGAGAGCCCACTAGCAAGCCTAGGTCTAGGTGGGGATCGACAACAGCACCCTCGCCACGGAAATAGTGGACCAGATCCACAAGCCTCCTGCTGTGGCGGTGATCGCCCAAAAGAGAGCCACCAGCACCAAACCAGCACCGAATTCGAGCTCCGACTAGGGAATCCGATTCTCCCTCCCGAACCGCCCTGGCCAGTTTAATACAGAAACGAGGTACTCACGGGAGGAGGGCAGAGCTGTCCGGGCTCTGCAGCTGATGTTGCTGAAAATCCACAGGAAGAGAGCTGCCCGGCAGCCGGCTCGGAGAACCACCGCCATCCTGTGCTTCCAGGCTCCTCGTTAGTCCAAGGCGCCAGGTGCAGAAGAGCCGCGGATCCTCCTCTCCCTCGGATCTGCCCTCTGCTCGCCGGGGGTAGATCTCTCTCTCTCTTTCTCTCTCTCTCTCTCTCTCTCTCTCTCTCTCTCTCTCTCTGTGTGTGTGTGTGTGTGTGTGTGTGTGTGTCCGAATTCAAGTCCCGGGGACTTAGTTTTCCCTTTCCCGGTGGTCCTGCGCCCCCTCTTCGAGGTCCTAATGGGAACAGGGGTTTCGAGCGGGGTATCGGGAAGGGAGAGGCGAGGGAAAGCGCCTCTCGCTGCCGGTCTGGCACCGCTGCAGCGAGCCCTTCCTTGCGCACAGCGGAGGGCTGGCTGCTTCCGGGAGCTTCCCTGCTCGCCTCTCTCTATATACGGCGACGCGGAGCGCTCACGCAGCTCCAACCGGCGAGCCAGCCAGGCAGTGGGATCAAGGAGAGCGAAGGAGCGGGAGACCGGGACCCTCCCGGCGCCGCAGAGGAGCTGCTTTAGACGCTCTCGCCTCCTGCGTTCATCGCTCGCCCGCAAGAGGAAACGCCGCCGCCGCTGTGGCCACGACTAGCAGCAGAGGCAGCATAACCAGCAACCGAGAGGGAGGGAGGGAGGGAGGGAGGGAGGGAGGGAGAGCTCGGTGGGGGGTGGGGTTGGAAAGAGCTGGGATGGGAAAATCCTCCTCTCCCCTCCTTCGGCTTCTCTGCCTTCTCCGGCGGCTCCTCCTCTCCGCCAGGGAAAGAGCCCCCTCTCTGCAACTCTTCGGCACTTGCCTAGTTTCAAAGCAAAAGCAAAAGAAACACCCCCAGCTTTCCCCCCCCGCCCCGCTCCTGGCCGGGAGCCGGGGCTGCTCCGGAGGGGCTGCTGCCGGGGAAGCGGGAGGCGGCCTCGCTCAGCGATCGGCGGCGCTGGTGGCGCTCTCCGTGGTGCTGAACTTAGAAGCGGAGGCTCGTCAGCCTGGCGGGGCGTTTTCCTGCTCCTCGCCTCCTTTCCCCCTTTATCCGTTTCTAAAAGGAAGGGGGTGGGGGGAGGTGGCCCCCTGTTTTGCTGACTTCTCAGGTGTTTCCCCCTTCGAAGCGAGATGGTACAGGCTCTCTGTGTTCCAACCTCCTGGGATGCACAAGCAAAGGCAGTCCAGCAAGCAAGTCTTCCGAGCGGTCCTAAGTACTAGAATCAGAATCTCAGCATCCCGGTTGTGAAGCGAGTAAAGAGGACTGCGGAAGGCTCCAATGCAGATGTTCCCCCCACCCTTCCCGTTGTGCAATTAGAAGCACACACGCACGCAGAGCGGGCAGGAGGGCGGCAAGGCTGCATTAAAGTAATAGACCGCTTGCCTTCAAGGAACCGGTAATGCAATCAGGCATTATTGTAGCTTTGGTTGGAAAAGGCTTCAAGAAACCCTTCTCCCTGCGGCTTCTACTCTCTCTCTCTCTCCCCCCCCCCTCACTCCTCGCAAGTCTTGAGATGAAAGTTGCTGCATTCTAGAGGAATATTGTCTGCTATTACCATTCATTTGATGTTGGCTGTTTTGGTACATTCATCTCTTATTTTCTAGCTGTTCTTTTGAGTACATGAGGTAAAAAAATAGTTTATTTAAAGGCTGTAGAATAATACTGATAAAGGAATAAAATATTTCTCAGAAATGTCACTGGTTGTATGTTCACATGGTGGTGGTGGGTAAACGGGACTCAGATGTTGTCTGTCAGGAAATATTTATTATTAGCAAATTGTAAATTAGTAAACTGATCTTAAAATAGCCACTTCTAACTTAATAACAATGCAAACATATACATTTCTACACAGAAATAAGTTCTGTTGAGGTGAGTGGGCATAACTCCCTGTAAAGTGAGTATAAGATTGCAGACTAAGCTACATCTTCTATATGTGAGATAGTTAGCTGTTAATTTTCTTGTAAAGAAGCACTGAAAACTATGCATTAAGATGAATCCTGAAAAACAAATGACAACTGAAAGCAATGACATGCCTGGAATGACCACTGAATGTGATGGGAGGCTAACATTAGTGACTTCTTCATAAGTATTTTTTTATATTGAAGGTGTTTCAACATCAACTTTTAGGCTCAGGGAAGGGGCATCTTCTGAAAGAGTAGTTCACCTTTAAAAATCATGTTTATGCATAAAACATATGAAGATGTCACTACAGAGCCTGGCCATTGTGTCAATATGGAGAGAAATGCTTTACAGTGGTACCTCAGGTTACATACGCTTCAGGTTACAGACTCCGCTAACTCAGAAATAGTGCTTCAGGTTAAGAACTTTGCTTCAGGATGAGAACAGAAATCGTGCTCCTGCGGCGCGGTAGCAGCAGTAGGCCCCATTAGCTAAAGTGGTGCTTCAGGTTAAGAACAGTTTCAGGTTAAGAACAGACCTCCGGCACGAATTAAGTACTTAACCCGAGGTACCACTGTATTGGGAGAAATAGATACAGGATGTTAAAAGCAGGTGAGCAAGTTGCCTAGCTTTAGCTAATGGAGACTAGCTCACACAACAACTAGGACAAAGCTCAGGTGTAAGGATAGAAACTGACACATACCTCAGAGTATGAAATTTGACTGCTGGCATATAAAATTTGATGGAAACTTTGGGAGTGAGCATATCAAATATTTAAATTTGATATGTCAGCTCCAAATGCTTCCGCCATATGTAAGCAAGATCTAGAAATGGAACATTGGATGAAGTTATGCAGCTAGGAGTGAGCCTCATTATCTGTGACCAGGGATGCCAAAAGGGTTTCGCTTTGCATCCCACATCCCCTGCCTGCAATCTATTGACAAGAACTGCTGCTTATGTACATATATTAACGTAGCCTAGCCAACCTAACACGGCTGTTGCAAATGTAAAAGGCGAGAGGAGAGAAAACGGTATGTAGACTTGAGTTCCTGGGTGGAAAAGCAAGATGCAAGTACATGTGACATAGCCCATAGTTAAAATATGGAATACACTCCCACAAGAGGCAGTAATGACTGCCGCCTTGGATAGCTTTAAAAGAGAATTGGACAAATTCATGGAGGATAAGGCAATCGATGGTTATGCTCTGCCTCCATGATCAGGAGCTATATGCTTCTGATCACCAGTTGCTTGAGGAGTGTGTTCTTCTGCCTGGGTCCTGCTTATGGCCTTCTAATGGGCATCTGGAAGGCCATGGTGAGAACAGAGTGCTGGACTAGATAGCCGTAGACCAGATCCAACAGGCTCATGTTCCTCTGTAATGATTTATTTATTTATTTATCACAAATCATGTGATGAAAGCTAAAAAAAAGCAGGCTCCTTGCTTATATATTTCATAGTCATTATGTTTACATGGAAAAATGGAAAAAAGCCAAACCAAAAGATTGCTAACGCTGATAAATAACAAGCAAAAAATACCAGCATGTGCCGTTTCTTAACTTTGGTGTCTGAAGCACCAGTTCTCAGGCTCGCCTACCTCATCGGGCTGTCATAAATGAGCTGCATCCTGAGACAGGATTGAGAAGGGGGGAAATCTGCTGCTTACTGCATACACAGGAGGCAGCATTCGCAGAAAGCAGCGGTGTCCCTGAATGAAAGCATTTTTGTTTGTTCTTATGATGGAGAATAAACCACAGGACTGGGGCCACTGCTGAAGTGATGGCAAGGCCTGTTCCTCAGCAGTCCAATCCCCAATCCGGGGATACTGCAAATGTCTGTGCATTGTGTGTACTGAGTTCTCCACAGCAACCTGTGCAATATAAAGACCCTCCTTCTACAAACCCCTGCCCATCATTTTGCTAGTAAGCAAATTCTGAAGAATGAGTCACTTGTAAAAGTTATCTTTGAAGAGAAAGGGGTGGCTTGTTTTGGGAGTCTGCTCAAGAAAAAATGAATCACTTTTCCACCCCAAGAGAGACATGCTTTTGTACATCCCTAAGGAAATTGTTGTTTTCCCCCAAGGCCTAAACACATGGACTGTTTATATAGGCTGTCATTTTTTGCTTGCCCACTATAGTTAAAAAAGACAGAGAAAGTACCTTTACAGGAAAGAACCATAATCTCCTTTCATTGTCATATCCCTGAAAGGGTTGACAGCATGGATCCAGACTTGCTCATTTTCAGTGTTCCAGTCAAGAGGGTGACCCTGACTCAAGCAGCTTCAGTGTTCATTTTCACAGTGTTCAGTCATGACCTATCAGCATCTATTGAGACAGGTTTATACAGCAATGTCTTTCTCTGTCCTGCTGTTTTGTGCATTTTGGCATGACGCTATTTTTAAAACCTATAATTAAAGTATTCTGATTCACAGAGATGCTTGAGCTTTTTGTAGACTACTTCAAGTAGACTACTTTTCAGTAGTGAATAATTTTTTTAAAAAAATCTGCACACTTGGTAATGTTGCAAATATGTTCTAGAACTCAGTGAATGTTAAGTGCCCTTCAGTTATTAGACTGTTGGCCCCAGTCACATGCTGTCTGTGTACTGGAGGCACCTGCCAAAAATGCATAGGCTCTCCTCACATATTGTTACTCAAGTGGAAATTAATGACTAAAGGGTGAAGTCTACCTATACTAAATGAAGAAGTACAGAAAAGCAACTTGCTTTTCATATTCAAATAATACAACACAACCTTATTTATCTGAATCATTACAAAATATTTATTTTTTATTCCCTATTGACCTCAATATTTTTAGTGATGGTTGTTAGCATGTTCAATGCAGAAAAGACAATGAAATCATTAACTGCATATACTCTCCAAGGATACCTTCAGCTCAGCCATTGTTGCTTTCATTTTATAAAGGACAATTTAAGGTTAAAATGCAGTCGCTTGCTTGCTGAAGGCCCTCAGGACTGCTTCTGTTATTAAAGTGAAGTCACTGTATACTTTCTAAAAAAATAATTTTTAATTCAATGGAACTTTATATAAAACTTGTGGCGGGGAGGTGTAGGATCTTTTCTCTTGCTGCTTGGTATGCCTTGACTTTTGACTCAGGCAAAGTTCTAAACAACTCTCTTTTCCTCAATATACTCTCTAAAGCCTATCTTTCCCATGAAGCCTTTGGCATAAACTTTCAGTCATCTGTAAAGAGGGGCCCCTACAGATGTCCTGGCTCATAATGCTATTGAGACATGAACACACTGTTAATACCATTTGGGCCTGCAATTAGTGCATGTCCCAAAGCTTCTTGCTAAAATCATGTAACTTCTCATGCCACAAATGTTCTGGGTACTGTTGTTGTGCTATAGCGCAAGAGCGCCCCTCCAGGTGACAATAATGTGGTAGTGGTGGGGAAGCATCTCATAGGGTGAAATGATGTGTGGGTGGTCTAGAATAAATCCACCAGCAATGCACTATTGTTGCACCAGTGACGCATTGCAGAATAACAATAAAATAATAAATAAATAATAAACCTTTATTGGCACTACACCACCTGTGTACAGTGAAATTAAACAAGCCCCCCTCCCCCCCCCAATTAGTCTTGTTCACACTCTGTGTGCTTGTTGGAAGTTAATTGCACCACTATTTTTTTCCATTCAGCAGCCCAACAGCCCACGGATAAAAACTGTTCTTTAACCTGTTGGTGCCGCTGACTATACCTCTGTATCTCCTGCCCAAAGGTAGGGGATTAAAGAGGTGCTGGCCGGGGTGTGAGTCATCCCTGAGAATTTTCCTCGCTCTCCTGAGGCAGCAGTCTACCCCAATATCATCTAGCAAACTCAGGGAACAGCCCATGATGTCATGTGCTGTGTTCACCACCCTCTGTAGGGAGTTCCTGTCCGTGGCTGTCAAACCAGCATACCACTTTGTAATACAGTATGAAAGGACACTTTCTATTGTGGGCCGGTAGAAAGAGATCATCAATTTTTGTTTGACATTGAATACACCCCAACCAACCCCTATCCCACAAAGCACCACTTTGGAGGGTCCCCAAGACTAAATGCATGTAACTGCACTTGAAATCCACTATGAGCTCACACTGAGATTTAGATACTTCTAAGTCTGCGGTGGGGGGGGCAGTTGCTTTGCTGATGAAACTTCATGAATATTGCTATATCTATGCCTAGAACACTAGAGAGGGCCTTCTCTGTGGCTTTGAAAAGACTGTGGAACTCCAAGGCCAAGGAAGGTCCAGCTTGTCCCCTCCCTGAATGTCCTTTGCCGTATTTTATGGCAAGTCAAGTTGTTAGGGTTTTTTGTTTTTTAGTTCCCTGGATTTATTGGTAAAGTTTTTAGGCTTCCTAGAATTACTGTAATGCTTATTTACCTGCTGGGTTTATCTGTTCAATTGCTTGATATTTTTACTATTGCTTTATTTTTGCATTTTGTCTTAAGCTATTTGGAATTGCCTGTATTAAAACAGAAAGGCAGGATATAAATTGTAACCACAATAATATAAGTACAGTAGTAGTAGTAGTAGTGGTAGTAGTAGTAGTAGTAAATATGTTTTTAAGCAATTCTTGTTTTTATCTGTAAGCCACATTGAGTTTTGTCAGGGGGAAAGACTGTGTGTGACAACAACAACAACAACCTGATCTTTCTCAGAGTGAAAATCTATTTACATTGTCCATGCACAAATGTTAATTGGCATCAGATCAAATGCAGAAAGGATAAAAATGTTTGGTCTGAGACACGAATATTGGAAGACTCCATAAAAAAACTGGTCTGTCAAACATATTCCATTCATCTGCCATTTTGACACACACACACACAATTGCATCACAGACTTTTTCTCTCAATACTTTTTTACTCAGTTCTCTTACTTCTGAGTTGCAGTAAGAGATCCTACTTCTAGACAGCTTTGTAATAGTCCATCAAACACTTCAGTGACTCTGACTTTCAGGTGCAACAAGACTCTTTTTAGTATTTGTTGCAAAAGACAACAGGGATAACCCTCTGGAAATTCATTAACTTTGAAACAGAACATTCAGAGAAGGTAACTGATTTGTAAATATCTGTTGATGGCTGAGAAATATTTGCCTATCACACACTATGATATACATAAAATATGTATATTTCTATATCAGTGGGTGACAAAATGGAAGAAAGGCCTGTATGAAATAAACCAATTGCAGTGGCATGGGAAATGCCTGACAAAAGAGTGAATAAATGTCAAAATGGCTTGTAACACATTTATAAATCTGTAGCCTGAGAGTACCCAGTGCTGTGACATGGATGTAGACCTGATCGGTGCCTGAATGGGTTCAAATCTAAGCTACTCTGAGCTTTCTAATTGAATAACAGATGGAAGAATATGTAAAACCCAACTTCAATGCCTCTTCTGAAAATTACTGTAATGACATCCTAGAAGTCTCAAAAAGAGAAGAAACAAATGTAAATTTGTATGCTCAGTACTTGGGATTAGAAGCTTAACCAAGAAGTGCATTGGATTCATTGAAACACTTGAAATCATCATAGGTCTTGGATTTTTTTTAAACAGTATCTCATCTCTGCTTCTTTGAAAATTGATGCTGACCTATATTGGTTCATTAGTAATCAGTTGCTAGTAGAGGCTAAAATACTTAGGTAAATAGTGCCAATTTATTCCATTAGAATATCATATCACTATGACCTCTGATGCAACTTACTAATTGCTTTCCTTTATTTTCATATTTCATTGTAGGTCTTCTTCGTCAACAGATGTTCTCTAATGTAATGGGAATCTGAATATATGAATAATAACCAATATTGAGTGTGTGCACTTCAATCAATCTGCATTAATTCCACCTATTTCATGTGTTAAAGATCTCCAACCTGTATTAGTTTGTCTTGTAACCTCTGGAAGAATTTTACTTAGCTTACTACCACTCAAATTAATTATAATCTATTGACTTTAGAAGGAATTGACCTTTCTGGGTTTGCAATCTATGACTGCAATCCTAACCATGTCTACTCAGGAGTAAATCCCATTTTTGTTTGCAAAATTTGTGATTATGTATTTCAAACCTATTTAAATAAGAGGCTCAATTTCAATAGCTGTCCACTTGCAGCTTCATTAAAATAAGGGCATCTTTGGAGAGTTAGTTGTGTAGAAGAGATTCCAAATCTAAACTTTCAGTATGGATGCCATGAGAAAGGATAGGATTTCAGATTATTTGCCTTTATCTTGTCCAACAGTGACCCTGTGCCACCATTCATGAAAATTTCTATACTGGAACAGTAATCCCCACCCCAATATGCCTTCTTCTTTTCACACACTCAGACCACGCAATCCCTGGTGCCCAATAGAACCCAACACACTTCAACATATTCATCACTTCAGCAAAACAAAGAATTTCCTTATTTTAGTAATAAAAGAATCCCGCACAACACAGCCCAATTCGTATTTTGGATGCCAGGACTGCTTGTGAATAGGACAGAAGAAAAATGTGACAGTGTCTTTTTATTTTACTTCCTTCAAGAGGCTACTACAAAGCTAGGGCTCATGGATTCATCGTGTGCTTCTCCTACAGGTGGAACTCAGAGGAGAGTCTCCTCTAGGGATCTTAATGCATGGGCAGGTTGGTATGGGAGGAAGAGGCACCCTGCCATTTAGCTGGTTAGGCCTTTAAAGGTGAAAAAAGAAAAAAGAAATTGAGGAAAATATTTGTAAAGGAAATGCAAAGTTCTTTATTACATTAAAATGATGTCACCCTGCCATTGTTTGAAATAGGCACTTCCAAATTTTGTAATGCAGTTCTGCAGCCAAGTAATGTGTACAAAAATGCACATACTAGGATGAGTTGTACATAAAAATGCACATATTTATGAAAATAGCAAACAAAAACCATTACATTAGGGAACATTGATTTGCAAAAAAAAAATGTATATAATGCAAAATTGTATTCAAATATGGCTGTCAGGAGAAATTCTTACTAAAATGTGGTGATATTTTATGACTTCTTTTTAAAAAGCCAACTTAAGTGGAATGTGGAGAACGGAATTTAAGATTGAGATTTCTGCATTGAAGGAAGTGGACTTGATGATCCTTAGGGTCCCTTCCAACTCTACAATTCTATGATTCTGTGATTGGAAGAATTAGGAACTAAGCAATGCTAGTACTAATGCTGCTTGTAGTAGCATTAAAACTAGCAGAAATATAACAAGATCACATCCTGCATTCTATGCTCTATCTGGGGTTCCATAATTTATCCCAACTACTCTTCAGCATCCTTCATGTGTGTGTGGGGGGGTGTCCACTTCTCCATGGTGTGATCCAGTACAAGTGGATGTGAAGGAAGGAACTGCAAGGGCAGAGGCAATCAACAGGCTTTGGGGAACGGACTGCTTTTAATGAAAGGACTGCTGCTGAGCTGTTTTTATTGTAAATATTTGTAAGGCTTTAACAGACTATAATTCTATTGCTATCTATATAGATATAATTCTATCACTGTATAATTGTTTTTCAGTGATTGTTTCTTCTATGTTTTCAGTGGTTCTTATTTTTATCTGTATGCCACCTTGAGCGTCATCAGGGGGAAAAGGCAGTCTAAATACATATGTGATGATGATGATGATACTATAATAATCAATGGATCTTGCCCATCCAGTCAGCACTCTCATAAATGGAGGGTACCAATCAGAAGTGGAAACCTCGCACAACTGAGACTTCTGACATGGTTATAATGCTCATGTGCCCTCCAAAGGAACAAGGAAAAACTACAGAGTGGTACATCCCACATCATTGGCTATTTGTGTTTGTAATACCACAAATATAGCTGGGACTGCTATAGTTAACAAGGATTAAGCAAAGACAGATTTTGTTAGTTTCTACCCACTGTCTCAAGGATTACAGTAGCATTTTTTTACTTCTACATTATCTCGACATTGAATTATATATTTAGCCAGCTGGTGAGTGAAGGATGCCAGGATGTCATTTGAAACAGATCTTGTTTGCACTGCATTTCTATTATGCATGGACATTAGCTCAGTTTCAGGCACACAGAGAAACCCAGTTTTGCATGTGATCTGGGGACCTTCTCTATGGATGTGTGAAGTGCTTTGGGAATGCAGACAGCTGCATGATGGTGGATGGCTGCCCACAACATTTGGAAGATCAGAAGGAAGGGGTTTCTAGAACTCAGTGCTGTAGCAAACCTGACAGTAAGGAACTGTATCTTCCTGCCTAAATTGGACTTTTCCTCAGAGCTGAGTTAGACATGAATAGCACTTACTGCTGAAACACACAAATTAGTTTCTATCAAATTTTGTTTAAGAGCATAATTCCAAGGAAAATAGAGATGTTACTGCTCAAGTGAAATGTATGAGGAATTTCAAAGGAAGCAATGGATTCCAAAAATGCTGAGCACTGCACATTTTAAAACACCTGAGAAGCAGATAAAGGAAAGGATCTATGAAGCTGATATTCAAGGGAATTTGGAGTTCATATACAGTGGTAACTCGGAAGTCAAACAGAATCTGTTCTGAAAGTCCATTCGACTTCCAAAACATTCGGAAACCAGGGCGTGGCTTCCGATTGGCTGCAGACTTCCGGCGTTGCTGCCATGGCAAACAGAGGATCTCACGATAGCGGATGCCAGCCGTGCAGTTAATTAAGGAAAATCTGGGAGTAATTATCCTTACTAGCCCCCATCAGGGTCGGGGGGGTGGGAGAGCTTTCACTTGCAGATCGTCCAATAACTGTCTCTCGCTCCAGTGGAATGCAGGGGCAGGGACGCAGAGTGCATAGCACTGTATGTATTGGAATCTCTCCAATGTGGTCGCCATGAGCAGAGGTACTTCTGTTTCTTTTAAGAAGGATCTGAATTTGTACTTAAGAAACAGACGTGTACTGGATGAAGGAGAAAGATAACCTGCTAACTGAATCAGCCACTGAGTGCCAAGGTTTTGGTCTGGAGAGGACTCTTGTTATCGTAACTGTAATGCTACGTAAGTGAAGGGGAGCCTTTGTTCTCTTTTTACATTATATTTACATTGTATTTGCTGTGCTATGATTTGGCAAGCCTTCGCTGAATGGATTACTACTATATATGGAATGCAAGAAGGAATCAACAAGAACTTATAATTTTCTTTACGGAGTGCTTGAAAGAATAGACTGT
Organism: Podarcis bocagei; assembly: GCF_964188305.1. Classification (NCBI taxonomy): domain Eukaryota; kingdom Metazoa; phylum Chordata; class Lepidosauria; order Squamata; family Lacertidae; genus Podarcis; species Podarcis bocagei. The sequence goes on from NC_138137.1 coordinate 2,498,281, forward strand.
GTGAAATACTATGATAACTTGTGACATTGCCTACTAAAGAGAGCTCTAATTCTGATTTTTTATGGTTTTGGCGAGACACCAGCTCGTTAGAAGGTTGGAAAGGATCAAAGGAAACAAATGCTGGAAGTAAGCCAGGAGTTGTGGCCGGACGCTGGAGTGCTTTCAGTTTTGGAGAGGCAAAATGGAGAAGTTATGGTGTACAGTACTAAGAAATGAATTCTCAAAGGAGGGGCAATGTTGAAGAGAATTGATTGATTACAACATGAAGGAAAAGAAGAAGGTAAATATTTCACACAGAAAATCACAGGATATAAATCCCCCCCGCAAGTTAATGCATATGGATTTATTAAATACGAACAAAAGTCATCACACCAATGGCTGTTAAAATACAGGCTTAAGACTGGAATTGTGGTGTTTGGACTATTTAAGAGAATTGGAGCAGGACCAAGGAATAACATCAACTCCTGATAGCCAGAACATGGGAAGTCATCCAAAAACATTGAATTCGGAACTGATTAATTGGCTTTTTTGATTGTATTATGATTTGGTATGATTTGGTATTGTATTAATGTGGCCTCCATTGGATTGTTATTAATGAAAAATTAATAAAATTATTTGTTTGTTTGTTTATTTATTTATAAAGAAAAATCCCACGCAGAGATGTTAAAACCAAGAGAGAAAAAGAAATACATTAAAAACATCCCACTCAATTCTAAAAGGTCACAGATAATTAAAGGCCAAAAACCTGGCTATAGAGGAAAGTTTTTGCCTGGCACCTGATGATCAGAAATGAAGGCACCCGATGAGCCTCCCTGGGAAGACCATTCCACAAAGGGGAGCCACCACAGAAAAGGCATGTTCTTGTGTTGCCACCCTGCAGACCTCCCATGGAGGGGGCACACAAAGGAGGGCCTCTCCTTTGTGAGGATGATCACGGGGTCCTGGTCACTCCATATTGGGAGAGGCAGTCCTTGAGGTATTGTGGTCCTGAGCACATACAAGGCCCTTATTCACAAATACTTCCAACTGGGTTGGAGTCTCTTCCATGCATTGCAGAGTCTCTGTTATAAAATATTAGTTTTACATAGAAGCCTGCATTTCTCACATGTACCCCGACACCTATGGTAGGGTCTTTTGACACTGAGTCCTCAGCACATTCCAGTTTTCACACATAGAATCATAGAATGATAGAGTTGGAAGAGACCACAAGGGCCATCGAGTCCAACCCCCTGCCAAGCAGGAAACACCATCAGAGCACTCCTGACATATGGTTGTCAAGCCTCTGCTTAAAGACCTCCAAAGTAGGAGACTCCACCACACTCCTTGGCAGCAAATTCCACTGTCGAACAGCTCTTACTGTCAGGAAGTTCTTCCTAATGTTTAGGTGGAATCTTCTTTCTTGTAGTTTGGATCCATTGCTCCGTGTCCGCTTCTCTGGAGCAGCAGAAAACATAAAAGGTTAATGCACTCAAGGACAGAGATAAATCTTTAGTAATGTTATTACATAAAAAAATGGAACTGGAATATTAATTAAAAGATGCTAGGTGCTTAATTAGAGGGACGCAGGTGGTGCTGTGGGTAAAACCTCAGCGCCTAGGACTTGCCGATCACATGGTCGGTGGTTCGAATCCCCATGGCGGGGTGAGCTCCCGTCTTTTGGTTCCAGCTCCTGCCCACCTAGCAGTTAGAAAATTAATATGCACAATTAAGTGCAAGTAGATAAATAGGTACTGCTTTATAGTGGGAAGGTAAACGGCGTTCCGTGTGCTGCGCTGGCTCGCCAGAGCAGCTTCGTCATGCTGGCCACGTGACCCGGAAGTGTCTCCGGACAGCGCTGGCCCCCGGCCTCTTAAGTGAGATGGGTGCACAACCCTAGAGTCGGACACAACTGGCCCGTACGGGCAGGGGTACCTTTAGGTGCTTAATTGACACAGAGTTTCACAAACAGCAGGCATCTGAAGAGTAAAAAACAATCATTCAGGCTGCCAGTTATTAAAAAAACCCCAAAACCACATATAAAAACTACAGTGAGGTGGAATGGACTCGGAGAAGGGGAACAATCTGTCCCAAGCAATGAAGATAAATTAATTCTAAAACAACCACCTTAAGGGAAAGAAATTGTGTGTGGTGAGGTAGACTTTGAAAAAATACACAATTTGGCATACACAATGTAGGAGATGTCTGGGTCATTGCAGTAGGGAAGGGAGCAGGCAGCTGATCCAATGCAGTTAGCCTATGCATTCTTAACAGGACTAGAGGGCGGAAGAGAGAGAAATAGACTCCACATCCAGGAGAGAGGCTTGAAGTGGCTGGTGATCATAGAAGAGTGCGAGAAAGAAAAGGCTCTGGGAATGTGATGGACAAAGCTTTGGGAAGCAATGGAGAAAGGGAGATATGAAAATTGAGATTTGAGCATGAAGAAAAAGAGAGGTCTACTGCTAGTCTTGCTCAGACTTCCGAGGGTGGAATGGAGAGTTCTGTCATTTCTCCCTGGAACCGTCCTGACATAGCAGGGGAAAAGAAAGGCCATTTCCAAAGGGCAGTCAGAAGAGAAGGTGAATTGGTGTAAGGAAGGGTTACCTGTCCTGCCTTATCCCCTACCTGAATTCCGTAACAGAAGTTATTTTTTGCCTCTCCAGGCTGAAATGGAACCTCCTTCTCAGGTGCAGGCTATCATTGTTACTGCAAAAATCTGGGTTTTCAGAGTCCATGCAACACATCCCACACTGCGAAGGGGCACATGAGAGTGAGCTGACAATGTGGTAAGGGCTGACTGCAAGATCTTTCCCGGAAGGTAGAGTGCCAGCTGGCTCTTGTGCTTCAGGGAGCATGTGTGAAGGGTGCTACAGACAATTAGATCTAAGAAGAATATTCAAATGCACCTCTGCCTGGGATCATCCTAGGGGAGATGCAGCTCTCACAACTGTACAAATGAAGCTAGCGGGGGGGGGGGCAAGGGGTGAGCCTTGATATTGAATGAAGTCTTATGGATGCAAAAGGTTTAATAGATTTTTAATTCTTGTGGATTTAATACATTTATCATATCATGGCTTTGATATGAATGTAGCTTTTAAAAATGTAAGTAATGTTTAATTTATTCTGATATTTTGTTGTTTTGAGTTGCTTGTTCTTTCCTTGGGAAGGAAAAGTAGAATATAAGCAAGCAATAAGTTAAATGAAATATGCTCAGATGAATGTATCTTATGGAGATCACTTCTCCTAAGAAAATGTGGTTATTATATGCCTTTCTGCCCTGTGACACGCTTGTATTTGTAATGATTTTTGGTTATAAACTGCTAAATTAAGCTGGAGGCAAGCAGCAACCTCATAGAGGTTTTCCACACATCTGTACCTGACAGAAATGCAAGTGAGGGATTTTATTCATATAAGGGGTTTTTTTTTGGGGGGGAGCTTAGATCAGGAAAATGGTTGTTCACTCTTTCCCACAGCACCACTTTCCTTATATCAGAACAGCTTATTAGAAATAAATTAAAAGAAACCGCTGCAGGCAATCCTTATCACAAAACTCTCCTTCGCTTACCTAGAATTTCCCCCTTAAAATCCCTCAACATTTTAGAAATGCCCAAAGCAAATGATTCATTTCCTCTGTGGTACAACTGGTCCTACTGAAAACTCTTGGTAAAGGTAAAGGTAAAGGTACCCCTGCCCATACGGGCCAGTCGTGTCTGACTCTGGGGTTGTGCGTCCATCTCACTTAAGAGGCCGTGAGCCGGCGCTGTCCGGAGACACTTCCGGGTCACGTGGCCAGCGTGACGAAGCTGCTCTGGCGAGCCGGCACCAGCTCAGCACACGGAAACGCTGTTTACCTTCCCGCTAGAAAGCGGTACCTATTTATCTACTTGCACTTTAGGGGTGCTTTCGAACTGCTAGGTGGGCAGGAGCTGGGACCGAAAGACGGGAGCTCAGCCTGCCGCGGGGATTCGAACTGCCGACCATGCGATTGGCAAGTCCTAGGCGCTGAGGTTTTACCCACAGCGCCACCTGCGTCCCTCTAATTAAGCACCTAGCATCTTTTAATTAATATTCCAGTTCCATTTTTTTATGTAATAACATTACTAAAGATTTATCTCTGTCCTTGAGTGCATTAACCTTTTATGTGTGAAAACTGGAATGTGCTGAGGTTTTACCCACAGCGCCACCCGCGTCCCACCCGAAAACTTTTGGTAGAACTGGTCATTTCCCCCTTTCTCCTCTACATAGTCGCTGATTCATTCCCTACTTTCCTCTGGTGGTAGCTGTGCACCTAGATCTACTCATTCCTCCTGCTCCAGCCCTGGGCAAAATCAGAAGAACAATGGCACAATTAGGAATGCATGTTAATGTTATTTCCCATCTCATTTAGGCACTAAGTGTATGACTCATGTATACAACTAGAGCATAATAAACTCATTTTGGTAATTTCTCATTTACGCTGAGAGCCAGGGCTCACTGCATGAAAGGCACATGAATCTGTGAGGCTTCTGGCTCAGCCACTTGGTGACCGTGGGGCCTTTCCCAAAGTGGCTTATGTTTGTCACCAAGAGGAAAGCGCTTTTGGAGCTCACAGCTTGCAGAATGAATCCTGCAATTTTGCAACTGACTTCCCTTTTCTATTTGTTCTTTTTTAAAATGATAACTGTGGAAAGCTCCTAAATCTTGGATTACCAAGAAGAGGGAGCTCTTAGAAGAGTTGTCTGTCTGGAGGTTAAGAGGGTCATAGCAAGGCAAGGAGTTGATAAACTAAATAAGCTAGCAAATGGCGCATGCCCCAATTTGGCCAGTAAGGCCATTTACCCCACACTTGGCATCATATTATGTGGCATCAGGGGTGGAGCATGCAGACTGAAAGTTCTCTACTGAATCAAAGTGCATTGGCAAGGGTGGCTTGCTGTCACTACCAATCAGCTGGTTGGCCATGAGAGCAAGCCTGCTGGGATCAGCTGGGCTGTGGAGTTCTCCACAGGCAACTTGATAGTGCAGCTGACCCCTTCCCAAGAAGAGCATGGGCAACTAGCATGCTGGAAGCCACCATCTGCTAGGTGGAACGCTCTCCCTCGGGAGGTGGTAGACTCTCCTTCCCTGGAGGTTTTCAAGCAGAGGTTGGATGGCCATCTGTCATGAATGCTGTAGTTGAGATGCCTGCATTGCAGGGGGTTGGACTAGATGACCCTTGGGGTCCCTTCCAATTCTACAATTCTATGATTCTATAGGTGGTGACTCCAGTCCCATTGGATCAGCTGCATGACTGAGTTCCCCACAAGGAACATGTTTGTGCAGTTGATGAAGTCACTGTTGAATTCACTTCAAGCCTTAGCTGATAAGCAGAGCTTCAAAGCACTGCACAAGGTTCTTCGAATGTCCTGCATGGCACTGGAACACCATCATGTAGCACCAACCATCATGGCACTGTGTGACCTGATGCAGAGCTCAGTGTTACTGCTTCTGGGAGATGGACACAGCTTAGGCTCAGCAGTGACAAGATGGCTGGCCCTGCAACACATGTATGCTGTGTGATAAACAGTTTCCAGTGGGTAGCACTGATAATGTGTTATTTGGTTCTTAGCCTGGGGTCAAAGCAGAAAGAAACTATAACAGTATAACCCTTCACCAAACACACACACACACACACTGAAGTGGCAATGTGGACAGTACAGAAGTGAAGCAATTTATTGCCAAATTCCATGGAGAAACAGTCAACTCTATTTAAATCAAGAATAATCACTATTCACAGAGACTAATTCCTACATCAGTCCTTAACACAATTTTACTACCTGCAAATGATGTACATGTAAACTCACAGAACCTGACATTCTCCAAATCAGAGAAGTGCCAATAAAGTAAACCTTCAATTTCAAGGACATTTTCATCATCGGTCCCAGTTGAGATCTGTCAAGCATCTATTAACAGTAATTGAAACTTTCAAAAGATGAGACATTGCTAATTGTAGGTGAGTGGCAGTGGAAAATGTGAGAAAGGCCTCCTTCAGAAAATGGCAATCATAACCATGTTCGTTCCAATCCTTGAAAAATGAAGGAATCCTGGTGAGAATAAGGAACAAGAAAGTACTCTATATGACAGTGGGTGCAAACTGCTTTGTCAAACAGCAGCATTCAGCATATCCATGTATTTCAGAAGAAGCAAATCTTGGCATTCCTAACCCCCCTCTCAGGGCAGAGCTCCTGCCATCAGCCCCTGGCATGGTATTCTTCAGCTGGCTGGGTGCAGGCTATGTATAAGGGGAATTGGAAAGGGTGCTGGATGTTGCTAAAACCTTCAGGGACTACTTAGGGGAGAGAAATTGGAGTACAAGTAATCGCTGTGGATCCACAGTGGATCCATACTGTATCAGGCTTTGTTCACTGGATTTTTTCAGAGTGGCTCAATTGTATTTGGTCCCAAACAGGGACTGAGAATGCAATGATGAGATAAATAAATAAATAGATAGATAAATCATATATTGACTGCGCCTAGAGACCCCTGCTGCAGACTCCAAGGGATTGACCATGGGTTAATGCAGCCTTTGCCTCCAAAATGCTTGCCATTCTTACATTCATAAGCCTTATGTCTTAGCTCTGCCAAAGTTAATAGTAAGTGGTCTCCCAAAAGACAAGACATTTGTGACACCAGCAGTGACATCTGCCTCTGATAAGAGAGTATGCTCAAAATACATTAGATGTATTAAGAAATTGGTGGACAAGAATGGAGTTATATTATTTATTTATTTTTTAATAATATTTTATTGGAAATTTTAAACAAAAGAAAATCACCAGACATATAACGGACAAAAGAAATATAGATAAACAAAAACATAAACATAACATAAAAAAGATCATACCTTTTCATACATCATTTTTTCATAACTAATTGGACTTCCTCACATCTCCCTTCCGTGCGTTCTCAATGATAATGTTATAGACAGCAATTTATTACCTTGTTTCAATTCTTATTTTGTACTTCTCAAATATTATGTCTGAAACTTCAAATACTTTTTATCAAATACTTGTCAGCTTAATTTAAACATAATATTACCTCAAATTTCATCCTTTTCTTAAACATCACTTAGTCTCATATATCCTTCAACTACATTGCTGGTACCATGTTATTTTCAATCGTGCAATTTCTTAACATTCATACAATTTATACTGTTTTTGTAAATAGTCCTTAAATTTTTTCCAATCCTCCTCTGTTGTCTCTTATCCCAGATCTCGGATTCTGCCAGTCATTTCGGCCAACTCCATATAGTCTATCAGTTGCGTCTGCCATTCTTCCAGTGTGGGCAAATCTTGGGTCTTCCAATGTTTTGCGATGAGTATTCTTGCTGCTGTTGTTGCATACATGAAGAATGTTCGGTCCTTCTTTAACACCTTCTGGCCGACAATGCCCAAAAGGAAGGCCTCTGGTTTCTTGGGAAAGGTATACCTAAATACCTTTTTTAACTCATTATAGATCATTTCCCAGAAGGCCTTCACTCTTGGACAGGTGCACCAGAGGTGAAAGAATGTCCCTTCAGTCTCCTTACATTTCCAACATTTATTATCATGCAAATGGTATATTTTTGCAAGCTTGACTGGGGTCATGTACCACCTGTATATCATTTTCATAATATTTTCTTTCAAGGCATTACATGCCGTGAACCTCACACCGGTGGTCCATAACCTTTCCCAGTCAGCGAACATAATGTTGTACCCAATGTCCTGAGCCCATTTTATCATGGCTGATTTAACTGTTTCATCTTGAGTATTCCATTTTAACAGCAAGTTATACATTTTTGAAAGTACTTTAGTTTTTGGTTCTAACAGTTCTGTTTCTAATTTCGATTTTTCCACCTGGAAACCTATCTTTTTGTCCAAATTGAAAACCTCTTTAATCTGAGCGTAATGTAACCAATCTCGCACTTTATCCTTTATTTTCTCCAAGCTCTGCAACCTCCAAGTATCTCCAAATTTTCTATTATTTCCCAATACTTCGGCCATACGGCCTCCATATTAAGTCTTTTCCGGGCCTTAGCTTCCATTGGTGATAACCACCTTGGGGTCTTATTTTCTAATAAGTCTTTGTATTTTGTCCAGACATTAAATATTGCTTTCCTGACAATATGGTTCTTAAAGGCTTTATGAACCTTTACCTTGTCATACCACAAATAGGCATGCCATCCAAAGAATGGAGTTATATTAAACCTCTTGATGAAGGTTGCCTGTTGGCTTGTTTTGTGGGTTCTCATGGTCTGAACTTGATCTGTCCTCCTTTTTTCCTGCTGATCAGACATCATGCAGCTGGACTCATACTGGATACTTCAAAGCAGTCTGAATAAGGACTTTCAGTAACTAGGTAACTGGACTGTTATATGCCTTGCTTCTCTATGCCTTCATGGAGCTACAACATAAGCTTGTTCCCACATTATGGTTCTGTTCATGTCCACCAAACTACGGCCCACAAGATTCCTGAGGGAGAGCCTTGATGACTATTCATGTGATATAAAACGAATATAGGTTTGACATGCTCATAGGGTTCTAGAGGTTTTTCAGAGTTCTCCAAAATAGTGAAGCTTGTGGATCTAGTAAGTAAACTATGAAAACCATCCACTAGCAGAGGAAGAGGAGTGCAGGGGGAGTGCACCGCCCCCGGCAGCGCAATCCCGGCAGGGTGCCATCGCAGCTCCCCCCCCCCCCCCGCGCGCTGGGTGCCATGCCCTCAGGATGCGAGCCACACCCTGCCTGCTCTCTGCCACTGAAACTATCAGCTGGTCTCTGAAACCAAACAGAGCTGCAAAAACTTAGTATGGAATGTGCAGAGCAAGTGACCATTTTCAATGCCAGATATGAAACAATTAAGTTGTGGGAGGAATGGCCTGCTTTCAAATTTGCAACTTCTGCACAGTCAACCAGAAGATCATTGGTTTGATTGGTGGTTTCAAAAAAATCTATAGGCACCTAAATGACTTTTAGAAAGAAATCAGAGGTATAATATGAGTATTTTTAGAACTAAATTGAAATTTAAAACTGTCTATCCATTTCATGCAACATACCCAAAGGCTTGCTTTGGAACATATATAGAATTAAAAAAAGGTAATGAGTTGTTTATCAAGTTTTTCATCTCATTCTGTAATGAAAGTGTCAAATATTGATGTTGTGAATGATGGTTGCACAAGAAAAAGAGCCACATGAGAAACAGACTCTTCAAGCATCTGTTTACATAATTACAAAGCAGGCAGCAATTGCTTAATTTCAGTGTAGTCCTCTTTTCTGTCTTTTCTTTTACTTTTCCAGTTAACAGGCATTTATAACACAGAGAAAAAATACCACCCAATTAATAGCCTTTAGCTAGGATGTCTCCCATGACTGACCAAGGACATCACTTCCAATTGTTAGATTTATGTAAAGGTAAAGGACCCCTGAATGGTTAAGTCCAGTCAAAGACAACTATGGGGTGTGGTGCTCATCTCGCTTTCAGGCCGAGGGAGCTGGCAATTGTCCACAGACAGCTTTCCAGGTCATGTTGTCAGCAGGACTCAACTGCTTCTGGTGCAATGGGACACCATGATGGAAGCCAGAGAGTATGGAAACGCTGTTTACCTTCCCGCCGGAGTGGTACCTATCTATCTACTTGCACTTTGACATGCTTTTGAACTGCTAGGTTGGCAGGAGCAGGGACCGAGCAGTGGGAGCTCACCCCATCGGGGGGTTTCAAACTGCGGTCCTTCTGATCAGCAAGCCCTGGGCTCTGTGGTTAAACCCACAGCGCCACCATATGTTCCATTTATAGGTGACTAACTGATATAAGTCACCTATTACCACCCCACTACTCCTTTACCACAGTTGTGCCACTGCAGGCAACATGTGGAATGGGTTGCACTATTGATGCTTGATATGTAACCCACTGAAGCTGAAATAGTCAGACTTAAACAACTTTACAGCACAGCCCTATGTGTATTTCCTTTGATTTAAGCCTCACTGTGTTTAATGGGGCTTACTCCATAGTAAGTATGCAAAGGATCATGATCAAGGTGTCTCCCCTGCCAGGTAAGTATCGCAAAGGATCGGGACTTCCGGGTTAGCGCGATCGGCTAATGGCGGATTCCCTCCGAGCTCCGGAGGGAATCTGCTCAACAGGGGCTGGGTCTTGCCGCACCGGCGACGCGGGGACCCTTAAAAACCACGGGCGCGGATGCCCGTGGACATGGTGACTCGGCGGGCACCGTTAGCTCCCTCCCGACCCGCGAAGGAGCCTTTTTAAAGGCTACGGAACGGGGGATGGGGAGCGGCGTGGTGCTGTGAGTCTTCTGCTTCCCCTGCCGAGCGAAGCCGCATGCCATTTGTCGGAGAGTGCTGACTTCTTCCTTTAAAAAATTTGGACTCAAAATCAAGAACAACAACCCGTGAGTAATTTGGAAATTGGACTAAATTTTTTTTTGTGGATTTGGCACGAGCGGGGGAGGTGCAAAGAGGAAGTCCGTCTCCCCCCCCCATTGTAAACAGTTTAAAGCAAGGATTTGCCAACTAAGGTTGCGAGAAGAGCTGTTTTTTTCCCCTGATTGGATAAAAGTTATTAATTCCACGGATTTAAAAGCCTAAGTTACTGTGCTGGAGGACAAGAGTTTATTTGTTTAGATTAAGTGCCACTCTTCTCGAGACCGGGAGTAACCCGTGAAAGGAGCCTGCTGAGGGTTTACAGAAGATTTTGACAGCTGTCAAATTAGCTGTCAAAGTCGGGAAAAAACTGAAAGCTTTGGTTTAGCCGGTTATATCGCTACAAGGTATTGAAAGTAAAGAAAGATTGATACAAATAAATTTGACTTTTGGATCGGAGGTGAAAGGAATACTAAGTAACCAGAATCCCTCTAGAGGGGATTCACGGACATTACAAGAATGGAAATAGGTCAGAAAATTCTGGCAGATCTGGATGAGGTTGTCTTTCTCATGGGAAAGCTGCGAAAGATGTATGAACAAGGTCATGTTTTGTCTACAAGTCCTACAAAACCGAAGTCAACAGTAAATATATCTTCAGAGCTGGAAAAGGACTTGATGTTCAAAACACAGGCAGCTGGACAAGAAAAGAAACCAAAGACTGAAGAGGAGGAAAAGATACTTGCTGAACAGGAGGAGCAGAAAGGAGGGGCGGCCGAAACGTCACAGAAGGTAAACGAGAGCCGGAGGCCTGTCAAGATGGCTTCAAGCCCGACCAAGGTGGAAGCTGGAGTCTTTGGGATATATGGATTTAAGAAACAGAGCTTGATTTCCACCTCTAAACAAGTAGGCCTGGCTGGAAGAATCATGGACATTATAGAGAGAGTGCCCCTTCGAGTTTGGGTGTCAATCATAAGGGACTTTCAAAGAAGCCGGCTGAAAGGGACTGAGAGAGATTTGAGAGCCTCGGACGTAAGGTCACCAAGCTAAATAGATGGACTAATGGACTATGGTCTGGGATTGAAACCGGGGAGAGAAGGGTGGGGTTTGGAAGTCCAAAGGGGGCCTGATCTTTTTTATGCTGTGTTAAATTTCATGTTGTTTATCATTATAAGAATGGGGAATTCGTGGAAGGGAAATAGGGTCAACCTTAGAAAAAGTTTTCTTTATATATGATTAAGGTATATAATCTAAAAGTTGATTTATAAACTGAACTAAATATAATAATGAATTAAGGGTTAAAATCTAATATAAATAAACACATTAACAAATTAAGGTTAAGACATTAGGGATAAAAACTTGTTGAACAAATAATTGGATTTGGAATACAAGAAGGGGAGGTGAGGGGAAGTTGTGAAAAGAAGTTATTGAAAATGAGATTTTAAAGGTGGAATTTGTTTTGTGTGTTGTTTTTTGTCTTTTTGTTTTGTTTTTTGTACCTTTTCAAACTTTAATAAATATTACTTTAAAAAAAAAGTAAGTATGCAAAGGATCACAGTCTGATCTGCTAAAACCTTCAAGCAGCTTCGGGAGCTCCATTTTGAATGCTCAACTTCATCGAAAAATACCCTGCAAATGGAAAGTACAATCCAGGAAGTTAGGGTCTTGGCCTGGCCAGGATAAACTGCTAATTCCTTGTAAAAGTGTTTCTAGACTGCCGCTGGGTGAACTTTGAGTGCTACTTTGAGGGCAGGGATCTCTATACATTGAAAATTAGCACATCAGGAGATGGCTAGGCTAGATTTCTGCTTTTTATACAGGGGAGCGCTCAATTATGACATCCTTCACCTACAGCCTGAAGCTTATAGTCGACAACGTATGATTGTGTGATGAGCAGTTATCCAGGCCAGACCACAGCCTGACCCGGTCTGCTTGCATTGTGAAGTGGAATCATGTTTCAATTGGCTCTCGCTCTTGCGCTGTTTGGATATCTGAAGACTCTGCTGGGGAAAGAGATTATCTATCTTTTTTATATATAAAAAGAAATAACATAACCAGAGGATGGCTCATTATGCCCAAGTTGTGTGCAACACAGCAAGGAAAATGTATCTCATATTCAGGTTGATTTACCTTTTGTCTGTTTGTTTTTTGTTTCATGAAATTTATACATTGTTTGATAAAAAACCAACAACCCTAAAAGCAGCCTTTCCTAAGGCCCCCTAATATATCTCCCACCATTTGGATTAAGCCTGCCTACCTTTACCAGAAATTTATTTGCTGACAGCCTCATACCAGCTTGATAGGAATAGGAAAGTGCATCCATTCATCGCACAGAGCAATCAGCCAAATGGCTTCTTTGGCACTGGGATGGGAAGACCTGCCTTTTGTGGTTTTACAGAATGCTTTGTTTTATAGCCTGCATTTCAGAAAGGCACTTAACTGAATTGCACCTTGGTTGGTCAGGATGATCCACAATGACACATTCTGTGGCAGTTTTGCCTAGGGCGGGTGGGTTCTTCTGCTTTTCTGCATTTACCAGATTCCTTATTGGCTACCAAAATGTTTTAAATTTAAATTTCTAAGGCATAACCAGGTTAATTATCAGACTCTGAGAGGCCTGGAGACCAAATCTTGAATTCATAGTCCCCTTAACTTCACTCTGCACCTTGTATCAGTGTTTGCCACTCAAAGGTGGAGGAAAAACAAATATGTGCATATCATCTTTTCAAAAACTGTGTATATCATGCCCTTTCCTGAATGTTTACAAAAATATTTCGGGAACAATTTCTGAAGGCAAATGAGCCATATTCTTACCCACATAAGAGTGATGGGGAAGAGGAGGTTTTCTGCTGGCATATAGGACTCATGGTTAGGTTTCATTTAGGTTTCATTACATTTTGAGAGGAGGAGGAACCTTGAGGAGATCCAGAATCTTTTGGAGCCTGTTTGTATGCCTCCTTGACAAAATTGTGGGTTTCTTCACAGTTTCTTCTTGAAGTTTTTTTTGGCAGCTCCACATTTAAAGGGCTGTGGAAACTGTGTAGGGGTTAGCACTCAACAAAAAGGGCTAAGTTGTGAGAAGGAGTGTGACCACTCTTCCTGGTCCAGCCTCTGATGCTTCTCCCACTGATCCTGGCTCCATATCGCCTCACCAGCATGGCTCAGCCCCTCTGACACCTGCACAGAGCCAGTGTGGTGTTGTGTTTAGAGTGTAGGACTGGGAGCTGTGAGACCAACATTCAAATTCCCCCTTGACCATGAACCTCAACAAGTGACTGTGTACCAGTCACTGTCTGTTTACCTAACCCACCTCACAGGGTTCTTGTGAGGATAAAATAGAACATGTACCTCACCTTGAGTTGCTTGGAGGGAAAGTGGGATATAAATGTAGTAAACACAGCAGTAGCAAACATTTGGCCAGGGAAACAGCTATACGGACAGGTGCTCCTCTGCCTCCAATTGCATGGGTGAACCAACTCCAGATCTTTGGCAAATACATGGAGACCTGAATGGCACAGCCATCAGGAGGAGAGACATGGGAATAGGTCCCACTCCACCCCACCCCACGTTGGCATTGCAAGTTGACCACTGACATTGAGAAGTATCTGGGTAGGCTTGTCTAAACAAGCATGTTTTTAGCAGGCACTGAAAAGAATTGAAGTGAAGGTGCCTGCTTGATATCAATAGACAGGGAACTCCAAAGTGTAGCTGCTGCCACACTAAACAACTGAGTTTTTACAAATGCATTATGGATATTATGTGGGACCTGTAGAAGTGCCAATTCCACTGACTGAAGTGGTCGAGTGGGCAAATGTGGAGTAAGGTGATCTCATAGGTAAGCCTGTAGTTTACAATGTTTAGACTGCCAGAGGACTCTTATCTTGTTCTTAATTGACTCTTATCAAAGAAGTGAAGGTGATGTGCAAAGCTTTCACCAGAACAACGTGCAGGGGAGTAGAGATAACAATAAAGGGGTCTCAGTCTCTTCCCCTCTCATTTTAGAAAATGAGCATTCAGGGGGCCTCCTCCCCAGAGATTATCGAGGAGAGATCCATTTGCCCTTCTCAGGCAGGCGGCTTTGTGGACAGGCACTGGGTCTCCCCTGTGAATCAGCCAATAGCAGGCCGGATCATCCTCCTGTCGCTGATTTGTCCAATGGCAGCAGGAATTCAGGAGGCGTTCCCCTGGGCGCCTCACCCAGAGGAAAGTTAAATATCCGGGCTGCGGGGCCTTTCGACCTCTTACTTGCTGGCACAGAAGCAGGCCAATCATGCCATCGGTCGCAGGATAGAGCGGTCCAATGGCTGAGTGATCCATCACCCGGACATCGCATTTAGTCAGGAGGCACTTGACCTTCAAGATGCTGGCAGTATTATCTGGCTACAAAATATAGTGGAGGGCATTGATTGTTGATTGCAGGTGTAAGTAGTTTGGCAGTGAGCTGATAATGCCTCGATTGGCAGATAGGCATTGGGTAAACCTAGTCTTGGTTGGAGGGGAGGTTGTAGCCTTCACCTGCCCGTCCACAGGTAAGGGTATCCTGTTAAAAGGGTCTGGAAGGAGTGGCTCCTGTCCGATGCCCAGACAGGGGCTAGGGCCATACCATTCCTCCAACGGGGACCACTTGGGGGCACCCCTGTGTGATGTAGGTCATAGGGCCTTCTTCCCACCCCCTTTTGCTGGCTTCTTCCTTAGAAACACTCCCAGCGGGCGGGAGTGAAATGTGCCATTGCTTACTTCAGTGCCTATGGCCAAACCTTCACATCTGTAACCAATAAAGTTGTGGCCATATTTGATCCCAAACTAATATGCCGTGTGTTGCCTAGTTATTTGCACCTTAGGGAACAGGGTGGCCACGGGGCCTTGGTATGCAAATATATCACCTGTGAATGATAATTTAAAGCCACTTTTTAAAGTACACTGCTTTAGAAAAGCTGTGTGGAGAAATCAGAGGTGGGAGATGTAATTGGGCTTAAGGTGGACTTTCATCATTTTATCTTCTCAGGTCCAAACCTCACTGAGAGGGATGGCTGCAATCAAATGAAACATATCTGTTTAAAGGAATTTCCCATGCTGAATTTTCAAAGAGATTCCCAGTGAAACATTTTGAGGGAAGGTGTCATTAGAAACTATCACTCTGAAGTCATCTTGCTTGGACCTGCCTACTCCACCACGGAAAGTCCACTTAATTGCCTATATTGCCATTAGACCAGAACAAAATCTAATTAAAAATAAAGCAAAAGAATGCCAAAGTTGTTAGTCATGTTCTCCTTCTGTGTAAATTATAATTAAAGAAGCCAGCTTCCTTAATTTGATTTGCAGTGTCTGAATGCACCATTCCCCTCACCTCTTTTCTTTTTTTAAAAAGAGATGCTGCTATAGGCATTACGAGTTGACTACTGACATTGAGAAGGTACCCTGCAACTCCAGGGTCTTCAGGTAGGTCAGAGATCCCTTTGCAATGTCAGAAGCAGAGCTCTAATGCTGAAGAGGTAGATCTTATGCCAGATCCTGACTCCCTCCTGCTACCCAAGTTTCCTGACACTGGTAGGACCAAAAGCGGGTTATGCTGGAGTGGTTTGGGAGCATCCTCTGGGAATACCAGAAAGCAACTTAGAACTATCCCAGTCCCCTTTCAAACCTCCAATCCAGAGAGAAATTTAAACACACTCAGGTTGTAGACAGCAATGGGCTGCATGAGGGCCAATAAACTGTGTTTGAATCCTGAGAAGATGGAACCTTTTTGGGTGGTGGTTCCTATGTTCAGGAAATTGGTAAGTTGCCTGTTGTGGAGGGGGTTGCCTTCCCTCTAAAGGAGAAAGTGCGTGGTGTGGGAGTACTCCTGGATACATCTTTGCCACTTAAGGCCCAAGTGTGGAGAACCTGTGGAGAACCTGACTACTGTAGTCCACACATTCACAACCTCAAGGCTAGATTACTGAATTGTGCTCTATGTAGGGCTGCCCTTATGTCTGGCTTGGAAGCTCCAGCTGATGTAGAATGCTGCAGACAGATTGTTAACAGGAGCTTCTGTTCGATAAAATGCCACACCATTGTTAAAACAGCTGCACTGACTGCCCATCTACTACTGAGTCAGATTTAAGGTTATCGTATTAATTTACAAAGCCCTGAACAACTTAGGTCCAGGATACCTTAGAGATTGCATGAACCCTTGTACAGTGGATCCTCTACTCATGACCACAATATTTTCCGGAGGCCCATCCTTATGGTGAAACGGGTTGCTGGGAGAGGTGCTGTTGTGCACAGGTGCAGGCAGCAATTGCCTACTTCTGTGCATGCATGAACAGCGATCACCACTTCTGCACAGGAGCGGATGGCAATCGCCGCTCCTGCACATGCGTGAATGGTGATTGCCGCGCGTGCGCAAATGGTGGCAAACCCGCCGTTTACTTCCGGGTTTGCTGCGGTCGCAACTTGGAACGTCTGTGTGAGTCTTCAAATTGACAGCTCATACCAGTCAGAGGCAAGTGGTATGGAACAGATGTCTCCCAAACCATGCCCACCAGCACACACACTCCCTCTCCAAACAAAAAGCAAGATGGTGGTTATATACATGCCATACAACTGAAAATTGTTCCCCAAAGGAAGGGGGTTTTTGCAGGAGAAAAGTTTTTAGCACGTTATTCTGGAAGACTAGCTGATTAATGACAAAGTCATGTGGCAGCATATTAAGAAACAATAAAAGAAACCAGCATCTATACTGCTATAAGTATGGAAATGACCTTCATGCACTTCCAATGACCTCATTTTATTTCGGGTTTTGCTTCTGGAACAACGTGCTAAGGGATCCAACACGGGGATTTGGTCATGGTATGGACACTTTGACAAGGAATGAATATCTTTCCTCCCCTTACTTGTGTTGCGTTTGGTCATGTCCATTCTGATCCTGATGCGAATGCTGCCCATGTGAACTCTATAGTACATATGAGTTGCCACATGGAGGAAGCAGGATGATGCTTACAGAGGAAAGCAAAACCAGATCTGCTCTCTTCATTTACATGAGTGGGAAAGCCCCAAAGTGCACATGGGAGACAGGCGTGTGTCTTGGAACTCCCAAACCTCTAAAATAAATAAAAATGTTTGGGTTAAAGCAACTGCCTCCAACTCCCATTGCTCATAACCTAGCAACTTTCACACACCAGATCTACTGGTGGGCTGCAAATCTACCATGTGGAAATGACAGCTTTGGCAGCAGAAACCACATTCCCTGGTGGAGAGTTAACAATGCATATTTTTTGTGAACCAATAAAATCTTTAATAAAAATCATTTAAAACAAAAATACTATTGGCTCTTAATGTGTGCAGTGCCAGGCACTTAGCTTATGTATATCAATTTGCAGATATTTCAAAGCCCATATGCAGCACCTTGATGCTATGCAATAAAAGTGTTCAACATCATCTCTGTTCATTGTAGCCTCTTTCCCCCAAGCGATATTAGTTTTCCAAGCCCCAAATCTACTGTACAAAAATAGGGTGGGGTGGGGAATACATTGCAGACATATTTTGCAGAGACATGGCATGCATATAAATTATTTACCAGCACTATATTAAGCACTTTTTAAAAAAGAAAAGAAGAAAATCCTGGCAAAGTACTGGGATTCCCCACCAGGTGGCATGTAAGCCATTTAGCGGGTGAGGAACTGCGCTATAAATTCCGTTTGAGTTTAGGCCTGCACAGAAACCTCACCCAGAGTGACTGGTCTGTGATGAAATAAGTCTCCAAAATTAATCTATAATTAATTATTAAAACTCTCAGTAGTTGTTTTAAAAAACAAAATTGCAAGAAACGTCTTGATAGCTGACAAAGGCACCTTACAGACAGTCATGATTATCTTTCTCTCTTCTGTTCTCCGGAACCTGAGTTACAATTCAGTAATGTAACACACAATGGCAGTGTGTTTCAAAATGCCTTACTGCCACCTCACAAGCACCTTACTGCTGATGTCTGAATTGTGTTCTGGGGGACCCTGGTGTTTTATTCATCAATCAAAAGATTGTTGACAGGCTTTCTTTTAAGACATGAGTTTGTGATTAGCTTTACCTGTGAGGATCCAACTTATGTATGTGGAGTAAGGATACAAGAAACCATTTGAGAATTGGTACTTATATTCAGGGCACTTATCATCATCATCAACAGAAAGATCATGTGTGCTTTTCATTTTCAGGAGCAAAACCTACCTATTGGTTGCTCTTGATAAATGCCCTGGCTATAGCAACCGATTTGCAAATGGTTGTTTTAGGTCCTTCAGAGAAAAAAAGAATTGCACAGAATGAGGAAAGATGTGAAAGAGATTGGCACAGTACAATAACTTTTCAGTCACTTACGTGAATGTGAAACATCATTAAGCAATAGTGTGGGATTTTTATTTCATATTAATTTTAATATATTTTAATATGGAATGGTGACAAGCAATAATTGATATGTGGTCTCTTGTTTTCGCAATCGCTTTACATTCATTCTTGAGAATATGTGTCCACTGGGGACAGTGAATAATTTGGCTGCTTCCCCCCTAAACCCACAGGATAGGGCAGATATAAATAGGAATACTGTGCATTTATCTTCATGAGAATTTTTAGAGCAGGTCACATGGCAATTTACGTACCAGGAAAAATAGTTATTAGTTAAATTGCTACTCCTACTCAGTAATCTTCATGGTAGGACTAGAGCAAACCTTTTAATCCTTTTAACTGTCAACCTTAGACCGATAAGGAAATTAGATTGTATAAAATTATAGCTACTCTTAAATATATTATTATTGCAGATTAACAGCCAAATTTTTCAGAGTACTGTAATAATAACTGGAAGATAATTACAAGAGAAATATTAAGTAATTGAAAGGCAAGAAAGAACATTATTATTAATTTATTTATCATGCATTTATATTGTTGCAAGGAAAAGTTGCCAGGTGCTAATCTGAAATATGCAAGAATGTAATAAATTTAATAAACATTTCTATGTGGTGTTTTAATCACAGTTCTTGTATTTTCAAAGACAGATTATTGAGATAATGTCATTAGGACATTTTTCTTTTCTTTCTTTCTTTTTACTAAAATGTCTAATTAGAAGAACAGTTCAAATAAATCAAAATGTTAACTGAAGTTCATTCTTATCTCATCTGCAAGGCAGTTTTGCCCAGAC
The DNA here is from genome assembly GCF_964188305.1 of Podarcis bocagei. Classification (NCBI taxonomy): domain Eukaryota; kingdom Metazoa; phylum Chordata; class Lepidosauria; order Squamata; family Lacertidae; genus Podarcis; species Podarcis bocagei. The sequence continues at coordinate 2,517,784 of NC_138137.1, forward strand.
TAGTCTGAGCTCACACTCAGGGCTTAGATGGACCACAAATCAAATGTCACTTTCCCCTCAAGTTCTTTTTGACATAGAGTGTAAAATGAAGTTTGGCATCTGAAGGTTCAGGTAGACCAGGCTGTTTTGTGGGCAGATCTGCAAAAGTTTTTAATGTCAGCCCCTTTTGCTTGGAGAAGCTGTAACTGAAACTCTTGCCAAACTCTGTTAAACCGCAGGAACTACGAAGTTAGCTACTTTGCACTTGCAAGGGCTCTACTGACCCTCCACTTAGGGTCAAAGTACAGGTTCATGTGAATTAATTTTTAAAACTCCTATGCCACACTTCAGTAAAAAATATCAAATTATTCTCATATATATTAAATCAGCCCGGAATGCTCACTGGAAGGACAGATCCTGAAGCTGAGACTCCAATATTTTGGCCACCTCCATGAGAAGAGAAGACTCCCTGGAAAAGACCCTGATGTTGGGAAAGATGGAGGACACAAGGAGAAGGGGACGGCAGAGGACGAGATGGTTGGACAGTGTTCTCGAAGCTAGCAGCATGAGTTTGACAAAACTGCGGGAGGCAGTGGAAGACAGAAGTGCCTGGCGTGCTCTGGTCCAGGGGGTCACGAAGAGTCGGACACAACTAAATGACTAAACAACAAATATATTAATCACTGGGCTATAATGTCTATAGGGAACCATTTGGATTGGGGTCATAGAGCAGAGACAAAGGATTAGGCCATTTTATGGGAGTTGGGTATGTTTAGCCTGGATAGGAGGAGACTGAGGAGAGTGCTAGAGTTCTGTCTGGTCCTGTTACATGGGATCAATTCCAATCTGTTACCTCCAAGGATGTGGACAGGCTGCTTGGACAAGTGAAACCGACCACCTGTCTCCTTGATCCTTGCCCATCCTGGCTGATAAAAGCGAGCCGGGAAGGGCTGGGCGATGGGCTCTGCGGGGTGGTGAATGCTTCCCTCTGTGAGGGAGCCTTCCCAGACCCACTGAAAGAGGTGGTCATTAAACCACTTCTTAAAAAAAGAAGGGTCAATTTGGCCAACTATTGCCCAGTCTCAAATCTACCATTCTTGGGCAAGGTGATTGAGCGGGCGGTTGCCAAACAACTCCAAGCACGCCTGGAGGATGCGGACCATTTGGATCCCTTCCAATCGGGATTCAGGCCTCACCGTGGGACTGAAACTGCCTTGGTCGCGCTGGTTGATGATCTCCGGCGGGCTAGGGACAAAGGTGAGAGCTGTTTCCTAGTTCTGCTGTATCTCTCCGTGGCCTTTGACACCATCGACCATAACATCCTTCTAAACCGTCTTGAGGGGCTGGGAGCTGGGGGCACTGTTATACAGTGGTTTTGCTCCTTCCTCCTGGGCCGTGTTCAGAAAGTGGTGGGGGGGGATGAGTGTCCAGACCCCTGGGCTCTCATTTGTGGGGTGCCTGAGGGTTCCGTCCTCTCCCCCATGCTTTTTAATATCTATATAATATCAGATCAAAAAGCAAAATTAATTGTCAATCAAGGGGTATTGGAGGAATGTAAAATACAAAAGGGAAGAAGACAAGCATGTCCGTTATCATCACTGTTATTTATATTAGTTCTGGAGGTATTGGCGAGAAATATAACAGCAGATCAAGATATTATAGGAATTAGGGTAGGAAAAATTCATATAAATTGAAAGCATATGCAGATGACCTGGTTATTATAGTGGAAGATCCAAAACAATTATCTTCTTAAAGTTCTAGAAAAAATTCAGGGGTTTGGGCAAGTTGCAAGTTTTAAATTAAATAAAACTAAGACCAAGTTATTAGTTAAGAATCTAACAGAAACGGGGGGGGGGGGGAGAGAATTATCTCAAATGACAGGAATAGAGATTCATAAAAGGGTTAAATATTTGGGAATTTGGCTCTCAATCAGAAATGTTAATATTTATAAAAGATAATTATGAGAATCTAGAAATATGAAGTAGAATGAACCTATCATTATTAGGAAGAATTGTAGCTATTACGATGAATGCATTGCCAAAAATGCTATTCTTGTTCCAGACAATACCGGTGATAAGTAATGCAGCTTGCTTTTAAAAATGGCAAAAAGATATCTCAAAATTTATCTGGAATGGGAAAAGGCCGAGGATAAAATATAAAATACTTACAGACAATAAAGAAAGAGGAGGATTTTAAACTTTATTATGAAGCAGCTTGCATTACTTGGATACAGGAAAGGACAGAATTGGATGTCAGGGAACTGCCATCAGAAGGAAGGGAGGTGGAAGGGCTCACACAGGTTGGGAGAGACTTGGCAGTGGAAGAGGGAACCAGTAGGGGGAGAAGAGCGGAAGAAGGAGGGGAAGGGCGCCAAGAAATGTTATCTCTGCCAACAGCCAGGTCATTTTGCCAGAGTCTGCCCCCAAAGAAAGGAATGGCAAGGAATGGCGGGAGCTGTTGGGGAGAGGGAGGAAAAGGTTCCGGAGCAAGTAAAAGCCAATGCCTGGCTGCCACCGTCGGGGCACAGCAGCCAGGCCAAAGAGCAGTGAAAGTGCCCACGCCGGAACCTCCTAAACCCGCCCTAGTGATAGAGGTGTTCCTAGAGCTGCCTAACGGACACCCACTAAAGATAAAGGCACTATTGGACTCAGGCAGCTCCTGCAATTTCATGAGTAAGGAGTTTGCTGCTGAGCACCAGATACAGACTACCCCTTTAAGTAACCCTTTGCAGGTGACCACGATCGATGGAAGGGAGCTGCTGGGAGGAGAAGTCAGCCAGCAGACCATCCCAATGATAATGAGGGTAGCAAGACACACTGAGCTAATAGCGTTTAATGTGGCTACCTTGGGAGGAGCTCCCATTATTTTGGGGATGAGCTGGCTAGCGTTACATGATCCGCTAGTGGGCTGGCATCAGAGAGTGGTCTCCTTTGGGTCAGCGCATTGTCTAGAACACTGCAAAGAGGAGGGGCCAGAGCCACTCTAGCAGGGACAGAAGTAACGGAGAAGGGGAAGGTTCCCCAACAGTACGCCGACCTGAGCAACGTTTTCAGCGAGAGGGAGGCAGACAAACTACCCCCACACAGACCCTTTGACTGTCAAATCAATTTACTACCTGGGGCACAGCTCCCTGTAGGCAAGCTGTATGCCATGTCAGACAGAGAGATGCAGGAGCTAAGGGAGTTCATTGACAAGAACCTGAAGAGAGGGTTCATCAGAGAGTCCAGGGCGGTGGGGGGCAGCCCAGTGTTTTTTGTGGACAAAAAAAACACGGACAAACCCAGGCTTGTAGTGGACTTCAGGGCCTTGAATGCAGTGTCAGAACCAGTGACTTTCCCGATGCCCAGAATTGATGACATTTTGACAAGGGTCAGGCAGGGAAAGATTTTTACTAAACTGGACCTGATGGGGGCGTACAACCTGATACGAATAAGGAAGGGGGATGAATGGAAAACCACCATGTTCACCCCTTTGGGGGCATTTGAATATTTAGTTATGCCCTTCGGCCTACAAGCAGGCTCCGCGTGCTTTCAATCGTTTATGAACCACGTCCTGGGGCCTTTGCTTTACAAGAATTGTGTGGCCTTCTTAGATGACGTGTTAGTATATTCAGAGACTGAGGAGCAGCATGTAAAAGACGTCAGGGAAGTGTTGGGCAGACTGCAAGCCAATCAGCTGTGGGTGAAACTAGAGAAGTGTCAGTTTCATGCCAAGGAGGTGGAATTCCTGGGGTACTGCTTGTCGGACAAGGGATTGGCTATGGATCCTGGCAAGGTCCAAGCGGTACTGGAATGGAAAACACCGAAAACAAGGAAGGATGTGCAAAGATTCCTTGGATTTGGAAACTTCTATCGGAAGTTCATCAGAAATTTTGCCCACTTGACGGCTCCCATTACGGACTGTCTCAGCAGTAAGAGGAAATTCGTTTGGATGGCGGAGGCGGAGCGAGCTTTTGAGGAACTGAAAAGGGCGTTTGCTTCGGAAGAACAGCTCTTGCATGTGGATTTACAAAAACCGATGCGAGTGGAGACGGACGCATCAGACTGGGCTGTGGGGGCGGTGCTTCTGCAGCCTGGGGGGAAGGAGAAGTCGGAGTGGAGACCGTGTGCCTTTTTTTCGTGAAAGCTGAACAAATCTGAGAGGAACTACACGGTGTATGACCTACTAGCTATTCATGAAGCATTCAGGAGATGGAGGCATTTATTAATTGGGGCACAACATAAGGTGCAAGTGTGCACGGACCACAAGAACTTAGAGTATTGGAGAACGGCACGAGTGCTCAACCAACGGCAAGTGAGATGGGCCCAGGAGTTCTCCAATTCCACTTTGAAATTTGTTATGTGCCAGGTCCAGAAAATGTTAGGGCGGACGCTCTCTCACGCAAACCTGAATATTTGGAAGGGGAGGGGGCACCAGAAGAGAGACATGTCATCCCAGAGGACCGCTGGGTGTGTGGGGCGGCATTGGTGGGGCAAAGAGAACTGGTAGAGGAAACAGAGAATGATGAATATGCCCAGAATAAGCTCAGAGGTCTTAGGGGTGAGGGAGAGGAACCAGGGGGTTTCGAGGAAAGAAATGGAGCGTTGTATTACAAAGGGGCACTGTATATCCCCGAAGGAGACTTAAGGGGGAGGGTACTCAAGCAGTTGCACGACAGCCCCACGGCGGGGCATTTTGGACAACACAAAACCATGTGGTTGGTCACCAGGGAATTTTGGTGGCCTAAGGTGAGGGAAGATGTACGGGAATATGTAAGAGGGTGTGAGCAATGCCAGCGAGCCAAAGGGGAGAGGCGGGCGCTGGCAGGGCTATTAGAACCCTTACCAACCCCAGAACAACCTTGGGAGGCAGTGTCGATAGATTTTATGACTGATCTGCCAAAGTCCAAGGGGAAAACAGCCATCATGGTGGTGGTAGACCTACTAACAAAGATGTGCCACTTTGTAGCCTGCTCGCATGCAGTCACGGCGGAAGAGACAGCGAAGTTATTTGTAGAACACATTTTTAGGTTGCACGGGGTGCCATTGAGGGTGGTCTCAGACAGGGGAAAACAATTTACTTCCAGGTTCTGGAGGAAGCTCATGAGCTTACTGCAGGTGGAGGTCAACTTTTCGACTGCCCGGCACCCTGAAACCAACGGGCAGGCGGAAAGAGCAAACGGTGTCCTCCAGCAATACCTGAGGTGTTATGTCAATGACAGAGAGAATGACTGGGTAGAGAAGTTGGCGCTGGCGGAATTTGCCTACAACAATGCAGAGAATGTGTCCACAGGGATGAGCCCCTTCTTGGCTAATTATGGGTGTCAGAATTGGATCTCAGGGAACTGCCATCGGAAGGAAGGGAGGTAGAAGGGCTCACACAAGTTGGGAGAGACTCAGCAGCGGAAGAGGGAACCAGTAGGGGGAGAGGAGCTGAGCTGAGGAAAAGTGAGCAGGAGGGATGGCTCCGAGACACTTCCAGCGAGGGCAGTGGGGAGGTTTCAGGACCTCCCGTAGGGACACCCACTCCTCGCCGGAAACTGTCACGCAGAGAGTCCAGAAGACGTGTTTCTGTTAAGGAGCTTTTATGTTGGAAGCGATTCCGAAAGCAACCACTGTCGGAATCTGCCAGCGACTGAGGGAGCCATGTTTAAGGGGCTCCGTTACAGACAGAGGTTTGCAAACTTGATCAAACTCTGAGGGACTTGGATTTTACGCACAAGCAGCTCATCGTCCCATCACATTGGAGAACAAAGAACTTTTAGATCTGGAAACACAATGGCATGGAGGAATGACATGTGTGAATCACATTTACCACAACATGGTAGTTTGGCTTGTGATGGATCAGGTGTGTGGCATGTGAAAGGAACATTAGAAAATGAGACAAAAGCACTAGTGCTATAGTCTTATAGTCTAATTAGTAAAACTAATGCAATAAACCCAACATTTGAATGCAGCCTTAATGCTATTTTTAGGGAATAGTTGGCATTATCCAGCATTATTTATGTACAAAAGGAGGATTTGGGAGACTTTCATGATACACCAACATTTTAGAGATTGTGATCCTTATGGCTATTCAGGGTTCATTGTCTTCTGCTTGGAATTGAATTCAGCTCAATGCTACAAGTATTAGGGCCAGGCCATAAATTATGAGCATGTTTCTAAGGTCAGGGTGGAGTTTTTCTCCAAACAAAACATGGGACAGAACCATGGTTTCAAGCAGTCCCAGAACTGCTGCTTTCTGCTGAATTCTGATCTTATTCCATCAATACACAAGCGGCAGGTGTGGCATGTCCTAGGACAGCTGATCTCTTGTGCCTAGAGTTCTCTAGATGCTGGGATGACAATGACTATTGTATAGTGAGTTACCCACGATGTCTAGTTATTGAGGGACCCACCTAGCACCTTGCCCATTGCTTACACGGCTGTCTTTTTAAAAAATTGTGGAGTCATGCTCAAATCCCACAGCATTCTGGAAAGCACTGTATGCACATGGGAGTGGAAGATTGCCTGTGCATGTTAGACCAGGCTCAGCAAACCAATCTGACCATAACATGCAGAAATATGAAATGTCATCAACTGGTGAGGAGATGATTCATGCCAGGGTCAGCTATGGCCCCAGAGTACTGTGCCAGACTCCAGGATGCTTCAAATACATTATGCCAGAGAATGGGGTAAACCATCACATAGGGACTATCCTTAGCAGTTTGTTTGCAATGTTCAAATAATGTGCTCTGAACCTCAGAGAGCTGTACCTAATATACACATGGCAAAAAAATAAAAACAATGTTCAAAGAGCACATTCAACCATGTTCACTATATACAAATGATTTTCAACCACAAGGCACCCAGATAATCAATGTTGAAACAGATGTTATTACATCAATTCCAAGTAGAATAAAATGCACAGAAAGGAAAAGATAGAATGTTTTATGTCAAGATGAGAGTAATTTATACAGTGCAATGAAAAAATCATGAAACAATGTAATACAAAGTGCTGCAGTGTAGAAGTGAAATGTGATAGTCAGGTTGTTTTATTTCTCCCCTCCTTTTGCTATTTAACAAAGTGATTGAAGTTGCCAACCTATTTCTGTTCCATAGTACCAAGTGAATGATCATTGGCACATTTGAGTTTGCTCCTTTATATAAATTTATTAATCACATCATTGCAAGGTTTCACAGCAGATTTCACAACAGAAGTAGAAGAGATTTGTATACCATACAAACCACACATATATATACCATTGAAAGCAAGTCCCACTGTGTTCTGTGGGACTAAGTTTCATAAGATTCCTGCTTTAATATCCTCCTCATCTTTAAAACAAATGAGCCAACCTCTATGAACATATAGCAGTATCCTTTTCCATGTCACACCTTCCACAACAGCAAGTGGGTGTAGCTCATGTCCAGAATCTGGTTGGTGCCGGACTATAGGCTTGGAAGGGATGTATTTCCTAGGGACCTTGATTTAAAATAAATAAATAAATCCAAACATTTTTCTCTTGTCCTCCCCCCCCCCCCGATTTGTTAATGTGTCTCATCTGGAGCTAAGCCACTTTCTGTAGTTTTCTGCTTGTAGGTCACATTGGATACTCATAGAATCATAGGAAGGGACCCCAAGGGTCATCTAGTCCAACCCCCTGCAAGGCCAGACAGATGGTCATCCAACCTCTGTTTATAAACCTCAAAGGAAGGACCGTCCACAACCTCCAGAGGGAGTCTGTTCCACTGCTGAACAGCTCTTAGTGTCAAAAAGGTTTTCCGAATCTTTAGTCGGAATCTCCTTTCTTGCAACTTGAAGTCATTGGTTTGAGTCCTTCCCTCCAGAGCAGGAGAAAACAAGCTTGTGCCATCTTCCATGTGACAGCCCTTAAGATATTCAACGATGACTATCGTATCTCCTCTCAGTCTCCTCTTTCCAGGCTAAACATACCCAGCTCCTTCAAGCGCTCCTCCTAAGGCCTGGTTTCCAGACCCTTGATCACCTTGGTTGCCCTCCTCCACACACATTCCAGCTTCTCAACATCCTTCTTAAACTGTGGTGCCCCGAACTGGATATTCCAAGTGTGATCTGACTAAGGCAGAATAAAGGTAAAGGTAAAGGGACCCCAACCGTTAGGTCCAGTTGCGGACAACTCTGGGGTTGTGGAGCTCATCTCGCTTTATTGGCTGAGGGAGCCAGCGTACAGCTTCCGGGTCATGTGGCCAGCATGACTAAGCCGCTTCTGGCGAACCAGAGCAGCGCACGGAAACACCGTTTACCTTCCTGCCAGAGCAATACCTATTTATCTACTTGCACTTTGACGTGCTTTCAAACTGCTAGGTTGGCAGGAGCTGGGACCGAGCAACGGGAGCTCACCCCGTCGTGGGGATTCGAACTGCCGACCTTCTGATCGGTAAGCCCTAGACCCCAAGATCCTTTTCCTATGTACTCCTGGCCAGCCAGGTATCCCCCATCCTAATTGGAAACCACTGTTGTAATAGATCTATGGTGCTAAATGTTTAGGTTTACTAAATATTAGGATTTAATTAAAACTTGTATCCATATTTATTCTCTGTGAGCCCTCCCCTCTTCAGGGAGGTGTGACCAATTTGGATGGTCTGTTCCGGCCACTTAATGGATCCAAATGGTTTCCAGAGAGTGGTAGGGGATGTTCTATCCCAAGTTGATGGCCTTTCATCTGATTCCCTGGTGGCCCGCTGGAATGTGGAGTTAACCAGAACTATTGACTGTCTGGCTCTGAAGCGCCCTCTCTGATTGCATGGAGCCTGGACAGCCCCGTGGTTTTCCCTGGAGCTGAGGGCGATGAAACAATCGTTGAAATGGCTAGAGCACCGGTGGTGGAAAACTCATTCTGAATCTGACCGGACACAGGTTAGAGCTCAATGTCGAGCCTACCAAGTGACAGTAGCGACGGCAAAGAGGACCTTCTTCACTGCCTCTATTGCATCTGCAGAAAATAGCAGCAGGAGACTCTTTCAGGTGGTTCACAATTTAACGGAACCACCTACGCCATCGGAGTCCGATAAGGGCCCCAAGATCTGCTGCAATGATTTTGCAAAGTTTTTTTGCAGATAAAATTGCTCAGATTCGGAAAGAGGTAGACGCCACCGTGGGAGCAGAGCCAGGGTGGGAGAGCGCCAGAGTCCTGTCTAGTCAAGTTGTGTGGGATCAGTTCCAATCTGTTACCTCTGAGGATGTGGACAGACTTCTTAGACGAGTGAAACTGACCACCTGTCTCCTTGATCCTTGCCCATCCTAGCTCATAAAAGCTAGCCGGGAAGGGCTGGGCGACGGGCTCCGCAAGGTAGTATATGCTTCTCTCTGTGAGGGAACCTTCCCAGACCTGCTGAAAGAGGCGGTCATTAAACCGTTTCTTAAAAAAAAATCTTTAGACCCGGCCAATATGGCCAACTATCGCCTAGTCTCAAATCTTCCGTTTTTGGGCAAGGTGATTGAGCGGGTGGTTGCTGAACAACTCCAGGCACGCCTGGAGGATGCGGACCATTTGGATCCCTTCAAGTCAGGATTCAGGCCTCATCATGGGGCTGAAACTGCCTTGGTCACATGATCTCTGGTGGGCTAGGGACCATAACCATCTGGAGGGGCTGGGAGCTGGGGGCACTGTTTTACAGTGGTTCTGCTCCTTCCCCCTGGGCCGTGTCCAGAAAGTGGTGTCGGGGGATGGGTGTTCAGACCCCTGGGCTCTCACTTGTGGGGTCCCTCAGGGTTCCGTCATCTCCCCCATGCTTTTTAACATCTATATGAAGCCACTGGGAGAGATCATTAGGGGTTTGGGCTGGGTGTTCATCAGTATGTGGATGATACCTAGCTCTACCTCTCTTTTAAATCGGAACCAGCTCTGACAGATGTGATCCCGGAATGTCCCACTTTTCCTTAGGATGTCCCTGTTTTCATTGGAGAAATGTTGCAGGGTGTGGCATCAGCATTCTTTAACCATGACCTTGACCTTGCGTTGTTGGCTTGAGTCCACAGCTCCTATCAGCTCCAGCATGCATGGCCAAGAGCCAAGGATGATGGGAGTTGCTAGTTCCCCAACAACTACACAGCCAAAGGTTCCCCACACCTGGTTTAAGAGGACCCAAACCAGGGATTTACAACTGGCGACACACTGGTGAAAAGAGAGCAATTTTATTTGGCCCCAGGCAGTTCAGGTTTATGTAATTTTTAAATTAAAATAAATTATTATTATTTTGTAGAAACATACCAAAAAAAGCATGGAATATATCAAACAGTAAATAAATGATTAGTCATGATCCTGAAGAAGTAAATTCATAACTAAATTAATTCCAATCTATTTATTAAAGGAAGAGAGTATACAACTAGTATTACCACAAATCGCACATAAAGACCACAAGAGACCTTTGAATTTAAGAGAATACTGAATAAAATATTACATTCTCTCTGTATTTAATGCTACAGAGATTTTTCACTTTCCAAAAATGGGCTACTGTATGGGAACCATTTGCCCACAAATTAAATGCAAGGAAAGGGGGAGGGGATTTTTTTTTCCAGTGTAAGAAACTGAGAAATTCCACGATTTTATACATTAAATCTCACTGTGGATAATGTCCCAACTTTGCAGCAATCATGTGTGCTCTATAATGGCAGGGCCTTTGCCGGCAGTAAGATGACAGCAACTTCATCACAACACCTGGAAGTTTGTAACAGGGTTTGTATGTGCAGCAAAATATGCAGCCATGTCATTACTGGGAGCATGAAGTGTCTCCGGAGAATAGAGAAGTTGGTCATCCCCGACTCAAAGAGCACATAAAAGATGCATAGGTACCATTCTCTGCCATCTATCCTGAACAGGTCCTGGAAAGTTATCTTCACTGCTTCCCCACAAGCATATTTTTGAAGAACTGAAAGTGGTGCAGGGAATGATGTATTGCAAATGACACCCTTGCAATAACTAAGATGGTTTAATCTGTGAAAGGGAGAGTAATTGCTACTTTAAGCAGTGACATAATGTTTGCAGAACTACTTATGTATTTTGCTTTGGGAATTAAACAACGGTAATTGTGGTTTTATCTTAGGTACAAAATGTACTCCAACATATTTCCTTTCCAGAAATGATACCACAGAATATGCTTACACTTATTGTATTTTTCAAAACACCTCAGGTCTTGAATTATTTACAGTAGAGCATGTTATGAATTATAGAATGCATCATTTTAAAACTTTGCCTGGTGTTTATAACAGGAGACAGACTGGAAAGTCTTCAGATTGGGAGGGGGCATATTTCTATTGTTCAGCAGAAATTTAACAGGGGGAATAGGAAGTAGTTCTATGTGAGTCTAAGGTGTTAATCACCTACAGCACAAAGCCAACCTTCACAATTGGCAGCAATTACAGGCTTTGTTGATTTTCTTAGGAGAAGGCAAAGACTAAACATTAAACGAGCTTTTGTGTACCTCTAGGGTTTCCAAAGTTTTCATTGGTAAGTGCATCCTCTCTACTGGAGGTTATTGAGGAGGAAGAAACTGATAAGCAACAGGTAGAAATGGCTTAGCCAAATCATGACTAATTATGGACCTGTAAAGATAATTTCAATCTTTCTCCTCATTTGTATTCTGGCAAGTTATTTCTGAGTGTCCAACATTTTAAGATGTTGTGAATGTGCGAAACAACTGATTCTTGCCAAGGAGGAAGGGAGGAGAAGTGGTGGGTTGGCTATATTGCCGTTAAAGTTGGAGCATGCATCAAATTTGGAAAAATCCTGAATACTAAGCTGAAGTTGGGTGCCATGTCTTGGGGGGATTTGGAGTTTATCAGCAGTGAAGTGGAATTAGAACGAGGCCACAAGAGTCAAAGTGTGAAGCACTTTATTTCACCATGGTGATCCAGGTTTCAAGAAATGTGGCAGACAAGCATCTACAAAAATATAGGTCTCTAAACTATAATGCCAGGGAGGGGTGGAAGAGTGCTATTGTGACCACTGGTGCCGGGTAGAGGGGGCGCAAGGGGCTTCAGCCCCCTCAATATTTTGAAGCAGGGGGCCCAGACCCCCAAATATTGAGGGGGCCGACATCTGCCATCCCCTGGCACCCTCTGTGCATTCCTGCCCCCGCCCAGGAGGGGGCTGGGACAAGCAAAGGCAGTTCCTCCCATCCTCCACCTGGCAGCCTGGGAGCCGGGAGGGGCACTTGCACGCTGAGTGGGATGCATCACATGACATGGTGGGAGAAAGTCGGCACCCCTGGTTGTGACTGGCAGGTCAAACTCATAATTAAAAGTAATGATTTCACCTGGAAAATATGTGCATTATGTGTTGGAACAGTCCTCTAAGAATTGTACCACTTCCCTTTCTAAACACTTGAATTGTCTATTGGGGATTAGCAGAGTATAACCAGTAATGTTATTCCAACCTAATTTTTTTTTATAAAACTATTGTGAGCTTTGAAGCTACATTTCTTTGGCCAGTGGCTTCAGATGCTTCAGATGCGTATGTATGGCACCTCATTACTCATCAGTTGACTCACATCTGAATATATGAACTCGTCTCATGGAAAAGCAGCCTGCCTGAGATCATGGGAGAGGTCCCGTATCAAAAGTTTCCTGCATGAGGAAAGTTAACACTGTGCTGCACTCATGGAAGAATTTGGGGACAGAAGTCCAGCAGAGTGAGCAAGAGAGCTTGCAAGCACAGACCCAGCCCAAGTTGCTTTGCCGCCTGAGGCAGAGGCATGGCCTGCTGTCACTCCCTGCATCCCGTGCTTCCGGCACCCACTACTTGCTAGCTGCCACCACAGAGAAGTAGCCCTCAAGCTCAACCTCACAGAGTATTGCAAGATGGGGCCAAATATTGCAAGGTTCAGCAGTGTTGTGCAAGACTTGGCCAGGCAACAGCTGTGGGAAGCCTGTATACAGTTCCTCCCAACATGACCTATCTTTAGTCTGTGAGTGGCCACAGGCTGGTCTGGTGCCAGCTTAGAGGAGGCTGGCAGCCAATGGAATGAATGGGTAGCCAGGAAGCTCCTGCTCACTTTCTCTCAAAATGCAGTGAGAAAGAAGTCTATCACCAGAGCAGAAAGACTCCTCTACCAAGAGTGTTTCATGGCCTAAGCCAGCTGCTGTTGGTGGCAGTAGGTCAAGTTGTGTATCTGCGATGTGATTTCCTTCCAACAGCATGGTAGGGGCTCAGGGGGCTCAGCAGCAGGTGCTGGGATGGACAAAGAGGGGGATGCATTCATTCCACCCATATTTTCCCAGTCCACCACCTGAGGCAGTGTGGCTTATTGGAAGGCCAGGCCTGCAGGAAAAAAATAGTGCCAGCAGAACTTTCTGAGCACATTTCAAACACAATGCTTTCACTACCAAGAAAGCCCTCTACCTGGTTCCTTGTAACTTCACTTCTTACAGTGAGGGAACCTCCAGAAGGCCTTCGGAGCTGGACTCATTGTCTAAGCTGAACACAGCACTTAACTACTGTATATACATAAGGGGGGGGTCAGCCTAAAGTTTTCATTTCCCCCCTTTAAAAATACACTTCTATCTTTGACTTCTATGTTTAACGAAGTAAATATAACTGTAAAGGCAGTTACAATTGCCCCATTGGAAATTCCTTAAGCAGGATCCAGTTGAAACCTATATATTTATCCAAAATATTAAGGAAGCAATCAACTTCTCACAAAAACTCACCAGTAATCTGAAGGACATCACCACTGGAGAGGATGTATTTTTTGAAATTCTGCTGTATTATCTCATGTTCCAATCTGTGGAAGGATTCACCAGAGTCCGTTACCAGCGACAGGGCCAGGAAGTGGAAAAAACTGGCCTGAGGCAAGATAATTAATCATCGGATAGATTCTATCAGCGAAGCTAAGCCCATGGAATGGCAATGCATTATTCATCAACAGCCTTCTCTGTGGAAGGATACTGAATCATGAAGGTTTTGTTCCTTTCCACAGATCATTTCAGCTCTGGCAATGCCTTGATGGTGCAACTGTCGTGCCATGGAACAATTCTACAATTAATGACTTAAAACGCTGCACATTGGAGCTATGCATGTTGCACACCGACATGCCTGCTTGGCTGCACTTATCACAACATGAATCAGCACAGGAAAAGATGCTGCATCGCATACCCATAATGTGTAGCACTTGAGTGACTAGAAACCATAGTAACACCACCAAGGAAAGTTATCTGTGACTTGTTCTGCAAGATGAAGCAATTTCCAAAGCAACAATTCAAAAATGTTTAGCTCCCTAACAGTTTACTGTATACATGAATCAAGTATTCTACCCTTTCCTCAACTATGTAAAAAGAAAGAAAGAAAAAATATTTGTGCATATAGAAATTAGGATATAAAGTGGGATATGCTAGCCTAGAACCATTTCCCGGAACTTGCTAATTTTCTACGTGCAGAGAGGGCTTTGTGTCAATGTTTTCTTCTTTTGTCACGGGTTAATAAACAAGAGTATCAGCTCGCGTGGTTCCTGAGGCAGCTGCATGGTGTTCATTTTGTCTCAAGCTATACATTTTCCAAATTGTGCGCTATCTCATGGCTGGATATTCTTCTAATCCCATCCCCAAGGTCATGAGCAACGGGACATGTGATGAAATGCAACCACATACGGAGCTCTGTCCACATTGATGGGTTGGGAATTGTGTGGAATGCATGCACAGAGCCATATTCAGAGACACCTCTAATTACATACTTCACACTATCATTGCAACTGCTTGGCTGGGCAATAATGTTTGCTTTGAATAGGTCCTGAATAACTAGTGATTATTCTCTGCTTGGTCTAGCATATGAAGAATACATCTCAGTTGATTCAAAGACTGAAGGGGGCAGGGAATGGTTTGAGAACTGCTAAGATGTTTTTAATGTTCTTTCTATCAAGCTACAGAGTTGCCACTCAGTTAACGATCTTTCAACCCAATTCTGTGCATGCAGACTTGGAAGCAGCTCCTGCTGACTGCAATGAGACTTTCCCCCAAGTAAACATGCCTAGTCAATTTTTGCCTAGTGTTTTATTTGATTATTTGCTTAATTTTTGAATAAGAAGCAGCCCTTCTGGTTCTCCTTGACCTAGCTCAGAATAAGTCAGAGTATTTCCAAAAAAAAAAAAAGGTTTATTCATAGCCAGTTTAAAGAGAAATTGGGCCTGTTGTACCCCCTCCCTCTCTCTTTCCCTTCTCTCACCCTCACTCTGTCATGATCCTTTAATCCACATTTGGGTGGGCAACCCCCTCCCTCACTGCTTAATTTATTGCTCTGCTAACAGCTGGATGGAGGGATAGAGGGGGGGGGGTCTCTCTGTTGTGCTTTTGCTCCAAGTTGATCCAGAGGAGACCTCAATGTATAGTTAGCAGAGTAAAAACTTAAACATGTTGCAGAGTTTCCAAAAATAGACCAGAGGCATTCATTTAGCTGAGTTTAGTGAAGGTAAATGAGCATAACAGTCATGAATCCAGCATCTTCAGGATTGGCACAGTCTATAAGAAATCCAGTTGCAGCAAACTTAACTTAAACTTACAATAAGACTAAAACTTTAACACTTAAACATACTATGTACAGAACACCAGACCAGAAAGAAAGAGACAGAAAGTGAAATCCAGGCTCCTTCTGGCCTATTATTATAGGACACCATGACCTTGAGAGAAAGAAATAAGAGAACCAATTTGAACCAGCTGTTCAGGTTCTCTGAAGGAATAGCGGAAACATCAGGAACCTTCTGCTTGTTTCCAGGCAGAATGGAAACTTACTTGTCAGCTAGAAACTGCCAGCTTGTACCACACAGAGAAGCCTCCAGAACCTTCTTGAATTAATTAGAATAGGAAAGATCTCTACACTTTAAACCAATACTTTCTGTACCAAAAAATGCAGACCTGACACTCTCCCCCATCCAGTATCCCACCCCCAGGACCTGGTGCACAGCACTGTTATGGCAGTGAGCCAGTCAAGAAGGACTCAGCTGCATTAATAATGAAAAATTGTGTTATATGCATTATAACACTGTGACACCAGAGGGCACTGTGGAGTTTCGTCTTGCACCAATGTAATTTCCCCCTTTGAGGTTTACAACACATTTTTCTGAAACACTTTTTTGATGTGTCTAGATCCAGCTCAAGAGTGCAAATGATGTATTTGCCTCCTTCCTGCTACCTCTGCCACAGCCTGTGGAGCAGCAAAATATATGCGCAGACAGGAGCAAAACTCCTGCAGCTTTGGGGACATGTGTGCAAAGGGCTTAGGGAGTATTTGAGGACTCCCTTATATTTGAGGGAAGCATTTTTTTAAAAAAACTAAACAATGGTTTTTAAGCAAATACTATAACCATTAAACACTTATCCAGCAGTACATCTAATTGTGCTTGTTTTATCCATTGACTCTAGTCATAAGCTTATACAGGCTTCCTCAACCTCAGGACCAAAGGCGCTACACCCACTTTATCGCTATATGATCTTATATACTGAAACACCCTTTTGTACTGTCCTTTTGTCTACTTCACCTCCTTTTCTTAGGTCCTTTCTAAATTCTTCAGTCCCAACATCATCATCATCATTATTATTATTATTATTATTATTTTCCCCTTCTCATCCTCTCTCTCTCTCTATCTCTATCTCTCTCTCTTTTTGACACTGACACAAAGATGAAGTATGTTAACAAGGTGATACAGGTGATGATCTGGCATCTGAAATCATTCACACAAACAGAAAGCTTAAAAACACAAAAAAACCATGTACCAGATGCTGGCTCTCTTCTCCAGGGTTAAATGTGATTGTAGCATATACACACAAATTGCAAGCAGAAATTAAATCACAAAAGAATGAGATCCTCTTGGAAGGTAGCATATTACCGTGATTACCCTTCCTTTGCCTTTTAAGATATGCTTCTGTTTTAAATTCTTTCTGCAGAATATTCACTGTGAAAGGGGGTTCTGTTGGGCTGCATTTGAAAGTTGATTGACCTTTTTGATAAACTCTAGGACAGTCCTTCCCAGTTTCCCCCTATTATTATTTATTATTTATCTGCAAATAATTTAATCCTTGATACACATATTCATGTACTTAATTGACTTGGGACAGTGGTTCAGTTAAATTAGGGTACAGCAATAGGCTAAGTGTCACCCGCTATATGGCTCAATTTTCTTATAAAAAAATCTGATAACAGTTTGAAAGGGTGCAACTCAACTTTTAACACCAATTTTTTGCATTTCTATTCAATTCAATCCTATATATATATTAGATGGGGGGTCGGGGGGGTTGAGAGAGCAGGTACCACGACACTGTTTAGGGGAAAGGTTCCTGCTTGTTCCTTTTCATAATGTGAAACTAAATATCTGACCTACAGCACTAGGAACATTTTAGGGAACACCACCATGTCAGAGAAGGCTACGAAAGCATATGACATCAGCAGCCCTGATAAGAAGTGCCTGATAACTTTCATATTTGAAACCACAAAGAAAGGCACAAACCACACACGAACAAATACAGACAGTGGGGCTTCTTGCTTGGTGTGTGTTATTTGCGTTATGAATTAAGGTCCCAGTTTCCCAATACACACAATTGCTATTTCACCCCAACACTCTTCCTAAATGGATTCACACATTCATGCATTCAGTTGGGCCAGTGTTCACATCATTCTGTTTTACTTAGCATTTTGGTTTGAAAACCCAAGTTCCACTTTCTCTGCACTTCCTGCAAGATTGTATAGTTGAAGGAAAGAGCCTCTAATAGAGCTTTTGTTTGCTTTTGAAGCTGTAGACATTATTAACACACAAATATTGGGTTGGATCTACCCACTAGTACTCTAGTGGGGGGGGGGTAATTGTATCAATAAGCATTGAGGTATTTGTCTATCAACATCTTGATTCTGCTGTCACTAATGCATTTGCCAACTTTGGAGGTTCAATCAACACAAAGAGCTTCAATATCTCCCTTTCTCATATAAGATGTTCGTTTTGGAACACTTTCCACAGCCTAATGTAAACAGGGAAATAAAAATTATTTTGCCTAAGACCTCTCCTGGCATGTACACTCAGAGCCATCTCAATTTTCAATTAATAGATGTCCAAGGAGTATCTTTCATGGGAGGGACATACTAAAAAAGTACAAACAACATTCCAGGTCTCTAATCTTGCCGTTAATTTATGGATGGTTAGCTGTCCAGCCCGCCAAAAAGAGGGCTGTTCTATAATATATTATATTCTTAATTCAGAATTCAGAATTATTTAAAAGCTGGTTTTACTCATGAAAACCTCAACCAAGAATCTGACTGCATGCTAACAGCACATGCAAGACTTTGACACCAGTGTGTCGCTGGTCACACACACCCTTTATGCAATTCAGCTTTTACTATATTTAGTAAACTCTCTCTCAATAATAGCATCTTAATATATTACTTTCATTAATACTCATCAGCATAAACACTCAACCGTCTTTACAGCCCATTACCCAACTTTTCTCCTGTTCCAACATTCTCACTTCTCTCCTCTACCTCCCACTTTCTTTTCTACTTCCCTCTACTTTCTGCAGCCCAGACCACTACTTCACCTTCTGCATAACATTTGGGACACAATTGTTCATCCCTTTTACAAATAAAAATTATACACATTTCAAAAATATATCAGAAGAAAGGTAGTGCAAAAATCAATTTTGGTATCAAATAGTGTGCTCATCCTTATTTTAAACTGAGCTGAGATTTATAATAAAATCTAACTTGCACGCCTCTTTAAGTTTTAAAACACAGGTCTGCAAATATTGCAAATTCCCTTTGCTGCTACTTGTAAAAGTATGTCAAATTTACAGAACCGCCTCTATGATAACAAAAAGAGGTCATATGTTTAAATGACACAGGTACTCTTGCTCATGCTCTGGGGGCTGGCATGCCATGCAATATTTAGTAATTTTGTAATTTTCCTGAGTGTTCTTTGGCTCCATTTTCTGTGTTTAGCACACACACACTGCAGGGGTACATTTGTACATTTTTACTTTTGATCAACATTTAACAAGTGGTTTCTAAATCACTCAGGGTACCTTATGCAACAGAGTCAATAAGAAACAAACTTATTAACAAAAACATTAAGATACCAGGTAGCTCAAAGCACAGTGAATTGATGACGTTCAAATTCTGAAACCAGTACATGATTACATGATTGTATTAGTAATTGAAACCTTCTCACCTTTAACATGAAAATATAAAATTTGACCTCATGAGCAACTCATGTCACTTTTAGTGTTAAAGACCAAATAATCCCTTTTTATACTTGTACTCTGCAAGATTCTAGGTGTTTTAAGGTCTGTTTCCCAATCCCCTAACATGCAGCACAGTGAATGTGGCAGAATTGAGAACCCCTTCATGCAGGGTTCTATTCCTGGCACCTCTGCAGAGCACATCTCTTTTCTTTTTTTTCCCCGGACCCCACTTGTTGGCAATACAATACAAGCCAACTGGACGCACCTATGCTGGTCACTGCCAGAATACAGAAAGGAGCTTAAAGGGGTTTTTTCAACTGTAGCTTGACATTTCCAATTGTCCAAAAAGAACAAACACTGCAAAGGGGTTGGTTTGCTGTTTGTTTTTGTCCCCCCCCCCCATAGCCCTGAGACACTCCGTCCACCTAGAGTTGTTTCTCACCCAGTCACCTTTCTCCGTGTCCTCTTAGTGGCCTAGACGGACTCGCGTCGCTAGGAACCGCACCTTACAAGGACCACACTTCGCTTCGTCAGTGGCTCTGAGCCCCAACGTCTCATCCACTCAAAACATTCACTGGAGTGTCCCCATACACAAATAAATACACATACATACAAACCCCATACACATACAAAACCCATGCACCTCCCCAATCCCCTTTACCCACAAACTTCCCAAAGCCGGTGGCACTTTTGCTGCTCTTCTACCGGCAAACCAGCGGCACACTATTGCTCTCTACTGGCTAAACCCAGCGGCACTTTACTGCTCCTACTGGGCGGGGCTGATCAAACCCCTGACTCCCACAAACAAGCTGTGGAGCCTACCTTTCCCTTCCCTTGGGCACTCTTTTCCCCGTGCAGCTGCTGTCTTTCTTCCGTCTCTGCTGCATCTCCACTCAGGTACGGGGTGGGGGGCTCCCCCTAGAAATGGTAGGGTGCGCGCTTGGAGCCACCGACGCCGACCGAGCTGTTTGCTTCACAGTGACGCCTCAGTCCTTTGTCCTGTCCTCGGAGAACGCGGATTCCCGGCCAACGCACCAAGAAATGTAGCCTTATTGGAGTTCACCGATTGGGTCTGCGTTGCTCCGGGACAGGAGGAAGGAAGTCAAAATGACACCGAGGTTGGTTCAAAGAAAGAGTTTATTCTGCTCTCCGGATAGCAGAAGGCACCTGCGTGGTGAGTCCACAGCAAGTACAAAGAAATGACAAGTTTCATGCAGTATATATATCCTCCAGGCACCCTCTCCCTCCTTCCAACCACATCAGCTTGTATACGTAGGTTGACATCACATATGTTCCTGCTCCGGCACTCTTAACCATAAAAGGGATTTCCTTCCTGCACTCCTGACCATAAAAGGATATTCCTGTTCCAACTCCTATCTTGGAGCAAGAGGTCACTACTTCCGAGAACATGCTCTGGTGTTAGTCCCAGACTTGGGTCTCTGCGTCATTTGTGGTCAGGACATAAGATATGTCTGTCTCTGTTCTACTGGTAAAGTCAAGGCCAGTCTTGCCGTCAAACTGATAAGGGAGAGAGCTGTGTTCTTGTTTTGCATTTGCTCAACGGCTAAAGTTTATGCATTTTAGCTAAGGAGAAATGGGGATTTTGGTGCAGTTAAAAAACTGCCTGCACAGTCAGTTTTGGGTTTTGGAAACCCATTCCTTCACTTCATCCCCAGACTCTGGTCTGGTTGAGCTGTTCGTCACACCTACAGAAAGCTCCATCATCTTATCACCGGGAACTTAAGTTGCAAATAATGTTGTTAGATCACCTCAATTAATTCTTATACACTCCCAAAGTTTACTTTCTCTCTTGCTTTCTCCCAGGCCTCTAAAGACCTATCAGTTCAGTTCAACTTATTGTGTCTAGTGAACAGCCATTATACACATGGAAATAAGAAGAAGAATACAACTACGAATAGCGGTTTGTTTCTACAATATCACCAGGATGCATTTCAGGGGTGAGAAGGAGAGTTGGGGGTGGTGTCCAGTCTTTTCTTGCCTGTGATGGTGCATCTTTTTCTCCCTTGCTGTCTTACAATGGCAATGGCACTCACCTGGGAGGTGCCGGAACTGAGTTCTGGCAAGTTCTGGCTGAAAAAAAGCCCTGAGAGCATCTACCTTGCATGCAGAAGGTTGGTCCCTGGCGTCTCCAGGCAGGTCTGGATCCCTGGAGAGCTGCTGCAAGTCAGTGTAGACAATACTCAGCAAGGTGGATCAACGGTTCTCACTCAGTCTAAGGCAGCTTCCTGTGTTCCTAATGAGATCTCCCAGAACAACATGAATATTACAAACTGCTCCTAAAACTCAGCCCAAAGTGCTAAGGGTTTGCAGAAACAAAAGGAAATGAAACAATAGGTTTTAGGGAGGAGGTTGCTGTGAATATATCAATAACGATTTGAAAGTACTGTACTGTGTTCCTTTGCTGCTTGGCACGAAATCCTTGGGCAGATTCATGTTATTTAATTCAAGATATCTATTATCTATGAAAAAGAGTTTGATCTCAAGATGAGTGAATGGAATTTACACCATTTACATTACTCTGGAACTCCTGAGTGATTCACTTATCATACATCTTACTAACTGCCAGACAACCCTTCTGGTCAATAAAAGAAATGCACTTGCAATTTATCAAAATAACCATCCGTAAACAAGCGCCAGACAATCATAACCTTATTTAGCCCCTATGCAGAATGACTTTCAGGATCAAGTTTGGAGTCCTCAAAGTTACCATTGTTGCTTGAAAAACTTCTGCAGTTATTGACAAACATAAATAACAATCTACACAATCCGTTTTTAAAAAATAAGAAGAATGACAACTTGCCTGTGCATAATAATAGCATGGGAAACATTTAACAGTGTATTGCAACCCCACAATGACAGACCCTTTGTGTATGCCCACAAATTTTAGATGTGTCTAGGCTTGCTCTGTTTTGTGCGTCTACATAGAAGAGAAGCAAGATCATGTCCACAATGTGAAAGAGCCTATCCCTAATCAAACTGGACACACAGAGGCCGTGTATGCATGCATGCTCAGTGACCCTACGTCAATAATAATAATAATAATAATAATAATAATAATAATAATAATAATTTATTTATACCCCGCCCATTTGGCTGGGTTTCCCCAGCCACTCTGGGCGGCTTCCAGCAAAATATTAAATATTAAAATACTGTAATACATCAAACATTAAAAGCTTCCCTAAACAGGGCTGCCTTCAGATGTCTTCTAAAAGTTTGGTAGTTATTTTTCTCTTTGACATCTGGTGGAAGGGCGTTCCACAGGGCGGGTGCCACCACCGAGAAGGCCCTCTGCCTGGTTTCCTGTAACTTGGCTTCTCGCAGCGAGGGAACCGCCAGAAGGCCCTCGAAGCTTGACCTCAGTGTCCGGGCAGAACGATGGAGGTGGCGACGCTCCTTCAGGTATACTGGACCCAGGCCATTTAGGGCTTTAAAGGTCAGCACCAACACTTTGAATTGTGCTCAGAAACGAACGTACTGGGAGCCAGTGTAGGTCTTTCAAGACCGGTGTTATATGGTCATGGCGGCCGCTCCCAGTCACCAGTCTAGCTGCTGCATTCTGGATTAGTTGTAGTTTCTGGGTCACCTTCAAAGGTAGCCCCACGTAGAGCACATTACTTTTGGGATGGGATCACTGGTGCTGGCCCATTACATACCAAATATGAGTAGAGGTGAAGGATGAGGCACCAGGTAAGTTCCTGATCTCTCTCTCTCTCTGTGTGTATGGTACACATAAGTACCATATATGCAATCCTAGATTGTGCATTTAAAGCATAAACCTGGTTCTTCCATCCTCTTCAGTTACTGTGAAGTACCGGTACTCGCTTCTAAATGACATTGATCACTCGTGAACATTTCTGAGGTAAGGTCTATGCACCTTTCCTTTCCTATTTCTACAATTAGTTAGTCCTTGGGATGAGGACGAGAGGACAGCCATGAAGACAATGTTATACTGTATTTTCAAATATTAAAACAGCTGATTGATTTATACAGGAAGGTTCAGTATACAGAAGTCTCAGAACCACTGATCATTTTAAGATCTCAATTCTTTAATAAATTGTATGCTAGTTGAACTACTGTTGCTTTCAATGGAATCTACAATTTTCAGGTAAAACCCCAATCCTGGTAATGCAGCAGGTATAATGAATGTACAGTGACCACTGGCCATAGCATTGTCTGCATACAAAAAGTTTCAGTCTTTGGTATCTCCAGTTAGAGCTGGAGAAAACTCTTGCCCCAAATTCTGAAGAGTTGCTGCTAGTCAGTGTTGATATTTATTTATTTAAATTTGAACACCATCCTTCATCCGTAGATCTCAGGGTGATTGACAGCATAAGAATATAAGATAGAAACACAAAATAATCACTTCCTGTTTGTATGCCATGGCGATCGGCTGTGCCAATTACACCGGAGCCCTTCCATGCTGGTAACAGAGGATAGGGGAGAAATTATCCTCCCAACCCCCCACCCAGAGTTGGGGGAGCACTCCACCCACAGATCGTCCGATACCTGCTGCCCGTCCAGAAGGAAGAGGGGGCAGGGGACGCTGGGTGTACACCGCAGTTGTGGCAACTCTCCAAAGCCGGCGTCACGAACAGAGGACACCTGCTTTTTAAGATAAAAATTCAGACTTAACTAACAGGCATGCTCTGAACCAGTGGAGATAAATTGACTTGCTAATTTAATCAGCCCCTGGGAAGGAATTGATTTGGGGAAAGACTTTCGTCATGACCAAAATACAACGGCTTGAAAAATGTAGGTGGTTGCTATCTTAATTATGAAATGGACTGGTGAAATTTTGACTATGATTCTGGCAATGATCATTAAGGGAAAGATGAAAGGAATTCTTGATGGAGCTATCGCTTTAGTGTGGAGGTATAGTCTCATTAACAGCTGGAAGGAGGCCAAAAGGAGGTTCTGGATATCTGCCCGAGATTAATGGCGGACTATGACAGTTAAAATATCCCCGTGAGCAGAAAATGAAACTAAAGATCGCTGAGGAGCAGAAACAACAGTACAAAGGACTGACCCACCCGTTGAATTAATTGATGGATTAATTGTATAGCCCATGGGGAAGGTGACCCTTTTTTATTCTCTTTTGCAGTTTTACCTGGTAAACCTCCCCCGAAAGGCAAGGATTTGAAATACACAAGTGTGTTGGAAAGAACACTGCTGCTGTTCCCTCAGTGGAAAGAAGGAAACAATTCTGGATTGCAGCTACTTTGTTTTTGCAGAGGTACCAGCATGTTGGGAGATGGTGCGAGACTATGGAGGGGAATTTTGGGTGGCTGCCCAGAGCTAATGGTGTCTTTTTGTCTGGGATCTGGCGTATTATGGCTCCTGTTGGCAGAAACCAAAAATGGAATTGCTGAAATGTGGATAATGTCAGGGGGAAATATTTCACACAGAACTATGAAGATGAAAGTTTGAACAGACCAGTGGTTGTAAACATAAATGAAAATTAAGTGAAGGATTAACATTGGAGTGGTTTATTGACTAATTAACAAATGCAATGTGATATTAGATGATTAGCACTCCACGAAATTCAGAGCATGGGAAGTCACCCAAAGATATATAATTTGACAATAGATTTGGCCTTTTAATTGTATTGTAATTTGGAATGTTTTAATGTGGTTCTTATTGGATTATTAAATTGGAAAACTCAATAAAATTATATATATATATATATATATATATATATATATATATATATATATATATATGCAGGTTTTGGTGTCTTCGGGTGTCTTCCCGTGTAAGAGTTGGGGTGTCTAGGCGACGTTTCGACGAGGTCTCACTCGTCATCTTCAGGCTGGTGCTTTCGGCTTCTTGTTACTGGAACAGAGCTCTGTTCCAGTAACAAGAAGCCGAAAGCACCAGCCTGAAGATGACGAGTGAGACCTCGTCGAAACGTCGCCTAGACACCCCAACTCTTACACGGGAAGACACCCGAAGACACCAAAACCTGCATTCCTGTACCCGTGAAAATCTACGAAAGCATATATATATATATATATATATATATATATATATATATATCACAAAATACTCAATAATACTGAGTTGGCCTTGGTATAAGTCTTCCTATGTTTATAATCCTTAATTCTCACAGTCCAGTGAATCAGGCAAAGGTAAAGGACCCCTGGACGGTTAAGTCCAGTCAAAGGCGACTATGGGGTTGCGGTGCTCGTCTCACTTTGCAGGCTGAGGGAGCCAATGTTTGTCCGCAGACAGCTTTCCGCGTCATGACTAAACCATTTCTTGTGCAATGGAACACCATGACGGATACCAGAGCACATGGAAATGTCGTTTACCTTCCCACCGCAGCAGTACCTATTTATCTACTTGCACTGATGTGCTTTCGAACTGCTAGCATCTATTCAACAGATTGAACCAATGCTCAAACCTTCGTACTTATGCATGTTCTTGAGATGGGAGTGTCAGGGACTCTGAGCTGAAATATGAAAATTTGGGATTTATTACACAATGCAGAGGTTTATAAAAACTAACAGAGCAAATTCTTTTTTAAAAATGACACTCACTATCTCAGCATATGGAAAATCTTCTGTATAGACAGATGGTCTGAATACATAAGAGCGGTAGTAATTTGAAGCTTTTTCAGTGACAAAGAAATATATTAAAGCAAGAACTAAAAGGTAGATGATGTCCAGATGTATTGTGAACACACTTCTTATCTAACAGAGAGCCTTGTTTCAATAATTATTTTAACTGTGTAATGTGATTTTGTTCAGATGGGTGGTGTATAAATAAATTATCATAAATAAATTATCATAAATAAATTATCATCATCATCATCATATGTTTTGTTTTTGCAATGGCTTTGGCTACATAAATAAATAATATGTGTATATGTATGATTTCTCAGAGTATTGGTAGAAACACTTGTTTCCAACCAAAGAATAGAATTCATAGCATATGACGAGCCGGCCGACGTACCTGGGCATGCATTTAGGTCTCAGAGCACTCTGCAAGAGCGGGAAGAGAGAAAATGCAGCATCCGTGTCTTTATCAGGTAGTATGAAAACTGGCAGCCAGCTTTTGCCAACTGATTCTGCCTTGTCAAAAGAGTGCTATCTCAAACTTCTCACTGCTCTGTTTTGAGTCCTTAAGGACTAGATTTGGACAAGGCCTCCAAAGACTCTGATCTGGCCCAGCCATAGGTACTGCTGTGGAGGGAAGGTAAATGGCGATTCTGTGTGCTCTGGCTTCCGTCATGGTGTCCCGTTGCACCAGAAGCAGTTTAGTCATGCTGGCCACATGACCCGGAAAGCTATCTGCAGACAAACATCGGCTCCCTCAGTCTTCAAAGTGAGATGAGCACCACCGCGCCATAGTTGCCTTTCACTGGACTTAACCGTCTGGGGGTCCTTTACCTTTACCTATTCCTCAAACTAGATTCTCAGACATCCTTGTAAGATTTACCTTTGGGGGGGGGTGATAAAGCATCAGTAATGCCCATGGTATTTTCACCCTTTATTTACAATGTTTTTCCTTAAAATTCGACATTTGGATTAGGGGGTCAAGCCAAACATATTTCAGAAAGTGTTGCCTACCTACATTGGTCTGGGCTTTTTGAAAGGAAATGAAAAGCAGTTTAGGTGTTCAGAAAAACAGGGTAGTAAAATTGATTCTAAAAAGCTGTTCCCTGCTACTTGTCTGTCAGTACTACGCAAACTGTAGCCTCCCACCCTCATTTTACTTCAGTGGGAAAAACCTGCCCTTATTACAGTACAACATATTTGGGATGGAGCTTGTTTTTGGTCAAAATAATAATGAGCAACGGCCAGCTAGCAGGAAGTTGAGGAAATAAATGGAAGTTTTTGAGCCATTGTTATTTTCTCTCATTCTGGAATGTTTCAGTGTAATCATATACACATGGATGGTCATGAATTATATTCTTTTATTACAATTTTTTTCAACTATCACAACAAAATTAATAATTAGCTTGTGCATGTTCCACATACAATAATAATTTGTGGTCATGATCCATCTAAAGTTAATCAAAACTCAACTAACAGTCCAGTCTTATCTAATGCAAATTTACTGGGAAATATTCTCAGGGGCCAGGTTAAATAGATTGTTAAGTGTGTGGTTACATTTAAAATGACTATTTTTCTTCTTCTTCTAAATAAGAGCCGCGGGGAGCTTGACTAGGATCAGGACCATGGTTCAGAGGAAGGGTGACTTTTTGCCTCTTCCTTCCCACTGTGGTCCCAATGCATGCCTCCCCAACAGCTGCTATTAGCTGCAGGAGGGGAGCTTCTATTGGTGCTAATCTTGACTTTCACCTACCCCATACCAAACAGCAGCTTTGTGGGCAAATTACAACAGGCAAACCCTCCCTATGTGTTGCAGACCTTTAAAGGGGGAACTTAACAATAGATTTTGCAGAGGTAGTTTGACCTACTCTGCTTCAGCAAACCTATTATTGCTTCACATTTCTCTATACTTTCCTGGATAATTGGACAAAGGAAGGGGTAAAAGATCTCAGATGCCTGACAGGAACAGGGTTTTAAGGGGAACACTTAACTCTCAAAAAGGCATGATCCCTGTCCCCTGACTTTGTGTTCCACTCACTTTATTTCCTCTCATTTCCATATGGTATCCAAAGAAGTGTGCATGCACACAAAAGCTTATACACAGAACAAACTTAGTTGGTCTCTAAGGTGCTACTGGACAATTTTTTATTTTTTATTTTTTCGACTGTGTCAGACCAACAGGGCTACCTACCTGAATCTAGAATTCATTTTCTCCTTTCTTCTCTTTTAGTGTGAGTCTGTGACAAATGTTTCACTCACTTTAGGGTCCTGGGCAAGTAGGGATTCTTTATTCTTCAGGACTAGAGTGTATGAATGTATCAGTGATTGATGTTGCCTGCATATAATTACTTTGCAACTTACTATTTAAAGCGCACACTTTCTGTCTTTTTCTTCTAATGAATGAGTATTTCTGCTACTTTTAGTGTATGAAGTTCCTTACTGGGTATAGGTGTTAAAGGTACACACACATTTCAAACAATACATGCACTATCTCTCTGTCAAAGGTTTTGTTCCTCTTGAAAGTGTATGTTGAGGGTTGTACGCATAGTGAAAACTCATGAGGATTCAGCAATACACACGTAACACCCTACAATTCATGGAGCCCCCTTCTTCCTCCTGATTGGCTTATTAGAGGGGGTATATGTTTTGTGGGTCTTGTAAAATTTGGCAGCAGTCTAGAAATGCAGAGCGAACATTTCTGAAGAAGAAATAGAAAAAGAGGAGACTATGCATACTGACCGAAGAATGTGGCTTTTGCCCAGAGAACGTACAAAATGCAGTTCAGATATGCTCATTCCCCCAGGCTGTTTGGGATTATGTATGTATATTGACCAGAAAATGTGCACAATTCCAACTTCATTGAAGAATTATGTGCACATTCTCCATAAAACCTAGTGAATGCGCACAACTGTTCAATTTACATTCCCCTTAACATATAAATTACATTATTCAGTACATAATCTAATCTTATCTATCTAACTAACCAATAACAATACTGGATGATGCACTCCCAGCTGTAAATTTACTATCAGGCTGTTGTTGTCAGTCATTTTAACCAGCAACAGAAGTCTGACAATACCTGCAGGTCGTTACAAAAATGGCCATACATTACCCATCTTTTCTGGCGTAGCAATGAGCAGATGGATGACAATTCTATTTCATCATCCTTCCAATGACCTTAGGACAGCAAATGATGTCATTTTACCCTCACTGCCATTCTGCTACATGGGATAGGCTGAAAGTCAGTGACTTGACCATGATGACACAATCAGCATTGAGGCTGTGAAAATTTAAACCCACATCCTGCTGATCTAAATTTGACACTCTGTTCCATACTCCACATGGGCTTTTAACATATGTGAATTCTTTATGAATTATGCTTAGAAATATGGATATATCCCCTTTTGAATGGGATACTGACTTTAAGCCAGAAATTGGATTTTTAAAAATTGTGTCCTGTTTATGCACATTTGTGTTCAAAGTAGATAATTTTTTGTTTGTAATATGGGTTTTATGTTTCATGGGCTATTTTTATTTAAGTTGTATTTGTGAGTACTGCTTTAGAAACATCAATTATATACAGAGGAATAAAACTGAGACAGTGATGGATTAAATGCATGTTACCAAAAGAGAAAGTTCTCTATAGTGGGCTAATTTGTAATTTATTTAAATTATATCTATTTTTAAAAAATCACCAAGTGTGATGCAGATGAAATACGGCCTTTAAAATGAGCTGCTAAAATGTCTCTGCAGATTAATAAACTAAGAAACAGAATATACATTCAGAAATATACTGTGATAAAGTTCTCCTGGGACTGTGCCCCTTCAGAAAGCAATGAGGGAGGAATGGCATGCCTCGGTGACCTCAAAACTTCATTTATCAATTGTTTCCCACCCCTATTCTATTTGTTCCCTCTTTGCACTGGAGGCATACCTAGCTTAGCAGCAACAGCCCCCATACAGAAACACAGAACTGTAGAGTTGGAAGGGACCACCAGGGTCATCGAGTCCAAACCTCTGCTATGCAGGAATCTTTTGCCCCACGTGGGGCTAGAACCTATAATTCTGATATTTAGAGTCCCATGCTCTACAAACTGCATCATTTTGCAAAAGAATTATCCCTTAACCTATTATTATTATTATTATTATTATTATTATTATTATTATTACTACTACTACTACCATTTATTACCAGTCCTTCACCCAAAGGTCCCAGGACAGGTCACAACAAATAAAATGCAATATTAAGAACAGTCTAAAATAACATGTAAAAGTACCAAAGAAGGCAAGTGCTAAAATGTACCACTTAAGTGTGGTAATTTTTTCCAAATATGCATCTAAATTAGCATGCACAAATGTTTTGCCAATTGATGTTCTCTGGTTCTCTTTTTTGATGGTACATTTCTTTTCTTTTTGGCAATGTGCAAGGGGACACCTAGCAACAGAAGGGAATTCTGTCCTGTACTATGTACAGTATGTACTGCACTATGGAGCAGCCACTAAGATCTGCTTCACACATGATAATCCTGTGCAGAAAGATAAGCTTATTGTTACTTCAGTATTTGCTACTGATTCTTCTTTCTCATATATCCAATGGATTCTTTTAGTCATCCTACCACTAGTTCCAAATGATGCTCTTATCCCACTGCATCCTCTCCTGTAGGTGCCCACCTGCCAACCCTCACGCTACAATATGAACAAGCCACTACAGTCATGCTGCCCTTCCTTAGAAAAATGTTTTCAGTTAAATTGCATTATGAGTAAGATACTGCAGCAGAAATACACACCTTCCCTAGAGAGGCTCATGTTACCCTTGAGGGAGAGAGAGAGAAATATTTCATGAGGAAAGACCCAAGAAGAATAGGGAAGGGATGCAGGAGGTCATGGACTGAACAAATAAAGTTTCTCCCCAATACCCCTTCTCTCCCCAATTCTGTTGGTTTTTAAAAAGTCATTCTGTATGCTATAGTCAACATATGACCTAGATATTGCAAGAGGCATTTGTGGGATGGCTTATTCCACAATGTCATAAACTTCCACTGTAACACAGGAACAGCAACTTGGTGCTGGAAGTGACACATTTCATTCATTAACTGAAACATGTCTGTCAAGCTCTCCAATGGAGCTTAACTAGATATGGCAGACAATTTTCTAAAAGATCTGGGCAGCTAAGAATAAATACACCTTATTGGGCTCTGCAGCCAAATGTGTTGCATTGCTCTTAGCAAGCCTCATGCTTAAGATCCACTCTGCTAGCCTTTTAGGCTGTGAATAATTTAGCTGCAAACACTTTGACCAGCTGATTACTATATGATTTGCCATTTACCTTTGCTTGGGAGTCAGGCATTTCCATTCATTCTCTTGAGATTCTCTCATGACTTCTGGTAAAGGGAGACCTCAATGTAGCCCGGCACTCCTAAAAGGTGTTACGTTAAACATGATTAACATTTGAGCTCAGTCAGTAAACATAGATTTATACCCCTATTTGACATTTTGTGCCAGGCAATTGTTTAAATTAAAAATAATGAGTTCAGCAAGAGGAATTTGTGTGTAGGTAGGTAGGTAGGTAGATGATAGATGTTATAGATTAGATAGATAGATAGATGATAGATAGATAGATAGATAGATAGATAGATATAGATAGATAGATAGATGATAGATGATAGGATTTAGGTGCCACTCTTTAATAATAATAAATTAATAACAAATACCTTCAGGGTCGCTTAAAATACTCAGGGTAAAATGCAGGGTAAAACAACAATTTAAGACTATAAGAAGAGCCCTTCGGGGTACTTCCGAAAAAACCTGTGGGTATACAAATTTAATTAAATAATAATAATAATCCCCAGCAGCTGACATTTAGAGGCATATTGCCTTCAACAGTGGAGAAACAGGCAGCTAAAACATAAAGCTGAAAATTAAAAGGTATAGTGCCAAAAAGTCATTTACTTCAACAAATCCAACAGGAAGGCATTTTGGATCTTTCTACACTGCATATGGTTGAACTTCTGCCTTCCCTACAGCCTGAGCTCCTGTTGCGTCCAATGGGAGTTAAGTCTGCAATACAAGTCTTGGTGGAACCAAAGGAATTTGCTGGTTTGAACACAGGTAAGACCAAAGAAATGGGACGCGGGTAGTGCTGTAGTCTAAACCACAGAATAATAATAATAATAATAATAATAATAATAATAATAATAATAATAATAATAATTTATTATTTATACCCCGCCCATCTGGCTGAGTTTCCCCAGCCACTCTGGGTGGCTCCCATTCAAGTGTAAAAACAATACAGGATTAAATATTAAAAACTTCCCTAAACAGGGCTGCCTTCAGATGTCTTCTAAAATTCTGGTAGTTGTTCATTTACTTGACATCTGAAGGGAGGGTGTTCCACAGGGCAGGCGCCACTACTGAGAAGGCCCTCTGTCTGGTTCCCTGTAACCTCACTTCTCGCAATGAGGGAACCACCAGAAGGCCTGCGGTACTGGATCTCAGTGTCCAGGCTGAATGATGGGGGTTTGCCGATCAGAAGGTCGGCAGTTCGAATCCCTGCAACGGGGTGAGCACTCGTTGTTCAGTCTCAGCTCCTGCCAACCTAGCAGTTCGAAAGCACCTCAAAGTGCAAGTAGATAAATAGGCTTCCAGCGGGAAGGTAAATGGTGTTTCCGTGTGCTGCTCTGGTTCGCCAGAAGTGGCTTAGTCATGCTGGTCACATGGCCCAGAAAAACTGCAGATGCAGACAAACGTCGGCTCCCTCGGCCTGTAAAGCGAGATGAGCGCCACAACCCCAGAGTCGTCCGTGACTGGACCTAACAGTCAGGGGTACCTTTACCTTTTAAGACCAAAGAAAAGAGCAATTAATTCTGATTTTTCTTAAGAACCAGCTGTGAGAGTTTCAATCACTAAATATGTGTGAATACATGCAGTAAATGAAGTAGTATGTATATTAATAAAAATTACGGTGCAACTGAATCCCTGCTGATTCTGCCTGGGCTGAAGAGAATGCTAATGTTGGCTGAAGGGTTGGCTTGAGTAAGATCCCCTCCGTGAGACCCTTTTCCTTGCTTCTGTCCTTGCTGCCCTCTGAACTCAGCCTGTGGAACTGCAGAGAGAGAGAGAAGGCAAGTGGTGGGAACTCCTCTGCCTCCTCCCTGCAGCTAAGGAATTGTAGACTCTGGATTGAGCATGTTACTTCAGCTTTGAAGCATGCAAGTAAAACTTCCTTCCTTTCCCCAGCCACCACTATTTCTTTCACATCTTTTTCTGCATTAGAAAAGAAACAAAAAAATAGTTTGCCCACTCCTGATTTTAAAAGAGAGAAACCCCTGAGCATATGTGGATTTACATTTTGTACTCACTTTAATCTTAAGTGCCATCATGATTCTATTTCTGTAAATGCCTTAGAGAATAATAGAGACATACAGTTGGAAGAGACCCTGAGGCTCACCTAGTCCAGCCCCTGCAATGCAGGGATCCTCCCACAGCCGTCCCTGGAGGGCCTCAAACCACCAACCTTCTGGTTAACAGCAAAACACATTGACTCATTGTGCTGCCTGAGGGACCTTCTAATCTAAGAGCTTTCCTTACAACAGAATACACATTTTGTTTAAATAAAATCAGGCCTGAAATGGGGTTTCCTGCTGCTGCCCCAGTGCAGGTGAGCAGGTTTACTGGGGGAACTGGCATGATTTTGCTAAAGAAAAAGTATAATCTATATTTTAATGTAAAAATGCTAAGATGAGCTTAGTCCTGCCCTGAGGAGGAGAACAGGGATCTGCAGTGAGCAGCATCAGCCTGGAGAGACCAAGTGTGCCTGCACTGGTCCAGGGGCTGAAACGGGACTTATTTGCTTGTGTCCCCATTATCCACTCATCTCTGGCTGGTCACTTGCGATGGGATTCTTCAGCCCTGAGCTTCAGCTCTCCGTGTATCGCTGGCAGCAGAGAGGCTTAGTAGGACCTGGAAGTTGACAGCGGGAGCCCTACAGAAGTGTGGGCCTTGGGGGTAGCCCCACACCGCCTACCTCTGATGCCAGCCCTGATGAACTCCAAAAGGTAGGGATATTGCCCCACAATATGATTTCTGATTTCTTTTTCCTTTTTCTATCTGCTTAATTTATTTTCTGCCAAGTCTGCAGTGTTGCAGCAAGTGTGCATGTTAAGTAAGAGTGATTGATTGATTGATTGGTTTATGACATTTGCCACTTGCCTTCTCTGCTTGAAAAGTTCTCAAGGCGACATGACGGATTTACATCGCAGAAAGACCATACAAAGCCTAATTAAAACTGGTTGCAAAACAAGTAAACATTTTAAAATCTACACAAGTTTTAAAATGCCAGTTTTGTCCAAAAACATTAACAGAACATTGAGAAATAGATGAGACTCAGGCAAGTGAGTGGCTGAGAATAGTCAGAAGAGCTGACAATCTGTGCTGAAGTAAAAGGCAAATCATAGAATTGCACTGTCAGAAGGGACCACAAGGGTCGTCTGGTCCAACTCCCTGCAAAGAAGAGTTCTTTTTGCCCAACACGGGGCTTAAACCCATGACCCTGAGATTACAAATCTCAGGACCTACTGACTGAGCTGCTGTTTAATCTGGTGAGCCTGTCTAAGGAAAGGGAGAGCCAGTACCATATACTATTCTTTAAGTTATCTTTAGTTATCATATATATGTGTGTGTGTGTGTGTGTGTGTGTGTGTGTGTGTGTGTATATGACTGCTTTTTAGGCAGAGTTGCAGCCAGAAGAAATTTGCAATCAAATAACATAGTTATGCTACAAAAAACGAACATTAAACCATTAAATATCTGCATGCCATAAACAAAATGAAGTATTTTGTTAAATCAACCTCCTGCAAAAAAGATGGGAGTGAGGGAATGTGATGAGATTTTGGGTGGTTTTAAGGCTTAAGGACACTTAAGAGGTCTGTTACTATCTGTAAAGGTAAAGGTAAAGGGACCCCTGACCATTAGGTCCAGTCGTGACCGACTCCGGGGTTGCAGCACTCATCTCGTTTTACTTGCCAAGGGAGCCGGCGTTTGTCCGCAGACAGCTTCCGGCTCATGTGGTCATCATGACTAAGCTGCTTCTGGCAAACAGGAGCAGCACACGGAAATGCCGTTTACCTTCCCACTGGAGCGATACCTATTTATCTACTTGCACTTTGATGTGCTTTCGAGCTGCTAGGTTGGCAGGAACTGGGACCAAGCAACGGGAGCTCACTTCACCAAGGGATTCAAACCGCCGACCTTCCAATCGGCAAGTCCTAGGCTCTGTTGTTTAACCCACAGCGCTACCCACGTCCCATTGCCCTTCCTGTTGTTGTTGTTTAGTCGTTTAGTCGTGTCTGACTCTTCGTGACCCCCTGGACCAGAGCATGCCAGGCACTCCTGTCTTCCACTGCCTCCCACAGTTTGGTCAGACTCATGTTTGTAGCTTCGAGAACACCGTCCAACCATCTCGTCCTCTGTCGCCCCCTTCTCCTTGTGCCCTCCATCTTTCCCAACATCAGGGTCTTTTCCAGGGAGTCTTCTCTTCTCGTGAGGTGGCCAAAGTATTGGAGCCTGATCTGAGAAGCCCGATCTGACAGTTTAACAGGTTCTCACTTTTAAGTTTCCACTTGCTCTTTAGATAGGATGGCACCCCACCCAGTCTGACTGGCTTCTGAGTCGCCAGGAGGCAACCCCAGGTCCATCCCCTTCAGAAACAGCTAGGTTTGTCAAGTTGGACTTAGCACCATGGCAGTCCTCTCAGCCTCAGGAGGGAGGGAAAATCTCAGTGGAAGCCCATGGGAGATCCCCTCCAAATGCACAGAATCACATGTCAGAGCAAAAGGGATTGTGTTACCTGCAAAAATGACAAAAGTCACACCAAAGGAACTTGGGAAACTGGATACCAGGTCAGATTTATCCATCTAGCCCAAATTTGTCTACTCGACTGGCGGCAGTTCTCCAGAATCTCAACCTGTTACCCTACAAAGGGGGTCTGGAAATACTCTGGTCCTCTTTAGCCAAAATAAAGACAGCAGCACTGTGGAATGATCAGCTTTATTGCTTACTGCAGTAAGAACAAAAAAGTTCCAGTGAATAATTCCAAAAGCTGGGCAGGGATACAAGAATTCAAGGCATCTCTATAACATTCTGAATGCATGTTGCCCTCGTGCCCATATCATTTCAGCAATATTATTGGTTACAGCAACGTGTGAGCAGCTCATAGACTTTCTACCTAACCTTCCAGTTGGACACCCCATATTAGAAGTCATTTCCCACCTAAAATTCCCATTATCTTATCAACATATCAATCATCTTCCAGCTGGCTCTGGTCAGCCTAATTCATGGGTAGGCAAACTAAGGCTCGGGGGTCGGATCTGGCCCAATCACCTTCTAAATCCAGCCTGCAGATGGTCCGGGAATCAGCATCTTTTTACATGAGTAGAATGTGTCCTTTTATTTAAAATGCATCTCTGGGTTATTTATGGGGCATAGGAATTCGTTCATTTTTCTTCTTCAAAATATAGTCCGACCCCCCACAAGGTCTGAGAGACAGTGA
The DNA here is from genome assembly GCF_964188305.1 of Podarcis bocagei. Taxonomy (NCBI): domain Eukaryota; kingdom Metazoa; phylum Chordata; class Lepidosauria; order Squamata; family Lacertidae; genus Podarcis; species Podarcis bocagei. Next base: position 2,554,033 of record NC_138137.1, read on the forward strand.
ACCGGCCCCCTGCTGAAAAAGTTTGCTGACCCCTGGCTAATTGATTGCACCAGCCTCTTCTTGACACTGGTATGCATACCTAAACTCAGTTACTGGGGCCCTACAAGAGCTACGTGCTCTCTCCGCTTGCCACTTATGTTGCTGCTTTGGCTAACTGAAAAGCAAGAGAATACAGAGAAGCATACAATACAGAAAGGCACATTCTAAATTGAGCAGAGGGGCTACAAACCTGATCTTCAAGAAACAAAAGCAATTCCCACAAACAATATGAGGACAATAGTGGTGGTCTGATTTTCAGGGTTGCAAGAATTACTGAGGTAAGTGTATGTGGGAATGGTGTGTTGAGATTCCTACACTGCAGGCGGTTAGACTAGATGACTCTTAGAGGGCCTCCTGACTCTACAATTCTATGATTCTATGGTTCTAATATAGGTGAAGCACTTGAGAATTTCAGAGAGGACTATGTAAGTTCCCTCTGGCTAACTAGTTCAATTACTATTCCTTTTGGCAATCTATTGTGCTTACTGGTGCTGATACTCATACCGATACTGTAATGTTGTAATTTAATGGGCTGAGTTCTGTGCTCAGCTTGGCTCCATGTTTCACAAAGTACGGTGGCTGCTGTGAAATCTGGTCATGCTGAAGACCTGACAAAACAATGGTGGTCCCTCTGCACCAAGAAGGTGAAAGGTGAAGCTGAGGGCAGAAGGACAGTGGCAGATCTAATCATGAACTCAGCAGTGTACATTCCTATGGATTTATAGGACAAGAGGTAAGACGTTGAATGGCTCAGCTTTGACAAACAACTCTTAAAGAATGGAGTGATTGATGGAAAGGACCCTAAAAGGAGCAAAATAATTGAAAGCTCTGATCATAAACTTCACTGGCCTTAGCCTAGGACAACTCCAAGAGCGAATGGGCCAGCAGCAGCGCAGGAACTTTCTAAATCCAGCTCCTTCTGCTTCATCTCTGGGGCAGATATTAAGCAAACTCTGCAGCAAATGTAATTGAGGGTGAGCAGAGTAAAAGAAACATGTAAGGACTCAGACAATGGCCCATTTCTCACTTGGATGTTAAACCCATGTCTTGTCTGTGCCATCTCAGAGGAGAAGATGGTGAAATGCAAACAGGGGACACAGAAAGGGCTAAACTCCTCAATGCCTTCTTTGCCTCAGTCTTCTCCGATAAAGAAAACAATGCCCGACCTGAAGAATTTGGAGCAAATGATTCAGCAGAGGAAACACAGCCCAGAATAACTAAGGAGATAGTACAAGAATACTTGGCTAGTTTAGATGTATTCAAGTCTCCAGGGCCAGATGAACTGCATCCAAGAGTATTAAAAGAACTGGCAGATGTGATCTCAGAACCACTGGCAGTCATCTTTGAGAATTCCTGGAGAACAGGCGAAGTCCCGGCAGACTGGAGGAGGGCAAATGTTGTCCCTATTTTCAAAAGGGGGAAAAGAGAGGACCCAAATAATTACCGCCCAGTCATTCTGACATCAATAGCAGGGAAGATTCTGGAGCAGATCATTAAGCAAGCAGTCTGTGAGCACCTAGAAAGGAATGCTGTGATCACCAATAGTCAGCATGGATTTCTGAAAAATAAGTCATGTCAGACTAACCTGATCTCGTTTTTTGACAGAATTACAAGCCTGGTAGATGAAGGGAACACAGTGGATGTAGCCTACCTTGATTTCAGCAAGGCATTTGACAAGGTGCCCCATGATATTCTTGTAAAGAAGCTGGTAAAATGTGGTCTTGACTATGCTACCACTCAGTGGATTTGTAACTGGCTGACTGACCGAACCCAAAGGGTGCTCATCAATGGTTCCTCTTCATCCTGGAGAAGAGTGACTAGTGGGGTGCCACAGGGTTCTGTCTTGGGCCCGGTCTTATTCAACATCTTTATCAGCGACTTGGATGATGGACTCAAGGGCATCCTGATCAAATTTGCAGATGACACCAAACTGGGAGGGGTGGCTAACACCCCAGAGGACAGGATCACACTTCAAAACGACCTTGACAGATTAGAGAACTGGGCCAAAACAAACAAGATGAATTTTAACAGGGAGAAATGTAAAGTATTGCCCTTGGGCAAAAAAAATGAGAGGCACAAATACAAGATGGGTGACACCTGTCTTGAGAGCAGTACATGTGAAAATGATCTAGGAGTCTTGGTTGACCACAAACTTGACATGTGTGACGCGGCAGCTAAAAAAGCCAATGCAATTCTGGGCTGCATCAATAGGAGTATAGCATCTAGATCAAGGGAAGTAATAGTGCCACTGTATTCTGCTCTGGTCAGACCTCACCTGGAGTACTGTGTCCAGTTCTGGGCACCACAGTTCAAGAAGGACACTGACAAACTGGAATGTGTCCAGAGGAGGGCAACCAAAATGGTCAAAGGCCTGGAAACGAGGCCTTATGAGGAACGGCTAAGGGAGCTAGGCCTGGAGAAGAGGAGGTTAAGGGGTGATATGATAGCCATGTTCAAATATATAAAAGGATGTCACATAGAGGAGGGAGAAAGGTTGTTTTCTGCTGCTCCAGAGAAGCGGACACGGAGCAATGGATCCAAACTACAAGAAAGAAGATTCCACCTAAACATTAGGAAGAACTTCCTGACAGTAAGAGCTGTTCGACAGTGGAATTTGCTGCCAAGGAGTGTGGTGGAGTCTCCTACTTTGGAGGTCTTTAAGCAGAGGCTTGACAACCATATGTCAGGAGTGCTCTGATGGTGTTTCCTGCTTGGCAGGGGGTTGGACTCGATGGCCCTTGTGGTCTATTCCAACTCTATGATTCTATGATTCTATGATTTCAACAGGCTACTCATGTGACTGAATTATCTCTGGCTATTTACCGTAGCTGCTTCTATTTATGATTTTTTTATAATGGGACTGATGTGCTGTGATGTGAGAAGCAGTCATAAGACAAGGAAGATACCTTCATCCTTTTTTAAAGGGCAAATGCAACCTACTGGAGGCCTAGTCCCTACTAGCTGTCACTGTCCTGGTTGCCTTTGAACTGCTGTTCTTGAACATTTGTTTGAAGGCAGCACCTGCGGCTACAGGCTGTTGGAGACGATTGCAGAGGAGAGTGTTCTTTGCTCAGGTCTTGCTGTGGCTTCCCATGGGCATCTGGTCGGCCTCTTTGAGAAGAGGATGCTGGAGGAGATGGCCCATTGGGTTGACCCAGAAGACTCTTCATAGCTATTTTTAAAAAAAATGTTTTATGAAAAACACCTTTATTCAAAGTTATTCATGGAGGGATTGAGGATTGAAGTAATCATTCTGTGGTATTATGGCAGTGGACATAGCTGAAGTTTCTTAGCTAAGTCACAGGTCATGTAACGGAAGTCAGAAAAGCAGCCTTCTTGCTTTTTAATTTGTCATATTTAATTTGAGATTTACAGCAAAATACCAAAACATTGTTTTCCAATCCTGATAAATAACAAGCAAAAAATACTTTGGTGTCTGAACAAAAACACCCCAGAATCCTCCTCTGTCCAGTTTCTTCTGTTTTTTCTGCTGCTCTGGGAGTGGCTGGTCATCATTCCTTCATCTGATGCTCTAGCAGCAGCAATTAAGCATCCTCAGCAATGGTGCTCATGCTGAGTGTGGAAGCAATATGTCTTTGTTTTATGTTTTATAACTTTCTTTAGAAATATCCAGTTGACTTGGTTTGCTGGGGGGGGGTTAAGCATCTGGGATCCCCTAGTAGTATGGGGCTTGGTACAGGCATATCTCCTGCACCCTCTGACAGCAGCCCTGCAACGCCTGCACACACACATGGGTATACAAAACAGTACCTGGATATCAGAGAAGAAGGCCTGACTTAGGCTTCTTGCAGCAATAACAGTACAATTTCTTCCAAGTGTCAATGCAAAACTCTTTCTATGTGTTCATAAACTTTAATGAGGAGACATGCAGAGAAATACCAGTGAACTTCACTCTCACTGATGGCAACCCTTAGCAGGACAAGATCCCCTGTTAATAATGACAAGCTATTCTATACGCAGGCTTTCCCACCCACACAGGGAAATTCAAGACTCTAGGAAACCACTGCAGATCATTGACGCAGGGTTTCTTCTTATATCAGGCAGCTCAGGGAACAAGAGGCATGGAAAGTTCCTAAAATCTTCATGCTAGAAAATGTAGAAATTATTTGGTAGCAAGTTTAATCCAGCTTGCAGACAAAGAACTGTTCTCTCATTATCATATTTTCTGTAAATTTGCTGGATGAAGGGCAAAGAAAGTCAATGAAGCTCGTTTTATAGAAGTATTAGGACTAGGAGTTGAGCCTACCTTTCCAGGGGTGGTCAATTTTTATTGGAAAATAATTCTGTTCTTTAATGAGAATAATTGATTCTCTAAGAAGTGAAGTCATAGCACCACTCTCTTCTGCCTTGGTAAGACCACACCTGAAATACTCTATCCAGTACTGGACACCACAGTTTAAGAAGGCTGTAGACAAGCTGGAAGGTGTTGCAGAGGAGGGCAACCAAGATGATCAAGGGTCTAGAAACCAAGATTTATGAGGAACGGTTGAAGGAATTGAGTATGTTTAGTCAACTTACTTATTGGACCTTATACAGTTCACCTACTAAAATCAGATCTTTATGTAACTGCTTCACATCAATGACTGGGTTTCTTTCAAGCAGCTCCCCCACCACCACCATTTGTATATTTGAATCAGGCCATCAAACCTGGAATTGTAAACTAAAAGCTATTATCTGGTGCCCTGGTATTTTAGAAAAAATCTGCATTTCCTCAGAAAGCCATAATTGAAGAAGAAGGTTGAAAGCATCAAGTTTTTGGATAGATGGCTATATTATCCTACCTCAAAGGGTTGGACTGGCTGATTTCTCATCATTGTTATCCCTGAATTTAAATTAATAGGTAGAGATACTGAGCAAGACCATTGAACCTCCTAGCGCAGAATGGTTTACTCTGGCTGGCAGCAACTCCCTGAGGAGTCAGACACACCTTTGCTTCAGCTTTGTAGCTGAGATCCTTTAGCAAGAGTTGCCAGAGCTGAAGCTTCTTGGCATGCAAAGCTGGTGCTCTCTTACCACCTGGCTTAGCATAGGACACTTTCTCTGACGTGTTTTGTGTCTGAATCTCAATATGAGGCATATGCACAATTCAGTTATACAACTGAAAATTTTTTCACAATGAAAGGATATGCCAGGTATTCATTGCCATTTCTGTGCACCTCTTTGTATGTGTACAGTCCATAAGAGATCACTTTAAAAACCTGTGAGGTCATCAGGGCAGCGACAGCAATTGCTTCATGGGTAGAAGGTAAATGGATGGAGGCTGTGTCACTGATCCCACACCAGGGAGCTTATCCTCTGGGTTATTAGGCTGAAGATGAGAAACCTGAAATGATGTCTGCGCCACTATTTATTTTTTGAGAGAGCTCCTGCTGGCATTGTTACTGATAAGGTCCAGGGAGGAAAGAGAGCTGATATTAAATGCAAGGGAAGGAGTTACAGATGCAAAAGTGGGCACACAATAAAAACACCTGAAGGAAAACAACCCCAGCCCCACAAGCTTTCACTGGACACAGGTTTCTCAGATTTGTCAGGGAAATATGGTTTTCTGTCTTCTCAGGCCAGATAACCAGTCAAGGATTTTATATAGTCACCAGCCTTTTAACAAGCTGGCTCAATAGTCAAAGTTAAATAATGTTGAGGGGTGTGCACTGACTTGAAGATTTAGTTTGTGTTCTGATTTGGTTCTTTGGAAAACAGTTCAGCTCAGTTCAAAGCATTTGGGGGGGGCACTCAGTGCATCTCAGGATCCAGCAGCCACGCCATCTATGTCGGGTCACGGGAGTGAGCCCCCCCCCTTTCAATGAAGGGGCTGCCCCCATCAAAATTCTGCAACAGCCACCAAGCACGCTGCAAGGCATCTGTGCAACATGTCAGCACACCCCGCGACGTGCATTAATGATGCCAATTGCAGGATCTGGGGCCAAAGAAGCATCAGGGAACAAGGGTGGGAAATAAGATTTTATTCCTCCTGTTCACTTTTGGTAGAGAACTGCGGTAAATAAACTGTGATCCCTCGTTCTTGAAAGATGTAAGTGAAACAGGCAGCTAAAGCCTGCTAGCTTTGGCCATTTTTGTGAAGGACAGCATGAAAACCCATCTCTAACTTGTTGATTTTAATTTGCAGATATGGTAGACCCTTCTGAGGGGACGCCGTAGGTTCCCCTAGCCGTACTTCACAGAGAGCAGCAAGCAAAGTGTGTTTATTTATCTGAGGATTAGACAGCAATGAAGAACATGAACTGGTGATGTACAGTAACTTTCAATTATTGCAGGTCACAAGTGAAATTCAAATTAGGATGGTTGTTTTTGTTTACAGCCCCATGTTCCCCATCATATCTTGTTTAAAATGTTATTTAATTATACCAACAATTAAAAAGCTAACTAGAAATACTTACAAAGATTTAGAACATCTAAAAACACTTAATGTTTTTCATTCCCTATTAAGCTTAATACGCATGATGAAATTAGCCCCCCAAATCAAACAATTCTGCTCTTAACTTTCAGCTTCACCAATAAAAATTGCCCCATCTCAGTTACTTACCTCCTTACTAAAGTCAAACTTCAAATGATTAATCTACAAGTCAAACCGATTAAAGCTGATAGCATTACTTTGTGGACATACTGAGGTTCTACATCATTTTTAACCTATTGTCAATGGCCAAATTGTTTTGAGGAGGGGTGGGGGGTAACCAGTATTACTACTCTTACCCACTCCATGAAAAGCCCATTCAGATCTGCAATTTAAATATATATTAAAGAGCTTGCAAATTCAAGAGCTCATTCATTTTAGAAAACGGTGTACCCTTGGAATTGACATTCAAGGCGTTAATATAGCAGGCAAATCATGGTGTCAAAGCCCAGGACAAATGATACTGGTAAGCACTTGGAATAAATAGCTTCTGTAGACCTGTCAAGGCTCTGTCTTGAGTAATGGGGTTCACTTATTGTTTTCCCCCCTTGTTTGTTTGGTGATTGTTTTTGTTTTTTGGAAGAAACCAGAAAATTCAGTTGTAAACTGCTTTACTCCTCCACCACCTTCCCACACAGAGTTAGAGGGCAGCCCTAGAGGCTCCAGTTCCAGGATTCATGAAATCTGTGAAACAGCAGTTCCCATGCTGTAGCTCTATCAACTAGTCCTCTTAGAACAACTACTATTTTTCACACAGCCCATTTAGACTAGAGGAACATTTGATCTTTGGTGTTTGTTGGCATCCATCTATCTTGGGAGACAATGGAGAGTGTGCCTTTGGGGGGTGAAGTCAAACCATTGGGAGGCTTCAGTGCCTGCTGTGGCTCTAGAGACCAATACAGAAGGGACGTGTTTTGTTGCAGCTGAGGCAGATGAAGGTGCCCAGTTGTGCTTCTGTAGGGGTTCCATGGAGCTTCTTCTTTTTGCACTCCTCCCAGCAGGCCTGAATCTCAGGTGCCTGTGATGCACATATGCACATGCCAGATGTTTGAGGACTAGGGGGAGATTGTGCTTCTCCCAGCTACTCTGGGTGACAAGGAGGGTCCTATTCTGGATAGAGGGTGATAGCATTTGAAAAGGGGCACTAACAAAAGCAAGCTCCTCTACTTGGGTGCTTCTGAGCAGGATTTAGATGAGTCTGTTTGCAGCCTGCTGTGAGCAGGGCTTGCCCCAGTTCTGAGGTGTCCACCTCCTCCTCCATCTCCAAGGCCCAGACTCACCTTGGGGAAGGAAGGAGTGGCTGCTCCCCAAGCCCTGTATTTCTTTCTCTTCAGAGAGCCTGGACTGCTAATTTTAGGCCCTGGAGGGAAAGGTCAGCTGAGGTAAATTTGGGCCTTGGGACTGGGGAAAAAAGCTCAAGACCAGGTGGAGATGGAGGTTTGAATACATGGGAAAGCTTGACTTGTGAAAGCTGTCTGGCAAGCAGTAGGATGCTCATGAATGGCTAATTTGGTTTCAAATGCTCAGCAGTTGTCCTCTGAATTTCTTTTAATGGAACCAATATGAATTGGACACTTGCCACTGCCCAGGTTTGTTCACTGGTGCCATGGCAGAAACGTGTGGCGATGAGAATGGGGACCCCAGATAGGACTGTTTCCTTTCCTCTCACACAGACTTTGTGAACACCTTGGTGTGAAATTTCAGACTTCTCATATTGCTGCTAAATGTTTCTGGGAAGTGTCTATGATCAGCAGAGAAGCATTTCCTGGACTGTACCACTTCTAGCCACAGATATGTATGGGGTTTTTTTGCAGGGGAGACAATAAAATATTTGACTGCTCCCCAGTGATACCATTTCATATGCATAGAAAACAAGCACCTCAGGGAAAGGGATCCAGCCTAGCCGTGTCTCTAATCTTTGGTTTCCTAGGAGCGAGGAGAAGTCTGATTTCAGGGCTTGCTCTTCCTATCTATCACCAGCACCACAAGTTTTGCAAAGCCACAAACAAGGCAGCCAGATTTGTAACACCATATTTGCTTAACAAAGCTCTCTAGGAGAACAGAGAAATGATTGGTGTTTATTTACGTTTATTTATGTCAGAACAGTAATGGAAGTACACTTCTTGTAAACATACTTCTGTAAGTATGTGGTGTCTTCTGTTCCTTTAAATTTACTAAAAATAGCAAATCGCAAATATTTGTTTTACTTGAAAGACATGACTAACACTTTTAATTAAAAGTTGAACCAGGGAGCCTGTTTTTAAATAAATCACAAACTGGTTGGGCAAGAATTGGGGAACTCCTATAGAAAAACAAACTATCTCTCTTAATACGGGGGGGGGGGGATAAAATTAATTCAAGCAGAAGATTTGCACATGTTATTTCTCATTACATTGAACCTTCAAAAGGCCATTAAATGCTAAGAATGACATGTCTGTACACTTGCAAACATTTTTTCTTTTGTTTTCCTCTAAAGGCTCAGGAATGGTCGTGAAAACTTCAACTGTGGCTAGAATGGCTGAATAAAAATATGCAATTGCCTATAACAAAAAAGTTATCTTCTATAATTGTCCAGGACTTTTCAGCTTTCACTGATTTATAAACATTGCATATAACATTTGTCAGAGCTGCTTCAAGATCCTAGCTCACAGAGGATCACGCTAGCCAGCGGTCATTAAGTAAAAGTCTTTATTGAATTACAGTTTCCATTCTCACGCTGCTGTCTGCAACTCTACGTCTACTAGCTAGATCGGCGAGGCTCCGTCTGAGTCTCCGCCCCGTGCGCACCAACTTAATATCCTAGCCTTGCTCCACCTTTTCCTCCTGACTGTCCTCCTCTGGGTCCCTCTACCCCCCGGGGCTTCTTCCTTCCGGGATTCTTCGGACGCTGACCCAGACCCTTCTGCCTCCTTGCGCCGGGCTTTAGGACCCGGTTCCCTTTCGGGGCTGCTCACTGCGCCGCCTTCCTCTGCATTTGAACTTGGCGCGCGCGCCCAACCTTCCACTTTCCTCTTAACCGTTTCTTCGCTCCCCGATGGAGGTGTGGCCACTCCTGACTCCTGCCCTCCCTCCTGTGGTGAGCTGCCAGCGCTTCCCTCCTGGCTCCTTTCCTCTTCCCTGCTTCCTGGCGGTGACGCTGGTCCCGATTTCCAGCTGCTCCCCCCTGAGTCTCCTCTGGCTCTATCTTCCTGGGGTGCCTCCCTAGACGCCCCCCTTGCCCTGGCCACTGGTGCTCCTTTCTGTGAATCCTCTGATTCACTGGAAAGACTGGGAGATCTCGGGTCGTCGTCATCACTCATCCTTTCCTCTGTCTCCTCCCCTTCGCTCTCTGTTTCCTCCCTTGCCCGTGCCTCTGCACCTAAACCCCTGACATCCATCCCCCCCTCGAAGCCCCCCAGTCCCCCCTCCCCTCCTTCCGGTGCTGGAGCTGGGGGCTGCTGTTGCAAAGGGACGAACGTCGGATATCGGTCGCTTCCCGTGGCAGGCCTCCAGCGGAACTCTTCCAGGTCTTCCTCTCTGCTCTCGTTGACGACAGTCACCTCCTCTTCCATCTCTGTGCCGCCGTGCTCGAAACCAGGGTCGTCCCCGAAAATGTCCATGTCCGTCTCTCCCGCACTTCCTCCAGGCGGCGTTGCTCGGCCGGAACAGTCCAGCCACTTCCTGCGGAACTGCTCCTCCGGCCTATCGTCCCACCAATACGAGGGTTCTGAGACAGATCCCGAGGGTGACCCCTCCGGGGAACGGACGTCTCGTGTTGGTTCCTCGTCCGAGTCGAACCCCCTGAACGTGCTGTCCGAAAGCGTGGGCGTGAAAAGCCAGTCGTCGAAAAAGTCTGCTGGCATAGGTCTATGTGGGAAGAGGGCATGAAACTCGTCTTTGAGCAGAGGTTCGTCTAAAGCGTAGCCCGGCACCCAGCTGTTCGCACTGGCCGGGGTGCCCTCCCTGGCGAGAAAGTATTCTACTCCCTCTTCCCCCCATCTGGAGTCCAAAATCTCCGTGACTTCGTTGATGCGCTCCTCCTGTGCCACTCCCGCGTGCCCCGTTCCTTCTCTGAGCGGACTCGGCGCCGTTCCGGGTTCCTGGAACCTGTGCGGTGCCTTGTAGGGAGTGAGCACCGATCTGTGGAACACCGGATGCATTCTGGAACCCTCCGGAAGCGCCAGCCTGAAAGCCACCGGGTTGACCTGCTCTTCGACTTGGTAGGGCCCCAGTTGTTTATGCCCTAGTTTCTTCTTGGCCAACGACCTGGCCGGCACTGCGTGGGCTGCTAACCAGACCCAGTCTCCCACGTGGAGCTCTTCGCCAACCCTTCTGTGTTTGTCCGCTTGTACCTTGTATGCGTGTTTAGCCAGCTCCAGGTGGCGCCGCAGCTGATCGTGGACTTCCTGCAGCTCCGACGCGAACGCATCTGCTGACTGCGGCTCCCCTTCTCCCCTGCATTCCAGTCCCGGAAAGGTTCTAGGGTGCCGCCCGTTGTTGGCGAAGAACGGCGTGACGCCCGTGGATACGTGCTTCGTGTTGTTGTAGGCAAACTCTGCAAGCGGCAGGTAATCCACCCACGTCGCAGGCTGTTGGTTTGCATAACATCTCAGGTACTGCTGCATGATGGCATTGGCTCGCTCCGCTTGCCCGTTGGTCTGCGGGTGTCTCGCCGACGCCAGATTGATCTTGACGTTTAGGAAGCCCATCAGTTTCTGCCAGAAGTTCGAGATGAACTGCCGCCCGCGGTCGGACAGAATAGACCGTGGCAGACCGTGAACCTTGAACACGTGGTCTATGAACAGTTTGGCGGTTTGCTCCGCCGTGGCCACCTTAGCACACGGAATGAAATGCGCCATCTTGGAGAACAGGTCCACCACCACCAACACTGCCGTCTTGCCCCTTGAGCTGGGCAGATCCGTGACAAAGTCCAGAGCCACCCTTTCCCAAGGTTCGACCGGAGTTTGCAGCGGCTCCAACAGTCCAGCCGGCGGTTTGTGCACCGGCTTTGCCCTCTGGCAGGTGTCACACCTCGCTACGTAGTCTGCGACCTCCCCTCTCATTCCAGGCCACCAGAAATCCCTGGCTACTAATTCCACCGTCTTCTCCTTGCCAAAGTGCCCGGCCGTGGGTGCGTCGTGCAGCTGCTGTAGCACCTTGGCTCGAAGTTCGTCACCCGGCACGTAGATGGCCCCTTTACGGATGAGCAAGCCATCTCGTAGCTGGAAACCGTCGGCCGCTGCCTTGCCCCCTCGCACCTCTGCCATCTTCGTTTGTGCGAAGGAGTCCCCCTGCAACGCTCGCCGCACCGCCTCTAGGTCCACGGTCGCCGCGGCGCACGCCCACACTGTCGGTGCAAAGATGTGCATGGCGGCCGCTGGTGTTGCGTCCTCCAGATACTGTGGCTTGCGGGAGAGAGCGTCTGCCATGATGTTGGTGTCCCCCGGGACATACTCTATTCGGAAGTCGAAGTCCGCAAAGAACTCAGCCCAACGTATCTGCCTCTGGTTCAGGAACTGTGCCGTGCGCCAGTGTTCCAGATTCTTGTGGTCCGTGCAAACCTGCACCGTGTGCTTGGCGCCGATCAGAAAGTGCCTCCACGCCTTGAACGCTGCATGAATGGCCAGCAACTCCCTGTCCCATATGGTGTAGTTCTGCTCGGACTTGCTGAGCTTCCTGGAGTAAAACGCTCCCGGCCGCCACACGCCCTGCGGGTCCTTCTGCAGCAGGACCGCCCCCACTGCTCTGTCCGAAGCGTCTGTCTCCACCCTCATCGGCATGCTGGGGTTGACATGAAGCAGCTGCTCTTCCGACGCGAAGAGACGCTTGAGGGCCTGAAAGGACTGCTCCGCCTGCTCTGTCCAGATGAACTTCTTCTTCTTGGAGCTAAGGGTGTCAGTGATGGCCGCCGTCTGCATCGCGAAGCCCTTGATAAACTTGCGATAGAAGTTCGCAAAGCCGACAAACCGTTGGACCTCCTTCCGGTTGCGTGGGCTCTTCCAATCCAACACCGCTCGAACCTTGGCGCTGTCCATGGCGAGCCCCTTGGCAGACAGCTTGTAGCCCAGAAAATCCACCTCCGGCACGTCAAATTGGCACTTCTCCAGCTTGGCGTAGAGCCTGTGTTGCTTTAGCCTGCCCAGCACTTCCTTGACGTGCTTGTCATGTTCTTGCTGCGACTCCGAAAAGATCAGGATGTCATCCAAGAAACAGACGCACGTCTTGTAGAGAAGTCCCGCCAACACGTGATGCATAAATGCTTGAAAAACGTGAGCGCCATTTTGTAGTCCAAAAGGCATAACTCTGTATTCGTAGGTACCCAGTGGCGTGAACATGGCTGTCTTCCACTCATCACCTTCCCGCATGCGAATGAGGTTGTACGCCCCCCGCAGGTCCAACTTGGTGAACACCTTTCCTTTCCGTACCTTCGCCAGGAGGTCGTCGATGCGGGGCATGGGGAAGTCCGACGGCTTGGTCACACTGTTCAAAATCCTGTAATCCACTACGAGTCTTTTTTGGGGCGTGTCTCGCTTCTTAACAAAGAATACAGGACTGCCCCCCACTGCCTTAGACTCCCGGATGAAACCGCGCTCCAAATTATGAGCGATGAAGTCTTTGAGTTCCTGCAGTTCGTCCTCAGACATGGAATACAGCTTCCCTTTAGGCAGCGCCGCCCCCGGCAGCAGGTCAATTTTGCAGTCATATGGTCTGTGAGGGGGTAGCCTGTCCGCCTCCTTCTCGCAGAAAACTTCCAGAAATTCTGCGTACTTGTGGGGAATCGCTTGCAGCGTGCCTAGCAGCAGCTGTGACTCCTCTTCCTCTCCTTCCTGCCTGGGTACGATGCAGTGTTCAGCACAAAAGGAAGAGCCGAAGACCAGCTGCCTCTGGAACCAAGCCATCGTTGGGCTGTGCTTGTCCAGCCAACTCATACCCAATACAATGGGCGTGTCAGACAGTTGAGTGACGTTGAAGCTGATGACTTCCCTGTGATTCCCAAGTCGCATCACCATTGGTGGCGTCTGCTTCACCACTTGCCCCCCTAGCAGCTCCCTGCCATCCACCGTGACAACCTGCAGGGGCAGTGTGGCCGGCAGCAACTGCACAGCGTGCCTGTCGACAAATTCCTGCCCTATAAAGTCCGCGTTGCTGCCGGAGTCGATGGTGATTGGCACGTCCATGGTGATTCCATTGGGCAGCTGGAGAGATGCTGTGAGCCTCACTACTGGTTTGGGCGGGAGGGGGTTCACGGGCTGTAAAATCTCTGGGGACTGCATCACTAACACGTCTGGCTGGGCCCCAGCGCCTCTTCCTCCAGCCAGACTGCGTCGTTTCCCTGCTGTGGTCCTCCCTGCTGCGTTGCTGCAGTCACCATTGCTGAGGCTGCAGTAAGCTTGTGGGGCCTCTGGGGACACTCTTTCGCCATATGCCCTGGCTGCTCACAGACGTAACACTTCCTGGTCCCTCTAGGAGGCTTCGCCTTCACTGCTGCCGGTGCTAGGGCTCTGGTTGCTGACTGAGCCCTTGCACCTCCAACCTCCATAGGTTCGGCTCCTCCTCCTGGCGGAGGCGTGGATTGCGTTCGCGCTGCTTCTCTGGGAAAGAAGGAGGGGCCCCCGGCTGGTTCGCGCCCTCCACGTCCTTCGTCCTTGCTCCACGGACGTCCTTCCAGCCTCACCCCCACGGCCAGTGCCCTCTGAACGACCTCCTGGGTGGTTCGGGGTCTCTCCCCCCTCGCTATCTCATCTTTAATCGAGTTGTGCAGTCCCTCCCAAAAGAGGTCTCTTACAGGAGCCGAATCTCTGTCCCATTCCAGGGCGCTGACCAAGGCGAAAAAGCGTGCATGATACTGTCTGACGCTGGCCCTCCCTTGTCTCAGCCCATGCACCTCCTTCCGTGCAAGATCAATGTCAATACTTGATAAGAAACACCCGTCCATCGCTTTAATAAAGGCATCCGCATTCTGGAGCGCCGGATCGTTATCTCTCCATAAATTGCGCAACCATGCTTTCGCCTCCCCATGCAGATGGGACATGATGAACCCCACTCTCTCCTGTTCATCTCTAAAGTCTTTATGCAACAGTTGCAGTGCGCACAGTACGTCGGCTCTAAAGTTGGGATACTGTTGCAGGTTCCCATCGAAGTGAGAGAGCAGCCCGCCTGTCCGTCTCGCCAACCCAATTCCCTCCTGCCGGGGTGGTTGCTTTGCCAGTACGTCTAACCTGACCTGGAGATCCCTGCAGGCGGCAGCTGCCTCGTCCTCTCTCTTCCTGGATGCGAGAACCTCGGCGTTCAGTTGTGCCACTGCTTTTCTGAGGTCCTCTATCTGCTGCTCAGCCGTCATGTCTCCTGCCGTTCGTGAGCTCGCTAGTGGGCGCCTGTTTCTCTCCTCTCCTCGAGGCTGCAGATGCCCACAATGTGGAGACGGAGCCTACTGTCAGAGCTGCTTCAAGATCCTAGCTCACAGAGGATCACGCTAGCCAGCGGTCATTAAGTAAAAGTCTTTATTGAATTACAGTTTCCATTCTCACGCTGCTGTCTGCAACTCTACGTCTACTAGCTAGATCGGCGAGGCTCCGTCTGAGTCTCCGCCCCGTGCGCACCAACTTAATATCCTAGCCTTGCTCCACCTTTTCCTCCTGACTGTCCTCCTCTGGGTCCCTCTACCCCCCGGGGCTTCTTCCTTCCGGGATTCTTCGGACGCTGACCCAGACCCTTCTGCCTCCTTGCGCCGGGCTTTAGGACCCGGTTCCCTTTCGGGGCTGCTCACTGCGCCGCCTTCCTCTGCATTTGAACTTGGCGCGCGCGCCCAACCTTCCACTTTCCTCTTAACCGTTTCTTCGCTCCCCGATGGAGGTGTGGCCACTCCTGACTCCTGCCCTCCCTCCTGTGGTGAGCTGCCAGCGCTTCCCTCCTGGCTCCTTTCCTCTTCCCTGCTTCCTGGCGGTGACGCTGGTCCCGATTTCCAGCTGCTCCCCCCTGAGTCTCCTCTGGCTCTATCTTCCTGGGGTGCCTCCCTAGACGCCCCCCTTGCCCTGGCCACTGGTGCTCCTTTCTGTGAATCCTCTGATTCACTGGAAAGACTGGGAGATCTCGGGTCGTCGTCATCACTCATCCTTTCCTCTGTCTCCTCCCCTTCGCTCTCTGTTTCCTCCCTTGCCCGTGCCTCTGCACCTAAACCCCTGACAACATTAATTGAAGTCCCAGACATAGTGTGCTGACCATTTGTGAAAAATCAACTTTGCTCCCAAAACATTTCCTCACAATTTTCATTTGCAAATTTTGATGACGAATACTCTCTATGTATTTCTTGCATGCTTGAATATTTCTGTAATATTCATTAAACATTGCATTGAGATGTTGGGTGTTTTACAGAGTAGTGCTGTGATGACTCATTAATTGCAACATCCTGGATGTACTTGTGTGATCTGTAACATGAACCTTTTGGCTGATGGTTTTAGTTTGTAGCTAGTTTGTATTTCCGGGGAGTACTTATGTCAGTCTGTTGCAACAGAAACAACAAAAAGTCTTGTGACAGCTTGAAGACTGACATATTTGATTATGGCATAAGCATTAGTGGACTGGAACCATGGACATAGTGGGGGGGGGGCAAGGGGGCAGGAGGGCACCTGCCCCCCTAAATCAAGTAAATAATTAAAAATAAAAGTAGAAATAGTAGCAAGATTTTGACAGATTTTTCTGAGTACTTGGGGTCAAAAGAAAGTAATTGAAAGCAACTGTTGTTGAGACATTTCAATCTAAATCTGCTAGACAGTGCCAGACAGAGGATGGTGACAGGTGGGTATCCTGTCCCCCATCCCCCCCCCCAAACATAAAACATGAGTTCCTGAGAGCTTATGCCATAATCCAACTTGTCAGTCTTCAAGACTGTGCATGGGGGGGGGGCTGTAGCTCCATTGTTTCATATTGTGTGGATTTTATTGACAGTTTTTCTTTCTATTATGAGTCACCTAAAGACCTTGCAGTTGAAAGGTATAAACGAACAAATTTCTTGTTTTAAACAAAGAACTCAAGACTCATCCACCCAGTCCTCTTCCCTATTGCACGCAAACTGAGGGGAGAGGATATTTTGAGCCAAACTGCTCATTTCATGCCCACAAATCATTTCATGGTGGTTTGGATGTGGTGGAGGCAGCAGGGTGTGTGTAAATGTGATGCAGATTCAGTGTGAGAAGCCTGGTGGTGCATCACCAAGAAAGGCTTTTAGGGAGAAGGGAAGATGGGATTCTGAGCCCTGGTCCAGTTGCAGCAGACCTGCAACAGGCTTTTCATACTTTTTGGGACAAAAAAGAAAAGGGGAGAAACCTACCACTGCCACAATAAGCACTTCCTTAGCCCATAACCATCATTAAATTGTTCATCTCTGAAACTATTGCTTTGGCCGAGTTCACTAAGCCCTACTTGAATTAGTCCTCAGAGTTACCATTGTCCAAATGGAGCTGCTGCTGCTTATTGTTGTCCATTGCAGTTCTTCCTTGCCTTCTTGTACATCTTTCTGTACTTTTTCTCTTGTCCTCTTTGCTCATCATTGGTGCAGCACCATCTCATCTATTTATTATTGCTACTTTTTGTTAGCCGAGACTGGGGACAGGGTAATACGTCTTCTATTTGCTAAGAAATGGGGGAAAGCTTTCATATTTAAAGACTGTCTTATCCCTCTCCGTGTCTCTGGAAAGTGAATGTGTCACCTCTGTGACTTGTTCACTCATCATTTTGTGACTGCCGATTCCCAGCCTCCCTTGAACGTGAGCTTCCCTAATTGAAGCTCACTGTGCTGAGGTGTATATCAGACTGACATATTTCACATGCTCAGTGCTCTCTAAATGAACTCTGCCATAAGCTCTCCTCCAAAGACCTTTGCTTAATACACTGAACTTCTCTTTGAGTATACAGGGACTGAACAAACAACTTGATTGGATCTGTTTCCTAGTGATCAGCACGTCTGAAGTTCGGTAAGTATCTTGAGGATAGCAACCCCAGAACGCTGCACTCAATCCGGCCTCTTACAGGGTGTTGTCTGCCCTCATCCCAATTGTCCATCAAGGAGCAAATGATCGGTGGTAGGAATGTGATCGTTTTGTTCAAAACACAAACCTTGGCAGCTTAGACTGGCAAGCAGTAGTGGGGGCCCACAAATGGGAAGGGCGCTATTGCACTCATTTCCCACTGAATGAGAACCTTGGCTTCTGGGGTTGGCCATAAGGTTGCTTTGTGCTCAAATCCTGCTTACAGGCCCTCCACAGCCATCTGGTTGGCCACTGGCAGAACAGGACCCTGGACCTGGTGAGGTGTTTGGCATAATCCAGAAGGATTCTTCCTATGCTCTTAAGCATAGAGATTTGGGGGGAGGGGTTGTCTGGATTGAACCAGAGGGGAAGAAATCTTCCTGCCTGCCTGCCTGCCTCCCACCCACCTGATGGGTGTCAGCAGTGGCACTAGCACCAGCAGCTGTGGCAGAGAACTCTCTCTGAAGGCCTCCCTCGCTTGTCCCCTAGGAGGCTGGACGCTGCTACTGGACCCTGAGCACAATAATTCCCCCTGGGTACCTGTTTCCTGGAAATGGAAGGTTCCAGGGAAGAAGGGCAGCTGCCACCATTGCCACTGCTGCCCCCCATCCCTGAAGCTGTTGTTCATACTGCTGTAATTGAGACTGCCGCCAAACCAGTCTAATAGGTTTGGGGCAATGGGGCAACTACAGGGGATTGAGGATGTTCAGGGCTTTAAAGCCCTTCACGACCTAGGACCTATGGGACCTACGGGACCGCCTCTCCTGGTATGCCCCGCAGAGGACCTTAAGGTCCATAAATAGCAACACCCTAGAGGTCCCGGGCCCTAAGGAAGACAGATTAGCCTCAACCAGAGCCAGGGCCTTTTCAACTCTGGCTCCGGGCTGGTGGAACGCTCTGCCTCATGAGACCAGGGCCCGGCAGGATCTGATTTCTTTCCACAGGGCCTGTAAGACAGAGTTGTTCCGCCTGGCCTTTGGCTTGGAATCAATTTGATTCCCTCCCCCTCTTTCTTTTTTCCTTTCTCCTCCTGTGATGAGCCTGCATTTTAATGTTTTAATGTTGTATTTTAATCTTGTTTTTTAAGTTGTATTTCAGTTTGTTTTTATTATTGGTTGTTACCCTGAGCCCGGTCTTGGCTGGGGAGGGTGGGGTATAAATAAATATTATTATTATTATTATTATTATTATTATTATTATTATTATTATTAGTGGGGTTGCGGGGAGGTTGGCTGGCCATCTGTCATGGATTCTTTAGTTGGGATTCCTGCATTGCAGGGCGTTGGATTAGGTCAGAGGTTTTCAACCTTTCTGAGTCCACGGCTCCTTTGACCAACTACATTCTTTCTGCAGCTCCCCTGGGGGGCTCAGGAGCCCAGTTATGTCACCCCTTGCCTGCAGAGCTGGCAGCCTCTCAGCCCTTTTCGAACACCCTCCCTTGTAGAGTGTTTCCTCAGCCTCCTCTCCTCTCCCCTCTCCCTGCAAGTCCTCAGGGCAATAGCAGCTGCCATCCCTGGTCTCTGAGCTGTATCCCCTCGCCCCAAAGAGAGATTCCTCCTCACACTGCCCCCCAGGGGCCTGGGAAGCGCCCCCTGGCCAGCCCCAGAGGCACCATTCGCCCATGGAGCTTGTAGCCAGGGCTGCTGCAACAAACAGCTATGGAAGCCTTTGGGAGGCAGAGACGCAAGAGGGCATCAGAGGAGGAAGGGAAGCGAAGAGGGAAAGAGCCCAGAGTTGCCCGTGGCTCCCTGACCATCCTTCAAGGCACCCCAGGATGCCACGGCACACTGGTTGAAAACCAGTGGTTTAGATGACCCTCAGGCTCCCTGCCGGCTTTACAATATCAGGAACTGAATGCACATCAGATAAACTCTCAAAATGTCTATTCTGACCCTCCATAAAATTTCAGCTCCCACTAAAAAGAATGGTGCAGGAGAATGAGAATGAGCTTTATTTTGCTTTACTTTTACTAGAAAAACATTGCAGTTTCCCTGTAAGATAGCAATATCATGAGACAAGCATTGCCTTGTGCAGGGGCTCAAGCTAACCACTGTAGAAGACGCTCGGACGTTATTTCAGCACAATCTACCTTGGACTGAGCCTTATATAGGAGAAGCAGAATCTGTCCCAACTGCAGGCTCTGCCTTCATGGAAAGAACATAAGAACTTAAGGAAAGCCAGCTGGATCAGGCCAGTGGCTCACCCAGTCCAGTATCCTGTTCTCTCGGTGGCCAACCAGATGCCTGGGAGGAACCCAGAAGCAGGGTTTGGGCACAAGAGCAACCATAGGGACAACTCCTAGGAGCCAAGGTCCCTTTGCCCCCCCCCATAAAACCCCCCATATTTGACACCTCCCCCAAGCTGATGGGCATTGCCATTCAAATGGTGTGCATGCACCACACTTTGTGATCAGTTATGTGGAGTGGGGCTTACCTGCCGCCCCCCATATTTTATTCAAGTTGGTGCCCCTAAGAGCAATTCTCCCCTCCCATGGTTTCCAGAAACAGGCATTTGGAAGTATTTCTGCCTCCAACCACAGGCGCCAATTCCTTGGGGCTGAGGCACTTGGGGGGCCCCAATGTGTTTTTCTGAGAGAGCTGGGGCCTCCCCATTGTTCAAAGGCTGAGTGCAGAGCTGGGCCTGGCACAGCTCAGTGGTCACTGGCTCCTCCTGTTGCTGCTGCCCACTGGCTGAGGGCAGCTTGCCTGTCTTTCCCTTGCGCAGGAGGGGGAGGACGGGAGGGGCACTGGCTGCTGGGACTGTGCTGCTGCCGTGTTTGGCTCCGTCCCCTGGCTCACACATCATGCATCTGACGTCAGGCCATTGAGTTGAGCAATGTTTTTGAAAAGTTGGTGCCTCTGCCTCCAGCTGTGGAGGTAGAGCATAGCCACCATGCCTGGTAGCCATTGATATCCCTCTCCTCTGTTAATTTGTAAGATACCTTTTCAGTTAAAGGGACTCTGCCCACTCTAGCAGTCTTTTTTTCTAATGAAGCGGGGGAGACTTGGGTTGTACTGGAACATCTGTGATGAAGTCCTCTGAGATGTCAATGGGCCATTTTTGAGCCAGAAGGGGATTGGCTACACAGGGCCCTAATGTGGATGTGCTTCTGGGGCCACTCCTGTGTGCAATTCCTCAGCTGACTTGGCACTCTTAACCACATTTCCTGAAGAAGGGGAATCCAATCCCAGGGTCATGGCAGGCAATTAGCATAATGGTTATTGTCAACACTCTTATGTACTGTGTAGAGATGCTTCTAAGAGTCTAGAGTCACTCTGATAACTCTGAAGTGGTGTAGTATAGAAAATCCTCAGTTCAATGACCAAATAACAGCAGGTTTAAGGGAATATTCTGCTTGATTCGACAGAGACACCATTCTCTTACCCTCTTCATTTCAGCCTTGTTAAAGAAGTACCACCCACTTCTAATTCAGACCCAGTGATGGTGCATCTTCCAGGTGATGATTTTGACCTCAGTCTGCCTCAGTACAGTGGCAACTCAGATTACAGAAGCTTCAGGTTACAGACTCTGCTAACCCAGAAATAGTACCTCGGGTTAAGAACTTTGCTTCAGGATGAGAACAGAAATCGTGTGGTGGCAGTGTGGCAGTGGGAGGCCCCATTTGCTAAAGTGGTATCTCAGGTTAAGAACAGTTTCAGGTTAAGAATGGACCTCCAGAACAAATTAAGTTCTTAACCTGAGGTACCACTGTATATGAGTCTCTAAAAGCTGCCCACGATGTACTGCACAAAGTAGTGAATACTGGATTGCCATAATACTGGATTGCCATATGGGTTGAATTTATTCCAGATACAAATACAATTCATAATTAGATGATTCTAACATCATGCTCTTAGAATGGATATAATACCCATGTTAAGCTGAATAATCCCTGCCAGTCCTAGAAATGACTTGACATAGTGCCAAAACATCTTTTTCTCTTATTGGACATCTGATGATATTGACTGTCTTTTCCTAGAACAGTTAGTCAGCACCTTCAGTGAACAATCATTAACAAGATAATTAGCATTAATCAGCCTTGCTTTTTTAAAAGTTAGTAATTCTGCTCTGAAAAGCATACATGGAAAGATGATATTGCTAAGGAGCAAAGGCAACTGTTTTATAATAGAATGACAATTAAATTGAACATACATAACAGCACCGGCTGAGATGCTGAACCCATCTTTTCCCAGCAGTTGGTGGGGTTAGGCCAGTAAAACACTGTTAGATTTATCCAGTGCCATCCAACCCCATCCATTCAGCTGTCCCATCTTAAATCCATACAATTAAAATCTATTACGGATTGACTTCCAGATACTATAAAGCTTTGAAGGAGTGGTTGGTTCAACCATTAAAGGAAGTCTGCAACGAGATTTTAGAGGGGGAAAGGGCACCAGAATCGTGGAAAGAAGCTTATATTACACTCATACCAAAGACAGAGACTGAAAAGACTCAACTTAAGAACTACCGCCCAATATCATTACTTAATGTGGATTACAAAATTTTTGCAGACATTTTGGCAAAAAGATTGAAAAGAGTTTTGATGGAGAAGATTCATAAGGACCAAGCAGGCTTTCTCCCTAAAAGGCACTTATCAGACAATGTGAGGAATATAATAGACATTTTAGAACTACTAGAGGTGAATATAAACACTAAAGCTGTTCTGATCTTTGTGGACGCGGAGAAAGCCTTTGACAATATCTCTTGGAGTTTTATGAAAAAGAATCTTCATGGGATGGGGGTAGGCCAAGGATTTGAGAATGGTATGGGTGCGATATACTCTGAACAAAAAGCTAAGTTGATTGTAAATAATGTGATAACTGAAGAATTTAAGATAGAAAAAGGGACACGACAGGGGTGCCCAATTTCCCCATTGCTTTTTATTTCCGTTCTGGAGGTGTTGCTAAATATGATAAGAGATGACCAGCAGGTTAAAGGTGTACAGGTCGGAGCCAAACATTACAAGCTAAGGGACTTTGCAGATGACCTAGTTTTGACCTTACAAGAGCCAGACACTAGTACGAAAAGGGTGTTGGAGATAATTCAACAATTTGGCCAGGTAGCTGGATTTAAACTTAACAAACAAAAGACTAAAGTATTAGAAAAAAACTTAACAGTCATGGAGAGGGAGAAATTCCAGGATGAGACAAGTTTGACAGTGGTTAAGAAGGTGAAATACCTAGGGGTTTACTTGACATCTAAAAATTTAAATTTGTATAAAGACAATTATGAAAAATGTTGGTCAGAAATCAAAAAAGATCTAGAAATATGGTCAAATTTAAAATTGTCAATGTTAGGCCGAATTGCAGTTATCAAGATGAATGTATTGCCTAGAATGTTGTTTTTGTTTCAAACCTTGCAGATTTTGGACAAGATGGATTGTTTCAAGAGGTGGCAGAAAGACATTTCGAATTTTGTCTGGCAGGGCAAAAAGCCCAGAATAAAATTTAAAGTATTGACAGATGCAAAAGAAAGAGGGGGATTTGCCCTGCCGGACTTAAAATTGTACTATGAAGCAGCAGTGTTTTGCTGGCTGAAAGAGTGCTCCTCGAGAATACAGACATTTTGGATTTAGAAGGTTTCAATAATGCGTTTGGTTGGCATGCATATCTATGGTATGACAAAATCAAAGTGCATAGGGCCTTTAAAAATCATATTGTCAGAAAAGCATTATATAATGTTTGGATAAGATACAAAGACTTGTTGGAAAACAAACCCCCTAGATGGTTGTCACCCTTGGAGGCTAAGGCATTGAAAAAGCTCAATATGGAGGCCGAGTGGCCAAAGTATTGGGAAATTTTGGAACAGGATGGAGATAAATTGAAGTTACAGAGCCATGAGAAACTGAAACCTAAAGTACGAGATTGGCTCCATTATTACCAAATAATGGAGGTCTATAAACAAGATAGGAAAATTGGCTTCCAGGTGGAGAAATCAAAATTAGAAACTGAATTGTTAGAACCCAATACTAAAAATTTGTCAAGAATGTATAATCTGCTGCTGAAATGGAATACACAAGACGAAACAGTTAAATCGGCTATGATTAAATGGGCACAGGACATTGGTCATAACATTATGTTTGCTGACTGGGAATGGTTGTGGAACACCGGTATAAAATTTACGGCATGTAATGCCTTAAAGGAAAATATTATGAAAATGATTTACAGGTGGTACATGACCCCAGTCAAGCTAGCAAAAATTTATCATTTGCCCGACAATAAGTGTTGGAAGTGTAAAGAAACCGAAGGTACCTTCTTTCACCTTTGGTGGACGTGCCCGAAGATTAAGGCTTTCTGGGAAATGATATATAATGAAATGAAAAAGGTACTTAAATGTACTTTCCCAAAAAACCCAGAAGCCTTTCTCTTGGGCATAGTCGGCCAATCGGTGTCAAAGAAAGATAGAATTTTCTTTATGTATGCTACGACAGCAGCAAGAATACTCATCGCAAAGTATTGGAAGACACAAGACCTACCCACCGTGGAAGAGTGGCAGATGAAAGTGATGGACTATATGACATTGGCTGAGATGACTGGCAGAATCCGTGACCAGAGGAAAGAGACGGCGGAAGAGGACTGGAAGAAATTTAAAATCTATCTTAAGAACTATTATAAAATTGAGGAATGCTAAAATGTCGAAGTGTTGAGAGAAAAAGGGATACAGTGACATAAGATTAAGTCAAAGAAAAGATTAAGAGAACACATATTTGACAAAAACTGTTTAGAAGTTGCTGAAATAATTTAGTAAATTGGGATGCAGAAAGGGGAGGTATGGGGAAGTCCGAGAAAGGAGGGTTATGGAAAAAAGGTCATGAAATTATACATGTTTGTTTGTCTTTTTATTTGTTTGTACCTTTTAAAAAATGTTGTAAAACCAATAAAAAAATTTATATAAAAAAAAATACAATTAAAATCTATTGAACACCTAAGGGGAAAGAAACCGTCTTCAGCTGACATTCAGGTATAGCCAGAGTGGGTGCTCACAGAAACTCCAGGAGGAGGATATTCCACAATTGGGGTTCCTCCAGCAAGTCATAGATCCTCTAATTGCCCTCACTGATGGCACTGCTATGAGGGACCCCTCATCGGAGGAGCCTGGGCAGGACAGTAAGGGGAGAGACATTTCCAGGGAGCGTTTGCTTGAAGCAGTGGCAAGACTGGCTGTAGCTGTTGTTGCTGTCATTGTTCCTTTAGGAATCACCCTGCTTACCTTGTATTTTGCAGTAAGGACATTTCCCAAAGTTCTTAGAATCCACCCCATGGAAAGTTGTCAAATATCCTCTGACCATTTGCAGGGGTCAAATGGTCCTGCAAAAGTGTGTGTGTGCATGCATGATATCTGGCCCAGCCCTGGATCTATTAGCAGTAGTTCCTATGACATATCTGTTGAAGGGCTAAACAATTTCAGACTGTGGATGATCATAAAATGTTTGACTGCTCCCCCATATAAAATACACCTAACCTAAATGTTATGTACTGAGTTGAATAGGATCCAGAATGCAGCAGTCTGATTGGTCCTAGAACAATGGGATTCAGAATGCAGCAGTCTGATTGGTCCACAGGAGCCACCCAATCCAGCTCCAGGTGGAAGTGAATCCGAAACCTGATTGTGCTACAGGAGAATCCCGGAATTAGCCAATCACGTGGGGCCCATTGTGTAAATAATGTATATAAAGCAGACATTCTGGGGGAACTTCCATTCCCCCTCACCACTATGAGCTGAATAAAGAGCATGAAATCCACTCTCGACTCTGAGTATATTTCACTAAATAATATTCCAATGCAGATTAAACACATGGGGAAATATTTACTCATTTGATTCCACAATTGAAATTGAGCTCACATGTTATAAAATTCAATTTTATTAGCTGCATAACTGTGTCATTCTCCCAACTCTGCCTTTTGTGTGTGTCAAGAACTTTATCATGGAAATACATGAAATCTGACCATGTTTAGTACAGGAAGACATGACCTGCTTCATTCTCCAATTCAGTTTCTGGATTGGATCTGAGCATTCCAGTGCTAAGACAAGATCCTATTGTTGTTGTTGTTGTTGTTAAAATTTATATACTGCCCTATACCCAGAGGTCTCAGGGCGGTTCACAGAATAAAATCAAAATATAAAACTACAAAATATATAATTAAAATAAAAACAATCCAATAATCCCCCACCCCAAAAAACACTTTTTAAAAGGGCATAGGACCTTCACAGAGGGACGTGGGTGGCGTTGTGGGTTAAACCACAGAGCCTAGGACTTGCCGATCAGA
Organism: Podarcis bocagei; assembly: GCF_964188305.1. Lineage (NCBI taxonomy): Eukaryota > Metazoa > Chordata > Lepidosauria > Squamata > Lacertidae > Podarcis > Podarcis bocagei. The sequence goes on from NC_138137.1 coordinate 2,579,772, forward strand.
AGGTCAGTGGTTCGAATCCCCCCGACGGGGTGAGCTCCCGTTGCTCGGTCCCTGCTCCTGCCAACCTAGCAGTTCAAAAGCACATCAAAGTGCAAGTAGATAAATAGGTACCACTCTGGCGGGAAGGTAAACGGTGTTTCCGTGCGCTGCTCTGGTTCTCCAGAAGTGGCTTAGTCATGCTGGCCACATGACCCGGAAGCTGAACGCCGGCTCCCTCGGCCAATAAAGCGAGATGAGCGTCACAACCCCAGAGTCGGTCACGACTGGGCCTAATGGTCAGGGGTCCCTTTACTTTTACCTAGGATTCTCACAACATTTAAAGTAAGACCATTAACAAACCTGGACAGGAGCTACTCGTTGAAAAAACCATGATCTCAGAAATGTCTGTATCAATATTTATTGGCAACCAAATTGGCTGGGTGCATCTTACATATTAACGAATTCTACTACAACTGGCAAATCTGCATTGCTGCTCAACTTCCATCTACACCAGAATGGATCTGGTTTCTGATTCTACAGATGACAACAAATAATGAAGAAATACTCCACCCATCTTTTTCATTGCTCATTTCATTTCTGAGTTGAAGGTTGTGGTTTTGTGGGAAAGGTAGTTTCACCTTAAATCTCTACATTATAAAACCATTCACAATTTTTCTTTTCTCTTTACCAGTACTGTATTGCTTTGCTGCTTCTGTGCCATCTCCTCACAGAATCTCCTTCCTCACAATAGTCATATGAATGATCCAATTCCCAGCAAACAGGGGGTCATGCAGTTAGTATGATAATACCACATTTCTCATGCTTTATAATTTCTGTGATTAAAATGACATGTACTAAAAAAAATAATTAAATGACACCTTCTGACTAAACTCTGCATTGAAAACTAATGAAATAGAATTAAAAGGATCCACCAAATGTACAATTCAGTAATTATACATTTTCAATGGACTGGATGGAGAAAAGATTCTACTAACTCATGGTTTCTTTTGTCTTTGAGATCTCTTTAATTAGTAATATGATTCTGACATAACAAGGAAGAGGAGCTTAATTTGTGTAGGCATGTTGTTCAGCTGGATTTTAAGTAGTATTTTAATTAAGTATTATTGATCCTTATTTAATGGGATAATGGAGACAAAGTAAAGACATTTATTAACACCATGTCACAGTTGTTCAATCAGGTATCATTATATGCAATTTGATTATCTCCTTTAAAAACAATCTCTAAGGTGATAACGGTTTTTTATAATCATGTTTTAAAATGGTCCATTATGTAGCTCTATTTATGTGTTACTTATAAAAGCTGAAATAGTAAAATAATACTCATGAGAATTTGAATACCTATATCAGGCAAAGACTGGTGACTGCTAGGATGTATGGTTCTTGACATGGATATGAATTTCCCGTGGAGGGATTTTGTCCCACTCAATGAGTCTGTCATGTACACAGCTGAGATTTTGCATTAGCATACAGAGTAGTAACTTCTTTGTGAACATCTTCCTATAATTGGGTTTAAATTTCTCCTCCCATTGGGCTGGTTTGTCAGTTCTTACATTGAACGCTCAAACCCTTTATGCCCAACCAACGATTAAAAGGATTAGAGGGATTTTCAGTGCTACAAAAAGTTTGAAATTCTCATCTACAATCACACAGCTAGACACACAATTCTTGTTTTTCCTGTTGTCTTTGTCTGCTTCCAGTACTGTCCCACACATTCCATAGTTTCCCATGAAGAAGTGCTCACTAGTGGGAGGATGGAATCACATTCTTTATTATTTGGGCAAAGCCTTGGGGTTTTTCACATTATCTATTTTCAGGTCTCTGATTAGTGCTGTTTTTCTAGAAAAAGAGATGCCAGAACTCATTCTGAAAAAAACCCCTTGTTCTCTTAGAAGGGCAATGGTGCCCATCAGAGAGGTGCCAGAACTGAGTTCCTGTGAGTTCCCCCTGAAAAAGTCCTGTCTATGATGCCATTAATGTTATAGATTAATATCAACAGAGTTATTTTCTGCCTTGGTAATCCAGTAAACGAACTGGATTGCTGCAACATGTTTATATAGGGCTGCCTTTGAAGATTTCCTGAAAACTGCAATTTGTTCAAACTATGGTGGGCATAACTGGAAGAGGAACATATTTTACCTGTTCTCAAAGAGTTGCGTTAGCTCCCAATTAGTTTTTGGACACAATTCAAAGTGCTGGTATTGACCTTTAAAGCTCTTTGCAGCATAGCAGAATAATGTCTTAATGAGTACCCTCTCACACACATAACCCCTGCTGGATTATCCAAGAAGACCCTGCTGAGGAAGCATCCCCCTTCTGAAGGGACTTGAGTGACCAGAAAGCAAAAGGCCTTCTTAGGGGCTGCCTAACTGGCTTCCTCAGGAGACCTGCCAAGTTCATTTTCTACAACATTTCATGAAGATGGTTCATGCATGGCTTTTCAGGCAGGACTTCCCTTTCCAGTGTACTATTTAAGTGTCCCAGATAACTCGTGGTACTTAACTGATAGGGTGTGATTTGTGTATTGATTGGGTTTAGGGTATAATGTTTATTTTATGCAAACTGTGTTGATTGCTATAGAGCACAATTTATAAATTAATTAAACAATACCAAAAAATAGATCATGCCATTAGTATTTTTTTAACAATTCCTTTTATTAAATAATCCATATTCTGCTGTTAATTCAAGCCTGGTCAGCAGATGGAGGTTTGTTTTGCTTGTTCCAAAAATCAAACAAACAAAAATGGTTTAACTCATAAAATACACCACTTTTATGAAACAGCTAGTGCATAGGCTGAAAATTTACACTTTTCAGACTATAGGCATGACCTTGTTGCCCTTCCAGTGTCTTAGCTGTGAGTCAAGAAGATAAATTCTGTATTCTTTGTGCAAAGGGCCATTCTTTATATAAGGGGGAGCATCATGGTTTTCTGTGGAAGTTATTATGTAAAACCACCACACTTATTCATCTCCAAACAGAATGCCCTTTAGGATGCCTGGTCAGCTTTATTACCACAGTTATTTTGAGAGCTTTTTGGCAGCCTTGAAGTTCACCATGTGGCATGAATACGTATCAGAAAGCTACATTCTGGGAATGTCTGAGAAAATTTGTTGAGCAAAATTATAAACGTTCTAAAATGTTCTATAAAAACATATTTTGAATACAGGAAATACTACAGAGTAATTTAGTTAGAGGCTTAACCAAACTGTATCTTTGGGTCCTTAAGGACTGCAGACTTCCATCTACGTAATTTAGTGCTTGAGCTTCTGAAAAGGGATGGATTACCCATCTGCTAAAAGGAATCTGCACAACGGATTCCCCAGTTTAATTGGGAGGTCCTTTGTGGTGAGAACACTTCTGCAACATCCTTACGCTTGTTATCTCGTTTGGGAGGACTCTGCCAACGTTCCAGCTCCTGCTCCCTGAGGGGTGCCATGACCCCACCTGCCTGCACCTGGCCGTCTTGGTCACCTTTTGTAAATATATGCAAACCTTTCCTGGGTTGGGCCTGATTCTGACACACTTAACCACCTCCTTCATGATCCCAGAACCAGTTATTTGGAGCCTGGCCCTTGTCAACGCCCAACAGTATGAGGCCCCACCTGCCTGCTTCCATCTGTAATATGGGAATAACAGTGACCCACTTTCCACAGTTTAAGTCTGGCTGTGACCAGTGAAGATGATAAATTAATGCACAAATTAAGTGAGATGTTCATAAATGTAAAATAAACACCAATGTGTTAATAGGCTAGTAAAAGTATCCGAGAGGAGATCAGTGTAAATGAAAACATGAGACTTATGGTTTTGTTACATATGATTTTATTTTAGAGTTGTCTGCTTATTTTGGAGTTGTTTGCTGTAAAGAATGTATATTATGTGACTAAAATAATAAAGGATTTTTTTGGGGGGGGGAGAGAGAAAAAAAATAGTCTAGCATTGTGTGCTAGCATCTGGTGCAGTAGACCAGGGCCCCCAACCTGTCTGGACATGGAGACATATTAGGAAATCAAAGAAACTGGTGGGCACAAAAAGGATATTCATTTTACACATGAAAAATCATGATGCTCAGAACACCCCCTCTATTAAAAAAAATCCAAGCAAAACACATGTCCCCTCCAAAAAAACTCCCAAAAAACCAAACCACCTCCAAAATAATTCAATTTTAAATTTTATTTTATTTTTTAAATGTGAGGGACAGGCCGGGGGCTTCGTTGGGCACCAAGTGAGTGGAGAGTCTGAGAACACTGTGGTTGACACATACCCCATGCCGAAGATCCCGGCGTAGCTAGGGGGGTGCGCCCCCGGGCAAGTTCCTGCAAGGAAGAGAGAGAGTTGTGAGCGAGGGTGAGAGAAGGAACCGCGGGGACAGAGCGCGGGGGGTCTGAGCCGGGAGGGGGTGCAGGGCAGCTGCCGCTTTCCTGACTGGCTCTGGGACGCTTTGGGACCCCTTGTGTGCTTCACGGAGCCGAGGGGGATCGAGGCGAGCTCGAGAAAGAAGGTGTCGGAAATTGTGACGCCGCAGCAGAGCATCCCCACTGCTCGGCGCCCTGTGAAGATGCCCACAGGAGCGAGCGAGAGACAGAGCGCGCGCATCTGGGGGTTGGGGGGGGTCTCGCAGCTAGACACCCTAGAGGTGGGGGCGAGGAAATCTCTCTCTCTCTGACTTGACCAAGCTTTGGGACGTTTTCAGTGTGGACTTACCCAGTGGCGTAGCGTGGGGGGTGCCAGGGGTGCCGGCCGCACCGGGCGCAACATCTGGGGGGGGGGCGCTCGCCACCTCCGGAGTCGCCGAAGAGCCTCGGGTGCAGGCTGTAGCAGAACCCCATGTCTCAAGGAAGCCAGGAGGGCGGGAAGGAGGGAGGCACTGGGCGGGGGCGGAGGCACCGCTCACTCCCCGTGGTACGTGTGCACGCTCCCGAGCGGCATGTCCTCGCTCCTCGTATCCGGCGGCGTGTGGTGCGAGCATGGCATTTCCCGCGTGGAGCTCAGGCCCGGCCAGAAGCGGTATGCCGCCGCCGTGGTGAGCCGATGCCGCCCCGCCGGCCGGGAGCGGGACCTGGTCTTGCGCGCAAACCATGGCCTCCTCCGGCGGGGAAGCTGCCGAGCGGCCGCTCAGCTCCGCGGAGACTCAGTAGAAAGCATGAGGAGGATTTTCATCCGCCACCCGCCCGGGAGCCGCCAGGAGGGGGGCGGAGAGGAGCAGCCCGCCGGGCTGGCCCCAAGCCCCTTCGGAGGCTTCCTGAGCCCCGCCGCGAGCTCGGCGGAGGCCCCGGGCGTCGAGGGTGCTTCGCCCTCCGCCGGCTCCCCGCCTGGCAGCAAAGCTCCTCTCCTGGAGCCTCGCAGAGATGCGCAGAGGCTAGTCTTGCGCTACGTGGTGCCTTGCATGAACGCCTATGGCTTGTGCATAGTCGACCACTTCCTGGGGCACAGGATGGCCGAGAAAATCTTCCAAGAGGTCCTGGCTTTGCACCTGAGTGACAAATTCCAGGACGGCGCCCTGGCGAGCCAGAAGGCGGGCGGCAGCCAAGCCATTCACGGGGACAAGATTTTGTGGGTTGAGGGCAGTGAGCCGGGCTGTGAAAATATAGGCTACCTCCTGAAAAGAATGGATAAGCTCATCATGTACGCAGATGGCAAGCTGGGGCGCTACAAAATTAGAGGAAGACACAAGGTTAGTAGCTTGCAAGCCTCGACCGAAGTTCACTGCGGGCTCCTCCGGAGTTTCTGATCTCCCCCTCTTCCCATTTCATGTACTCTTCTGAGTCTTAACCACACAATTCCTGGCCGCTACTGCCAGCTGCAACTCGGGCTTGGCATTTGGTCCATCCGCTCAGATCCTAACCCTAGTTCGATCGCTTTGTGAAACAACTTTAAACCGTGTAGCGTTCACAGTCTGGCAGCCCACATGGGATTTCCTATATCCACGAATTGGAGAGGTAGTAGCGGGTGATTGTTTATGGCGGGGTGTAACCTCACTACGCTTAAAGACACGGTTTCCTTTTTTTGTTTTTCCCGCCTTCATCAAAAGTTCCCTAGAGTTATTAACCAGGATTTGTGAGCTACAGTTTCAAAGAGAACAAATTTTCTGAAACACTCGTGCGTGCATATACATACAGTGGCGTAGCGTGGGTTGTCAGCACCCGGGGCGAGGCAAGTAATTTGCGCCCCCTAACCCGGGGCAAGGCAAGTAATTTGCGCCCCCTAACCCCTAACCTGCCGCCGCTGCCAGCTTCTTCTTGCTGCTGCCTGGACTGGGGTAAAGTAAGATGTTCGGGGTTATATATATATGTATATGCACGCACGAGTGTTTCAGAAAATTTGTTCTCTTTGAAACTGTAGCTCACAAATCCTGGTTAATAACTCTAGGGAACTTTTGATGAAGGCGGGAAAAACAAAAAAAGGAAACCGTGTCTTTAAGCGTAGTGAGGTTACACCCCGCCATAAACAATCACCCGCTACTACCTCTCCAATTCGTGGATATAGGAAATCCCATGTGGGCTGCCAGACTGTGAACGCTACACGGTTTAAAGTTGTTTCACAAAGCGATCGAACTAGGGTTAGGATCTGAGCGGATGGACCAAATGCCAAGCCCGAGTTGCAGCTGGCAGTAGCGGCCAGGAATTGTGTGGTTAAGACTCACAAGAGTACATGAAATGGGAAGAGGGGGAGATCAGAAACTCCGGAGGAGCCCGCAGTGAACTTCGGTCGAGGCTTGCAAGCTACTAACCTTGTGTCTTCCTCTAATTTTGTAGCGCCCCAGCTTGCCATCTGCGTACATGATGAGCTTATCCATTCTTTTCAGGAGGTAGCCTATATTTTCACAGCCCGGCTCACTGCCCTCAACCCACAAAATCTTGTCCCCGTGAATGGCTTGGCTGCCGCCCGCCTTCTGGCTCGCCAGGGCGCCGTCCTGGAATTTGTCACTCAGGTGCAAAGCCAGGACCTCTTGGAAGATTTTCTCGGCCATCCTGTGCCCCAGGAAGTGGTCGACTATGCACAAGCCATAGGCGTTCATGCAAGGCACCACGTAGCGCAAGACTAGCCTCTGCGCATCTCTGCGAGGCTCCAGGAGAGGAGCTTTGCTGCCAGGCGGGGAGCCGGCGGAGGGCGAAGCACCCTCGACGCCCGGGGCCTCCGCCGAGCTCGCGGCGGGGCTCAGGAAGCCTCCGAAGGGGCTTGGGGCCAGCCCGGCGGGCTGCTCCTCTCCGCCCCCCTCCTGGCGGCTCCCGGGCGGGTGGCGGATGAAAATCCTCCTCATGCTTTCTACTGAGTCTCCGCGGAGCTGAGCGGCCGCTCGGCAGCTTCCCCGCCGGAGGAGGCCATGGTTTGCGCGCAAGACCAGGTCCCGCTCCCGGCCGGCGGGGCGGCATCGGCTCACCACGGCGGCGGCATACCGCTTCTGGCCGGGCCTGAGCTCCACGCGGGAAATGCCATGCTCGCACCACACGCCGCCGGATACGAGGAGCGAGGACATGCCGCTCGGGAGCGTGCACACGTACCACGGGGAGTGAGCGGTGCCTCCGCCCCCGCCCAGTGCCTCCCTCCTTCCCGCCCTCCTGGCTTCCTTGAGACATGGGGTTCTGCTACAGCCTGCACCCGAGGCTCTTCGGCGACTCCGGAGGTGGCGAGCGCCCCCCCCCCAGATGTTGCGCCCGGTGCGGCCGGCACCCCTGGCACCCCCCACGCTACGCCACTGTATACATATATATATAACCCCGAACATCTTACTTTACCCCAGTCCAGGCAGCAGCAAGAAGAAGCTGGCAGCGGCGGCAGGTTAGGGGTTAGGGGGCGCAAATTACTTGCCTTGCCCCGGGTTAGGGGGCGCAAATTACTTGCCTCGCCCCGGGTGCTGACAACCCACGCTACGCCACTGGACTTACCACCACCTTTTCTGGGCAAGGTTTTCTGTTCCATCGCTTCCTTTCCCTTCCTTTCCCTGACAGCAGTGACTTTTTTTAAAAAAAGAGGAGTTGGTTTGGCTGGCTGGCTTGCCGCCCTTCTCACAGAGCCTATTAACAAAAGTAATTGGAACAGCAGTGGTCTCATCAGTAAGAAAGTTGTATTTACTGTCCTGCATCTGCAAGATGAGGGAACAAAGCTCATATTGTGTTTTCTGCCCAAATCTTTAATGCTCAGATCAGCATAGTCCATAAGCAGGTGAAAGTCAAAGGTACAGCAGGTATGATAGATGGTTAGGCAAGCTGAGATGTTGACCCAACAGTTGAGCTGCCCCTGGACTCCGGTTATAAAGGAGAGGGGTGGGAATGGCTTTTGTTCTGCAAGTAGGAAGCATCTTTGGACTAGGTAAGCAAATGGGAACTCCTAGTGGGTTGGGCCTGTACCATTTGCTCCAGGCTCACATCGTAGTGTCCTAGGTGATGGAAGAGAAGACAGCACCCTCTCACATCCAGTCTTTTCAGCTGGTGCCTCCTCTGCAGGCAGAGACTTGGCATTGGGAGGTGGAACAGTGGGAACAGATGAGAGGGGAGGAGCCAGTGATGTGGGAGGTGGAGCAGAAGGGTTGGGCTAGGCTGCCATGGACCAACCCTGTGATAGCCCACTAGGTTCTCTCCTAGGATTGGAGTCGTTGGTGTGTTCCCCTACCTCAACAACTCTGATGCATTGGGCATGACCCATCCTAGACCGCTGAATCCTTCCCTAGAATGGTCAGCCTCCATCTTCCGGAGCTCCTCTCATCGCTTGCCCTGATCCAAGTAAGGCTTCTCCATGGAAGAAGTGTTGTAACCTAAAGAAGAATGAAGAAACACAGCGACAAAAATATTAAAGCCAAGGCATCACCAAACAGCAGGATAGACAAGGTGATTTATGCTGAGCAGGTACCAGAAAATTGGGACTGTCCCTATTAAAGAAATCATCAGTCCAAGTGAATGTAACATTTATAGATTGGACGTGGGTGCAGAAATCTTGTTAGACGTTAAATATAATTTGTTGCATTTCACCATATTGTTCATCATCCATTCAGGAGAAATCCAGATGTGAAGCAAAGAGTGGACCCATGCTCTCACTTAGGGTGATGGGTCTTTTGTTGCTGCTGCTGCTGCTGCTGCTGCTGCTGCTGTTAATGCCATTATTTGCTGCCATAATAAAATTTGCTAAGAAGAAACCTTAAAAACAGCTCCATCTAACGTCATGAGGGGATTGAGAAAAGCAGAGGACAGAGTTTTTAAACTGAAAAGTAACTGGAGTGAGGAGGGATTTTTCAAACTGAAAAGTGACAAACTGAAGTGAAAAGATCTAAGAAAGCAAGAATTAAATAAAGCTGTCTGACCTCATGCTCGGAACTAAGTACATGATGGAAGCAAAATCGATAGGCTCAGGGAGTCAGGACAGGATCATAAACCATATTTACAGTAGCTGCTGAGTCACAGGTTCATTGTTAGAATCTGCTTAGACTATAGAGCTGGGACATCTGTGGAAAGCCGGCCATAGTCCCAAAATGTTTACATGTATACTGGCTATTATAAATTACCCCGTCTCATCCCACTTTGAGCATAAAAACCTTAGGCACGGCAAGTACATTATGCTTTCAATTGAACTTCGCCCTGCTGTTTATTATTTGCCTCATAATTATTTAGTCTAAAAGATTTATGCATGTTGTAGAGCATTTCTTTGTACAGTAAATCAAACTTTTATTTTGTTATTTTCACTACAGAGCGAAACCCGTATAGGCATTCCCCAGTCATAGTCCATCATATTCTCCTAAATGAAAAACTCTTTCCTTCCATGAACATGCAGACCCTTGCGAGCCTAGGGAAAGGATAAATCAAAGCTTTTCAAATGACTTGTATGTTTCTCATAAAAAATCACTTCATGCCCTCAGTTTTTCACCTACCGGTGGATTATTTATTTATTTATTGCAATGTCTTACTTCAAATAATTTGGTTCTTAACCAGTGATTTGGGATTCCTTGGGGTCCCCTGCCCCAGACTGATTTATTATATTAAACATTATGCATTTTACAGCTCCGAGTGGCTCATATTGTGGCAGCACCTCGGCTCCAGCAAATGATGAATAGCAGAACGAGCTCATTGGTACACTTATTGCTTACTTCCACTCAGCTACTTGGATGATATAGCATTATGAGTTCTTATTACTAACCAGGGGCAAAAAATAAAATAAAAAGTACATTATTCTCCTGTATTTCTGTCACCATCCTCACACATTAAACTGAATGAAGAGAGCAAGCCGAAAAAGAAACACAATTCCTTATGAAAAGAACAGGTCCTGTTTCATGGGTATACAAACCTTGAGATGTCCACTTCATTCGCCTCACTGTTCAAATTACAACGAAAGCCTGTGCTAGTGAGGCTGCTATGCAGGATCCAAATCAAGCTGAATTTTCTCAATATCCATTGCTGCTTCCCAGAATATTGCCAGCCTCCCTGAATTGGAAGCTTCCCCTCCTCTGCCCCCACTCCGCCCTTATTTGAAAGCAAGCCAGGAGCTTTTGTACTTAAGGAATTGTAAGGGGGGAAATGCAAATAATGCAAGAAGGAAATCTGTGCTTGTCTTTTGGTGTTCTGGACTTTGCCTGCAAAGGAACTGAGGTGCTTGACAAGCACTTGGCCACTTGCCCCTTTATTTGATAAATTAAATCTTCTTACGAGATTCATCTACTTCTGTTTAGGAGGCTACTGTTTCATCTTGATTTATGATGCCACCGCCCAAAGTGCCCTTACCAGCCAAAATATAATATCTAGCTACAGGTTCCCATCACCTAATCTGAGGGACAGAGGAAGGGCCAAATAAGATGATATGCATAACTTAAAATCAATAGCAGGCATGGAGTGGGCCCAGTCAGGATTAGGGCATACAGGAAGAGGGGTCAACTGTTTCCTCTCCATGCTGCAGTCCTGCTGAAATTTGCCCCCTAAATATGCTTTGGAAAATGCCCCAAATAGGATAACATGAACAGACACCTATTCTGCATTGAACTTACTCAACTTGATGAAACTGATACTTACCAGAGATCAGGACAGGCTTTTTATACTACATTACACTAGTTGTGGTGAACCTCAATTGACAGAAATCCTTGTAAGGAAAATTAAATGAGAAAAAAATATGACAAAATTAGCATTGTAGTGAATAATATTATTATAGATAAGTGGTTATCAGTGTTATATACATATTCTATATAGTGGTACTGAAGCCTTATTGGAGTTCAACAATTGGGTCTGCGTTGCTCCAGGACAGGAGGAAGTCAAAATGACACTGAGGTTGGTTCAAAGAAAGAGTTTATTCTGCTCTCCGGATAGCAGAAGGCACTTGTGTGATTAGTCCCCAGCAAGTCCAAAGAAATGACAGGTTTCATGCAGTTTATATATCCTCCAGGCACCCTCTCACTCCTCCCCTAGGAGCCCAACCACGTCGGCGTACGTACACAGGTTGACATCACATATGTTCCTGCTCTGGTACTCTCAACCATAAAAGGATCTTCCTTCCTGTACTTCTGACCATAAAAGGATATTCCTGTTCCTACTCCTATCTTGGAGCAAGAGGTCACTACTTCCGAGAACATGCTCTGGCGTTAGTCCCATTTGTGGTCAGGACATAAGATATGCCTGTGTCTGTTCTACTGGTAAAGTTGTGGGATGTAAAACGCAGGAGCAGTCAATGACAACATTCCTAGAGTGTACATGTTAGAACATGGGGAGGGATGTCTGTCTAGCAAGCAGGTAAACTTCCTGGGGACGGACTTCCTCCACATGTGACCAGAGGTGGGTGTGGCCTCACCTGTGCAGGTAAATGATAAAAGCACAGGGCAGGCAGCCATATCTCTCTCTCTCATCTTCATCTTCTGAAGGAGCAACATGCCCTCTTGGCTCTCAGCCAAGAGAGGACTAAGGGACTATCTTCCATAAGATAGATTCTGAGTGTATTTTACCTTTTTAAGTCTGTCTGCCTTCTGGGATCATATTGTGAACAGAACGTGAGTAAACTCTTTTATACTTTTATAAAGACTGTGTTGTGTCTTGTATTTTAAGAGGGAACAAAGGGGAAATTACCAGAGTAATTATTATAGAGGTTCTAGCGAACCTGTGCACACGTTACCGTTGCAAACTTAAAGGGGAATGTTTATAAACTCTGCTGATATTTTGGGAACTTGTTAGCACAAGTTGGATTAGGATATAATCTCACAATATATTCTCTCCTGCATCCCTGAACACTCCCACAAAAGTCAAGGCCAGTCTTGCCGTCAAACTGATAAGGGAGAGAGCTGTGTTCTTGTTTTGCATTTGCTCAACGGCTAAAGTTTATGCATTTTAGCTAAGGAGAAATTGGGATTTTGGTGCAGTTTAAAAACTGCCTGCACAGTCAGTTTTGGGGTTTGGGAAACCCATTCCTTCAGTACCTCGGGTTACATACGCTTCAGGTTACATACGCTTCAGGTTACAGACTCTGCTAACCCAGAAATAGTACCTCGGGTTAAGAACTTTGCTTCAGGATGAGAACAGAAATTGTGCTCCAGCGGCGCAGCGGCAGCAGGAGGCCCCATTAACTAAAGTGGTGCTTCAGGTTAAGAACAGTTTTAGGTTAAGAACGCACCTCCAGGAAGAATTAAGTTCTTAACCTGAGGTACCACTGTACATGGGTTTCTCAAAAACAACATACCAGATGAATTTCATTTCTTTTTCTTTTAATTGAGTTACAAGCTTGGTGGATCTGGAATGCTGTGGACAAAGTTTATTTTGGTTTCAGTGGCTTTTGACAAAGTCCCCCATGATATTCTTGTGAGGAAGCTAGTAGAATTTGGGTTGAATGAGGAAATTTGTTAGGTGGATTTGTAGCGGGTTGACTGATGGAATCCAAAGAGTACTTGTTAATGGTTCCTCATCATCCTGCAAAAAATGACATGTGGAGTGCCTCAGAGCTCTGCCCTGGGCCCATTGTTGTTTAACATCTTTGTAAATGACTTAGATGAAGGAATTGAGGGGATGCTCATCAAATTTGCAGATGACACCAAACTGGGAGGGGTAGCTAATGCTGAGGAAGACAGAATCAGAATTCAAAATGACTTTAACTGATGGGAGAACTGGGCCCAAGATAACAGAATGAATTTAAATAGGGGCACATGTAAGGTTCTGCACTTAGGCAGCAAAAACCAGATGCACATATATAAAATGGGAGATGCCTGCCTTACTAGCAGTACATGTGAAAAGGAACTACGGATCTTGGTGGGCCACTAGCTTAACGTGAGTCAACAGTGTGATGCTGCAGCAAAAAAAGCGAATGCTATTCTAGGCTGTATCAACAGAAGTATAGTGTCCCAATCAAGGGAAGTAATAGTATTGCTCTATTTTGCCTTGGTCAGACCCCCCACGTAGAGTACTGTGTCCAGTTCTGGGTGCCACAATTTAAGGAGGATGTTGACAAGCTGGAACATGTGCAGAGGAAGGCAACAAAGATGATCAAGGGTCTGGAAACCAAGCCTTGGTTTGTGAATGTTTATCTCTGCTTTTTATCATTATTTTTTAAAAAAGAACATGGCATATTTTTTGGGGGGTAGAGCAGCAAATTCTTACCTGTTGCTAAGCTCACTGGAGCCTGGAAAAGACTGCTCCAAAATATTTTAGAAGGTGGCAATTCTAACTATTGGTCTGTGCAAACTGAAAGTGCACCCAAGTCAGGTCCCACAATCCTCTGCAACGAACAGGGCATTTATGGTGGGTGATGCTTGACATGCAGAAGGTACCAGAATCAGACCCTGGCATCTCCAGATAAGAGCTCCCACCAGTCAATCTAGACAATGCCCAACTAGTCAAACTGATGGGATGCCCAGTAAGGCTGCTCTTTCTGCTCCTATGACTGGGTGCACAATGTGCAGTGGTGAGAAGCATTCCTAAACTGTGACACATTCGTTCTGTTGTGCTGTTATCTCTGAGAAAATCAATAAAAATGCAATTAATGCAGTACATATTGTTAAGCTGAGAAGAAAAACAAGAGCCGAGTCACCAAATTGTGCCAGGAAGATGAAAGGGCAGGGCAGGGGACCAGTAAGGGATGGTGTCAGCTTCAACCCTGAGGAGTTCCATCTAAGCCTGAATGAGCTGCCGAGCTGTACTGTTAAAGGAATGGCAATATATTTTTTGCACCGCACTGTAAAGTTCATCTATAAAATCTACAGTTGTTTTGTGTAAGATGCATTGGTATGCATTGCCTATTCAGCACTAGAGGAATCAGGGAGCATTTATTACAGACAAAGGGGCTATTTCCTTTTTCTCTACATAAACCATCATGGTGCTCAGCAGAGCATGGGGCTTTGTATCACTGTCGCTTTCAGGGAAAGTATCTCTGCATAACTTTTATTAGAGCAACACATGCGCAGTCTGGATTGGAAAGCGCAGGAACTGCAGGAGAGTGTTTTGCCATTCTGCTAGTGACTCTAACAGGCACAGCTAACTTCTGAAAGAGCATGGTCTGCGGTGGTGCTTAAATGCAACTTGAACGTGAATACTTCAGACTAGGTAGCTCTGAAGTCCCTCGTGCAGCACGTTTGACGTTGATCAGATTCGCCTTCACCCATGTGATGATAACTCAAGTCTGCAGTGCAGGGACAGGAACAGGACTGTCCAGCACTACTCTACTCCACCCCACAGCCCACCAGTTCTACGTAGCAGTTGACCAGTCAAGGCTCCTAGGCTCCTAGGCTCCAAAGAAGCTCCTGGAGCTTCTTTGCCCGCTTACTGCCTGCCTAGGAGGAGGGGCCAGCGTGGTGGGACACTGCCACATGCCTGCTTCCCAGCAGCAGCAGCAGCACTCATATCCTGGGATGGTTTAGGTGTGGAGTGGCAGTGAGGTTTGGGTAGTGTAGGTGCACTGGTAAAGCCAGTCCAGCACTCCCATCAGTGTCCATACCACCCCAACCTCACTGCTCCCCTGACCCACCCTTGTACTGCCTCAGTAGGCAGCAGAGACACGTGGCAGGAGGCCAGGTCCACGGCACAGCCACACATGCCGGCCACTCCTCATTCTTAATGCTGCTTCTCTTTGGAGAGACAAACCAGCTTTGACTGTGTCCAGTTAACAACCTGGCTTTAGATAAACCCTTTCTTCAGAATATTGCTTTGTCCTTAGGCTAACAGTCCCTGAAGGTGGCTGGCGATGCCAGGCATTGATCCTCCAGGTGTTCAGGTTTGATTTTGACTTGGAGGTCGATAGTCTAGCACTGACAACGTGAAACATGGGGTCAGTTTGGAAATCAAATATTGGATCAGCTTCATGTTACATTTTCCTTTCTTAATGGAGTGGGCTTGGATTCATTGTAGCTTTCCATCACCCTGTAACTCCAAGGTCCAGTTATAACTTGTAAACCATTCATTAGTGGCTACTTACTGCCTATGATCTATCATTTTATCTAGCCAAGATGCTGATGTTTGACCTCCACTGTCAGAGGCTATATGGCTCTGAACGCCACTTGCTGGGAACTGCAGGTGAGGAGGGCTGTTGCCAGAGGGGCCCTTGGCCTGATCCAGCAGGACTCTTTTGATGTGTCACAGCCCTGTGTCAATCTCACCTCCAGATCACAGCTAGGCTCCAATAGCTCATCTACTAGGATCAGCCTAGGGTCAGAGGGGGGTCAGGTCCAAGATGAGTCTAGGGCATTAAATGAGTCATCCAGGGCAATATCCCAAGCAGGGATGTGATTGGTTCCAAGGATCCCAGCTTGTCTTGGGTCCTTGAAGCCCTGCGTTATCAAATGCAGGATCCTGAGGATTCATGTGGATCCGTGCTTTGTAACCAGGCTCTCTGTCCCTCTCTCCTCCCCACTCAGTGGCTCTTCTCCCTCTTTGCTGTTTCAAAGCGAGCCACGGAGGAGGGAAGGAAGGGGAACCATGGATCCTCTGCTCACGACTGCAGCAGATCCCCCCCCCGCCACCCGTAGGCATTCGCTCCATAACACGCACAGACATTTCCCCTTACTTTCTAGGAGGAAAAAAGTGAGTGTTATGGAGCAAAAAATACGGTAATTTCAGAAGCTTTGCCTCTGATCTTTGCAAATTCTTGAAGAACAGGTAAGGGCCAACAGACTGGAGGAGGGCAAATGTTGTCCTCATCTTCAAAAGGGGGCGGGGAGGAAGACCCACGTAACTACCAACTGGTGAGCTTGATATGGATACCAGGAAAGGTACTCGAACAGATAATTCATCAGACAGTCTGTGAGCACTTAGAAAAGGATGCCTTGATTACTGAGACCCAGCATGAGTTTCTCAAAAACAAGTCATGTCAGATGAATCTCCCTTGCAGAGTTGTGGACTCTCCTTCTTGGAAGGTTTTTATGCAGAGGCTGGATGGCCATCTGTCATGGATACTTCAATTGAGATTCCTGCATTGCAGGGAGCTGGACCAGATGACCCTCAAGGTCCCTTCCAACTTTACAGTTCTATGCGTTTACATTAATGTGAGCTAGAAGAAAAAGCACCAAACTGGGAACTGAATGAGACACAGTGATGTGTGAGTTCTGTTTGAATCCAAGGCTGCAAGATGGAGGAAGTAAGGCTCTCTTGGGGTATTAATGCTATGACCCCTCCATTGCAGGCTTAGGTTGTGTGTGTGCGTGTGTGTGTGCGTGTGTGTGTGTGTACAGTGGTACCTTGGGTTAAGTACTTAATTTGTTCTGGAGGTCTGTACTTAACCTGAAACTGTTCTTAACCTGAAGCACCACTTTAGCTAATGGGGCCTCCTGCTGCTGCCGCGCCACTGGAGCACGATTTCTGTTTTCATTCTGAAGCAAAGTTCTGAACCTGAAGCACTATTTCTGGGTTAGCGGAGTCTGTAACCTGAAGCGTAGGTAACCTGAAGCATATGTAACCCGAGGTACCTGTGTGTGTGTGTGTGTGTGTGTGTGTGTGTGTGTGTGTGTATAAACATATATCGTAAAGACACCACAGTCTCCGCTGTGCTTCATTCCCTAAAGGAAGCGTGAACCCTGGACAAGGGCCTAAAGCCCCTGGAATCTCGCACTGCTCAGAGATTGAGGTGGCGTACAACATGACTTGAATTGATTTTTTTTATACTAATTCATCAGTATAAAGAAAATAAGCAGCTCATTACACATTTTCAAAGCCCCTTTTTCTTGCCTTTTCTCACTGGTGCCTATTTGAAGGCGCCATCTTCCAACATTTGTCTTTAGGGAGAGGAGGGTGATAGTTTTCCCTATGGCAAAATTGGTAGATCTGGCACAGTTGTTCCAGGCCAGTACACTTCCTGCCTCAATTGGTAGCGCAAGAAAACATAGGCCAGGGGTTGCCAACATGAGGCTCTTCCCCAGATGTTGTTTGATCCTGGTTCTCATCATCCCTTTCACCATGAGCCATGGTGTCTGAGGCTCATGTGAATTGGCGTAAACAGCATCTGGAAGGAACCACTTTCTAGGGTTGCCATACTTCCAGTTTTCCCTGGACATGTCCTTTTCCAAAGGTAAAATCACCAAAAGGCAGGGCTGTGTAGCTGACAGAGGGTGAGTTGCATCAGCCCTGCAAAATAACCCAGTGCTCTTAAAAACATTTTGGCCAAGGAACAGGGGTGCTACATTAGTGTATGGCATCCTGAAGCGTAGACCAGGCTTGCTATCTTGGCATGTTGGAGGGGGGGTTGGGTTCTTTCTAAAGTTTGGTTGCTCTGAAAATGCACTTTTTCACATTACGACCTCAAAGCCATCCAAGATCCAAGCCTTTTTGCTAGAGCTTGGCTCCTTACCCCATCTGAAAGGACACCTTCAGCATCCTGCAGAACTCAGCCTTAGCAAGCACATTAAAGTAAGGAATAGTCAAGCAAACAGATTTCAGGGCCTAGTAATGGTGGACAATCTCTTCATAAGCACTGGCAGACAACTCTCAGCACCCTTAAGAAAGTACAGCTCCCAAGGTTCTTTGGAGGAAGCCTTGACTGTTTAAATGTAAAGTGAAGATGGGGTCAGAGAGAGACAGACAGACAGAGGTGCCTAGCTAGCTGTTCAGATCCTGTTGTTGGAGAACACAGCAGGAGCACAGTCATTGATTTCAGAGATGGCTAGATCTAAGGGGGAAAGTGACTGGAAAGATAAATTGCATATACAGTGACTTTAAAGTGAAGGGTCCTATGCAGGAAACCATGAGTTTTCACTAGTGGGCATGATCTGTTTTATTTGTAACTGCCCTGTTTCTCCCTCTCCTTCATTTCTTGCCTTCCTTGCTTCAGTGCTTTATCTGTAGCCAACAGAACAGATTTGGGAAAGTTTCATTATTTATTTTATTAGGAGACCAAGAGGGTAATTGTCTGCTTTTACTGGCTTGGGGCATTTCGAATTGCTTAATGACTCTGTAATAGAGGTGAGTACACCTGGCATCCTTAACTTTTATTTCTGCTGAGATAAATAATGCTAAGAGGCCTTTGGAGAACTGAGATCTGTTTGCTTGACTATTCCTTACTTTAATGTGCTTGCTAAGGCTGAGTTCTGCTAAAGGTGTCCTTTCAGATGGGGGAAGGGGCCAAGCTCTAGCAAGATCCAAAAGGCTTGGATCTTGGATGCCTTTGAGGTCGTAATGTGAAAAAGTGCATTTTCAGAGCAACAAAACTTTAGAAAGAACCCAACCAACCAGGAACTATGCTGCTGGTATTGTTAGATGTTGTGAGATATTTAAAAAAACTCATAACATCTAACAATATCAACTGCATAGTCCCTGGTTGGCTGGGTTAAAAAAGATCAATGGATATGTGTCTCTGTGCATACATAGGCAGAAGCAATAGCAATAGCACCCCCTGAGTAGAACCTGAACTAAGGGTGTCCTTGAGATATACAGCTGGAAACCATTTCAGGCACGTCCAGCTGACACGCGATCGCCAACACGAACCAGAAGAAGGCAGAACAGGGTGTAACGGGGGGCATAATGGGGGTGGAACAGAGTGTAATGGGGCAGGACATGTTTATATTTCATGGAACCCCACGTGAAATGGTCACTGCCTGTAGTCACATGTGCCTTGAAATGTGCTTGGTGGAAAAGTTGCCTCTTTGCTGCTTCAAAAATGCTACTGAGACATCCATTTATTTTCATTTTCCAGGTGGACTAGTGCCCATCTCTTCCACATTACTACATTGTTAGAAAAGCAACACTACATGGCCAGCCCCAAATAATATTGTTGCCTGCCACCTCAATCTCTGAGCGCTGCGAGGTTCCAGGGGTTCCAGACACTTACCCAGGATTTGTGTTTCCCTTGGAATGAGTGCTGTCTTTATGATAACTTTTTTATTTAAATATATATACAACCTGAGCCTACAGTGGGTGGGTGTTGACAGCATTAAAACCCCAAGAGGGTCTTGTTTCTCCCATAGCCACAGCCTTGGATTCAAGTAGAAATCAAACATTGCACTCACTTTCTTCCCAGCTTGCTACTTTGTCTCCGGCTCACAGCTCTCCATTCCCCACTCTGGCCTTTTGTCTTTCTACCTACCGCAAGTTGAAGGAGGGGGCCGCACCCATTTGCCATCTTGTCCATAGTCCCTCCTTTGTTCCCTTAATGGCCCATCACTCAGGTTATCACCTCATCAGGAAGCTACCCTGGCTTATATTTAGCACTTACTGGATCAAGGAGTTAGAAGGGTCTAACTCCCTTCTACAGCCTACTTCCCCCCCCCCCACACACACACCTCATAACACTATTTTAAAGTGTCCCCAATTTTGCCTGATGATGTAAAGCAACAGGTGGAGGGGGGTTAATGGTAAAAAAAAAAGACTACTGGTGAGTGGAGTGAAATGGCTCAGGAGGGTTTTCCACATCCTTGGGTTACAACAGAATTCCACCTAATACAGAGAAAAACTCCCAAGGAATTTTGAGGGCAGCTGGAAAGGCTCTTGTGCCTTCATTTCATTTTATTTGTTCAAGAACCTATCCTGCTTTTCTTCCAAATAGCAAGGAAGCTGATAGCTTAGAATACCTCAAGAATACAAGAAATAAAAAGCATAACCCGATTAAAAAAACTACAGACATACCAGAAACACACAATAGCAAATAAATTCTTCTGCATATTTATTTATTTATTAAATCCCAGAATCACATTCTCCCTTCATCTTCCCAGAGAGGTACTGGGTGATTTGATCTTTAGAGAGAGAACTAGCTATGATTCTGATGAGGGCAGGCCACATAGCGACTTGCCTGAGTCTGCGTCAAGAGAAGTCATAGTCCCAGTCTATTCTGCCTTGGTCAGACCACACCTGAAGTCTTGTGTCGACTTTTTGGGCACCACAATTTAAAAAGGATATTGACAAGCTGGAACATGTGCAGAGAAGAGTGATGCAGCAACCTTTTTTCCTCCTGCTCTGGAGGGTAGGACTAGAAGCAATGGATTCAAGTTACCAGAAATGAGATTCTGACTAAACATCAGGAAGAACTTTCTGACAAGTAAGAGCTGTTTGAAAGTGGAACAGTCTCCCTCTGAAGGTGGTGGACTCTCCTTCCATGGGGGGTGTCGAAGCAGAGGTTGGACAGCCATCTGTCCTGGATGCTTGAGTTGAGATTCCTGCCTTGCAGGGGAATCCCTTCCAACTTTACAGTTCTATGATTCTTGTATGCTGCCTTGGGTTACATGATAGAAGAAAGGGAGGGTATAAAATGTACTAAATGAATAAACATTGGAAAGAACAAAACACATGTTAATCATTGTTTTGTAGAAAATGCCAGACATGTGTTACTCATTAGAATTAAATTAGGCCACAGGAGAACAGAAGCCAAGCAGTATTGGATTGATGTAGTCTAATGAAAGCAGATAGTCTAATGAAGCTACCTCACTCTTTTTTATGTGGTTCACTTTTTGTCAAAGAAAGGTCTGAGAATATATTCAGATTGCATTACTGAACAGAATCTGTTGATCCAATTTGTGTTTATGTACAATAGATTACATTACCTATGGTTCATTGCCTTATTCTTGGTCTAGTTCATAGCCTGTGATGATACTGTGGTTAACAGCCCCCCCCCCCCAATTCTTAAATTTACCACTTCTGCCAATTGTAGGCCTTGGTTACACGTTACAGATGTGCTGTAATCACAACCATAAGCTGGATTTATTCCAAAAGTTGACTGGAATTTGTGATTCTGCTTTTCAGCAACCCTGCTATTGGATATAGGAGGCTATGGCTCTGGGAATTAATGGTTTTCACAGTAAGCCCTCTTTGGGTTTTTGTTTTCTTTTGTTTACTTTGAATGCTGCTGGTTTAACCATCATTTAGACATATTGCTATCATATGCTTTCACAATGGGGCAGAGAAAACTGTAGATGTCAACAAGAAAAATGTCCCATCTAATGAAGAACTATTGCATTTTGCCTCTTTGACAGATTGCCCCTTGCCTGTATGCCAGGGCAGCTTTAAAAGCAAAGTGACTGTCACATATGACTTTCAAATCAAGGGCATTTTTTTTAGTGGGCAATCAATTATTTTATATTCACCTCACAACACTCTCTTTTCAGCCTGGCAAAGAGAAGCAATATGGGCACTAAGCAATGCAATTTGAAGTGGGGCATTCATGCTCATCTGAAAAAGGTTTCACTTTTATGGCAACATAGTTGGCGTATTTCTGTGAGTGGGTATAGCAGCAGAGATAAACTTGCCACAGAAAACATCCAGCATTTCAAGAACTGGAGTGAAACAACCTGGCAGAGATAAACTTTAGTCATTCTCTAAGACTGCTTGACAGTTTTCTGCTCAATAATTCCTGGTTCAGGAGTCTGGTCCTGATTGGCCGGTGCTACTGTGCTGTTCCCCAGACTGGTCCCTGGAACCAACCAGTGCCCTGGCCAGCTCCTAGGGGTGGGGCCTGCAGACATGGTCTGGAGGGAAGACTTGCACCTGGGGGAAATGGAAACGCCCAGGTTGTGGCTTTGCCCTGAAGCTCCTCACCACCCCTCCTTTCTTTATCCAGGCTGGGGCCAAGCAGGGCTGAGAGGGGGCACATGCCCTGAGCAGCAGGTTGGCCGTGGGGGAGTGAGAGAAGAAAGGTGCAGAGGAGTCACGGAGCATGTGCTAGGGAGGCATGCCTTGCTCCTCTCTCTCTCTTAGGCCAAGGTGCTGCCAGCCCTCCACCAGCTCTTATTCTCTTCCTCCTCTATCGCAGGGCCAGAGATACACATTTTGCCCTAGTTCTCTATTGTCTTCTTCATTGCTGCTGCTACTGCTGCTGCTCCTCTTGCCGCCTTGGTGATTCTCCCATTTCTTCATCTGTGCAGATCAGTGAGATTCCAGATTGCTGCACATCATCCTCAGGACATTCAGCATATGGGGGGCAGTGGCAGCCCTCGCTCCCTCTCAGATTGGACTCCCCAACTTCTTGAGCATAGGCCTGCTGGGGAGAGGCCAAGCCGGTGCCAGAAGAAGAAGAGGAGGAGGAGGAGGAGGAGGAGGAGGAGGAGGAGGAGGAGGAGCAGCCATTGGCCTGACCCAGCAGGCTCTACTTATGTTTTAAGTGAACATGGGATCATACTCACTTTTTCATGCTTGTGTGAAAAGACTGATACTAAAAATGCTTTCTATAGCTTGTGGTGGTGCATTACCTAGAACACCATTCTTCATCTGATTGATCATTGCCCACAAACATGTCATAAAAAGGTAAAGGTAAAGGTACCCCAGCCCGTATGGGCCAGTCGTGTCCGACTCTAGGGTTGTGCGTCCATCTCACTTAAGAGGCCGGGGGCCAGCACTGTCCACAGACACTTCCGGGTCACGTGGCCAGCGTGACAAGCTGCATCTGGCGAGGCAGCGCAGCACACGGAATGCCGTTTACCTTCCCGCCAGTAAGCGGTCCCTATTTATCTACTTGCATCCGGGGGTGCTTTCGAACTGCTAGGTTGGCAGGCGCTGGGACCGAACGACGGGAGCGCACCCCACCGCGGGGGATTTGAACCACCGACCTGACGATCGGCAAGTCCTAGGCGCTGAGGTTTTACCCACAGCGCCACCCGCGTCCCTGTCAAACATGTCATACCTTGACCTAATGGTGCATTGTGGAGGGGAGAGAGACTTTCTGCAGGCAGCGGCTTTTCCACCTGCCTTGCCCCCCCCCCCCCAGCTCCCGGAGCCTTTCCCAGACCATGACTTTGAGAAGAGCAGAAGCAGCTGGGAAGAGAGGAATTCAAGAATAGTTTTAACAAATAATTCTATAAGTTGTGTGTCCTTGTTTCTCAGTTTGATCTTTTTACATGGTTATCTATGTTTTGTGGTATTTTATGCATTGTGATTTGCTGTTATTTTGATAAGTGTAAACTGTTTAATTATTATTTGCTGATGTTTAATTTTACTGTTGACTATTGGATTCTAATGGATTATTGAATATTGCCTTATTTGATATTAGTTGTTGATTTTAAAGTTATTGTGACTTTTTATATTGGATCAGATTGATACTATTAATGTTTAATGTTTTATTATTGTTGTTGTTGTGTGTGTTGGAAGCTGTCCAGAGTGGCTGGGGGGGCAACGGGGTATTATTATTATTATTATTATTATTATTATTATTATTATCATCATCATCATCATCATCATCACCATCACCATCACCATCATCCCAGCAGCACCACAGTTCTTTCTTTTTTTCCTAAACTAGATGGAAGATAAATACTTGTTCTGCAAACCTGCATTTCTATGAAACACCTAAAAAGCAGCAGGAATTACTTGGAAAGGAGAAGTGGCAGGTGGGATTATGAGGCTCTGTCAAATGAACCATAGCCCTAAATGTCAGCTACCAATATGAGGAACACTGAAAAATCAGTATGTTCCATTGCACATACCTGGGCATCTTAAAATGTAATCATATGCATGTTTATGTGGAGAGAAGCCTCACTTTTTCCCATGAGGTTTATTCCCAGGTAAGTATGGACCCTCTAAGATATTTTAAAACTACACCCTAATATCTGAATGTAAGTGGGTATATGTTATGATTTGACATAGGATGAATTCTGCATCCACCTTAATAGAGAAGATCTTGTTGTGCCTGAACTGCTATGAATCCTATTTGTAAATACCTTGGCTCTTATCTTTGAGAGTAACTCATTATCACAAACTTGTTAAATGGGAAGAGATATCCATCTTTCTCTTATCAGCACAAAAGCTTGTGCTCTTGCTTAACTCCAGCACTGCAGTGCGACATTGAGGGGGTGGGGAATTGTGCTATTTAGCATTGTTATCTTTGTGGAGATGATGTTGGCCATACATTCAGTCTGTCTCCAGCACTCAACTAAACTGCACAGGCTGTATAGATTAAAGGCAGCAAAAACACTTTATAGTGCAAGATGGAAACATATATATATATATATATATATATATTTTTGCTTTCGTAGATTTTCACGGGTACAGGAATGCAGGTTTTGGTGTCTTCGGGTGTCTTCCCGTGTAAGAGTTGGGGTGTCTAGGCGACGTTTCGACGAGGTCTCACTCGTCATCTTCAGGCTGGTGCTTTCGGCTTCTTGTTACTAGAACAGAGCAGGGTCTCAGTGTTTGAGTTCCTATAAATACTGTTGAGGGGGTGTGGTGTATAGCCTCCAACGTTCTGGGCAGAGAGGAAGTTCCCAGGTTAATGTGCCTTTTCTTCTTTTGTTCATTAATTACTTGAGGGATATCTTGAGTGATTACTTGAGTGATATTCTGAGTACCACTTAGGAGGGTCATTAGGTGTGGATTAGTTGCTAAAGCTTTCGTGTCTTGACCTCTTGAGCTTGTGAAGAGTTTTTCTGAGAAGATGGCTGTACTGCACTTAGTTGTGCTCTGGCTTGGCTTCGTGTATAGGGGCGAGCTGTGGTTTTGTGCCCTGTGCCAGCCAGATCTGTGTAGGGATTGCAGGGGGGTGCAGCATCCGGAGGTGCCACTATGGTTTGGCTACTGGATGGTGTCTGTAATTTATCTGTGGAGAGGGTCTGGGTTTGGGTCTGGTGTGGTTGATTGGAGATGGCGTTCTGTGTGCCTCTGGTTCTGGTGTCGGTTTTTGTGGGGAGGGCTAATTTCCAGATGTCTGGCAGGCGGGACGTGTCGTCACGCTTGTTCATGTTGTGAGGGTGTTTCTCTATCTCGATGGCTTCCATGATTATTCTCTTGTGGTGATGTTCCATGTTAAAGAGCACACAGAACGCCATCTCCAATCAACCACACCAGACCCAAACCCAGACCCTCTCCACAGATAAATTACAGACACCATCCAGTAGCCAAACCATAGTGGCACCTCCGGATGCTGCACCCCCCTGCAATCCCTACACAGATCTGGCTGGCACAGGGCACAAAACCACAGCTCGCCCCTATACACGAAGCCAAGCCAGAGCACAACTAAGTGCAGTACAGCCATCTTCTCAGAAAAACTCTTCACAAGCTCAAGAGGTCAAGACACGAAAGCTTTAGCAACTAATCCACACCTAATGACCCTCCTAAGTGGTACTCAGAATATCACTCAAGTAATCACTCAAGATATCCCTCAAGTAATTAATGAACAAAAGAAGAAAAGGCACATTAACCTGGGAACTTCCTCTCTGCCCAGAACGTTGGAGGCTATACACCACACCCCCTCAACAGTATTTATAGGAACTCAAACACTGAGACCCTGCTCTGTTCTAGTAACAAGAAGCCGAAAGCACCAGCCTGAAGATGACGAGTGAGACCTCGTCGAAACGTCGCCTAGACACCCCAACTCTTACACGGGAAGACACCCGAAGACACCAAAACCTGCATATATATATATATATATATATATATATATATATATATATATATACACACCTTGCCTTGGGATCTTAGGTTTTTTTCAGGTTCTGTAGTCTGGCAGCAGCCATTCAAACTGTCACCAGATGTTAAGGTGTTACTATCCTTTGCTTCTTGGATTTACCTTAATGATCAGCTAAACCAAACCAAGGTTTGGCCTTGATCTGCTTCATGCTAGCCAGCTGCTTAGGGCTGCACATGTAATCGTGAAAAATCTGCATTGCTTGAAGGCTTTCTAAAGGACCAGTCCTGTATCGTGATATTGAAAGCTTTCTTTGGAGTTTTATTTGTACTTCAAAAGCTCTTATAAGGTGGTCCTAAATTAATGATACAATCTTGGATGAAACATTTCTTTTTATACTGGCCAGGTGCTCCACGAGTTTTCTGAAGATCCCTTCCATGTGGTAGACAAACTGAGTAGGAAAAAAGAACTGAATTTGCTGGATTTTAGAATAAAGAGGCAAATATCAAGGCATTTCAAGGTTGCAAATGAATTAATCACATTATTATTGCCTTTGGGGGGGGGCACGAAGGGCCTGTAATTTTCACCCTGCAGGCAAGTGCACAACAGCATAAAAAGGTAAAGGGACCCCTGACCATTAGGTCCAGTCGTGACCACCTCTGGGGTTGCGGGGCTCATCTCACTTTATTGGCCGAGGGAGCCAGCGTACAGCTTCCGGGTCATGTGGCCAGCATGACTAAGTCGCTTCTGGCGAACCAGAGCAGCGCACGGAAATGCTGTTTACCTTCCCGCCGGAGGGAAGGTGCTTTTGAACTGCTAGGTTGGAAGGAGCAGGGACCGAGCAACGGGAGCTCACTCAGTCGTGGGGATTTGAACTGCCAACCTTCTGATCGGCAAGACCTAGGCCCTGTGGTTTAACCCACAGCGCCACCTGCGTCCCTGCACAACAGCATACCATCCACTTAAAGCACCATTATACCACTATTACAGTCATGGCTTCTTCAAAGAATCCTTGGAACTGTAGTTTGTTAAGGAGAGTTGATAGGAGGCCCCTATTCCTCTTAAAGGAATGTGGGTGGCACTGTGGGTTAAACCACAGAGCCTAGGGCTTGCTGATCGTAAGGTTGGCGGTTCAAATCCCCGTGACGGGGTGAGCTCCCATTGCCCTGTCCCAGCTCCTGCCCACCTAGCAGTTCGAAAGCACGTCAAACTGCAAGCAGATAAATAGGTACTGCTCCGGTGGGAAGGTAAACAGTGTTTCGCCAGAAACAGTGGTTTGCCAGAAGCGGTTTAGTCATGCTGGCCACATGACCCGGAAGCTGTCTGCGGACAAACATCGGCTCCCTCGGCCTATAGAGCGAGATGAGCGCCACAACCCTAGAGTCATCCACCACTGGACTTGACGGTCAGGGGTCCCTTTACCTTTATTCCTCTTATGGAGCTACAATTCTCCAAGTTCCCTGGGGAATGGGATTGACTGATAAACCATCTGGGAATTGTAACTGGGGGGGGGGGCGTCTTCTAACAACTCTCACAGGAAACTACCCTTCCCAAGCTTCTTTGGGGGAAGCCATGACAGTTAGAGTGGTATCATTTTAAGTGGATGGTGCAGATGTGGCCTTGTTCTACAGTAGCACAACATGGGTTTGGAAGTTATAGAAGCCCTTGGGGTGGGATGTAAACGGGAGCAGCTCATGCAGCTGCCAGCAAAGGCTCCATGCTGTGCCTTCTTCTCATGGAAACAGGCCTAAGCTCTACAGCGTCAGCCACATAACACTTATTCCTGCAATTTGCCTTTCAGGTATGGATGTGAAAAAATCTCACTAAGGTATACAAAGCTTTCTAACTGCAGTTTGAGGTTCCTTCCTACCTGAGCAATGCAGAAACTCACAGTAATGTTATGCTTTAGCAATCAAATAGAGCCCAGAGGCTTGAGTTTAAAAAAACTGCTGTGAATTAATGGGTGCTGTCCTACTTTCTCACACTTGATAAGTATGTACACAAAGTATGTGAGAGCTGAGCCTTATGGTAATGTAATCATGCACACACACACACAGTTATTTTGATGACCTCTAACCTATGCGCCGGGATGTGGGTGGCGCTGTGGGTTAAACCACAGAGCCTAGGACTTGCTGATCAGAAGGTCGGCGGTTTGAATCCCCGCGATGGGGTGAGCTTCCGTTGCTCGGTCCCAGCTCCTGCCAACCTAGCAGTTCAAAAGCACAAAGTGCAAATAGATAAATAGGTACCGCTCCAGCGGGAAGGTAAACAGAATTTCCATGCGCTGCTCTGGTTCACCAGAGAAGAGTTAAGATTCTTATGGAGAAGAGTTAAGATTCTTATGGATTTACTCAGGCTCCAGAAAGCCTGTACATGATGAATTAAGGCAGCCACTGACTTTCTATGCTATGGAAGCAGTTAGCATATTGCATAATTTTACATATTTTGCTCTAAAGAATTTCTCAAGGGCAGAGAAATGTATATCCCTGCGCACCATCTGCCGCAACTTGGCCTTGCTGTGGCTTCTTCTGAGCTGCCAGTTTTCCTCACTGAAAGACACTCCGTTATTTATTTTTACATTTATGAGGCACTTCGTAATATAAATTCTCTAGGCATCACACAGGATTAAAAGAATAAAATGTAACAATAGAAAACCATACTGCACTAAAACCTGAATAAACTTAGGAGAAAGTTTGGGAGAAAGCTGCCTTATAGTGAAGCAGATCATGGCTCCAACAAGCTCAGGATTGCTTACCTGACCGGGGGGGGGGGGAGGTAGTTAACCTTTCTTTGATCCTTCTGCCTAGGGCCACGTACCATAGTGACCAGGGCCAAATTTGTAAAAGTGGAGCAGCGTGAGGTACCTAGGAGAGCAGCCAGGGGGGATATATAAAAAAGATTAAAATTAAAGGTTGCATCCAATACTCGTCAGAGTAGAGTGATTTAAACTAAGAGTGACAACTTTCTCCTTTGGTTTCATAAGGTTGACTCTGAGTAGAACTTAGAAGCCCTCTGTAGATTAGAGGTGAGAAGTCTTGAGCCCAGAGGCTGAATGCTGCCCTCCCGGCCACTTCCTCCAGCCCTCAGGACTCTCCACAGACCACACCCCCCTCCCCATCAGGCAAGGCACGGCAACCGCCTCAGGAGGCAAGATCCGCAGGGGCATCAGATCTGCCCTCCAAGGAATGCCCCACCTGCTCCTGCTGCTGTGGTGGCAGCAATGACTGCAGTCCCTTCTTCTCTGGTGGAGGTGGGGGGTGGGGGGTGGTGCCATTTTGTGGTTCATCTCAGGTGCCAAAATATCTTGGGCCAGCCCTGCCACAGGCCACACCGCTAACTGACACTGCTACACACCCTCCTCAAGTGCTTTTGCCTGACTACAATGGATCCTTGAACTCAATCCCTTTCACTTGTCTGAATGGAGGATAAAGATATTGGGGTGGGAGTAGAGAAAGAGAACCCCTGGGCTTCTGCACGGCTGGAATGCACAGCCATGTCACTTCACTGGAATATGCATTGCTTTCTCCACTTTTGCCTCCAGCCTTTGCTCACTCTTTGCCTCTGGCCATTCCCACTTTTGCTCGCTGCCGGCATGCAGTCAGTCCTCAGGCAGAAAATGGCTCCCCACCATAGCTGTCAACTTTTCCCTTTTCTTGCGAGGAATCCTATTCGGAATAAGGGAATTTCCCTTTAAAAAGGGGAAACGTTGACAGCTATGCTCCCCATTCCTGCTGTAGATTATCTTAGGGCACAGGTAGGTACATAAAAGGGCCATGTTACCTATCTTTACATTCCTTCCCTGCTCTTTTGTTCTTTACACCTGAATCTTTCTAACCCATAGTAGATTACAGCCGGATTTCTCTGCAGCCAAGATGTAGGCACAGATAACACCTGTGCTTTTTTCCTAGAAAAATAGGTGCCAGTACTCATCATGAAGTTGTTACAGTGCCAACTGTAACTGAAGAAGAAGAAGAAGAGGTGCCAGCACTGCGTACCCTTGAGTACCTCCTGAAAAAAAGAGCAGTGGCTAAAACACTGTGTTTGGCAAAATTCTGAGAGCACTGGAACAGGTAGAAAGCCTCTACTTGCCTGTTTTGTCTGCCTTTAATCTCTATTTGCATCTATTATGCATTCCTCCAGAAGCTGCTGATGTACTAAGTCAAATGCCAAAATATCCTCCTTTGATGTTACTAGACTGGAAGTCAGGTTCTTGAATCTAAATTGCCTAATTTATTTCTGGCATAACCTCTTGACATATCAAAGGCTACAGTGGGAAGTCATCTTGTGGAATTACTTGAATCAACTAACAGAAAATGAACTTCTTCCAATCTACACAACAAATAAAATAACTAATTCTATTCTGTAAGTCTCTGAATTATACGTGTTACAGTTAATTGCTAAAACAACCTTCATTGGCCAAATTCTTAAAACCAACCTTTCCCCCCGTTGAAATGAGTGGAAAATTTGCTGCTTCTAGTAGGGGGATCATAGCTGCTCACAATGCATTGTTGGGATGATTTTCAGCCATAACTGCCCTTTCAGTTCCAATTATAGGGGCTAATGTAGCAGATAAAGGTCAGAAATTGCTCCAAGCGAATGCTGTCTGCTCATCTCGTACAGTAGGAACCAAGAAATTGCCCTGTCTATTGCAATTAGTTGTGCTAATAGCTGGTGAAAGGTCACGACAAATGCTCAAGTAGAATGTACTGGGCAATGGATCTATAAATAGCACTGAGTAATATTTAGATCATAGAATTGTAGAATTGTAGAGTTGGAAGGGAACCTGAGGGTCATCTAGTCCAACCCCTGCAATGCAGGAATCTCTGCTAAAGCTTCAATGACAGACAGTCATCTAACCTCTGTTTTAAAACCTCCAATGAAGGAGTGTTCACCACCTCTCATGGGAGTCAGTTCTACAGTTCTTTCTGATGTTGACTCAGAATCTCCCTTCTTGTAACTGGGTTCGATCTTACACCCTAATAACTATAATACTATTAACACCCTAATAACACCCTAATACTATTATTGTACTTTGTATTTTGGGTCTATGGAGTGCAATAAAGCTGTGTGCATGTGTAACTTGATCCTAGCCTCTGGAGCAGGGTCCTAGTTTCTGGAGCAGGAGAAAACAAGCTTGCTCCATTCAACAGAACTAAGCATTTAGTCAGTCCTATGCAAAGCCATAGCATGCTGAAATTCAGTTGAGCTTATTTATATTCATTAACAGCTGATCCAATCTCAAGGGCTCCCAGTACAAAGTTACAGCCACTTGTATGGAGGTACAAGGTGGCTCCCAAGCTTCTCAGGAATCATTGATGGATAGCTACCCTAAATGTTGTGCCAGTTCCTGACTTCATCTTGCACATTCCTTTCCTTCTTAATTGTTGTATGTGATGGCCGCTGGTCAGGAAATCCAACCGATCGATTTCTGCTACTTCCATGCTTTTTCTTGGGGCCATCCTTCTCCCACACAGCCATTGATGGGTGCACACCTGGCACTTTCCACTTCCAGCCATACTGGCTCAACAGAGAAGGGGCCTGTCGCAGAGCCAATCAGGTCACAGGAGATGGGGCTGACCAGGCCCACCCCTGCAGTACTTAGGAGGGCAACTGTGTGCAGTTTCCCCTCTTAGGAAAACATTGTTGGATTCACCAAGGCTAGAAGTGGCCTGCCCAAAGGTGAGAGGGCAGGCTAGAGTGAGAACCTTGCTGTGGTTTATTCAGTCATCATATTCAGGGCCAGGGAGAACTTTTCTCCTGCGCACAAATTGACCAGTAAACAAGTTTTCTCCTACCTCATAGCAAGAGTCACAACGTGGGTGGATAAGGCATGGGGTAGAATCCTTAGCTGATTGGGTACCCTGTTCAAGGGTTCTGGGACAGTGTCTCTGTCTAGGATCCCAGACAGGGGCCAATGGGCCATGACACCTTCCCCAAAGGTGGCCCAAGTGGGGTTGTAGGCCTGGTCAGGGGTGACTCCCCAGCTTGGGTCAACCCCACCATGTTTATCAACCAGCAGGTGGGTTACTTGATACCGGATACAAAACCTACTTACATCTGTAATCAATAAAAGTTGTTGTCTATTTCAACCCAGTACCAATCTCCTGTGTTTATTTCTGTGGTTTGGCTCTTACCGTGCTGCAGGCATCATGCGTCTTTGACAGCAAATGTGAGCAAATCTACTCAAGCTGAACTGCAATTGTTAAGAATGGCAAACAATTATTTAGAATTAAAATATGAAGAGCAATCAAACCGGGACAGGCAGAAGAATGTTTGTCTATGTGGGGTCCATGAAAAAGTGGAAGGGGAGATATGATTGTGTTTAATGGGTTAAACCTAAATGTCCTGCTCTCCATTAACAACATTGAACAGGATCATAGCATCAGAGGATCTTGCACAGTGGCATCATGGAATGATGCACATGATCTTAACCTTAAATTTGGATCAGTTTGAGTCTCACATGCACCTGCTTAAATCTGTGATTATGAATTTCAGGTCTTCTAATGCTGGGCTCTTTTTCTTAGCTATATTTAAAAATTTGCTTTACAAAGCACTAACTCAAAGGACCAAGTGGTACTGTAAATACAGGAAGAGGTAAGCATCAAAATAATTTTGTTTTCCTCTTCCCTAGCCAAATTTCAGTTTTGATATTGGAGTTATAAA
The DNA here is from genome assembly GCF_964188305.1 of Podarcis bocagei. NCBI lineage: Eukaryota > Metazoa > Chordata > Lepidosauria > Squamata > Lacertidae > Podarcis > Podarcis bocagei. Next base: position 2,612,122 of record NC_138137.1, read on the forward strand.
TAACAAATTTTGGTGAGCATTTTATTCAAAATATACTTTGTGCGAATGTCCAACCTTTGTGATCCTGTTCAGCAGCAATGTTTCCACTGACAGCTGCTTTATGCTGGGTTTCCCCTCCTTCTTTGATTAGTCACATGAGTGATCTCAGGAAATCAAGGATTCTGTAGAGAACAGGAATGCATCACAATATTGTGTAGCTAGAGTTGATTATGTGATGACATCACTGATAGCAAATGACTCTAAAAGCAAACAAAGATTCTTGCAAGGTGCCAAGGGTGAGAAACTTCCCAGCACCATCAAACATGTGTGCCCGAAAAACACATCAACCTATAACCCTGAAAAGTTCAGTTCAGCCTTAAATACCCTCCCATTTGTCAAACTCATGCTTGTTCTGAGTTCCTCAAATGCTCTCCAAAGCTGAAAGCTGTCCAGCAGTATTATCCACAGACAACTAATCAGGATGGCTTATTCTGACGGATAAAGAAACCTGGGCTGTGGCAGTTTCTTCACTTAAGTCCTGTCCATCACCTCTGCTACCAGAAGAATGAAAAAGAGAGAGAAGCTTTTTTCAAGGCCATCCCTAATTGCACGTGGTTTGATAAAGCTACACATTGGAAAATTCTTTGATTTCCCCCTTCTTTAAAAATGAATAGTTTGCGGGAGACGTTTTCTTCTGAAGAGAGCATGTTGCCTGAAGCATGATGCCAGCCAGTGGACACTCTTCCTTTGACCTCTGGGCACCCTTGATCTGCTGACTCAATTCTAAGCAACCTGCTGACTCAATTCTAAGCAACTCTCAAAATCCTTGCTGGTTCCTACTGTCTCCCCTTTGCCACTCATTTCATGCATTGAGAGTTTTCGTAGCCAGAGGCAAAATCCACTCTCTTGCCCCTCTGACAAGTATCCTCACGCAGTGGGGGGAAACATTAAGGCATTGATTAGAGAACCACGGACAGTGATTATTCAGGCTGCTGCCCTCCTTCTAGTCACCTTATCTAAGACTTCTTTTAATTCAGATGAGCATGTTTTAAGAACAACCTCCAATTTTGTTAGTGTAATTTACAACAATACCCTACAAAGGAAGGGAAAAAGACTCCTATAATTTCAATTTATCCTACAAAATTGCAAGCTGCATCTCTTTAAATCTAATGCCTCCAAGCACACTGCTCTTGGAAAAAGGAGGATTTGTATCTCAAATTTTTAAGCTCAGTTTTCATATTCACATCTGGTTGGGGTTTTTTTTTTTAAAGTACATCCTCCTTTCACTAGCTGACAGAACTTCATTGATATTCCAAGGTCTTCCAGCCTTCCAACATTTCAATACCTCCTGTTTTTTGGATGCTGATTTAAAGCCTGAGGTGCTATCTATCCAATCCAACTGGGGGGGGGGGAGCAGAGGGTGCTAGATTAAAATCCCCACCTATTGGGCATTAATTTTCAGAACATAAATGCTTGGTATATATTTATGCTTTTATTTTCTGAGGTATGGGAGCCCCAGGGTGCATAAAAGACAGAATGAAGGAAGAATTGAGGGTTTCTTCACTACTCTCAGTCTTCCTCAAGTTCCTTTGTTGTCACATGCCTCACACTCCCTCCCCCATTCTGGAGATGTATTTGCTAGAAATGATAATGGTCTGGGACTTAGATTCAGAAAGCATTCTGTTCCATTCTGGTTTGTGCTATTTTTTTAGAAGCAAAACTAAATGAATGAAAGGTTTACATTTAAATTGTATGCATTATTTTTAGCCACTCAAAACTTTCAGTCATGGAATTGGTGCAGAAAGATTGACACTGGACATGGCCTTAACTTTCCACACTCCACCAGCACTAAAGTTTTCCAATTTGCTTTCACATTGGCCCTTTTCAGGCTTTGTGAAAGTCCATAGACTAAATATACAGCGGGAGATTCAGGATAAGGACAGCAGGCCCTGTCCAAGACTTCCACATACTGAATGGCTCTATACACACAATTTGGAACAGTACTTTTTGCAGTATTCTTCCTGGAGGGGAAAGAATCTGTGCACTTGCACTTTGGCTCTGTACACCCAAAGCATGGAGGCTGAGGGCAGGGCCGTTCCCTCTCCATGCATTGAATTTCTGAGCTTTCCAAAGGTCTGAAAAGTGTAGGCACCTAAATAAACATTAAACGGTTAAAATTAATTTAGAAGAGGGGTTGGAGTATTTGCACATATAAGGTTCTTTTAAGGGACCATTAGAAAATTAACATTTAAAACATCTCCAATTTCCTCCCCAGCAGCATTGATGAGCTTTTAACTTTTACAGGTATCCAGTAGAGAAAATGATTTAAATGCTCAAAGTGCAGTGATGTATTTGCTATGCAGGCAAAAATATATATGGGGAAGCTTTTCTTCTGAGCAACTGTGACTTACATTAAAATTGAATTAAGGTCCTCAGTTTTTCTGCTCAATAATTTTCCTGTCCTCAATTCCCCAAAATGGAGCAAAACATTTACCCAGCTCAGTGACTGTATCTTCCCCAAGGGTGTGTTCAGCTGCAGAATAAGCTTTTAGCACATCATAGGATCAGTAATGTGAGTCTTGTGTAAACTTTAACCAAAAAAAACTTCAAAGACTGCAGGAATGATCTAACTAATTCAGAATGAGAGTTTACTACCTCTGCCTTGTTAGCAAGTGAGGGCTTAATATGTGATAAAGCAATTCAGAAAGATCCATTTAAATGGATTAGGTAGCCTTAAGGTAAAATAAAATGTAACTTTAGGAAGAAGGAGGGCCACAAAAGACTAGAGCAAGTGGAGCCATTCTGCTCTCCAAAAGCAGCAAGACTTAGCCATCATTTATTCTGTTGGTATTACTGAGGAAAACACTGGTGTCAAGGACTCTTCCCACATAATCTGAGGCTTCTGAAGTTGCTGACGTGTCAGGAAAGTACACAGACCCCATAGCACCTCTCATACGGCAAAAGAAGCTCACTGGTGTTCTACTCAGCCTTTGCACAAGCAAGCTAAACTCATTGTGGATGGGGAGGAGCATGGTTCGTGCATTGCTTTGGAATGTGCAAATCAGATAAGTTGGCCTTTAAATGTGAGCTGAATCAAATTTCTCCTCCATCCCTACTAAGCAAAGAACAAGTACTGCTGAAGCAGAACCAGCATGTGAGGGCAATTGTAGTTCTTTGAGTGTCAACAAGCAAATAGATATTCCAGTTGTCATTGTGTACTTAGACTTTCAAAAAGCTTTTGACAAAGTATGAGAGGAGGGTTCTTCTTCTGGATCAGTAACAAGCTAAGAAACGAGACAGAGAACAGGAATAAATGGACAGTTCTCCCAGTGGAAGAATGAAGACCTGTGCTTTTAACATCTGTATCAGGGGAGGCCCTGCAGTTCTCAAGCCACTTCTTGGATGCAGTGGTAAGAAGGGTGTGGGGTGGAACAAGCTGAGCTTGAGTTCTGGCAAGACAGAGGCACTATGGGTGAGTAGTTCCCATGTCTGGGAAACTGGTCAGTTGTCTACCCTGGATGGGGTTGTAATCCTCCTGAAGGAGCAGTCTGAGGGTGCTTCTGGATCCAGCTTTGTCACTGGAGGTGACTGCTGAGCAATGAAACCTTGAGGTTGTAGCAGATGGAATCCTAGAATTGCAGACTTGGAAGGGAGCACCCCAATGCTCATCTAGGAATCGCAACTAAAGAACCCCTAACAGGTGGCCATCAGAACTCTGCAGTGAAGATGATTGCCCTGTAATAATTGGGAAAGGGACTGAAAATAAAACTGCCAGTTGACTACAGTTCAACGGTATTCAGAAAAGGGCACCCAAAATGATTAAGGGGTGGAGCAACTCTCTTATGAGGAAAGGTTGCAACATTTGGGGCTTTTTAGTTTAGAGAAAAGAAGAGGAGGTAAGAGCTGTATAAAATTACATGTGGGGTGGGAAAAATGGATAGGGATTTTTTCCTCCTCACTCATAATGCTAGAACATCCAATGAAGCTGAATATTGGAAGATTCGGGACACACAAAAGAAACTACAGTTTCCCGCAGCCAGTGCATCACTAAACTCTGCAATTCATTCTCACAAGACATAGGGGTAGCCACTAACTTGGATGAGGATTAGAAGGAGGATTAGAAAAATCATGGAGGAGAAGGTTCTCAATGGCTGCTAACCAAAATGGCCACGTTCCATCTACTCTGTCAGGGGCATCAGTCCTCTGAGTGCCAGTTACTGGGAATCACAAGTGGGGGGGATTCACACTCAGGTCCTGCTTGCTGGTTTCCCAAGTGGTTGGACTGGAGGGGCCATTGGCCGGATCTACCTGCAGGCTCTGCTTATGCTCTTATAAGAGTCTAAAGAGAAGTCCTTTCGTTTAGAGAATGCTTAAACGAAACGTTCTAATAAGTGTCAGGAGGCCTCAGCCAACTGGAAATCAAATGGGGCTGTGGAAACTCAGGGGGATAGTTCAGGAATGGGTGCGTAGAAAAGAACTAGACTGAGCCCAACCACTGGAACTGGGACTAGCTAGAATAAAGCTCAGTCATAAAAGGGAATGTGTTACAGTGTTAGCTCCCTTGGTGATGCTACGAGTTTCAACACATTTCTTTTATTATTGGCATGCACATTTATTTAAATTAATTAATTTACATAATTTATTACAGTTCTAGCCTATACATTTTATTTCAGCATCACCTGGAGGACCACAGGCTCTGCATCTCTCCTTTAAATTGACACGCTGTTGATAAGCAGTTAAATTTTAGCACATCCTTCAACAAAAAGTTTCTCTGTTCAAGTGTCATTGCAATTGTGCTACACAAAATTGTGCTACACATTCATTGTGCTACACAAAAGCACATTCATTTCAACTGAGTGGGCACAGGTGAACTTCCTGGAAGACTGTGACCTGAGTGGATTAAGGAAATGGAAGTAACATTTCTGATTTCCCCCACATCATGGTTCCTCTAGTCCTGTTAAAAGAACCTCCCTGTGTTTCTATATTACTCACCCAAATAAACATCTCCAAAGCAATAGCTAAAATACTGAGGGTTGCAAAAAGCAGAAAGTGGCATTTTATTATTTTAATGTTGCATATTGCTTTGGATTATTTTTAGGACCCTTGACAAAGGTTGCAATTCTATGCACACTTCTTTGGCCTAATGGGATCTTCTTCCCTAAGGCTGTATGGGCTGTGTGGGATTGAGCGGTGGCAGAAGGGGATCTCCATTGGTGGGGGGGGGGTGAAGGGGTTAGCTTCCACTCTCAGTGTGCTGCCTCCCAAGCAAGCATCATGCTCTCCCCTGTCTGTAATTAGTTTAGAAAAAACAAGGCATGTAGCTGCCTGTGCATCTCGTCTGGCACTCACTCTGGGACCTTGAGTGGCATTAATGTAAAAGGCTGCGGAAACTAATAGGGAGACGCTTTTGAGCCAGATGCTTCTGGCATGGGACATATCTAATGACAACAAACCTTAGTTTCTGAACTGCTAAATGCTAAACTTTGATGTGTGCATCAAACTTAGCTAGATGGGTTTCACATTTAAAAGGGTGGAATCTGTTTTCTGTTCACCATTCCATCAGTGGTTGATTTGGCCACCCACAGACATAAATAAATGCCATCACTCACACTTGGTCCACTATGGGATATTCAGGGCTCCACCAGTGACTTTCAGTCTTGTCATTCCTGCTCTCTTGTTTTTCTTTTTGTTAACAATCTTCTTGCTCACTGATTCTTTGTCCCCTTGGAGAACCTGTAGAAGGAAGGATATGTCAGGCTCCTCAGGCAAAGCAGACAAGTCTGTCAGATGGCATTTAGTATAAACAGGTGGCTTGCCATTGTTCTGTGAGTGCTGGCACTGCTGCCCTGTGAATTCTCCACAGTAGCTAGCTGTCAAAAACATTTGGGCTATCCTATTTCATCCATTTATAACAATGCATCCTGCTCATACATCTAAATTCCCACTTCATGGCAAGCTTTGCCACGAGGCTGGAACTTTTAAGGCAACCAATTATTGGGCTTCTTTAAGCTCACTGTTTGGTAATAAGCTCAATTTGCTGCTGTTCACACACATGCTGGAATAAAACCCGGGGCTCTAGAAAACAGTGTAGAGAGGGAGCTAGATTCCCCCCATGGTTGGCCAGCCGCTAAGGCCTCGGCCAGGCATGATAAAACAAAAAAGGCTGGTTCATGAAGAAGAGGGAGCTGCGCAGCCCATTTTCGCAGACCCAGCAGCTGACTGTGGAGGCTTGCTATGCCTTATGAGCAGAGCTTTGCTATGGAGGGAGGAGCGGAGTTGAGCATTAATGGGGAGACAGAGACAGAGCTGAGGTTGAGAGTGAAGAGGCTGAGCCGTGAACCTTCTGCCATTCTATAATATTCTATAATATTGCCTGTGTCTTTTCAATATAGTTGGAACCGCTTATGAATTTAGTATTTCATTTAATATTGGGTCAACTTGAGACCCCCTTCCCACTATGAAAATATTCCCAGGGTCCTTAAATTAAAGCATATTTGAGCACAGGGATATCTCATGCACCTTTCCCTCAAAGAAATTTTTTATTTCTGGAGCTAGTATGACTCAGTATAGCCTGCCTCCCAGGATAGGATTAGAATCATAGAATTGTAGAATTGTAAGGGATTGTGAGGGTCCTCTCATCCAACCCAGTGTGTTGCCCAGTGTGATGCTCAAACCCACAACCCTAAGATTAAGAGTCTCATGCTCTACTGAATCAGGCTGACCCAAAGTCTCCAGGTTTCCCAGCCCCCTCCAGGTGGCCGTTGAAGGGTGACCACCCCTTAAAAATACTTTTATTAAAAATTCTTGGCTTGCAGCTTCCAAGCTTCAGCCTTGTGGGACCCAGCTTCAAACTATAGCATCTATTCTCCAGGAGGCATTCCCTCCCCGGCACACTCCTAATTACCCCCATCTCCAGGGTTCAGTGGTGGGATGGAACACAGAGGAAGAAAAAGAACTGGCCCTGGGCTCAACTAAGTGCCATCGGGTTCTCCTTATTGCTTCATCACGGCTCCTTTGAGCTTCTTGTTTTCAATCTTTCAACCCTCCCCATGTCTCCTCTATGTAAACAAGCTGCATGCAAGTAGCAAACTAGCATAGCAGTGAATGGAGTGGAGCATTATTCATATGCTCATGGTTGTTGTGTTTCAGTTTTTTATTTTACCTGCGGAGAGTTGTTTGCACAACCAGGGATTGTTCAAAATTAGCATCGCCCCCACCTAGAAGTTCAGAACATTCTTATAAGATTACAGTTGGAAGGCATTATACAACATCTTCAGAGTGATCACTTGAATCAATGGTCAGAAATGATTGCGTATTTTGAGTATTGGTTGCCTGATCCTACAGGATTTGCTGAATTATAGTTTTTTCTTTGAATCCACAGGAAAGTTCCAGACTTCTTACTTGGATTTTTAAAAAAAATCTTTAAACCCCACCTCTGCCGAAGGTTATGTCTAAGTTTATGTCTAAGCCATACTGACAGTTGTTCATCGAAGAGTTATGTGTGTGTGTGTGTGTGTGTGTGTGTGTGTGTGTGTGTGTGTATGCTACTCTTCAGCTAACTAGATAAGTCAGCTCTATAAACTTGAAAAGGCACTCTGCTCATTCTACAGGGGCCGATGCAGGTTGCATCATACTTAAGCATGTGTTTTGCAATCTTATCATTCCATTGCTGGCCAACCAGAGGAAGATATTCGAAACAGAGATTTGCATCCAGTGATCTCACCATCAGAGTCCCACTTGGGATTTCACACAGTTGGAGCACTGCCACTGTGGTTTGAGTGATTGAGAGCAACGCTACAACACGACTGGGGATGTGGATAGGTTTTTTTCCAGTCTGTGGATTATCCTTTGGAAACAAATATGCTGGTAGAGATTGTTTTCTCTTTATTGAATGAAGGGATATTTGCACAGAACTTTGGTTTTGGAAGATATCATGTTTCACTTGAACATGATTTTGGTATTGTATATATTATGTTAAGTCTATATTTAAAGAAGCTGACACTTGGTGAAATATTAACATTTTATTCTTACATTTGTCTTTGGGAAGCCCTATATAATTGCATACAGAGTTTTGTGTGTTTTCTTTTATTTCTCCGTATTCCTCTGGGTTGTGTTTTATCCTTCAACCAACAGCTGTCAGCATGGCTTGGACATAAGCTAAGATGAAAATAAGAAATGAAATACAGTTAAGAATCACACATAACATAATACAGCAGAGAAATTTAAAAGGCAGTAAAACCAACAGAAACAATAAAAATTGACCGCACAGTCCTATGTACGTTTACTCAGATGTAAGCCTTGTTGAGTTCTGCAGGGCTGAACTCCCAGGTATGTAAGTGGGCAAGGAGAAGGGCTTCACCTGCTCCTCTTTCAGTCACCATATGTATAATCATGCCCGATAAAACTCTGCTGGTCCAAGCCAATGGCAGCCTCCCGTTTATTTTAATCTCTCAGGTTTGTGTCCTATGTAATAGTTGCAATCCTATCAGAAAAATATAATGGGATTGTTAAAAATGCATCTGCTCTACAAAGACCACTTTAATTCTATCTCTTTACTCAATACAGTTTAGAGTATCTTCTTATTACATCTGATTTCACAGATATTATTTATGTTCCCTGCTGTATTAAGGAAGAATAAATGACTATATGGTGATGGTTGAGCAGCTGAAACTGTGGGCACATTCTGTCTGGTTGGGTGGAGTTTATGTTTAATATTTCAATATTTTTCTCTCCCACTGATTAATTAAATTAAACATTGTGTGAGCTCAGGCTGTGTGCTTTCCTTCAGTAAACAATTCATTTATCTTTATTGACTATGCACTATGGGGAACATTTTATGGAAGGAGTTCTCAAGTTTTATGAGAGAGGCTTAGAAATTAAGCAATTTCAATTTATAAATTATGAAGCTCCATGTCTTCTCTATTTGTTTTAGATATTTTTTAAATAGTAGTTGAGTCTGAGAACTTCCAAGTTCTTCACTAGTGCTATGTTCCACTTGGAGTCTTATTGCTCAGTTCAGTGGAGCAGTTTAAGCTACAATTGCTTAAACTATGATCCTATACCACCAATCCATTGGCTCCAGCCTACTGGCCAAGATCCCCCAATACTTAGTGACTGTAACTAAGACCAGTGCATATACTCACCTGCCTTTTACATTGACAGCAGGCTGAGAGGAAGGACGGATCCAGCTTTTCCTAGTTGAAACTCCTGAGCCCCTTTGAGCCACTGAAAAGTTCCGTTGCGCTGGGTGCTGAGCCGAGGGGGTGTCACAGGGTGTCGTAACCAGGATGTAGAGAATTGAGCAGAACGGAAGGCGAGACGCAGGGGGCCACTGAATTTTGGCCTTGCACAGGGTGCTGCTGAAATGTGAAAGACCAAAGTCTGCTGTTGCCAATGCTGTATTCCTTGGGCCATCTTCTGTGACCTGGCTGTTTGAGAGCTGCTTCTTTGTGCTGTATTCCCATCCTGCTGGGCAGAGTGTGAGAATGTTCCAACCATGCAATTGGAATACACACACACACACACGCACACATACGCCATGGGGACGTGGCTCCTGTGCTGCTAATGTTTGAGTAGGCTGCAATGGGTGGAGCTTTTTCGTAGCTGTGGCTGAGCCTCAGATTGGTATAGATATATCATGCAAGATCAAGAGGACAGATTAACAGAGTTGTGTCAAAGAAGCCTAAGGCTGCATACACACTGCTCATTTACTCCAGCTTCAGTGCAATCCCACTGAATCTGTGTACACACACCATAACTCATGATGCAGAGCTACTCTGTAGTTTCTCGAACAATGTTGCTGTTTGATCTGTTTTCCCTCAAACCAACTTCAGTTTGAAAGCCAAACTCAAGCCACATTCATTTTGCAATTAAACCGAAGTGTGTACATTGGAGAAAGCCATTGCATATGCATGGATTACAGCAGCTGATAGCTCCATAAATAGGAGTTGGGGTGGTGGTGGTGCAGGACCGAAGAAACAAAACAGGTCATGTGCATCAGGTAAAGACATCCTCACTCCTTCCCTGCTGTGTACAGCAGCATGAAAGCCTGTCTTGAAGAACTCATCAGGGGAATGACCTCTCTGTGTTTTAAGCTGTTAATGTGTTCATAGCCCGGGGTGTGTGTTTAGTTTTTGACATTCCAGGTAAGCTATTTCCTTTTCAGGGTGGAGCAGAATTTTGTTTGATTCACATTTTTAAGTGAACCCAACTTGCAGCTTCCAAACTAATATACATATTGGAATGCAGCCACCCTTCAGATTTCACACTTTTCTGATACATTTCCTGGTTTTAAAAGTACCAAAATGCATATCTTTACATGTGATCAGATATAAAGTATGTATTTAAGTGCATGTTTCTGTGATAAAATACATATTTAAATACATACATAAAAATACACATTTTTATATGGATTTCCAATCACCACCACAGATTAATGCAGAAGCACAATATAACAGTACATAGGAGTACACGTAGGAGTACATGCAAAATTGAACAATTGCCAGAAATAGACTGATCCATCCTTGCTTCCATTATAAACATCACATTATACACATAGACGTGCACTGTCTTATCTGTTCTTATAGCTTAAATATCCTATTTTTCATTGGCAGCATTATTTCCTGTAGCTTTTAAGGCAGCATAATAAACCTATAAGGCCAAGCATTGTGTTGATTAACTTCAACGAGCTGCTGGTTTATGAGTAATTTCTGATTATTAATGTTATTTCATTAATTAGATTTATTTTTCCCATTAAAAATTTGATTCAAATACATTTGTATTTAAGGGAGAAGAAATCATTGATTTTCAAAGACTTTGGATCAAACCCTATTGAAATGTCCTGTTCTTGGGAAGATTCACATTCCATTGTTCCCAGATTTTTTAAAAGAAGTAAATAGAAGACCCACAACTGCACTGAATGATGGCCACAGTATTTTTTATAATGTGTAGTGTATTTGTGCACTTGTTGTCTCAAAGCCATTCACACGTCACAGAGAACAAACCTGCTTGCTACCATGTGTTACATGAATTCACTGAAAAGAGAGCTGCAGCAATCACAGCTCCCTGAGTAGTACTCCTGCATAATAAATATATTTATTTCCTTTACACTTTATATTTTTAGGTGTACACCTAAAACACAATGTGTGAAGTGGCCATCAGACAGTATCTAATACCTTCCCTTTTTCCGATGTAAAGTTCCAGCTCTTCATACTATCTTTTAATGACTGTATACAACACTAAGTCTAGAAAACTCAGAGTTTCTGGCCCCATTCCAACAACATATTTTAGAATTATGTTAAGGAGTTTAGAGAGTGGCACCTATGCTGGTTAGTATGGACCACTGTTTCCCAAAGTGGGCGATACTGCGATCCAAGGGGGTGTTAGAAGAAAAGGCTAAGGATTTAACCCTATGCAGATACAAAGTGGAGTCCCTAAGACAGTTGGATGGCGCTGTGTGTGCCTCCTTCTGGCAGTTCCTGCAGTCAAGCTGGTGCCAAATGTATTCCTCTGCTTTCCTTTGGACCACATCAGCCAGGCCGAGAGGGGGAGGACCTCCACACACACTGCCCAGGCTTGCGCCCCAGAGAGGTCACTTTGGTGTTGCTCATGCAGCAAAAGCAATGTGGGAGGCAGTAGTTACATGCTACCAATTTCTGCAGCCACAGCAAGCACTGTGATACTCCTGCGGTTAGACTTCACCCCTAGAGGAACTCTTAATTGTCTCTCGAGACAGATGCCGACAATTCCATATGAAGTCATTGAGATGCTAAATAAAATGGCTTCGTGCTTACAGGTTCAGATTCTGTTGGCTTCCTATAGGACTGAGGGGAATGGCCACACAAAATTCTCTATACAGTGGTGCCCCGCAAGACGAATGCCTCGCAAGACGAAAAACCCGCTAGACGAAAGGGTTTTCCGTTTTTCGATGCACTTCACAAGACGAATTTCCCTATGGGCTTGCTTCGCAAAACGAAAAAGTCTTGCGAGTCTTGCGATTTTTCCCCTCCCCCCCTTTTTCTAAGCCGCTAAGCCGCTAATAGCCTTTTAGCCACTAAGCCGCTAAGCCTTTAATAGCCGCTAAACCGCTAATAGCGCTAATCCGCTAAGCCGCTAATAGAGTAGCTTCGCAAGACGAAAAAACCACTAGACAAAGACACTCGCGGAATGGATTAATTTCATCTTGTGAGGCACCACTGTAATAATAATAATAATAATAATAATAATAATAATAATAATAATAATTTATTACGGCCGTAGGCCCATACAGATAAAAACAAGACATAAATAACAGCTTGTGCACGTGGGAAAAAACAGCCGCTAAAACACTACTATAACAATAAAATACTATAAGATGGAATGGCATACTACGCCTTAATTAGCTTGTGGTGCTCCTTGGCAACGCTTTTGGGTAAGGACAGCGACCAGGAACCTAGCCACTTTCAGGGTCGTATGGGTATCCTTGTCCTGCAAGATTTGGGCAAGGTGGAATTTTGGTGGGGTACCCTCTAGTTTCTGTATGATTGATCCCAACAAATTTGCCCGTGGCACCTTGAATAAGGGGCAAGTGAACATAATGTGCTGAAGCGACTCCGGCATCTCCTTATCACATTCGCACACGGCGGAGGCTTGGCCCTTTGAGAATCTATGTCTCAGGACATTGGAGGGAAAAACGTTAAACCTCGCTTTGGTGAAGGCCAGCCTATGGGCAACAGTCGAAAGGGAGGAGAGGTATGATGGAACGCAGTAAGTTAAAGTGATACCAATGTTCTGGGGCGAACAAACACCTCCCCCCAGCGAATAATTTTGCTGTAAATCGATGTCATCCAGTCTTTGGCGGATCAGTCTTTGAGCAGTGATTTGATCTAGTTTTAGGGAATCTAAGGGAGAGATTCCATAGCTCAGGAGTTTGGCATGAATTCTACTAGTCCAAAGGCTGGAGAATTCATCTCGCCATAAACATTGGACAAGGTAATGGTCTGGTAATCTATGCCACAATGATAACCAATAATTGAAGACTTGCTTCCACAGGCAAGTTTCTAAGGATGCGATCTTCAATTCTAGTCGCATGGCTGCGTTGCTTACGCACAGGGGGAGCATTAGGAGCCGACGTAGGAATTGGTTTTGCAGAGTCTCAAGAGGAGCAAGGTCTGTCATCACGGCCCAGAGCGGGGCAGCATAAGCAAGCATGGGAACCACTTTTGCCTTGAACACCTTTAGGGCCGAGGGAACATGCAAAGCTCCACCCGAAAAGAAAAATCGGAGGAGCGCATATGACAGAGTTTTGGCCTTGTTAAGTAGGTGTTGAATTTGTGCTTTCCACCCCAAATTGTATTGAAAAATAACTCCTAGGTATTGAAATTTTAGGACTTGCTCTATTTTTGCTCCACCAAGCTTCCATTCGTATAATCTCCGACTTCTGGCGAAAATCAGAATCTTAGATTTAGCATGGTTGATGGTTAATTGGTTGAGTTGACAATACGTGGCAAAGATCTTCAGAGCTCTGGTTAGTCCAACACGTGTATAAGATAGAATTACCGCGTCGTCCGCATATAAAAGGAGTGGACAGCGGTAATCCGCTAGTCTAGGCGCATGTGTACTTGGAGATGAGTTGACTAGGGGAGCTCGCATGTCGCTGATGAATAGATTGAATAGGCAGGGAGCCAATATACATCCTTGGCGCACTCCCTTGTTTATTGGTATCGAATTTGTGAGGTCGCCCGCAGGAGTAAGTCTCACTCTGGCAAGGGTGGAGCTGACTTATAAGCCATAAGAGTCTTCTATCGATGCCCTGTTTCGCAAGTTTCTCCCAAAGAATATTTCTAGGAACGCTGTCAAAGGCTGCCTTAAGATCTAAGAAGGCAGCACACAGGTAGCCTCGGGGAGGGGAGGAGTACTTCCGTGCCAGATGGTAAAGAACTATTGCGTGATCAGTTGTAGAGCGTTTAATTCTGAACCCTGCTTGTTCGTGGCCAATCTGGTTAGTCTCATCTACCCATCGCAATAGTTTCGTCAGCAAAAAGCTGGCATAAATTTTCCCTATGATCGAAAGGAGGCTGATGTTACGGTAATTTTCCGGCTCCATTGGAGAACCTTTTTTATGAATTGGTACTATAATGGCCTCCTTCCATATTTTGGGGATGAGACCAGAAGCGTTGATTGCGTCGAAGGTTTTGGCCAAGATGCCAGCCCACCATTTTGGGTGTAGTTTGATGGCTTCAGCAGGGATCAGGTCGGGCCCAGGGGCTTTGCCCGGTTTCAGCTGAGCTATTAGCTTGGCTATTTCGTCAGGATCGGTGGGAGGCCAAATAGGTAGGTAGGAAAACAGATGCATCAGATGGTCGGAGGGAGCATCTGCCTGTGAGAAACATTTCTTCAGGAACAATTCCCATGTCGGTGCAGGGATGACTGCCCTTGGGTATTTCCTCACCCTTCTGTTAATCAGAGACCAGAATTCCCTGGATCTATGTGGTTTTGAAGCAGTAATCAAGGCCTGCCAGCGATTATGTTGCCACTCACGTTTGGCAATTTTCTGCGTGTTTGTAAACTTGCTTGGCTTGTGCATAACTAGCTGGCAGAGTAGATGCATCGGAGGTCTTATATACATTATATATAGCACGAAGGCGCTGTCTTGCTTGTTTGCACTGAGAGTTATACCAGGGGGCACCGTAAGTATACTCGTTTCGATTTAATATTTCGGGTGGTAACCTGAAGAAGGACGTAAGATCAGTCGTATGATGGTGGAAGCGTTTCAACACTATGCTATACTCGTCTGAGGCAGAGCCTATGTAGGGATGGGGCCCGAGGATTTCTTTTTGAAAGAATTCCTGATACCTTTGAGCCTGGGTCTCCGACCATTTGATTCCTCTTACTTGGAGAGATTCGTTGGTTACCATCTGGGTCGAATGTCTATGGGCCTCCGACTGCCAGTTCAGGGAGAGCTTGGCTACAAGGGGAAGATGATCACTAGCTTGTACATTCTCGATCTTAAAGGTGGAGTTACACTTAAGTAGATCACTGGAAACCAGCAGGTAATCGAGAACGCTGTTTGATTTAACGCTCAGATGAGTGAAATCCCCTGGAATATCAGGGAGGCATGTTCCATTTAGGGGGACCAGATTTAAACGGATGGCCATTTGGTAGAGGAATACTCCAGCCTCATTAACTCGTTGGTCTTTAGAAGTTCTCCTCATGATATGTTCCAGCTCATAATTATCAAGGTTTGGGGTAACCCACCATTTGGCTTTGGTCAGCGAGTCCCAATTTGCTGCTGTGCGGGCATTAAAATCGCCACCTATTATGGCCGGGGTGTTAGGAAACTTGACATAGCATGAGAGCAAATGCTCTTCTAGCGAGCCCCATTTAGAGCCCAGTTCGGAGGAAGAACCCCCGGGTGGCAAGTAAACATTTGTAACTAGAAGTGAGATCTTTTCCCCCGCAATCAGCCCGGTAAGGGCGTAAGGAGGCAAGGCCTGTACTAGAGTAAATTTAGAACGTAAGTTGAGGGAGATGCCTATTATTAGGCCCCCTTTAGGGCGGCCTCCTTTCAGGGAGGGGCAGGCAGGGAGTTCTAGAAGCTCAAAGCCATTTAGATCAATTCTCTCTACTTCCCACGATTCTTGGAACAAGATGATATGAAACAGGTTAATATACTCCAAGAATTCTGGGTCAAGTTTTTTCCCCCTCCAGCCCGCAATGTTCCAGCTGAGGACTGATAGGGGGGAGTTCCTGTTGTAACCAATTCGCTGTCATTTCAGGGAGGGATGTGAGTCCTTTGGAGGCAAGGCAGACCCCATGAAAAAGTCGGTTATTTTACTTTGCATAGCAGGCACCTGCTGAAGGTACCTAATCTTGAAGTTGGTAGTGAGGTATTCTGACTGGGGCGACAAAATGGGTCTCCCGCTGGCTAACCCAAGGGCAGACACTTCAGTGGGAAACTCCACAGGATTTGCTGAGACTGCCCCACCGCAAGGTCTAAAGGTCGCCGATGAAACCATTTGGTTTATATGTCCGGACGGGTCTTCAATCAAATCCGGGCCATTTTTTGATGTAGGTGAGACACTCCCCTGACCTGATGCTGGCAAAGGTACAGGGGATGTTCGGCGTACTGGTACCGTTTGTATGTCGGGTCTATGCCGCTCAGGGGAGTATGAGGACTCCAGTTCCGGCATTGATGGATTAGATGGTAAGGAGTTGTTTTGGTGGAAGGAACTCTGAGTTACACTCCTCAGCGGGGGACTCTTGGAGGGCGAGTACAGGGCACCACTGTACTATTTGGGTGTGTGAAATTCTGGGGAGTGTAATTTCACCAAATATTCTTAGAGAGGAGTCAAAATTCTTCAACAATTTTTCACAAGAAAAAAAAAAGACTTCTGAGAAAATTCAGCTCACTTAATGTTAAACGAATCTCTATTGCAAATCCACATTGGTAGATGAAGGAAGCAACGGGCTGGGAGAGAAGGATGAATGAGTAAGTCAACAGTTGGGCCTAAAATTCATGGCTGGTGAAACTGAGAAGGCCATTTTTAATTTATTTTCAGTTCATTCTTCAGGAGTGGACTGAATTTATTCAACTGTTTGAAAAAGAACATTTTCATAATTTTTTCAGAAAATTATTTTCTGAGAATGTTTGGTTCAGCCCTAGTTTTCTACTTATCTTTAGTTGTGAATTAAAGTGTAGCCTTGCATCTACTCTCCTGATATTTTGATTCTATGGCAAAGGAGAAAGGAGCAAAGTCATAGACACAAAGATGTAACTTAAACCACAATCCAGCCAGTTCCTTCAGCCTTAGCTCAGAGGTCATGCGTCTAAAACCATTTGCATCGTTATTAACTGCTTCCCAGTTCTCTTTAAAAAAATCCAAAGCACATTTTTGCACTCTTAACATTGCAGTGCATTTCAGCTTTCTTCCCACATCAACTGTGACAAGCCATACATTGTTGGAAGGCAACTTTTCCCCCTGTAATAATCTACACTGGAGATGTACTTGATTTGACACAAATAGGACATTTCAGATTTGCAAATCAAATTTAGAATGGTTTTTGTTTTGTTTTTTTGCTAATAAATTCCGCTGTGAAGCCACAAACTTTGAGGACCTCAATGAGTTTGACAAACTTGAACTGTCTTTGGAATTTCTAAGTTGTGAGTTCATTAATGGGTGGGTTTATGAATTTTTAATTCATGATTAAACACTTTTATTTAAATATTTAATCAGTAATATAATAAAATGGCTCTTTAAACTTCAGTTACTGCAGTATTGAGTTAGAGCCCATGAAACATTGAAATAAGAAACTGTGAATGGTTAATTAATGATTTATAACATTCCGACTGCAATATTTTTCTTTTCTTTCTAGGAGTAAGTCCCATTAGGAGTAAGTCATGCATAATATTGCATTGTTAAAGTATATCAATTCTAACACAACACCTAGCTTTTTACATATGACCACCTGAGCAACACCTCCAAAATCCAGTCTCCTGCCCCCCATTGCACCAGTAAGATTTGATGTGCTGGCTGAAAAGTGGGAGAAGTTGGGGGAGATAGGCCTTTCAAACTTAACCTTGGTTTCTCCGTCCAAACTTTCTCTATACTCCCAGCTGGCCAACCTAAAGCTTAACTGGTGGTAGGACAACCTTCTGTTTTGGTCTGAAAAACATGCAGAACCTCCCCCTGCTTGCGAGCTCAGCTTCTGATCACTGCAACCCAATCAGGCACACTGACAGCTGCACCCATTATCTATGGTCTCTGGTACGCAGGAGCTGGAAAAGTGGCAAGTTTGGTAAATGCATTCTGATTCTGGAGGAGAAGATACCTGAGGTCAGTTGTTCCAGGCCATTTTCCAGCACATTTATATGGTGTGTTCACCAAAGCAGAGATGTGAGCAAGTGTCTTTTACATTGTATCCCTAAACAGTTTAGGACTAGGATATTTGAAGGGCTTCTTTTTCAAACATTCTTTTACAACATCTGGTTAAAACACCTTGGGATTTTATGAAAGAGTTATTAATAGGTAATCTGTTTGATATGATTTAGATGGTGTCATGATTGGTCACAGCCACCAGAAAACTGTGGGCAGACTCATTAATGAGTTTGACTAATATTGGGTGTTCTGCTATTTATTTCAATGTGTTTTTGTGTATACATTTAAGTTGTGAAATATTTTAATGTGTGCCATTAATGTACATTTTGCTTTTAAAACTTTAATTTATGCTATGAATGGATGTTAGGTTTGCAAAGGTTATGAGTAATAAAGTAGGTTGCCATTGGGCTCCAGTTGGGACGTGTCAGAGACGTCTTCCGTTCTGGTACTGACTCAGGATGCTGCCCAGCTGCAGGATGCGCAACTTCCTTTTTTTAGGAAGACCCCAAAATTGATACGTTTTTTGGGGGGGACAAAAATAGTGATTTTAAGCTTTTGGAGCTGTTTCCACTTTTTTCCATCGTGTTGCTATATATTCAGGTTTTCCCTGACATCTGCCCCCCCCCCCCGATGCCATTTTTACACCCGAAAACCAGGACATGTGAGGAATTTTCCTGATGTATGGCAAGCCTACCTAAAGGTTTTTGTTCTCCAGTTCCTTTGGTTTGGTTTTTCCCTCCTTCTGTGGATTTAATATCTGACTTTGGGATTTTAGCCATTTTCCTGTTCAGTTTCATTGTTTAATGGATTTCTTATTGTTTTAAATGATGTTGCAAACTAACTTTGAGGTCCTTTGAATGTCTGAGAGATTCCATATAAATATCAATAATAATAAATTTCAAAACTACAAATGAGTTTTATGTAGATTAAAGCATTATGAACAAGATGAAAACATCTTTGCAAATGTAATGTGTGACACTCACACAAAAAATAAAGGTGGTTGTGTTGGCCCTTGAAAAAAATTCAAAATAACATGATGGCAATACTTTTATTAGGCCAATCAAAATATCATAAAATATTGTACAAGCCTTAAAGTTCTCCATAACTGTTCATCAGGCTAGATGAGAGCAACGGAGGTGGGAGAAATAAAACTTTGGTTGATGTTGAAGTTACAAAGCCTGAAACCAATCACAGTCATAAGAGGATCTGTGGGAAGAGATGTGGCATCTATGGCTTCAGCATCCCCCCCACCCCCACCCCAAGCGCTCTGTTTATAATCTAACCTGATGAAGAGTTAGAAAAGTGGAAAACCTGCAAGCTAATTTGTGGTATTTGGGTTAGCCTAATAATATGGATACGGAAATCTTAAGTTATCTGCCTCAAACTCTGCAGCAGCTTGAATGCATACACAGCGCTCAGAGTAACCACCGTCCAGTCCCATTGGCTCGTCCAGTGCTGGTGAATGCTGTAGCACTGAACTAAATAGAGCAGTGCCTGCTCTTCGGAATCCAAACCAGCTCCTGCCTTCCAAACACAAGTGCTCTCTCTATGTATCACAGTCCCTAAATCATTTGCATCAATTTCAATGAGATGGTATAAACAAGCCTTGAATACCAGTTATATGCAGGGCTTTTTTCCTGGGAGGATGCAGAGGTACGCATACTCCTAAATATTTTGTGAATCTAAGTTTGGCCTCATTGAGGGACAGTTTTTCAATATGAGTGGGAAAATGAGAGTGCCCCTAAACATTTTTTAAGGAAAAAAGGACTGGTTATATGCAATAAAAGATGTATTTTTAAGTTAGGGTGGGGGGACTGCAAGTAAGCAGGTGTATTTTCTCAAGCAGTTAGCATGTTCTAGTCAGAGATGTTTTGCTGAAGTAGAGGGGATTCTGAAAGACCCAGCGTCCTAGCACTTTTGTCTATTTTACCAGATAAGCAGAGAATACTGTTATACGAATCTAGCAATATTTCAATACTGAGCTAGAAATATTTCTTCTGGCTGCAGGCCCACCTGGAAATTGGTAATTGTAGAGTTTCCATGTTTCAAAAAGTGAAAATCCAGACACAAAATCGCAAAACAAAAAAAGAAATTTCCAAAATCTTCCAGCATGAGTTGATATAGACTTTTTAGAACATTCCAGCAAATTCCACCCAGACACTGTTTTTGATGGCCAAATGCAGCTATGTCTAGGAAATTCCAGGCATATGGCAACTCTAGTAATTCAAAAGTGTCTGCCCTCTGTTACCAAGAAAGATTGGCTAGACCAGGGGTAGTCAACCTTTTTATACCTACCTCCCACAAATGCATCTTTCTTGATGGTAAAATTTCCTTACCGCCCACCAGCGCTCGATGGGTGGAGGATTCAGCTTGTGCCATAGAACCCCCTACTGCCCACCTAGAATCCTGAAACATCCACTAGTGGGCGGTAGGGACCAGGCTGACAACCCCTGGGCTAGCCAAATATGGCAGCACGTAGTAGCAGAAAAGCAGGCACAACCACACCAAATTCTGTAGGACTAACCTACAGGCACAGGCTAACCATTTTGTTGACACCTAGTTTCCCTTTATGACATACGTAGTTGAGGGCGTGCAAGGTGGGTGTCAGAGACGTTACCTTCCTGACAAGCAGCGAAAAGGCAGACACAGAGGAAGAAGGGACAGGCAGTGAGAAATTCCTAAGGGAGGGGGGAGAAGCAGTGAGCAGCCGTAATTTGCCCCTGTACACAGGGAGAAGGAGAGGGAGGCACAGTGTGCAGGAATGAAACATGCCAGCTCTGAGAATGAAACAACAGAGGGAGGGGAGGAAATCGGGGAGGTAGAATCTCCGAGGACCCATAGATTAACTTGGCTAGCAGAAAGGCGCATGTCTGGGAGAAAGAAAAGGTGGGGTTTCCTTGTTGGGGCCAGAAGAAGAGGACAGATTTGGCAACTGGGTCATCAAGTGAGGAATGTGTTAACTGAGCTCTGTCTGGAGCTCTCTGTAATGCACCAATAAATCTTAAATAATTAACTGTCGGAGGTCGTGTCTTGTGTGGGAGAGACACAGAACCCGAAAGTAGGAGACCGCCTGAGTCTCACAGAACCTTTTAGAAAGATATTTACCCATGTTTATATCCTGGCAATACTTAGCAGGAAGTAGATATGCTGCCAGTACTCCAGATCCTTGCTCTCAGCTATTTGGAAATTAAACCATGTCTGGTTGGTTATTTGTATGTTTTTTGTTGAAAACACTACAAATCAGCTTTAATAAAGATCATATGTAAATGTACGTAGTGATCCAGATCCTTTGTGTTTGTGGTATATCATCAGACTGGTCTTGGGTGTTTTCACTGTCTAATCAAAATATTATAAAATCCTCTTCTCCTCTCTGCCTTTCTACTGTCCACTTCTATTCCACTGACTTGGTGTCATCTGTTCCCACAATTCGGCTTGCAGTAGATGGATGCTATTGGGGTTCCATCTTCCCTACACGTTTTCTCTGCCTTTGGCACCCCTTGGAGTTCTTGGCTCCTCCCCTTCTGCCTTCTCTGGTATCCCTGAGCAACATTCACTTCAGGTCCAAATAAGCCAGTTAGTTACCCGTGCCAGATCCAGAGTTCAGGCCCTGCAAGATTACTATTTCTCCATTAATGAAAGATCCCACTAAAGTTTATTTTATGCTGCTTCCTTCCACTATGTGCTTCTGGTGCTTTCTGTCTGCCAGTATTTCCTCTCCTCTCCTGCTTTGAGGTGCCCAGGCTGATGATTCATTTGGTGTAGCTGATAAGTTTCTTGTCTGCGCTGTTATTTCCCAAGCCCTTGCTCACCATTAAAGCTGGCTGGGTTGGAAGCAGCTGGCTAGTAAGCTAGGCTAAATATCAGAACATCTATTGGCGGGGGGTGGGGGGAGCTTATGCATATTTGAAGTATTTGGGGCTTACACAAACACAGAGTGACACAGATTTAAATCTCTGTGTCCTAAAGGAGAGACTCTGATTGCCTGCAGAGAGTCTATTTTTGCACATTGAGTGAGCCGTAGAGCAAAGCAAGATGAGTACGAATGTCTGCTAGGGACTCAGTACCACTTAGAATCCATCAGCTTCTCTTCATTCTGTTGTCTGTGTAGGCTGGCATATCTTCCATTTGACAGTGTTAGCTTGCAAAGCACCCCAAAAGATCTTAAACCATCAATCTTTAGCCAGAAGAACCACTACTTGAATGGTAAAGGATATTAACAAAATAAAATAAAATAAAATTTCATCTCTGCATCTGAACTGATCCACCTTCTTTCTTTTCTAAGTATATATTCTCAGAGGTGTCTTATATGGCTACATCCAGCCTCCAACAAGTTCTAGAGGTCCTAACACCCCCCCCCCCCCATACCAGCCCCTGCATGGGTCTGGAATAGGCAAGCACAGGACAATGGGGCAGGTCAGGGAAGAGCCATGACAAAACAAGGATGGTGTGGTAACCTCTGAGGTCATGCAGAGTATCTGGCAGAATGCGGCTTTGCAGCCCATAACCCTAGTTACCTGTTAGGATATGGTTTTACTGATCACACCAATGAAATATTGACTGTCTGGCAACCTGACCATCTACTTATCACATGCCCCTCTTTTTTATTTTAAATCATTTTTATTACATTTCCAAAAACATTCCCAAACATTTATTGTCACAGGCAATTTTTTCACAACATTTTTTTTCTTGACTTCCCACCCCTCCTTTCCCAATGTTTGTTTTTTACTTCTTCATTTTATTAGCTGTTTTACAATACGTATGATTTTATTATAGAAACTTCACTAACACTAAATATTTCAAGAATCCACTGCTTCTACTTCAAATCCTGCCTGTGACTTCATGTCTGGGTGATACTTGGATAGATAATCCATCCGTGGTCTCCATCCCTCCTTAAACACTTTGTCCTTAGCTCCTCTTCTTTTCGCTATTTCAGCATAGTCCATGCGTTTCATAAGCCATTCCTCCTTCATGCCTTGGGCTGCCATAGCCAGAAGAGATCTGAGTTCATTTAAAGTAGCTAGGTGTTCCCTTACTACCACTTTTCCTGTATTGGGCTCCCTCCTTACATCGTTTATTCTGTTATCACTTGGGGTGTATATATTTAGGACCCATCTTATTTTTGTGATTGTTGTTTTAAACTCTTTTAAAAATTATTTTTCTTTAATTTCCACCAATAAGTACAACATCACTTTTTCAAAATAAGAGCTGTAAAACACAAAAATTGGAATTTAACAGTAACACACACAATGTCATCTACAAAATCAGCCATCCAAAAAGTACAGTCTCACTAAGAAGTCTGACCACATTCCAAACTAGCAAACTAACATTTCAACTGTCAAAACTAAAGCTTGGGCCTCATCATTTAATCAATATTGTAGAAAGGAATCATATTAGAAGTCAAAGAGAGGAAAGCCAAGTTCCTGGAGACAATTTCCAGTACCATTTTAGTATCAATTTTGATATACAGACACTTGTGCTGCAAACTATGATTTGTTGCATTCTGATTCTTTATTTTTTAACTTGTTCAGATGATTTCTGGTGATTAAGGATGGAACTGCACAATATGCTCAACATGAGGCTGCCGTTGCACCAAAAGTGGCAGCTCCATGTTGAATTCGGCTCCCTATTCTCCATAAGGCTAAGCACACTTTCACATCTTTGACTGACAGGGACAGAGAAACATATAATAGGATGGTGTCATTATATAGGTCCAGAAATCTAAAAGTTAGGGCCACCTCACGAATGCTCCTCTCCGCCTCCACTGCCTCCTTCTCCAATGTTTAAACAAAGCAGCATCAGCCCAGCTGTGGCCACCCCAGCCCAACCACAAAGCCTCACTCTGAGAAACGATGCAATGCTGGAGCACTGCTGGATGTTGCTCTGTGGCTTCATGTCTGGCAGGCAGTGGCAGTGGGCAGGTGGAAAGCTGGCTGGCCATCAGATGCACTGGGGGCAGATGTTGCATGGACAAGCAGGCCATGGACACTGGAATGGTGTATACAATCCACTGCCCCCTTTGATCCACCACCTGAGGCATGTGGAGGTGCCACATGCATGTAGCTCCACCCTATCCTTATGCCCTGGGTGGGTGTTCCCCTCTACTCAGTTTCAGTCACGTTGAGGACCACAGTTCAAGAAGGACACTGACAAACTGGAACGTGTCCAGAGGAGGGCAACCAAAATAGTCAAAGGCCTGGAAACGATGCCTTATGAGGAACGGCCAAGGGAGCTGGACATGTTTAGCCTGGAGAAGAGGAGCTTAAGGGGTGATATGATAGCCATGTTCAAATATATAAAAGGATGTCACATAGAGGAGGGAGAAAGGTTGTTTTCTGCTGCTCCAGAGAAGCGGACACTGAGCAATGGATCCAAACTACAAGAAAGAAGATTCTACCTAAACATTAGGAAGAACTTCCTGACAGTAAGAGCTTTTCGACAGTGGAATTTGCTGCCAAGGAGTGTGGTGGAGTCTCCTTCTTTGGAGGTCTTTAAGCAGAGGCTTGACAACCATATGTCAGGAGTGCTCTGATGGTGTTTCCTGCTTGGCAGGGGGTTGGACTCGATGGCCCTTGTGGTCTCTTCCAACTCTATGATTCTATGATTCTATGAAGAGGAGAATGAGGCTGTGTCTGCTGACCCCTATGCCTACGTTTGTGTTTCCATCATGCCCCCAGCCACACAAGAGAAAGATCCTGTTGTTTTGACATAGGTTCTCTATGTGACTGGGAATCCTGATCATGTGGGGCTCTCATCAAGAGGATGGCATACAGCATGCTCCCCTTTGCAAAAGATTCCCCTGCCCCACAACAAGTGGACTGCAGCGTAGGTAGTAGCAGGACCAGCCCAAGACATTTGGGCTTCTGAGGCAAAGCACAAAATGGCACCTCCCATCCACTAGGGAAGAAAGGGTAAGCGAAGATCACTCGGGAACTAAATCAGGAACAATGGTCGGGAACTAGCATCACCTGTTTGCTAAGAGGTTGCTGTAGAGGCGGCACTGGGGTGGCTGCCAAGGAGATGGCAGGTGCAGCCTCCCTGGAGAGGGCCACAGCTGTCATTACTACCATGGCATCATCAGCGGGAAATGCATTCACTGGAGGCATTCCCCTGAGGATCCTGCTGCCTGGGGCAGCTGCCTCACCTTGCCCCGTGGGTGGGGTGGCCCTGGGATGTGGGAATGGGTTGGCAAAGGCCGAGTCACAAAGTAGACTAGAACGCTCAAATAAAGTTTAAGCATAGTTTGTTAACCTGAAATGGCCATTGAACTAAACTACACCCTAGTGAAATCAAGTTCCATGGAGTAAACTGGGAATTATAAGACACTGAATTTGTGTCAGTGAATGTTTAAGATAAGACCCATTTGAATGTTTTAAAAATCTGTGTGTAGTTGGCCATTAAAGAATTAGGCGTAAGGTAACAAAGAAAAGACATCTTAGAATCACCTTGTGCCATATCATCCTTAAGACACTCTCTTTGCCTTGGTCACTCTATTGTTCAACCATTGCTCACTAGAATAAAACATTGGTTGCTAGGCTTTATCTGTGAAATGTGAAGGGATATCTGAAATGAATATTTAAAGTAATATGAATATCTGAAAAGCATTTGAGGTTTGCTTCTACTAATTTGAATCCATTTTGGACCTTTGTCTTCCAATTTGGCCATTTTCCCAATTACAATTGGGGTGTTGTTGTCACACATTGAGGCAATGGGGCATATATCATTTTAGGATGAATGAATTACAAAAGATACAAAGACCCTCAGAGCAAACTCAAACATCAAGGTTATTAAGAGTTCTAAAAAAGGAAGGCAAAGTAGTGGCTTCAGCAAATATGTAAATATTATTTAATGAAAAGAAACTTCACTTCAGGTTACAAATGGGATAAGACCCATTCATTTCTATTCCGTGCAAAGGGCTTTTGAAGTTCCACTTCACTATATTTCTTCAGCAATTCAGTTTTAAAAGCAATGAACTAAAGCATTGTCTTTGGTATGTAGTTTGGTGGTACCGGTACTCCTAC
This sequence comes from Podarcis bocagei, assembly GCF_964188305.1. Taxonomy (NCBI): domain Eukaryota; kingdom Metazoa; phylum Chordata; class Lepidosauria; order Squamata; family Lacertidae; genus Podarcis; species Podarcis bocagei. The sequence continues at coordinate 2,637,974 of NC_138137.1, forward strand.
CTAGATCCATCTTTGTCCCTGGAGGCGCAGATTACCTCTGTGGTAAGGAGCATCTATTACCGAATCAGTGAGCAATCAGTCCTGAGTGCTCACTGGAAGGATCCTGAAGCTGAGGCTCCAATACTTTGGCCACCTCATGAAGAGAAGACTCCCTGGAAAAGACCCTTATGTTGGGAAGATGGAGGGCACAAGGAGAAGGGGACGACAGAGGACGAGATGGTTGGATAGTGTTCTCAAAGCTACCAGCATGAGTTTGACCAAAATGCGGGAGGCAGTGGAAGACAGGAGTGCCTGGCGTGCTCTGGTCCATGGGGTCACGAAGAGGCGGACACGACTAAACAACAACAACAACAACAAATTACCGAATTTGGTTGGTAGGTCTACCACATCCTTTCCTCAACATGGATAGTTTGACCATCGTGATTGGTACATTGATGACCTCATGATTTTACTATTGTAATGCTGTTTGTGTGGGCTTCCCTTGAGATTGGCCCAGAAGCTGCAACTTGTACAGAAAGCTGTGGCCAGATTGTTGAGTGGAGCACCTGCATATTACACTTGTGTTGAGGAACCAACACTGACTGCCAGTCAGCTACTGTTCAAGGTCTTATTAACAAATAAAGCCCTGAACAACTTGGGACCAGGTTACCTAAAAGCCCACCTTTCCTTGTAAAGACCAGTAAGAGCCTACTTAAATCATCTGGGGAAATCCTACTCATGGTACCATAACCCTACAGAATGCTATTGGGCAGTAACCCCAAAAGGCATTTTCCGCTATTGCCTTTGAATTATGCATAAGACCCTTAATTGTGTCCTACATGAAGCAGCAACCATCAGTTGCTTCAGATGTTTTGTAAAGACGTATACAGTGGTGCCTCGCAAGACGAAATTAATTCGTTCCGCGAGTTTTGCCGTCTAGCGAATTTTTCGTCTTGCGAAGCACGGTTTAAACGGCTTAACAAAGTCGCAAGACGTTTTCGTCTTGCGAAGCAAGCCATAGGGAAATTCGTCTTGCGAGGCAAATCGCGGACGAAAAAACCTTTCGTCTAGCGAGTTTTTTGTCTTGCGAGGCATTCGTCTTGCGAGGTACCACTGTATTTTTGCCTGGGCTTTCATTATTAATTGTTTGTTTGTTTGTTTGTTTGTTTGTTTGTTTGTTTGATTGACTGACTAATTGATTATATGCCGCCCATCTAAATGCACAATATGACATCACACACTAAAAGCTTCCCTTCTTCAGAGTTATGTTAAAAATCACATAGCTGTATATCTGTTTGACATCTGCCGGGAGGATGTTTCACAGGGCGGGCGCCACTACCCAAAAGGCCTCTACCTGGTTCCCTGTAATTTCATTTCTCGCAATGAGGGAACCACTAGAAGGCCCTCAGAGGAGGACCTCCATGTCTGGGCTGGATGAACGATGCAGGTGGAGATGCTCCTTCAGGAATACAGGGCCGAGGCCATTTAGGGCTTTCAAGGTCAGCACCAACACTTTGAATTGTGCTCAGAAACGAACTGGGAGCCAATGTAGGTCTTTCAGGACTGGTGTAATATAGTCCCAGTGGCCATTACCACTCACTAGGTTAGCTGCCGCATTCTGGATTAGTAGTATTTCCGAGTAACCTTCAAAGGTAACCATATATAGAGCACATTGCAGTAGTCAAAGCAGGAAATAACCAGAACATGTGCCACCCTGGCCAGACAATGTGCAGGCAGGTAGGGTCTCAGCCAGCATACCAGATAGAGCTGGTAGACAGCTGCCCTGGGCACAGAACTGACCTATGCCTCCATGAGTCCAGAATGACCCCCAGGCTGTGCACCTGGTCCTTTAGGGACCCCCATTCAGGGGCCAGTGAGTCCCCCACACCTGCTCGCCCCCTGTCCCCCAGAAACAGTACTTCTGACTTGTCAGGATTCAGCCTCAATCTGTTAACCACCACCCATCCTCCAACTGCCTCCAGACTCTCACACAGCTTGTTCACTGCCTTCACTGGTTCCAGTTTAAATGAGAGGTAGAGCTGGGTATCATCTGCATACTGGTGAACACCCAGCCAAAATCCCCTTATCTCTCCCAGCGGTTTAGTAACTCATTCAAAGTTACTAAAAGCACAGGCAGATTTGTACAGGAATGGATTAGGCCCCAAACCAAGGATTATAAATATTTTGTTCTCTCCTTTCTATATTGTGCATTTATGCATATATTGGAGCCATGTTCATTATACTGCTGAGTAGCCTTTTGATGCCGCTGCAAACATCACTTCACCAGGAGAGAAACTGGAAGAGAGACACTGTCCCTGGTGTTACCAGAATGTGTGATGTCTTAGTGGCACAATATCATCCTTCAGTTGGTTCAGGTTCCAATAGAATGAGGGGCCCACAGGGTGACACCTGGCTTGAGAGCAGTACATGTGAAAAGGATCTAGGAGTCTTGGTTGACCACAAACTTGACATGAGCCAACAGTGTGATGCGGCAGCTAAAAAAGCCAATGCAATTCTGGGCTGCATCAATAGGAGTATAGCATCTAGATCAAGGGAAGTAATAGTGCCACTGTATTCTGCTCTGGTCAGACCTCACCTGGAGTACTGTGTCCAGTTCTGGGCACCACAGTTCAAGAAGGACACTGACAAACTGGAACGTGTCCAGAGGAGGGCAACCAAAATGGTCAAAGGCCTGGAAACGATGCCTTATGAGGAACGGCTAAGGGAGCTGGGCATGTTTAGCCTGGAGAAGAGGAGCTTAAGGGGTGATATGATAGCCATGTTCAAATATATAAAAGGATGTCATATAGAGGAGGGAGAAAGGTTGTTTTCTGCTGCTCCAGGGAAGCGGACACGGAGCAATGGATCCAAACTACAAGAAAGAAGATTCCACCTAAACATTAAGAAGAAGTTCCTGACAGTAAGAGCTGTTTGACAGTGGAATTTGCTGCCAAGGAGTGTGGTGGAGTCTCCTCCTTTGGAGGTCTTTAAGCAGAGGCTTGACAACCATATGTCAGGAGTGCTCTGATGGTGTTTCCTGCTTGGCAGGGAGTTGGACTCGATGGCCCTTGTGGTCTCTTCCAACTCTATGATTCTATGATTCTATGAGGGGCCCACGGCCTCCATACAGCTGTGATGTAGGTACAGTCCTCTTCTGAGTGGTTAATGGCTGCTCCACTGTTTTCTATGTTGGGGATGCCCCAAGCAAGGAAAACGAGGCAATAATATGTCCATGCAGAGGCTTTTGCATATGTGCAAGGAAGCCACTGAATACAGTACTGTAGATTGCTGGGTTTGTGTTTTTTTAAGTTAATGTTTTATTGCTCATGATTCAGTGCTGACAATATTGTTCCCTGATTCCAGACAAACTGTTCTTTAACTTTGAAAATGATTTGGCTATTAAAATTCCATCACAGTAATCTCATTCCAAACTGAATCCAAAAAGCATTTGAAGCATATTAATTTTACTTGGCTACCTGCTTTGTTAATTAAACTGATGAGGCGAATTATTTGCTCATTTCGAGGCTGACATTAAGTGACATTTTGTGGTGACATCCGATATTTCTATGCTAATTGAATAACTTTTTGATTTGTATACCCTAGGTTGATTTGTGAAGTGTTTGAGCATCGGAGAAAATTATAGCAGCAGATAATAAGTAATTTAAGTGATTTACAAGTGGAGTTACTAACATTTTGAATGCAGGTGGCTGTATATATTGAAATGCACTCAGGAGCTGAGTTGAACTGCCACTCTTATGTTTTGTTTTCATAAGGAATTTAAAATTAAAATGCAGTATTCAAAATTGGATGCTTATATGTCCAAGAATTGCTGGAAACAATTTCAAAGATGAAGTGGGGCAAAATAAGATAAAGAAAGGCCTTTGAAACAAAAATTAAAGCACAGTTGATTTTACAGAAGGATGGGTGAATAATTGGCAACAGTCCCAAAACATGGTTGAGCAGATGGGAGGAAACTCATTTTATGGATGTAATGATAGGCAGTCTACCATCTAATAGAGAAAGTTGCTTTAAAGACTGCAAAAGACTTGTGCAATAAGGAACAATATATGGTTTTCCAGTTCTAGGTCAGAGAATTGAGGGAGGAGTCAAGAGCAGCAGACTGGAAAATACATTGTTGAGAGCATAGCCAGTAAAAAAATATTTGATGTATCAAGGCCTCTGTCCTGTCTTGCTAAATTAGGGCAGTGTTAAATCAACAAAGGCTCTGGGTTACAGATAACAAGTGGCACTTGGACAGATGACTGGTGTCCAAGGTACACATACCATGTGGCATAGGAGCCAACTCTTCGGGGCTTCGGCCCTCCCAATAAAATATTTGAGGGGGTTGCTCCCACCCCCCAAAGCTGGTGGACATTGCCATCCAAATGGTGTGCGTTTGCTGCATCATATGGTTGATTAGGCAGGGCAGGGCTCAGCTGGGGCCCCTCAATGTTTTATTCAAGTTGGCACCCCTGCCATGTGTCCTGAGCCAAACATGATAGCACAAACTACTTCTGCTTTTTCCATCATGATAGTCTGTGTGAGAGGCTAGATGTACATCTATTTTCTTGAGGGCCATTCTGCTCTCCAAACTGCATTCCAGGGGCCAGAGGCATCTTTCATTGCAGAATCTGATGCCCTCAATCAACACCATAAGGGTTGGCATTGTGTTGTAGAAATACCTTTCCAGTTATGGGCAAATGTGTTCAGGCATAACATTACAAACAAACATGTACATTTGCATATTATAGGATGATACGGTGGACGTTCAGTAGCCACTGACTCCTAGTGAGTTAGAAAGTTGTTTCCTTCAACAGGCTTTTGGGAACTGACTGCTTTTAATGAAAGGGCTGGTGCTGTGCTGTTTTTATTGCAATTATATGTATGTTTTTAATAGATCAGAGAGAGAGAGAGAGAATTTGCATTCTATTAAGGTTTAATTGCTTTTTAGTGATCTCCCCTGCTTTTAGCTGCTCCTGTTTTATATATACTACCTTGAGTCCCGTCAGGGGAAAAAAGGGATATAAATATAATAATCAATGTTTTTTTCTGGGGGTACTGACGGGTGTACAGTACCAGCACCTTTTTTCTAGAAGAAAAGCAATAATAATAATAATAGCACCAACATAACACCAGAAAACCCAGTGTTGCACCAACATCACTGAAACATATAACTGCTCTCGTAGGCTGAAATACCAGCACAGATATTTAGGCTCAGGGTTTGGGGTGTCAGCAGCTGGCTGTTCTATCTCTTTTTTATAATGAGTAACAGATAAGCATTTGTCTCAACTTCTATCAGTCCAGAAAAATATGTATTTATGCTGCTAGTAATTAAATAGCTACAAAACAGACCGCTATTGTTGTGGCTAAATTGCATTAAAATGTTTGGATAATAACAAGAGAGATTGTTACAATAATGAGGAATGATGCTGCTATGGTAAATTTCCATGCTGGTTGTACTTTTACCTATAGTTTTGGCAATAAACTTGGATTGGAAATTCATGCCACATCAGACTAAATGGGTCAATGCATCTGTCTGTTAACCAAAAGGTTGGTGGTAGGAGCCCCCACCTCAGAGACGGCTGCGGGCTTGGACTGGATGACCCCCAGCGTCCCTTCCAACTCTACAGTTCTATGAATCTATATTTCTAGCTATGTCAGTCAGACTTGAGACATGGTTAATGACTTTTTCTCATTGAAGTCCACGAAACCTTAACTTCTGTTAAGTGCTAACTTCTGTTAGCACTCATGGGCAGATGAAGTGCTTCAGCAGGCTCCATCAACACATAAACCACTGTGAACTTTTAAATGTAAAGTCCACTATATTTTATTGTGTTCAATACAGATTAGCCAAGACACTAAATTCTCATTTTAACTATGCACCATGAAATTTTAATATTGCAAAACGCTCTTCACAGTTCAGACTTCTACTACAGCAAAAGGCAAGTTGTGTTATTGACCCTGATGCGTCTCAAGCACCTGTGGGAAAGATACTCTCTCCCATGCAATTCCTTATCCCATTCATTTCTTTAAGCCTACTTATTGTCTAATACTGTTGGTGGCATTAAGGCAGACAGCAGAAGTGGAGGGAGAGAAGTCCAAAACTGCCCAAGCTGTATTCCATAGAAACATAACACACACACACACACACGCCCTATGTTGATAACTGCCAATTTCCCTTTAACACTACCCAGAATCTGCTGCCTAAAGTGGCTTATCTTGCTGTATCGAATGAAATAAGTAGCCCCAGGCCCTTTGTTAATCTAAGCCAGAGATTCATTGAAATCTGGCAGGGATCCTCCAGAATCCAGAAGCGTTCTTCATCATTGTAGGCTGCACATGGCTGGAGGCATCATGAATCCATGTGGTGCAATGTCCGTGTCACATCAATCAGCACAGCTGCTGTTTGTGATGGCAGTGAAAGAAGGAAATCCCATGCTAGGGATTATTAGGAAAGGGACTGATATAAAATGTCCAATATTGCAATGCTTTTATAGAAATTCGTGGTGCAGCTAACAATTTTTTTGGCTTCCTGTGTATATTCCAATGCAGCAACCTTTGGAATACTGTTCGTAGGGACTCTGTCTGATCACTGATATGAAAAAGGATATTGTAGAGCTGGGAAATGTGAAGAAAATGGCAACCCAAATGATCAAAAGGTCGAAGTACCTTACCAACAAGAAAAAGCAGGATTGGGGGGGGAGAGAGAGATGGTGCTTTTTTTGTAGGAAATCAAGGGGAGAAACCCTCCTCCTGCCTGCTGCTGCCACATCACATTGGAAGTTGGGAGTCGCCCAGTGAAACTGATTGGCAGTAGCTTTGTGGCACATAAATGAAAGCACTGTGCATATATCATTTATGGATTCCAGAATCATTAAACGTTGCAATGGTCCCTAACTTAGAAAGATCATGGGACAAATGCATATGTGATAAATGTACCTGTGGCTAAAAGCCACCATGGCTAAATTGAACTGCCATTTTCAGAGCCGGCATGGCAGGGCTTCCCTGCTAGTGGACTTATCTGACCTGGAGCATCTGTTGGAAACAGTGTGCTGGCATATGGATCCTTAGCCAAATCCAGTAGGTTCCAGTAGGATCACGCATGCTCGTGTACATATTTCTAGAATGGGTAACATACCTGGCTTGCTAGTCTCATTTGACTGCAGTTCATTGAACCTACAGAAGTGTTTCAGATATTAGGAAGAAATCTTTCAGTAGGAGAACAAAAATCCATTTCTCTTTTGCCCACTGAAGTGCCATTTTGGTCTGTTATTTTGGTCTGTTATATATTACTATAATGGCAGCTTCTGTAAAATAATAAAATGACAGAGACAATTAGTGAACCATTTGGTGCATGAATTACCAGAGATGTGGAAACCCCACCACCACCACCACCATCTAATTGAAGGCCTGATTTGGTGATGCAGATCTGGCCCCAATTAGACCAGATCCAATCTGGATCCAGATATGGAAAACTGAATATTTCATTTCCAGTCACTTGCATTGGAGAAACAAAATGGCCACAACATTTTTTAAAAAGTATTTTATAGAAATCCGTGGTGCAGCTAACAATTTTGCACCTCGGATTTCTATAAAATTTTAAAAAGTAAAATGTCTCAAGGCTACCTATTGTCACCCTTGTTGTTTATATTAGTTTTTGAAGTTTTGGCACAAAGAATAAGATGTAATCAAGAAATTAAAGGTATAACAGTGGGACAGAAACAATATAAATTAAAAGCATTTGCAGATGTTGTGGTGAGGGGAGAGACTCCATCAGGCAAGGCCTCCTTCCACCTGCCTTGCTCTACCCTCCAGTCTCTGCTTCTCAATGTGTATTGTATTGTTTTGTGTACTGTGGCTTGCCGTTGTCTTATTGATTATAGTTTAGATATTATTTCTTGTAACTGTTGAGTGGATTTCTGTTTAACTTTTATATGTTGATATTATTATTTTATACTATTCTAAAGATTGTTGAATGTTACTTTTTTGATGCAGGTTGCCTATTTTAACGTCATGTTTTATTATCACATTTTTGTATTGCTTTAGATTGTTATAAGATGTACATTTTTTTGTTTCTTCAGCTTGTAAATTGCCTTGAGTATTGCAAGATAGAAAGACGGTATACAAATTACAAATGATGATGATGATGATGATGATATCTGTAGAGGAACCAGTAGAGTCAATCCCAAAAGCACTGGAAGAGATAAATAATTGGAGTAGTAGAGGTCTTAAAGTCAATAAAGATAAAACCAAGCTCCTGGTAAAACATATGAACAATGAGAGTAAAAATGAATTACAGGAAGTGTCAGGTTTAAAGATTAAAAGAAAGGTGAAATATCTAGGTGTATGGTTAACAGCAAATAATATAAATCTGTATAAAGATAATTATTTGAAATCCTGGGAAGACATTAAAAGAAATTTGCAAATTTGGGACAGAATGAAACTTTCATAGTTGGGTAGAGTGCCGACTATAAAAATAAATGTATTACCAAGAATGCTATTTTTGTTTCAATCAATCCCAGTGATTGGCAAGACAGATTGTTTCAATGTATGGCAAAAAGTTATTTCTAAATATATCTGGCAAGGGGAAAACCCCCAAGAATAAAATAATAAATATTGATAGATGCTAAAGAGAGAGGTTTTTCCCTGCTGGATATGAGATCTTATTATGAAGCATCTTGTCTGTGTGGGTTGAAGGAATGGTTGACATTGAAGAACCTGCATATTTTAGACTTCGGTCATGATAATATTTTTGGTTGGCACGCTTATTTGTGATATGAAGAGAAGAAAGTATATAAAGGATTTACAAACCATATAATTAGGGAAAATTTGTATAAAGTATGGGATAAACATAAAAATTTATTGGAGACAAAAACACCACTGTGGCTCTCACCATTGGAAGCCCTAGTGGTAGTCAAAAAGAATACGATGGAAGGTTGGGCAACTTATAGAAATTTATTAAGAGAAGAGGGAGGAGAGTTTAAATTAAAAGAATTTGAAGACTTATCAGGAATGTTAACAACATGGATACAATATTGTCATTTGAATGAAGTATTTAAGAAAGACAGGAAGCAAGGGTTTGGTGAACAAATATCACAACTGGAGAAAGACTTGTTAGAATGTTGTCTAAAATGTATAAGATATTATTGGAATAGGAGACAAAGCATGAGCAAGTAAAAGATTAAATGATACATTGGGCAATAAATATTGGTCATAATATTGACATGGAAGCATGGGAACGACTGTAGAATATGGACATAAAATTTACAGTATGTTATGGTTTAAGAGAAAATTACATGAAAATGTTATATAGATGTTATCCAACACCTAGCAGATTGGCAAAAATGTATAAATGTAAGTCGAATAAGTGTTGGCAATGCAAAGAGAAAGAAGGCACTTTTTATCATATGTGGTAGTCTTGTAGTAAGATTAAAGCTTACTGGGAAATGATATATAATGAATTGAAAAGGATGTTTGAGACAACATTTGCTGGGGGGGTGGAACCAGAAGCTTTTCTCTTCGGAATTATAGGTGTAGAACTACCTAAACAGTATGGGAATTTATGTATGCAACTACAGCTGCAAGAATGTTATTTGCCCAAAAATGGAAAGAAGAAGTTCTGACAAGAGATGAATGGATACAAAAACTCATGTACTATGCAGAAATGGCAAAACTTACCAGAAGAATAAGAAATCAAGGTAACAAACTTTTTTGTAAAATAATGGAAATGCTTTATTGAATATCTACAAATTGTAAACAGATAAAGACATTGTCAGGATTATTGTAATAACCTCCAGTTTCAAAAGAATATATAATCAAAATAGATGAATAAAAAAACAGATTAAGTTAATATAGAATATGCAGGAAAGGTTAAAAATAAATTTAAGGAACTGCAGAAAGAGGAGGAAGGACGTCAAGATTTGAAATGTTACAACTATTGTTAAACTATTGAAATGTATATAAATGAAAACTATAAATAAAATTATAAAACAGTAAAATGTCTGTAACTTGTTTTTTTCACATAGATACATGAAATTGGAATACATGATAGACCCTCAAGAGGGGATTAATGCTCAAACAGGAAGTTCCAGGGGATTTCATGCTAGCCACCTTTAAAGTTTGCTTTCTTTGAAAAAGTGTGTGTGTGTGTGTGTGTGTGTATACTGCACACATGTAATATTACACTGTATGTGCATTGTTTGTGCATAACAGGTCCTTGTACAATTTCCCCTGCTCATTATCATTAATTACAGCTTTTCCTCTGTATTCATAGTTGTGTTGCTATTTTAAAAATCCTGCTGTTTCTAGGGTGGAATACATCCGGGGGGGGGGGGGAGATCTTTCTGTAAGAGCAACTGCAGTGAGCATGAGTGGCTTCAGGTATTATAGGGCAGAGGGAGGGCATTGCAGGAAAAGCAAATACTGTATTTTTCTTACACATCCCAAATGAGTGTATGATTTCTACACAACCTCTAATTCAGTGAGGCATTTCTGTGGGAAGCCTGCTATTCTGTGTGTATCTCTTTAGCTGGGCGAGGATGCCTGGTTTGACAGGACTGACCTTCGCAGCAGCCACTGCTCAGGCACTTCTCTTAAGGGCAAGGGACTGGCTTTGGGGACACCTGCCTAAGCACACACGCTCCTCCAAACAAAGACTTCCTTCCACTGATCTTTAAACTGTGGGAAGCATTCTTTTTTACATATTTGCTAAACGTGTGCTCCATTTTTCCACCATGTTGTGTTCTTGCACTTTGCCTTTGATCCTGCCCAGGATCACACAGGAACATAAGAAGATGAGCCCTGCTGGGTCAGACCAAAGCCCAGTCTACTCCAACATCCTGATTTCCCATAGCCGCCAGCCAGAGATGCCTTCAGGCAGCAGGGGAGGCGCTGCCGGTGCTTTGAGGCACCAGAGGCCAGTATGAATGAGCAGCCAAAACTTCTACAGTGGTACCTCGCAAGACGAATGCCTCGCAAGACAAAAAACTCGCTAGACAAAAGGTTTTTCCGTTTTCGAGTTGCCTCACAAGACGAATTTCCCTATGGGCTTGCTTCGCAAGACGAAAACGTCTCGCGACTTTGTTTCCTTTTTCTTAAAACCGTTAAAACCAAGGGTGCTTAGCTTGAACAGCTGCAGTTGCGACTTGACTTCGAGGAGCAACTGTTAGCACGTGGTTTTGTAGCCTTTTCTCAGACTTTGCTCACTTTTGAAGCTTTTCCAAAACTTTTCCAGAACCTCTCTTGCATCCATTTGGTAAGTTAAACTTTCAAAACTTTTTTGGGGGGTTTTGGATTTTGGGTTGGGGTGTTTGGGATTCAAGGACTTGGTGTTGTGGGGGGGGGTTGCGATAATCTGGGAGCTTGTGGGGCTTTTTTGGGAATTTTTATGATTTTCTGTGACCATTGGGCCAGTTTGTTTTTTTTCAAAAAAAATTTCCTGAGTTTGAATTTCTGAGTGCTGGCTGGCTGGGGGAACAGTTGGAGAGGTTTCTGCAGGAATCTGGGACCATTGAGCCATGTTGTTATTTTTTGAAATTTTTTTTTGTCTGGGTGGGGGAACAGTTGGGGAGGGGGTTGCAGCAGTTGGGGAGGGGCTGGGGGAGCAGTTGGGGAGGGGTTTGCAATTTCTGTGTGGTGGGTGGGTGGTTGTCTGTGGGAACAGTTGAGGTTTTTGAAGGCATTGGTGATTTTTGAAGCTTTTCCAAAACTTATTTTGCAGCCATTTGAGGTTTCTGAAGACTTCGGTGATTGATTGTTGAAGCTTTTCCAGAACTTCTCTTGCATCCATTTGGTAAGTTAAACTTTTTAAAAAAAATTTTGGGGGGGTTGGATTTTGGATTTGGGGTTGGGGTTTGGGGGATTCAAGGACTTGGTTCTGGGTTTTAATTTCTGTGTGGTGGGTGGCTGGGTGATTTTGAATTTTTTGGATTTGAAGCACATCACTGATTTTTTTTTCTTTTTCTGAGTTTACGAAGGTAAGAGCTGTGCTGCCATGGGACCCAAGAAGACTGCTGCTGCGGTGGCCGGCGAGAGGAAGAAGGAGAAGGTGACGCTGGAAATGAAGAAGGAGATCATCCGGAAGCACGACGGCGGAATGCGTGTGACGGACATCGCCAGGGAGTACGGGAGGAATCCATCAACCATCGGGACCATCCTGAAGATGAGGGAGAAGATCCTGGTGACTGATGCAGCCAAGGGAGTCACCAGGATCGTGAAGAACCGCCCAGCTGTTCTGGAGGAGGTCGAGAAGTTGCTGCTCATCTGGATAGAAGAGAAGCAGCGTGCAGGGGACACAGTGTCTGAGGCCGTCATTTGTGAGAAGGCCAAGGCCTTGCACGCTGACCTCATCCGGGAACAGCCAGGAACCTCAGGCGAGCCAGAAGTCTTCAAGGCAAGCAGAGGTTGGTTTGAACGGTTCAAGACAAGATCTGGCATCCACAGCGTGGTCAGGCATGGAGAGGCTGCCAGTTCTGATGTTCCTGCGGCTGAAGACTTTGCAGCGGAGTTCCAGGAGGAAGCAACTGAGGAACGGCTGTCCTCCAAAGAACTGAGGAACATTTGCCTGAAGTGGAAGGATGTGCAGGCTTTTGCACAGCGGCACCACCCTGACAAGCACGTGGCACGTGACCTTGCGAACACTTTTGATACGAGGGTCATGTCGCCTTTCAGGGAGGTGCTGAAAAGGCGGATGAAGCAGCAGACCATGGACAGGTTCTTCAGCAAGAAGCAAAGAGTGGAAGTGGAACCTTCTTCGAGTTGTCCCCCAGAGTCTTAGAAAATGTACTGTACACTTTGTTGATTTTTAAATGTTTTTCTGTCATGTTTATAAAGTTAATTTATTTTCCCTTCAATTTTTGAACTGCTCTTTACAGTATGTGTGACTTTAAAGAGCAGTTAATAAACTCTTGTTGTACCAAATTTGGCTTTGTTTGGACTTTTTTTGACCATAGGAACGCATTAATTGATTTTCAATGCATTCCTATGGGATTTCGTGATTCGCAAGACGAAAAATTCGCTAGACGACAAAACTTGCGGAACGAATTAATTTCGTCTTGCGGGGCACCACTGTAGTTAGATTTTAGTGTGGGGTTGGAGAATCATTCAGCACACACACACACACACACACACACACACACACACTTTTCATGGCATGCCACTTGAGTTACCCTGTTCAGCACATCCATCCGTGCCCTACCCAATTTGAAAACAGAAATAGTGTATTACCTCAAATCACATGCACAGATTTAGTTTTTTTTGGGGGGACACATCTTGATGGTATTTAAAAATAGAATCTGGGGTTTGTGCTTGCAGACTTTTAATTTTTCTGCTATACATTTCAAACAAAAACAGCAGACTATGTGCATGTCATTTTCTTGCTCTCCTCCAAACGCTGCAGGTCCTCCCCCAAATCCCAAATTGTGTCAGAAGACGTGATAGCCATCTTCATCTTTAATGAGAATGAATATTCCACAGTACAGCTGGGGAGCTCTAAATCCCTGAACAGATTTCCACTAGAGCACTAATGATGAATATAAGCATTTGTTTCATGTCCTAAATGTATGAAGAATTCTACTGAAATGAAAAAATAACCAGAAGTATAATTTAAACTCAGCAGAAATCTATTATATATAAGGGAACAAGAATACTAACAGGTCCTTGCCTTTATGGCTGACAAACACTTCAGATATTTTCAGTAACATACCAGGGTGTTTTTTTCAGCGCCCAGTGCCATATCCTGCCATTGATGTAAGAGATGTCCTTTTTGCAACGTTACTGTCATTTATTTTGTTCTGCCCCTAAAAACAAATGCCATACAATTATAAAGTAATGCAAGTGATGCATAGCATATTGTCCCTTGTTTGCTGTATTTCTAAAATGTGCTCATTGGCTAAAAGGCAACAGACTGAGAATTTATAGAAAAGAAACTTAAAAAAGAAAAAGCCCCTGTTAATAAGACATGATGTGGAGAATGGAAACAGAAGCTTGCCTTGAATTGTCCAGTAACTGCCAGGCCTGGCTGTAAATCGTCCCCCACCCCAAAGGCTCCTTCGACACCCCCCCCCAGAGGAAAGCATGAAATAAAAATACAGTGGTGCCCCGCAAGACGAAATTAATTCGTTCCGCAAGTTTTGTTGTCTAGCGAATTTTTCGTCTTGCGAATCACGAAATCCCATAGGAATGCATTGAAAATCAATTAATGCGTTCCTATGGTCAAAAAAAGTCCAAACAAAGCCAAATTTGGTACAACAACAGTTTATTAACTGCTCTTTAAAGTCACACATACTGTAAAGAGCAGTTCAAAAATTGAAGGGAAAATAAATTAACTTTATAAACATGACAGAAAAACATTTAAAAATCAACAAAGTGTACAGTACATTTTCTAAGACTCTGGGGGACCACTCGAAGAAGGCTCCTCTTCCACTCTTTGCTTCTTGCTCAAGAACCTGTCCATAGTCTGCTGCTTCATCAGCCTTTTCAGCACCTCCCTGAAAGGCGACATGACCCTCGTATCAAAAATGTTCCCAACGTCATGTGCCACGTGCTTCTCAGGGCAGTGCTGCTCTGCAAAAGTCTGCACCTCCTTCCACTTCAGGCAAATGTCCCTCAGTTTTTCGGAGGACAGCTGTTCCTCAGTTGCTTCCTCCTCTTCCAGTGAGGCCTGCTCCTGCGCAGCCTCTGCCTGCAGTTCGACCAGCTCCACGGTGGTCAGCTCGTTGTCGTGCTCCTCCACCAGCTCGCAGACGTCCTCCTCCGTGACCTCCAGGCCCATGGTCCTCCCCAAGGCAACAATGTCCTGCACCACTGTTGACTCTGGTGCATCAGAGTCACTTGTTGCCACACAGTCCGGCCACAGGCTGCGCCAAGCGCAATTCAAATTTCTCTGGCTGATCCCGTTCCAGGCCGTGGTGATCATCTTCAAGCAGGTGACGATGTCGAAGTGGTCCTTCCAGAATTCCGGCAGGGTGATGGTGGTGCAGTCAGTCACCTCGAAGCATCGCCTGAAAAGCTCCTTGGTGTAGAGTTTTTTGAAATTGGCGATGACCTGCTGATCCATCAGCTGGAGCAGTGGCGTGGTGTTAGGCGGCAGGAACATGATGTTGATAAAGCTGAACTCCTCCAACAAGTCCACCTCAAGGCCTTTAGGATGGGCAGGAGCATTGTCCATCAGAAGCAAAGCCTTCAGCGGCAGGTCGTTGTCCAGCAGGTACTGCTTGACAGCAGGGCCAAAAGCAAGATTGACCCAGTCCACAAACAGCACACGTGTGACCCAAGCCTTGTTGTTGGATCGCCACATGACACTCAGCCGCTCCTTGTCGATCTTGTGTCTCTTGAAGGCCCGTGGGTTCTCCGAGTGGTACACCAGCAGGGGCTTGATCTTCAGGTCGTCGCTTGCGTTGGCACAGAAGAGCAGGGTCAGACGGTCCTTCATGGGCTTATGGCCAGGCAACTTGGCCTCCTCCTGTGTGATGAAAGTCCTTTTGGGCATCCTCTTCCAAAACAGCCCGGTCTCGTCGCAGTTGAAGACCTGCTGTGGAACGTAGCCCTCCGTCTTCACAACCTCCAGAAACTCCGCTGCAAAGTCTTCAGCCGCAGAAACATCAGAACTGGCAGCCTCTCCATGCCAGAAAAAAACACACAAGCTTCCAGATTCTTGCAAACCCCTCCCCAACTGTTCCCCCAGCCACCCAGCACACAGAAATTCAAATCCAGAAATTTTTTTGAAAAAACAGCAGAGTGCCCCAATGATCACAAAAAATCATAAAAATGCAGAAAAAAACACACAAGCTTCCAGATTCTTGCAAACCCCTCCCCAACACCAAGTCCTTGAATTCCAAACACCCCAACCCAAAATCCAAAACCCCCCAAAAAAGTTTTAAAAACTTAACTTACCAAATGGCTGCAAAAGAAGTTCTGGAAAAGCTTCAAAAATCACCAAAGTCTTTAAAAACCTCAAAAAAGGCTACTATGTACACTGCGTTCTCTGAGTTGCTCCTCAAAGTCAAGTCGCAACTGTATTAACAGTGTTAAGAAAAAGGAAACAAACTTGCAAGACGTTTTCGTCTTGCGAAGCAAGCCCATAGGGAAATTCGTCTTGCGAGGCAACTCAAAAACGGAAAAACCTTTCGTCTAGCGAGTTTTTTGTCTTGCGAGGCATTCGTCTTGCGAGGTACCACTGTATCAACTAACACTGATTTGTAATTTTTTTGTAAGTATTTATATTGTGCAACCCATGGAGAGTGGGGAGGCAGAGGGGTCCCAGTTGCCCTCCTGGTTGCTCTCCCCTCTCAGCAGCTCAGGGTGGCGGCCTTCTCTGTGGCAGCCCCTCAGTTGTGGAACTCCCTCCCCACAGAAGTGCGACCAGCACCTTCCTTATACAGCTCTCACTGAATGCTAAGGGCACACCTGCTCACTCTGGTTTTTGACACTTGAGAGGTGTGTTTTTAGGACCCATCTTATTTTTGTAATTTCAAGGTATTTTTAAATTTTATTTTTATTAAATATTTTCTTGCATAACAAACAAAAAAGAAAAAAGAAAATGTACATTTAGTCAAGGCTTTTCTCCCAAGAAAAAATGTGCCAGTACGCCTCCTGCCCCCATGCCTCCTGCCAGTGCCCCCCCGCTTGCTTGCTCCCTCCCCCCCACCTTAGGCACTTCCTCCAGCAGCAGAGGAGGAGTCATTAAAAACAATTAGACATTGATAGAATTAAAACTAACACACACACACACAAACACACAGATAATTACAGATTAGAGGAGGTCTGCACAATTTATGGGCCTCCGATTCAAACAGAGCCCACAAAATATTCTCATATATATATATGACCAATGAGGCCTCTTCTAGATGAAACTAGAGCTGGGCCAAATTCCTCAGAAGTGTTTCCCTGAGAAATCGTCTGAGATCATTTGTTTTCTCGTTCTTTCTTTCTCCCCCACCCCAAAAAAGTCAGTTTCCAGAGTTTATTCTGAATATTTCCCACCATTTTTTGTAGCATCTGCCAATGCCTCCCACCCCACACAGACCTGCACAATGCTCTAGAAGAACGCTAGGCCTGGGGCAATTTGGAAGATTCAAAATGGTGGCCAAGCTGCCATCAGACTTTCTACTGCTTCCAGTGAATAGAATCAAATTGTATTATTAGTCTGCAGACCATATCAAAAGAGAGCAATGCAAAACCCATTTGAACCTCAAATAAAAGACATTTAAAACTGCTCATATAAGTTTACATAAAATGAAACTTCACAGAATATTAGAGTTGGAAGGGAAACCAAGGGTCATCTAGTCCAACCCCCTGCAATGCAAAAACATTGTATTTGTTTTGCTAAAACAACACAATATAAGGGCTGAAATCAAGCTGAAAGTACATGTCAGAATTAACTCACAGGCTTAAAATTATGAAAAGGTTTTTTTGGAGTCAATTTTGCACAACTGTTGTGGAGATCCTGAGTTTTAAGGACTTTCGGAGGTAAAAGAAAGATGAAGAAACGCTGTTAATGTACACTCACTTTAAAAAGAGTAAGAAAGAAGAAGAGAAACTTTCCATGTACACAAACTTTAAAAATCAGTAAGAAAAATGATGAGCGACTGACAGGTATATGGGACTCAAGGGGCTTCAGCTGCCCCACTATTCCAAGCAGGGGGCTGACATCCCTTGCTGGGTGCCGGGGGGGGGCTGGGGCAAGTGAGGGCCAAGATCCCCCACCTGGGCCGGGCCGCGGGGAGGAGGCCAAGCGCTGAGCCCAGCGGCCCCACTCTGCCGCCTCCTGCCTGCCCCACCTGGCCTGACCCAGTGTCTGCTGGGTGGGGGCAGGACGCAACACGTGATGCACCCCCATGGGGGCAAGCTGGTCCCAAGGCCAATGCCATAGGGAGTGAGGCACCCAGAGGGTGAGGCATCCGGAGGCGGAGGGCGGCATCCTCCACCTGCAGGGCAGCCAAGGGGGAGGCTACCGGCGTGGGGCTGGAGGGCACTGCCCCTCGGGGTCTGGCCAGTGGCAGAGCTTCATGCTCCGGCACCGGGGGCGGAGAGCAGGTGGGGGCAGAGCTGGCGTGCACCCTGGGGGCATGACGGCCGCCTGCAGGGGTGTGATGCCCATCCTGGGGGCATGGCACGCTGCCTGCAGGGGTGTGGCACCCTGCGCAGGCAGGGCAGCCACAATGGCAGCCCACCAGGGTCGCGCTGCTGGGGGCGGTGCGCTCCCCCCTCACTCCTCTTTCTCCGCCGGTGGGTCTGGCATGCCTGCCCCAAGAAATGGCCAGTCGGATTTCTCCTCCCCCAGGAAGAGAATCAGTGAAATGGTTCCCGCCATTGTTCTGCCCAGATATAGGTTGGAGAATGCCAAGAAGCCACGTACACAAACCCTCTCCAGGAAACCGCCCTGCAAGCACAGCATTGTGAGGCAAGAGACAGAGGAATCCTACTGTGACCTTTTGCACCAGGAGGCAGCTGGGGAGGCTGCAGGTGGTCCCATTTCTCTACTGGCCCTCTATTGTTACAGCAGTTCCACTGAGAAAAGCAAAAAAAAAGCATTTCCACAAGGCTGATTAGAAAAAGGTCTGAACATAGCTAACGGCTTGATTAGAAGAAATGACAGCTGAGGAGCAGAGGGAAGGAGGGTTGAATTGCATTCCTAGTACTTTGGCCTCTGCAAAATGTCTCCAGCCAGTTTTCTCTCTGTTGAGCCCTGAGAAGGTGGTGGACTCTTTTCCCTGGAGGTGTTTAAGGAGTGGTTGGATGGCCACCTGTCATGTATGATCTGGTTGAGATTTCTGCATTGCAGGGGATTGAGCCTCGGAGTCCCTTCCAACTCTAGAATTCAATGATTGGAAGTAAAGCAGAACCAGGGCCAGCTCAGCCATGAGGCAAGGTGAGGCAACTGCCACGGGCAGCAGAATCCACAGGGGCAGCAGATCCCAATATTGATCTTTACCCCTCCCCCACTGTTCCTAATGTACCTCTCCACTCAACTCTTCTTCCCTGACAGCGAGGGGGACACCATTTTGCGGTTAACCTTGTGCCAAAAGGTTTGGGGCCAGCCCTGACCAGACTGTCTTGGAGAAGATAAAAGCGGGGGGGGGGGAGTGTTGCTGCCACTCCTCTGCTGTAAATCACCAGTGCCCCTTTTGCAGCTCAGGTTGTAAGACTCAGGCCTCTTTATCTGTGCAAACAAAGAGAAGTGCTGGAACTCCAAACAAATTGGAGAGCCGAAGAGAGGGTGGGAATGGTTAACTGAATGACAGTCCCTGTCCTTTGTAGATATGGTACAATCCTCTGTTGAATATTATTCTGATATATGTAGGATGCTGATTATTTCAGAGAAGCAATTAATCAAGCAATGACTACACTCATGTGTTCAATTAAAGTTTTTATGGTTGATTAATCTTTATAAGTTGTATCATTACTGCTTGTGGGATTGTTGTGTTTTTTGCTTTTAAATTTCTGCATCCAAGGCAAGGAACACCAATGCAGAACATGTGGAGCAAGATTTTAACAAACTTGTATACTTAGAAAGATGTGGTTAAGAAAGGGGCTTAGAGAGCCATTATTTTTCACTGTCAGAAATATTGGTTTGTTTACTGAAGCTGAAAAGCATAATGAACGGTCACTAAATATGTGCTTTCATGGCGACTGCACCAGCATGTCAGAACTGCCCTTTTAATAATCATTAGAAAGCCGCAGAAGTTTTCTCACAGCCATCATTACACATCAGTTCTTATTTGTGGTAGAATATGAATCCATAGCAGCTCTTGAACCTGTGGTAAGAGGCACACACACATGCGGCTGGGAGCCTCAATGGTGCCCCTCTATAGGCTTCACCTAGGACAAAAAACCTGGCTAGTCCCCGTCCCGTTCCCCCCCCCCCCCCAGCTATGGCTCTGGTCAAACTTCTTACATTTAAAGAGGCTCATCCAGGCCTCACCCAAGATATTTTGCTGCCTGAGGTGAAGCAGCAAATGAGGCTCCGCAAGTACATAGTACCCATAGGACAGCCTTTGTACCCAAAGATAGCCAAGTTATTTTGGCAATCTGTGGCAGAAATGTCATCAAGCACCTCTTGCCATTCCTGGCAGTCAAATGATAAATACATTTTAAACCTAACAATTTGCTTCACTCTCATGCCACCCAAAAGCAGCTGCCCAAAGTGGTTACTCCACTCTGCCTAACAGCTGAGCCCTAATCCTCATTGCCCACAGAACTTGATGCAATGCAGCAGATAATGTTGTAGGTCTCTCTCACACACATGGCCACGCCTCACTTCTGGGTCTCTTGTCCATTCTGTGTGAACCGGGAGTACATCTACTGCACAAGGATGACCGGCAAAACTCTGGAAGCTTTTCATAGTGGGCAGAGAGGCCACTTAAGTTGCTTTGGAAGCAGAACATCTCAGGTTCAATTTCTAGCACCTATAACCCAAATAATCTTGACTTGCACAGCTGGGGGAGGCCTTGGCATGCGATACTGGAAATCAGCTGTTGGTCTGCTGAGAAGGATCCGTGGTCTGATCCCAGGATAAGGCCGCTTCAGATGTTCCCTTTCAGGGAAGCTGCTTAGCCGCTACTGAAGTCTTCACTGAGGAACCTCCAAGAATCCCCAGGTTTCCCTGAACACAAGATGCGAATGAATGGTATGAATGGAACACAAGATGCGAATAAACCACATTCCACATGCTATGTCATACCACATAACACTGGCCAAAAGCGGAACTGCAAACCACATGAACAACAAAGCTTCCTGGCTAGCTATCAGCTAGAACCAGCTTAAAGGTCAAGTGTGTGGTTTTCCATCAGGTTCCATCTAGTGATGGATTGAGCAGCTAATTCCATCCCATGTCAGTGTCGCCAGCACTGAATCCTAGGTTAATTCCATCCTGTTTGCGGTAGGATTTTTTTTGAAAAAATGAATGCATGGAAGTCTGCACTTACATTGCACCCTCCTTTTATGTAAAATAGGCTTTATGTTTTAAACTGATTCCACTCTACGCTTCAGGGCATTCATCCTCAAAATATGCACTGTGTGCACATATTTTATTTAAGATATATATCTGCATACACATTTCACACACTCAAATTGCATTGCAAAACCTGGAGAAGTGTGCAATCCCAACTGCATCGCAGTCTACAAGCACATTTGGGAGTTTGGGGTCAGGTCTTTCTGCTGCAAAAAGCAGAGCAAATGAATTCTTCCCCAATCATTGTCCTATCAGAAGGGCTTCACTGTATGATTTTGCTGAACATGGATATTGGGCCTCATGAGTACATAAGTTTTCCAGTGGACCCAAGAAGATATTCAGCAAGCACCAGCTGGGTTGCAAGGCACCTTCATTGTTTAATGCCTCATCTGAAAAACTATACAAGTGCTAGCTAGCTAAGTGCACATCAAGCTGGAATACCGCACATTCCTCACAGCTGCTGCTTGGGGATGGAGCACCCGGAGGTGAAGCTGTGTTGTTTGTTGGACGAATGTCAGTCTCAGGGGCTGCAGGCTGCGGTGTCTGCTGCACTGACAGTATGTCACCCTGGGACCTTGCTGCCCTTCCCCCTTGCTCCTAGGGAGGGATGAATCTGCCCATTTCAGGTTCTCTCAGTTTCTGTTTTTTTCAGTCTTAATCTCAGTTCACCATGCTTCCACACTGCGATCCTTATGAAAATTCCTCAGCATTTAGTGTGCATTTCTCAGAATATACACAATCTGATAGGCAACTTTTGCCTCATCTACACATTTTGCAAGCAATTTCCTCAAATATAATGCAGTTTTGCATGCCACTATGGCTAATATATGCATTTTAATACTTTTTCTCCCCTATACCCACATTTCTTTGCTTGAAGAACATCGTTGCAAAATTTGGAGAACTACAAGTTTCAAAGGGCATCTGCCTTGCATTTCATATATTGTTTTGGGAAGTGTGAATTAGGTATGTTCTCATTATAATGGGAACGGACCCCATTTCCTTGACCATCTGCACTTGTTCCTTCAGCATCTTCTGTCAAATGCTTGCTGCTTTTCAGTTGTGGTTGACCTTTCAGTTCTGGATATTAAAGTAGCTGAGTGGGCATAAATGGAATAAAGCAGCCCTCCCAGTATACTGGTCTCATGCTGTTAAGGACTTTATATACTAATAGGAATACCTTGAACTTAGCCCAGTAACAAATCGGCAGCCAGTGCAGATCTCTGAGCTGGGGTGTTGTATGCTAACAGGATCTCACTCCTGACAGC
This sequence comes from Podarcis bocagei, assembly GCF_964188305.1. Lineage (NCBI taxonomy): Eukaryota > Metazoa > Chordata > Lepidosauria > Squamata > Lacertidae > Podarcis > Podarcis bocagei. Next base: position 2,660,168 of record NC_138137.1, read on the forward strand.
AACTGTGCTGCAGCAGTCTGCATTAACAGCATTTCCCAGACCAAGTACAAGAGGACTCTCACACATGGCATCCATCTAGTCTTGTGGTCCACAATATCTGGACTACTGTGGTCAAGGCAAGCTTCCCTGGTCCAGGACCTGGTAAAGGGAACTTCTAGCCACTGAGGATACCTGGGCATCCCATGTCATAAATCCCGAAGCAACCACAAACTGCACACCTGCTCCTTTGGGGAGTGCAATCCCATACAGGGCAGGCAATTGGCCAATTTCTGAGACATGGAAACCTCTGTGTTGCTGAGATTCAAGCTCAGCTTATTTTCCTTCATCCATCCCCCCACTGCATCCAGGCACTGGTTCAGAGCCTGTGTGGCCTCTTCCGACTCAGATGTTATAAGAACATCAGAAGAGCCTGCTGGATCAGGCCAATGGCCCACCTGGTCGAGCATCCCGTTCTCACAGTGGCCAACCAGATGGGAAACCTGCAAGCAGGATTTGGGCATAACAGCACTCGCCCTTCCTGTGATTTCCAGCAACTGGTGTTCAGAAGCACTGCTGCCTCCAAATGTGGAATCAGAGCCCAGCCATCATGGTGAGTAGCCATTGAGAGAGCCCTCTCCTCCTCTAGGAATTGGTCTAGTCCTCTTTTAAAGCCACCTAGGTTGGTGGCCATCACTGCCTGCTGGGGGAGTGAGTCCCATAGTTTAACTATGGAGAAATGGAGCTGTCCTCAGCATCCTAATGGTGCCTTGCCCCTCAAATATACTAAGGACCACTCCCAGCAGCTTCATGTAAATACCTTTCCAATACAGATACAGGCTGTGGAAGTTCTCTACTTAAAAGGCTTGTTGGAATTACACAGCACTGAGGATAAAATAGTGCCCTGCAGCATAACTGCCAAGGGGCTGAAAAGCACTCTCCCAGTGCTACTATCTGAACCCAGATGCCATGGAAATAATTGTGTCCTGCACTTGGAACCGGCATGAGTCTCTCCCACAAGTCCTGCCAGCCACTGTCCCATTCTCCGAGGGAGGGATCCATCAGCTCGTTGTTGTCTAAAATTTGTTACATGCTAGATGGCGGCTGCTAAGGAGGTGGCCAGAGGCCACAGCAGCCTAACCCAGTGAGGTTAATGGTCAGCTTTCCAAGGTAGTTACTACTCTAGTTGTGAAGAACAGGCATTTAGTCTAGCACAGTCTTCTCACCAACAGACAAAGGGCTTTGAGGCTCAGGCGTCATAGTACAGTGGTACCTCGGGTTACAAACGCTTCAGGTTACACTCCGCTAACCCAGAAATAGTACCTCGGGTTAAGAACTTTGCTTCAGGATGAGAACAGAAATTGTGCTCCGGCAGCATGGCAGCAGCAGGAGGCCCCATTAGTTAAAGTGGTGTTTCAGGTTAAGAACAGTTTCAGGTTAAGAGCAGACCTCTGGAACGAATTAAGTACTTAACCTGAGGTACCACTGTAGCAGGTTTAGTTTACTGATTCCCTGAGTCACTTGAATCAGCTGGCAGGTCTTCTAGCTGCCTAGATGGTGCCTCCGGGTCACAAAATCAAGCCTGCCATTTCTATTGCAGATATGCTGACCTCTTGTGATGGGAGGTAAGGTGTTGGTCCCGAATGTTTAAGACCCCTGGTACATTAAACATGTTTCCAACATGCAGGTTTAGGGCAGGGGGATTAATCCCTTGCAGTGATTTGTTCCCCTCCAAATATCAAAATAAGCAGACATTTCCAGTGAGAGAACAAATATACGATCGTGTTCTGCTCTGGTTTGCTGGTCAAGCTTTGAGAAAGCAGCTTCTACATAACCAGCCAAGCAGAGCAGAATATTATTCTCTTATTTGTTCAAAGGATTTGCCTGTAAAACATTATCTAGCAAATAGTTGTCTCACTGAATGTTCACAATTTGCCCAGAATATATTTCCAGTGAACCAACACTTTTCTGGTAAGAACTGTCAACTGCTTTAGAAAGCTAATGACTTGGAAGTCCATTCAGCTCCTACTGATATCGTTGGGCTGAATTAAAAGTGTTATAAAAGAACAGAAATGGTAGACCAGAAAGCAGACAGATTCCACACATGGTGTTATTTGATTTTATGGAGGATACATTGCTGGAAGGCTGAACTGCAGGGACGGGGTGCTCTGCTTATTGTGGACGGGGGGCTCTGCTTATTGTGGACGGGGGGCTCTGCTTATTGTGGACGGGGGGCTCTGCTTATTGTGGACGGGGTGCTCTGCTTATTGTGGACGGGGGGCTCTGCTTATTGTGGACGGGGGGCTCTGCTTATTGTGGACGGGGGGCTCTGCTTATTGTGGACGGGGGGCTCTGCTTATTGTGGACGGGGGGCTCTGCTTATTGTGGACGGGGGGCTCTGCTTATTGTGGACGGGGGGCTCTGCTTATTGTGGACGGGGGGCTCTGCTTATTGTGGACGGGGGGCTCTGCTTATTGGAAGCTGCATGTCAGCAAGGCATATTTGTCATTACACCAGGCTTGTGAAACACAGCTCATCCCATTTCTCAACATTTCTCCCATGAAAATGGGGACATCCTAAAGCAGGGCATTCTGGGATCAAATCAGAAACCAGGACGGCTTCTATAAATCCAGGACTGTCCCTGGAAAATAGGGGCACTTGGAGGGTCTGTCATCCATGTGCCATGCTTTCTAGGCACAGGTCCTGGATTTCGAGGTTCATGTCCAAGTATTTGGGGGGGGGGGGTTTGTCCTGCCACTTTTCCAAGGAAAACCTGCTGCTTACTACAGAATCAGAACAAATATCAGTTGGGTTTTCCTCTGATTGCTGTTCCAATTCAGCAGTAAACAATGGGTTTCCCCCAGAAAAACCACTCGGACACCGACCTAGAAATCCCTGACCTATGCCTATAAAGTGCAGCCCAAAGGGAAACGTGGCTGAGCCCTCGGGCTGAGGCATTTGGCTGGTCATTGTCACACATGCATGCCTATGGCTTAACAACTGCAGCATTAAGGGATGACTTGCATTTGTGAATGAGCCATCTTAGATGAAGTATCACAAAGCTTTTACATCTGAATCACTCTGTTTAAGAAACATTGCACTCTAGAGGACAAGTTGATTATTTACTTAAAGCAGATAAACTTTAATAAAGTTTAGGATGCAATCCTAAAACCACCTAACTGAGCATAACCACACTTAATTCAGTGGAACACTGCTGAGTAGACATGCTTGGGATTGCAGGCTTAATCATGCAGCTTAAGTTGGGTTGGGGACAATGGCTTTTTGCACTGGTACATTTGGATCTCAGGGCAAAAGCATGGAATGATGAGGCGGGCAGGGGAATAAGAGAAAAGTAAATTGAGTGCTTCACAACTGAAGTAATAGATATGGGCCATTTAACAGGGCCTCCTATAAGATTGCTAGGTCCTGGGTCCAAAAGTAACTAGCTCAACACCATTGTGTTTCAGTGGAGTCAATTTACACATTCAGAATCACAAGAAGCTGCTCAGATCATTCCCAGGCCTGGCTGGAGATGCCAGCGATTGAACTTGGCACCTGAGGTACCCCTCCCCATGGCAACACCTCCCCTGCCATGGAGGAAGGGGTGAACATCAGGAACGTGGGGAAAAGAAAGACTGACATGTGGCTCTACTGCCCCTGTGCATCCTGCCACTTGAGGTGGTTGCCTCACCTTGTCTCATGGGTGGGCAGGCCTTGAATAAAAAGCTTCATCTAGATCTGCTGCCTGAGGTGGTCATCTTACTCTGCTTCATGGCCCTGTCCATCAGAAAAATCTAAATTTTCTGTTAGTTTGGGCTGGGTGGGGTGGAGTGGCAATTGCAAAGTGTACTTACAAAAAAAACCCCTCTATTATTGCCAACAGACTAATGTACAAGGAATGGCTTAGTCTCTTGATAGTTATGTTTTACACTATCAAATGAATTCATACACCTAGAATCTGTTTTCTTTAGGTGTACTAATCCTTGCATGTTTTATATCTCCAAGCTGATCCTGAAACGGAACTGGTAGGCCCATTTTATAACACTGGAGAATTTACTGCCATAAAGTAAACTCACAAACCTTGTCATTCCAAAGAACTTTAGATTTACACACAGTAATTGTATTTAGCTTGACAGACTCATTCATGTCCTTAAAGTTAACTGCCAAATAAAGCACTTTCAGGATCAAGGCCAAAGATAATTTTTCCAATAAACCCCAGATGATACCACAGCTGAACCTGCAAACTCCACTCACCTTTCATGTCACTGTCATAACATGATTAGCTGAGTTTTGCATTGTCATTGACACATCATCATAAAGCAACACATTTTCATTAAATGATCAGTCAAGGTTTGCTGTGGAGTACTGGGGAATTGGACCAAAGCTACAAGCAAATAACAAAATCTGATGTGCTTGCCCAGCAGCAGGTACAATGTCGTTCCATTGGCACAGCATGCGGTCCTTCCATTCAGCTCCCTGCCCCAACCTCTTTTCCCCTAAAAATGAGCAATTTGCAGGCCAGTCAGAGAAGCAGGGAGATGTGTGTGACTTTGCAAAGGAGACAGGAAGAGTCGACCAAGCTAGAGCTCTGAAGCAACAGCTGCATGAAGACAGAAGGCAACATGGGAGCAGTGGGCATAGGCACGCAATGAGCTCATTTGCATGCCAAAGGAGTATTATGCAAATCAATGCAAATGAAGGGATTCCCTAACTCTCTCTTCTCTTGTTCCCTCTCCAAATGGTTCTTCTTATGGCCATGGTTTATAAGGAAGGATTAGATAAATTCATGAGCGAGGGTGAAAGTCCATCAGGAGCAGTTCTCTGAACAGAACTGTTATGTTTAATGGGAGTCTACCTCTGCCTCCCAGACACTGGTATGAAAAGAACAGGAAAGGTCATTGCCTTCATGCTTTGCTTGTTAAATGATCTTATTCCCTACCTCTTCCACCAAGATGCAGATTGGAATTTAGCCATCTACCAGGTTTTGCACCTCTCAAATATTCACACCACAAGGGTGAAATTTATAGGCCTGCATTTGGTTGCAATGTAATTAAAAACTGTTTGTTTGGGTTTCATATTCTCCCTGTGTTTTTAAGAAATCAGCATGCTCCAGGGGGAAGAAAAAGGAAGCATTCCTATCAGATCTTTATTGAGCTAGATGTTCTGAGAGAACAATAATATCAGATATGCCATATGCTAACAACTTTAATTTTAACCACAGCATGTTTGTTGACTATGAATTTATTTATTGCAGTTTTATTAAGCACCCTTCTTCTCAATTGGTGTCCACATAAAATCACAGATCTGCAGCAGCAGGAGTATTATTAATTATTATTATTATTATTATTATTATTATTATTATTATTATTATTATTAGTGAATGCCTCTTTCGGGAGCTGCCTTGAGATGGCCATGTGTTTTGCTTCACATGCTTAAGAATGTGGCAAGTTAGCCCTGCTGCATTTGGGTGATTCCTACTCATCCTGCTTAGTGGGACCCTGGACTTCTGCCCCAAAGTCATGCCCTGGTGGAATCACTGAGTGCAGCAAACCTGCCTCTCAACCCCGGATTTTGCTTGCTCTAAGAAAAAGCAGAATAGTTCACAACATTTCTGTACCCGATGATCTGTCTAAGTTGATTGCCATGACTTGACCTGCAGCAGGCTCTGCAACTGGGGACACTGCATATCTCCTAAATTTGGATCTCCAGCGCAAAGCACAGTGTGACACTCTTTGCTAAGCTAGTCAAACACTTGCTAATGAACATTAGAACTCACAATTATTTTCAGCTCAGGAGGATTCTAGAGAGTCAACTGGGAGGTTTATAAGCTGAAAAGACACAATAAAAATGAGCAAGCATTCAAAGCAAAAATTATAAGCCCTCAAATTGAAGTGAGTTGTTGTCATAGCCTGGAAATGGTAATGGGGGAGTCCTCTGTGACATGTAGGCTGTCTTCTATTTGCTGCTGTGCTACATAAGAAACAACAACAACAATTTTATTATTTTTATCTTGTTCATCTGACTGGATTGCCCCAGCCACTCTGGGCGGCTTCAGAGTATTGTTACGAGTTTGTGGGTGCCGGGCTCTTCTAATTTCCTGGATCCGGTTAAGTGTTCAAATTTAATCAAACTTTGAGGGGTTAAACTGAGTGCTCCTCTAATCTCTGAATCTAACAAATGTTAACAGCTAATTAAGCCAGGCTAGCTTCTACTTGAGGTGGTAAGTCCCTGAGGAATGGGCCATTAAGAGAACAAAGCATTGAAGAGCTTATACTGCATGGCAAATGGGTGGGATCCTCTCTCATAACAGAGAGAGCCAAAGTTTAGAGCAGGAAGAGTCACCAAGAAAGAAAGCAGCAAGCAGGAGAGAGCAATGTTTGATGTCTGCTTGAATCCTAGGCTGTGGCTCTGGGAGAAGCAAGAACCTCACGGAGTGGTGATGCAGTGAAGCCCTCCATCGCAGGCTCAGGTTGTATATATGTGTGAATAAACTAGCATCATAAAGACCACACAGTCTCCACTGTGCCTCATTTCCAAAATGAAACATGAACCAGGGTAAGCCTTGAACCCCTGAAATCTTGCACCAGTTGGAGATTGGGGTTGCCTGCAACAATAGTAAGCTACTTCTTTAAAGTGACACTCTGGTATTGATAAATGTTTTTCCAGCTATGACTGCAAAATTGTGTTTATTCAGCTTACCAGTCAAAATGAATATTGTTCACTGGCCCACAGGATCACTGAGGCTTATGAAAATCAAATAGTAACTCGTTTGCTTCATAAATGATAAACAACAACAGCCTGACAATGGAAAAATGGGGTCTGATTCGGAAATGCTTTGTGCAGGCAATTTCAAGGTGTGTGGGGAAGATGCAGCATGTAAAGGAATCACTTCATATGAATTGTTTGTTGCCTTGCCTGATAATTTTAAGCGCACCCCCCTAACTAAAGTTAAGGGTGTGATTTTCATAAACTAGTCTCTCAGCCTCCAAGGCTGAGAAATAAATGAAGAAACCAATGTTTTATAGCTTTGCTGGTAAATTAAGCATGACAAGAAATTTGTCTAAGATGAATGGTGAATTGAATCCTTCATCTCTACATATTCTTATTTGAATGTGCCAATTTCTCTTTGAAACACAGGTTCTTCCAGGCAGGCTACATATTAAAAAGGTAACATTCCAAACAGCTATTGCATTGCTTAGACTCAGAATGTTCTTCTTGGGTAATGCAAGTTAGTTTAACTAACAACTGAAAAATTTGAATAGATGGATGTGACGGACAGGTAAGCCAGACCAGTCTGGTGATGCAGTCCCTCAGGATTCCACCAGAGGGCCTCTCTCTGATTGGCTGCCAAGGAGATTGCAATCCACATATTGAGAGACGACTGGAAGAAGATGGAAGGGATCAAGGAATAAATGTGAGTAAACTCATTTAATGTACTAAGCTAAATTTCATAAAAAGTAAAATGTTAATGTTTCATAGATGTAGGTGTAGATGTAAAGGAGTTAGTCTAACCTTTTGGAGGCCATGGGTAAGCCATTGTTCTTTCAACCTTGGTTTCCTACTTGTAATATGGGATGTATGTAGTATATTCAATTACTTTACAAGGCTTTTTAAAAAAGTTAACTGAGATAATGAAAATAAAAAAATTCCTTCCAGTAGCACCTTAAAGACCAACTAAGTTAGTTCTTGGTATGAGCTTTCGTGTGCATGCACACTTCTTCAAATATTGCTTGGAAATTGGAAATAAGAAATTAAACGCAAAAACAAAACTTCCAACACTCTCGGCTTACTAAATTCCAGTGAAGTTACCAGGAGGGATTGCTAGCCACTGGATATCCATCAAAACACATGAGGAAGAAATCTTAGCCCAATGGCCACATCACACACTCCCCTGCCACACTCATGCCAAGATGTCCATTGAAAACTGCTTTGTTTAAAACTGCAGACAAACAAATGTGTTGCAGCTGATATAAGCATATCCTAAAAGATGCCCCTTGATATCATATTGAACAGATACTTATGCATTTCCTAGAATTACCTTGGCTACGTACCATTTAGCATCAGCATTCATTTCCTACAGACATTGTAGGGATGATCATTTATGTGCAATGAATGGGAGGACAATAAGGTTATCAAACTGCAGACATTTAATAATTTAAGGTGTATTACTGCCTGCCTTCCATATACAGAAACCAGTATTATAATTACTGCTGTTAACTAGGGGAATCACATCAATAGACAGTTTTATTAATACCAGTTAAACTCTCTGTCCCTTCATATACCAGTCCAATCAAAGTTATCAGAGAAGTTAACTAACATAATATGCCTTTAGTTCTTTAATTTCCTTCAAAATTAATCATTTAAGACAATTGTAAAAATTAACATTGTTAGCACCCACAATTTCTTTGTGTGAAATAATTGACACGAGGAACACTCTAAATTATTTAAAATGTAGTAATCTTGCTTTATCAATGAAAGATAAGGACATTTTGTTCACAAACCTTTAAATTTCCATTGTTTTTACAGGCTCCATTATTCACAAATCCTCATGCAGCTTCAGTTGTCATATTCTGTCTTGGACAGACTTTGCTGCACCCCATTAACCCATGGAAATATCTGCTTACATTGTAGCACCCTGCTTGTGGTTAACGCTTAGCTGGAATGAAATATTCAACGCAGCAATAGAGAAATTAAAATAATAATTTATTTGTCAGACAAATAAATGAGAGACACAGTGGTATATGGATACCAAAGCTCTGCCCTTCCAGCCCTGGTGGCCAGCACTTATATTCCCTCAGTCCAGGCCCCTTGCTCCTCCTTTGGCTGTCTCTGTCCAATCAGCCTGGTTGAAATTCCTATTGGCTGTTTGCTAGAACCAATCATAAAACACCCATTTCCTATTACCTTTTATGGGAGACAAAGAGCTATATTTCCTTCTATCTATAAATGGCAAACAAGTAGCCATATATCTTACATTTGCCTCGACAAGGCTCCTTAATTACCAGATAACCTTTGGCCCCTGTTGACCTATTCACTGCAAAACAGATGGCTAAAGCAGATGGTGCTTGGTTTTTAATTTTTATCTTAAAGAGATCTTGGGTTCACCTTCTCACACACCATCTATGAAATAAGAATCTAACATAAGAATCTAACATTTCTTACTTTCTAAATCCTTTGCCTAATTACATTTAAGCCAATATATTTCATACATAACATATATAGATTTTTAGAAGAAAAGGAACTTAGAGAACTTAGAGAACTTAGCTTTTACTAAGTTCTCTGAAGCTTCAAAGCAGCTTCAGAGAGCAGCCTCTTTCCCTAGTCCAGCTGCTGTTTCTATTTGCCCTTTTAACCTTATGAAAATGTGGCTCAAGTTTTAATGGGAGGCACAATAATTCTTACTATTTACCAACTCTTAATTGTGATTTTGCAGCTTGATTGTATTCTGTAATTTGTATGGTCAGTGTGACCTTTTGCTCCTAGCCTGTAATTTCCTTTTACAACCCTGAAGCGCTGCTTATAGATCAGTGGGGCCCTTAAGCAGGAAGATAAACAGCTGCCAGCTGCTTTATGCCTGGCATGAGATACAAACATTTACAAATATATTTTTTAAGCTCATTTTAAAAATGCAGGGCTTCATCAGATGCCTCAACATGACTTTTGTGTATTTGTTTATATTCCACCTTTCATATCCTTCCAAAAGAGATTAACAATTAACATAAAATATATTAATAAAATTGCTATAAGCAAAATCAGAAAATAACATATCGCCAGGCTCCTTCCCAGAAGGCAATTGGTGGTGGGCGATACTGGGGGGAGGGAATGCAGAGTGTCCCCTTACACATGGCAAAGAGGTTGGTGCAGTGCAGACGCATCAGCAGAGCCAATCTGGTGCCTGCTGGAGCACTTGCCGCACGTCAACCTCCCCTATGTCCCCCCTACCCCATAAGCCACAAATGCTCATGTTTTGGAGAGTTGGCACAACAAGTTGCTTCTGTTTGCATCATGGGAAACACTTCGCACATTATGTCACCATGGAAAGAAAGAAAAGTTCCCTTATCTCCAGGAATATAGAAGGTGGTTTGTTCCTTTTTCCATCCTGCAGTGTATTATACATTGGCATTCACTTCTAGGCAGTGCCTTTATTTTACACTTTCACACTAACAGAAACATTTTAATGGTGGCTACTCTCAAATAATTGCACTACAGAGGGAACCCAGGCAAGCTCCACTAATACCAATATTTCATATTCATTATGTTTATTTTATCTAGCGGCTGATCTGTGATTGCAATAATAAAGAATGGAATTGTTTATTTTATGTAAAGTCCCCTTCTGATTCCTTTGAATTTTTGCTTCTAGGGTCATACTAAAGAAAATATTGCCATCAGGAAAGTTAATTATTTTGTATTTCTGAGATACTTTTCACAACAATCACTCTGTTGTTCTTATCACATGGCATGTTGAGGTGCAAAGCAGAGGGGCTGCTGTGGTTTACAGGGCCCACAGTTGCACTGAGACATTTTGAGATGCTATGCAGAAAACAGAGAAAGTCATTTAATAAATGTGCAAAGCTAATGACTGAAAACCAGAGAAAACACGTCTGCTTTCTGCAATAGTAGAAAGGGAGGAGGCAGCATCTGGGAGAGGAAGGGAGTACAAACAGCTGCCATAAGTAGGAAAATGGAATGTAACGTGATAAAACTTGTTCTCATTTATGCTTGTGGGGACAACAGCCATTGTCAAGCGCTACAAACCTCACTCTGACCTTAGCCCATGTCCTTAGATGCATTGTTTGCTAGGGATGCAGATTTCTTTTAATTTCAAAGGTGAAACTGGGGGATAGTCAGCCACATATAACCAACATGCTTAACTCTAATTAATTCCTGCATTTTGCCAGAACAAAGGTAGCAACTATAGGTTAAGACCATAAAGTAAGCTGCCCTGCCAGCCTTTATTCTTCCCATTCTACCATGTGAACCCGTCCTGGACGCTCCAAGCTTGGCTTGGCTTTCTATGCAAATTATTTTGAAACTCTCACACTTTGGAACTAAGTCCTACTGCCTGTGTTTCTTTGAACTGTTTGTAAGTAAACCATTTGTAACTTGCCAAATATGTGGTCTCTTTCTATGCTAAGGGAAGTTAAATTATTGACTGGAGGAGGGCAAATGTTGTCCGTATTTTCAAAAAGGGGGGAAGAGAGGACCCAAATAATTACCGCCCAGTCAGTCTGACATCAATACCAAGGAAGATTCTGGAGCAGATCATTAAGCAAACAGTCTGTGAGCACCTAGAAAGGAATGCTGTGATCACCAATAGTCAGCATGGATTTCTGAAAAGTAAGTCATGCCAGACTAACCTGATCTCGTTTTTTGACAGAATTACAAGCCTGGTAGATGAAGGGAACACAGTGGATGTAGCCTACCTTGATTTCAGCAAGGCATTCGACAAGGTGCCCCATGATATTCTTGTAAAGAAGCTGGTAAAATGCGGTCTTGACTATGCTACCACTCAGTGGATTTGTAACTGGCTGACTGACCGAACCCAAAGGGTGCTCATCAATGGTTCCTCTTCATCCTGGAGAAGAGTGACTAGTGGGGTGCCACAGGGTTCTGTCTTGGGCCCGGTCTTATTCAACATCTTTATCAACGACTTGGATGATGGACTCAAGAGCATCCTGATCAAATTTGCAGATGACACCAAACTGGGAGGGGTGGCTAACACCCCAGAGGACAGGATCACACTTCAAAACGACCTTGACAGATTAGAGAACTTTAACAGGGAGAAATGTAAAGTATTGCACTTGGGCAAAAAAAATGAGAGGCACAAATACAAGATGGGTGACACCTGGCTTGAGAGCAGTACATGTGAAAAGGATCTAGGAGTCTTGGTTGACCACAAACTTGACATGAGCCAACAGTGTGACGCGGCAGCTAAAAAAGCCAATGCAATTCTGGGCTGCATCAATAGGAGTATAGCATCTAGATCAAGGGAAGTAATAGTGCCACTGTATTCTGCTCTGGTCAGACCTCACCTGGAGTACTGTGTCCAGTTCTGGGCACCACAATTCAAGAAGGACACTGACAAACTGGAACGTGTCCAGAGGAGGGCAACCAAAATGGTCAAAGGCTTGGAAACGATGCCTTATGAGGAATGGCTAAGGGAGCTGGGCATGTTTAGCCTGGAGAAGAGGAGGGTAAGGGGTGATATGATAGCCATGTTCAAATATATAAAAGGATGTCACATAGAGGAGGGAGAAAGGTTGTTTTCTGCTGCTCCAGAGAAGCTGACACGGAGCAATGGATCCAAACTACAAGAAAGAAGATTCCACCTAAACATTAGGAAGAGCTTCCTGACAGTAAGAGCTGTTTGACAGTGGAATTTGCTGCCAAGGAGTGTGGTGGAGTCTCCTACTTTGGAGATCTTTAAGCAGAGGCTTGACAACCATATGTCAGGAGTGCTCTGATGGTGTTTCCTGCTTGGCAGGGGGTTGGACTCGATGGCCCTTGTGGTCTCTTCCAACTCTATGATTCTATGATTCTAAGTGACATGGTTTTGCTCCATAATGATCCAAAGCAAATCACAACGTTAGTTAGCAGAGTAAACACGATGCAGCGTTCCAAAAATGGACCAGACGCATCAGCTTCATCCAGTAATTATTTACTGAAGGCAAATGAGCATAACAGATCACGAATCCAACTTTTCAGGATTGGCACAGTTATTTAAGAATACCGTTGCTGCAAAACCTTAACTTAAACTTACAATGGGACTAAAAACTTAGCATTTAAACATCCTATGTACAGATCACCACACAGGAACAAACTAGAGAAAACCAAGGAAGAAAAGAGAATGTGAAAATGAAAGCAGGCTCCTTCTGGCCTACTGTATTCTTATAGTCAGCATGACCTTGGGAGAAAGAGATAACAGGGCCAGTTTGAACCAGCTTAAAGGTGTAGCAGCCTATATTTAAATGATTTACTTTGCTGCATATTTTGTAGTTTTCAATCTCTGCTGGGGCTCTATTACCAAAGAGTACTTACTCCAGGGAATTCTCTTTTTATTATAGACCAGTATATTTTTCTTTTAACCAAAATACAAGAATGAATAGAAATTTCTTTAACTCATTAACTAATTGCTTAATGAGCTTACAGGTTAAAAGCAGAATCACTAAAAGGATTTTATCCATGATCTAATAACAATGCTTACATGGCTGTTCCTCTCTCTATTCAACAAGCTCTTTGATCACTTACAAAATATAATAAAACAATCGGCCCTTACAAACATAGCAAATTGCTTCCAAAGATTCAGTAAAGGGGGACCAAGAACATTTTCCTTTTTGTATCAGGCAGTTATGAAGCTATTTAACACACATTGGCCAGATCCTCTGGAGGATTAAAATGATGCTTACTGCTCTCTTTTAGGTCCACATTCCTGCTTAGTGCACCTCTCTTGTGCTCTCGCTGCTAATTTTTGAAGCTGCATTCGCATGGTATTAGCCACAATTCCTATCAGCCCTGGAGTTTCTTGATAAATACTGCCATTCAGTGAACTTTCCCCCCTCAAACCAGCTTCAATCCAACTAGAAAACTGGATGCAGTGTAAAAGCTTACATGAACATATCCAAACAGCCATCAAGTAGGCACAGATGAGGGAGCAAACACACAGATAGTTTGATGAATAGGAGTTCCAGGGGTTCAGGAGCAAGGAAAACGAGAAGCCCCCCCGCCCCCCCTCACTAAGGCGAACAACTCTGTGTAAATGTGGGTCGAAATGTGTGCAGCAGAGGGAAATTGTATTTCAAGCCACATACAGTGGTACCTCTGGTTATGAACTTAATTCGTTCTGGAGGTCTGTTCTTAACCTGAAACTGTTCTTAACCTGAGGTACCACTTTAGCTAATGGGGTCTCCGCGCCGCTGGTGCATGATTTCTGTTCTCATACTGAGCTAAAGTTCTTTTTTTATATAAAACATTTATTAAGGATTTTAAACAATACACCAAACCTCATCTTCACAACCAAAAAAAAAACCAACAGTATTACAATCAATAAAAGAGAAAACCAAGAAAAAAAAACACAAGAAGAACATACAAAGCTTACAAAAGAGAAACAAAATAAAGATACAAAAAAGAAAAAAAGTTCAGTTTCTCATATAATATTTCCATAACCTTCTTTCTTGACTCCCTCACATTTCCCTTTTCTGTGTTCCCATTTAAAAAATCTTGTTCAGCAATACTTCACCTTCTTTCAAATCTCATTTTATATTATATATTTCAACTATTATGTCTCCAATTTTCCCCCTTTTTTATCAGTTATTAAAGCTTGACATAATATTGTTCAAATTTTACCTTTGTTCTTACAAACCAATTTTGCTTATTTCTTTCAAATATATCACTAATGCCATATTATCTTTATATCCTGCATCATTCTAACATTCATACAATTTACAATACTTTTGCAAATAGTCCTTAAATTTTTTCCAGTCCTCTTCCACTGTCTCTTCTCCCAGATCTCGGATTCTGCCAGTCATTTCTGCCAATTCCATATAGTCTATCAGCTGCGTCTGCCATTCTTCCAGAGTGGGCAAATCTTCTGTCTTCCAGTACTTTGCGATGAGTATTCTTGCTGCAGTTGTCGCATACATAAAGAAACTTCTATCCTTCTTTGGCACCATTTGGCCGACAATGCCCAAAAGGAAAGCCTCTGGTTTCTTAAGGAAGGTATATTTAAATACCTTTTTTAGTTCATTATAGATCATTTCCCAGAAGGCCTTAACCTTTGGGCACGTCCACCAAAGGTGAATGAATGTTCCTTCAGTCTCTTTACACTTCCAACACTTATTGTCTGGCAGATGATATATTTTTGCAAGCTTGACTGGGGTCATGTACCATATATCATTTTCATAATATTTTCTTTCAAGGCATTACATGCCGTGAATTTCATACCGGTGGTCCATAACCGTTCCCAGTCAGCAAACATAATATTGTAGCCAATGTCTTGTGCCCATTTAATCATAGCTGATTTAACCGTTTCATCCTGGGTATTCCATTTTAACAGCAAGTTATACATTCTTGAAAGTATCTTAGTTTTTGGTTCTAACAGTTCTGTTTCTAGTTTCGATTTTTGCACCTGGAAGCCTGTTTTTTTATCCGTTTTAAAGACCTCCCTAATCTGACCATAATGTAACCAATCTCGCACTTTGTCCTTCAAATTCTCAAAACTCTGCAATTTCCAAGTGTCTCCATCTTTTTCTATTATCTCCCAATATTTTGGCATACTGAGCTAAAGTTCTTAACCCAAGGTACTACTTCCAGGTTAGCGGAGTCTGTAACCCAAAGTGTTTGTAACCCGAGGTACCACTGTACTGCTTTGAGTTGGGGGGGGCTCAATCTGGATGATACTCTGGGTTCATTCCAAACCTGCGATTCTGTGTGTGTAGGAAACTAGCCAAACCAGTTCCTTTGTAAAGGTAATGGTTTGGCTGGTCAGTTAAGTACCACGATTTACAATTCCAAAAGTTGCCATAGAAACAAGCCAGTGAGCCTTTTCCCACCTGATCTGGCTGACTGCCACATCATCTTGGATGGAGAACAAAAGTTGAGTGTGTAAGTTGGTCTGAGGCTGAAACTGGAGACACCTTTGCTCTCTGCTGGACTTTGGGGCTCCCTTGGAAACCTAATGGAGATGCAATATCAGTTGGGGTGCTAGTGCTGTGTGTCCCTCCATCTTATGCTCAGCTTGTGCAAATAAAACAGTATGTCCCAAAGGCACCACCATCTCCACTGACTTAGTTTCAAGGAAACCAAACCCTGGATAAGTGGTGGATCACCTGGAGTCTCTCGGGTGAGGTAGGAGCAACATTCAGCTGCTTAAAAACCTCTAAAGAAGAAGAATGCTCTGCCTTCTGTTCCTTTCACATTATTAAATGTGTGATGGCTTCAATCTGAGCAAATCTTTTGTGATGGACAACTGTTTCTTTCCAGAATAGTTTCTACTCAGGTCCATTGAGTTTTGCCAGTAAATTATTGGTCTTTCTCTTGTTGCAGCTGGGAGAACAGTGAATGTGGTAATGCTAGTTTTTTGTCATGCTTAATTTGGAACTGCTGTAGATAAAACAAATCAGAGATGTATATTCCCTTCTCCCTATCAATGAGTTATGGAAGCTTCTGCTTTGATTTCTCAGAAGAGAAATGTGATAATTCCATTCTTTGAACATCCCACACCTGCTTAGCAGGTGCCAAGAACTGAAGGACAAGGTAATTAGCAGGTCAGAGGGAATCTAGCGCTCAACACACTAACAGAAACCCCATATTAGCACCATTAGTGAAAGAATGTACCTTCAGTCTCCTTACATTTCCAACATTTGTTATCAGGCAAATGGTAGATTTTTTCAAGCTTAACTGGTGTCATGTACCACCTGTAAATCATTTTCATTAAATTTTCTCTTAGGGCATTACATGCCGTAAATTTCATACCTGTGGTCCATAACCGTTCCCAGTCAGCCATCATTATGTTATGTCCAACATCCTGTGCCCATTTAATCATAGCTGATTTCACCGTTTCATCCTGAGTGTTCCATTTCAACAGCAAGTTATACATTCTTGACAAATTCTTAGTTTTTGGATCTAGCAATTCTGTTTCCAATTTTGATTTTTCCACCTGGAAACCAACTTTTTTGTCCAATTTGTATGCCTCCATTATTTGATAATAATGGAGCTAATCTCGCACTTTGTTTTTCAATTTTTCAAAGCTCTGCAATTTTATTCTCTCTCCATCTTGTTCCAGAATTTTCCAATATTTTGGCCATCATATTCAGTTTTTTCTGTGCCTTCGCTTCCATTGGTGACAACCATCTTGGGGCAATTTGTATTATTTTGAGGCTATTCTTCATGTGCTGGTTTCCTTTATTTTATCTTTGCAGTTCACAATGTAGTCTACCCACACTGTTGTTAAATAATATCAGATATGGCAACTCATGTCACAATAGCTTTTCAGAAAATGGCAGACAGACCAGTCTAACTGGTAGGGAGAGGAGTGAAGTGGTAGGTGATCCACCATTACCCAACCCAAGCCCCGCTGGCTCATGCCCACCAACACAATTGTGGGTGGTGGGTTTTTCCTCCCCTCCCCCCCCCCGATTCTTTTTTTAAGGGTTTTTTCGGGGAGGGGGATAAATTAACCATGCTGGCTGCAGGTATTGTACTTGATGGGCCTGAACGTGTTTCCACCTTGCCAAGCAGATGCTGGCATGGTTAATTAGAAGTTACAAGGAAGCCATTGGATACAAGAAGCTACACCCGTGGGCTTAACTGGAGGTTCTAGTGCAGAAAACTTTGGCCTCTTCTATTCCTCTCCTTAATATTTGGCTCATTTTACTGTTTTATTCAAGTGGGGTTTTTTATTCCGTTTTCGCTCATATATGATTTTTCCTTTATGTCATTCTGCCGATTCTAATAGGTCTGTATGGAAAAGTAAAAGAAAAATAAACATTGAAGTAACTTCTCATGGATATTTGGCACCCTTTTGTATAAGCTGATGCTCTGCGCACCCTGCAAACCTTCGTCCTTCAGCACAGGAACTCTAGAATGGCAGGCCTCAGCCTTCCTGCTTCCTTGGGAGATCATGTGCAAGGCTGAAGGCTCTCCTGGGATCCTGCAATGGGTCAGCTGGCCAAGGGCTTAAAAACCTTGGCCACGTGGAGTTTGGGGGCAATTTAACCCCATGACCCCCCCTTCCTCCAATGTAGGTATTTCACTGGGCTCTTGGGTCACTGGTTAATGGGACCAGAAATAAATTTTACATCCAGCCTCAATTTTGCCTTTTCCTCAGTGAGCAGCATCTCTTGTGATAAGCTTTCGTCACAGCCCTGTGTGTAAATGGCATTAGGCAGGATCAAAACAGTAAGTGGGAGCCCACCTGGAGCCTGAGCGAGAAGAGGATCAAAGCTTTGATAGGACCCAGCCTTGCCTAACACCCAGTTGCCTGGTGGGATCCTAGACACCGGGGCTGCCCCATGCCAACACTGGTCAACTCCCAAGGGTGCCTTGGGAATACTGTACCTGCAGAATACTGTACCTGCAACAAGGGCTAAGTGGAATGAGGATACAATCCTTGTCCTTTGGCCATGCCAACCTCACTGCTGTATAATAAGTAAAGTTGTGACCTATTTTCAGCAACATGTGTATCATTCTTCTGCAAATCTGTGACTGTGGCAGAAGGAGCACTGTGAATAAGGCATGGTGAAATGATATGCATGTTGAAATGATATGCAGTGTGGGATTATGATGATGAGACATTCATTGAAAATGCAGCAATGGCTTGATGGGAACACATGTGCAAACTAGTCCTGTGCTAAACTGCCATCCCAGAGCATCCTGGAACCATATCTGCCTCACTGACATTACCTATAAAACTAATGTGCTTTAAATAGTTCATGAGGAGGCAAAGTCTGAGCAAGAAGGATGAGTCATGTCTAGTCACCTGCCTGCCTAAGGCATTTACTCACCATCTATTTATAGCAAGCTGTACATCAAAGACATTTTAAAAGCAACATACAAGTTTATCTTGACTCTCTTTTTTCAGCTGGAGACAATTGTTGTGCCCAGCATGTTCATAAATCAAATGATAAGCTTAAGGGGATTTTTGGAAATGGAGGATAATCATTCAAAAATATAGAATGTGATTCTTTTGGCCTTGGAGAATGAGGTCAACATTTTAGTACCTTAGTCAGATAGGTAAAGGTAAAGGACCCCTGACAGTTAAGTCCAGTCGCGAACGACTCTGGGGTTGCGGCGCTCATCTAGCTTTACTAGCCGAGGGAGGCAACATTTGTCCACAGACAGTTTTTCCAGGTCATGTAGCCAGCATGACTAAGCCACTTCTGGTGAAACCAGAGCAGCGCACAGAAATGCTGTTTACCTTCCCGCCGGTACCTATTTATCTACAGTAGAACCTCTACTCACCACCGCCTCTACTCACGGACAATTCAACTCGCAACCGCGGCAAACCTGGAAGTAAATACTGTGCAGAAGTAAATACATGTGCAGAACGGCGCTGCTGCCAAATGCGAACGCGCAGAATGGCACTTCTACAAGCAACCTGGATCGACTCATGAATGGACCTCCTGAATGGATTCTGTGCATGAGTAGAGGTTCCACTGTACTTGCACTTTGATGTGCTTTCGAACTGCTAGGTTGGCAGGAGCTGGGACTGAACAATGGGAGCTCACCCCATCGCAGGGATTCGAACCGCCAACCTTCTGAACTGTAAGCTAAAGAGGCTCAGATATTACACTATAATTCCCACATAGAGGCCACTTTTTAGGTGAGCAGTCCATGTAGTGATGACAACATTTACAACAGACCTTCTTTGTCCACTAGTTAATGCACAGTGTCCTACAATATTTTCATGTGCGAGAAATATTCCCCATGCTTCAGAAAACATTTCAGTGTTCTTTGAGGTGTTATGTGCAATTGTATAATAATTTCGTAACATGCTTTGCGACATTGCAACAACAAGCCACAATGGACCTGTGAATGCACTGCTTAAAAAAATACTTTTAACTTTCTTTGATAGAGTATAATTTGTGATGTGGGAAATTTATCAGCCCATAACAATTGGTATTTCACAGGCAGAGTCAGAGAGCGCAAAATATGTAGAATTTCAGTCAAGAGGCAGAATAACTCACAACCAGTGCGCTCATCTAAGGGCTCCCCCAACCTTTATTCGCAGAGCAGCTTGTAGATCTGGGACTCCATTTGTGTCCCCTTTTCGCTACCACTTCCTGCTTTCATGGAATTGACTAAAAATTTGTTTAAATATTACTGGTCTTAAAGGAATGCTTATTACTCAGTAGATAATTAGTTATTAAGCAGCAAGAGAGTTTGTTTTTGTAAGACATCAGACATTGGAGGTGTATGTAAGAAAAACATGGGGCCTAATGTTGAATAGAATAGAATAGAATAGAATAGAATAGAATAATAGAATAGAATAGAATAGAATAGAATAGAATAGAATAGAATAGAATAGAATGTTTGGTACCTGGTGGGCGGGGCTTGTGTGTTCTGCTCCAGAATCAGCCCCTCCCTTCAGTTTAATTCCCACTGAAACTGAGAATGCCTCTGAATGTGTATTGCTGACATTGGGGTTTTTCCATAGCAACGTACTGAGCTTTAACCGGCTGATAATATAATTTTTCTCCCAGCACAGAACCAAATGTGACAGCACATCTGAACAATGGTGAAACACTATCTGGGCAGAGATTGCCTTGGCACAGTTATCAATATTTTGGTGGCTTCTTGGTTGGATTGCTCTAATCTGCTATACATGGGGATGTCTTTGAGAACACACCATAAACTTCATGATGTCTGTGCTTTGCCATCTACTCTGGCTTCTAGTCCATTTCTGGGCCCAGTTCAAAGTGCTGGACTTAAACTTTAAAGACCGCAATGGCTTGGGCCATGTTACCTTATGGATCACTCTCTCCTACGTTTATTTATAATTTACACCTTAAGAACTTCTTTGGAGACCCTTCTCAGGGGGTCTTTGCTCATGAGGTGCAGTGGGCGGCTGTTAGAGAGAGGAGCTTTCCTGTGGGTGGGGCACCCTCAATAAGTGCTGCCTTGCCGAGAGAGGTCTGCCTGCCACCTATGCTGAGGTGCTTCTGCAGACACTTCAGGACCCTCCACCCCAACTTTTTAAAAGCTGTGTGTGATTTGTAGGTTTGTTATTTCATTAGCTTTAAGATCTGTGAAATCTTTGGTTCTGCTGTGAGTTTTATTATATTGTTTTATCCTCTGTTCCTGGCTTTATGCTGTATTTAGATTTTACTGTTTTAATTTTGTATGTAATTGTTTTAGTTTTATTGCAAACTGCCCAGTGAACATTTACTATTGGGTGACACAAATACTGAAAATAAAAAGGTGCGTGTACGTGTGTCTGACTAAACAAAAGACTTTAGGGACAGACAAACCAAAAAAAGTCCCAGTTTCTGCTTACTGACATGTGTAAGAACTCCAGATACACAAATACCTCTGTCCTTGCTTGATCAGACCATTAAATCACACCCTAAAGCCCAGCCCACCCTCTCAGAGCCAAGCTGCAGCAAAATGACACTTTTTAGCTGCCCATCAAGGCTGTGTTCTCTTTTGTCATGCAGGGAAAACTCCTTTCTTTAGCTTAGCCTGGCCCTGCTCCAATGATCCTTCCCTTTATGAGTCTCAGCTAAATAAGTTGCTACACTCATCAATCAGGTAACCATACTCAGCATACCTATAAGCTTGTCTGCATGTGACACGCACGTACCAAATTGTGGCACTTCAGGCCAGGTTACAGCAGACAACTCGGCCTCAGCTCTTTCCTACCTTACCTTTGTTCAGCTTCTTTTGCTCATGAAGTCAGAAGAAAAAGAGCTAAGGGATTGGTTTGAGGTGGGCAAGTTGTAGACTTTTGGTGCCATTGTGGCAGGTGGATCTGACCCAGCAGAATGTGCCTCTTGACATCCAGTTCCTGTTCATTTCAATGGAACATGTACAAGAGAACACCCTACTCAGTTGTGCCCGTGTGAAACAGTGCTGCTTCTCTTTTCAGGTGGTGGTGGTGGTGGGTTTGCATTTGGTTTTTTCACCTCAGGCACCGAGATATCTGGGACGGGCCTTGACTGTTCAAGTCATCTCAGACTTTGGGAGTGGCACACTGTGTCAAAAAGATTGACTGCCATTGCATTGTAGAAATGCCAGTATTGCTATTGGCCTTTCCCAGATCAAAACAAAATGGGCACCGGGCGCCCTTTCACCTGATGACTTCCGTACATCTTCACACCATGCGCTTTTCCCTTTCTGTTTTTAGTGTGCATATGTGCTTACATTCCAAATAGATCCACAAGCAGACCCTCATTATGTTTGAAGTACATGATGCGTACATCATCCTGTCAGTTAGTCACTACAATTATTAATGCATCTCTAAGGCCACCAGTAGATGGGCAAGGCATGAGGTAGGATGAAACTTCATTAGTTTTGCAAAGCATCAAGTATTTATTTTGGAGTACTGGACAGGGTGCATTAACAATGCATTAATAGGAAAATGGCCACTATAGTGGTAGCTCTGGTTACGGATTTGCCCTCCTCCAGTCTGTTGGCCCTTACCTGTTCTTCAAGAATTCGCAAAGATCAGAGACAAAGCTTCTGAAATTACCGTATTTTTTGCACCATAACACTCACTTTTTTCCTCCTAGAAAGTAAGGGGAAATGTCTGTGCGTGTTATGGAGCGAATGCCTACGGATGGCGGGGGGGGGGGGATCTGCTGCAGTCGTGAGCAGAGGATCCATGGTTCCCCTTCCTTCCCTCCTCCGTGGCTCGCTTTGAAACAGCAAAGTGGGAGAAGAGCCACTGAGTGGGGAGGAGAGAGGGACAGAGAGCCTGCTTGCTTTAAAGGAGCAAAGCGGGAGAGGAGAGGAGCCGCTTGCACGAGTGTAAGCGGCTCCTGTCCGGTTGGCTCCTTTAAAGCAAGCAGGCTCTCTGTCCCTCTCTCCTCCCCACTCCGCTGGCTAAATAGCAGCAAAGTTTTTCAGTGAGCCGGGGAGGAGGGAGAGAAGCAGAGCCTGCTTGCTTCTCCTCTTATACCCCTCTTCTGCATTATTAACAGCATCCTTCTCCACCCACCCCACGCGTGTTCCTTGTCCCTTGAGTGCTTTTCCTTCCCTCCCCACTTAAAATGTGGTTACAAAGCATGGATCCACATGGATCCTCAGGATTTTTGCACTGGTCATCCCAAATTCACCATCAGATCACATAGCATGTCCATGGCTACAGCTTGCACCAAAAAAAATCACGCACCCACTGTTGCCTGGGGCCGCAGTGGTGCAAAAATGTGGTTACAAAGCATGGATCCACATGGATCCTCAGGATTTTTGTATTGGGCTACCTCAAACTCACCATCAGATCACATGTCTGTGGCCGCAGCATGAACCACAAAAATCATACATCCACTGTTTCGTCTAGAATATTTTTTTTCTTGTTTTCTGCCTCTAAAAACTATGTGCGTGTTATGGTCGGGTGCGTGTTATAGAGTGAAAAATACGGTAATTCATTTTAGGGTGCCGTGTGCACCCTGAAAAATCTGTAACTAGAGGTGCCGCTTCTGTGCACAGAGCGCTTCTGTGCATGCGTGAGTAGCAAAACCTGGAAGTATACACTTCTGGGTTTGTCATGGCCGTAACCTGAAGATTCTGTAACCTGGAGGTTACGCAACACGAGGTACCACTGTACTACGCAGCCACTCTGTTTGGTCAGGGGAGAGGTGGAATGCCTTGGTCCTGCATACCAGCTCTTTCTGCACTGCCTACTTGAAAGCAGACTCTTAGCAGGCATAGTGACCTCCAATATTTCTATATTCCAAATGCAAAGTGGGGTTGTACACAAAAGCCCAGCTAAAATGGTTCATGGCCAGACCCCTAAGTAACACTTGCTCTTCAAACAATAAAATGTTCCTAACATTAGGCATTCTTGCCAAAGCCACTTTTTAAAAAATGTTATTCTTGAATGCTTTTTATAATACCTTCATTATGATGCAAGCATGCAAAATTAAAAAGACAATAACAACATATGCATCATCCTGTCTTTAAATCAAAATATGTAACATATAATTTACACTCACAATTTAAAGGCAGCAACAATACAGATAAACCTATATCAATGAAAATTATATATTTATGGTTGTATATTATTCTTGATATTTCATATTTATCCAGCTTTTCATTTTTGCACACGGCTGGTGCCTAAAAATCTAATACTATCTTCCTGTAAAAACTGATAATAGCACTTAGGAATATGAAACATATCCAGCTGCCAAATGCAAATGTTGGGGGAACTACAGATATTGTGCAATCTTCCAATGACTACTTTAAATTTTTCTGTCTGTTGTTTACTGTTACTCAGTTTAAGCATTTAAAAACCAGCATTAAAGTCTAGCAAAAAGTTAGGAACCATATTTGTCTGTCTGCATTTCCAAATTGAAACTGGCCCAATTTCTTCTGAATTCAGGTGTGTATGTGTGCTTTTGTTTTAAAGAAATACTATTTGTGAAGTATGTTTAGGAAACTTGTTGATAAATAACTTCAAAGTAGATAAATGCAGTGGGTAATTCTATATGACTTTCTCCTTCTAAATAATAATTTAACTGGATGTCAAGTAAGTGCCCATCAATAAAGACTCTATTGTGTGATGCATCAAAATTTGTATATCTTTCCAAACACTTGGGCTAGACTGCAAGTGCACTTTCTCAAGTTAATGTGATTTCAAATATGTGTATTGATTTTCTGCTTCTTTTGTTAGAGTGAGCATTATTTTGATTAGAAGTAGTTTTGGTGTTTGTGTTTTTCGAAAAAGAATAAAGAAACAACAAAATTTCAGTTTAAAATAAACTGTCCGGAAACATTGGCTTTTGAAATGACATTTTTAAAGGAAACATGAAAACAGCTTTCTAAAAACTGTATACTTTAACAGATGGAGCAAATATTGATAGTTTTCTGCTGATAAATATTCAGCCCTCATCAGAAGGCAAAGGTGTACAATCAAGAGTGAAACAGAAGGAAGAACTGGAAAAAAAGATAGCCTCAGAACAGGATGCAGGAACATGTGAAGTTGAGGTCATGCTGCCATGAGAAATGTGCCAAGTTCTCAAGTGTACATCCGTAGAAGAGGAAAATATTCAGGGACACTTGATGATTATCTGCAACACCCTAGTTTTTACAAGACCTGGGTTCCCCCCGTAGTTAAGGACCCCCCCTTTGGGGCCCAGCATGCGGGTGATGGTGGCGGAGGGGAGCTGCCTAGTGCGGCTGCACAGCTGAAAGAGTAGCAGGCACAACCACACTGGCAGGAGGAATGGGCCTTCCTCTGACAGCCAGTATGCTCATCATGGCTGGCTACCAGGGAGGCATGACTCATGGGCAGACCAGAAGGAAGACTGGGCTCTTCTGGTCTACTCGTGGAATTATAAGGAAACTCACCATGGACTCATTGCCTGCTTTGTCAGAGACTTCCCCGCGCCTCCTGCCCTGTGGTCAACACAATTTTGTTCTATGATCTTTGCTGTTAGCGATCCCTGGGGTCATCACCTTGTTATAGGAGTATGAATGTCTTAAAGGTAAAGGTAAAGGGACCCCTGACAGTTAAGTCCAGTCGCAAACGACTCGGGGTTGTGACGCTCGTCTCGCTTTACAGGCCAAGGGAGCTGGCATTTGTCTGCTCCACAGACAGTCATGTGGCCAGCATGACTAAGCTGCTTCTGGCAAAACTTAAGCAGCGCACGGAAATGGCATTTACCTTCCCACCAGAGCAGTACCTATTTATCTACTTGCACTTTTTGGCATGCTTTTGAACTGCTAGGTTGGCAGGAGCTGGGACTGAACAATGGGAGCTCACCCCATCATGGGTATTCGAACCGCCAACCTTTTGATCGGCAGGCCCAATGCTCAGTGGTTTAGACCACAGTGCCACCTGCGTCCCCATGAATGTCTTACACAGGTACTATTAAAAGGCCCTTGATGAAGAAGACAGAAAATGAAAATCTGTGATTGTGCAGATGTATGTATCTTTCTGGACTTGTGGATCTTTGTGCTTCACAATCTGCTACAACCAGCCCCTACTTTAAGTCAGTCATTTTAGGGGATAGTCAAGCCATCAGAATATCTCCTAGAATCATAAAGTTGGAAGGGACCCTGAGGATCATCTAGTCCAACCCCCTGCAGTGCAAGAAAATGCAACTGTTCCTTACATGGCTAAGAAAGAACTGGAAATGGCTGTGGATGCGGTTTTTGTCCGTATCACTTAAGGAGGGTGAGATTATGGATGGAAGGAGAACAAAGAGGGAAGGTGGGGGGACAAAACAAGGAACAACAAGATTTTGACATTACGTCGTACCTTGGAAGTTGAACAAAATCTGTTCCAGACTTCCAAAACATCTCCTGCAGCCAATCAGAAGCCACAGAAGCCCTGACGGACGTTCAGCTTCCAAAAATACTTCACAAACCGGAACAGTCACTTCTGGGTTTGTGGCATTCGGGAGCCAAAACGTTTGAGAACTAAGCTGTTCGAAAACCAAGGTACGACTGTACTTGCTACATAGAGTTCTGTTTAGGTCGTCTGCAGCTCTGTTTAGGTATTTTGCTGCACTGAAAGGCTACATGTGAGCAGAGACAAACATGCTAGGCTCCTCCACCACCCTGGCTGCTACGCTAGTTGCTCACCATGAGTTGGAGGACAGAGCTTGAAGGAGGAGCTTCTCTACTTGTTCAGGCTGCCTAAGCTGCAGAATTGGGCATCTAAATCATGCAGGGAGCCTTCGCAGGTAGAGGAAGCCCCTCCCTTCAAACTTCACCCTCCAACTCATGGAGAGCAGCAGGAAGAGAAACTTGACATGCTGAACTTGCTGACACACAGCCATAAGATCTGAGCAGCACAACCAAATAGGGCCTCTGGTTCCCAGAAAACTAGTTTGCTTCAGTCTTAGTTTAGGTCACATGGTTAAGGCAAAAGTCCCCAGCTGGAGTCTTCATTACGAAATCTGGGGTAACCTTTGTTTCCCATCAGCCAAAGTTGCAGCTAAGATCCCCCCACCCCCCATTGCTTTAGTAGTGTCTGCCATTAACATTTAGGTATGCCCAAGAGTACAATCTGTTTTGCTTTGCTTGACTGAATGGGGAAGGCAGGGCAGGAAGATGGGAGAAGGTGAGTCTTCCTTCTAGTTGGTCTTTTTAGTCTCGATTCTACTTGGGAATGCAGACTCTACAGTTATGCCAGTGGCTTCACAAAAAGGTGGATCAGGTGGATGGATTTCAAGGGAGAGGGAGAGATGGTACCATGGAGGAGTGGGTTTGTGGGTTATGCCTGTGGGTGCCATGGGTTCCTGCAACTCGTCTGAAAGATTTAGAAGATTAAGTGATATGTAAGAAAAGGTCGAAACTTAAAATAATATTATGTTTAATTTAAGTCATAACTAATTGTTAAAAATTACTTTAAGATTAGAAGTATAACATTTGAGAGGTATAAAATAAGAACTGAAACAAGGTGATAATTTGCTGATATTTTTATTATAGAGAATGCAGGGTAGGGAGATGCGAGGAAGTCCAGTTAGTTATACAAAAATGTTATGAAACAGTTGTGTTTTCCTTTTTTTTCCTTTTTTCCTTCTTCTCTTTTCTATATTGTTTGTTGGTATGTTTGTTTGTTATGTGATTCTCTATTTTACGTTTGAAAACTGAATAAAATATTTTTTTAAAAAAAATAGAATGATATATCTAATATCGTTCTAATAATGTTAAAAAGGTCAGTGTATATCGAGCCTAAGTTGGAACAGCAGACATCACAGAGATTTGTAAGGAAATGAGGGCTGATAGACTGAATCTACAGCAGTCTTCTTGGTGATAATCAGACAATAGAGACCAGAGGGCATCTTGAGTGAACAATTGCTCTGAGCAAGTCCACAAAAATTATGGTGACTCTTTTGAAGATCTGCATTACAGCCACCATGAAGAAGTGAACCTATATATGCCCCTATAAGTGATCAGTGATCTCTGATTGTTTTGTGCTTGAGCTGTGGTTTGGATCAACAGTAAAACCATTCCTATTAAAATGCCCACTCAAAATAGCTGGTGGATGTCTGGTTGTTTGTTTTTTCAAAAGAGATAAATGGTTTTAGAAGTGTCAATACAATGCTGAGAGCCACCTGCTAGTTTCTCTCTCTTAAATCCTGCGGAATTGTGTTTTCCATATTATTTCCAGTAAGATATCAATCATATATCAATATCTTCTGACCTCTGATACGTTTAGATAGAAAATCAATTTTTCCATCAGCAAAGCAATAAAACATTATGAATATTTGTCTTCTTTGCTTGTTGATGGGTTTACCTTTCATAATTTATTTTTCTGGCGAGAGCCAGTGTGGTGTAGTGGTTAAGAGCGGTAGTCACGTAATCTGGGAAACCGGGTTCGTGTCTCCGCTCCTCCACATGCAGCTGCTGGGTGACCTTGGGCCAGTCACACTTCTGTGAAGTCTCTCAGCCCCACTCACCTCACAGAGTGTTTGTTGTGGGGGAGGAAGGGAAAGGAGAATGTTAGCCGCTTTGAGACTCCTTAAAGGGAGTGAAAGGCGGGGTATCAAATCCAAACTCTTCTTCTTTCAGCAGCTAATACTTTTGATATTGCTCTTGATATTACTCTGCACTGGTTAAGGCTCCTTTAAACTTCATTGTTCCAACTATACATTTCAATCTCACAAAAGCTCACCACAATTTTGAGGTCAAAGGCATTGAACTGAATTAGTTTGGAAATCTGAACAGCAGATACTCAGAAGCAACAACCTTTCTCATTTTTTGTCTTAGACAAGCCAGTAGCGCAGCTTTTCAGACTACTTTCTCAACAAGGTAGCCTCATAAGTTACCGTATTTTTCGCCCTATAGGATGCACTTTTTCCCCTCCAAAAATGAAGGGGAAATCTGGGTGTGTCCTATGGGGCGAATGCAGGTTTCGCTGAAGCCTGGAGAGCGAGAGGGGTCGGTGCGCACCGACCCCTCTCGCTCTCCAGGCTTCAGGAAGCTATCCCAAGTCTTGCAAGCCCGGTGGGATATCCCGCAGGCTCGCAAGGCTTGCGGGCAGCAGCCTGCACCCAAAAGCTGGGGGCAGCGGGGAGGCGCAGCGCCGCCACCCCGCTATTCCCCGACCTGATCGGGAGGCTGGGGGCGGGGAGAAGCAAGCCTGCTTCTCCCCCCCCCCCGCCAGCCCCACAAGCTCGGGGGATAGGGGGATGGCGGAGCGCCACCACCCCGCTATTCCCCGACCTGAACTGGAGGCTGGGGGGGGAGAAGCAAGCCTGCTTCTCCCCCCCCCCCCGCCAGCCCCACAAGCTCGGGGGATAGGGGGATGGCGGAGCGCTGCCACCCCGCTATTCCCCGACCTGAACTGGAGGCTGGGGGGGGGAGAAGCAAGCTTCTCCCCCCCCCCCGCCAGCCCCACAAGCTCGGGGGATAGGGGGATGGCGGAGCGCCGCCACCCCGCTATTCCCCGACCTGATCTGGAGGCTGGCGGGGGGGGAGAGAAGCAAGCTTGCTTCTCCCCCCGCCAGCCCCACAAGCTTGCGGGATAGCAGGCAAGCTGTCCCTGAAGGCAGAAGAGGGAGACGGAGCACTCCATCTCCCTCTTCTAGCTTGGGGATGGCTGCGCAAACCTGGGGGGGAAATAAAAATTTTTCCCTTGATTTCCCCCCCAAAAAACTAGGTGCATCCTATGGGCCGGTGCGTCCTATAGGGCGAAAAATACGGTAAGCAGCTTCAAAAATAAGGCCACTGTGAGGCCAGGCATGAGCCTATTGGCGATCCAGGCCGCTAAGGGTGTTCTTTTCATATCAGGGTCACTGGAGTCATTTACTGAGGCTTAGAACAGGAAACTCTGTTAATTAGACAGGCAAAAGTCCAGACCCCTAGTATTTATAACCTGCCTATCCAACCCATAGACTTCTTACTACCTGCCAATTATAGGGAGTGATGTAGAATATCCTCTGTCTAAATGTTTGGCTTTGCAAGCAAGCAAAGAGCTCTTATTCCACTTTCCTCCTGGTAGTAAAGTTGTTTTACTTCTACAGCTTCCATGCCTGTCTGAATAGGTAAAGGTAGCGGGACCCCTGACCATTAGGTCCAGTCGTGACCGACTCTGGGGTTGTGGCGCTCATCTCGCTTTATCGGCCGAGGGAGCCGGCATACAGCTTCCGGGTCATGTGGCCAGCAGGACTAAGCCGCTTCTGGCGAACCAGAGCAGCACACGGAAATGCCATTTACCTTCCCGCCCGAGCGGTACCTATTTATCTACTTACACTTTGACATGCTTTCGAACTGCTAGGTTGGCAGGAGCACGGACTGAGCAACGGGAGCTCACCCCATCACGGGATTCAAACCGCCGACCTTCTGATCGGCAAGTCCTAGGCTCTGTGGTTTAACCCACAGCGCCACCCGCGTCCCTGCCTGTCTGAATAACCTGGCATTTTTTTACTTTTGCAGTCTTTTAAATACAGATTTCCTTGCTGCTCTTTTGCACGGGAGGAGCATTCACATTTTGTTCCTTCTGCAAACTGTTTCATAGAACCAGCCACCATGAAGGTGTGACTCTTGCATTTTTCTTTGCAAACAGCAGGGATTTGTTTGTGACTATATATGCTAATACCATGTTGATGTCTGTGCCAAAGCAAACCCTTTGAGGCAGAGGCCAACAGAACACTTTGGCATGCACAACAATCGCTTTATTGCCACTGTGATGGTCTGGTGTCTTTTCTGTCCCCAGGCAAAGAAAATCACTTTCAGATCTCACAGAGGCCAGTTCATCAGGTGGCTGTCATGAGTTGCTATTACAAAATGAACAAAATATGAAAGTGAATTCCATTGCCTGGGGACAGAAAGGACACCAGACCATCACGGTGGTGATGATAAGCGATTATTGTGCACGTCAAAGTATTTCATTGGCCTCGGCTGCAAATTTTCCCTTTAACAAGGAGTTATGAAGATGTACTGCATACACGGTGCCTGGGCTCAGCAGCATTCATTTCTGTGTCTTGGAAGCATTCTCCTCTTTTGAAAACAGGAGGCCATCACAGAGGTTCCAAAAACAGCCCCACCAGAACACATCTGTCTTACCTTACTTTGGCTAGAATACTGTGCTGCAGCCTAACCCAAGAAGATTATCAGCACTGTAGATTTTTCTGGATACCACGAACAAGGATGTAAACAACTGCGGGTTTGGTTCATTTACAGGACTGCAATCTCTTTGTGAAAATGGAGAGCACCGCATTGATTACCCCTGGAATCTGAGATCAGAGACAGCAGTGTCAGTCTTGTTCAATATAACAAGACAGCATTCAAGTGAGATCAGGATAGGATTGTTGTGGTAACATTCATTAAGTATCAATGGAAATCAGTTTGCCCACAAAATAACCAACTATGCAAGATACTAGGACACCAGGACAAAAAAAACCACCACTTTACCCAGTGCTGAAAGACACCACTTGCAGCACCTGGAATCATAAGAGTTGGAAGCGACCCTCAAGGTTCAAATAGTCCAAGCCCCTGGGGACTTCCGGGTTGGCGCCATCGCCGAATGGCGGACTCCCTCCGAGCTCCGGAGGGAGTCTGCTCGGCAGGGGCTGGGTCCTACCGCGCCGGCGACGCGGGGACCCTTAAAAACCACGGGCACGGAGCCCGTGGACATGGGTGACTCGGCTGGCACCGCTAGCGCCCTCCCGACTCGTGAAGGAGCCTTTTTAAAGGCTTCGGATTGGGTGCCGGGGAGTGGCGTGGTGCTGTGAGTCCACTGCTTTCCCTGCCGAGCGCAGCCGCATGCCATTCGACGGAGAGCGCTGACTTCTTCCATTGGAAATTCGGACTATTAACAACAACCCGTGAGTAATTGGGAAACCGGGTACAAAAGGAGAAAAAAAGAATTTTTTTTCGGATTCGGCACGAGCGGGGGTGATCCAAAAAGGAAGTCAGTCCCCCCCTATTGTAAACATTCTAAAACAAGGACTGGGTAACCAAGATCGAAAGAGAAGCATATTGCTGATAAAAATCATTAATTCCACGATGGGAAATTACAAGAACTGTGCTGGAGGAGAAGAGTGGAGGGTGAGAGGGAAAATGCAACCCCCCCGGGAACCGGGGCGATTTGTAGAGCCTGGTGAAGAGAGACGGAGACTTTGACAGCTGTCAAAGTAGCTGTCAAAGCCGGAGAATATAAAGGGGACTTTGTTACAAGGACTTTGCTGGCTAATTCTGTTACAATTCGTTACAATATGGATATAAACTGTCGGAAAATAAGAAACAACAATTTGACTTTTGGATTAGAGGATACAAAGTTACTACAATCCCCCTAGAGGGGTTGCGGGACATTACAAGAACGGTCGTACGTGGAAAAGCACTCTGGGATTCGCACAGGTCTTATCTTCTGGGAAAGCTGCAAAACTGAAATAGTATTTTGTCTACAGAGGTGTTTACATTAAAGGAGACAATAGAATTTTCTATTGAAGAAAGGAAGGGACTGGACGTAAGTTTTTGTTCCTGAACAACAAACCTCTGTAGAGATACCAGATCTCTGAATTAGAACGTTTTAGCAGCTGAACAAGACAAGAAACCTGAGAAAGTGAGGAATAAAAAGAACAAAGGACTAACTACGACACGGAAAGAACAATGGGAGGAGCAGCAAAGACCAAGGAAATTAAAGGCCTCTGTTAGATTGGACTTTTGAAGTTAAACATCCTTAAAATAAATAAACTAAAAGAAAACCGGCAAGGTGGAAGTGGGGAGAAATTTGGCCATGGACTTGAGACCTCCAGGCTGACAACATATAGATTGATGGACATGGGGAATTCAAACCGGGGAAGGGAGGGGGGAGATTTGGAATCCAAAGGCTGTGTAACCATCTTTTTGAACCTTTTTATATCTTTTATCTTCTATTTCTTTATATAACTTTTGTATATCATTGTATTTTGATTGGACATGTTTAAAAAAGGGAATTCGTGGAAGGAAACTGGGGTGGATCTTGGGGAAAAATCTTTCTTCTTTTTCTGTTAACGATGTGGGATGGTGGTAAGATTGTATAATTTAAATTGGTCAGTGGGCAAAACAAATTAAGCTTTAAACTGGGAATGAGAGCTTGTGGAACCAAATTAATGAAAGGGGAATACAGTTGGGAGGGGGAGGGGGGAGTCCCAGAAAGTAGGTAATGAAAGTAAGGCTTTAAGTATATTCTATTTTTTCTTTTCTTTTGTATTTCTATATTTCTGGAAACTTTAATAAATATGATTTTAAAAAAAAACACAAATAGTCCAAGCCCCTGAAACGCAGGGATCACGACTGAACCCCCCCCCCCGCTTTAGCTGCTTTACATGTATGCTGTGGATCCGCCCTAAATGCAGGCCTCACGGCTGACTTATTTCTTGTAAAACACACAACCCCACAAACACCCCTCCCCCCTCTTTGTGTAATTGCTGGTTTGATGGAGAGTTCTGGGAAATGTGACATTTTTGCAGCCTTTGTGCACATCAGCATACAAGGTCAGCCTGTTTTCCCTCAAACCTAAAGGCAGGACAGGAATGAATGCTGGACTGATAAAGTACGTATTTGTTCTGCAAATAGTGACCTCTTTACTGCAAATTAGCTTCTGCTCTGTATTTCTTCATACCAAATGGATTACTGGCTCCCCATGCCCTGAGACCGGGAGCTGTGTCCTCAGGACGGTGGGCTCATCTCTGTCTTCCTTTTTCTTCCTTTTTCCTCTTTCTTTCCTTATTTATTCTTTTCTCTTCATCTCTCTCTCTCTTTCTAGCCTGTGTTTTTATTTAGATTAGCTTTTTAGTTTTGATAAAAAGGTATCTGATGTTAATCTTTGTATTGTCTTCCAAATTTTAATAAAATCTATTTAAAGGGGGGGTGGAGGGGTGGGCCCAATTTTGTGGAAGTTCCTCCTGGCTGAAATCAGACAGGCCCCTCTCCCTGCTGAATTTGCAGGCATTTTAAGTGAGTTTTATGGATTTGTGGTTAATCTTAACTGATCTAGTGCTGTATCCAGGGATGTCCAACCAGTGGATCGTGATCTACTAGTAGATCCCCGGCTGACCCTGGTAGATCGCGACATCCTTATCGTGTACAAAAAGTTACGGGGGGGGAGCTAAAAAACTCTTGTGCAATCCTCCCCCCAAAAAGCTCAACAACTTTGGGCAATCCACCCACCCCACGCACACTCCTCCTGCCTCTAATGACAATGGGTAGATCACTGCCAGTTTTTTTATACTGGGAGGAGATCGCAGTCTCTTGGGAGCTGGACATGCCTGGACCCCCTTTGTCTCTCCATTGAAGGCAGCCCTCTTTAGGGAAGCTTTTAATGTTGAACAGACTACTGTATTTTGATACTTTGTTGGAAGCCGCCCAGAGGGGCTGGGGAAACCCAGCCAGATGGGTGGGGTATAAATAAATTATTATTATTATTAATATCCACTGTGCTACAATTAGCGCTAACTACTACAACACATGGTATCTTGCACCAACCAACCCCCCCCCCCCGAAATCAGAAAAGGACCCCCTCCAAAAAAAATACATTTTTTAATAAGAAAGGAAGCAGCTGTCAGGAGTACTACTCTTCATTCGCCTGGCCTAGCTCCTGGTTGTGATTGTCGTTTTGAAACTGCTGGTGGGGGAATCCATTGCTTCTTCCTTGTGAGCACATAGGCACCCAACTTGCCCCTCCAGGAGATGATCTGCTTATTTACACACACACAGAGAGAGAGAGAGAGAGAGAGTTATTTGAATCAGATTCTCTCAGATGTAGCCATGGATTGATTCTGGAGCACAGAAAATAGGAAAATAGTAAGTAATCACATCAAATTATTCTTAGTTTTTTTAAAAAAAAGAAAAGTATGATAAATAATGGCTGTAATTTTGACATTTCATCATTTTAAATGGCAACTATTTTCCTACCTCCACATTGATTTGCCCAAGAAAGGGAGCTGATAATTGGTGATTTTGCTGTCTCCTGTGGTAATTTATTTGAAGCAATGCATCTGTTTTCAAACTATAAATTTAAATTGCTAATACTGAAGTTATTCACTCCAATTCAAACTTGTATTCATTATAGACCCTCTGAATTCGCCTCTCCTGCCTGTTAACTGTTATCTTAATGAGTTTTGCATGGAAAGGAGGGGGAAAAACATTTATTAATGGTGCCCATGCTGCATGAAGAAAGGAACAAAATTGGACAAAACCCTTTAATAGCTGCTTTGAAATTATTGTGGTCCTCACCTCTTTGTAGAAAAACCACTGTTGATTTTATATTTAATAAATGATTTGAGTTTGAGAGGAATATACACTTCTCCAGTCAGAGATTTTCTTTTTTAAAAAATGGATGCTTTATAGCAGCCCTGATGCATAACTGAGAAGCATGATCTAAAGTAAGATTTTTCCAAATTTTGTGCCCCGTGACTTTGCTGAGTAGCAGGAAGTTCCAGGGACACACCTTTTTACATGGCCAGTTTCCTTGTGAGGAGATTGTACTGGAGACTCCAAGCATTTTTTAAATATCTATTGATAAATGTGAACAGTGTGTGGTGAGAGGCCGGTGGGCACCCAGACAGACCATGTTCTTTGAAACAGCAGCATTACTTTCCCAAAAGCACCACGCCCTTAGAGCCTCCCTGCTCAGACTTGACCCACTGAAGTTAATGGGCATAATCATACAAGAAAGAAGATTCCACCTAAACATTCGGAAGAACTTCCTGACAGTAAGAGCTGTTCGACAGTGGAATTTGCTGCCAAGGAGTGTGGTGGAGTCTCCTTCTTTGGAGGTCTTTAAGCAGAGGCTTGACAACCATATGTCAGGAGTGCTCTGATGGTGTTTCCTGCTTGGCAGGGGGTTGGACTCGATGGCCCTTGTGGTCTCTTCCAACTCTATGATTCTATGATTCTATGATTCTAACTTAGGCTCAGGGGGG
Organism: Podarcis bocagei; assembly: GCF_964188305.1. Lineage (NCBI taxonomy): Eukaryota > Metazoa > Chordata > Lepidosauria > Squamata > Lacertidae > Podarcis > Podarcis bocagei. The sequence continues at coordinate 2,695,657 of NC_138137.1, forward strand.
ACGTGGGTGGCGCTGTGGGTTAAACCACTGTGCCGCTTGGGCCTGCCATTTGAAAGGTCGCGGTTCGAATCCCCACGATGGGGTGAGCTCCCATTACTCGGTCCCTGCTCCTGCCAATTTAGCTGTTCAAAAGCACACAGTGCAAGTAGATAAATAGGTACCGCTCCAGCGGGAAGGTAAACAGTGTTTCCATGTGCTGCTCTGGTTTGCCAGAAGCGGCTTAGTCATGCTGGCCACATGACCCGGAAAAACGGTCTGCAGAAGCGAACAAACACCGGCTCTCTCAGCCTTTAACGTGAGATGAGCGCCGCAACCCCGGAGTCATTCACGACTGGACTTAATTGTCAGGGATCCCTTTACCTTTTTAACTTAGGCTCATTAATTTCGGTGAGTCTCTCTGAATAGGGCTTGCAGATCATGTAGTGATCCAGCGGCACCAAGTTATTTCAATTGGAAACAAAATCATAATAATAAAATTTAAGTTCAGTGGTGCAGAGAGGAAAGTAGAGAAAGAAAACTTGTTGTGGTGGCTATGCAAACTAGGAGCCAAGGGTGTCCTGCCCCATTCCACTGCCTGAGGCAAAACAGGATGGTGCTCTTCCTGCTGCTGCTGCAGCCTCACTTACTAGGATCACATGGCAGTGGCTTCTGTCGAGCTCTTCCTGGAAGCCATTTCTCTGGCAATGACAGCAGTGGGCAGGGTGCCCATGGAGGAACCACCCCATGGAATTCTGCATCCAAGATGGCTGCCCCAGCCTGCCTGATGGACAGGCCAGCCCTTCTGGGAGAAATCACTGAAAGATGCTTCTTCCTTAAAAGATGGTGGCTAGAAGCAGCCTTGATATTCCCATTTAGCAATAGGAATTTAGCCCGAAAAGGGCACTTAGGGAGGTATTCAACAAAGCCCTACATGCAGATACACTTGCAAGAAAACAGAGGGAACTTTGAGGCAGATCAGTTGGCTGACCACATTTCATCCCACCCCACATGAGCCTGAAGGTCACAACTGCTCCTGCTCTAGCTACAGTTTGCTGAAACAGGCATGTGCAAACACCTTCTGACTGAACCTAGGGAGTGCCAGTGGAGAGACAGAAAGGGAGATGGAATGGTTAGAGGAGACTGTCAACATCCCTTGAGGTCGCCTCATCACATAAAAACAGTGACTCAATCTAAAATGAGATCTAGGGCTCCAGTTCAGACCTGATTGGTATAATATACCGGTACCTCTAGAGCAGCTGATACCACACTCCATAGATATCAGTTTGCATGAGTATCCACATGTGGTGACATGGTCTCCACCTTGTTTAGGACAATTTGAACCACAGCAGGAAACTGGGTGGAATCTTATGAGGCCTTGTCCCATGTGGCTTGATTTCCATGTCGTTCCATATCCTTGAGGCATGCTGTGGGGATAACATGCAAATTCACAAAGTTAGTAGATTACTTTGACTTTATTGCACAAGTGGTCCAGACAGAGGATAACTGGAATTAAACTTTTAAGGGTTTTTGCTCTTGCCCTCTACAGATAAACTTTCATCCCTTTCCATTTATCTTTATTTAAGCTCCTTCTCCCTGTAAAAGGTCATTGTTTAAACAAACTTCTAAAAGCAGATGTATTTTTATGAGCACCTTAATGCACAATGTTAACAGTTGTATAAAGCAGGAAAACAGAGCCAAAATATTGAGGCTTTTTTACATTTTTATTTCAGGGCTTTTTTTATTGGCTTCTTTCTTTCCCTCAGTTTCCTTGAGTCTAAATTGGTTTTCATTTAAACCAGAGGTGATCAATAAAGCCAGAAATCAGGCAGGGTGCCTTAAAAGCACAGAATACAGAGTAGAGCTTATTCCCAATGCGCAACAGGAAAGAGGCTCTTGCTTTAGAAACCCCTGTTAGAAATTCAAGAAAAAGTTGAAGGAGTGAATATAGTCACAGAAGATGTTGCAAGAAAGAAGACAGCAAGTACATAATTGCCCCAATCCAGTAAGGGAGAGCCACATATGGAAGAAGGTCTCCTTGTGTGCAGCTAATGGGAATGAATATTCACATGGTGATGGAATTATTTATGCTTATTTCAAGGATTTACAGCCCCAATCTTCAGTCACAAAGCCACTCAGAACAGTCAACAATCATTAGAACAACAAAAACATTGGCATTAGTTGGTATAACATTCCGTATGTTGTGGCTGTGTGAACAAGGGCAACCCTTCTGCGAGAGAGTATCTGTAGAAATACAGTGGTGCCTCGCAAGACGAAATTAATTCGTTCCGCAAGTCTCTTCGTCTTGCGGTTTTTTCGTCTTGCGATGCACGGTTTCCCATAGGAATGCATTGAAAATCAATTAATGCGTTCCTAGGGAAACCGCCTTCAGACCAGGTCTTCTGAAGGCTGGGGGGGGTGGACAAGGGCTTTTCTTCCCACCCCCAGCATTTTAAAAAACCCTGGGACAGCGGAGGACTTCTCCGCTGTCCGGGGCGATCTTAAAATGCTGGCGGGCGGCATTTTAAAATCGCCCCGGACAGCGGAGGACTTCTCCGCTGTCCGGGGCGATTTAAAAGCCCCTGGGAAGGCAGGCAGGGGGGACAAAGACTTTCGCCCCCTGCCCGCCTTCAGAAGGTGTTCCCGCCCCCCGCCCCACTTCGGAACAGCTTTCCGAAGTGGGGCGGCTGGGGCAGGTGTCCCCGCCCCCCCCGCCCCACTTCGGAACAGCTTTCCGAAGTGGGGCGGCTGGGCCAGGTGTCCCCGCCCCCCCTCCCCACTTCGGAACAGCTTTCCGAAGTGGGGCGGATGGGGCAGCTGTTCCCGCCCCCCCTCCCCACTTCGGAACAGCGTTCCGAAGTGGGGCGGATGGGGCAGCTGTTCCCGCCCCCCTCCCCCCTTCGGAACAGCGTTCCGAAGTGGGGCGGATGGGGCAGCTGTTCCCGCCCCCCCTCCCCCCTTCGGAACAGCGTTCCGAAGTGGGGCGGATGGGGCACCTGTTCCCGCCCCCCCTCCCCCCTTCGGAACAGCGTTCCGAAGTGGGGCGGATGGGGCAGCTGTTCCCGCCCCCCCTCCCCCCTTCGGAACAGCGTTCCGAAGTGGGGCGGATGGGGCAGCTGTTCCCGCCCCCCCTCCCCACTTCGGAACAGCGTTCCGAAGTGGGGCGGATGGGGCAGATGTTCCCGCCCCCCCTCCCCACTTCGGAACAGCGTTCCGAAGTGGGGCGGCTGGGGCAGATGTTCCCGCCCCCGCTTCGGAACAGCGTTTTAAAATGCTGGGGGTCGGCAGCGAACGCTCCCGACCCCCAGCATTTTAAAATCTCCCCGGGACAGGGGGAGATTTTAAAATGCTGGGGGTCGGCAGCGCTTCGCTCCCGACTCCCAGCATTTTAAGATCTCCCCGGGACACGGGGAGATTTTAAAATGCTGGGGGTCGGCAGCGAACGCTTCGCTCCCGCCCGCCAGCATTTTAAGATCGCCGGGGCAGGCGGGGGGAAGGCAGGCGGGGGGGAGCAAAGACTTTTGCCCCCCGCCGGCCTTCAGAAGAGGTCCTCTTCTGAAGGCCGGCTGTGGGCGAAAGTCTTTGCTCCCGACCGCCAGCATTTCCCTATGGGCTTTCGTCTTGCGATGCAAGCCCATAGGGAAATTCGTCTTGCGAAGCGCCTCCAAAACAGAAAACCCTTTCGTCTTGCGGGTTTTCCGTCTTAGAATCATAGAATCATAGAATCATAGAATCATAGAGTTGGAAGAGACCACAAGGGCCATTGAGTCCAACCCCCTGCCAAGCAGGAAACACCATCAGAGCACTCCTGACATATGGTTGTCAAGCCTCTGCTTAAAGACCTCCAAAGTAGGAGACTCCACCACACTCCTTGGCAGCAAATTCCACTGTCGAACAGCTCTTACTGTCAGGAAGTTCTTCCTAATGTTTAGGTGGAATCTTCTTTCTTGTAGTTTGGCTCCATTGCTCCGTGTCCGCTTCTCTGGAGCAGCAGAAAACAACCTTTCTCCCTCCTCTATGTGACATCCTTTTATATATTTGAACATGGCTATCATATCACCCCTTAACCTCCTCTTCTCCAGGCTAAACATGCCCAGCTCCCTTAGCCGTTCCTCATAAGGCATCGTTTCCAGGCCTTTGACCATTTTGGTTGCCCTCCTCTGGACACGTTCCAGTTTGTCAGTGTCCTTCTTGAATTGTGGTGCCCAGAACTGGACACAGTACTCCAGGTGTGGTCTGACCAGAGCAGAATACAGTGGCACTATTACTTCCCTTGATCTAGATGCTATACTCCTATTGATGCAGCCCAGAATTGCATTGGCTTTTTTAGCTGCCGCGTCACACTGTTGGCTCATGTCAAGTTTGTGGTCAACCAAGACTCCTAGATCATTTTCACATGTACTGCTCTCAAGCCAGGTGTCACCCATCTTGTATTTGTGCCTCTCATTTTTTTTGCCCAAGTGCAATACTTTACATTTCTCCCTGTTAAAATTCATTTTGTTTGTTTTTGCCCAGTTCTCTAATCTGTCAAGGTCGTTTTGAAGTGTGATCCTGTCCTCTGGGGTGTTAGCCACCCCTCCCAGTTTGGTGTCATCTGCAAATTTGATCAGGATGCCCTTGAGTCCATCATCCAAGTCGTTGATAAAGATGTTAAATAAGACCGGGCCCAAGACAGAACCCTGTGGCACCCCACTAGTCACTCTTCTCCAGGATGAAGAGGAACCATTGATGAGCACCCTTTGGGTTCGGTCAGTCAGCCAGTTACAAATCCACTGAGTGGTAGCAGAGTCAAGACCACATTTTACCAGCTTCTTTACAAGAATATCATGGGGCACCTTGTCAAATGCCTTACTGAAATCAAGGTAGGCTATATCCACTGAGTTCCCTTCATCTACCAGGCTTGTAATTCTGTCAAAAAATGAGATCAGGTTAGTCTGACATGACTTATTTTTCAGAAATCCATGTTGACTATTGGTGATCACAGCATTCCTTTCTAGGTGCTCACAGACTGTTTGCTTAATGATCTGCTCCAGAATCTTCCCTGCTATTGATGTCAGACTGACTGGGCGGTAATTATTTGGGTCCTCTCTTTTCCCCTTTTTGAAAATAGGGACAACATTTGCCCTCCTCCAGTCTGCCGGGACTTCGCCTGTTCTCCAGGATTTCTCGAAGATGACTGCCAGTGGTTCTGAGATCACATCTGCCAGTTCTTTTAATACTCTTGGATGCAGTTCATCTGGCCCTGGAGACTTGAATACATCTAAACTAGCCAAATATTCTTGTACTGTCTCCTTAGTTATTCTGGGCTGTGTTTCCTTTGCTGAATCATTTGCTCCAAATTCTTCAGGTCGGGCATTGTTTTCTTTATCGGAGAAGACTGAGGCAAAGAAGGCATTGAGGAGTTCAGCCCTTTCTGTGTCCCCTGTTTGCATTTCACCATCTTCTCCTCTGAGTGACCCCACTGTTTCTTTGTTCTTCCTTTTGCTACGAACATACCCATAAAAGCCTTTTTTGTTGCTTTTAACCTCTCTAGCGAGCCTGAGTTCATTCTGTGCTTTAGCTTTTCTGACTTTGTGTCTACACGTGCTGGCTATTTGTTTGAATTCCTCTTTGGTGGTTTCCCCCCTTTTCCATTTTTTGTACACATCCTTTTTTAATCTTAATTCAGTTAAAAGTTCTTTAGATAGCCACCCTGGCTTCTTTAGGCACCTTCCATGTTTCCGTCTCATTGGTATTGCCTGACGTTGTGCTTTTACTATCTCCCTCTTAACAAACTCCCAGCCATCATGAACTCCCTTTCCTTTTAGTATTACTGTCCATGGGATCTCACCCAGCACTTCCCTAAGTTTTATGAAGTCGGCTTTCTTAAAGTCAAGAAATTGAGTCCTAGTATGCTTGGCTGCTCCTTTCCGCTGTATAGTAAACTTCAGAAGAGCATGATCACTCGCGCCTAATGATCCTTCCACTTCTACCCCACTAACCAGGTCATCAACATTGGTTAGGACCAGATCTAAAATGGCTGTTCCTCTTGTTGCTTCTCCCACTTTCTGGACAATGAAGTTGTCTGCAAGGCCAGTGAGGAATCTGTTTGACCTTATGCTCTTGGCTGAGTTTGACGTCCAACAAATATCCGGGTAATTGAAGTCCCCCATTACTACTATCTCCCTTCCTTTTGCATGCTTGGCCATCTGTTCCAGGAAGGCATCATCTATGTCCTCCGTTTGGCTTGGGGATCTATAGTAAACTCCCACAATGAGGTCTCTGTTATTCTTCTCTCCCTTAATTTTGAGCCAAATGCTCTCACATTGGCTTTGAGGTTCTAAATCTTGGATCTCTTCACAGGTATACACATCCCTGACATATAACGCCACTCCTCCTCCTTTCTTGTCTGGTCTGTTTCTCTGAAATAGATTGTATCCCCCCATTATTACATTCCAATCGTGGGACTTATCCCACCAGGTTTCAGTGATGCCTATTATGTCATATTTAGTTTGCTGTACCAAGAGCTCAAGCTCATCTTGTTTATTTCCCATGCTTTGCGCATTAGTGTACAGACATTGAAGTCCATTAATCATTCCCCCGTGTCTCTTATTTAAGGATTTTTTCCTCCCACCACTAGGTCCGCGTGCTGTTTGCTCCATTTGGTCTATGACATTTGGATGATCATCTTCATTAATTGATAGACTCCTACCTTCAGGAGCACTGTCTCCCTCCCCCACATTAGTCAGTTTAAAGCCCTCCTGATGAGGTTTCTGAGATTTTTGGCAAAAACATTCCTCCCAACCGTTGTGAGGTGCAGCCCATCACTTGCCAGAAGTCCATCTTCAAGAAACTGCAGTCCGTGATCTAAGAATCCAAACCGTTCCTGTTTACACCATTTGCGAAGCCAGCTGTTCACTTCCACTATTTTCCCCTCTCTCCCTGGGCCACGTCGTTCAACTGGGAGGACAGACGAGATGACAATTTGTGCATTTAGTTGCTTCAATTTCCTGCCGAGAGCCTCGTAGTCTCTTTTGATCTTCTGGAGGCTATTGCTTGCAGTGTCATTGGTTCCCACATGAACCAAGAGGAAGGGGTATTTGTCAGTGGGTTTTATGATTCCTTGCAGTCGTTCAGTTACATCTTGGATCTTAGCCCCGGGGAGACAGCACACTTCCCGAGACATCTTGTCAGGCCCACAGATCACTGCTTCTGTTCCCCTCAGTAGGGAATCCCCTATCACCACTACACGCCTCCTCTTGGGTTTGGTCGGGGTTCTTCCGTGAGCTGTCCGTTCCAAGGTCGCCTGCACATTCCCTGAGGACTGACTTTGCTGCTCGTCTTCATATACCTGATCGACTGTAATGAGGGAGAGATCCTCAAATGGAGTCTGCTCTTCGTCTTCCATGCTAGGGGAGAGGACCTCAAAGCGATTGTGTATTTCTAAACAATCAGAGTGAACCCTGGGCCTCCTACTTCTTTGAGTCACGTTTCTCCATATATCTGGCTCCTGTGTTGATGAACTAGCCTCCTTCTCAGGGGAGTCCCCTGTCTCCTCCTTGGTGGGGACGGTGTGCTCTGTTGCTTCCAAGAAGAGCTCCAGCTCTCTAATTCTTTGGAGCGTAGCTACACGTTCCTCCAGTTGCTGGACTTTGTCTTTTAAAAGGGCAATCAACATGCAATTGCTGCAGGTGAAGCTGCCTGCAACCTTTGGCAAGATGGCAAACATTGCGCAGGAATCGCAGGCGACTGCAGCTGTTCCCTCCCCTTCCATCTTGAGATCGTGTTGTTGGGGGTGGCTACAGAGGTCCTCCATCATAAAAAGCTTGAAGACAGGACAAATAACTTCGCCCACAAAAAAAAACCTAGGTCTCCCCCAACAAACGTTTGAGACTAGCTCCCCTAAATCTAAAAGATGGATCAAACACACACACAAGAAAACCCTTTTTGCTCCTTCTTCAACTGCTGCCCTACAAACTCTGATAAGCTCCTCCCACAGCTAATCCCCTGCTTCAACAGAAACCCTGCCCCCTCTGACCTTTACACAGGGAAAAGAGCTAATCAGCCACAAGAAACACACACACACAAGAAAACCCTTTTTGCTCCTTCTTCAACTGCTGCCCTACAAACTCTGAGAAGCTCCTCCCACAGCTAATCCCCTGCCTCAACAGAAACCCTGCCCCCTCTGACCTTTACACAGGGAAAAGAGCTAATCAGCCACAAGAAACACACACACACAAGAAAACCCTTTTTGCTCCTTCTTCAACTGCTGCCCTACAAACTCTGATAAGCTCCTCCCACAGCTAATCCCCTGCCTCAACAGAAACCCTGCCCCCTCTGACCTTTACACAGGGAAAACAGCTAATCAGCCACAAAGAAACACACACACACAAGAAAACCCTTTTTGCTCCTTCTTCAACTGCTGCCCTACAAACTCTTCTTCAACTCTTCTTCAACTGCTGCCCTACAAACTCTTGCGAGGCATTCGTCTTGCGGGGTACCACTGTAAGCAATATTACAAATTGGCATGTACAATGTAATCAATGTCTGGGTTTATTGACAATATTCAAGCTGACCAACTCAATCTACAGTAGCAGCAACTCACTTTGGGTGTCGGTGCGACTCCTCATAGCTCAAAACTGGAAAGGACTTGAACATCTATCTACATGTCATACAATGGAGGCAGAATATATGGAGAACTGCTTGATCAGAAAAACTGGCAAAAAGGCTGTGTGCTCTGAATGGCACATGTGGTGTGGATGACTTTACTGAAATATGGTACCCTTTTATTCTTACATACACACACACTAGGGGTTGCCACCCCACTTGCTTTGCTCACCAGCCCCTCCTACTCCATTGCCCTCCCCCCCCCACATGACCAATGCCCTTCACCACTTGTCCCAATCTCCCCCCACAACCTCAAGCCACACCCCATTTTAAGAGAGGGTCCGGTGTTTCACAAAGTGGCTGGCTAAAGTGCTGTGTGAAGGGCCTGCCCTCTGTTAAACCTCACTCCAGGAGACATCTTCATATCTATATAAGAAGATATAAGAACAGTTCTCCCTTGATTTCTATGGAGACAGTAGAGTATGAAACATTTTTTAAAAAAAGTATAATCTAACCACTGGGTTAATTATTCCAAACGAAAGGAGTATAGAAACAGTACACACCAATACAAATTAAGAGAAACACAGCATATGAGCAAGAATGTATTTGTGATTTCATAGCAGTTACTTGATTCTATTATAGTCTTATATTTAATAAAGCAAAGAATAAACAAAACAATTAGGGAAATAATTTGGGTTACCTTAGGCCACTGTAACTGCTATCATGGCTGAATTACTGAATGCAATAGCTTTAAGAATTTCAATGCTATCCTTTGGAGTAAGTCTCTTTTTCACCATGCTATTCAAATAAGGGCTGAATGGTCAAAATATCCCCCACCCCACCGTAACATATTCCCTCCCAGGTGGACAGAAATCCCAGAGGGAGGGGGGGATCTGCACAGTTGTGAGATGCACACAGATCTAGGATGGAGGTCATGGCCACCAGAAACAACTTGCTTGTGGCAAGTTTTTGCACGTGTTTCAGTAACATCTAAGAGCATTCTCAGCATGGGTTGAAGCAGTATTAGCAAAGTCTACCCTGGCTTGGCCATGTCCACAGATGGAAAGATGGCAGGATGCCCAAGGGCATGCCCTATGGGGAGCTGGCAGACCGACTGTGTTACAAAGATGACATGAAGGCTGGCAGCAACAAGCTGTGTATCTGTACCAGTGACAAGAGGAGAAATGACCACTGGGAGGAGTGCAGAGAGAACAAATGCCATGGGGCATCTGCTGCAGCACAGCTGGACACATCTGCCCCAGCTGCAACCACTGGCGGAGGAAGAGGAGTGCGGGGGGAGTGCACCACCCCCGGCAGCGCGACCCCCAGGGTGCCATCGCAGCTGCCTCCCCCCCCCCCGCCCACGCTGGGCGACCCACCCTTGCAGGCTGCGCGCCCTGCCCCCAGGACATGTGCCCCGCCCCTGCGAGCGACACACCACGCCCCCGGGACACGCGCCAGCCCCGCCTGCTCTCCGCCCCCGGTGCCGGGGCATGAAGCTCCGCCACTGGCTGCAACAAAAGATGTTTCTCCTGTATCGTCTCAACAGCCACAGAAGGTGCTGCAACCTTCCAACAGCTTAATTTGATTGTCTCCCAAGACAGACGGATGCCAGCAAGAAACATGATTTTGAGCCTGACAGCTTAAAATCATCAGTTTGAGGAGCACAGATAAAGTCAACAGGTAGCATAACTGATCACTTCTATCCACGTGAATGATGCATTCCACCAGACTTTACAAAAAGTCTTTACCTATGTGTGCATATTTTGAAATTTCTGTTAAGGCTGTTCATTTCCATGGGTTAAACAGGGGCTGTTTGCCCATTTCTAGCTATGTGTGGTGTTTCCGAGATTTTTGTGTTCAATCATGAGGAGACAGTCAATCAAAATATCCTTCTACCTACATTCTAAAGTAAAGGTAAAGGGACCCCTGACCATTAGGTCCAGTCGTGACCAACTCTGGGGTTGCGGCGCTCATCTCGCTTTATTGGCCGAGGGAGCCGGCGTACACCAGCATGACTAAGCCGCTTCTGGCAAACCAGAGCAGCGCACGGAAACGCCGTTTACCTTCCCGCCGGAGCGGTACCTATTGATCTACTTGCACTTTTATGTGCTCCTGAACTGCTAGGTTGGCAGGAGCAGGGACCGAGCAACGGGAGCTCACCCCGTCGCGGGGATTCGAACCCACAACGGGGTGATCTCCCGTTGTTTGGTCCCTGCTCCTGCCAACCTAGCAGTTCAAAAGCACAAAAGTAGTGCAGTTCAATTAAATATTGTTTGGCACTCAGACTGAAAAATTCCTTAGCAGAATTGGAGATTGGGAAAGATTATTCATGTAAAATATTTTGATTTTAAATAAAATAAACATAAATTGAAGATAGTACAGAGCTTTATTCACAAAACTGCACAAGTACTAGTTACCTCATCAGAAACACCTTTATTATATGGCTGTACTAGAAAATAACCTCATTTTGAAGGTGAACAGCTGGCAAATCCTTCAAGTTCACTTGAGGGGTTTTTAAAAAGAGGGGGGGAAATCAGTGAGGAGACACAGGGAAAGCAAATAGGTTAATGTCTGAATAAATCCCATTTTCTATTTCCTAAACCCTTAGATAATTGAATAGTTTGAGTGCTAGCCTGAGACTTAAAGAGTTCTGCATTCAAACTTTATTCTTAACGCAAATGTTAATTTAGCAAAGGCACTACTTGGCATACAGAGAGATAGCTGAGCACAGAGTACAAGGAGGGAGCACAAAGCCTTTGAACACTTTCAGGAACGCTCAGTTGCCTGTATGCCACATCTTGCACCAGGCAAACCTGTCAAGCTTTAATGAAGATATGGTGGAAGCTGCCATGACCATTGGTCTGTCTAGATTAGCTTCTCTTGCTCCCTGCCATGAAGGCGCCTTTCTCAGCTGGTCCTTCAGTTCATTTCTGCCTTCACTCAAAGCAGAACTCACCTGCCTCCTCTCCACTGTGTTGTTATTCTTCCAGCTCAGGCTGGTTGTTGTTTTTCTTCTTTCTGTTGTTATCCTCCCGCCCCACCGCCCTTCATCTGTTAAAACGAAACACAAAAACATTCTCCATTTTTTTACTTATTTGTCACTCTTCAGCCTCGCTCTGCTATGGCTCCCATGGAGAGGGGGAGAGCTTCCACCCCAATTTTGATTTGATATTTGTATTCTTCTTTCCAAGCAGCAAATGTTGAGCTCAAAGTGGCTCACAATAATAATGACAGCACTACAAAGAACAAGAAATATTGCAATCAAGCACACTAGTGTATAAATAAAGCAAACAGCAGCAGCAAGTTCATCAGAACAATTAATACAATTCAACAAAGTTGAAATAACTCATAGCATTGCAAGGATACTTCCTAATCAAATGGAACCTTCCTCCTGAACATGAAAAAACTTTTAGCTAAATACTTTCATAATTAAGCAATCCTACTGCCTCAAGCAATTTGCTACTCTGTTAAAAAGAATCATCTGTAGAGAAGTTCGATTTTGGCAAAGTGCACCAGTGGCAGATACTGCCAGAAGTAACCCTGAAGCTATTTTATAATATGGGGCTGGTAAGAACATTAGAAACAGCTGGTGCATTATAGTACAAAGTCAAAATGAAAGCTTCTGTGGTCCATTAATCATCAAATCCAATTGGACTAACCTGAGCATAATGTCGGAGGGAATCATGATCTTCATCAGTGGAAAAGGCACCATGATTGGTCATCTTGGTCACTCCTCTCATATCAATCACAGACTGTCTCAGCTTTAGCCAGGGGCAAGATAATAGGATCATAGGACTCAGCGACACTCGTCAATTATATAGTTATAACTGTGTTATAAATGATGCGGCACCAGATGGCACTTTAGAGCTGTGATCCGTCGTCAATGGGATTATCCATTAAGAGCTTTTATAACGTGTTTTCTGTAGCATTTTTAAATGTGTATAGATCCAGCCACTGATTCATAGAATCGTAGAGTTGGAAGAGACCCCAAGAGCCATCTAGTCCAACCCCCTGCAATGCAGGAATCTCTGCTTAAAATGCTTAAAGTCCTCCGAGGAAGAAAAGTCCACAAACTCCCAAGGGGTCTTGTCATTGTCCCCTTCTGGTAAGGTACCAGGGCAGAGTGCTCTCTGGCAGATCTCAGTTGTGGCTGTTGCTACAACCAGGATTTATACTTGCACTGTGCCATCTTGGCCTCCACAGTCCTAGATCTCCTCCAGCAAGTGAAACTGCCCAGGACACCCCTGCCCACTGCCCAGCTCCAGAGGCGCTCCAGGGGACTCTCTCCACTGTCACCCATCCTGTTACCTCTGAAGCCTAGGTATCAACTAATCTGTCCATATCTTAACTAATGAATTACCATGCATCAGTTCTCTATGTCAGTTTGTCATTTTTTTCTTTTTTAAAAATAGTTCTCACAACCATGTGCACATTTCTTTTAATATATAAATATGCAATTTTTGCAACACATTTTTGCAAGCAATTTCTCTAATATAATGCATTTATGTATGTAATTTTCACAAATTTATTCATTTTTATGGAAGCTTTCCCCTAATAACTAAGCACTGTGTGCACTATTTGGTTAGAGAGTTGCATTACCAAAATTTGAAGAATTTTAAAGGATAGCTGTGTTTCGGTTTGCATATTGTTTCAGAAAGTCCAAATTAGGTAGGTTAGCATTAAAAAGTGACTAGAACTTAATTTCCCACCCAACCTCACCCGACCCTGTTCTCACTCTCCTGTCCTTCTCCTCTTCCTAGATCTTTCTCTCAGTTCCACTTTGAGTCTTCCTCCAGCTGCTCCTGCTTCTCCCACCTGATGGAAGTGCCATTACGTATATTTTAAAAAGTGGGATATATATATCTCCCACTTTTTAAAATATAAGCATTTAATTCTTTAAAAATTCCTGCGGCTTTTCAGGCTCAATAGGAGGGAAGTGACCATGGCCCGTAGCAAGTGATGAGAGAGACCTTTGCCTCTTAAGATCCTGGAGAGTTCTGACAGCTAATGGAGAAAGTGCAGACTGATGTAAGGCCCTTTCCTCTGTTCTTAAGTTCATTTTCGAATATTCAAAGGAGCATTCTTTCAGATTTTACCCATCAGACAAATGATAGCTTCTGGCAAAAAAACCTGACCTTGTCTCTCTCAGACAATGCAGAATAGCTGAAGGGGAGACTGCTGTAAGCATAACTTTCTGTAGAACTACTTCAGCTGTGCCTGCATGAATTAGTCTGTCTCTTTTACAAGTTGCTGTTGTGGCGGTTATTATTATTAATCACCTTCTACACAGACGTCTCAAGGCAATGTGCAAAAAACCAGCAAAAACAAAAACAAACCCAGTTAAAAAACCCCCACAAAAATCAAATACAGTTCAAACAAAACTGAAACAATAAAAAAATAAGCATACATGGCAAAGACCCATTTATACGGATGGGAAGACCTCTAAAAAAAAGGATGTCTTTAATTGTTTCCAAAAGTGCCTATAGTGGGCGCCTGTCACATCTTGACAGAAATGCTATTCCACAGAGTGGGAGCAACCACACTAAAAGCCCTCCTCTGAGTTATAAAATAATCAAACTTTGGTCTAATATTACTTTATTTCATCACATCTTACAGGTGGCAGCTTGACCAAGTGACAATAGGAGCTATAATTTCCCCATGCATTTCACAATCTGCAGGCTCCTGTCACTCTGTGAACTTGCCACACCTTTAGGCTCAAAAAGGAGTTAGAAATCCCAAGGGAGAAAATGGCCACCGGTGTTTGTGAGCTAGAATGAGTTGGTGAGTCAGACTCCCCATGACTCCTCAGAATTCAGTCCTGCAAGTGAAGAAGAGAGGCTGAGAAGCTTCTCCTCAAGGGGAAAACCATTTATGGACTAGTGGGAGGCACTCATTTGAAACTTTTTTAACCTGCTTTTCAACCAGGGCCAGCCTGCCCATGAGGCGGAGTGAAGCAGCCGCCTTTGGTGGTGAAATCTTGTGGGGCGGTTGCGTGGCACTGGCAGCTTGTGGAAGTTTTTAATGTTTGATGTCATCTTGTGCTTTAATGTGTTGGAAGCCCCGAGTAGCTGGGGGAACCCAGCCAGATGGGCATATAAATAACAGCAACAACTATTATTATTATTATTATTATTTAAAAGAGACAAGTTTAATATGCCAAAAATGCTATGCTTGTGTTCATAGTGTACACTCCCCACCAACATTTATCAGATGAAAATATGGACATCCTATTCTACATCCGGAAACTGGATTTTATTTTCCATATAAATGGGACTCTGTTTTTGCACCTACACACACAAACCAGTTTCTTTTTTCTTTTTTTAAAAGATATTTATTAAAAGTTTTTAAGATATAACAAGAAAAAAGAAAAATAAACATACAAAATAAAAAACAGTTAAAAACACACATTAATTTTCAATAACATAACTTCCATACACTTATTTCCTCGGACCTCCTCATACCTCCCTTCTTTGTATTCCAATTCGATTTGTTAGTTCAGCAAATCCTTACCATTAAACTTTTACCCATTTGTAAAACCTCTTTTTTTCATATCTCTTAAAGCATTACAGCTGGAAACTGCTTAGTTTCTATCCAACATCCTTCTAACATTCATTAATTTTACAATGTTTCTGTAAGTAGTCTTTGAATTTCTTCCAGTCTTCTTCTTTCACCGACTCTTCTCCCTGGTCTCGGATTCTGCCAGTCATTTCTGCCAATTCCATGTAGTCAATCACCTTCATCTGCCATTCTTCCACAGTGGGTAGATCTTGTGTCTTACAATACTTTGCAATAAGTATTCTTGCTGTTGTTGTTGCATACATAAAAAAAGTTCTGTCCTTCTTTGGCACCAATTGGCCGGCAATGCCCAGGAGAAAGGCCTCTGGTTTCCTCAGGAAGGTATATTTAAATACCTTTTTCAGTTCATTATATATCATTTCCCAGAAAGCCTTAATCTTTGGGCACGTCCACCAAAGGTGAAAGAATGTACCTTCCGTTTCTTTACATTTCCAACATTTGTTATAGGGCAAATGATAGATTTTTGCAAGCTTGACTGGGGTCATGTACCACCTGTATATCATTTTCATAATATTCTCTCTTAAGGCATTACATGCTGTAAACTTCATACCTGTGGTCCATAACTGTTCCCAGTCAGCAAACATAATATTATGTCCAACATCCTGTGCCCATTTAATCATAACAGATTTCACCGTTTCATCCTGAGTATTCCATTTCAACAGCAAATTATACATTCTTGACAAATTCTTAGTTTTGGGTTCTAACAGTTCTGTTTCTAATTTTGACTTTTCCACCTGGAA
Organism: Podarcis bocagei; assembly: GCF_964188305.1. NCBI lineage: Eukaryota > Metazoa > Chordata > Lepidosauria > Squamata > Lacertidae > Podarcis > Podarcis bocagei. The sequence continues at coordinate 2,711,538 of NC_138137.1, forward strand.
GCCAATTTTCTTATCCAAATTATATGTCTCCATTATCTGATAATAATGAAGCCAGTCTCTCACTTTGTTTTTTAATTTCTCAAAACTCTGCAATTTCAATCTATCTCCATCTTGTTCCAAGATTTCCCAGTATGTCGGCCATTCGGCCTCCATATTGAGCTTTTTCAAAGCTTTTGCTTCCATTGGTGACAGCCACCTTGGGGTTTTATTTTCCAACAAGTCCTTATATCTTATCCAAACATTAAACAAAGTTTTCCTGACAATATGATTTTTAAATGCTTTATGAGCTTTGACCTTATCATACCATAAATATGCATGCCAACCAAATACATTGTTAAAACCTTGTAAATCCAAAATGTCTGTGTTTTCAAGAAGTAGCCATTCTTTCAACCAGCAAAATGCTGCTGATTCATAGTAAAGTTTAAGGTCTGGCAGGGCAAATCCACCCCTTTCCTTTGCATCTGTCAGTATCTTAAATTTTATTCTGGGCTTCTTGCCCTGCCAGACAAATCTAGAGATATCTCTCTGCCCCCTCTTAAAACAATCCATCTTGTCCACAATTTGCAATGTCTGAAATAAAAACAACATTCTCGGCAATACATTCATTTTTATCACAGCAATTCGGCCCAACAGTGAAAGCTTCAAATTTGACCAAATTTCTAAATCTTTTTTCACTTCAGTCCAACATTTTTCATAATTATCTTTAAATAAATTCCCATTTTTGGCTGTCATGTTAATCCCCAAATATTTCACTTTCTTTACCACAGTCAATCCTGTCTCATTCTGAAACCTATCTCTTTCAATCGGTGTTAAATTTTTCTCTAAAACCTTGGTTTTTAACTTATTCAATTTAAAACCAGCCACTTGACCAAATTCCTGAATTAATTCTAAAACCCTTTTAGTACTAGATTCTGGCTCCTGTAACGTCAGTACTAAATCATCTGCAAATGCTCTCAGTTTATATTGTTTAGCTCCGACCTGTATACCCTTAACCAACCGGTCCCTTCTAATCATGTTTAGCAGGACCTCCAGGACCGATATGAAAAGCAGTGGGGAGATTGGGCACCCCTGTCGTTTCCCCTTTTCTATTTTAAATTCTTCCGTAACCACATTATTTACAATTAATTTAGCCTTTTGTTCAGAGTATATTGCACCTATACCATTTTCAAAACCTTGGCCTACCCCCATCCCATGTGGGTTCTTCTTCATAAAACTTCAAGAGATGTTGTCAAAAGCTTTCTCCGCGTCCACAAATATCAAAACTGCTTTAGTGTTTATATTCACTTCTAGTTTTTCCAAAATATCTATTATATTCCTCAAATTATCAGACATGTGTCTTCCTGGGAGAAAGCCCACACACAAACCAGTTTCAATTGTTGTCTAAGACATGGCGAAAAAGGAACAGCGGGACATTCCAGGATCAAGTCAGAAACTGGGATGGCTTCTGTAATACCAGGACTGTCCCTGGAAAATCAGAACACTTGAACGGTCTCTTGTCTATGAAGTTTAGTGGAGGTTAGTATTTGCAGACTGTATGTCTTGCAGGGAACTATAGTGAGTACAAAAGAAGGGGGAAAGGTGCTTTTGCAGCTAAAGCTGCAACAAGAAGGCAGATTCTTTGTTTAAATATTATGTGAATTGATGACTCATCTCTGAGTCTCTCTCAAATGCTGCCAGCATAATAAAGAAGCAACTTTTGCTTTTCTGAATCTTAGAACTAGAGAGAAAATAGTTCTTCGAATATGTTAACAAGTAAGAACTTGAAGAAAACTGAACCGCACTGCTAGTTGTTTAAGAGCAATGTGTTTGTAATAGTGTGTGTGTGTGTGTGTGTGTGTGTGTGTGTGTGTGTATGTGTGTATGTGTGTGTAACAAGCTTAAAGATAGTTTGCAGTAAAACTCTGGAGCACCTTTTTTGATGTGGAGAACTTATTTATTCCTATTGTGCACAAGGTCCAGATCAGGAATTCTGCTTCACATAACTCTAGCTTTTTTTTTCTGGGGGGACGCAGGGGTATGCATATTCCTGAACATTTTGTGAATCTAAGTTTGGCCGCATGGAGGGGCAGTATTCCAATATGAGTAGGAAAATGAGAGTACCCCTAAACATTTTTTTAGGGGGAAAAAAGCACTGACTCTAACACATTGTTCCAATGTTATTGGAGAATTCAGGAGTTGAGGATATGCAAATTGTGTGGAAATTCTTGTGTGGAAATAGGATTGTTTCCGGTCTGGACCCCTGGAGGGAATATCTTCTGAGGAACCAACTTGGGATCTTGCAGAAACCATGAAGTTCACTCTGTGACCTTGGACAAGTCACAGGTTGACAGGAGAATAAACTTAGGTGGGTGGGTTTGTGTATATGGACTACATGTTGCCCTAATTCCCCTGGTGGAAAGGTGAGATTAAAATGTAATAAAGAAATAGCACTGAAATCTTGTCAGCCGTGTGGCTTGTTACCTGAGGCACAGTGTGTGAAGAATGAAGACAAGCAAAATTGGAGAGGTTTGTTTTAAATCCCCACATTATCTTTCATGGCTCCCATAGGAACTGGTCTTGTAACTCCAAGGCTGCTGTGTCATACTGTGAAGATAGATCTGCCATCCCAGCCACTTAAAAACCTCTTTTAGCTAATCCTATACAAGTGGATAATTATTAAAGCTGCAAGAAGTTTATAAATCCAGTGATTTATTGCTGCGCTAATCTCTATAAATAGCTGATGCAGCTGCAGTGCACATAATTTCCCCCACCTTCCTGCTGACAATTGTAAGGCCAGGATTAGACCCCAGTCCTGGAGCCACATGGGAATAAAAAAACTGGGTATGTGTCTCCACCTTGTTTATGCCTCAGTCTGTTTCAACAATACATTTTTTGTGAATAATCAGATTTGATCTTATGGTTTAACCAGATATAGTTGTAATCTAGAGTTATGATCTCACCATCCTGGGGGGAAAAATGACCAGTGGGATGCTGCAGGGTTCTGTCCTGGGCACGTTGTTGTTCAATATCTTTGTAAACAACTTGGATGAAGGAACTGAGGGGATGTTCACCAAATTCTCAGATGACACCAAACTGGGAGAGAGATATAATGCCACAGAAGACAGAATCAGCATTCAAAATGACCTTAACAGATAGAGAACTGGGCGCAAGCTAACAAAATAAATTTCAAAAGGGACAAATGTAAGGTTCTGAACTTAGGCAGGAAGACCCAGATGCACAAATATAGGATGGGGGACACTTGGCTTACTAGCAGAACATGTGAAAAGGATTTAGGGGTCTTGGTGGACCAGAAGCTGAACATGAGTCCACAGTGTGATGCAAAAGTATAACCACTCTATTCTGCCTGCCACACCTGAAATACTGTGCTCACTTCTGGGCACCACAATTTAAGAATGATGGTGACAAGCTAGAAGGTGTGCAGATGGGGATGGCCAGGATGATCAAGGGTCTGGAAACCAAGCCTCATGAGGAATGGTTGAAGGAGCTGGGTATGTGTAGCCTGGAAAAGAGGAGACTGCTAAAGCATCCATGGCCATCCAACCTCTGCTAAAAAAAAGCCAAGGAAGGAGAATCCACAGGGAGTCCCTTCCACTGCTGAACAGCTCTCACTGTCAGAAAGTTATTCCCAATGCTTAGTTGGAATCTTCATTCTTTTCTTAAATATTTATATTTTATTAAGGTGATTTCAGTAAAAAAGAAAGAAAGGGAAGAGGGAAGAAAAAACAACAACATACATATAAAAATGAATAGTGGCCTACTACATTTTGTATAAACTCATTCCAAATGTTATCGTATTTATCCATTCTTGTAACTTGAACCCTGAGGGTAGGTCTGAGTCTTACCCTCCAGAGCAGGAGAAAACACTGGAGACACTTCTGGAGGCCACTGACAAAGAACTGATACCAGAAGTAAAACATGACATCACTGAGCACCTCCATGATTTAGGGACTAGCTTCAGAGATTACTTCCCTGCACCAAATCCTGAAAACCCATGTATAGGAATCCTTTTGACTGTAGTGACAACTAACAACTGTATCTGCAGAAGAACAAGATGTACTTGTTGACATGACTTGTAATGATTCATTTAAATCATTTTTCAAATAATGTAATAATGTAGACTGGATCAATTCTGGGTAATGGTTTTTGCTCGTTATAAGAATTAGGTGAAAAGCTTTGAAACACCTAGTTCTGTTTTGCTCCACATATCTTTGTGTACAAATATTTTCAACATTTTGTTATATGAAGAACAAACATAGAAATCAGCTTGATGTTGAACCAGATTTGAGAATAAAAGTAGGAAATATTGAATTGGATGTGGAAGGGACTGCTCAGGACAAAATGAGTCATGATTTCTCCCATCACATTTAAGTTAACATTTAGGTTTAACATTTTGTTTGGAGCCACCTGGAGTGGCTGAGGCAGCCCAGCCAGATGATGATGATGATGATGATGATGATGATGATGATGATGATGATGATTCAGTAGCTGCTAGGCATATCATAATTTGTTCACTTATACTACATGTTAATAAAATTACATTTGTCTATCCCCCCTAAATCTTTGTCATTTTTGTGTGGTAATCTTACAAATTTTATGGTCTGTTTTTTAGTATACCTAAAATCCCCTGCTTATTAGGGGTTACTTCACATTTTCTTCAAAAATTTGCTTTGCACAGGAACTACCATACTTATAAAAAAATTAAAAAGTAAGGGCTTGGCTTTTGAAAAATAGGGGGCCCTCAGTAATTAGCTAATTGGGAACTACTGTTACATTGCATTTTACTACATTACAGCTTGAATTCCATGGGATGACAAATGCTGCAACAGGCAGAGTAATATTTAAGTGGTCTGCCAAGACCCTCAACAATTTTCAAATTATCCATGGCAGGGGCTGGGGTGGGGGGGGAGTTTGGGGAACCACTGCTATAGTCAATTTATTTTTCCTTCACAAAGCCATACATCATTTCACAACTGTTCCAGTGATTAATTTTTCCACTTAGAAAAAGTTTTTTTAAAAAAATATTTAGCACAATATCAATAGTTAGGATTGTCACTGGGTTTTTTGTTGGTTTTTTATGGCAGGGTCCTTGTGTCAAACAAGTCCCCAGCAGGCCAGCAGACATTAAAAGTTAAATTCCTCCTCAGTGCCGCTGAAATAAATGTCTTGCCTTATTGGCCCTCTCTCTGTAAAACACTCTTTAAAGACACAGGCACCCAGGCAGGGCTGGGAGGTTGCTGTTTCTGGGACACAGCTGAGATTTGTGGGAAGAATCACCATTCTAATAGTAGCCTGCTTGCTTGCTTGCTTGTTTATTTAGGATAAGGATTATACCGTGGGGGGAATATCATCTCAGGGTGATGCTTCTCCAGGCAAAGCTGCAAAAATTGGAACAGAAAATGACATGCAAATAACAAACTGTGCTTGATTTCACAGTCTGCAATCTTCTTTCCTTATGCCATACTGAGTCAAGCTGTGCCCCAAATGTAGCTCTGATCAGTTCTTTACAAAGGGTTACGAATCAAGGCTAGCGCCTGACTGAGCTCAGGCCGGAAAGACCTTTTACTACACTATGGTACACAAATTGTTCTTTTTTTATTTCTCGTTCAGGCTGCGTGGATTATGGACCTTTCAGCAGGGCCAGCAATCTTCACACAGGGAGCTTTGCTGAACACCAGTTTCCTTTTCTTCAGTTTTTAAATCTCTCCCCTCCAGCCACCGTGTCTCTGTGCTCTCCACAGTGTGTGGCAAACAGAAATCCAAGCAGCCCAGCAGTTCCCACCACTGCAACTTGAGTATGAGTAATGCTGTACCCGTTGAATTCACCTCATTTCTTTTGTCGGTTGAATGATGGCAGCCCTTAATCTTTCAAATTATCCTCTCCCCCTCAATTTAACAAGCCACAATATTGCCAAAGGTACATTCTCCAGCTCGTCAACTGAAATGATCATACTAAAACGTTCATCTCGAGACTACATTTGTAACAGCTAACAGGGGCATAGCATGGGGGGCCAGGGGGGCCATGGCCCCGGGCGCAAGATTTTGAGGGGGGAAATGAGGTGCTCCCATGCAGGTACCCCCTGCTGCACTGTGTGGTGCCCGGGGCCCCCACTCTGCTTCTTTGGGGGGGCGGGCAGTGCCACATTGCCTTCTTCCCAGAGGCGCCTGGCCAGGATCTCCCCAAACCTGGAACCAGCACTGCAGAAGGGGCAGTGCGAGCTGAGAGAGAGTCCATCCTCACCAGCCAACAGATGGAGGGAGATGGACAAGGGGCTACCCCCGTGCAGTGTGGCCCAGCCTGGTACTCCTCTCTGTGGCATCAGGGGGATTTGCCCGCCTAGGGCTGCACTGGCCAGCCAGGCTGCCCCCTGCACAGGTGGGCAGGTGTTTGTGGTGTTGGCCGCTCTGAGCCCGGCCTTGGCCGGGGAGGGCGGGATACAAATAAATTATTATTATTATTATTATTATTATTATTATTATTATTATTATTATTATTATTATTGCAGCTCTGCTTGGCTCTGGTGGGGGGCCATTTGCTGCTCTGCTCTCCTTCAATCCCTTCATCCACCTTCCGCTCCTGCTTCCTTGTGTTGTTCTGCGGGAGGTGAAATAGAACGGGTGGCAGAGAAGGGGTGAGGAGGGACAAGGTGCAGCAGTAGTTGTTTCATATTAGGGGAGAGGCTTGCTTGACCTATTCTTTGTCTCTGGTATACTCTTTCCTTATTGCTACATTTACATGTTGGAAGACACACCAGTCGAATTTCTGTCTGCCATGGAGCCCTGCCTTCAAAAAAAGTGTGAACTCTGCTGTATGGTGGTGTGGACAAAATTCACAACTCTGGCATCCTTTTAAAAAGCTTTGAAGAAGCTTGGAGTCACTAGTCCTCCTTGTTCACATATTGCCCAATGGAACACCATAATAACCACTAGCAAGGAGGGTGTGTGCAGTAAGTCCCTGGCCCCTCCATACCCTTCTCTCCCATTTCCACATAGGCAGACCTTTGCATATCAAGTTTGAAGAATCATAACTTCCCAGGCTTATTGGAACACTTGGATTTCCCAAATATTCAAACCACAATGTCCTCAGGGAGCACAGAGACTGCTGGTATAAAACACAAAGACATCGGGGGGGGGGGACTGATTCCAACTTATTAATGAATCCTTCCATAATTTAACAAATCAGCTGACAAGCCAGCTCTATGTATGTCAAAAGAAATGAATTTGGTATGCAAAGAGCAAAATAATACATATTTATAATAATGTTAAGGCAACCAACCCCCTGCTGTACAGCTGCACGTTTTCTACTGCTAATTGTCCTTATTCCAGATGCATCTCAAGATGCCTGGTCAGCCCTCTCTGCTGGGATCCTGAAGAGCAGCTTGCTCCTGGGATTCTTACTCTGTTTTCCCACTCCTTTCTTTCTAATACATTCCAGGGATGAAAAGGATGTTATCAAGTTTTAATTGCAGAAACCGCTCAGTGTTCTCCAAACTATTCCTAAAGAATTTCATTATGACGCATGTTGACAATAAAAAGCCTCTCTGCTCTATAAGGATTTAGATCTGACTTTCTTTCAAGCTCACTCTGGAATCCATTCCTCTCTTTTTCCACTGCAAAAAAACAATTCCTCTCTTTTCCCACTCTTATTCTTATATTAATGCAGGGCCAAAACACAGTACCTGTTACACACCCTTGTATCATTCACCCCTCCATTGGTTTCAGTTGTATGTATTCATTTATTTATAAAGAAGCAGCAGCAGCTGCGCTCAAGAGGGCAAGAAGAATAGGCAGGACTGTTTCATCTTGCCATTTGACCACTAAAAAAATACATCACCCGCTTTGCATAAGTGAAAACTTTCACTGGCATCATGCACCTTTGTCAAGAAAGGTAAATGAACTTCTGTCTATTTTGCACCTACTAAAACAGACACTGGCCCCTTGCAAGAATAAAGTTTGATCATGAGGACACAACACAATCACATTCAGAATGAATATGCAATAACATCCAGTGGAGACTGGTTAAAATGAGAAGAGGGAGAGAAATGAGAAGCCATTAATGGCAAAGGTGTTGGGTGGTCAACCCTCCTTCCAAAGGAGCAAGAGGCTTGGAAAGGAGCCATGTTCATACACACCAATGGCATTTTAAGTATCCAGCCATTTTTTCAAAGTCAATATTTGGTGTACGAATTTACTCTTGTGATAAGGGAATCATATACCCAAGCATGGCTGGAAAGCTCTGAGACGTAATTAAATTTGTTGGTGCTCAGAAGCCCCCTCCAGAGCTTCTCCTGCATGAGCAAGATTCCCAATTGCATGGAGGATCCTAAGCCCAGAGAGCCAAATGTGTAGGTGCCCCTGCAGACCAGCCAATTGACATACAGTGGTGCCTCGCAAGACAAAATTAATCCGTTCCGCGAGTCTCTTCGTCTAGCGGTTTTATCGTCTTGTGAAGCAACCCTATTAGCGGCTTAGCGGATTAGCGCTATTAGTGGTTTAGCGGCTATTAAAGGCTTAGCGGCTAAAAGGCTATTAGCGGCTTAGTGGCTTAGAAAAAGGGGGGAGCGAAAAAAATCGCAAGACTCGCAAGACTTTTTCGTTTTGCGAAGCAAGCCCATAGGGAAATTTGTCTTGTGAAGCGCATCGAAAAACGGAAAACCCTTTCGTCTAGCGGGTTTTTCGTCTTGCGAGGCATTCGTCTTGCGGGGCACCACTGTAAACAACTTCGGACCGGTTTACCTACGAGATTGCCTTACTCTTTCAGCTACGTGACCAGTTTCCCTATGTGACTCTTTCAACTGCCACAGAACACTTGCACCACATTGTTGAGAACTTAATTGTTTAGTGTGGCAGCACCAACCAACACTTTGGAACTCCCTGCCTATGGATATCAGGCATAGGCCTCCACTGTATTCTTTGCGATGCCTGCCAAATACATTCTTATTTAGACAAGCCTACCCAGGTCTTTGGAATGTTTCTATGAGTTGTTGTTTTTTGAAAAGAATATTTATTAATTTTCAGTTACTAAAATCCATTTTAAACCACATTTTCTCAATCTCAAATTACAATTAAAATTCAAATATATATCAGTTATAAAGCCAATTATACATTTTGTGTGGCCTCAAGGTGAGATGATTTTATTTCATCCTGCTTCCGAAGTCTTAATTAATCCAATTACATTCAGTCTTGATCTTAATCCCTTGTCAGCAGCTACAGAGTTTTGGACTTCCATTCATATTGACATATTTAATAAATTTTATTTCTGCAAGAGGAGTTCTGTATCCCATATATTTCCTGTGTGTGATATTTATTTTATCCATGTTGTTTCTTCATTCTTCCTGTCCTCCACCATGTCCTGCACAGCATCATTACTTCCGCTCTTTCTTTTCCTTTGTTCCCAGAGGATGAGGCTGTAATTTCAACTGCGTCACATGCCATCCTTTTTGTTGTGGTTGTTATTGTTTGAGTCTAGATAGAGAGTAATCTGGCATCCCGCCAAACCTTTAACAAGACTCCAGTTTCTCCTCCTTGGCCAACTCTCTCAATAATGACCTGGTATCCTGCCAAAGCCTTGGCAGATCTTCAAAGCCCAAAGCCCAGGTCTTCCCATAGCAATACAGTGAAAGTTTGATGCTTAAATCCATTTCAATTTTCTCACACAGTTCTATTTTTCGTTGGAATCCATAAATATAACCCTGTTCTCTTTTATCTCCTCTTGGCTTTTATCAATTGGTTAACATTTAAGGGGGTGGGGTTTGCCGGATCATTTATGTAGAAAACATGATATGTATATAAAAAGTGTAAAGGCTCCCCATCCCCCGCAATACCGTATTTTACATCAAAGGAAGGATTCTTTCCAGTTCGTATCGTTACAGCTTTGTAGCTGTTTCAGTTTAGCAGTTTATGATCTTGTCCCATTTGCTCCAACACATGTCTGTATATTAGTCCTAATTTCACTCAAATAAACAGGAGTACCTGTGCTTCTTAAAAGCTGTGTAGGGGGGTTACCCATAGGCAAAGTGCTTTTGCACTCAGCGCCTCCCTGCCTCTCGGATTCCATGCCAGAGTGAGAACCAGGTACTGAGACGATCTGCAAGTGAAGCTCACTCCCCCTGAGCCCTGGGGGGAGCTTGCAAGGACAATTATCCTCAAATCATCCTTGTTTATCCTTCACTAATGGTCTCTGCTATCGTGGGAGCGGCATCCATTAAGGCAGACTGGAACCAGAAAACAAATGTTTCTGTGAGTTTTAATTTGTTTTGGTCTATTCTGGTTTTTAAAAACAGCAACAACCCCAACAACTACAACATTGACAATTAACAACTGCAATTTTTCACTTACTGTATTTTGTGTAAGCGACATCCAAATTTCATTAATTGTCTGCGTCTACAAGCAATCCACTCATAGGCGGCAAGTGTAGTCAGGTCTTCAATCCACTGAATAAATGAAGCTGTACATTTATCTTTCCATTGCAGCAATATCAGCCTTTGGGCCATAATGAGGGCACAGAGTATCCATTTACGTTGTCCAGTTGTCAAATGCCATATAGTAGTCTGAAAACTTTAGCTTTTTTCTGCACATTCATATTTATATAATCTACTATTTTCTCCCAGAACTTTGTAAGCATAGGACAAAACATGTGTTTTAAAGAAGCGTTATCCTTATTACATCGCCAACAAAATGCTGTCTTCGACAATGCTTTTCTATAGAAATGTGGTGCAGTCCAATAAATTCTAAGTATCATTTTCTATTGTAATTTAAGGTCCACTAACATCCTTTCTATAGAAGTATTTCTAGGGATCATCAGATGCAGCTCTCTCCTCTGCCTGGTAAGAGAGGAGCAGGTAGGTGAGTGGAGAACTACTGATCGCACAGAGGACGGATCTTGTCTGGGAACTCCAGTGACAGCAAAGCCCTCAGAACTGCTGCTGTGAAGAACGGGACCTCTCCTGCCTCAGAAAAAGAAAGGAAGGAGAATGTCCTCTCCTCCTCAGAAGCTTGGCCCACTCCTCTGCCAATCACAGGGAGATTGATCATCTGGACAATGATCTCTGGGAAATTGGGCATTACCAGTAGTTATGGACTCATTTGGCTCAGAGCTGCCTTAAGTGCTGTAAAGGAAAGAAAGGCTAATGTAGATACACTGCCAGTTATCTGCAGTTAGTGGATAATTAATGAATCGTTGTGAATAGTTTATTACAATAACAGTGTGCTCTTAAAAAAAAGAGAGAGACTGGCAGCTGATGAACAAACTGCACAGCTGTGCTGCCTTAAAAAAACCAACCAATCTCAAAGTTAATGCTCATTTTTCACCAAGCCAAATAGAAGAGTAAAACTAATGCTTGTGTAAAAACATTAGTGTTGCAGGCATATTCCACGGTGTAATGTGCATTATGAGTGTGTCCGGTGGTGAAGAAGGCAGTTTCTGCATGCGCTGTAGAGTGAAATGAGAGACAGATGAGGCTTTTCCACCTGGGAGAAGGAAAACTCTGATCCTGAACCTCTGCTGCCTTGCAACTGTACTCATTCATGATCTGTATCCACTGCCTTGTAGGACATCTTCAGGAGAAGAAAAGGCTAAGGAATAAGCCCTACACAAATCCAGAGGGGAGTCCCTCAGACTCCTTCCCGCAACTCCTGTAGCCAAGCTGGTGCCAAACGTCTTGCTCTGCTTTCCTTTGGACCACACCAGTGAGGCTGAGAGGGGGTCTTGTCAATATAAAATCAAAATATAATGTGATTTTATATTGCGAACTGCTCTGAGACTTGCAGGTGTAGGGAAGTATATAATTGTCAATAATAATAATCCAAAGTTAGAAAAATAAGAAACTGAAATCAACCTATTTATGTTTGTGTGTGTGTGTGTGTTATTTATAAAGTATATTATTTGCTTTCTGCAAGAAATCTCAAAGCTAATTACAGAAATAAAATTCTAGTACACTATACACTTAGTGTGGCTATACTGGAAGTGATTGGACCCTTAAAAATTAGTCTCCCCTTTCGGTCGGAGTTAAACAGTACAAATTGAGAGCATTTGCAGATGACTTGGTACTTACATTACAAGAGCCAGACACTAGTACCAAAAGAGTATTAGAATTAATTCAAGAATTTCGTCAAGTCGCAGGATTTAAATTGAACAAATTAAAAACTAAGGTACTAGAGAAAAATTTAACAGCTACTGAAAGGGAGAGGTTCCAGAATGAAACAGGTTTAACTGTGGTTAAGAAAGTGAAGTACTTGGGTATTAACATGACAGCTAAAAATGTGAACTTATTTAAAGACAATTATGAGAAATGCTGGACGGAAGTAAAGAAGGATTTAGAAATATGGTCAAATTTGAAGCTTTCATTGTTAGGCCGTATTGCTGTGATCAAAATGAATGTATTGCCCAGAATGTTGTTTTTATTTCAAACATTGCAAATTGTGGACAAGATGGATTGCTTCAAGAAGTGGCAGAAAGATATTTCGAAATTTGTCTGGCAGGGCAAGAAACCCAGAATAAAATTCAAGATTTTAACTGATGCAAAAGAAAGAGGGGGATTTGCCCTGCCAGACTTTAAACTCTACTACGAATCAGCAGCTTTCTGCTGGTTGAAAGACTGGCTGCTTCTTGAGAACATAGACATTTTGGATCTGGAAGGTTTTAACAATATTTTTGGGTGGCATGCATATTTATGGTATGACAAGGTTAAGGCCCATAAAGCTTTTAAAAATCATATTGTTAAGAAAGCTTTATATAATGTCTGGATTAGATATAAAGACCTGTTGGAAAATAAAACCCCGAGGTGGTTGTCGCCAATGGAAGCTAAGGCTGTGAGAAAACTCAATATGGAGGCCAAATGGCCGAAATATTGGGAAATTTTGGAACAAGAGGGGGATAAAATGAAATTGCAGAGTTTTGAGAAGTTAAAGGACAAAGTGCGAGATTGGCTCCATTACTATCAAATAATGGAGGTTTTTAAGTTGGACAGGAAAATTGGCTTCCAGGTGGAGAAATCAAAATTAGAAACAGAATTGTTAGAACCCAATACTAAGAACTTGTCAAGAATGTATAACTTGCTGTTGAAATGGAATACACAAGACGAAACAGTGAAATCAGCTATGATAAAGTGGGCACAAGACATTGGTCATAACATTATGTTTGCTGACTGGGAACAGTTATGGACCACCGGTATGAAATTTACGGCATGTAATGCCTTAAAGGAAAATATTATGAAAATGATTTATAGGTGGTACATGACCCCAGTCAAGCTTGCAAAAATTTACCACTTGTCTGACAATAAATGTTGGAAATGTAAAGAAATTGAAGGTACTTTTTTCCACCTTTGGTGGATGTGCCCAAGGATTAAGGCTTTCTGGGAAATGATATATAATGAAATGAAAAAGGTATTTAAATATACCTTCCCTAAGAAACCAGAGGCCTTTCTCCTGGGCATTGTCGGCCAATTGATGCAAAAGAAAGACAGAACATTCTTTATGTATGCTACAACAGCAGCAAGAATACTCATCGCAAAGTATTGGAAGACACAAGATCTACCCACCTTGGAAGAGTGGCAGATGAAGGTGATAGACTACATGGGACTAGCAGAAATGACTGGCAGAATCCGAGACCAGGGAAAAGAGACGGCGGAAGAAGATTGGAAGAAATTTAAGAACTATCTTAAGAAATACTGTAAAATTTATGAGTCTTAGAATGATGTGGTTTTTAAAATCAAATGGAGTACAGCTGTAAAGATTAAGCTGAAAGAAAAGTAAGGATGAGAATTAGACAAAATTAAGGGTGAGGATTTGCTGAACTAAATTTTTGAAATGGGAATGCAGAAAGGGGAGGTATGAGGAGGTTGGTGAAACAAGTTTTAAGGAAATAAGGTTTTGAAATTATACTTGTTCTTCTTTTTTATTTTATTTTTGTTTGTGTTTGTGTTTGTGTGTATTGATATGTCTGTTATAATTTGTAAAATCCTAATAAATATTTATAATAATAAAAAAAATTAGTCTCCCCTTTCTCCTAACATAAGCATGATCAAATAATTCCCCAGCTAAGATATAAACTGCTACAAATACTTAGAATCATAGAATCATAGAATCATAGAGTTGGAAGAGACCACAAGGGCCATCGAGTCCAACCCCCTGCCAAGCAGGAAACACCATCAGAGCACTCCTGACATATGGTTGTCAAGCCTCTGCTTAAAGACCTCCAAAGTAGGAGACTCCACCACACTCCTTGGCAGCAAATTCCACTGTCGAACAGCTCTTACTGTCAGGAAGTTCTTCCTAATGTTTAGGTGGAATCTTCTTTCTTGTAGTTTGGATCCATTGCTCCGTGTTCGCTTCTCTGGAGCAGCAGAAAACAACCTTTCTCCCTCCTCTATGTGACATCCTTTTATATATTTGAACATGGCAATCATATCACCCCTTAACCTCCTCTTCTCCAGGCTAAACATGCCCAGCTCCCTTAGCCGTTCCTCATAAGGCATCGTTTCCAGGCCTTTGACCATTTTGGTTGCCCTCCTCTGGACACGTTCCAGTTTGTCAGTGTCCTTCTTGAATTGTGGTGCCCAGAACTGGACACAGTACTCCAGGTGTGGTCTGACCAGAGCAGAATACAGTGGCACTATTACTTCCCTTGATCTAGATGCTATACTCCTATTGATGCAGCCCAGAATTGCATTGGCTTTTTTAGCTGCCGCGTCACACTGTTGGCTCATGTCAAGTTTGTGGTCAACCAAGACTCCTAGATCATTTTCACATGTACTGCTCTCAAGCCAGGTGTCACCCATCTTGTATTTGTGCCTCTCATTTTTTTTGCCCAAGTGCAATACTTTACATTTCTCCCTGTTAAAATTCATTTTGTTTGTTTTTGCCCAGTTCTCTAATCTGTCAAGGTCGTTTTGAAGTGTGATCCTGTCCTCTGGGGTGTTAGCCACCCCTCCCAGTTTGGTGTCATCTGCAAATTTGATCAGGATGCCCTTGAGTCCATCATCCAAGTCGTTGATAAAGATGTTAAATAAGACCGGGCCCAAGACAGAACCCTGTGGCACCCCACTAGTCACTCTTCTCCAGGATGAAGAGGAACCATTGATGAGCACCCTTTGGGTTCGGTCAGTCAGCCAGTTACAAATCCACTGAGTGGTAGCAGAGTCAAGACCGCATTTTACTTGGTTCTCTGGTGTTATAGATTTGGGGTAAACCCTAGAAATTCATAAATGCCAGGGTTTTGAGTGAACCGAGATATGGATTAAAGTGCAGAACTGTGCCAGACAGGGAATTCCTGGTCTGGTTTATGCAAACTATCCTGGCTAAGCTAGGGTCATTAAGGGAACAACAGAGGGCCCTTGAGGGTCCTTGCCAACGCAGGAGAACTTCTTCCCCACCCCCACCCCTGCCTTGAGGTGTGAACAGGGATGGTTTGAAGGGTTGCCAAGGCGATGGGGTGTGTTTTGAGCAGGGGTTTCTGGGAGGAAGAAGGGTGAAGAGCTGAGATCCATCTTTGAGGGAAGCAGCCTGAAGGCTGCCTGCGCTGCTGCCTCTTGAAATGACCATGCCGTAAGATCTGGAGTCCCTCCGTGCAGACTAACGGTGTAAAGAGGCGAATAAATCCTGTTTCTTAATGAATGACCGTCTGAGCTGTGTCTTCCATTCTCCAAAGGGACACAGACCTTGTGTGGATGCCTGGGACCCCATGGGCTCTTGCCACCGCTACAAGATACTTGGCTCCCTTTTGTGCACCCGAATCCTTGGGTGCCAAAAAGATGCTATTTTTGGCACCAGGCAAGGGGATTCAGGGGGAGGGGGGAGAGAGGAATAATACAAGTGCTTATTTTCCTGTCACCGCTCTCCAGACTGCTGCTATAAACATTTTATCTCTCAGTGGTAGCTACCTAGGAATCTATTAGACCCAACTTTTAGATTTTTGGTCCTACACAATATTTAATAAAAACATATAGCTTGCATGCCAATTATTCCACAGAGTTAATTCCAGAGAAGATGCTTACATATCTTCCGCATCCTGTTGATCTCCATTAACAACTGCTTACCAGGTCACTTTCCATTTCTCTGAAGAAGTGAAGAGAGAGAGAGAGAGAGAGAGAGAGAGAGAGAGAGAGAGAGAGAGAGAGAGCTGTCATTGTGATATTTAACCATGACTCCAACATGCTAGATACAAAGATGACTTGGATTCCATTAAGAAAAACATTTCATCACATTGTTAAAAGTAGAGGCAACGCTGAACAACTAGAAAGAGTGCAGCTGGGAAGTAATAAATTACACCTTATTGATACCTGCAGCTTGTAGAACAAAAGGATTCCAAAAGGGCACGCATAACTGTCCAGACAGCAACAAGCGCAGAGAAGATGTGAGGAAGGAGGGAGGGTGTGTGTGGAAGCGAGGCCGACAATTTGCCATTTATTTACTCTCTCCTTTGTCTTACTCTCTTCTCTCGTAAGATGCTTAGACCTTCAGGTCTGCTCAGCTTCTTTAAGAATGCGCATTTATTTTCCATTTATTTGTTTTTGTGTAAGATTGCATCCTCAGAGCCCCTGCAGTACAGCGTATGCACCACAGTGAGATGTGTTTTCCTAGTTTTAATCATAAAATTATATTTCTAACTCATTCCTGTAGTTAAGTCAAAAGGAAAGTATCTTGCTTTCCTCGTTCCAGCCCTTATGTACAACATGTCAATTTCCTCAGTATGAAGTCTTGGGATTATTCTACAATATTTCCTTGTTGTGAATGCTGGCACAGATTTGCCTGTGCATTTATCTCCTGTGCACTAAAAGGCACTGGGAGACATGATGAGGTTCACTCACTCACATTATCACCCACCACATCTTCTTTGGGAAAGGATGCAATTGGCCAACCACATTACTGTCTTCCTCAAAATGTTCAAAGGGAGATTAAAAATGAATGTGGTCTGCATCTATCTTTCAATTGCAGGATGAACAAATGAAAGCGCTCAAGTTTTACTAACTCTGGGATAATAACTAGTTGCAGCGAGAGTTTAATTTGAGTCAAAGCTCAGCAGAGTTCACAACCAGTTTTTCGAATGAGGACACAAGCCATGGAATGCTGGAAGCAAGTTTAAAGGAGAAAGTCTGAGTACACACAGAATGCCTTTCCCCAATTTACATGTGAGGACAGTTAGTCTCCAGTAGACAGAGCTTTCCCTGGGAGGCACAAGATCCTGTCAAGACTGGAAAATCTTTTCAGTGGTACCCGCATGCATGCAGAACACCCAAACCTCCTGGGTAGGCTTAGCAATCTTATCCCATAAGAGGAGAGGTCCTCTTATGGCTCAGTAACTGATTAAGGCCCAAGAAGCAGAGAGCTTGACAAAACTGAAAGGTCTTACAATGGAGAGGTGTAGAAAGCAGAGTCCCCAAGGATCAGTATTGGGAAGTGTATTTTTTACCTTGTTCATACACGATCAAGTTTGTGGTGAACAGTGAGGTGGTCGAGTTTGCTGGTTCAGGCTGTTCAGATTGTTCAGGCTGAGAAGAACAAAAAGGGATTGTGAGGAACTCCAAAAAGTTCACGTCAAACTGGGTATATGATCATTAAAATGGTAAATGTGTTGCGATGCACATCGTGGTGCATGGCATCCTAGCTTCAGATATGTGCTTAAGGAGTCTAACGGGCAGTGACTGACTTGGATAGCTGGGAGGCACCTGATTTGGATCATGCCCATTGTGATGAAGAGGAGAAGTTTAGCCAGGACTTTTTTTCCAGCCAGAACTCACCAGAACCCAGTTCCAGCACCTCTCCATTGCCATTTTAAGAGAAAGAAGGAAGTGTTCATGGTGAGTTCCAGCCCCTCTTTTTCTAGAAAACTAGCGCTGGGTTTAGTCCTTTCTCTCTTATTAGTAATTGTGCAGCAAGGGGAATATTTGCTGCAGCCCCTATCCAAAAAATCTCCACCTCTCTTTTATGTCACATTGAGTTTGCCCTTCTAAAACTTGTCTTAAAGGTTTCTCAAAAGTGATGTAATTAATGGGTGACGTGCAATGCCAAACCTATTCAGAGTAGTTAATTGGCAAGAGTAAGTTAGATTCATTAATTTCAATGTGTCTACTCTGACTAAGACTGAACTGAATACAATGCAATGTTTTTCATTTAGTTATTTATTATTCCTCTTTATCAGTAAAAATGAACGCGGGCATTTCCAGCCTTTCTTGTGACTGTCAAAGCCAAAAGAAATCACCTACCAGTATGTCCAAAATGACTAGCTGGGCGGCCTTATGCCATAACACAGTATCTGATGCATCCACTCCTCCAGACACAGCACTACAAACAGTGCTTGATTCCCCCCCCCCCCAATGCCTTTTTGCATTTAATTGCAAGCTCTTCACAGGAAAACATGGTATGATATAAAAGAAGAACAATTGTAGATAATTTTCATTTTAACAGAGGCATTTCAGCTTATCTCATACTGTTAAATATGATTTCTATTTAATCAGTAATAATGATTCTTCAGTCCAAAAATCTAGGGTCACCAGATTTTCCTGGTCTGGATCTTTTCAGATATAAAGCCCTAGTAGGCAACTAATTTCTAACAGAAACATATGCTGGTTATGACAAGAGTTGGAGACCCCAGTCCATTAGCTATACCCAACCAAGCACCCCCACTGGAGCCAAGCGCCACACAAAAAGCCTTTTAGCCTCCCATTCTCTCGTGTGAACAGTAAGTTATTATTCACTTCATTCTCAGGCTGCCCTTCACCTAAGGTTTTCAATTTATTTTAATAAGCAACAGGAGGAGAGATTTTTGGGGTCAGATTCAAGAGAAGATGGAAAGGGCTTTTGCTGCCTTATTTCTAAGTGGGGCATCTATTTGCCTGCCCTTCTCTTTGCTATGTTACCACGTTTCACCCCTTCTGTTCTGCCTCTCAACAGAAATAATGGCACAGATAAACCTACACACTGAAGAATAAGGAAGAGAGCAGTTACAACAAGGTAGATAAATATTCAAGCATCCTCACTTGTCAAGAAATCAAATAAAAATATGCTCCATGTCCTCATTTTATGTGTTTCTCACCATAAGCCGTACCTTGTCATGTTTCAGAGATATCACATACTGAATAGCTGCCTCTTAATCCCACACTATCTATTTATTTTCATAGCCTCCTTTGGTCACTCATTATATACATTTATTACCCTTTCAGTAAAATAATGTTCAGCCTGATTTTTCCATTTACTTGAATGTCCCTGTAACTATATTTTAGGCATCTGAGTTTGTGAAACCTCACACTGCAATAAAAAAATTGAACTTTGATAATGTTTTATTGGTCCTATTACAAATTTGGAAGACTTTCATTAGGTCACATCAAAGTTACCCTGTTGCCAATAAACCTTTCAGCATTAGACAGAAATCTATATTGGTTGTGGAGCTGAGTTGAAGTGACTCACCTATTTTCATGTTCATTTTTGCAAATTCTGACTTGGGAAGCACATTCTACCTGGATGAAAAGGTCTTGGCCTCAGGTTTTCATTTTGTGGAATTTCTCAAACTGCCTTTAGTTGGGGTTCCTAGACTGTTCTTTAAAACAACTTTTCACTGTTTTCATTGCATCTCTGTAAATTGTCTTGAGGTGGCCAATCAAATACATGTGCAATGCATACATACACTTCACTGAATCTGCAGGACACCATGGCACAGCAATAACATACCACACAAGTGTCTCCAAGGGCAATTTCTGCAGGGCCGTGGGTGCCTAGGCAGCCACTAAATTCTCAATGAGGGGCTGGGCCCCTCAATATTTAGCAACTGGGCAGACTCCATCAGGCTCTGGTGGGCCTTCCTGCTGCTGCAATAGGATCCAAAGGAGCCCATCACAACAGTGGGAGGGCTGGAGAAGCCCATCATTGCCACAGCAGGCTCTGCCAGGCCTTTCGGAGGGCGTGCCAGGGCTCCTCCCAGTGTGTGACATCACACACAGTGCGCACACTGGGCACTCTCAATGGTGCGCGTAACCTGGCATGCATGTGTGTCTCTATTTTCCAGGGAGAGTCCCGGAATTACAGAAGCTGTCCACGTTTCTGATTTGTTACCAAAATGTCACAGTTTTCCTTTTTCCTCCCCTCCACATATCGGAGAACAATTAAAAGTGGTATGTGTATGTAAGTTCAAAAATGGAGTCCAGTTTATATAGAAAATAAAATTCCTGCACCCAATGAAGGAAATGGTGAAACTGGCACAAGAAGCCCTTCCTATAATTTTGAAGGAAAATGTCACCAATCCACTTTAAATTCTTTAGTTTCAGCAGTTCAGCAGCCAGCCGTTTGTTTTTTTAGGATACACCTGGAGTTTTTAATCCTGTAAATGGAGCCTTACACTGTAAGTCCCACTGCATTCAATGGAGCTTACTCTCAGGTAACTGAGTAAAGACTGTGCAGCCTTACACTGCAATTCTAAGCATTTTTACTCAGAACTAAGTCCCACTGAGTTCAATATGATTTCCTCTCTGGTATATTCCTGATCATTCTCAGAGTTTCCACCCCCACCAAGTGGGGGAATTATTTCCCCCACATTCTTCCATGCCACGGACTCAATGCAGCTTACCCCTAAAATTTTATTTCATTCCGTTTATCTGTTGTACATGATCCCTTCCCTTGCACATTTTTCTTTGCAACAATCCTGTGAGGCAGGTAAGGCTGAGAGGTTGCACTTGGCTCAAGATGACCGATGTTGGTGTGTACATGAAATATATATATCTATGTGGCGAGGTCTAACGCAGAAAAAGCTTTCTGATGTAGAATAGGATGTTCCTATTTTCACTGGATAAATGTTGGTGGGTATAAAATAATCCAGCAATCCAAGATCACTTACTGAATCCATGGCATGGAATTCTTAAGTAGAAATAATAGTCAAGAAATAATTGTAAGTGCCTCTTTTTTCTTTTCTTTTTATTGGGTTTTATAAACAAGAATAATGTTATACAAATAAGTATACAGTGGTACCTCGGGTTAAGTACTTAATTCATTCTGGAGGTCCGTTCTTAACCTGAAACTGTTCTTAACCTGAAGCACCACTTTAGCTAATGGGGCCTCCCACTGCCGCCGCACCGCCGGAGCACGATTTCTGTTCTTATCCTGAAGCAAAGTTCTTAACATGAAGCACTATTTCTGGCTTAGTGGAGTGTGTAACCTGAAGTGTCTGTAACTTGAAGCGTATATAACCCAAGGTACCACTGTACCAAGTTTTCTCATGTCATTTGTATATCACAAAGATAGAATAATAAATGTGGAAAAATATCTACAGCATATGTTTCATTATTAGTGGTCAGTGTATAAGTTCTTGGTTCATGAATTGCTTTAAACAATTAGGAAGAAGAAGAAGAAAAGGGGGAGGGGTTGTAAGTGCTACTTTGCATATAAAGAAGAGCACCTTCACCACTGAGCAGCTGAAGCCTTCGATCTTCCCACACAGCTAGAATTAAGTAACACAGACGGTGGGGTGGGAAAGAGACTTAGCTCTACCTGAAAATCAAAGTACTTGGAGGGATGTGGTCTCCCTGAGACTGGGCTCTGAAAAATGGGGCTGCTCTGACTGAAATGAGGCAGAGAATATGAAAGCATTTTCTTGGCTTCTTTGGAAGTAGAGGCCAAAGTACATCAGAAGCACCACTGTGCCAACCAAAAGGCCAGGAAGCAGATGAGGGACCAGGCAGCTGACTGGCTATTCCTCAGGGAGGAGAACCAAGCAAGGTTTTTCTACCTCCCTGTCAGAAGGAAGCCAACCACATAAGCCTCTACTTCTGAGTGACTGCCATACTTGTTATCCTGTCTCTCCTGGACATCCAAAGGACTGGTGCATCTTGAATAAGTTGGAATGAAAGGCTTTCAGAATTTGCAAGCAGCCAGTCAGTCTGGAAGGAAAGACATCCAGGGCTCTGGTCTGCTGCTATGGCTGGCAGGCACCAGAGACTCTCAAACTGTGATAGTTCAGTCAGCTGCAAAACAGAGCTTATCACATGGAATTTCACTTACAGTATACATGTGCATTCACCACCACTACTGAGAAATTCCATGTTTCTTATCTGCTCATTGCTTTTATATCCGTCAAAATTACTTTGATGTCTTACCCATGTAGAATCATGGAAGAGATCCCAGGATTATTTTGTCCAACCCCCTGCAATTCAGGAATTGCAGCTAAAGAATCTCTGACAGATGACTCTCCAAGCTCTGTTTAAAAACCTCCAGTGAAGAGTCCACTATCTTCAAGGTCGTCTGCTCCACTGCTGAACAGCTCTCAGCGTCAGAAAGTTCTTCCTGATGTTTAGTCAGAATCTCCTTTCTTGTAACTGGAATCCAACGGATTGGGTTCTGCCAGTCACAGAGCAGGAGAAAACAACCTTGCTCCATCTTCCATGGGGCAGCCCTTCAGATATTGTATCACCTCTCTGCCTTCTCAGAACATACCCAACTCCCTCAGCTATTCCTCATAATGCTTGGTTTCCAGACCGCAACACATATAGAATTTTATTTTAAGCCAAAAAAGATTAACTGTAGCTCCATTAAAAAAGGGGGGGAGAACTTTTTGGATAACAAATAGAATGTAATGAATGGGGGGTGGGGAGTGCCTGAATTCTATGGGGCTAAAGGGGAGGCAGACCCATTTTGTGATGCCCATCTTAACTATTGGTTCTCAAAGGCTAAAGGGGGACATGACTGGCAACTATTGGGGGTCAGTCATGGGCTGGGGTTTGTGGCCTCCTCCCTGCATTCATGTACTGGTGTGAAGGAGGAGCAGCCCCCATCCCTGACCTAGGCACATCCATCTGAAGGCCTCATAGAGATGAATCCACAGAGCTGGGGTGGGAGGCTACTGCCATAATCATTTCCCCTTCTCTCTTTCTCTCTCTCTCCCCCACCCTCAGCCTGTGGCTCTGCATGTTACTGCATGGCTGGTGGTCAGGAAGCAGAGTGACCACCCCCACATTTGAAGGGCTGATATCTCTCTATATTCATGTCTTTGGCCATTTGTCTCCCACTTCCCTCCGCCTGCCCTCCAGATGCCTATAGGGAAATGGTAAATTTGGGGTGGATCTACACACAGGGGGGAAACACTATTAATAAGTCAGAAATTAGATTGTTATAACAAAACAAAACAAAACCTATGGAAAAACCCATATAAAAATTTCCTGCTCTCTGGCACCATCTGATGTTGCATGTTTATAGCGCATTCAAATGGTTGTTTCTTTACTAATGTAGCTGAGTCCCTGGAACCAAGTTTTATTTTCTATTACAAATACCTTTTGTATTTTATAAATACCTTTTATAAATATATATTATGGGTATGTTGCTTTGGGGCCCAGCTCCAGCACAAAAATGGCTGGACTAATTGTTGTTTTAAACTGTTTTTAAGTGTTATATGTTAATTTGTATTTTGTATTTGTATCTTTTGGTTTTATAAGGCTGATTAATACTGCCTTTTAAATGTGTTTGTGGGAGGGGGAGTTATTGTTTGGTTGTTTTTGTTTAAACTATTTACTTGTGTTTTATTTCCTTGGATTTTTATCCTGTGAACAGCCCTGTGATCTTGTGATGAAGAGTGGTCAGTTTGAATCAGAGAAAGTCAATGGGCTTTCTAGAAGGCTCTTTCCTGCCCTCTTTTAAATCCCTGTGACTATTAAACTGGCAATAGCTATTCTACTCTTAACGGCATATGGGAGCTCAGAGATGACAATTCAGACTTTGGTGACAGGCTGCAGCAGTTAGCCTTTTAAACATAGCTCCCTTTTTGCCTCCTAAAATGCTTTCATTAAAAGCTAATTTAGTGCCATGAGAGGTAATGGGATAATTATTAGGAAGTCAGAAGTCCCCTTTAGGACAAGTATTTCACATATCCATATTAAAAAGGAAAACTGACACTTACCAAACAGTTTGGTATCTCCTAATTAGCAACTGAAAGCTAAGAACTCTTTATTCCTCCTGATTTTTTCCCACATGGAAAAATTATAAAGCAAGGAGGGGGTTTCTTGATGTCAATAGTCTATAGAATATAACTTCAATAAAGACTCCACCAACTTTATTCTAAGGCCTGATTGTGGTCATGGCCAAACTAAAGCCATGGACCTCTGCACCCGAGTCTAGTCTGGGAGGGCGTGTTCTTTACCCCATGGTATCTGAGGTACTTTGCTGGAACTGGAAGCTAGTGAAGCTGGAGCCTGAAGTCCAGGAGCCAAAAGATACTGGCAGGGCAGGGACAGAATGCCAGGCTCCTAGTCCCAGGGGGCCTCGTGCTTAGGACTGCCCAAACTCCAGGATGTCAACTGAACAGGGTCCTCTGTGGGAAGAGTTCAGGAGATTAAGGTGCAGAGCCAAGAGAAAGCACTCTGCCCATCTGACAGACCCCAAATGTTGGAAATGCAAAGAGACAGAAGGGTCCTTTTTTCATAAGTGGTGGACTTGTAGAAAGATGACAGGCTTCTGGGAAATGATACGTAACGAATTAAAAAAAATGTTTACAACAGCTGCTCCCAAGAGGCCTGAAGCATTTTTTCTGTGGATTACAATATAGGGACAGAGGTTCCAAAAGAGATGGTTAAGTAAGTTGTTTATGGATGCTCCTACTGCAGCCAGACTCCTGTATGTGCAGAAATGGAAAGAAGAAGTCCAGAGATGGTGAAGTTGACAGCAAAAATAAGAGATCAAAAAGATGAGAACTTTGTCAAAGAGTGGAGGTTCTTTTCGGAATATTTAAGAAAAAAATATAGTCAAATGAAATTGCAGGCAGGATTTAAATTATAGGCAAGAGAGAGAGAATAAATAAAGGAAAAGAGAATAAATAAATATAAGATATAATACAATAGAAAATAAATGACAGTTATGGCAGCAGATAAAGGAATACAACAGGAACATCATGGATGTAAGAATGGGAAGTCAAAATGCAAGAAATTATTATATTGAAAGTGAACTGAATATTGTCAAGTTTTCTGTAATATATATATATACGTCGCCTAGACACCCCAACTCTTACACGGGAAGACACCCGAAGACACCAAAACCTGCATATATATATATATATATATATATATATATATATAGTATAGACCCAAATTCTGTAAGCAAATCTTGCATTTCAAAATGTTCCAAGGTTCAAATTCATTTTTTTAAAAAAATAATTATAATTTTAATACGCATTATTTGTTTTGCATTAAAGTTGCTGATGTGATGTATAGATCAGCCAAACAGGAAAAAACAGAACCTGTAGGATTTCCAAACAGATGGCCAAATCTTACAGCAGCTGCAGAAACAGAATGTTTACGGTGAAATCTTAGAAGTTACAGGGGAGGGAGGTAGAACTGTGCCCTGTGCACATTTCGTAAGACTACTTCAAAAGATTTAGGAACCAGGAGGACTCCTGGGGAGCAGGGGTTGGGGTGGAGGATCACAGAATCATAGACTTGTAGAGTTGGAAGGGGTACCTAGATTCATCTAGTCCAGCCGCCTGCAGTGCAGGAATCTCAACTAAAGCATCCATGACAGATGGCCATCTAGCCTCATTCTCTCTCTACTTCATCTGACATACTATCACTTTTGTGAGAAGAGACAAGAGAGCTGTTGTTGAAGATTTAAAAATACCATCTTACAAAGAAGGACTGAAGAGACCTCCCGCTGTCCAAGGGGAAATACAGAGCTCTGCTTTTGAAGAAAAATGCCAGGAAAAGATTCAGGCAACGAAATTTGAGAGCAAATTCTTTAAAAATGACTCTGGGCAGGCTGTAGAATGCAGAAGAGCAGTTGCACGTTCCAGTCTGGAAGTGTCTTTTTAAGGATGATCTGCCATAAAGTTTGTTGGGCAAGAACAGAAGAGAGAGTACTGCCGGATCTGACCAAGGGGTGTAATCCATCCAGTCCAAGTAGACAGAAGCTTCTGGGAAACTCACAGACTCTGTTATTCCAGGCAGTAGTCTTTTTTCCCCCCTAGTTGGTCAGGAGGAGCAAAAAACTAAATAAAACAAAACTTCTACACTTCCAGGAAACATCAAAGTGGGTTCAGAAGTTTCCATTGCTGAATGGGAAAAGAACCTAGAACAATCTTTGGTTTAATTCAGATCACTGTATTGCAGTTCTTTAGCTCTGTTGGGTGGAATCTAGACACATATAAAACTGTGGAAATATTTTTTTATTTAAAGCGTTTTGAAAAAATATTGAATTTGCCGCAAGCTGACCATCGCCATCTAGTGTCATGTTTGAATAATGCACCTAAAACACATTTAAAATGCTATATTTGCAGCTGTATAACTGAGTCCTTGGTCAAAGAGTCAAGAAGAATATTACACTCCCCAGAGTTTCCCTCAGCGATGCAGGAACAACATAGAGGAGACCATTGGTCTCAGCTGCTATTTCCTCTCCTTTTCCTTCTTGTGCCAGACTTGCTAAATCTGACATAATCTGGGAAATCAAGAAGGGGTGGCAGATGAAAGAGTTGGCACAAAGTGAAATTAAGAGCACCCTCAGATCACAACAGCCCAGGGTTTTCCATACTGGGGAACTCAAAATTCTGCCCTCACTCATTACCATAATTCTTCTCTTTATCCTGGTAAGGGAAAAGTTTTTTGAAATTAAAATGTCTTTAGTGCTATTAGGTGAAAACTGTCCAGAGTGTGGGAGCCTTTTGAAACCCCTGGGCCTGGAGTTTTAAGGTTCAGGCGCCACCACTGAAAAAGCCCTTCTCCAGCTACTCTGATATTTTAAGAGACTGATGATCAGAGCAGCATCTGAAGATCTTTGTGAATGGAAATGAACCTACAAAGACCTCATTCTAGAGACACTTAAGAGCCTTGCCATTGAAAGTATTGTCTGGCGCCTTGCATCAGACCAGGAAGCAAATGATCAGGGCAGCTGAGCAAAAATAGGGGAGGTGTGCTGCTTAGAATGCCCAGTTTGAAAAGGGAATGTATTGAAATTTGCAGCCTTCAAGGTTCTGTGGAAGCTATGCCATATTTTACATTCTGTAGCAGGATGAGAACCCTGCAAACACTTAATTTGAGGCAAAGGAGTATTTCATGGTCCCTAGTCATTCAAACATCACATTCTTTACCTTAATTCACCCTACTCTTCGGTGCCCTCTGTCTACCCTTCAGCTTTATTCATGAATGTGCTGAGCATCTCTAACTCTCATTTATGCTATTTGCTTCAGTGGGTGCACTTGACAATTCACTCCTTGTGTTTACTACCCTTTGAATGAAGTAGTTTCCCTGGAATTCAGGTGCAGTTAAGTGATAATAGTGCTCCTGCTCTGTTTTATGAGGCAATAATCCGGATTGGCCAAGTCGTTTATCCCGATACAGAATAATGCCAGTGAAACAGTTTGATGGTGTTGTTATTGTTCTTGGACTCAAACTAAGGCTTTAAATAAACTGTTTTGACAAGGCACCATTTATTTAGGATTGGCCTCTGTTAATCATATAGTTCTGCTTTAGTTTTGTTTGGAGTTGTTTTGTCCAAATGGAAATGCACCGTGTTTGTGTGCGTGCAAAAATGGGGTTGTCAAATTCACATCTTCCATCAAAAATTCTGATACTCCACTATACTTCCTTTCACAGGATACTCAACCAATCCCCCTGGGATCTATTTAGGCTCCCTGCCTTCTATCTATGTGCATTCAACCACGTTTGTGAGCTGTCCTCATCCAGTCCTTTGTGAATTCGTCCCATACCCCACCCTTCCTCCAAAGAGTTCAGGAAATACGCACCACTGAGATTGGTTAAAAATAATTAGGTCTCCATAACACCCTTCCCCTTGCTCCTCTCACTATTATTGCAAAATGCAAAAAAGATATGCAAAAATTCATTAACCAAATCATGAACTGTGCTGAATAGCCTACCTTTTTTTAAAAAAAAAAAAGAGAGAGAATCTGCAAATATTGGTGGTATTAATTTCCCCCTCAAAAAAAGCATACTCAAATCATGTTGCTTCCCCTGCTTTCAGTACTGCCACACTGCCTGCTACTGATGCCTTCCAGGAAGGGTCCCATGTTCGAACCCAAACTATCACATAATCAGGGAATCGGATGGTAACACAACACTATGTGGCTAATCGGATTTGGCTCCATGATGGTGTCACTGACAGCAAGAGAGGTTAATGTAAATAACTAAGTAAGTAGTTTTGTATGGAGTGACAAAAATTACTTAGAAAGTGAGGTGATTTTCAGCCCTACAAAAATAGTCACAAAACACTGAGTTGTTTTGACCCAGTTGTAATGCAGACTGTATTATTTGTGTGTTTACATGAAAAGTGAGATGGATTCAACTTTACAGCTGGCAGTATATTTCCAGAAGTAATATTAATGTTTTACAAATGGTCCACCCCTTCTTCAGGGGCTACATGAGATTTCCCTCCTACTGTATTGATTAAGTCTAAAATGCATTTTTAATTCTGCAGGAAGAATCACCATGAATAAAGCCCTGCCCCATTATAGAAGTCAATAGTACTTGTCCTTCTATTTATTTAGAGGCTGTTACTGATAATTGCTAATTTCAAATCTATGGATGTCTTTCTGAACTGACAGGAAATAATGTTCAGATTTATACTACTTACACTTCCTATTTGCCGTATTTGCTGAAGATCCCAATATTTTTAACCATTATCATATTGATTGTTATCATTTGAAATGTCACAGGAACTGCTCTGTATTAAATAGTATTCATAGCCAGAAATGTTTTGAGTGCTGCAGAAATGTAGAAAATGTGGGGGTGATACTCGTTTGTTCATCACAATTCGAGAATATGGAGCCAGTAGGGTTGCCAGCCAATGAAATTGTGTTGCATGAAGACAATGAATAAATAAGTAAGCAGGGGCACACAGAGGGACGGAGGCAGCGGCTGCCACAGCATCTTCCCTCTGGCGATTTCCCTCTTTCAAGATAATCCCTCACCAGCTTCTTTTCTTCTTGCAAGGGAAAAGTTTCAAGTACCATGGGCGATTGCAAAGAAAGGTTGTGTGGCTGAATATTGTTTCCTCAATATATAATCAGGAGAAATATGTGGTTTTATAAGATGCTTTTGATTGCATTTGTATAAATCAGGGATAGGGACCTGTAACCCCTTCCTGTGTTGTTGGGCCACAACTACTACAACTCCCATGATTCCTGACTACTGGCCATGCTGGCTGGGCTGATGGGAAATGGAGTCCAGAAGCACTTGCAGGGCCAGAGTCTCTGGTATAAATGGTATTAATAAGCACTCTGAAGGTTTCAGCTGTAAGAAAGACACATGTTTCTAGATACCAACTTCCTCCCTGACAGTAACACTGAACAGGTGAAGATCTTCTTGTTCCAACAGATTTTTGGGAACTGGCTGCTTTTAATGAGGGGGCTGGAGCCATGCAAGTTTTGTGGTGATTATCTATATTTTTAAGAGAGAGTTTTAATTCTATTAACCTTTTATTGATTTTTTTATTATCGTTCCCCACCCCACTATGTATTTAGCTGTTCTTATTTCAACATGTAAAATAAGATGCTTTCAGTCCCTGTCAGGGAAAAAGGCAGGGTAAATAAATAATGAAATAAAATAAATAGAATTGCTTCAAAGAGGAGGTGTTTCCTATGGTGCTACCCTTGAGGGCTTTCTGCCACATTTGCTGCCCATGCTGTTCAAATAGTTGAGAGATTCCTCATAGAAATTGATGATACCAGGTTCATTGTTTCAGCCTCCACAGCACACATCAATCCCTCCATCTGGTAGTGCAGTAGGAAGTATTACATTCTTTGTCCCATTGTAGAAAGAAAGCTTTAAGGTGGAAGTGTACATCTAGTAAACTTGAGCCACTTGCTTCCCACACCCCACACCCCCACCAGCATGAGTACAGGACAAAAGGTTAACATAGGCTGCTCAAACACAACAGCAACGGGACATTTTAATTCTCCACACCCAGTGCTATTTTTCTAGAAAAAGAGGTGCCGGAACTAACCATGAACACCTCCCTTGTTATCTTATAATGACAATGGTACCCACCTAAGAGGTGCCAGAACTGAGTTCCTGTGAGTTCCAGTTGAAAAAAGCCCTGTCTACATCCATCCTCTGAGCCAATTCCACACCAGACCGAAGGCTTACATGTCAACCCTAAACTCAGAATTCAGCAATCTATTCTATTCTATTCTATTTATTATTTATTTCATAAAATTTGTACAACAATTAATTGTAAAAAACAAACAAAGCTCAAAGTGGTTTACAAAAGAGAAAACAGGAAAATCAAGGGGGAAAACCTGTAACCCTACTTTAAAACATACAAAAGTTTAAATACTAAGAGATTAAAATTATCTCTAGGCATGGGATTTGTGATGACCATGTTCGGTGCCCCAAACTTCCCCATTCATGTTAAGGGAAAGGAACAACCGATGTGCACATGAAGATTTCTTTTTCTCTTTTGTCTAAATGGATAGGGACTCCCACCCAACTTTTCCCCATCAATGGGTATAGTCAGGAGCTTTGTGTGAGCAGGAAACAGCACACAGAACTTTAGATTTGTGCAAGTGCCTGGAAAGTCACTGTTGTTTATGTTCCACATAATGACTATGATCAAAAGTGCATGTTGAATTGTTTAGGATTGGCATGTAATCAAATGGCTCAGCTTCATTGCTGTTGAAGAAAATACTGTTTCACGCCACCCCACTCTCTGAGCCGTGTGAGACTCTGGGGGTTCCAGGTGCTGACCCAGAGTTTATGTTTCCTTTGGGATGAGGCACAGAGGAGACTGCGGGAATCATTAGAATATATTGTTTATTTACACACAGTGCTTTTTCTGGGGGTGCGCATACCCCTAAACATTTTGTGAATCCAAGTTTGGCCTCATTGAAGGGCAGTATTTCAATATGAGTAAGAAAATGAGACTAAACATTTTTTAAAAGAAAAAGAGCACAGCAATGGATTAGGCAGAAATTAGGCATGGCTCTGCCTCCCAGCTGCCCAGCCTGCAGCCTAACCTCTAGCTTCCTTCTTCCCTCCTACTTCCATGTGCTGTAACTTCCCCTGATTTTTCTCCTCTACTCCTCTACTCTCCCCCTCCTCTACTCTCCCCATCTTCCTCTTCCTTCTTCAGCCCCACTCTCTCTTCTCCTCCACCCTTACTCCCTCACATATGGGAGCAGGGATCTCTGTTTTACATAAAAGAAGCTCTGTGCTTATACTGTATATCCTCATCATTTTAAAAAACAGTGTCGTATCAATTATTGAAGGTGTTCTTTGCATTCACGTTACGTCTCTAATGCAACAGAGTGTGCTTCTCCCTTTTTTCTTGCCCTTCAAATTACATATCTATGAAACCAATGCGATATTTGGTAAACAGGATATTGTCAAATGAATTCATACATAACATTAAACTGTGTATTAAAGATGTTTGTAACAGCAGGGAAAACAGGAAGAGGAATCCATTATAAAATATGCAGAAGACAGAAGAAAGTAAGGTGGGAAGAAAGGTTAAACTAGAACTGAGCAATCATGACAATATAATTTGGGGGGAAAATGTATTTTCATTGTTGAAGAAGTAAGGAGCTTTGCACATACATTAAGAGTTGTGTATTCTTCCCATCTCCAGTAGGATTGTAGCCTGAAAGTGAGCTTATGGGAAGGGATTTTTATGTGTTTTGTACAACACCTAAAGTTTTTATGGGTTTGATTCATAATTATTTATAATTGGAAATTATTATTATAGTCCAGCTCACTGTTTGATTACATATTCGTCTCTTGGAGTTTCAAAAAACACCTTAATTTGTATCTATTTCCTTCTATGGTCCAAGGGCTAATGGGGTTCAAGTGCATATTCATGGCAGTGGGGGCAGGGAATGACTCCTAATAATGGAGGGCTATTTTTCATCTTTGGTTTCACCCCAGGATTTGTGACTGAATGTGGAATTACCTGGAAGCTCACAAGGCAAAGTGATGTGGTTGGAAACCTGTGTATAGCTCCAGAAAGGTCTCCAACAAGGTGCCCGTGGCTACAATGGTGCCCTTGCGACATGAGTCCCCTGGAGGTGCCTTGGAAGTGATGGCCAAGTCTTAATGGAGGAATGAGAGGATCTGGAGGATCCCACGGAGGGCCTTGTTAGAGTTATGTGGAATTCCCTGATCTGGACCTTGAACAGAGGATGACTCAGTAAGCTCTCCACACCAAGAAAAGTGTTCCAAAATTTTACTGCAAACTGACTTTAAGCTTGTTACAAAAAAAATCTGTTGCAAATGCAAACGACTAGGAATGCAGTCCAGTTTTCTTTAGGTTCCTCCTTGTTAATACAGTGGTACCTCGGGTTAAGTACTTAATTCGTTCCGGAGGTCCGTTCTTAACCTGAAACTGTTCTTAACCTGAAGCACCACTTTAGCTAATGGGGCCTCCCACTGCCGCCGCAACGCCGGAGCACGATTTCTGTTCTCATCCTGAAGCAAAGTTCTTAACCTGAAGCACTATTTCTGGGTTACATACCTGAAGCGTATGTAACCTGAAGCGTATGTAACCCGAAGAACCACTGTATAGTCAATGGGTAGGCAAACTAAGGCCCAGGGGGCGGATCCGGTCCAATCGCCTTCTAAATCCAGCCTGTGGACAGTCTGGGAATCAGCATGTTTTTACATGAGAAGAATGTGTCCTTTTATTTAAAATGCATCTCTGGGTTATTTGTGGGGCACAGGAATTCGTTAATCCCCCCCCCCAATTTAGAGAGAGAGAGAGAGAGAGAGAGAGAGAGAGAGAGAGAGAGAGAGAGTGTCTGGCCTCCCACAAGGTCTAAGGGACAGTGGACCAGGCCCCTGCTGAAAAAGTTTGCTGACCCCTAATATAGCCCAATAACTATTCTCTGTCTGGTCCCAGAGAGAGATTCAGATAAGCAAGTTGCTTCCTCAATATGCTGGCAGCTTCTGAGAGAGACCAAGACTCTCGGGATGAGTCATTGATTCACATGAAAGGCACAAAGACCCCATCCTCTTTAAGCACCTTCTGCAATTGCTACATGTAGTTCTCTGCAAAACAGACATTCTTCAAATGCAAACCTCCACATAACATTTTATACACAATGCACACAAACATAGCATTTTATGCACATTAAACATGTGTTTTATAAGCCCTAGCAGGTTCAGGGTGACAGATTCCAAGCCCTCAGAGTTTACTGTCCCAGAGAGGGTCTCAGAACCAGCTTAATGAAGCTCTTCCTAGGACATGGAGATCCAAGCACAGCCAGAGCTTGCGCAGCCAGCTCAGTAGAAAGAGGGCCACCTTGCTTGTTCCGTCCACAGACTCCAACCGTTTGCTGATCTCTTCAAAAGTAAGCTGCAGAAGGCATATTACTTGTTGATTCAATGTCTTAGCTCAGGGGTTTTCAACCAGTGCACCGTGACACTCTGGGGTGCCTTGAATGATGGTCAGGGGTGCCACTGGCAACACTGGCCTCTGTCCCTGTTTCTTTTCCTCCCTCCTCTGATGCCCTCTTGTGTCTCTGCCTCCCAAAGGTTTCCACGGCTGTTTGTTGCAGCAGCCCTGGCTCCAAGCTCCGTGGGCGAATGGTGCCTCTGGGGGTGGCCAGGGAGTGCTGGTTGCCAGAGCTGAGGCGGCCTCCGAGTGAGCAAGCAAATGGGCGAGGGAGCCCAGCCAGCCACCAGCCCTTGCTGCTGGGAATGGACAGACAAGTGGGAGACTGGGCAGGCAGGCAGGCAGGTGTGCTGGCCTTTCTTGTGCTGGTGTGTGCAATGCCTGCATGGAAGCTGAGAGCCCAGTGCCAAAGGGGAGGCTTTCTTGCATGCAGGCCCAGTGGTGCCCACGTGTCTCCCAAGGTGAGTAAGGTGCTGGCCTCACATTCACCTTTGGCCAGTCTTTGTTGGGCTGCTAAAGCTGGGGGCATCCTCTTCCCAGGCCCCTAAGGAGCAGTGTGGGGCCAGCTCTACTTTCAGGCAGTCTGGATCCAAGTTAGGATTGTCAGTTTGTCTGCAACTCCTCTACCATTTATATGGCATCTTGATTGGCAGACATTAGCAACTGAGGTTGCTTATCTCCATTCTTTACTGATATCTGCAGATCCAGGTACTGTTAAATGACACCTATGCAAGACAGACCATTTTTTTCCCTGGGCAGTTGGCAAACCTAAGAGCACCGCTAATGCTGTCCATGGCAATGCTTCTTACTATCATTCGCTGCATCTTGCAAAATGATTAGCTGCAATGTGGTTGAGCTTTGAGCTTTGTGATTTAAGCATCCCAATCGCTTAGGAAATTTCAGCTATGTTGCTACAGGGTCAAGGACTCTGTGTCCTTCAACCTTTTAACCAAATTGTTGAATCATTTGTATAGAAGTCTTATCTGACTGTAGTTAATTGTCAGCATTAAACTAAAACACTGCCTGCTTATTACTGAGAAATTCTAATTACTTGCATACATTAGCTTTAATTCCCTGATAAGCAAGGCTCGGTTGTATTCACTGTGACTGCAAGATGGAATTAATTGGCAGCAGGTTGAAAGTGCACAGTACTATCTGCATTTGAGAAAAGGACATTGAAATAGTGTAGTAACGGCAACCTGCCTCCAGCTTCTGGGAAATCACTAGAAAACATGACAACCATCCTGAATCTGAGCTCAGCAATAGAAAAGTTGAATTCAGCTGAATTTTACCCAGAGTAAACCCACTGAAATTAAGTCAGGCCCATTAATTTCAATAGGTCTGCTCTGAAGTAAATTTAGTTTAATATCACCCATTGAAACTAGGGGAAAGCCCAAGACTTTTGCTGCCTGACGCAAAGGACAAGATGCACTCCCCCCCCCCCAATTCCACATACAGAAGCCAACCAGACTAACAGCTGAATCCTCACTAGTGAAGGGACAGCGAACGTCACCATACCTGCAGAAAGCAAGCTAGGTTAGCAGGCACAGGGCAGCCCCCCCCCCAGCACAGACAGCTCTGTCCACAGCTGTGATAACAGAACCCACACCTGCTGTCTGAGGTGGCTGACTCATGACTGTGATTCCCATTTTCTGTAGAGCTTAAGGGGGAAATGTTGCATTGGTGAACAAATTATTAAACTCTTCTTAAGATAAGGTTGCCATATGTCCAGGTTTTCCTGGACCTGTCCTCTTTTGGGGGGCCAGCAAGCTCATCCAGGCAGTGGTGGAGGAACCCTCTCCGTCACCCAGGGCAGGACGCCGAGGGGCGGGGCAAACCGCCTGGTGACACATGTGTGATGTCCATATGGACTGTGCATGCGTGGCAGCTGGTATGGATGCCATGCACAAGTAGCAGCCTGTATGGACTGTGCACGTGCAGCAGCCCATATGGTCGCCGTGCAGATGTGGTGCAACCGGCGCCCACACTGACTGTGTGCGCGCCCTCTGCTGCTCTAAAGCTGGGGGGAGGCAGCAGACCATCTTGTCACACACCCCGGTGGTGCCCAGGGTGGATCGCCCCCTCCGCCCCGCCCCCTTCATCCAGGCGGATTTTTGC
The DNA here is from genome assembly GCF_964188305.1 of Podarcis bocagei. Taxonomy (NCBI): domain Eukaryota; kingdom Metazoa; phylum Chordata; class Lepidosauria; order Squamata; family Lacertidae; genus Podarcis; species Podarcis bocagei. The sequence continues at coordinate 2,746,947 of NC_138137.1, forward strand.
ATTTTACACAAAATGTCCAGGTTTGGGGTTGTTGGGTTTTTTTTAATAAAAAAAAATTATTTTTGAGTAAGGCATGTGCATGCTCGGGAAGGTGTGGTGCCCCAGAAGGAGAAGCACTGCAGTGGCTGTTGCAGGGGAGGTCCTTGTGTGTGAAGCACCTGTGCACTGTGCCACCTCTGAGAGGAAAGGGAGTGAGGGGCTGGGGGTGGGGAATGTGGGAAGGAAAGAGACAGAAGCCAGGAGGCTGTTCCTGAGGTACTTGGACTGATCCCTAATGGGCATGGGTTTTTTGGTGCATGGGGAGGGGGGAGAATCCTACACGCGCACACACGCACACACTTCCTCTTCCCTCCTTCCCTCCTTCCCTCATTTGATTCCAGGGGAGAGGGAGCGATGGAGTGCTGGGTGGCGGCTGCTGGCTGGCCAGGCTGGACCAGGTTATGGGAGGCTTCCTGGGCCCACTAGCTGACCTAGGAGCTGCCGGCTACCTGTGCGGTGATTGGCGCCCTAGGCTGGATGCTGCGCTTGCTGGGGAGGAGGCTTAGTGGCCTAGTGTCAAGGCCAGGGACCTGCAGTGGAAGAAGTGCTGCCACAGCAGTCCCCGCCCAGGTGAGAGAGCGAGTGAAAAAGAAGCACAGGAAAAGAAGAAGGGTCGGGCGGCCAGAGGAGCAGTGCCCCACAAACCTCTCTGCTCCTGCAGCATCTATTTATAACATGCACATTTGTCATCTGAGCATCACAAGGCTTGTTGCTGAGACAGGGAGAGGAAGGATTAAATATATACAGTGATACCTTGGTTCTCAAACGCCTTGGTACTCAAACACCAAAAACCCGGAAGTACAGTACAGGGTTCTCAAACGTAATCTGTTCCGGAAGTCCGTTCCAAAACCAAAGCGTTCCAAAACCAAGGTGCAAAGTAATGCAAAATGGATTAATCCATTCCAGACTTTTAAAAACAACCCCTAAAACAGCAATTTAACATGCATTTTACTATCTAATGAGACCATTGATCCATAAAATGAAAGCAATAATCAATGTAAAGGTAAAGGTAAAGGGACCCCTGACCATTAGGTCCAGTCGTGGCCGACTCTGGGGTTGTGGCACTCATCTCGCTTTATTGGCCGAGGGAGCCGGCGTACAGCTTCCGGGTCATGTGGCCAGCATGACTAAGCCGCTTCTGGCGAACCAGAGCAGTGCATGGAAACACCATTTACCTTCCCGCCGGAGTGGTACCTATTTATCTACTTGCACTATGACGTGCTTTCAAACTGCTAGGTTGGCAGGAGCAGGGACCAAGCAACGGGAGCTCATCCCGTCACAGGGATTCGAACCATAGACCTTCTGATCGGCAAGTCCTAGGCTCTGTGGTTTAACCCACAGCACCACCCGCATCCCTAATAATCAATGTACTGTACTATAAAATAAATAAGACAATATTGTAGATGATTAAAATTAAAACTACCTGCACTGATGATGGTCATTTTGGGGATGGGGGGCTTTTATCCATTTCCACAGTCACACAATCAACCAATCAGTAGCTGAACTGGGTTCCACACAATCACAAGAACAAATTAACTGGAAAACCCTCAAAAACAAAAACGCAAATAAGACAACACAAAATGTTGATTGTAAAAGATTAAGTTTTATTTATGTTTGTGAAAAAATCAATAAAAAGCATTTAAAAAATGCAAAATAAATAGCAAATACAAAAGCGCCAAACTTAATCCATTCTGGAAGTTCTTTTGACTTCCAAAATGTTCAAAAACCGAGGCGCAGCTTCTGATTGGTGCAGGTGCCCCGGAAACAATAATTGACAGCTGCATTGGACACTCGGCTTCTGAAAAATGTTCAAAAACGAGAACACTTACTTCTGGGTTTGGGGGCGTTTGAGAACCAAGGTGTTTGAATACCAAGGCATCTGAGAACCAAGGTACCACTGGACCACTGTATATCACGTTTAGGCCCAAATGATTTGTTTTTTGATCACTGGTGTGTGTGTGTGTGTCGGGAGTCTGTGCTTTGCAAAAAAACTGATCATCCACCAGCCATCCAGCCGCTGGCTAGTCTCAATGCCTTCCCCAACCTGCTGGCTGCTCTTCCCACCCTGGTTCCAGGGCTCCACAGCCATGTTGCGCTTTGTAAAAAAAAAGGGCTGGGGAAGCAAGTGAATGGGGACTTTACAATAGAAAAGCCTTCGTTCTCTCGGGGAACCCCCCCCCCCACCAGAGAACAGGGACGGATTTGGAGTGGCTTTTGAGCATGTTCTGTAGCAGCAGCCGTAGCCAGCGCAAGGCTCGCAATCCAGAGCATGCCTCTGTTGCCCTATGGCCACTCAGAATTAGGATTTTTGCTCTTTGGAATTTGACAACCCTGTTTAAGACATATAACAATGTGGACCTTTTGAAAGGTGACAGGGAGAAGACTATGAGGATAGGGACTGAGGTGTTTGGTTGCTGTGGTTCTTGCCTCCACCTCCTGGCTGGAACCTCCATAAAGCATCTCATTTGTGCCCAGAGGAAAGATCAAGTGGACTTGAAGTGCACCCCTTTCATGTCCCTTTCCAATAACTGGAATCTCTTCATTCCTCTACTGCAATTTTCCTAGGCAGCCTGGCTGTGATGTGAGGAGGGGGCATCTTGAGCTCATGTCCAGCAAGCTTCCACCTTGCACATGTAAGCAGCTTCCGGGTATTTTTATGATGACTTGCTAGATGAGTCAGCTCACACATTCAGCTACAAGCAACAAGGGCCAAGTGGTCATGTGATGAGAAATCAACAAATGTGGTGTGTATGTATGGATAGCCCTATATGTTTCCTTAAACAAGAAAAAAGGAGTTCTGCTGTTTATAGGGCAAGAGTTACCTTTTTATTTCTCCTGCAAGGCAGTAAAAACCCATCTACTCTGTGTTGAGATTTTAATCATCAAAATTGTCCTGACTACTGATATTTTTTTTATTCCTTATACGTTATATATTTCTTTCTGGTTGCCATGATGCAGCATACCATCTGTTTATTGCTCTTCCTAGGCCATTAATACAGGTATTCTGGCAAGGCTGCAGGGGACTTAACAGCTAGTAAAGTAATGATGAATTAACACCTTATCACTCAGTGCTTTCAGGACATCAACAGTAGTTAATATTATTACTCCCTTGTTTGAGGCATGGAGTCACAGGATCGTAAGCAATTCATTTACTCTGAAAGGCTAATACCACAGTTTTTGGCTTCAAAGTGTCTATGCAGATCACCATATGTGACTATATGTGACATGATGCGAAGATGATGCGGTGCTGACTTGGGCTCCATACTGTGGGTGCCCAGCATGCACATGCTGCACCACAATGTCATGACAATGTCATGTGCCATCATGACATCTCATCACATCACTGCATCATGGCAGCGAGGTGCATGAGTGCTCCGGTGCCATGGCAGCAACTGGACCAGGGCCTGCACCTCTGCTGTGGTGGTGGGCAGAGACTGGGCACCCACACACACAAAATTGTAGGTGCCTAGGCCCCAGGGCCCCCTGGAGTTGGCGCCCCTGCTTGGGAGTACTCCTGGATCCACTTGTGGCTCAGGTGGCCTTGATGGTGTAGAGCAGCAGTCAACAACCTTTTTCAGCTGTAGGCCGTTCCACCATCCCTCAGACCATGTGGTGGGCAGGACTATATTTGGGGGGGGGGAATGAACAAATTCCTGTGCCCCACAAATAACCCAGAGATGCATTTTAAATGAAAGCACACATTCTACTCATGTAAAAACTTGCTGATTCCCGGACTATCCGCGGGCCAGATTGAGAAGGTGATTGGGCCGCATCCGGCCCCCAGGCCTTAGGTTGCCTACCCCTGGTGTAGAGGGCCTTCCATCAGCTTTGTCTGGTGGCCCAGCTGTGCTGCTCTCCGGACAGTGATAGCCTAACTTCTGTTCTCTATGCTCTGGCAACCTCTGGGTGAGGTTCCTGCAACATATTATATGTGGGGCTGCCTCTGAAGATGGTTTGTAAATTTCAGTTTGTGTAGAATTCGATGGCCAGGTTGCTCACTGGGGCAAGACGGTTTGAGCATATTACACCAATCCTAGCCCAGCTGCACTGACTGCCAGTTAGTTTCTGGGCCCCATTCAAAGTGCTGACTTTGACCTACAAAGCCTTAAACGACTGAAGATTGCAATACCTCAAGGATCACCTCTCCCCATATGAACCATCTTTGACCAGGTGACATAGACCCCATTTCTGAACACAATTCAAAGTTTTGGGACTGACCTTTAAAGCCCTAAATGGCCTTAGCCCTGTATACAAGAAGGATGTTGGAAAATTCCGACAAAATCAAGAGTGGAAATTGCCAATGTTCACTTACTCATTCCATGTCCAGGACAGAAATCCATTCAGTGAATACAGTATTATTGCTTTCAGTCCACAAGTGATACGTAATTGATTACACCCCCTCCCCCTCCCACCATTTGCATTGTGTTTCTTTTGCTTCAAATGCAACGATGCAATGACAATGCAATATTTGTAATATATGTAAGTAATTATGTAACTTACATAAGTTACATGATTTCACTCCAGTGGGCAGCAAGATGAAAGATGTAGTTTTGGGTGGAAGACGAACTGCAGTGGAGCGTAGACAGTGCTGCAAGCAACAAATACAGTGAAGAACAGAAAACAATGTCTTCTTGCACCTTCACTCTCCAATGAGATGAATTACTGAAGAATTTTCTTATATTTATGCCTTCAGTGTTTGATGGGTCTGGGAAGCTTGCATAGCTGTTTGGGTAGAAAGCTCTCCCTTAGTTTTGCTTCTAAATTGTTTGTGGGATTGGTGATTTCATACAACCTCTGATACCTACATTTTGTGCTGTATGGATCACTCTGGTGGCAGTGGATCCTCTCTGTGAATACAGTGGTACCTCATGTTAAGAACTTAATTCGTTGTGGAGGTCCGTTCTTAACCTGAAGCTGTTCTGAACCTGAAGCACCACTTTAGCTAATGGGGCCTCCCGCTGCCACTGCCGCTACCGGAGCACGATTTCTGTTCTCATCCTGAAGCAAAGTTCTTAACCTGAGGTAATATTTCTGGGTTAGCGGAGTCTGTAACCTGAAGTGTATGTAACCCGAGGTACCACTGTATATACATTCCCCACAGAAATTGCCCAAGTCAGAGTTTTGCTTCCATAAGTAAGCAGCTTAGTTCTACAGAGCTCACAACTCCCTTGTTATTACAGCTGTTTGTTTCCCGGCACAATTCAAAATGCTGGTAATGGCCTATGAAGCCTGACATGGCTTGAGTCTAGGCTGTCTGAAAGACCATATTCCTTCATGTGAGCATGCGAGAGGTTAGAATCATAGAATCCTAGAGTTGGAAGAGACCACAAGGGCCATCGAGTCCAACCCCCTGCCAAGCAGGAAACACCATCAGATCACTCCTGACATATGGTTGTCAAGCCTCTGCTTAAAGACCTCCAAAGAAGGAGACTCCACCACACTCCACAACCCATGCCTGGGTTTTGAGATCTTTGGGGGAAGCCCTTCTCTCAGTCCTGCCTCCAGGCATGCTTGGTGGAGGCGCGGGGAAAGGCCTTCTTGGTGGCTGCTCCCAGGTAACTTTGGAATTTCCTCCCTAGAGAAGCCAGACTGGCTCTCTCCTTGTTGTCCTTCTGCTGGCAAGTTAAAACTTCTTGTTCTGCTTTTGTTGTGATTGTCTACTTGTTTTTAATAGATCATTTGTGTGTGTGTGTAGTATTGATTCTATTAATCTTTAATTGTCTTTTTCTTCTATTGTTTTTAGCTGTTCCTATTTTATCTGTAAGTTATCTTGCCAGTGACAAAGGCAGGGAATGAATGAATGAATGAAAAATCAATGAATTAATTAAAATGAATTAAATGAATTAAAAATCAATCAATCAATCTACAGTATGTGTATACTGCTTTTCAGGCAGACCTCACAAAGCAGTTGAACAATAAGCTTTTTTAAAAAAAAAAAAACAACAATAAAATGGAAAATGCAACTTGCGTTACTGCTCCCCCCCTTCTCTCACAGCAGGATGGTTCTTAAGATGCCAAGGCAATGCATTGCAAAAACCTCTTTTTCTTTCTGCCAAGAACAAGCTCTAGAAATACCATTCATTCCTTTTTTCTGTCCTTTTGTGGCTTTGATATGTTAAATACATTGCAGCCATGCCTACCCAGACATTTTTGTTTCTGTGTGAATAAACACTGGAGTTTATTGGATTATTTATTTGTGGAGGGACTTGGATCCCCATGGTGAAAACCAGAGTGAAAAAGCAGGAGCCTGACACTTTATTTATACTCCGCTGTATGAGGCAGCGGGAGCCCCCACCCCCCCACCCCCGGCAGAGGCAAAACTCTTGCAGGTCTGGCATCTTTAGCAGTGTGTCAATGAAACTCTGCATATCCTCTCGGAAATAAAAGTCCTTCAAAGAGAGAACAGCACAAGCTCTGTCAGATTTCATTTCTCTCAGTTAAGCTTCTGTGCGGTCCCATCCTTAAGGTTCAGGCGCATAGAGTTCAAAAATGAAAAGTCAGAACTAAATATGTAACCTAAGGTTTTAATTTGTTCACAATTCATCACGTTCTTTCTATGAAATAAAATAGCTTTCAGTGAGATTCTAAAGTTAGCAGCTTTCTCAGTGCCAGTCTCTTTCAATTCTATGGCCCTTAATTATTGACAACTGGTTTAGCTGAACATCAGATGGAACTGCTGTTTCTCTAGCAGATGAAGGATAATGTTCTCAGATCCGATGCCTGTTTGCAACACTTATCCATCATAATAATCACAAAGAAAATAATGGATATTCACAATGCCCTAATCCATTTTTTAAAAACTCTACCTAAGCTAGACTTTGTTTGTAGGAAGCTGTAACATCATGAGCCTGGGCTGCACCACTATGTGCCATGAGCATGGGCTGCTGTTTGTGTGCTACTGTTCACTGACCATGCACAGGGTGGTTGTTTAAACCATCTCCTCATTCGCTTAATAGCTCAGATAAGCACTTTAGCTCAGATTCTTGCTATGTTTTTCTTAATAAGCAAAGGACAAGATGGCTGGGGAGCAGAGTTGGACATATAACTTGCTTTAATGTGCACCCTATATTATTTGTGCTTTATTTGTGCATTGTAAAATGTTTTAGAAATCACGGGGAAGAGCCTTGTGAGGCCTTGATGGGCTTAACAAAATTAACAGTGCTTTTAAAGGCCAAAAAATACACCTGAGCTTAATATCTCTCTAAACATATTAAACGGATAATGTTCTCTCACATTAATTTTTAACAGCAGCTACCAACTCTTTAGGACACAGGTGGCGCTGTGGGTTAAACCACTGAGCCTAGGACTTGCCGATCAGAATGTCGGTGGTTCAAATCCCCGTGATGGGGTGAGCTCCCGTTGCTCGGTCCCTGCTCCTGCCAACCTAGCAGTTGGAAAGCACCTCAAAGTGCAAGTAGATAAATAGGTACCACTCTGGCGGGAAGGTAAACGGCGTTTCCGTGCACTGCTCTGGTTCACCAGAAGTGGCTTAGTCTTGCTGGCCACATGACCCGGAAGCTGTACGCCGGTTCCCTCGGCCAATAAAGTGAGATGAGCGCCGCAAGTCGGTCACAAGTGGACCTAATGGTCAGGGGTCCCTTTACTTTTACCAACTCTTTGTCCTATTGAATTAGATCCACTGTGGTGTCTTATCGTACAGCATCAAAACAGTTGCCCACATGATGGCATTATGGTATGAATAGTGTATTTCAGATCAGAAATCCTGATATCTATAGGGAGAAGTAAGATGCCCTGCAGGGGATTTCAATTTCAGGAAGCCATGAACCTTCCTTTGGGCTTGTTCTAAGTTTTTTTGAAGGCTGGTAGAGATATAAAGACCTTTCCAAAATTTGTAATCAGTCCAGTAATGTGGAATTAATTTCCTGGTTGTTCACTGAATGGCTCCCAATTTATCTGATTGTTTTTGTTTGTTCTTTCTTGGGTTGATCATGAAGTCTCAGGCCTTACTCATATGTCTTTTCGTAATTAGATGAGGGAACCAGGGGTTTTCTTTCTGCTCCTCAAAGTTCTCCAAGGATCAAGCGGGAGGTGGGGGCTAATCCATGCTTGGAGGATGCACAACACCTTTGGAGACCTCTGGGTGATACCACTGGATATGCAAGGATGTAGAAGTGCAAGGAAAAGCCTTGCAGGTGCTGTTTTTGACTCTCAGCATCTCTCTCTCTCACACACACCCCAATATCAGTCTACAATGTGGAAAAAGGCTGATTCCACACCCTCACTCCTGATTGGTGACTGGACCAAATAGTTCCGGAATTTGATGCTAACTGAACAAAAACTGTGTTGATACTGAGTTATCCAATGAGGTATCAGCAAAAGTTGAGAAGATGCCTCCACCCTGTTGTCTCCCCTACTACTTAGTGTCAGCAGCCTCTGTTCAAACCAAGCATCTTACTAAGCTTGCTGTGAATGTGTGAGAATTGTTGGTGAATGAATAGTTTTCACTATCTGCTGATTTAATTCAAGAGTAGGGATGGACAAATCAGTATAAGTTTGTTCCATTCCATCCAATTTCTGTTTTCCCAAAGTTAAGTCCCAGGGGCATCACAGAAAGCTCAAACATAGACAAAGGCTGGTAGGCAGCATACAGGTATGTTTAACCATAAATCTAGGATTATTAGGCAGAAATAAGGACACACGGAGCTCTCAAATAATAATCACCTTTAAATAGATATGATTTTCATCCTTTCGTTTCATCAGTTCCAAAAGGAAAGCTGTAAGATGCCACTGAAATAATTGTGAAAGGCACTCAGATTTTGTAGAGAGCTTTTGGCTGCTTTGATCTTGTTTCCTTTTTGAAAAGCAGCAAAAAATTTACTTTTGACAGTTTGCCGGGGAAAAATGATTGAACAGTTGGCTAGTACAGTCTGAATGGCCCTGCAGGAGTTAAGACTTGGCAGCATTTGCTGGGTTTAGGAGCTCCTAATTTTGAAATCAGCTTAGAACATCCATTAATCCCCTTCCTTCTATATGCAGATGTAGACTTAATCTTCTGTTATCAGAGGCAGAATCCAGGAACCGCTCTCTCTTTGAGAAGTCTTGAAGGAACAGACTTAATACAAGAGCTGAGCCAACATTTCTCAGAATGCATGATTTCTGAGGGGAAATGTCTGACATATTTCTTTCCTTCCACCACCACCCCTAGGAAAAGAAGAACAGTGTGCAGAATTTTCTCCAAATATTCCCCACAATTTGGGGGGGGGGGCAGCCCAGTATTGTGAAGGGTGGCCAGGCTACCAACACAGCTGGAAAAATATATGAGGAATTCTGAAGGAAGCTGTAATGTATGCATTGATAGGTAAGACTGCTAGGTTGGCAGAAGCTGGGACAGAGCAACGGGAGCTCACCCTGTCATATGGATTCAAACCGCCAACCTTCCGGTTGGCAAGCCCAAAAAGTTCAGTGGTTTATTTTTTTATTTTTTTAAATGATATTTATTGAAAATTTTAGAATTACAAAAGAAAACAAAGAAGAAAAGAAAGAAAGAAAAAACAAAGAAAAGACAAACCACAATCCAACAATACAGATTAATAAAAATCAAGATCAAAAAATAACACAACACAATTTAAAAAAAACAAAAATATGTCACAAACATTTAAAAACAAATCCAATATTCTCAACTCTCCACTGTCATTACCTTCTTTCTTTGACCTCCTCCTCCTCCCATTTTTGTATCCTAGTTGTTAATTGTCGCAGCAAATCCTTTCCATATTTCGTAATATTCTGTCATTATTTTACCTTAATCTATTTTAATCCTATCTTATTATAAAAACCTTAAAAATTAAAACTTAAATCTTATTTTTACCAATTTCTCATGACCATAATATTCTTACATAATTCTTTAAACATTTTTACTAGAGCCAAATAATTTCGTTTCAACATCTTTCTAACATTCATCAATTTTATAAAGCATAAAAAAAAGATTAACAATCCAATCTTCATCCAGCGTCTCTTCCTCCTGGACCCGGGTTTTGTCAGTCCTTTCTGTCCCATCAATCTGGCGCATTACCCTGGTAATCTTATATCCGAGGCTCTTAAGTCCCTTCCATGTCCCTTCCGCAGCTCTTCTTCATATTTATAGCTGCATTTTCCTTTATCTCCTAGTTCTTTCACTCTTGGGAACTCCAGCTTGAAAATGCTTTTAACCCTTCTCGACAAATCAGCCCCTTTTCCATAGTCCACACTAAGCTCCATGTGATATTTAAGAACATGTTTCAAAGTCCCTCCAAAATTGAGAGCCCCCATAACCCCAAACATCTCACGGCCCATTGCCAGACTCGAAAAGTCCAAACCTCCCTGCATAGGGGGGTCTATCCAACCCCCCATTTCCAAGCCAAACCAAACTTTATCTTTCCAAATCTGGCTTTTTCCAAGTTCATTTGTCAAGTCCAAGAATTCATGTTCCTGCTGGGCCGCAACTCCCTCCATCTCTGGCGCCCGAGATTCAGCAGCATCCTCTTCCCTCATCTGTTCTGTCAGGGCACACTCCTGATCTAATTCCTGGGTAGGCTCTATATAGTTTCCCACTGCCTGTCCAAAATTTCCCACTGCCTGTCCAAAATTTCTTATCGCATCAGTCATCGGTCTAATCGCATCAGTCATAAAATCCGTCTTCTCATGTAGCTGTTCCAATAGGGCACTTGTTTTACAGAAAGCACTCAACAGAGCTTCTGAGTACATTGTCCTGCAAGGTCAGAAGTCTATTCCCACGATCGTAATCTGTAACAGCTGCTGGCTCCCCGATTCAAAATTGGTTACAGTTTCACATGCTCCCTCTAGGGGAAGAACTTCTGTTTGTTCTTTTCTTTTTAAAAACAGATCTAGCAACAAAGTTTCCTTTTTCAAATATTTTGTCAGTATTTGTTCCTTTAAAAAGCGAAGGGGAACAATGGAATCACTATGTATCTCTTCCTTTAGCTATCTGTCAGAAACGTTTTCTCTGGTCAATGAGCTTCAAAAAAGACGTCAGTCCTGACCCCCGCTCCAGGATCAAGACGGTGGAAAGTTACTTTACTTTACACTCACTTCTGCAGGTTTAAACAGTCCGGAAAAATTCCCCCCTCTTCTCCTGCTTCCGAAGGGGGTTCAACAATTTTAAATGGTGAAAGTTAATCCTTTAGAAACGATTTTCAGAACTCTAGTTTGCCGTGTCTTTGCTTTAATCTGTCTACAAAGAAACGGAAGGCTGACTTCCTGTTTAGACCTTCCCGTTTCAGTGCCAAATTAAGTTAAACTTTTAAGTCCAGTTTTCCTTTCTGCTCACAAATCCTTATTCAGAGTCCAATTGTCCAAAACTTAAGTACTCACGGGTGGTTGTTTTAAAAGCCAAATTGTCCCAGGAAAAAGGCGGCGCTCTCCGGCAACGGCTGTGCGGCTTTGCTCCACGGAAGAAGCAGTTGACTCTCAGCACCGCGCCACTTCCCCCTCTTTGCTCTGGAGCCCATTAGTGGGTTCCTTTGCGGGTTGGGGGGGCGCTAGAGGTGCCCACCGAGTCCCATGGTCACAGGCTTCATCCGCCTGTGATTTTTAAATGGGTCCCCGCTTTGCCATAGTGGAAAAGACCCTTTTCTCGTGGAGCTGGTCCCTCCAGTTCAGAGGGAGTCCGCCATTGCTGATGGCGCCACCCCGGAAGTCGGAAGTTCAGTGGTTTGGACCACAGAGCCACCCGCGTCCTGTTTGTATGTATTAATACGGCTCCTTTAAGAGAAGCAGCTTTGACCCACAAGGCTAGCTGACTCAGAGGTATGATCTGGCTGGAGAGGTTGGTTGTCCAGTTTCCTCAAGAATGTTTATCTATCTAACTACTCACTCAGCTTATAGTAAGTTTCTGCATGAACAACGGAAGACAACACAGAAGCCAAAAAAGTCTGGATAAGATTTGGGGAATGTATAAAGGGGTCTTTATACATTCCTAAACTGTAAGGATTCTCTGGTGCGTATAAGAAATATGGAAGTATTGATGTATGTATATTGCAGAAATATTTGTATTTCTCATAAAAAATCAGTCTTATTTTGAATGCATGGCAAAAGTCCATATATTGGACCTTGGGTTAGCCCAGAAGAAAATGAGAATTGGTCTAAAACATTTGCAAGAATTCAAATGAGAAAAAGTGGGGAAGAGGAAGAAAACCGGGGGTGGGGGGAAGGAGGTTAAATGTGATTATGGAATCAAGAAAATTCGTGAGTTGAATGTCTCCAAGGGGTGCAGTACGAGTCAAAGGACAAGGAGGAGAAAATAAAGCAGAACCTGCTAAAGAAAATATGCTTTCAAATTAGAAAATAATGTTCCCTGAAATCCTTTGTTCTGCTTGCCATATTCAGTGTGATGAAAGCACTGCCACTTTAATGAGTTTCAAGTCTTTCAAAGGAAAGTATTTAAAAATGAAGTCAACATATGGGGGAGGCAGGTGGTCATTTTCTTCAATAATGGGCTATGATATGAGTTCATTTAGAACACTAAATTGAATAGAAGAGATTCCAAACACCATAAGCAGAGGAAGCAAAACCATATCCACGTTTTAAATGATATTTGGAGGGTGGTGTTTTGGCTGAAGATGCCGGTCAATAGTTATTAACTATTTCAACAGGATTTTTGGCTTTTAAAAGTGTGTGAGGTTTTGGTTTGTTTTTGTTCATAAAACATTTCAGAACTAGAGTCTCTATGAGGAGAAAAATGGAAGAAGAGAATCTGCTTGTTTGATTGACAAGCAATTGAGGGGTCGGGGGAATGAACAATCATTTTCAGACACCAGCTTCCATCTCGCCGCATGGGTCTCAGCAGGTAACCTAGTAAAGTGTCTTGAGAAACGTATCTCATCAAAGGTTTATGGGTGTCTGCTTTTTAGCATCATTTTCAGGAGGGTCCAAACAGAGAACACCTGACAAGACTTGTGGCATTTACATAGTATTCAACATATAATATTATTTCTTTTTGAAGGGAAGTAGATTTAAAGGTAGCAAAGTATCCAGACTATGAGAATGATTGGGCAATGTAATCAGTTGCTGCTAGAGAAGTTGTGGAATTTCCTTCCCAACAAGTTTCAAAGTTGTGTTAAAAAAAAGTCAAGATAAGCAACTACTGGCAATTCTGAAAGATGCATTCCCAGTGCAATCTCACTCATGGCTACATGGAAGTAAGTCCAATTAACTTCAATGAGGTTTACTCCCAGGTACTATCAGTGACTTTCATATCAGCTGATGACATTAAGAGTGTAGAAGAATTTTTAAAGTTTATTGTTCCATTTATTTTCATCATAAAAAGCTTTACTTTGTTCTCCATTTGTTAAAATCACATTTCTTGCATTATTCATTTGTTAGAAACCACGTTGCTTTTCATTACTCACATTCCTTTAGAGTGTATGGGTTTCTTTTTCTTTTGATCAAAAAGCAAGGCAGATTACTAGCCCATTTCTAATAGTTCGTTTGTCCAGTCTGACTGAATAATGCTAGAATTGCAAAGCACTTCACACCTTTTTTTAGAATCTAGCCTCACTCTTTTGCCAAGAGAAACCCTGTTTTAAAAGTGGCCTTAGCTGGTTCAGGAGTCATTGGCTCAGACAATGCAAAGTAGTCCATGTCTCTGATGGGAATTCTTGGCTGGAGTTTTGAGACTCCACGATAGTAACAGGACCTTCCCTGGCTGTGGAAGTAGTAGTGAGAGGGGCTCGTGATGCAGTGGGGCTTCTGGTGAAGTTAGTCCATCTGTGAGTTAGTACTGAGGGCAACCCACTCTCAGAGCCTTTTCTGAATCCCCTGAACATGTAGGCTTCATGACAAAGTGCTGCAGAAGCAATTGCAAGCAGTAGCTCCAACATTATAGAATCATAGAATTGTAGAGTTGAAAGGAAGCCTGAGGGTCATCTAGTCCAACCCCTCTGATTAAAAACTCCAAAGAAGTAGAGTCCACAAGGGATTCCATTCCACTGTCAAACAGCTCTTACTATCAGAAAGTTCTTTCCGATGTTGAGTCAGAATCTCCTTTCTTGTAACTTGAAGCAATTGGTTCGAGTCCTACCCCCCAGAGCAGGAGAAAACAAGCTTGTTCCCTCTTCCATGTGACAACCCTTGAGATATTTGAAGACGGCTATCATATCTCTTCTCAGTTTCCTCTTACCCTGGCCAAATTTGCGCAGCTCCCTCCACCATTCCTCAGAAGGCTTGGTTTCCAGACCCATTATCACATTGGTCCCCCTCCTCTGCACATGTTCCGGCTTGTCAATCTCCTTCTTAAATGATGGCACCCAGAACTGTTGGGGATCTAACCAAGGAGGAATAGAGCAATAGTATTAACGTATTTTTTGCCCCATAAGACGCACCTGACCATAAGATACACCTAGTTTTTAGAGGAGGAAAGGGGGAAAGCCCCGTTTTTTGAGGATCAGCTCACAGTTGCGCAGCTTCTTTTGCAAAGGGGAAAAGCCCATTTTTTAAAAAAATCAGCTCAAAGTTGTTGAGCTTACTTTGCAAAGGGGAAAAAATCCTGTTTTTATGGGGTTCAACTCACAGTTCTGCAGCTTCTTTAGGAAAGGAAAGGGAGCCATTTCTACAGTTTCCAGACAGATAATCTAATAAGCCAGTCCCATGTCGCTGGGGAAACAAACAGCCTCTGTCTGCAGAACATTCAACAATGGAGGCCTGGGCAAGGGGCCGGGGCAAGAAAGGGAGCCAGCGATCAACCACATATTCGCTCCAGATATTTCCCCTTACTTTTTAGGAGGAAAAAAGTGTGTCTTATGGAGCGAAAAATATGGTACTTCCCTTGGTTAGCACACTGTACTTTTGTTGGTGCAGTGTAGAATAGCATTAGCTTTTTTGCTGTTGACTCATGGTAAGATTGTGGTCCACTAAGACCCCTAGATCCTTTTCATATTACCGTACTTTTCGCACCATAACACTCAGTCCCCCCCCCCCCTAAAAGGTAAAGGGAAATGTGTGTGTGCGTTATGGAGCGAATGCAGGCAGGAGGAGCCGCTCTTGCTGGCTGTTCGGCAGCCTTTCTTCCTCCGCTTGGCTCACTGAGAAGCCGGCAACAGCTGAGCAACAGCTGAGTGTCGGGAGACAGCCTCTCTTCCTCCTGTCTGCCTGCTCTATGGCTTTTTGGCGAGGTGGGAGAAGGGAGGCAGCTCGGAAGCCGGCAAGAGCTGCACACAGCATGTAAAAGCCAAGGTGGGGAAAGGGAGACAGCCTCTCTTTCTCAGTGTCTGCCTGCTCTATGGCTCTCCCTTACACAAATGTAAGCAGCTCTTACTCTGCTTTCTTTACAATGAGCCGGAAGGAGGGACAAAGCGGCTTACAAGGCTCGTGTCCCTGAGTCTCCTCCTCCTCCTCTTTTTGCTCCGGTTCGAGGCAAGGCAGCTGCACAAATGTGAGTTCCCCCTCCCTCTTCCTTCCCTCCCTCCCTCCCTCCCTCTTCCAACTTCAAAAAATATTGGGGGGACAGCCAGGTAAGCCCCACTCACATACCACAATGGGGGGTGGGGGATGACTCCCTCAAATATTTAATGGGGAGGGTGAAGGCACCTAGGCCCATAGGAGTTGGCTGCTTTGCCTAGGACAAATGTGAGCTCTCCATCTCTCTTCCCTCCCTCCCTCCCTCCCTCCCTCTTCCAACTTCAATAAAATATTGGGGGGCAGGTACAGGTAAGCCCCATCTCACAAGACTGCAATGATCTCAAGACAAAGTGCATGCACACTGGTACCTTATATGAATGGCAATGCCCATCAGCATGGGGGGAGGATGAGGGGGTGAAGGCACCTAGGCCTATAGGAGTTGGCTGCTTTGCCTAGGACAAGTGTGAGCTCCCCCCCCCCACTTCCTTCATCACTGTATTGGAGATACCATACAATCCTGACAGTTCCTTCATTCACGTGGTTACAAAGCACGGATCCACATGGATCCTCAGGATCTTTGCATTGGGCTACCCCAAACTCACCGTCAGATCACGTGTCTGTGGCCACAACATGAACCACAAAAATCATACATCCACTGTTTCGTTTAGAATATTTTTTTTCTTGTTTTCCTCCTCTAAAAACTATGTGCGTGTTATGGTCTGGTGCATGTTATACAGCGAAAAATACGGTACTCATAGAATTGCAAATGTAGGTTGGGGGCAAGCCAGGTGTTCCCCCATCCTATATTTGTGCATCTGGTTTTCCTGCCTAAGTTCAAAACCTTGCATTTGTCCCTATTGAAATTCATTTTGTTCGTTTGGGTCCATTTTGCCCATCAGTTAAGGTCATCTTGAACAAAGTTTTGTCTTCTGTCACATTAGCTCCCTCCCAGTTTAGCCTCATCTTCAAATTTGATGAGTACTGAACATTATCAAGTTCAATATATGTGAATGGGTAAATCCCTAGGAAATCAGGGTGAACAGCCCTCCCCATTTTTAAAGTGATCACCCCTTTCCCCTTCCCACCCCTTTTCAGTTCCAGTGACACTGAGGGAGCTCTGGTGCTCTCCCATGTGAGAGTAGCAGGGCTCTTGTGGACTCTGGATACCTAAACCTGTCTGGTGATTGTTGAGAGGCATGAAGGCGTGGGAGGTGGAGAGAGAGAGACCACATGATGCAGTGAAAATCTTCCAGTAGGAATGTCCCTTGGAAGACTCACAAGACTTCTCTCTGGGAACTGTTTTTTGAAGGCCGCTGTCCCACTTCTAACCCTCACTCCTTGGTTTCCATTTCTATTTAAGCCACCATGATTGCAAATCCCCCAGAAATGCCTCAGCTGTGGCACCATCAGATTTATTTCCACAGCTGAGGCAAAGTGAGAGAGCAGCAGGAATACAATCCATTGAGCCAAAGCTATTACGGCTTTGAAAATAGACCCCTTTTTTGCCAAGACAGTGCACCAAAGCATTGCATGGGGCTTGTGTTGCTCTTTCACAGAGGGCTTATTTTCCTCCTCAGTACTAAATAACTCAAAACCTGATGACTGTTGATGGTGGGAGGCAGAGAATGACTCCACTTTGATTCTCATATTAACCCAGACAAGAATTTAGCTTGGCAAGTTCTTTTTTGCCCCCTGCTAAAAATTAATACTCACCATTGGCAGGTATGCAAATGGGACCTATCACAAATGTTGCCGTGTGTCCTTATCGCCTACCAGAGGTGCCAACCACCTGCACTGACCTCTCCTAAGATACTAAAAGTTACATTTCCCCACCACACACACACTTTCTGCTTTTTCCCTTTTCATCTGATATTCAATATTGCATGTCCACTGAGCATGCCCTGACCCCACTGGATAAACAGAGGAGGAGGAAGAAAGACAGAACTTTTTTTATGTATGCCACAACAGCAGCAAGAATACTCATTGCAAAGTATTGGAAGACACAAGATCTACCCACCCTGGAAGAATGGCAGATGAAGGTGATGGACTATATGGAACTGGCGGAAATGACTGGCAGAATCCAAGACCAGGGAGAAGAGTCAGTGGAAGAAGATTGGAAGAAATTTAAAGACTATCTACAGAAATATTGTAAAATTAATGAATGTTAGAATGATGTTGGATAGAAATTAAGTGGTTTTCAGCTGTAATACTATAAGGGAATATGAAAAATGGATTATTAATAGGTAAAAACTTAATGTTACAATATTTTAAGATTAAAGATTAGGATAAACAAAGAGGGTAAGGATTTGCTGAACCAAAAAACTGAATTGGAATACAAAAAAGGGAGGCGCGAGGAGGTCTGGGAAATAAGCTAATGAAAAATAAGTAATGGAAAGAATGAGTTATTTTTAACCATTTTTATTTTGTACTTTTATTTTGTACTTTCTTAATTTTTTTTGTTTTCACTTTGTAATACTTTGAAAATCTTAATAAATATCTTATTAAAAAAGAAAGATAAACAGAGGAGGATTGTACCCTTAAGTTTTAAAGATTGTTCGGGAATATCTCAAAAATCCCCATATGAGTTATGATACAGCATGTGCTCAAAGTTCTTCACATACATAATCTCATGAATCCTAACAACAACAACAACCATGTAAAGTTACCTCCATTACAGATGGAAGGGGACTGAGAATGTGTGATTTGCCCATTTCCCCTTGTTTTGCTGTGTTAGTAATTTAATGCCCACACTATAGCAAACACATTAATAACAGTACTGATAATGTTGTTAGTAGAGGTCCCAACGAAAGAAGAATGGCTACAGAAACTAATGGAGGATGCAAAAATGGTGAAACTTACCAGAAGAATAAGAAATCAAGATAACAAACTTTTTAGAAAGGAATGGAAATGGTTTATTGAGTATTTACAAACAAACTGTAAACAAATCAAGACATTGGCAGGATTATTGTAAAAACTGGCAGTTAACAGTGTGTGTGTGTGTGTGTGTGTGTGTGTGTGTGTGTGAATAAAGGAATAAGTTAAGGCAATTTGGAGTATGCAGGAAAGGATGAAAATAATTGTAAGGAAGGGAGTCAAAGTTGAAAATGTTAAAATAATGGTTAAATAATTGTTGTAATGTATATAATTGAAAACTATAAAAAATAAGAAGAGATAATGTAAGCAACAAATGCCAGTGAGTAAAAAATAGATATTTCAACACTTTAAAGTCTCAGCATAATTATTAATGTAACAGTAGAATATGATACAATATGCACCCTGCTGGATCCCTGCAACATGCAGCATACTTAGAAATTTATTTCATTCTCACAAGCAATGCTTTCTGTCAACCTCTTAATGAAGGAGCAGCTTGTTGTTTTGTTGCCATATGGAGAGGGGAAATTGATCGACCTAATTTCTCAGCAAAGTCCGCATACACAGCCAAGAATAGGGAAGGGAACCAGTCATAAAATGCATACTTCCTTCCTGGCTCAAGGCAGGGAGAAGACTTCAGAATTGCAGCAAAAAGCTCTGCTTTTTAGGCTGAGAAAACAAGAGCCAACATCTCTGTGAAGAGGTGAATATAAGTGGTTGGTTTGGTATATTCTTCTGTCCATTGCATATTATGGTGAGGCTTTTGTAATTTTCATTTTGATGTAGAAACTGCCCACTTTGGTGCTCTTGGCAATTTTAACTCTAACCACCCCATTACAAAAATAAAGTATTATGTCACTCCTCCTAAAATTATGAATAAAATGGAGGCCAATGCTGAGACTAAAGAATACAGAGTCTTTGGCAAATAATATTGATGGAGGATTGCCACAAAATATAAAGCTGGAGGCCATAGATGATGAAATGGAGAGGGCCTTCACATGGGCACCTGGAGGAGTGAAACAGCCAGAAGCTGGAGCTCTGAAGTTGGAGGAGTGGAATGAAACCATGGACAGAAAGATTAAGAAATAACCTGAGCTTGCAGAGATAGAGCTGAGAGAGAAAGGACTCTGCGTACAATTTAGAGTGAATTAAGAGGGAAAACTGACAAGCCTCTGACAACACTCCTGGGGGGAAATGGAGGAAACAGTACATCTTTTTTCTTTTCTAAATGGGTGGAAAATAATGGCCAAGAGAAAATGGGATTGGAAGCTATGGAACTGAGTGTCAATTAATGATTATAATCATTATCAGGATATATTATAGTTGGTATGCCAGCCTAAGTTGGCAGAAAGCATTCTTTGCCAGAGAGGACACCTGAGTACTCCTAAATTGTGGAGCTGATCTTTCAGGGTTAATGCAGCTCTGTCCAAAACAGGCTGAACAAAACAGGCTAGTGAAATCTTAGTAGCATCCCTTTTGAAAAGTTTTATATACTGTAAATTGTTTCTCTCAGAATTCTACCAATGTTTTGCCTGGGCAGGACTCTTCAAATTCCCCTCAGATTTACCAAGAACTCTCATCACACTTAACTGGAGCATGAGAGTTGACCACTACTTCAAAGTCAACTCTGGGTCTATGGGTATAATATATTCCATGCTCTTAATGCCTATCATGATCAGGGATTGTATTTTCACACATCCCTTGCTATTCCAAACATTGTGAACCTGTACAAATAACTCCTTTTGTCACCTCTCCCTTCTGCCATGCTGTTCCCTATGCTTGGAGTGCTACCCCTTCCACAAGGTCTCCAACGGTTACTGTTTAGCAAAGCTTTCTCCAAATTATCCTTTTCTCGTTTGGACTAGATGACCCTCCGGGTCCCTTCCAACTCTACAATTCTGATTTCATCTCCTGCACTGCCACCACCGGACTCATCTCCCCACGCCTGCCATCTGCCTTTCTCAAACCCCATATGCTGAAGTTTCAGCCTGAGGCAGGAACCATAGAATCATAGAATCATAGAGTTGGAAGAGACCACAAGGGCCATCGAGTCCAACCCCCTGCCAAGCAGGAAACACCATCAGAGCACTCCTGACATATGGTTGTCAAGCCTCTGCTTAAAGACCTCCAAAGAAGGAGACTCCACCACACTCCTTGGCAGCAAATTCCACTGTCGAACAGCTCTTACTGTCAGGAAGTTCTTCCTAATGTTTAGGTGGAATCTTCTTTCTTGTAAGTGAAACCAGTGGCAGAGCTTCATGCTCCAGCACCGGGGGGCGGAGAGCAGGCAGAAGTGGAGCTGGCGCGCATCCTGAGTGCATGATGTGCCACCTGTAGGGGCATGGTGCACATCCTGGGGGTGTGGTGTGGCGCCTGTAGGGGCGTGGCGCCCAGCACGGGGGAGGGGGCAATCGCAATGGCATCCCGCCGGGATCACATTGCCGGGGGCGGTGCACTCCCCCCCCCCCCACGCCTCTTCCTCCACCAGTGGCAGGAACAACAGTTATTTCTGAGTTGCCAACAGGATTTAGCAGGGGTTAAATAAATGTTAAGATGTAATTGTGACAATGCTTAGTGCTGGTTTTGTGCTACAAAGCTCCATTTAAATAATAGAAATGGTGACGTTTAATTTTCTTTTAATGTCAAATGGATGGATAGATGAATGGAGTGGTGTATTTCTCACCTTGGATCGGTCAAATGATGTTGCTTTATTTTGCTTATTGATTGTCAGATGCTAGCTACGTGGTATCTCTTGTTGTCTGACTGAAGCCTTAGAAGCAGGAAGCCACAACACAGTTATATAGAACTTAAATAAACTGCTATCTGTCCCTCATCCTTCTTCCTTCACCTTTTCTTCTCTCAATGAAGACCCCTATGTTTAAACATACTGTACAATAGAACAGGTCATAAAGTACTACTCACAGTTTTGGTGAGCAGTAGATCTAGGGGTCTATTGTATGTTTAAGCCCCTCATCATTACTAGCTAGCAGGATATCACCACAAGGCAGGGGAGGTTTAGGATCAGAGTTTTCCTTGAGAGACAGTTGCAACTGGATCCAAATGCAGTCCCAGGATTTTAACTGGGACAGCTTGTCACCCTGACAATGTAAAATATTTCTACACTGGTTGCCAGTTCGCTTACAAGTCCAGTTCACTGTGCTGGCTTGTTTGTTCTTGTTTTTAAATTGATTTTTACTCATTTTATTGTATATTTTATTGTTGCTTTGGATTTTAAATTACACTGTACCCTGCCCTGGGATAAATATTTATGAAGCACAATTCAAGATCAGTGAAATTTCTTAAGAGAGACTTTGCCCCTTTCTAGAAAAAAAACAAACTTATCTACTGATGTTTGTGTGTGTGTGGTTTGCTTATATTTTATATTGTTATGGTTTTATCTTGTTAATAGCTATGAAATTTCATGAATAGTGGCATACGCCATCCACCCCTGCAAGCAAGTGAATAATAATAATAAAATATAGTAAAATATATCATCTCTGTCTGATGTCTCGTTTATCTCAGCTGATGGTAACAATGAACTTCTTTTCCCCCTTAACGCTTATCAATAAGTGCCCTAATGCTTATTTTCTCAATTGGGATTTTAAAAAGAAAGGAGAAAGAGAAAGCAGGGTAGGGGGACTTATTTGGTAGTACTTCAAATTCCCATCAGAGTTTCATTTTAATGAAAGAGAAAATTAGAGGACCGCTGGAAGCCACAGGTGAGCATTATACAAAGACATGGCTGAGCATCAGTGATCAAATCCAAAGCAATTACAAGGGGTGGATATGGAGCAGAGTGCCTGCCAAGGGGTGACTTATGTTGATTATCCTACTTGGCAAATGTAAACTCTGCCTCGTGTTTGCACATTGGACGGCTAAGGATTAAACTGATAGCACTGCATTCAAAGCCCCCTGATGCTCTCCTGCCCCCATAATGCTTTGGCTGGTTTCATATGGGATGAAGGTTGCACCATTGCCCACAAGATCATTTCCAGCCAGAAACTTTGAATTATGACAGACCTTGATAAAAAATATATGTAGGAAGGCCGCGAAGTGTTGTGCCATTGCAGATATGTGCCATAAACAGGCAGCACACCTGAGAATAAGTACTGTCAGTTCATCGGAGGGAACAACTGGATGTACAACTGTGTGTGTAAGATGAACAATTTGAATATGCAGTTTGAAAACTGCCTATCTGCTTTCATCAAAAACTATCCTGAATATATGACACTTACTGAAGAAGGTCACTGTTACTCTTATTTGACAGATGAGGGACATAAACAGTGGACAGATGATAGATGGAAGCTAAGTATGGGTTTCCCCCAAAACTTGAGGAAGAGTTGACATTTGAACTAGTGTCTCTCATCCAGCTTTCTGTTCCCTTGGCCACAGTCATTACCAATCCCTTTTCTAGGGTTTAAAAACATTTTCCTAGCTGGAGGTCTGGAGCAATTCCCATTCACCAGAAGAGAACCTTGAACTTCAAATATGGGAGAGTAGGCAAGGTGCGACTAGGACCACCCATGTCCTGGGATGATATAAGAGACAAGTAAAGTTCTCTGGCATCTGACTGACCTTCAAGGGGCTCCTGAGGTGGTATGGTGGCTTCTCACAGTGTTTTTGAATTGAATGAAATGATTGCCTCCTCTTAGGCAAAGATCCAAAGCTCATTTCTTGGAAGTAAATTCCTTTGAAAACACTGTTTGATAAGATAACAAAGTATTACAAGGCTCTGTGGTATTTCAAGCTGTCCATATTGTTAGTAGATTTGTAACCTGTTCAGGACACCATACATAGGATCAACCAATTTTGTTTTATGAGAGGTTATGCTGAGAGATGTAATTTGCTCAAAGTCATCCTGTGAACCTCCTGGCTAAGCAAGGATTTCATTCCAGGTCTCTGAAAGTCACACTGAACATCCTGGAAGAAACAGCGATTTTTCATCCATTTGGGAATGGAAACATGCAAGCTGATACAGTGAAACAATGTACAAAATAAACCAAAATATAAAAGTGGGATGGTACTGGTATATACATTTGTTATTGGAATAAGAAACCATATTGGAATTTGAAGATATTTGAAAAAGCAGCAATGGAAATAATTTAAAGGAGACATATGAATGCCCTTGGATAAGAAAGCAGGATAAATATTCCTGTAAACCCTCTGCAATATCTTACTAAGAATATGGATTTGTATGTATGGGGAGAGCATGAACTACCAGTGTAAAGACAATTTTGTATTTGCTTTTTAAAAATGATTTTTAAGGAGATTTTTTTAAAAAAAGAATTAATGTAGTTATAATAATTAGACAGTCCGGTGACACCTATGTATTGAGTTCTAATAGTGCCTTTTTGGGTCCATCTGTTCATTTCTCATGGTATGTAATGTCTTGATGATGCACACACTTCATCACCAGCAGAGGCGCCTGAGGACTCCAGGGGTGAGTGGGGCTGCCTACCTAGACTATGTTGGAAAGCAGGCTCCTATCACCACCTCTCAACCAAAGATTTCCAGGGACCATTGCTCAAAGCACCAGAGGGAACCAGAAGAAGCCACAGAGTTAGCAGGTGTGGGCATTTCGGTATGAACTGTACATATTACAACCCCTTTGCAATGCAGGAATATGCAGCTGTCCCATATGGGGGTGCCTGCACACAAAAGCTCATACCAAGAACAAACTTAGTTGGTCTCTAAGGTGCTACTGGAAGGATTTTTTTTTTATTTTGTTAAAAATGAGTTCAAGATGAAAGTTAAATAATTGACTTGGCTCTAATTCTATAAAGAAATGTTGAGTTAAAACAAAACTCCTTTTGTGGTGCTTAATGAGTCTATTTTACTATCCCATCTGAATAGTGATTACAAGAGGGCAAAACTGGTGAGATCAATAATCACATTTTGAAGCAAGAAGCAAAGGATTTGTTATCTCAAAGTTTGTAGCAGCATCACCTATTTTGCTCAGCCTAAGAACCATTGGCCCCCTCATGAGAAGAGAAGACTCCCTGGAAAAGACCCTGATGTTGGGAGAGATGGAGGGCACAAGGAGAAGGGGACGACAGAGGATGAGATGGTGGGACAGTGTTCTCGAAGCTACAAACATGAGTCTGACCAAACTGCGGGAGGCAGTGGAAGACAGGAGTGCCTGGCGTGCTCTGGTCCATGGGGTCACGAAGAGTCGGAAACGACTAAATGACTAAACAACAAAGGACCATTTAAAAACACTTAAAATATGTCAATTGGTTAGAACATGGAGCTGCACAGCTTTAAGAAATGAGGATATTTTGTCAAACATTTATCCAATCATAGTTATTAAATGGTGATAGGCCCACTGTAAAATATGAGTCCCAAATAACATAGTGTTACATACAGCTGGAAACATGATACAAATGAGCAACGCACAACTTTACACACATCCCAAAATCACTCTGAGATAATCTGAGCCCTTATCTCTGTTACCTTTTTGTAAAAAGAAGAGCATCCCTTCTAGCAAGAACTAGCTGAACTCCAGAGAGGATACGTTGGTTTTCTCTCTGTGTGCTATCATGTTCCTTTTCTCTTAATGTTTTGTTGTTGTTTTTTGCCTGTTAATAACTCTGAAGAGTTATTAGCATGGAAGCAAAATTTTTTGGTCATGCTTTCATATTTGTCAGCTTCTCAACATTTCTGAATGGCCAAAGAAAATGTCGTTCCTGTTTGGCTTTTCTTCCCCTGCCCCATAAACACAGCTTCTTGATTTATGATTAGAATTATGGTGTGCAAAAGCATGGAACAAATCCTGAAAGAAGAATAAAATGGAGCTGTCTCAGAAATGCCCCAAACTGAATCAGGACCTCTGAAGCACTGTGGGAGATTCAGGTATTTGGGTATATTTTTTAAAATGCTGCAGACAGCATTGTGTGCAAAATAGTGAAACATCTCTCCCCAGGCACAGGTTTTTATGAACTTATGTTGTCAGTTGTATTCTTTTTACTGTCATTTGTTCTGGGCCTTGAGCTTTTGAATGGCCTCATCCTTCCTCTAGCCGCCAACATGGTGTTAACATTTGTTTGAGGTACTTTGCTACACAATGTATGTGTAAAACTTGGTTACATGAATGTGTGAACTAACTCAACTGACAAGCAATCATCTGAAATTTCTGTTGGTTTTATATCTATGCTGGTTCATTCTTACACACACATGCAATCTATTTAATGTATGATGTCCCTATGAAAGTACTATTGATTTTGGATTTCATCCTGCATTGATATTTTTAGTATTGCTATGATTTATGGCTAAACAAATAAAAATATTTACTTGCAGGTCACATCTTGACACTGCAATCATCAAATAATGGGCATGCATGTATGAGTTGCTGCTAAGTCTAGTTCAGCTGATTACATAGTGATATTTCTTTCAGGGCTAAGTTACTTTTTTAAAATCCAAAATGTGATGCTAAAATCATAATTTGTTTCTTAAAATTAACAGTATAAACAATTCTCTCTCCTCTCCCAAAGTACCTTTTATTTCATGTTTAAAACTTGTTGCAAGAAACTTCCTTGCGGTATTACTTCTTTCTAATATCACTAGTAGGTTTGCTTATACCTTAGAATTTATCATCCAAGGAAAAGATAAAACCCCTGTAAATAAATTTGATGTAAGAAAATAATGAGGTCTGCTAATTATGTTCACCCCTGTAATTTAATAAAACTGTATCCAATAGATTTTTAAAATTAGATTTTGTTTGCCTGCATGTAGTGTTTGTGCAGATCATTAATTCTGAACCTCCTGACACTATGGGCACAGATGAGATCTAATAAATTATTGTACTACTAAAGTAAATTGAATTTTGAATAAGTCATAGCATGGATTTAATCCTATCACAATGTAAGTTGCGTCTACTGTTTAGTTTATTAACCTTTAGCAATTAATGTACATTTTAATGCATTGATAAGGTCTACTGTCTTTCAAATCGCATCTACCTTAAGACAGGTTCATGTTGGTATTATTATTCACAATTGTGCATCCCATTGCTCATCCTAAAGTGCTTGCAGCACTACACTTCTGAATGTGTGTTGCTCATCACATGTGCCACTGGCTTCCCTGAGCAACTGCATGTGCAGTTAGGCCACAATTGCACCCCCAGCCCAAAGAGTCCCCTCTCCATTATTCAAGTACAAATTAGGAAATAAGAAAAACAATAAAATAGGAGGTAGAGAAAACGTAGAGCGGAATAACCAAGGCAGCAGATTTATCCCTGCAAAGCAAAAGAACCATATCCTTATTTCCCTTTTAAAATAATGTTCTTTTCCTCTATTGACGGTTCAGGTAGCTCCAACAGCCATATTTCACAGCTAAGTAGAGAAACAGTATAATTTTTAAAACAATATTTGTACATTAGCAGCCCTTACCATTTAAGAATTTAGTTTCACAAAAGTTTGGAGCATTTCCCCCCTTTGCACAAGTAGCCAAAATAACTTTTAAAAAATACTTACAATGCTCACATATAAGGAGAGTCAATAAGCTTTTGAAATATTAAGTATGTTTGCCTCCATGCTAACCACACTTTCCCCTTTCTTTCAGATTTAAGGCCTTTATCGCTATCTTAACTCCATGAATAGGGATAGGAAATATAACGCTGACTATGGCAGATGAAGTTGATGGACAATATGGAACTGGCGGAAATGGCTGGCAGAATCCGAGACCAGGGAGAAGAGTCGGTGGAAGAAGACTGGAAAAAGTTCAAAGACTATTTACAGAAATTCTGTAAAATTAATGAATGTTAGAAGAATGTTGGAATGAAGTTATATGGCTTTGGTAGAAATGTTATAAGGAATTAAGTATAAATAGATTAATAGAGCTTTAAAGGGAAAAATAAGGTTAGAATGTGTTAAGATAATTATAGGATAGAAAACAGAGGAAGATGGAAAGGAATTGCTGAAACAATTAATAGAAGTGGAATACAAAAAGGGAGGTGTGAGGAGGTCGTTGAAATAAGTGAATGAAAGATAAGATACTGAAATTGTTTGATGTGTTTTAAATTGTTTTTGTTTTGTTTTGTCAGTTTAATGTGTTAGTGTTATGTAGTGTTTCTGTATTGTATTGTATTGTTCTTTTTTGTAGTGTTTAAATTGTTGGAAAAGTAATAAATATTATTTTTTTAAAAAAGGAAATATCACGCTGACTGACTTTCTTTCATAGAATCATAGAATCTTAGAGTTGGAAGGGACCCCAAGGGTCATCTAGTCCAACCCCCTGAAATGATGCAGGAATCTCAGCTCAAGCATCCAGGAGAGATGGCCATCCACCCTCTGCATGTACACATAATCTTACTTGTATGTGGCCTTTGCAACCAATGCTCAAGGCAGATTACAACATTAAAAAATACATAACTACAACACAACCAAAGTAGTCATAAGCAATAAATAAAACATTAAAAAACACACAACCAAATTGAACAATTTCCACAAGATCTAAAATAAAGACACAAAACAACAGCAACAACACACACACCCATAACAAACCTAATCAAAACCCCAGCCCAACAGTCTGTTCAGAAGCCTCAGGTTTTGTAGCTGGAGAATATGATTCAACTCCTAGGGGCCGAGGTCCCTTTGACTCCCTTCAATCCAATATTTGAGAGGGCCACTCCCCCCAAAAAGTTGATGGGCATTGCCATTCAAGTGGTGTGCATGTGCCATGTCATGGGATTGATTATGCAGAGCGGGGCTTACCTGCCCCCAATATTTTATTCAAGTTGGCACCCATGAGCTGGAGTCAATCAGGGCCAGGTAGAAAAAGGCCTACAAGGCAGGGAGCAGATCTTCCAGGACCCACAGTCAAGATGGTGGTCTCCAGTTTTCTCTTCCTCCCCACCACTAGCAGAAATCACTGGAGGAACGCTCTCTTGTATACGGCTGCTGCAGCACTGGCACATCCTCAACATTCTCATGCCCATGCAAATGTTCCAAATCTGGGACCCAGCTCCAGTCCCACTGCAGAAGTAGCAGCAACACTTGTTCTCTGCTGTATCATAAAACTTCGTGTCCTAGAGGGACATGCTCATAGATGGACCTCTGTACATAATCCTGGAAGCCCTTTAGCTGTTCAAGGGTCATAACCTTTTCAAAACATTATGAATCTTTCAACTAGCTTTAGGGTTGCATTTAGCCATTGTGTTGTTTTTCCTGGCAATCGGGATGTAACATTCTATAATCAGATCATA
Organism: Podarcis bocagei; assembly: GCF_964188305.1. Taxonomy (NCBI): domain Eukaryota; kingdom Metazoa; phylum Chordata; class Lepidosauria; order Squamata; family Lacertidae; genus Podarcis; species Podarcis bocagei. The sequence goes on from NC_138137.1 coordinate 2,775,406, forward strand.
GGATTATGCATTAACAAATCACACCTTTCCATGTTTGTTTGGTTACATCATTATAGATGACTGGTGTGTCATTGATTCAACATTTTTTTGCTTGCAAATGGAACTGGCTCAAGTTCATTAAACTGTTGCTTGCAAAGCTCTAAAACATGGTGGTAGCAGGAGATGGGCAATTTTATCAGCTGCATAAGCTTTTGTAAATATTTAGTTCAGCTTTGTGCTTAAGTGATCCCAGGATTAACTTTCTCCAACATGTGAGTTTTAATATGCAGCCCAAACTGCAATGCAATTCATTGAAGAATCTCAGACTCATTGTACTGAACCATTTCCCCCATCTATTTAGAGCAGGGTGAGCAGCTAGCTAGAAGCTCATGGGAGAAATCCCTCAAAGGTGCCACTTAGCAAAGACAAGAGTGCAGTCCCTTCCCAGCTTCAGATGGTACATGATTATTTCGGTACATTTCTCGGGAGCCCTTGTATCCCTGATGCTTACATTGAACAAGCAACCAGAGTGAACTCTCATATATATATATATATATATATATATATATATATATATATATATGCTTTCGTAGATTTTCACGGGTACAGGAATGCAGGTTTTGGTGTCTTCGGGTGTCTTCCCGTGTAAGAGTTGGGGTGTCTAGGCGACGTTTCGACGAGGTCTCACTCGTCATCTTCAGGCTGGTGCTTTCGGCTTCTTGTTACTGGAACAGAGCAGGATCTCAGTGTTTGAGTTCCTATAAATACTGTTGAGGGGGTGTGGTGTATAGCCTCCAACGTTCTGGGCAGAGAGGAAGTTCCCAGGTTAGTGTGTCTTTTCTTCTTTTGTTCATTAATTACTTGAGGGATATCTTGAGTGATTTCTTGAGTGATATTCTGAGTACCACTTAGGAGGGTCATTAGGTGTGGATTAGTTGCTAAAGCTTTCGTGTCTTGACCTCTTGACCTTGTGAAGAGTTTTTTCTGAGAAGATGGCTGTACTGCACTTAGTTGTGCTCTGGCTTGGCTTCGTGTATAGGGGCGAGCTGTGGTTTTGTGCCCTGTGCCAGCCAGATCTGTGTAGGGATTGCAGGGGGGTGCAGCATCCGGAGGTGCCATTATGGTTTGGCTACTGGATGGTGTCTGTAATTTATCTGTGGAGAGGGTCTGGGTTTGGGTCTGGTGTGGTTGATTGGAGATGGCGTTCTGTGTGCCTCTGGTTCTGGTGTCGGTTTTTGTGGGGAGGGCTATTTTCCAGATGTCTGGCAGGCGGGACGTATCGTCACGCTTGTTCATGTTGTGAGGGTGTTTCTCTATCTCGATGGCTTCCATGATTATTCTCTTGTGGTGGTGTTCCATGTTAAAGAGCAATTTGGAATCTGAAAAATTAATTTCGTGTCCTGTTTCTTTCATGTGTTGGTAAAGAGAGGAAGTTTTTTCTTCTTTTTTGACGGCATTCTTGTGTTCTGCGATACGTGCATTTATTCGTCTGTTTGTTTGTCCAATGTACGTGGCTGGGCAGACTTTGCAGGGTATTTCATAGACCCCTTGGTTTTCTAACTGGATTTTATCTTTGGGGTTTCTGAGGATATTGGCTATTTTTTGGTTGGTGCAAAAGGCTGTTTTGATATTGTGTTTATGGAGGATTTTGCTAATTTTATCTGTAGTGCCCTTGATATAAGGAAGGAGGGCCATGCCATTGTTTTCTTCTGTGTCTTGCTTTTTGGGGGGTGTTTCTTTTTGGATTAGCTTCGTAACCCTGTTTTGCTGGTATCCGTTGGCGATTAACACATTTGAAAGATTCTGTAACTCAGTTGTCAAGTGGTCTTTGTCAGCCAGGCGTTTGGTTCTGGAGATGAGAGTCTTGGCTACGGAGTTTATTTGTGCAGGGTGGTGGTGTGATTGTGCATGTAAGTAGCGGTTGGTGTGTGTTTTTTTTTCCGGTAGATAGTGTGTCCTAGGGAGCCATCAGGTTTTTTGTAGATTAGGACGTCAAGGAAGGGAAGTTGGTTGTTGGCTTCTATTTCCATAGTGAATTGTATTTTGGGGTGTAGGCTGTTGAGATGTGTGAGGAAGCTATCTAGTTTTTTCTTCCCGTGTGGCCAAATTACAAAGGTGTCGTCAACATACCTGAGCCAAAGTTTGGGTTTGTGTTCTGACTTGTCTAAAGCATTGGTTTCAAAGTGTTCCATGTACAGATTTGCGATGACCGGTGAGAGGGGTGATCCCATAGGTGCTCCTTCTATCTGTCTGTATCTTTGTCCATTGTGGATGAAGTACGTGTTGGTTAGGCAGTGGTTGGTCAGGTCCAGGATGTATTCGGGGGGATTGTATTTGTTTTGAATGGCTGTCAAGGCTTCATTAATGGGCACTTGTGTGAAGAGAGATACAACATCGAAGCTCACAAGTAGGTCGTCGGGATGTAGGTTTTGCTTCTTTATTGTTTCTATGAACTGGAAGGAGTTTGTAACGTGTGAAGCGATAGATTCTGCATAGGGCTGAAGTTGCTTAGCGAGAAATTTAGCGAGATTTTGTAGAGGTGAGCCTATGGAGCTGACTATTGGTCTGAGTGGTGTTCCTTCTTTGTGTATCTTGGGGAGACCGTAGAGTTTGGGGCATCTGGATGATTTTTCTCTGGGGATGATTCTTAGCTGGATTTCTTCACTGATAGGAGAGGCTTTTATTTTGGATTTGGTGGTTTTTTCCAGATAGGTGGTGGGATCTGTTTTTATAGGTTGGTAGGTAGGGTCTTGGAGTAGATTTGATAGTTTTGCTTGGTAGTCCGATGTGTTCATCACAACAGTGGCATTACCTTTGTCTGCTGGGAGAATGATTATGTTGTTGTCTTTCCTCAGGTTGGTGAGTGCTTTCTGTTCTTCTTTGTGTAAATTGCTTCTGGGTGGTTTGCTGGAGCAGAGGATGTTGGTGACTTCAAGTCTGATTTTATTGGCTTCATCTGGGTTGATTTTGGTTAGGCTAGCTTCGACTCCGCATATGATGTTTTCCGTGGGGATGCGTCTCGGGGCGACTGCAAAGTTGAAACCTTTGGAGAGTACTTTGGTTTCAGTTGAGGTGAGGATCCTGTCTGATATGTTATGTACTGTTTGTTTCATGGGTTGTTGTGGAGGGTGGCTGGGCTTCTGGCGTTTCTCTAGTTTGTGGAGTTTGTTGGTGTGTATGTCTGTCTTATGTGCGGACTCCGTTTCAGCTCTCCAAACGGCTAGTTGTTTGCATTTGTCCCAGAGTGCAGGGTGGATTTTGTTACAAAGTTTGAGGTGAAGAGTGAGCAGATCTTTGTTGGTTTGGTTTAGTAGGTATCTTTTCTTATGTAGTTCGTTTCTGATTAGGGATAGTTCAGTTCGTTTCAGGATCCTTTCGGTAGCTGGGGTTTTAGAGTGGAATTTAAGTTGGAAGCATGTGGGAATTAAGTTGTTGTCTCGGCAGTTGCGTAGGAACAAGAGATCACATAAGATGGTGGCTCTTCGGATTTCTAGTTTCTCGTAGGTTCTTGTCAGCTGGAAGGTTTCCTCCCCGTAGAGGTGAGATATTTGCTTTCGTAGATTTTCACGGGTACAGGAATGCAGGTTTTGGTGTCTTCGGGTGTCTTCCCGTGTAAGAGTTGGGGTGTCTAGGCGACGTTTCGACGAGGTCTCACTCGTCATCTTCAGGCTGGTGCTTTCGGCTTCTTGTTACTAGAACAGAGCAGGATCTCAGTGTTTGAGTTCCTATAAATACTGTTGAGGGGGTGTGGTGTATAGCCTCCAACGTTCTGGGCAGAGAGGAAGTTCCCAGGTTATTGTGCCTTTTCTTCTTTTGTTCATTAATTACTTGAGGGATATCTTGAGTGATTGCTTGAGTGATATTCTGAGTACCACTTAGGAGGGTCATTAGGTGTGGATTAGTTGCTAAAGCTTTCGTGTCTTGACCTCTTGAGCTTGTGAAGAGTTTTTCTGAGAAGATGGCTGTACTGCACTTAGTTGTGCTCTGGCTTGGCTTCGTGTATAGGGGCGAGCTGTGGTTTTGTGCCCTGTGCCAGCCAGATCTGTGTAGGGATTGCAGGGGGGTGCAGCATCCGGAGGTGCCATTATGGTTTGGCTACTGGATGGTGTCTGTAATTTATCTGTGGAGAGGGTCTGGGTTTGGGTCTGGTGTGGTTGATTGGAGATGGCGTTCTGTGTGCCTCTGGTTCTGGTGTCGGTTTTTGTGGGGAGGGCTAATTTCCAGATGTCTGGCAGGCGGGACGTGTCGTCACGCTTGTTCATGTTGTGAGGGTGTTTCTCTATCTCGATGGCTTCCATGATTATTCTCTTGTGGTGATGTTCCATGTTAAAGAGCAATTTGGAATCTGCAAAATTAATTTCGTGTCCTGTTTCTTTCATGTGTTGGTAAAGAGAGGAAGTTTTTTCTTCTTTTTTGACGGCATTCTTGTGTTCTGCGATACGTGCATTTATTCGTCTGTTTGTTTGTCCAATGTACGTGGCTGGGCAGACTTTGCAGGGTATTTCATAGACCCCTTGGTTTTCTAACTGGATTTTATCTTTTGGGTTTCTGAGGATATTGGCTATTTTTTGGTTGGTGCAAAAGGCTGTTTTGATATTGTGTTTATGGAGGATTTTGCTAATTTTATCTGTAGTGCCCTTGATATAAGGAAGGAGGGCCATGCCATTGTTTTCTTCTGTGTCTTGCTTTTTGGGGGGTGTTTCTTTTTGGATTAGCTTCGTAACCCTGTTTTGCTGGTATCCGTTGGCGATTAACACATTTGAGAGATTCTGTAACTCAGTTGTCAAGTGGTCTTTGTCAGCCAGGCGTTTGGTTCTGGAGATGAGAGTCTTGGCTACGGAGTTTATTTGTGCAGGGTGGTGGTCTAGTAACAAGAAGCCGAAAGCACCAGCCTGAAGATGACGAGTGAGACCTCGTCGAAACGTCGCCTAGACACCCCAACTCTTACACGGGAAGATACCCGAAGACACCAAAACCTGCATTCCTGTACCCGTGAAAATCTACGAAAGCATATATATATATATATATATACCAGGCTTATATCCAGGAGAAGCACTTTGATCCCAGCTGTGAATCTTGCCCGCTATTAAAACCTTGTTGTTCCTCTCCTGGTGTCCCTTCATAGTCAATCTCAAGAGGGAGAACAGCGTAACTGAAAGCCAATCATTCTGGAGCTTGTCCCCTACCTTCCATCTAAGTGGCAAAAGTACTTGCAAGCCAGGAGTTTAAAATTTCCTCATTTCCCCTTTTTTTAAAATGAATATTGTTCATATATTTTTTTTAAAAAATTGAAGGGAATGTTTTTAAGAAGCTATTTCCAAAACTCTTTTTTCATCCTCTTTTCACTTTGTTCATTGTTTATCCTTCCTCTTTTTATCTGCTAAACCTCTGTGCACTCAGTCAAAGAGACGGATTAACCTGCAGCATAATAGGCACATGATTCAAAAACCATCTGATGTCAGGTTTGAAAGGGGGACTGGAGAAGTCAATTTATATTCCCAAATAGGAGACCTTGAAAAAAGAAAACCAGAGTCAAGAAAGGGAATGATGTCATCCTGAGATAGCGTTTTTAATCCAAATTCGGAGCAGGTGTGTGGATATGCGAGAAGAGGCATACGAGAGAAGCTTGCTGTGCCACGGCTTGCTTTGAAGCCTAGCAGAATGATAGAAGCAACTTATTTGGCATCACCGGGATCTTGAGCTCTTAATTCCGATATGTGTGCTTCAGGCTGATCAAGAGTGGCCATCTACATCCAATTGTTCAGAGGAGAGGGATTTAGCTGGCAATCACCACCACAAGATACAGCCATTTTATTCACAAAAGCAGAAGAAAAATGAGTTTTCATCGCACAACTATGTCTTTTTTATAAAAAAAAAATTATTATTATCCTAGAGCTGTGTGTTAGCTGGCCAAAAGCAACCCCGATGGGGCATCATTTTCCAACACAAGCATGGCTTCTGTTGTGTGGGGAATATCATGCTGTGAAAATATGTGTCAAGTTATAGATCCGGAACAGGATAAATCAGGGATTACCAACTTCTGAATTCTCAGGGAGATAATTCAATTCTCAGTGGTTAGGGAGATGGATTATCCGGAAGTGTATTCTCTTCACCCAGCCTGGTTCTTTGCTGGGGGTCTCAGGCCTTTTAATAAAGACAAGACCACCTAACGGAAGCTGCTCCATTTTGACTGAGCACGTGGCCTGGGCAAGTTTGGAGCCTTGCATACAAAATCCAGAGCAAAGAGATAACTTTAAAGTGCAAAGAATCTGTCTCTCACACAGTTTTTGAATATTTTATGACTATGGACAAAATGAAATTTATTTATGGTCCAGATCTGGCCCAAATGCCACTGGTCACCATTCCTGGCATAAATAATAGCACGAGACTGATTTGTGCTATCTCTTTAGAATGGAGCAGACCTGAAATAGTAATGGCCTTTACTCTGCCATAGACCTGCTCTATGGCTTCAGTTTCCTCATGTGATCCCCTTTGGGTTGATCACTTTTGGCTAGCAATGTGATTTGTGGAGCTGGCATTGCACTACCCAAAATCCTGTCCGAACATGTCACCCATCCATCTCCATCTTTACCCTTGAATTGTCAGCCATATTCTTCAAGGTTGTCATTAACTTCTTTTCTGCACAAACTAAATCTCTTCCAGCTTGTTTTTATGCATGAAGGAAGAGCTCTCATCTTACATGGACTTTCAGCTCTCTGTACCACATCAGCCTTTGGAATATATATCCTTCAAGATGATAGTGGTTCACCTTTACCAATATATAATAAATCCCTTCTGCTATCAAGCTTTGGATTACTGCTGCACTGGATGCTCCATGTTTTGACTTTTATCTCACTACTTCAGCTCTCAAAACCTGGAAATGATTAGACTCTGTCCACTCCTAATAAATCTCCAAGGACCTAAACAATGGCATGTTCCCTTTGCCAAAATGATGTTTTAACCCAGGATTAGGAACAGTAAAAGGACATGTTTGTGTCTCCCATCTCCAGGATTCGCACAGTGCATTGCATGATAATTAACTGTTTATATACTATTTGAAGCACATTGCGCTGTTGGCCCTTTTATAAAAATGGCTGTGATGCCAAAGGTCTCCAGAATGCATACATATCGGTAGTGGTAGGGTTTCCCCCCATTTTCTTGTTTCTATTTCTTGTTTCAAGCACCCTATTGCCACTACCATCTTCAGTGCTCACCTTCCCCCGTCCTATCATGCTCTCATTTAAAGATATGTAGGGCTGATTTATACATTACATGAATACTATTCATGGTCTTTAAGGTGCTACTGGAAGGAATTTTTTTATTATTTTTTTATTATGAATACTATTGTTTCTGTTATGTGTCCCCCCACCCCATGCAAATCACACTTCTGCCTTGTGTAGTTAAAGGGAAAGGGAAAGGACCCCTGACAGTTAAGTCCAGTCGCGAACAACTTTGGGGTTGCGGCGCTCATCTCGCTTTACTGGCTGAGGGAGCCAACGTTTGTCCGCAGACAGTTTTTCCGGGTCATGTGGCCAGCATGATTAAGCCGCTTCTGGCGAACCAAAGCAGCGCACGGAAATGCCGTTTACCTGCCTGCCAGAGTGGTGTCTCCTTTTTATCTAATTGCACTTTGACGTGCTTTCGAACTGCTAGGTTGGCAGGAACTGGGACCAAGGATTTGAACCACCGACCTTCCTATCAGTAAGTCCAAGGCTCAGGGGTTTACACCACAGCGCCACACCTTGTGTAGTTTGGGCAGAGTATATTGAAAGACACCATAGCTGTGACATAAGCTGAGTCATATGTATTTAAACTGTGCCACAATCCCTTATTGCAAGGATTCTGTTAAGAGATTTACTGCCTTTCTTCCTTTATCACACCCCGCCCAGTCTTCAGATGCAGCTGCTAATACTATTTCCTTCTTATCTCTGTATCAAATTTCCTCGCTTTGCTAACAATCAAGCCTTTCAGTTCCATTAATCTTCAAGGCTACCTTGATCTCCATTCCAGATCTTCTGCTGTTGAGTGCCTCTGGAAGAACTCTAAAGAACAGGCAGATTTACTTAACTACAAGTGAACTAGGCTTCCCCCAGACCAAGACTGACCGTATCCATGATGTGGCATTGATGTTTTGGTATCGTTCATGTTATCCTGCCATGCAGAATCCTACAACTTTCTTGACTTGTTAAGACACTCCATAAAAAAACTAAAATAAACCCTCTTTTCCTGTTCATACCATTATGTGGGCAAGAAGGAAAAATAACTGCACATGTTAATGACAGGAGTTCAGAAATGGGGTGCAAGTGTGTGGACAGCAAGTTGGGGGCACTGGCCCCACCTATGGAGACAGCGCAGTTAAAATAATAAAGGCCTTACAGGCATGTAGGCAGCAGGCTTCCCACTTCCGCAGCATCCCAGAGTTTGAGGCCCTTTCAGTTTATTTTCTTTTTCTTTCTGCCTGTCCACATCCCACTTCATTCCTTTATTTCCGTCTTCTCTCTCTTGCTTCATCTGACCTTCTTTCTCCCTTTCTCCAACATTCACCTGCTTCCTCATCCCCTTTTAACCTGACTCTGCTGCTTTACCCATATTTCAAAATTTCTCAGTGTCTAATGTTTTACAATTGTTTATCTATGCTGTAAACCGCCCAGACTGGCTGGGTTTCCCCAGCCAGATGGGTAGGGTATAAATGATAAAATTATTATTCCTTTGATGACTGCTGCTGGACTGGGGCATTGGCCAAACCAAGCAGCAAACCTAGCATGGTGTGGAACAGGTGGACTAGGAGGGCAGCCAACGGACATGCAGGAAAGGGAGTGGGTGAGCAAGCTGGCTGACTTGAGGGTGAACAGCTACTGCTGTGCTCAGGGTCTGGCCACCCTGTTTCGCCAGCTGAGGTGAAATGGGAAGGTGCATCCCCTGCTGCCACGGCCACACCCTGCCACTGCCACTGCTTCACTTGCCACTGCCCCTCGACAGAAGCCTTGCTCACTGGGGTCAAGGGGTGGCAGTTCCTCCTGCTTCTCTGGTGCTGGCAGCAGGGGCGGGGGAGGTGCCTGCAGGGGCACCACCCCTGGGATTCCACCACCCAGGCAGCTCCTCCTCTTCCTTTGGATGTGGCTGCACATGGTTGCCAGCCTGCTCTGCCCCCTACTTTCCTTCCAAGCCAATTGGAGGAAGCAGTGCACCACAATAATGGTGCACAATCAGTTTCAGGTAGAAAAGGAAGAGGAGGAGGTGATGGCATCAGCAGAGCGCTAAGCAATGATGGTAGCTGGTCAGCAGCAGCAGCTCAAAGATTTAGGGTGAGACTCCAAGACTTTGGCCACCTCATGAGAAGAGAAGACTCCCTGGAAAAGACCCTGATGTTGGGAAACATGGAGGGCACAAGGAGAAGGGGACGACAGAGGGCAAGATGGTGGGACAGTGTTCTCAAAGCTACAAACATGAGTTTAACCAAAGTGCGGGAGGCAGTGGAAGACAGGAGTGCCTGGCGTGCTCTGGTCCAGGGGGGTCACGAAGAGTCAGACACGACTAAACAACAACAGAATCAAAAAGGTGATTGGTCTTTTAGTGGATGTTCCATTTTAACTCCTTAAGACCAATGAAATGTCTGCTGGTCAGAGAGACTAGTTTGACTGGGTAAACAGTTCTGACTGAAGTATATAAAAAGGGAAGTGCAGCATGGCTGAGAGGGCGTCAGAGTCTGTGGTGCCAAACTGGAGAGTTGCTGGTGGCAGAAGGCAGCTGTTCAAGGGGAAAGAAGCTGAAATCACTGAAGGCTAAAGCAGAGAAGATCTGCAGGGAGAAAGAGTCTCCAGCAGCAGTTCTCTAGGAGAGTGGCAGATGTTCACAAGAAGCTGGCCAAAGGAAGATTCCCATGGGAAAGAGAACTATTTGCTTAGAATAGGGAAAATAACTAGTGTACCATTTTAATTTTATATTAAAAAGTATCCTTTAACATTTGCAAATAACCTTATTGCATGATATTATAAATATGTTATATATACTTTATTAAGTATATATTGGTTTGAATTTTAATAATAATAATAATAATAATAATAATAATAATAATAATAATAATAAATTTTATTTATATCCCGCCCTCCCCAGCTAAGCCGGGCTCAGGGCGGCTAACAACAATCAAATAAACAATCAAATAATAACGCATTCTAAAAATATTTCGTTATAAAAATTAGTTAAAATCAAATTGATGGCAACCGATTAAACAAAATTCTGTGCAGGTTGCCAGAGGAGGGAGCCAAGCTGCGCCCTGACCAAAGGCCTGGCGGAACAACTCTGTCTTGCAGGCCCTGCGGAAAGATGTCAGATCCCGCAGGGCCCTAGTCTCTTGTGACAGAGCATTCCACCAGGTTGGAGCCGCAGCCGAGAAGGCCCTGGCTCTAGTTGAGGCCAGCCTAACCTCTCTGAGGCCTGGGACCTTGAGGGTGTTATTATTTGTAGACTGTAGGTTTCTCTGTGGGGCATACCAGGAGAGGCGGTCCCGCAGGTACGAGGGTCCTAGGCCGTATAGGGCTTTAAAGGTTAAAACCAGCACCTTAAACCTGATCCTGTACTCCACCGGGAGCCAGTGCAGCTGGTATAGTACCGGATGAATGTGATCTCGCAGCGAAGACCCCATAAGGAGTCTCACCGCGGCATTCTGCACCCGCTGGAGTTTCTGGGTCAGTCTCAAGGGCAGCCCCACGTAGAGCGAGTTACAATAATCCAGTCTGGAGGTGACCGTCGCATGGATCACAGTGGCTAGGTCAGGGCGAGAGAGATAAGGGGCCAACTGCTTAGCTTGGCGGAGATGGAAAAATGCCGCCTTTGTTATAGCTGTAATCTGCGCCTCCATAGAGAGGGAGGTATCGAAGATTACACCCAAACTCTTAACGGACGGTGCTGGCACTAATTGCACCCCCGCAAGAGATGGGAGTTGCCCCCTCGATCCCATATCGTCCCGCCCCAGCCAGAGGACCTCTGTCTTCGAAGGATTTAACTTCAACCGGCTCCCACATAACCATCCAGCCACAGCTTCCAGACATCTGGTCAGTGTGTCTGGGGCCGAGTTAGGATGGCCATCCATCAACAGATAGAGTTGGGTGTCATCAGCATACTGATGGCAACCCAGCCCAAAACTCCGGACAAGCTGGGCGAGGGGGCGCATAAAGATGTTAAAAAGCATCGGGGAGAGAATCGCACCCTGAGGCACTCCACACACCAAGGAGTGACGCGATGACAATTCCCCCCTAAGCGCCACCCTCTGTCCCCGACCAGAGAGAAACGAGCGCAGCCATTGAAGGACTGTGCCCTGGATCCCCACGTCGGCAAGGCGGTGGTCCAGGAGTTCGTGATCGACCATGTCAAAGGCTGCTGACAGATCTAGAAGAATCAGCAGCCCCGACCCGCCTCGATCCAGCTGCCTGCGGAGATCATCTGTTAGGGCGACCAGAGCCGTCTCGGTCCCATGACCAGCACGGAAGCCGGACTGGAATGGATCCAAAGCAGATGTTTCATCCAGAAACCTACCAAGCTGTTCAGCAACCGCTCTCTCAATCACCTTACCCAGGAATGGAAGATTCGAGACCGGGCAGTAATTGGATAGATCTAAGGGATCTAATGATGTTTTCTTTAAGAGCGGACGCACCACCGCCTCCTTCAGTTCCCCTGGGAATATCCCGGTGCCAAGGGACAAATTGATGATATCCCCCAGGGGGGCCCGCACCTCGTCTGGACACGCTCTAATCAGCCATGACGGGCACGGGTCAAGAGGACAGGTGGTGGGCTTTCCAGCTTGGAGGAATCTGTCCACATCGGCTGGAGATATCCGGTCAAAGTGGTCCAATACTGGACCCGAGGACAGTCGAGGGGCCTCCAGTTCCTTTATTGTATCCAAATTGGCAGGGAGGTCATGGCGGAGCAACAGGACCTTCTCCGCAAAAAAGCTCGCAAATGCCTCACAGCTGTGTGTCAGATTGTTATTTAAATTTGGCTGTCCTTCAAGGGACGTTAAAGACCGAATTATACTAAATAATTGCGCCGGGCGAGAGCTAGCGGATGCAATGGAGGCTGAGAAGTAAGACTTCTTAGCGGCCTTCACTGCCATCTCATAGGTTTTCATAAAAACCCTATAAGATGTTCTTGAGGCTCCGTCACGGGCACCCTGCCATACTCGCTCTAGCCGTCTGACGTCCCGCTTCATTTTCCGAAGCTCCTCGGTAAACCAGGGAGCCCGGTTTCTGCGGGGTCGCAGAGGGCGCTTAGGTGCGATCTCATCGATGGCTGCCAGGAGCTGGGTATTCCAGCCCTCAACAAGCTCAGTCAATGAGTCGCCAGGGGGAGCAAGGTCCCGCAAGGCTTGACGGAATCTAGCAGGGTCCATCAGCCTCTGCGGGCGAGCCCAAATCAGCTCGCCACCTAAGCAGGGTGGGGGTGGAAAGTCAATCCTGGCTTTCAGAGCGTAGTGATCAGACCATGGCACCTTCATCGAAGGAGACATGATCACATCTATACCGGCGCCAAAGATCAAATCCAGCGTGTGGCCTGCTTGATGTGTGGGGCCCGAAACAAACTGGGAGAGCCCTAGTGTCGCCATGGAAGACACCAGGTCCAGAGCCTGTGAGGAGGGAGTGGCATCAGCGTGGAAGTTGAAGTCTCCCAATACCAATAGGTTAGGGAACTCCAAGGCCCAGCCGGCCACTGCCTCCAGCAGGCCTGACAGGGTGGCTGCTGGTGCGCTAGGTGGCCGGTACACCAGCCAGACAGCCAAGCTCTCCTCGGAGCCCCACACTAGGCCAACACATTCAATGCCGGGGATCGATGGCGATGGTAGAGCCCTGAAAGAACAATCTTCCCGGATTAATACTGCCACCCCTCCCCCCCGGCCCACAGTCCGTGACTGGTGGAGGACGGTGAAACCCGGGGGCGCCATCTCTCGTAAGGTAACAGTTACCCCTTTGCGCACCCAGGTCTCCGTCACACAAGCCAGGTCGACTCCCTGCGAGGTAAAGAAATCTCGCAGGGTAGCGGTTTTGTTGCCTATAGACCTGGCATTGCACAGCACCAGTGAAGGAGGTGAGTAATCCTTGCTCACCCTACCCTCGTCTCTCGGGATGGGGCGCAGATTGGAAGGGGTACAAGCATATCCGTATCTCGATCCCCTTCGCCTATAACATCTGCCCCCACCGCCATACCTCCCTCGCCCCTTCACGGTAGCAATCCCAAGCCTCATACTAACCTCCATTTACAAATAGAAAACAAAACAACCAAAACAATTATGCCCAAACAAAACCAATCCCCACCCCACTCAATGTCCGACCCCAAAACAAAACAAAACGGAACAAAACAAAAATACATAGATAAAAACCACCATTCACGGTGGTACAACAAAGTAAACAATAAAAACACCTTTAAAACACCTTAAAATATATACAAACATGTTTAACATATGCTGCAGCAGCACCAGTGTCCTTAAAGCTATTACGGAGGTGAGCCTGGGCCCCGCCCCCTAGGCCGGATGGAATTAGCCTGAGGAGGGAGAGGCCTTCTCCGACACTCACGATGCAGCAGCAGCGATGTCCCAGACCCCGATGAGGCCTCTTAAGGCTGTGGCGAAGGTGAGCCTGGGCCCCGCCCCCTAGGCCGGATGGTGTGAGCCCGAGGAGGGAGAGGCCTTCTCCGACACGCACGATGCAGCAGCAGCGATGTCACAGACCCCGATGAGGCCTCTTAAAGCTGTGGCGAAGGTGAGCCTGGGCCCCGCCCCCTAGGCCGGATGGAGTGAGCCTGAGGAGGGAGAGGCCTTCTCCGACACGCACGATGCAGCAGCAGCGATGTCCCAGACCCCGATGAGGCCTCTTAAAGCTGTGGCGAAGGTGAGCCTGGGCCCCGCCCCCTAGGCCGGATGGAGTGAGCCTGAGGAGGGAGAGGCCTTCTCCGACACTCACGATGCAGCAGCAGCGATGTCCCAGACCCCGATGAGGCCTCTTAAAGCTGTGGCGAAGGTGAGCCTGGGCCCCGCCCCCTAGGCCGGATGGAATGAGCCTGAGGAGGGAGAGGCCTTCTCCGACACTCACGATGCAGCAGCAGCGATGTCCCAGACCCCGATGAGGCCTCTTAAGGCTGTGGCGAAGGTGAGCCTGGGCCCCGCCCCCTAGGCCGGATGGAATGAGCCTGAGGAGGGAGAGGCCTTCTCCGACACTCACGATGCAGCAGCAGCGATGTCCCAGACGCCAATGAGGCCTCTTAAAGCTGTGGCGAAGGTGAGCCTGGGCCCCGCCCCCTAGGCCGGATGGAGTGAGCCTGAGGAGGGAGAGGCCTTCTCCGACACTCACGATGCAGCAGCAGCGATGTCCCAGACCCCAATGAGGCCTCTTAAAGCTGTGGCGAAGGTGAGCCTGGGCCCCGCCCCCTAGGCCGGATGGAGTGAGCCTGAGGAGGGAGAGGCCTTCTCCGACACTCACGATGCAGCAGCAGCGATGTCCCAGACCCCGATGAGGCCTCTTAAAGCTGTGGCGAAGGTGAGCCTGGGCCCCGCCCCCTAGGCCGGATGGAGTGAGCCTGAGGAGGGAGAGGCCTTCTCCGACACTCACGATGCAGCAGCAGCGATGTCCCAGACCCCAATGAGGCCTCTTAAAGCTGTGGCGAAGGTGAGCCTGGGCCCCGCCCCCTAGGCCGGATGGAGTGAGCCTGAGGAGGGAGAGGCCTTCTCCGACACTCACGATGCAGCAGCAGCGATGTCCCAGACCCCGATGAGGCCTCTTAAAGCTGTGGCGAAGGTGAGCCTGGGCCCCGCCCCCTAGGCCGGATGGAGTGAGCCTGAGGAGGGAGAGGCCTTCTCCGACACTCACGATGCAGCAGCAGCGATGTCCCAGACCCCGATGAGGCCTCTTAAAGCTGTGGCGAAGGTGAGCCTGGGCCCCGCCCCCTAGGCCGGATGGAGTGAGCCTGAGGAGGGAGAGGCCTTCTCCGACACTCACGATGCAGCAGCAGCGATGTCCCAGACCCCAATGAGGCCTCTTAAAGCTGTGGCGAAGGTGAGCCTGGGCCCCGCCCCCTAGGCCGGATGGAGTGAGCCTGAGGAGGGAGAGGCCTTCTCCGACACTCACGATGCAGCAGCAGCGATGTCCCAGACCCCGATGAGGCCTCTTAAAGCTGTGGCGAAGGTGAGCCTGGGCCCCGCCCCCTAGGCCGGATGGAGTGAGCCTGAGGAGGGAGAGGCCTTCTCCGACACTCACGATGCAGCAGCAGCGATGTCCCAGACCCCGATGAGGCCTCTTAAAGCTGTGGCGAAGGTGAGCCTGGGCCCCGCCCCCTAGGCCGGATGGAATGAGCCTGAGGAGGGAGAGGCCTTCTCCAACACTCACGATGCAGCAGCAGCGATGTCCCAGACCCCGATGAGGCCTCTTAAAGCTGTGGCGAAGGTGAGCCTGGGCCCCGCCCCCTAGGCCGGATGGAATGAGCCTGAGGAGGGAGAGGCCTTCTCCGACACTCACGATGCAGCAGCAGCGATGTCCCAGACCCCAATGAGGCCTCTTAAAGCTGTGGCGAAGGTGAGCCTGGGCCCCGCCCCCTAGGCCGGATGGAGTGAGCCTGAGGAGGGAGAGGCCTTCTCCGACACTCACGATGCAGCAGCAGCGATGTCCCAGACCCCGATGAGGCCTCTTAAAGCTGTGGCGAAGGTGAGCCTGGGCCCCGCCCCCTAGGCCGGATGGAATTAGCCTGAGGAGGGAGAGGCCTTCTCCGACACTCACGATGCAGCAGCAGCGATGTCCCAGACCCCAATGAGGCCTCTTAAAGCTGTGGCGAAGGTGAGCCTGGGCCCCGCCCCCTAGGCCGGATGGAGTGAGCCTGAGGAGGGAGAGGCCTTCTCCGACACTCACGATGCAGCAGCAGCGATGTCCCAGACCCCGATGAGGCCTCTTAAAGCTGTGGCGAAGGTGAGCCTGGGCCCCGCCCCCTAGGCCGGATGGAATGAGCCTGAGGAGGGAGAGGCCTTCTCCGACACTCACGATGCAGCAGCAGCGATGTCCCAGACCCCAATGAGGCCTCTTAAAGCTGTGGCGAAGGTGAGCCTGGGCCCCGCCCCCTAGGACGGATGGAGTGAGCCTGAGGAGGGAGAGGCCTTCTCCGACACTCACGATGCAGCAGCAGCGATGTCCCAGACCCCAATGAGGCCTCTTAAAGCTGTGGCGAAGGTGAGCCTGGGCCCCGCCCCCTAGGCCGGATGGAATGAGCCTGAGGAGGGAGAGGCCTTCTCCAACACTCACGATGCAGCAGCAGCGATGTCCCAGACCCCAATGAGGCCTCTTAAAGCTGTGGCGAAGGTGAGCCTGGGCCCCGCCCCCTAGGCCGGATGGAGTGAGCCTGAGGAGGGAGAGGCCTTCTCCAACACTCACGATGCAGCAGCAGCGATGTCCCAGACCCCAATGAGGCCTCTTAAAGCTGTGGCGAAGGTGAGCCTGGGCCCCGCCCCCTAGGCCGGATGGAATGAGCCTGAGGAGGGAGAGGCCTTCTCCGACACTCACGATGCAGCAGCAGCGATGTCCCAGACCCCAATGAGGCCTCTTAAAGCTGTGGCGAAGGTGAGCCTGGGCCCCGCCCCCTAGGCCGGATGGAGTGAGCCTGAGGAGGGAGAGGCCTTCTCCGACACTCACGATGCAGCAGCAGCGATGTCCCAGACCCCGATGAGGCCTCTTAAAGCTGTGGCGAAGGTGAGCCTGGGCCCCGCCCCCTAGGCCGGATGGAATTAGCCTGAGGAGGGAGAGGCCTTCTCCGACACTCACGATGCAGCAGCAGCGATGTCCCAGACCCCAATGAGGCCTCTTAAAGCTGTGGCGAAGGTGAGCCTGGGCCCCGCCCCCTAGGCCGGATGGAGTGAGCCTGAGGAGGGAGAGGCCTTCTCCGACACTCACGATGCAGCAGCAGCGATGTCCCAGACCCCGATGAGGCCTCTTAAAGCTGTGGCGAAGGTGAGCCTGGGCCCCGCCCCCTAGGCCGGATGGAATGAGCCTGAGGAGGGAGAGGCCTTCTCCGACACTCACGATGCAGCAGCAGCGATGTCCCAGACCCCGATGAGGCCTCTTAAAGCTGTGGCGAAAGTGAGCCTGGGCCCCGCCCCCTAGGCCGGATGGAGTGAGCCTGAGGAGGGAGAGGCCTTCTCCGACACTCACGATGCAGCAGCAGCGATGTCCCAGACCCCGATGAGGCCTCTTAAAGCTGTGGCGAAGGTGAGCCTGGGCCCCGCCCCCTAGGCCGGATGGAATGAGCCTGAGGAGGGAGAGGCCTTCTCCGACACTCACGATGCAGCAGCAGCGATGTCCCAGACCCCAATGAGGCCTCTTAAAGCTGTGGCGAAGGTGAGCCTGGGCCCCGCCCCCTAGGCCGGATGGAGTGAGCCTGAGGAGGGAGAGGCCTTCTCCGACACTCACGATGCAGCAGCAGCGATGTCCCAGACCCCGATGAGGCCTCTTAAAGCTGTGGCGAAGGTGAGCCTGGGCCCCGCCCCCTAGGCCGGATGGAATTAGCCTGAGGAGGGAGAGGCCTTCTCCGACACTCACGATGCAGCAGCAGCGATGTCCCAGACCCCAATGAGGCCTCTTAAAGCTGTGGCGAAGGTGAGCCTGGGCCCCGCCCCCTAGGCCGGATGGAGTGAGCCTGAGGAGGGAGAGGCCTTCTCCGACACTCACGATGCAGCAGCAGCGATGTCCCAGACCCCGATGAGGCCTCTTAAAGCTGTGGCGAAGGTGAGCCTGGGCCCCGCCCCCTAGGCCGGATGGAATGAGCCTGAGGAGGGAGAGGCCTTCTCCGACACTCACGATGCAGCAGCAGCGATGTCCCAGACCCCAATGAGGCCTCTTAAAGCTGTGGCGAAGGTGAGCCTGGGCCCCGCCCCCTAGGACGGATGGAGTGAGCCTGAGGAGGGAGAGGCCTTCTCCGACACTCACGATGCAGCAGCAGCGATGTCCCAGACCCCAATGAGGCCTCTTAAAGCTGTGGCGAAGGTGAGCCTGGGCCCCGCCCCCTAGGCCGGATGGAATGAGCCTGAGGAGGGAGAGGCCTTCTCCGACACTCACGATGCAGCAGCAGCGATGTCCCAGACCCCAATGAGGCCTCTTAAAGCTGTGGCGAAGGTGAGCCTGGGCCCCGCCCCCTAGGCCGGATGGAGTGAGCCTGAGGAGGGAGAGGCCTTCTCCAGCACTCACGATGCAGCAGCAGCGATGTCCCAGACCCCGATGAGGCCTCTTAAAGCTGTGGCGAAGGTGAGCCTGGGCCCCGCCCCCTAGGCCGGATGGAATGAGCCTGAGGAGGGAGAGGCCTTCTCCGACACTCACGATGCAGCAGCAGCGATGTCCCAGGCCCCAACGAGGCCTCTTAAAGCTATTACGGAGGTGAGCCTGGGCCCCGCCCCCTAGGCCGGATGGAATGAGCCTGAGGAGGGAGAGGCCTTCTCCGACACTCACGATGCAGCAGCAGCGATGTCCCAGACCCCAATGAGGCCTCTTAAAGCTGTGGCGAAGGTGAGCCTGGGCCCCGCCCCCTAGGCTGGATGGAATGAGCCTGAGGAGGGAGAGGCCTTCTCCGACACTCACGATGCAGCAGCAGCGATGTCCCAGACCCCGATGAGGCCTCTTAAAGCTGTGGCGAAGGTGAGCCTGGGCCCCGCCCCCTAGGCCGGATGGAGTGAGCCTGAGGAGGGAGAGGCCTTCTCCGACACTCACGATGCAGCAGCAGCGATGTCCCAGACCCCGATGAGGCCTCTTAAAGCTGTGGCGAAGGTGAGCCTGGGCCCCGCCCCCTAGGCCGGATGGAATTAGCCTGAGGAGGGAGAGGCCTTCTCCGACACTCACGATGCAGCAGCAGCGATGTCCCAGACCCCAATGAGGCCTCTTAAAGCTGTGGCGAAGGTGAGCCTGGGCCCCGCCCCCTAGGCCGGATGGAGTGAGCCTGAGGAGGGAGAGGCCTTCTCCGACACTCACGATGCAGCAGCAGCGATGTCCCAGACCCCGATGAGGCCTCTTAAAGCTGTGGCGAAGGTGAGCCTGGGCCCCGCCCCCTAGGCCGGATGGAATGAGCCTGAGGAGGGAGAGGCCTTCTCCGACACTCACGATGCAGCAGCAGCGATGTCCCAGACCCCAATGAGGCCTCTTAAAGCTGTGGCGAAGGTGAGCCTGGGCCCCGCCCCCTAGGACGGATGGAGTGAGCCTGAGGAGGGAGAGGCCTTCTCCGACACTCACGATGCAGCAGCAGCGATGTCCCAGACCCCAATGAGGCCTCTTAAAGCTGTGGCGAAGGTGAGCCTGGGCCCCGCCCCCTAGGCCGGATGGAATGAGCCTGAGGAGGGAGAGGCCTTCTCCGACACTCACGATGCAGCAGCAGCGATGTCCCAGACCCCAATGAGGCCTCTTAAAGCTGTGGCGAAGGTGAGCCTGGGCCCCGCCCCCTAGGCCGGATGGAGTGAGCCTGAGGAGGGAGACGCCTTCTCCAGCACTCACGATGCAGCAGCAGCGATGTCCCAGACCCCGATGAGGCCTCTTAAAGCTGTGGCGAAGGTGAGCCTGGGCCCCGCCCCCTAGGCCGGATGGAATGAGCCTGAGGAGGGAGAGGCCTTCTCCGACACTCACGATGCAGCAGCAGCGATGTCCCAGGCCCCAACGAGGCCTCTTAAAGCTATTACGGAGGTGAGCCTGGGCCCCGCCCCCTAGGCCGGATGGAATGAGCCTGAGGAGGGAGAGGCCTTCTCCGACACTCACGATGCAGCAGCAGCGATGTCCCAGACCCCGATGAGGCCTCTTAAAGCTGTGGCGAAGGTGAGCCTGGGCCCCGCCCCCTAGGCCGGATGGAGTGAGCCTGAGGAGGGAGAGGCCTTCTCCGACACTCACGATGCAGCAGCAGCGATGTCCCAGACCCCGATGAGGCCTCTTAAAGCTGTGGCGAAGGTGAGCCTGGGCCCCGCCCCCTAGGCCGGATGGAGTGAGCCTGAGGAGGGAGAGGCCTTCTCTGACACTCACGATGCAGCAGCAGCGATGTCCCAGACCCCAATGAGGCCTCTTAAAGCTGTGGCGAAAGTGAGCCTGGGCCCCGCCCCCTAGGCCGGATGGAGTGAGCCTGAGGAGGGAGAGGCCTTCTCCGACACTCACGATGCAGCAGCAGCGATGTCCCAGACCCCGATGAGGTCTCTTAAAGCTGTGGCGAAGGTGAGCCTGGGCCCCGCCCCCTAGGCCGGATGGAGTGAGCCTGAGGAGGGAGAGGCCTTCTCCAGCACTCACGATGCAGCAGCAGCGATGTCCCAGACCCCGATGAGGCCTCTTAAAGCTGTGGCGAAGGTGAGCCTGGGCCCCGCCCCCTAGGCCGGATGGAATGAGCCTGAGGAGGGAGAGGCCTTCTCCGACACTCACGATGCAGCAGCAGCGATGTCCCAGACCCCGATGAGGCCTCTTAAAGCTGTGGCGAAGGTGAGCCTGGGCCCCGCCCCCTAGGCCGGATGGAGTGAGCCTGAGGAGGGAGAGGCCTTCTCCGACACGCACGATGCAGCAGCAGCGATGTCCCAGACCCCGATGAGGCCTCTTAAAGCTGTGGCGAAGGTGAGCCTGGGCCCCGCCCCCTAGGCCGGATGGAATTAGCCTGAGGAGGGAGAGGCCTTCTCCGACACTCACGATGCAGCAGCAGCGATGTCCCAGACCCCAATGAGGCCTCCCAAAGCTGTGGCGAAGGTGAGCCTGGGCCCCGCCCCCTAGGCCGGATGGAGTGAGCCTGAGGAGGGAGAGGCCTTCTCCAGCACTCACGATGCAGCAGCAGCGATGTCCCAGACCCCAATGAGGCCTCTTAAAGCTGTGGCGAAGGTGAGCCTGGGCCCCGCCCCCTAGGCCGGATGGAGTGAGCCTGAGGAGGGAGAGGCCTTCTCCGACACTCACGATGCAGCAGCAGCGATGTCCCAGACCCCAATGAGGCCTCTTAAAGCTGTGGCGAAGGTGAGCCTGGGCCCCGCCCCCTAGGCCGGATGGAGTGAGCCTGAGGAGGGAGAGGCCTTCTCCGACACTCACGATGCAGCAGCAGCGATGTCCCAGACCCCAATGAGGCCTCTTAAAGCTGTGGCGAAGGTGAGCCTGGGCCCCGCCCCCTAGGCCGGATGGAGTGAGCCTGAGGAGGGAGAGGCCTTCTCCGACACTCACGATGCAGCAGCAGCGATGTCCCAGACCCCAATGAGGCCTCTTAAAGCTGTGGCGAAGGTGAGCCTGGGCCCCGCCCCCTAGGCCGGATGGAGTGAGCCTGAGGAGGGAGAGGCCTTCTCCGACACTCACGATGCAGCAGCAGCGATGTCCCAGACCCCAATGAGGCCTCTTAAAGCTGTGGCGAAGGTGAGCCTGGGCCCCGCCCCCTAGGCCGGATGGAGTGAGCCTGAGGAGGGAGAGGCCTTCTCCGACACTCACGATGCAGCAGCAGCGATGTCCCAGACCCCGATGAGGCCTCTTAAAGCTGTGGCGAAGGTGAGCCTGGGCCCCGCCCCCTAGGCCGGATGGAGTGAGCCTGAGGAGGGAGAGGCCTTCTCCGACACTCACGATGCAGCAGCAGCGATGTCCCAGACCCCGATGAGGCCTCTTAAAGCTGTGGCGAAGGTGAGCCTGGGCCCCGCCCCCTAGGCCGGATGGAATGAGCCTGAGGAGGGAGAGGCCTTCTCCGACACTCACGATGCAGCAGCAGCGATGTCCCAGACCCCAATGAGGCCTCTTAAAGCTGTGGCGAAGGTGAGCCTGGGCCCCGCCCCCTAGGCCGGATGGAGTGAGCCTGAGGAGGGAGAGGCCTTCTCCGACACTCACGATGCAGCAGCAGCGATGTCCCAGACCCCGATGAGGCCTCTTAAAGCTGTGGCGAAGGTGAGCCTGGGCCCCGCCCCCTAGGCCGGATGGAGTGAGCCTGAGGAGGGAGAGGCCTTCTCCGACACGCACGATGCAGCAGCAGCGATGTCCCAGACCCCGATGAGGCCTCTTAAAGCTGTGGCGAAGGTGAGCCTGGGCCCCGCCCCCTAGGCCGGATGGAATGAGCCTGAGGAGGGAGAGGCCTTCTCCGACACTCACGATGCAGCAGCAGCGATGTCCCAGACCCCAATGAGGCCTCTTAAAGCTGTGGCGAAGGTGAGCCTGGGCCCCGCCCCCTAGGCCGGATGGAATTAGCCTGAGGAGGGAGAGGCCTTCTCCGACATTCACGATGCAGCAGCAGCGATGTCCCAGACCCCAATGAGGCCTCTTAAAGCTGTGGCGAAGGTGAGCCTGGGCCCCGCCCCCTAGGCCGGATGGAGTGAGCCTGAGGAGGGAGAGGCCTTCTCCGACACTCACGATGCAGCAGCAGCGATGTCCCAGACCCCAATGAGGCCTCTTAAAGCTGTGGCGAAGGTGAGCCTGGGCCCCGCCCCCTAGGCCGGATGGAATGAGCCTGAGGAGGGAGAGGCCTTCTCCGACACTCACGATGCAGCAGCAGCGATGTCCCAGACCCCAATGAGGCCTCTTAAAGCTGTGGCGAAGGTGAGCCTGGGCCCCGCCCCCTAGGCCGGATGGAGTGAGCCTGAGGAGGGAGAGGCCTTCTCCGACACTCACGATGCAGCAGCAGCGATGTCCCAGACCCCAATGAGGCCTCTTAAAGCTGTGGCGAAGGTTAGCCTGGGCCCCGCCCCCTAGGACGGATGGAGTGAGCCTGAGGAGGGAGAGGCCTTCTCCGACACTCACGATGCAGCAGCAGCGATGTCCCAGACCCCGATGAGGCCTCTTAAAGCTGTGGCGAAGGTGAGCTTGGGCCCCGCCCCCTAGGACGGATGGAGTGAGCCTGAGGAGGGAGAGGCCTTCTCCGACACTCACGATGCAGCAGCAGCGATGTCCCAGACCCCAATGAGGCCTCTTAAAGCTGTGGCGAAGGTGAGCCTGGGCCCCGCCCCCTAGGCCGGATGGAATGAGCCTGAGGAGGGAGAGGCCTTCTCCGACACTCACGATGCAGCAGCAGCGATGTCCCAGACCCCAATGAGGCCTCTTAAAGCTGTGGCGAAGGTGAGCCTGGGCCCCGCCCCCTAGGCCGGATGGAATGAGCCTGAGGAGGGAGAGGCCTTCTCCAACACTCACGATGCAGCAGCAGCGATGTCCCAGACCCCAATGAGGCCTCTTAAAGCTGTGGCGAAGGTGAGCCTGGGCCCCGCCCCCTAGGCCGGATGGAGTGAGCCTGAGGAGGGAGAGGCCTTCTCCAGCACTCACGATGCAGCAGCAGCGATGTCCCAGACCCCAATGAGGCCTCTTAAAGCTGTGGCGAAGGTGAGCCTGGGCCCCGCCCCCTAGGCCGGATGGAGTGAGCCTGAGGAGGGAGAGGCCTTCTCCGACACTCACGATGCAGCAGCAGCGATGTCCCAGACCCCGATGAGGCCTCTTAAAGCTGTGGCGAAGGTGAGCCTGGGCCCCGCCCCCTAGGCCGGATGGAGTGAGCCTGAGGAGGGAGAGGCCTTCTCCGACACTCACGATGCAGCAGCAGCGATGTCCCAGACCCCAATGAGGCCTCCCAAAGCTGTGGCGAAGGTGAGCCTGGGCCCCGCCCCCTAGGCCGGATGGAGTGAGCCTGAGGAGGGAGAGGCCTTCTCCGACACTCACGATGCAGCAGCAGCGATGTCCCAGACCCCAATGAGGCCTCCCAAAGCTGTGGCGAAGGTGAGCCTGGGCCCCGCCCCCTAGGCCGGATGGAGTGAGCCTGAGGAGGGAGAGGCCTTCTCCGACACTCACGATGCAGCAGCAGCGATGTCCCAGACCCCAATGAGGCCTCTTAAAGCTGTGGCGAAGGTGAGCCTGGGCCCCGCCCCCTAGGCCGGATGGAATGAGCCTGAGGAGGGAGAGGCCTTCTCCGACACTCACGATGCAGCAGCAGCGATGTCCCAGACCCCAATGAGGCCTCTTAAAGCTGTGGCGAAGGTGAGCCTGGGCCCCGCCCCCTAGGCCGGATGGAGTGAGCCTGAGGAGGGAGAGGCCTTCTCCAACACTCACGATGCAGCAGCAGCGATGTCCCAGACCCCAATGAGGCCTCTTAAAGCTGTGGCGAAGGTGAGCCTGGGCCCCGCCCCCTAGGCCGGATGGAGTGAGCCTGAGGAGGGAGAGGCCTTCTCCGACACTCACGATGCAGCAGCAGCGATGTCCCAGGCCTCAATGAGGCCTCTTAAAGCTGTGGCGAAGGTGAGCCTGGGCCCCGCCCCCTAGGCCGGATGGAGTGAGCCTGAGGAGGGAGAGGCCTTCTCCAGCACTCACGATGCAGCAGCAGCGATGTCCCAGACCCCGATGAGGCCTCTTAAAGCTGTGGCGAAGGTGAGCCTGGGCCCCGCCCCCTAGGCCGGATGGAGTGAGCCTGAGGAGGGAGAGGCCTTCTCCGACACTCACGATGCAGCAGCAGCGATGTCCCAGACCCCAATGAGGCCTCTTAAAGCTGTGGCGAAGGTGAGCCTGGGCCCCGCCCCCTAGGCCGGATGGAGTGAGCCTGAGGAGGGAGAGGCCTTCTCCGACACTCACGATGCAGCAGCAGCAATGTCCCAGGCCTCAATGAGGCCTCTTAAAGCTGTGGCGAAGGTGAGCCTGGGCCCCGCCCCCTAGGCCGGATGGAGTGAGCCTGAGGAGGGAGAGGCCTTCTCCGACACTCACGATGCAGCAGCAGCGATGTCCCAGACCCCAATGAGGCCTCTTAAAGCTGTGGCGAAGGTGAGCCTGGGCCCCGCCCCCTAGGCCGGATGGAGTGAGCCTGAGGAGGGAGAGGCCTTCTCCGACACTCACGATGCAGCAGCAGCGATGTCCCAGACCCCAATGAGGCCTCTTAAAGCTGTGGCGAAGGTGAGCCTGGGCCCCGCCCCCTAGGCCGGATGGAGTGAGCCTGAGGAGGGAGAGGCCTTCTCCGACACTCACGATGCAGCAGCAGCGATGTCCCAGACCCCAATGAGGCCTCTTAAAGCTGTGGCGAAGGTGAGCCTGGGCCCCGCCCCCTAGGCTCCTATTCTGCTTGTCCTGAACTCAACTGATCTGTGTGCACACATTTGTGTATGTGTTGCTATGTGAATAAGAGAATATTTAGAATTTAATAACAACAGAAGAAACTAAAGAGATGAGATATCTAAGCAGGTTTCATCGTGGTTTGGGAGTTCTACCTGCGGTAACTGTAAAACTGAGCTCATCACATGCCTTGAAGAGCAATTCTTTATAGAGAAAAATATATTCTGAAATGTCTTGAAAT
Organism: Podarcis bocagei; assembly: GCF_964188305.1. Classification (NCBI taxonomy): domain Eukaryota; kingdom Metazoa; phylum Chordata; class Lepidosauria; order Squamata; family Lacertidae; genus Podarcis; species Podarcis bocagei. The sequence goes on from NC_138137.1 coordinate 2,800,624, forward strand.
TGGGTAGTAATGAGCATGACTAAGTTACTCTATTTCAGTGGGTCTACTCTGGGTAAAACTTAGTTGAACTTAGTTGAATACCACACCTTTTCCCAGCCTCCTGCCTTTTGGGCCTAGTTCTCATTAACAGCAGTTAAGGTGGTCAGTTTTAGATAAAGTTTGGACTTTGTCATTTTGGACCACAGGCTACTGGATGTTCCCTCTACATGTACATCCTTGGTGCTCTGACCTAGATGCTGAAGAGGTCCAGCCCAAAAGTTCTGGAGACACTGGCCCCAGTATCTGCCAGCAGTCTTGAGAACTAATCTACTGCACATTTTACCTGGCAAATGACCATGTTAAAAAAACTCCAGCTAGTTATTCACAGTGTTAGCTGTGGCTAGAAAACATTTAGTCTCACCAAAATCATCTATGTATCATTTAAATCACCTCCCTGCCATATACCTGTTTTAATACTGCGCTCTCTCCATCAATACCTCCATGCAGTAAAACCAGGGAATGCTCTTTCGCTTCATCTGTTGAAGGAAGCTGTGGTTCATTTAATACAAAGGGGGGGGCGGGGACACGCTTTCAAAATGTCCAAAATAAGCATTGTGTAAATATATATAACCAGCAGTTGTGAAGCATTTCCCCCTATTAGTGGATAACAAGAATGGGACTTTCTGCAAGTCTTCAATTCATATGTTAAAACAGAGCTTTATTCTGGCAAAAGTAACTGGCAAAAGACATTTCAAAAGACAAATAAGCAAATAAGCTAACTGCATGAAATGCACAAGGAGACAGGAAATGAAGACTAGGTCACCTGATCAAAGTCTGAAGTTACTTTTTGTTTATGTACGATCTGCCTTTGCTGTGGGAGCGGCGCCATTAAGGCAACCGGAAACTGGAAGCCCTGTTGGTTTTCTTTTCTAATATTGCCTAACACTTTTACTCATCAGCCCTTTGCCTGAACCCCATGACAATAGATTTCTGCTGAGCAAAACAAGGGGTGCCATTGTCTATGAAAGAGGCTACTTTTTTACTCCAAAAGGCAAAGCACTTCTTGGATTTTTTTAAAAAATGACTTTCCAAAATTTCAACAGAAAATATACACATCCTTGGTAACAATTTACTGAAGCAACCTAATAGAAGGCAAGAATAGTTAAATATGTCCAGATGTAGGTTGGGAATCTTAATTATTAATTATATTTATATCCCAACCTTCCTCCAAGGAGTTCAGGAAGGTGCACATGTCTATTTTGTGCTCACAGCCACACTGGGAGATCCATTAGGCTGAGAGAGAGAGAGAATGGCCCAAGCTTTCATGACTGAGTGGGACTTTGAATCCAAACAGCTGATCCCTGCCCCCTGAAATGATGGGGGAAAGTGGAGTGGAACACCTGAGGTTTGCCCGGACTTTTGAATTTCAGGGATGGTTTGAATTCCCCACTTTTTCTAAAAATAATAGGGAGTTCTGAATCCCTAATTTCTGTCCTTCGATGTCCACACACAGAAGGTACAAGTTCAGAAATAGGATGTAGCTCCAAAGGAGCCCCTTGAAGCTTCTGCCGTCTTGTGGGGAGAATGTCTGGCTGCAGCTAACTATTTGTCTCAAAGAATGTTATTTAAAGGCTCCTCAAGGTTTTTTTTAATTGAATTCTAAGATCACTCACAAACATTTCACAGATGTGGAGATGAGGCCAGAAATTGCTTCTGGTTTTTCACTCCCTCCTTAGGAGGAACATGAAGGAGGCACTTTATGATCCAATTAGTGTCTCCAGGAACTCTCTAATTGCTTTGTAAAGCAGTACGGCATAGTGGAGGGGAAAGAAACAGAGGATGGTTAAAATATCGAAAAATATATGTAGATATTGTTTTCACTGTGCCTTCATCTCACAGCAATCTCAGTGGGGGGGGGGTGGATCTCAGCTACTGTTTTGTGTAAGGCACTTTTTGACAAGTGTGCCATTGAGATTTGCTCAGGAATATGGGGAACAGCATTATTTATCCCCACTGGAGAACCCACTCTCTTCAAGTTTCTTCAGTAAACTGTTTCATCTTCCCAAATAAGTTTCTTGACAAGAAGCAATATTCCAGTATGCAAGAAAGGTGCCAGAAACTGCAATCATGTCACATGAATCCCTTTTAACGGTATTCGTTACCAAACCAAATGTTCATTTTTAAATGTTATTTTGCAAGCTAGGTTGTTGTGCTATTTTGCCCATTATCCCAGGCATTGGATGCAAATCAGTTTTGTTATTGCAGTAGTGAAGCTAAGGACAATCAAAGAAACATTTCAACATTTCAGTGCAGTATGGTATCAAAGTTGTAATCTATTTATTTGTGGAATACAGATACAGTGGTACCTCGCAAGACGAACGCCTCGCAAGACGGAAAACCCGCTAGACGAAAGGGTTTTCCGTTTTGGAGGCGCTTCGCAAGACGAATTTCCCTATGGGCTTGCTTCGCAAGACGACAGCCCATAGGGAAATATCCGGGACAGCGGGGAAGCGCAGCGCGTTTCAGAAGAGGTCTGAAGGCGGTTTCCCTAGGAACGCATTAATTGATTTTCAATGCATTCCTATGGGAAACCGTGCATCGCAAGACGAAAAACCCGCAAGACGAAGAGACTTGCGGAACGAATTAATTTCGTCTTGCGAGGCACCACTGTAGATACTGAAGACAATCCTAGTGGTCATCCAGAATAGCCATTCAAACAGAAGAAGAAGAAGAAGAAGAAGAAGAAGAAGAAGAAGAAGAAGAAGAAGAAGAGGAGGAGGAGGAGGAGGAGGAGGAGGAGGAGGAGGAGGAGGAGGAGGAGGAGTTTGGACTTGATATCCACCTTTCACTCCCCTTAAGGAGTCTCAAAGCGGCTAACACTCTTCTTTTCCTTCCTGCCCCACAACAAACACTCTGTGAGGTGAGTGGGGCTGAGAGACTTCAGAGAAGTGTGACTGGCCCAAGGTCACCCAGCAGCTGCATGTGGAGGAGCGGAGACGGACGCGAACCTGGTTCCCCAGATTACGAGTCTACTGTCTTTAACCACTACACCACACTGGCTACTTTAAAGTTCTCCATGACATATTGTCATGAATAGGGATTTTCAACTCTAACTAATATGGAAGATCAGAAACAAGAAAGCCTTCTTTGTGTTGATAAGGAGATGAGAGTTTGTTTGTCTCAGATTAGACTTAATATAAATGAGATTACCTGGCAAAAGCAAGCTCACACTTCTCGTTGAGTTTGTGTAGATACTTAAAGTACATATGTAAGAGGCTCATTTATAATTATATTTTGGGAATGATTCATTTTCTTATGTAACTGCATTGTTTTACAATTTCCATGACCATATCATAAAGCAGTTGTGTTCCATGTTGTAAATCAAGCACTGCTAGGAGTTGTTTCTTTTTGCTTTGCAATGTGTTTCTTATGAATAATAAACAAATCAGTGTGGCGTGAGTAGATTTTTATTCTGAAAAATGCTTGAGAACCTCTGGTGTAATGTGTAAATGAGACATGTTTGGAAATACATGGGCCATGCAGACACATTCAGCAGAAAGCCAGGCTGGGCTGTCGTTTCCTCCTAAGTGCATAGTTGGTAGCAACCTGGTTTGTCAGGTAAGACAATGGGTCTAACTGCTACCATTTTTGAAATGCAATTTGTTTGCTGGTTGGCTTTAAAAGTATATATTCTGCTCCATTGTTTCAGTGTGGGCAATTACTTAATGCACAATAGTCACTAAAACGTCAAAAAACCAACCTATCTAAAAAGGCTAGGTGAATAGGAAAGTCTTAATCGGATACCTAAATGGTGACAAAGGAGGTGACAGTCAGTCTTCCTGGGGAGGAAAATCCACCAAAGGAAGGCAGCAGCCAAAAAAAGCCTTTCCTCTGGTTGCCACCCAGCCCACTGCTAGAGACATCTAGAGAAGGGCATTGACTGCTAACCTGCGCATGCATGTAGGTTAGTTAGAAGAGGAGACTTTCCTTGAACGACCTTTAAAAAAACTTTGCTCCAAGTTGGCAATTTCTTGCTTTTGATTGAAACAAATACTTTTAGTTCCCCGAGGTTTGGTTTTGTTTCTATTGAATTGTACTGGTATCATATCAAACCTGACATCGCAATCCACTGACTCTCTTGAATATTCTAAAGTAAACCAAATTCAAACCTACACATTTGCTGCAGGAGAAGCACATAGCAGTAATTCAGAGCTAAGTAAAGAAGAAAGGTCATTTCCAGTTCCATTAAGTAGAAACAAATTTTGTCTGCAAACATGAAACCTAACACTAAATTAACTTCTGGCAACTTTTAACATTCTTCACGCATATCTTTCACATTCTATTTGATAGACAGTACTTGAAACCAGCCCTATTACTGAACTTGCTCTCCATTTTCTGTCACATGCCCCTTGACATTGTAAACATGGGTCTATGAGCCAATTTAGATGAAGCATTTACCAGCTCTCTTTTTATTTTGATCAAACAGCTTGACCTCTGTTTTATAATTCCTAAACCTGTATCAACTGCTCCTTTGAAAAACAAAAACAGAAAACAAGCCCACATACAACTCTAAGAGAACAGAGCTCTTTCTATTTTAATACAGATGTTTAACATACACCATCTTTCCCAGTGATTTATTGCATTGTCTTCTGGGCAGAAGGTCTGATCAGTAAGCAAACCGCATTGCCAGGATTCATGGCCCATGTTATAATGAATGCAGAAAGAATCAGTGACAAGCAAATCAAAATGAAAGGGAAGGGGGCAGGGGAATCAGTAGCATGTGAAATAACAGCAAAGTGGCCAAATGCTTAGGACCTTCAGGTAATATTTATTATTATTATTATTATTATTATTATTAATAATAATAATAATAATAATAATAATAATAATAATAATAATTTTAAAAATTTATATCCCGCCCATCTTGCTGGGTTTCCCCAGCCACTCTGGGCAGCTTACAACATATATAAAAACACAACAAAGCATCAAACATTAAAAAAACAAAATATCCTATACAAGCAACAAACAAATAGAAACCAATAATAACCAAAATAACAATAATTGCGTGTTCAGACCCAGAGACCTCCCCCCTAAATAAATCCACACTTGACTCAAATTTTAGTTTTTGTTTTTGGCAGAATTTAGGCCACAACTTTATTGATTACAGAAGGTGAGTGATTGCATAGGCTCTGGTTCGACTAGCTCCCTGCACTCTTGCAGGCAGCGCTGATTCCTTTAACGGAATACCCTTCACATAGGGATGGCAAGACCGCTCTCCCATCCCTACCACCTGAATCAGTGCCTATCCGCCACACGAGCACCGCGCTCACCACCAACCACTCACACCTGTAACCAATCCCTTAACCCCGCTGACACGGCGGTCAGCCACAAATCATTCCCAATCACAGACAGATGAACCCCATCAAGCCTGTAAAGGGACACATCATGGAAGGTAATGCCCAGGTGATGGATCACTGTCCCACCCAAGGCCAGAACCTTCTTGGCCACTGCGCTCTGCATGCGCCTCCTGGCCCTCTCGGTGGCAGCTGGGCATCAGCTACCTCTCCACACACATCGCTGCAACAGCTGCAACCAAAAAGTTTTGAGTCCAGAAAGAGCTTCCATCAACTCTTCCAAGTCCTCCTGCATGCAGGTCCGCAGGCTCAAGCTGGGAGCTTCTGGCAAATTGTTCTTACCCAGCTGTACCACCATCGCTGCAGGAGTGCCTTCTGCAGACACCTTCGCCCACACCATCAGGAGAGGCTCCTCCCAACACATTCCTCGTCTGGACACCCAGGAGACACACACGCAGTCAGGGAGCCCGAGCCTGCATACAAATCAAGACTCCCCCCACTCCTGCCAGCCCAGTGGACAATGCTGTGCCTGACTATCCAGACGTGCAGGGCAGGCGGACCTAGGAATGAAGAAAACAACATTAATAACTGCACCTCAGTGCCGCATCTGAACATAACCCGGATTTACGGAACAATTACCCGGATATTTGTTGGATGTCAAACTCAGCCAAGAGCATAAGGTCAAACAGATTCCTCACTGGCCTTGCAGACAACTTCATTGTCCAGAAAGGGGGAGAAGCAACAAGAGGAACAGCCATTTTAGATCTGGTCCTAACCAATGTTGATGACCTGGTTAGTGGGGTAGAAGTGGAAGGATCATTAGGCGCGAGTGATCATGCTCTTCTGAAGTTTACTATACAGCGGAAAGGAGCAGCCAAGCATACTAGGACTCAATTTCTTGACTTTAAGAAAGCCGACTTCATAAAAATTAGGGAAGTGCTGGGTAAGATCCCATGGACAGTAATACTAAAAGAAAAGGGAGTTCATGATGGCTGGGAGTTTGTTAAGAGGGAGATAGTAAAAGCACAACTTCAGGCAATACCAATGAGACGGAAACATGGAAGGTGCCTAAAGAAGCCAGGGTGGCTATCTAAAGAATTTTTAACTGAGTTAAGATTAAAAAAGGATGTGTACAAAAAAATGGAAAAGGGGGGAAACCACCAAAGAGGAATTCAAACAAATAGCCAGCACATGTAGACACGAAGTCAGAAAAGCTAAAGCACAGAATGAACTCAGGCTTGCTAGAGAGGTTAAAAGCAACAAAAAAGGCTTTTATGGGTATGTCCGTAGCAAAAGGAAGAACAAAGAAACAGTGGGGTCACTCAGAGGAGAAGATGGTGAAATGCAAACAGGGGACACAGAAAGGGCTGAACTCTTCAATGCCTTCTTTGCCTCAGTCTTCTCCGATAAAGAAAACAATGCCCGACCTGAAGAATTTGGAGCAAATGATTCAGCAGAGGAAACACAGCCCAGAATAACTAAGGAGATAGTAGAAGAATACTTGGCTAGTTTAGATGTATTCAAGTCTCCAGGGCCAGATGAACTGCATCCAAGAGTATTAAAAGAACTGGCAGATGTGATCTCAGAACCACTGGCAGTCATCTTTGAGAATTCCTGGAGAACAGGCGAAGTCCCGGCAGACTGGAGGAGGGCAAATGTTGTCCCTATTTTCAAAAAGGAGAAAAGAGAGGACCCAAATAATTATCGCCCAGTCAGTCTGACATCAATACCAGGGAAGATTCTGGAGCAGATCATTAAGCAAACAGTCTGTGAGCACCTAGAAAGGAATGCTGTGATCACCAATAGTCAGCATGGATTTCTGAAAAATAAGTCATGTCAGACTAACCTGTTCTCGTTTTTTGACAGAATTACAAGCCTGGTAGATGAAGGGAACGCAGTGGATGTAGCCTGCCTTGATTTCAGCAAGGCATTTGACAAGGTGCCCCATGATATTCTTGTAAAGAAGCTGGGTAAAATGTGGTCTTGACTATGCTACCACTCAGTGGATTTGTAACTGGCTGACTAACCGAACCCAAAGGGTGCTCATCAATGGTTCCTCTTCATCCTGGAGAAGAGTGACTAGTGGGGTGCCACAGGGTTCTGTCTTGGGCCCGGTCTTATTCAACATCTTTATTAACGACTTGGATGATGGACTCAAGGGCATCCTGATCAAATTTGCAGATGACACCAAACTGGGAGGGGTGGCTAACACCCCAGAGGACAGGATCACACTTCAAAACGACCTTGACAGATTAGAGAACTGGGCCAAAACAAACAAGATGAACTTTAACAGGGAGAAATGTAAAGTATTGCACTTGGGCAAAAAAATATATGAGAGGCACAAATACAAGATGGGGGACACCTGGCTTGAGAGCAGTACATGTGAAAAGGATCTAGGAGTCTTGGTTGACCACAAACTTGACATGAGCCAACAGTGTGACGCGGCAGCTAAAAAAGCCAATGCAATTCTGGGCTGCATCAATAGGAGTATAGCATCTAGATCAAGGGAAGTAATAGTGCTACTGTATTCTGCTCTGGTCAGACCTCACCTAGAGTACTGTGTCCAGTTCTGGGCACCACAATTCAAGAAGGACACTGACAAACTGGAACGTGTCCAGAGGAGGGCAACCAAAATGGTCAAAGGCCTGGAAACGATGCCTTATGAGGAACGGCTAAGGGAACTGGGCATGTTTAGCCTGGAGAAGAGGAGGTTAAGGGGTGATATGATAGCCATGTTCAAATATATAAAAGGATGTCATATAGAGGAGGGAGAAAGGTTGTTTTCTGCTGCTCCAGAGAAGCGGACACGGAGCAGTGGATCCAAACTACAAGAAAGAAGATTCCACCTAAACATTAGGAAGAACTTCCTGACTGTAAGAGCTGTTCGACAGTGGAATTTGCTGCCAAGGAGTGTGGTGGAGTCTCCTACTTTGGAGGTCTTTAAGCAGAGGCTTGACAACCATATGTCAGGAGTGCTCTGATGGTGTTTCCTGCTTGGCAGGGGTTTGGACTCGATGGCCCTTGTGGTCTATTCCAACTCTATGATTCTATGATTTTATAACCCCTGTATGCATCAGATTTCCAGCAGTCCAGATCCTTGATCCTTTCGACGGACAGACCCCAGTGTGCAGCAGTAGTAGCTGCACAAATGCAGAAAGAATGAGGTGCAAACTTACTGGCCAGCACGCCCAGAAGGGTCATAAACCTTGCTCCCTTCACTCACATCCGAAGGCCCATGAGCCTCAAAAACAGTAGAAGAGATGGAGAGGCCAGGCTGCCTCCCAAATTGCTGGGCCAGCATCTCAAGTTCTGTATTAAACCTAGTCATGGCAGCAGGGTCTGAACCAATATTAGCCATAATTGCAGTCAAGCGATCTAGTGTAAGCTGAGGGACCACAGGGGCTGGAGCTGAATGCAGTGACTGAGATAGACCTCTAATCACCCTCTTAGAAGGGAGAGCAGGACTGGGATTCCTTTTAATAGGCATCTCGATCCCTTCCTTAACCGGGGTGGGGGGGTACTAAATCAACGTTCATGTGACCCACTCCGAGTAAGATGGCGTTCCGGCCAAAACTAGGCAGGGACGAACCTCTCTTTGCAAAGGAACCCAAAATGGCAGCCAGAATGAAAGAAAGGGGTTTCCTGCCCTTAGACAATACTCAACCAGCCTTTACTCAAAAGGGGGACACAGAAATCAGTATTGAAATGGAGAGGGATCTCTCAATGCAGCAAAACTACTCAAAGCACCGAACAAAAGCGCCCAGAGAGCAACAATCGCAAATTGCCCAAAGTCACGTTAGCTAAAAAAACCAAACCCAAAGCTGGTGCTGCAGCCAAATTAGAGGGACACCAGCTGAATGGGCAGATATCAAGGGGCAGCGGCAAGCTCCGCAACCACGAGCACCCAGGGGCTGGAGCCCCCGTGGGGCAAAGCCCTGCAAGAAAGAAGGGAAGGAGAAGGAAGGGAGGGGGAAGAGGACAACTCAAAAGGGGAACAATAAAGAAAGCATTAGCAAAAGGGGAAGAATAACGGAAAGAAATCACCAAGACGATCCGTTTTTAGCCAGTTGCCCCAACCCAAGAGTTGTTCCAGCAATGTCCCTCCAGCCTCCCAGGAGCCTCTTTTAGGAAGGACACAAAGTGGCTTCAAATCAGTGTGAAGGTAAGCACAAATATGCATCCATGAATACAAGGGAATAATAGAAAAATGAAATTAAAGCAACAGTAACAATGTAAACTTTAAAAAATGTACTGCATATTTTGGGTCTATGGACTGCAATAAAGTTTGTTGTTGTTGTTGTTGGTTTTTTTTTGTGTGTGTGTGTGTGTGTAAATAAAAAAACAATACAGTGACATGCATTCCAAATTCTAGCATAATAGGATAGTGGATTTTTACTGTGGCCCTTATTGCTAACATAAAAAATATGTGAGTGCCAAGTCAAAACAAATTTATTTGATTTTTTTAATACCATAAAGAAAAATCATTTTGAGTCACTATTTCCACGAGGGCTAAATATCACAGCTGTAGTCCAATGGCACACAGTGTAAGTCTCTCCAGTGTTTGGGCAATGTCAATGTGGCTGCAATGAACAAATGGCCAATTAATTGTTTCGCTTTTATTTTTGATTTCAACATCCAAGTGTTTTTAGTTTGCTTGGACAAAGGGAAGCAAATGCTTCAGTAAACGGAAAGCCACATGATGATTCCAGACAAATCCACTAAAACAACAAACTTTGTTGAAAAACTTTAAAATATAATACATTTTAAAAATAGAAAACAAATCTTAAATGTATGGGTAACCCTGGAAGGCATTGGGAGAAGGAAAGACATTGCTTTGCTGTCAACTCTGGTAATCTTCAGGCAACATTTGTATGGGGTTTGCAGTTTGATAATCTCTATTGGCAGTCTGGCTCCTTTGTTCTGAAACTAGACCTAAAGAGAAGAACTGAGAGCCTGAACCACTTCCATCATTGTTCAGCATCTGTACAGGATTTGCAGCTGGGTAATTCCCCATTGCATGACTGTTCCCCACTGCACACCAGGGAGTATTACTTCTTGATGCAATGCAGAAGTTACCAGCTGGTGATGGAGGCTGCCTCATCATCTCTCCACCATAATATGGAACTGGGCAGTTGCTTACCTGGGACGTCTCACAAAACCCAGTTCCATCAACAGCAGCTTGCTGGTAATGAACTGGATTCAACTCCTGGGAGTTCTGGTACTGCGAAGTATAGAGGTGCTCTCCTGGTTAACTGTTGCTGAGAGGTGGCTGCCAGAATCCTCCTCCTTAGCTTTCGGGATAATGGAAGTTGTGCAGCTAGTAGCTGCATGTGGATACTTGGGCTGCTCCCTGGACTGTTTCTTGGGCTGCTGCCCAGGCTGCTTCTTGGGCTTCTTCTTCTGTCGCAGTGGCTATAAGGAGCTGTAGCACAGTTCCTGATCATTATTTTGGAACCAGTCCTCTTTCTTCTAGCTCTTCTGTTCTGAAATCAGGTGTGCATGCGATCTTCTTCGACTCCGATGCACCTTGCCTCTCTGGTCTCATATCTGGGGTACACAATATCTTCAAATGCCTTTTTCAGAAGCTAGACATGGACTTCCTTATAAGTGGTCCTTTGTTGCCTCTCTCCTCTGACTTTGGGGTGGCTTCCTTCTTGGTTGGTGCTTTTCATCCTGCAAAAACTTTGTTGAATTGTCTCTTTAAATTTGAAGGTTCATTATTGTTCCACAAGATGTGTATTTCTTTAAAGGCCAGAGCAAATAACGTGACCTAGTTTTACAGCTGTGAAGCAGTATAGCAGGTGCTGTTAAGTTGTGGCAATTAAGCTGTTGGGTGTGGTATATAAAGAGCAGCATGTAGCTTTCTCAGGACCCTGGTGAATGGGTCATACTTATTGATATATTGTAATTTAGTGTAAAAGGAGTTTTTGTTTTTGTTATTAAAACCTAGCAAAAGCTACTTTTGAGTTTCTTGAATGTGTGGTCTCCCTAGCACGCCTTCTGCAGCGCAACTAATCTGCAAATAACCAACACTCCTAAATTGATTTTCCCTTGAAAATGGATACTTGTTCACTCTATTGGCTCAGTCATTTAGTATACCACTAAATATGCAACTTGAGCAGTAAGACTATCCACAGAGGAGGAGCGAAGAGGAAGATGGGTCAAGTAGGGTCAAAGGATTACAGCTTGAATGTTCCATTCAATGTTTCGCAGGTGGGCTGGGAGTCTGATGGCATCTTCCCCCATCCTGATTGCTTGAGGCACTGGGACATGTAATGGTGATGATAAAGTATAAGTTGGTGCAAAACTCACTGGAGGGGTGTATGAAATCCTTTCCTGCCTTGTAGCGGGGGGGGGGGGAGTTCAGCAATTTATGGTGCAGCGGCTCTTGCTGGAAATGACTGCTCTCAATCCAGCTCCTCTGTCTTTGCACCATAGGCTATATTATAGCTTAAGCTCCAAAGTAATATATCCATTAATGTCAAATCATATCAAACATTAATATCAAAATGTGCACTTTGACAACCCTATTTCATATAATTAGATACAGATGGCAAGAGCAGGAACCACACAGAATAATGGTGTCAGACTACAAGGTAAAGTTTTCTGGGGGGGACGACAACAGTATGCATACCCCTAAACATTTTGTGAATCTAAGTTTGGCCTTATTGAGGGGCAGTATTTCAATATGAGTAGGAAAATGAGAATACTACACCTCTGAACAAAACTCTGGGGGGGGGGGGAATCCACAGCTGTAGGAAACAAAACTTTCATCAGATTTTAGTTTTATCCAACATGCACATATTTCAATCTCAGACCCTCCAAGTGTCCCTATTTTCCAGGGAAAGTCAGTCCTGAATTTACAGAAGCTGTTCCAATTTCTGATTTGATCCCAAAATGTCCTGCTTTTCCTTAGGGTGTCCCTATTTTCATCAGAGAAACATTGCAGGATATGGAGTTATCCTACCCTTGAGCCATCTAAAGGCAGTCCTGTATAGGGAGGTTTTTTAATGTTTGATGTTTTATTATGTTTTATATATATTGGAAACCTCCCAGAGCGGCTGGGGCAACCCAGTCAGATGGGCAGAGTATAAATAGTAAAATTATTATTATGGAGTAGGACGTCCCTATTTTCATCGGAGAAATGTTGGAGGGTGTGCAATCTATGTTGAGTAGTTAAAGAGAGTGAAAACCTTCAGTAAATATGTTGTTTTCCTGCAGCTCTGAATTCTCATCTCCTTTTTGTGTTACCATGAGATATATATTTTTCTTGATGTGGGGAGAGGGTACTCATAACTTTTAAATGTAAACCTCTGTGAAAGAGACTGTGTGGTGTGCATCTAAAGGGAAAACACATTGTCCTTGATGACTTGTGATCCTTGAACCCAAAAGAACAGCAATTCATCATGATGGTCTCATTGCACTTTCTTGACTTTACCTGTGCCACTTGTAAACTGTGGATTGCACAGGCTGATCTATGTAGGGAGCTGGCAGTGCTGCTTAGGAGTAGGGCAGTCAACCAGGTGACCTTTCCAGCACCGTACAGCAATGAAATAAATTTCAGCAGCCTATCCTTTTGTGAAACAGAATGACCTGAATATGTTTTATGTGACTTTAATTTGAATCAGGGTATATCTCTCCCCCCCCCCATAATCATACTAGCATTTTGCAAACATATTTCAAGGAATGCTTTCCCACTCTATAATACCTCCAGAAATAAAGGCCTTACATTTGGGAATGATAAAGGTGAAAGAAGACCTGCCTATACGGTAAGATATCCTTTCAGCAAATATGCAGCTGCTGATAAGCAATATAGGTAAATGATATGACAAGGAAGCAAGAGGCTATTATAGTCGGTGCTGTATTATTACCTATCTGGAAGATTTATTTGGCCAATATACTGACACTGAGGAAGCTTGAAATAGTGCAGTGGGCATGCTGCAAAAAATATAGCACAGCGTACGCTTCATTAGTAGAGATGCTCCATTTTACTAGTGGGGATTGCAGAGGGAAGCGAAGCTAATGATTTAAAATGACAAATCTGGTTGGGAGGTAGACCCACTCTGTGCTTGTGATTTGTCACAGCTCCACATGATTGATGGGACCATCTAAAATTAGTGATAAGAGAACCTATAAAAATTTTGGAAGCAGCATTCACATTTTTTACCCTCCAAAATCAAATATATTTTAGATTGCTATGGGTCCTTTCTCATTTGTAGTGTCCTCTGGGTTTTGGTCAGTTTAGAGGCCAAGATCCAAATAATGACTTTAGGCCTCTTTGGTCTAAAATACCTTTTCTATTTTGAATCTTTCACATACACACCCCATGCCGTACCATACATTGCTTTCGAAAATCTCCATTGCAAAAGAATATTGTCATGCATAGTTAGGCACTGCTCTTAAAGAAACACAAGTTCAAAGTACCCCTTAACCATAGGTTCCAAGAGTGCCAAAAGGATTTTCTGATTCTGGTACACTTAATGGGTCCTGGGCCCTCTGGCTCTCAGCCCCACCTGAAATCTATTCACAATAATTCATTTCACAAAGGCAAAACTTGCTGGAGAAGCTGAGTACAAGACAGAGGTGGGGTCTGAACCACAAAGCCACTCCTGCTGCAACCCGTACACCCTACTTCAAACTAAGCTCCTATTTCCCAGACGGGAACTCTTGCCCAAGAAACTAAGTACAAGGTGTATAAGCCCCAAAACACAAAACCATGCCTTTTAACCCCCAGTCTTCTGCTGCAAACCAGACAGCCATTTCACAGAGAGCAAGCAAATTAATTTCTTTAAATCACCTCTGAATAAAATCTTCTAAGATCAGCAATTCCCCCAAATGAAACAGAAAACAACAGAACAGTTCAACAAGGCTTCTGATATTAGTGCTGCACAAAATAATTATTCTGCTTTCTTTCTTTCTTTAACCGTTGTCCTTCAGTTAACAATAAAATAAATTACACTAGAAAATTATCATCAAGGCGAGAGAAAATTCCAGTGAAATTCTCATGGGTCAGGTGGCAGGTTTTTTGTTGCATTTACCATTATTTCAAGGTGGTTTGGGGTTTTTGTAAATGCTCTTTCATTCATTTGACAAATATTATGATGTCCTTGGCTAGGCATTCTTGTAAGCTCAGGAATTCATAGGGGCTGCCTACCATGTTCCTGACAACTGTTTACATACTTATTTTAAGTGGAGGTCTTTTTACTTCGAAAGATGATTTTAAAAGGTAAAGGGAATTTTTGTCCTTAAACACTTCCTGGCTTCCATGCTTCAATTAAAATCCAGGGGTCACTTCTCTCTTTGGACTTTTTCAGATCAGGAAGCATGGGCAACAATTAAGGATGCAACGCTCTGGAAAAACTTTTTTTGGGGGGGAGAACAAACACTACTCCTCAGCTCTCTTGTAAGCTCAACCCAACACTAAGGCCCCATACACACTATATATTGAAACCAGTATTACACCAGTTCAATCAGGCATGGTTTCCCCCAGAGAATCCTGGGAACTCTTAGAATGGGGTGTAATGCCCATGAAAGCTGAAACTCTTAGACTAGCCATGCTTTTCTGGTTAAAAACTATTTTTAAGCAGGTATCAGATTTTCTCCTGACAATTTTGGAAGAGATGGACCCAAACTCATGGAGGCATGAAATACAGTCACCTGCCATGAGTTTGGGGTTCTCTACTTTTCTTTTGATGCAAGGTTTTGAGAGAGCTGAAGAATGAATACTTCAAAAGCTTAGGGACTTTAAGATGCAATCACGAGCTGCTGTAATCAAGACTTGTCAATCCAGTAATTTGTATGCTTCCTTTATTCCATTGAACTTATCTCTTTCAAGATATCTGGTAGACCTACCAAACGTTAAAATGAGGGTAGCCTTCACACAGGCAAGATTAAATGTCCTTCCACTAGCAGATTGAATGGGCTGGAACAAAGGAATTCCTGAGAAGGAGAGAGTTTGTGGTTGCAACTCTGTGTCCATAGAAGATACAACTCATGCACACCTTGAATACCCTTTTTATAATGATCTTAGAAATAACTATATTTACCAATTGGAAGGTCATCCCTAGAAAGACTTTTTTTTTTTTTTTGCTGTCCAATGTAGAGACGTACACATCCTTCAGAATATCAAATTTTCTTGCTAAGGCTCTACAAATCCATTGTATTAAACTTAAAGGGGGTTATGGGAAATATAAATCTTTGTTGTTGTTGTTGTTGTTGTTGTCGTCATCATTTTCATATGTATAGTGGCTGTCTGCTAAAACACAATAAACTGACTTGACATCTTTGCTGATGTATGCTTACCAGAAATGGCTTCATGTTGGGGGAAGTGGAGGGATGAGAGAGTTGCCGATTTGGGCCTCCACCACCACCACCTTTGCTGCTGCTCCTGGGAGTCACAGACGTCAGGGTGGTGGGGGAAGAGGGAAGACTATTGTGCTGGGTCCAAAGGAGGGAGCCAGGCCAGCCGGCCGGCTGAGAAATAGCGGCGGCACCAGCAGCAGTAGTGGGGGGGGGGAGCCAATGGGGACACCGCCACCACCACCACTACTGTCCCTGTTGAGGGAGGCTGTGACTCTTCAGCCTGGTGGGCCCCTAGCCATACATGCCAAGTAAAAACAAGAAGGAGGCTGCTTTATGCTGAGTTAGACCATTAGCCCAAGTAGCTCAGTATAGTCCCCACTGACTGGTAGTGGGTCTCCAGGCAGGGGGTCTCTCTCAGCCTATTTGGAGATCATTACCTGTAATATATGTGCATTCTTCTTCTTCTTGTCTCCTGCTGCCACTTCTCACCAAACATTTATTTGCTAAACTTACTTGTTGTGAGTTTAAACTAGAATAATTCCATGTATATCACCTTTAGCTCATTCGAGCAAAAAATAGAATACAAATTAGACACATATATAGATGCTGAAACTACTGGCCTAATTATCTGAATGAGAAGAGGCTCATGCAAGATAATTGGTTTGTTGGACATGGAACTGTGGGTGTAACAGTTCAAGTTTTAGGATTCATTCTGGAAACTACCTATTTCTTATTGTACTTATTCTGGAATTAGATTGTTGTATTGAACCTAGGAGGAATGATGGAATCATGGATATATCTGTGCATTTAAAAAACATTTGAGAGGCTGTCTGGAGTAAGAAAAGTCTAATTGAATAAATGAAATTAGAACTCTGAGGATGAGTTCAAAGAGTCTTCGAAAGAAAATTAAACCCAGTGCTGACATGTCCTTCTGTTGTGCATGCAAATAAGTATTTTGGTATAGTAATTCCATATCTATAAGAGACAATGGTGACACATTAGAGTATAGGATCAGGAGGGTGATATTAAATTGCCTCCCTTTCAAAAAGTACCATGGAATTAGCCAAGTTTTGCAAATTTTCATTTAAATAGTATTAGACACACATTTTAAAATAGCAAAGTCTGTTCACTGCATGCAACTGATTAAATGGAAAATATAAATCCTTTTGAGCCATATTTGAGGGGGTTTCTTTTTACACAATTGTGGCACATCATTAGTCCACTACTGCTCTCAGAAATTCACAGAAAAACACAGACAGTTGGAATCAACAGACTGGAACCAGATTCTAGGGTAAACAAGATCTTAATATTTCCTTTTGTCAGCCGCTGTTTCTTAAAGTTGTGTCAGCAAAACTGTTATTTTCTTTCATAAAGGAGATCTGCACAACAAATATAAACTAGCTTAATAGTACACTACTAGCTCCCAATCTAAGATCTGAAAACTTCCTAAATACAGACAGACAGACAGACAGACAGACAGACAGACAGACTCTGTGTTGCAACTTTTGACACTTTCATATTATTGGAACTGCAGGGTTTGTCTGTCTGTCTGTCTGTCTGTCTGTATACTGCCCTTCATCCAAAGATCACAGGGCACTTCACAACATAAAAATACAAAATGAAAACACAAAAGACATTAAAAAAACAAAAACAAACCAACAACCCATGTATCATAAACACATTTTAAAGGCCATTGAATGTTAATCAGCCAAAGACCTTGTTACAGAGAAACAATTTTACCTGGTTCCTGAAGATATGTAATGAAGGTGCCAGGTTAGTCTCCCTGGATGGAGCATTCCACAAAAGGGGAGCCACCACAGAAAAGCCCCGTTCTTGCGTTGCCACCCTCCAGACCTGTCGCAGAGGAGGCACACAAAGAAGGGCCTCAGATGATGAGCACAAGGTCTGGGTCAGTTTATATAGGGAGCAGCAGTCCTTGAGGTATTATGGTTCTGAGCCATTTAAGGCTTTATAGGTCAAAACCAGCACTTTGAATTGGGCCTGGAAGCTAACTGGCAGCCTGTGCACTCAGGCCAGTATTGGTGTAATATATTCAAAATATATTGCCTCATTGAGCAACCTGGCCACTGAATTCTGCACCAGCTGAAGTTTCTGAACGTCTTTAGAGACTGCACCACTTAGAACACATCACTTATAACCTAGATGTTATCAGAGCAGATATGTGTGCAGCTGGGCTGCCAGTTGAAGCTGATGGAAGGCACTCTGCACCACTGAGGCCACCTGAGCCTCAAATGACAGCAAAGGATCCAGGAGTAAGCCCAAGCGACAGACCCCCTCCTTCAGAGGGAGTGTAACTTCGTCAAGAGCAGGCACCCTCCCATTCATCTGGTCTAGGGAACCATCCACGAACAATGCCTTAGTCTCATTATCTGGATTGAGCCTCAGTTTGTTGACTCTCACCTGGCCCATTATTGAGGCAAGACAACAGTCCAGCACATCCATTGCCTCACCTGCAGCTTTAAAGGAGTAGAGCTGTGTGTCATGAACATATTGCAGAAGCATAGAAGCCACCCACCATTTCTTCTCCTAGTCCTCCTCCCCCATTCACAAAAATAAATGTAAATGAATAAGTTTAAAAATAGATATTATAGAAATATACTCACACCACGCCTCTCCCTTAACATTTTTTAAAAGGTACTCAAACAAGCAACCACACTATTCTCCTGGCAAAGAATGAGATTTGAGGTATGCCTAAGGAAACAGCTTCCAGCCTGCAGAGACTGTGCTTCAAGTCAGTCCTGCTAGACCAAGTCTGAGACTCTTGTTGGCCCTCATAACTACAGAGGGCTGGAAGTAGTTCCCAGAAGCCTTGCCAGAAGGGGATGGGAAAGAAGGAAAGTTTCTGTAGTTTCCTGTTGTCATCATTGGAATTACCCACAGGAGAAGGGGGAGGGACAGTAGAAAAAGGAGAAAATTGTGTCTAAGCAGCAGCAAAGGGAGACAATTGCACCTAAAAGAACCAAATTAGGGTAATATTCTTACAATTAAAGCAGAAAAAAGCCCTCTCCCCCTCACCTTTTCAGCTGAAATTAAAAATGTAGCCATTCAGAATAGTCCTCAGAAAGCAGATTTAGTGGGTGTTCTTTTTCATACTGATGAAAGAGCATGTGTGTCCCTTCATTCATTTAACAAAAAATGATTGTGTACACGCACACAATTTTTCGGTTTTCATGTGAGGCCAAGTTAGACCACCGGTAGATAGACCAGAAACGTTGCTTTTGCCAATTCATCTTCACTCACTCTTTCTTCATTCAACCTGTCAGACGTTACTGGGAAACAAAGGCAACGCTGGAGCATGACAAATAGATCCTGTGATTGGTTCCAACATGCCACAAAAAGTAGAACAAAATATCTTAATGTTTTCCTCTTTCCCTTCACCCTTCATTCAGCAGAGACTTACTGTCATTTGTAGAGGTCACTGGCCTGTAGAGCATCCAGGGGAAGTGGGGAACTTTTCCCTGATTCTTCAAGTGTGACTTGAAAAGGCTGTAATATTTAAAGAGGAGGCATATCTGCACCACACATGTAGACTGGTTAATAGACATTTCTTCTCCCTGGGGAACCTTGGAAATTGTAGTTTTGTCATGTCTCTTCAGAATCTCTAAAAGAGAATTCTCGCCCGCCCTTTTCATCAAGGCACAGTTCCCAGGATTTTGTGTGGTGGGGGGGGGGTCATATCAGTTATTGGTTTTATTACTCATAAAACCAATGTAAGGTCTCTTCCAGAGTGTCACCATTTGGGGGTGGGATTCCACTACAGAGAAGCAAATTGAGGTTGTGCAATATTTGATTTGGAGGTTTTACACAACAAAACCATTTCTCCGAAAGATCATACTTTCTGCAGTAAGGAAAGTGATGGGGAAATTCACTACCTAGAAAGGGTGTGGTAATGTTGGATCCATCATCGAAACTCCATACTAACAAATCAGAAAAAAATCCTTGGTAAATGCCAAAATTCTTCTAACCTCGCTGCACACAAATCAGGATAAATGCTCATCTTAAGAGTGCCATACTATAAATGTCTGCTCAGAAGTAAGTCCAATTTAGTTCAATGGGGTTTATTCCCAGGAAAAGATGTATAGGATTGCAGCTTCAGTGTCTGTTAGCGATGATAGTTTTGTTGTTGTTGTCCAGTATATATGTGTGATATCAGGGAGGACACCAGAGTCAAGATTTGACTCTTCTTAGCCCCAAGTCTATATTTTTAGCATATTGTTAAATGTGCTACATATTGTTATAGATTTGGGAGAGGGACCCCCCTAAATCCTAGAAATTAATAAATGGTGGGATTTTGATGATTTGGGATGTGAAGGTAGAAATACAAACTGCAGAGGAATTCCTGGGCTAGCCTATGCAAAACAACCTGGCCAAGCGAGGGCCAACAAGGAACAACAGAGGGTCATTGAGGGCCACTGGAAATGCAAGAGAACTGTCCTTCCCCCATGCCCTGAGGTGTGAACAGAGACAGGGGTTTGGAAGGTTGCCGGAGTAACTGTGTGTTTGAGATGACAGGAAAAAAGAGTCTGGTAGCAAGGGGTTCTGGG
This sequence comes from Podarcis bocagei, assembly GCF_964188305.1. NCBI lineage: Eukaryota > Metazoa > Chordata > Lepidosauria > Squamata > Lacertidae > Podarcis > Podarcis bocagei. The sequence continues at coordinate 2,820,824 of NC_138137.1, forward strand.
AAGGAGAAGGAGGAAGAGAGGCTGGGATCTATTTGGGGGCAGGCTGGCTGCAGAGCTGGCTGGGAGAGATGCCTTGGACTCCAGGGCTGCACTGCTGTAGGGGACAACCCCTCTCGAAGGGACCAAGCTGTGACATCTGGACTCTCTCCATGCAGACGGAAGGTGTAAATAGGTGAATAAACTATATTTCTTGAAGCTAGGACAGTCTCTGCTATGTCTCAGTTCTCCAAAGGAGCACAGACCCTGGGGAGTGGCTGGAGCCCCCGGGGTCTTCCTACCTCTCGGCAGAGAGAGGGGGAGGCACCCAACTTACGCCTTTGTGAAGCCTTTCATCTCTTTGTTCTAAAAGTAACTACAGAAACGGGAAGGAAAAAGGGATATGCTTAAAATTATACTCCCACTAAATTGCAGAGAGTGTGGGAGATGCAGCTAAAGGAAGATAAACTGTCATGTAGACATAGATAAGGTTCATGAAGCTTGACATCATAGTCTAAAGGGTATGACAGGTTTTCTGACCCAAATGTTTTATAGCGCAGGTCCACAGCCATAATTTACTGTAGTTCCAAAGGTGATCAGGCAGAGCAGTGAGCAATATAAAAACCAATAAATTGTTTGATAATGTCTTTGCTAGGGTAAAGGAGAATTTTGATTCCATTTGCATTTAAAGCCAAATTTAACAACTCCGCATTTTCTGAAACAATATGAAAAGTGAAAATGAGTCATCCTTCAAAATTCACACATCTGAATGTTGTGATAGCTTTCACCATCCAACCAAAAAACATTTACAAAAATGCATATATATGGGGAACGTGTACATATGCATGTGCAGGGGAAAGAAGACAAATATACATCATATTGGGGGAAATTGCTTATGTGTATGTTAGTCAAAACAGCACACAGAAGTGTGTTAATTGGGGGGGGGACACACTAAAATCCTGAAGAATTTTGTGGGAATTAAAAAATGAATTTATTGTGTATAGACAAAGGCCTTTACAATGAACAGCAGAGGGCAAGAGCAAGGCTGTCCTCCGAAATCAATTTTTTTTTGCAGAAATGCGGAAAACTGAATTTAAGCTTGGGGAAATGAGAAACTGAGAGAAACAAATTCTTCCATCTGAAGAAGTGTGCATGCACACGAAAGCTCATACCAAGAACAAACTTAGCTGGTCTCTAAGGTGCTACTGGACAATTTTTTTATTTCATATATATATTTATTCCATCCCTAGTCAGTAGCGTAGCATGAGTTGTTGGTGCCTGGGGTGGGGCAAGTGTTGCGCCCTCCTGGTGGACTGGGCAGCTGGGGGGAGGCGTGTGCGAGGGGGGGCTCTTCCCCACCTCCCTCCCTCCTCAGTGAGTGGTGGTGCCCCCTCCCCTCCCAGTGGTGAGGCACAGCGCTGGGGACACACTGGTAGGCACCCATGCTGGGAGAGCTGGGGGTTGCCTTCGTGCACCCCACTGTTGCCCACTAGCCATGGCCCCCACTACTGGTGAAGTCAGCACCAGGAACACTGCATGGAGGTGCCATAGCTCCGCTTACAGCAACCGCTGCGACCCTGGCTCAGCTTCCACCGCAGCCTCCCCCTCCCCCCCCCCACCTCATGGGAGCAGATCCTTCCAAACAGTTCTGTAAATTAAAAGTTCCTAGTTAATCACAGGAAGGATCCAAGCAAAACAGCATACTTGCTGTACCAAGCAAAACAGTATACAATCAGCAATACCTGGCTGTGAATGTGTCCTTGCGCCTAGATTAAAGCACCTGTGTCACAGAAAGGATAATCCAGAAGTTACTCATTCCTGAACACAATAAGTATAGAGAGAGTAAAAGTGTTGTAAAACTGAAGTTAAAAACAACTGTAAGCAGGAACAAAGCATTCTGCCAGAAAGCAATACTCCAGAGACGGGGAGAAAGCAATGCTCCACAGTAAAAACCATCAACTGCAGGAGTGAAAAATGCATACCATGCACTGAAGAATCAGGGGAATGATTTGATTTGAAAAGTTAATGTGAGTACTGAGGAAAAGAAAGCAATTTTGGACACATTGCAGAAGGATGACCACATAGGGGGAAATAACAGAGTCTTGCAGCACATAAGACTAACACAGCAATCCATACTATAGGAAGCCACCAGCTCAAAAACCATTTCATCCAAACCCCACTCAGCAACAGCTAGGAGTGGAAAGCACCCAAGGAGAAGTGGAGGCCACATACATGCCCATGGCACCCATAACAATACCTTTGCCACCATCTAATATGGACACCCCCTACCCAAACCATGCATATCCCACACGCTCTGCCTCTTGCAAGTTCAAGGCATTGACCATACGCACTTCTGAGGAAGTCATGTTTACGAAAAGACTTTCAATAGTACTTTGGTGTTTCACAGCTGACCATATAAATCTTGGTCTGATCAGGAGCAGGTACTTATGCAGTCTGAATTTGCATATCCCTTGGTACATGTCCTTTTCACATAAAAAAGAAGTTAGTATTTTATTAGAACTCTATCTTTCTTGTCTCAGAACTATAATAATCTTTAATCCCTTGCTTCCAAAATGGTTATAAACTGTGGTGTGTTGCTGGAGTTGCCCATTAAATCTGGATGTTAAACATCAACTAACTTGGAACAGCTCTGAGAAAAAGATGATATGAGCAAAACTGAGCTCTATTCATATTTTATATTAAAATGAAATATTTCCAGATGAATTATGCCAAACATTAGCCCATCTGAAGGTTCTCAAAAATCAGGACACTCAACTGCCCTTTGTAAAAGCACTGTGCTCTGAAGGCACCCTGATGCAATGATGGAAGAGTTGCATCTAAGAACAGAACAATTTTCTGATGAACACACAGTCCTATGCCTTATGAAATAGCAGGGATTAGGCTAGGAGAGAGGAAATTTCAGTTAGATCTCTTATGTATTTAACTCTAAAAAATAGTAAGAATGGGAAAAGCATGTAATTATGGTGTTACAAACAGTGATAGGTTGGAACTGGCAAAAGCAGGTAAGATCCAACTGTATTGTAGCATCAATGTGCTGATTTTCTATTCATTTACTTCTGATTTATGCTGGTTGTACTGTGTCAGAATGAAGCCTACAGTAACATGATCTGTGAGAGATGATTTAAAATATCTTGACAAATGCTCAGGAGTGTATTAATAATTTAAAAACATATCTTTCTTCTCTCTCTTTGTTTCCCAGGCTTACTGAGCCTGAAACTCGCAGACTTCCAACATGCTTTTGGAACAGACTGGTTTTAGCATAGATCTTCCATGGCCATAAAAGCCAAGCATAACACCTGCACCCCACATTCCTGCATGCTGTGCAGTACATGGGAAGGTGCCCTAGCCTCACAGAGTCCTGGCAGGGAGGGAGATAGATAACACACCTGACTCATTTTCTCTCTCTCACACACACACACACACCTGCAGAGTTTTCAAGGAGCACTGCCCCAGCTGTCCTACTCTGGAAGATTGTTGCTGTAGGGCAGACATCCCCAAACTCGGCCCTCCATATGTTTTGGGACTACAACTCCCATCATCCCTAGCTAACAGGACCAGTGGTTAGGGATGATGGGAATTGTAGTCTCAAAACATCTGGAGGGCCGAGTTTGGGGATGCCTGCTGTAGGGCTGGGTAATGCCCACCCTTTCCTTGGTGCCATGCTGTTTTTGTTGTGGCGGAGGCCTCCTTAGGGAAAGTGCACCTCGGTTTAAGAACGGTTTCGGTTTAAGAATGGATTTCTGGAATCAATTAAGTTTGTAAACCAAGGTACCACTGTACATATATATCTCTATGTTTTCAGCTGTTCTTATTTTTTCCTGTAAGCCGCCCTGATTCCCTGTCACGGGAAAGGTGGGGTATAAATAAATAAACAAACACCAGCAAAAACAGCCTTTGGCCCCCAATGCCCTGGCAGAATCCTGAGGAGGGAGGGAGGTAACACTTGTGGCTCATTTTCTGACAGCCAGTTGCAGACTCTTTAATGCCTAGTGTCACATGTGATGAGCCACAAGCCGTGGGCTGTCACAGACCAAAGGCTCCAAAGGCTCCTCCTTCAAGGCTACGATGCAGACCAGGAGTCTTTGGGGACAGCCCTTCATTACTGCAAGGAGCATTAAGGCGCCACCCCTTTTCTTTTATTCTTAATGTGTATTTATGGGAGAGCTGGCAGGGAGTGATTGATGGAGGAACCTTGGGAAAGCGGAGGAGCTCCTGTAGGGAGGCTGTGCTTGACGCCAAGACGTCTTCTGGTGAGGGCTGAAATTAAGGGACAGCAACTTAGGTAGGAAAAAGCTGTTAATGAGGAAGGAGAACTAGGAATTGAAACCAAACATTTTGGGGAACCCAGAAACTACTCAGAATACACTGAAATTAAGGAAGGGGGACCTGGACCACAATGGGTATTTTTTATATTAAAAAATCCCAACCCTCTGCCCCCTTGTATATTTGGTCAGGAGCTCAGGTCCTTTAGAAAGTGATTGAAGAGATGGCAACCTGCATCACACTTAAAGGTGCCAATGCTCTGTTCTGGTGAGTTCTCTCAGGAAGAAAAAGCACAGCCCCATATCAGATTCCATACCCACTTTTCTGGCACTGCTACTTGCAGCCATTACTCAGTTCTACAGAAAGAGAAACGTTATTGTATCTGTTTCACAAAACAGTTACATGCTCTCTGTATGTTTCCAGTGCAGCTGCTATCTGCTTGTGATCCTCTATGGTTAAACGGATTGCACTGGCTGATCAGCAGAAGTGCTGCTGGGCTAACGGCCATGCAATACATGGCAGTGGGCTCATCGTGTCTTCCTGGGCTTAGTTGACCATCTGCAATCCACTGTCTGTATTTTGCAATACACAATTTGCATTAGACATCAAAAAATAAATTGGTATTGCTTATATATATATATATATATATATATATATATATATATATATATATATATATATATATATATGTAGGTTTTGGTGTCTTCGGGTGTCTTCCCGTGTAAGAGTTGGGGTGTCTAGGCGACGTTTCGACGAGGTCTCACTCGTCATCTTCAGGCTGGTGCTTTCGGCTTCTTGTTACTAGAACAGAGCAGGATCTCAGTGTTTGAGTTCCTATAAATACTGTTGAGGGGGTGTGGTGTATAGCCTCCAACGTTCTGGGCAGATAGGAAGTTCCTAGGTTAATGTGCCTTTTCTTCTTTTGTTCATTAATTACTTGAGGGATATCTTGAGTGATTACTTGAGTGATATTCTGAGTACCACTTAGGAGGGTCATTAGGTGTGGATTAGTTGCTAAAGCTTTCGTGTCTTGACCTCTTGACCTTGTGAAGAGTTTTTCTGAGAAGATGGCTGTACTGCACTTAGTTGTGCTCTGGCTTGGCTTCGTGTATAGGGGCGAGCTGTGGTTTTGTGCCCTGTGCCAGCCAGATCTGTGTAGGGATTGCAGGGGGGTGCAGCATCCGGAGGTGCCACTATGGTTTGGCTACTGGATGGTGTCTGTAATTTATCTGTGGAGAGGGTCTGGGTTTGGGTCTGGTGTGGTTGATTGGAGATGGCGTTCTGTGTGCCTCTGGTTCTGGTGTCGGTTTTTGTGGGGAGGGCTAATTTCCAGATGTCTGGCAGGCGGGACGTGTCGTCACGCTTGTTCATGTTGTGAGGGTGTTTCTCTATCTCGATGGCTTCCATGATTATTCTCTTGTGGTGATGTTCCATGTTAAAGAGCAATTTGGAATCTGCAAAATTAATTTCGTGTCCTGTTTCTTTCATGTGTTGGTAAAGAGAGGAAGTTTTTTCTTCTTTTTTGACGGCATTCTTGTGTTCTGCGATACGTGCATTTATTCGTCTGTTTGTTTGTCCAATGTACGTGGCTGGGCAGACTTTGCAGGGTATTTCATAGACCCCTTGGTTTTCTAACTGGATTTTATCTTTTGGGTTTCTGAGGATATTGGCTATTTTTTGGTTGGTGCAAAAGGCTGTTTTGATATTGTGTTTATGGAGGATTTTGCTAATTTTATCTGTAGTGCCCTTGATATAAGGAAGGAGGGCCATGCCATTGTTTTCTTCTGTGTCTTGGTTTTTGGGGGGTGTTTCTTTTTGGATTAGCTTCGTAACCCTGTTTTGCTGGTATCCGTTGGCGATTAACACATTTGAGAGATTCTGTAACTCAGTTGTCAAGTGGTCTTTGTCAGCCAGGCGTTTGGTTCTGGAGATGAGAGTCTTGGCTACGGAGTTTATTTGTGCAGGGTGGTGGTGTGATTGTGCATGTAAGTAGCGGTTGGTGTGTGTTTTTTTCCGGTAGATAGTGTGTCCTAGGGAGCCATCAGGTTTTTTGTAGATTAGGACGTCAAGGAAGGGAAGTTGGTTGTTGGCTTCTATTTCCATAGTGAATTGTATTTTGGGGTGTAGGCTGTTGAGATGTGTGAGGAAGCTATCTAGTTTTTCCTTCCCGTGTGGCCAAATTACAAAGGTGTCGTCAACATATCTGAGCCAAAGTTTGGGTTTGTGTTCTGACTTGTCTAAAGCATTGGTTTCAAAGTGTTCCATGTACAGATTTGCGATGACCGGTGAGAGGGGTGATCCCATAGGTGCTCCTTCTATCTGTTTGTATCTTTGTCCATTGTGGATGAAGTACGTGTTGGTTAGGCAGTGGTTGGTCAGGTCCAGGATGTATTCGGGGGGATTGTATTTGTTTTGAATGGCTGTCAAGGCTTCATTAATGGGCACTTGTGTGAAGAGAGATACAACATCGAAGCTCACAAGTAGGTCGTCGGGATGTAGGTTTTGCTTCTTTATTGTTTCTATGAACTGGAAGGAGTTTGTAACGTGTGAAGCGATAGATTCTGCATAGGGCTGAAGTTGCTTAGCGAGAAATTTAGCGAGATTTTGTAGAGGTGAGCCTATGGAGCTGACTATTGGTCTGAGTGGTGTTCCTTCTTTGTGTATCTTGGGGAGACCGTAGAGTTTGGGGCATCTGGATGATTTTTCTCTGGGGATGATTCTTAGCTGGATTTCTTCACTGATAGGAGAGGCTTTTATTTTGGATTTGGTGGTTTTTTCCAGATAGGTGGTGGGATCTGTTTTTATAGGTTGGTAGGTAGGGTCTTGGAGTAGATTTGATAGTTTTGCTTGGTAGTCCGATGTGTTCATCACAACAGTGGCATTACCTTTGTCTGCTGGGAGAATGATTATGTTGTTGTCTTTCCTCAGGTTGGTGAGTGCTTTCTGTTCTTCTTTGTGTAAATTGCTTCTGGGTGGTTTGCTGGAGCAGAGGATGTTGGTGACTTCAAGTCTGATTTTATTGGCTTCATCTGGGTTGATTTTGGTTAGGCTAGCTTCGACTCCGCATATGATGTTTTCCGTGGGGATGCGTCTCGGGGCGACTGCAAAGTTGAAACCTTTGGAGAGTACTTTGGTTTCAGTTGAGGTGAGGATCCTGTCTGATATGTTATGTACTGTTTGTTTCATGGGTTGTTGTGGAGGGTGGCTGGGCTTCTGGCGTTTCTCTAGTTTGTGGAGTTTGTTGGTGTGTATGTCTGTCTTATGTGAGGACTCTGTTTCAGCTCTCCAAACGGCTAGTTGTTTGCATTTGTCCCAGAGTGCAGGGTGGATTTTGTTACAGAGTTTGAGGTGAAGAGTGAGCAGATCTTTGTTGGTTTGGTTTAGTAGGTATCTTTTCTTATGTAGTTCGTTTCTGATTAGGGATAGTTCAGTTCGTTTCAGGATCCTTTCGGTAGCTGGGGTTTTAGAGTGGAATTTAAGTTGGAAGCATGTGGGAATTAAGTTGTTGTCTCGGCAGTTGCGTAGGAACAAGAGATCACATAAGATGGTGGCTCTTCGGATTTCTAGTTTCTCGTAGGTTCTTGTCAGCTGGAAGGTTTCCTCCCCGTAGAGGTGAGATATTTGCTTTCGTAGATTTTCACGGGTACAGGAATGTAGGTTTTGGTGTCTTCGGGTGTCTTCCCGTGTAAGAGTTGGGGTGTCTAGGCGACGTTTCGACGAGGTCTCACTCGTCATCTTCAGGCTGGTGCTTTCGGCTTCTTGTTACTAGAACAGAGCAGGATCTCAGTGTTTGAGTTCCTATAAATACTGTTGAGGGGGTGTGGTGTATAGCCTCCAACGTTCTGGGCAGATAGGAAGTTCCTAGGTTAATGTGCCTTTTCTTCTTTTGTTCATTAATTACTTGAGGGATATCTTGAGTGATTACTTGAGTGATATTCTGAGTACCACTTAGGAGGGTCATTAGGTGTGGATTAGTTGCTAAAGCTTTCGTGTCTTGACCTCTTGACCTTGTGAAGAGTTTTTCTGAGAAGATGGCTGTACTGCACTTAGTTGTGCTCTGGCTTGGCTTCGTGTATAGGGGCGAGCTGTGGTTTTGTGCCCTGTGCCAGCCAGATCTGTGTAGGGATTGCAGGGGGGTGCAGCATCCGGAGGTGCCACTATGGTTTGGCTACTGGATGGTGTCTGTAATTTATCTGTGGAGAGGGTCTGGGTTTGGGTCTGGTGTGGTTGATTGGAGATGGCGTTCTGTGTGCCTCTGGTTCTGGTGTCGGTTTTTGTGGGGAGGGCTAATTTCCAGATGTCTGGCAGGCGGGACGTGTCGTCACGCTTGTTCATGTTGTGAGGGTGTTTCTCTATCTCGATGGCTTCCATGATTATTCTCTTGTGGTGATGTTCCATGTTAAAGAGCAATTTGGAATCTGCAAAATTAATTTCGTGTCCTGTTTCTTTCATGTGTTGGTAAAGAGAGGAACTTCCTCTCTTTACCAACACATGAAAGAAACAGGACACGAAATTAATTTTGCAGATTCCAAATTGCTCTTTAACATGGAACATCACCACAAGAGAATAATCATGGAAGCCATCGAGATAGAGAAACACCCTCACAACATGAACAAGCGTGACGACACGTCCCGCCTGCCAGACATCTGGAAATTAGCCCTCCCCACAAAAACCGACACCAGAACCAGAGGCACACAGAACGCCATCTCCAATCAACCACACCAGACCCAAACCCAGACCCTCTCCACAGATAAATTACAGACACCATCCAGTAGCCAAACCATAGTGGCACCTCCGGATGCTGCACCCCCCTGCAATCCCTACACAGATCTGGCTGGCACAGGGCACAAAACCACAGCTCGCCCCTATACACGAAGCCAAGCCAGAGCACAACTAAGTGCAGTACAGCCATCTTCTCAGAAAAACTCTTCACAAGGTCAAGAGGTCAAGACACGAAAGCTTTAGCAACTAATCCACACCTAATGACCCTCCTAAGTGGTACTCAGAATATCACTCAAGTAATCACTCAAGATATCCCTCAAGTAATTAATGAACAAAAGAAGAAAAGGCACATTAACCTAGGAACTTCCTATCTGCCCAGAACGTTGGAGGCTATACACCACACCCCCTCAACAGTATTTATAGGAACTCAAACACTGAGATCCTGCTCTGTTCTAGTAACAAGAAGCCGAAAGCACCAGCCTGAAGATGACGAGTGAGACCTCGTCGAAACGTCGCCTAGACACCCCAACTCTTACACGGGAAGACACCCGAAGACACCAAAACCTACATTCCTGTACCCGTGAAAATCTACGAAAGCAAATATCTCACCTCTACGGGGAGGAAACCTTCCAGCTGACAAGAACCTACGAGAAACTAGAAATCCGAAGAGCCACCATCTTATGTGATCTCTTGTTCCTACGCAACTGCCGAGACAACAACTTAATTCCCACATGCTTCCAACTTAAATTCCACTCTAAAACCCCAGCTACCGAAAGGATCCTGAAACGAACTGAACTATCCCTAATCAGAAACGAACTACATAAGAAAAGATACCTACTAAACCAAACCAACAAAGATCTGCTCACTCTTCACCTCAAACTCTGTAACAAAATCCACCCTGCACTCTGGGACAAATGCAAACAACTAGCCGTTTGGAGAGCTGAAACAGAGTCCTCACATAAGACAGACATACACACCAACAAACTCCACAAACTAGAGAAACGCCAGAAGCCCAGCCACCCTCCACAACAACCCATGAAACAAACAGTACATAACATATCAGACAGGATCCTCACCTCAACTGAAACCAAAGTACTCTCCAAAGGTTTCAACTTTGCAGTCGCCCCGAGACGCATCCCCACGGAAAACATCATATGCGGAGTCGAAGCTAGCCTAACCAAAATCAACCCAGATGAAGCCAATAAAATCAGACTTGAAGTCACCAACATCCTCTGCTCCAGCAAACCACCCAGAAGCAATTTACACAAAGAAGAACAGAAAGCACTCACCAACCTGAGGAAAGACAACAACATAATCATTCTCCCAGCAGACAAAGGTAATGCCACTGTTGTGATGAACACATCGGACTACCAAGCAAAACTATCAAATCTACTCCAAGACCCTACCTACCAACCTATAAAAACAGATCCCACCACCTATCTGGAAAAAACCACCAAATCCAAAATAAAAGCCTCTCCTATCAGTGAAGAAATCCAGCTAAGAATCATCCCCAGAGAAAAATCATCCAGATGCCCCAAACTCTACGGTCTCCCCAAGATACACAAAGAAGGAACACCACTCAGACCAATAGTCAGCTCCATAGGCTCACCTCTACAAAATCTCGCTAAATTTCTCGCTAAGCAACTTCAGCCCTATGCAGAATCTATCGCTTCACACGTTACAAACTCCTTCCAGTTCATAGAAACAATAAAGAAGCAAAACCTACATCCCGACGACCTACTTGTGAGCTTCGATGTTGTATCTCTCTTCACACAAGTGCCCATTAATGAAGCCTTGACAGCCATTCAAAACAAATACAATCCCCCCGAATACATCCTGGACCTGACCAACCACTGCCTAACCAACACGTACTTCATCCACAATGGACAAAGATACAAACAGATAGAAGGAGCACCTATGGGATCACCCCTCTCACCGGTCATCGCAAATCTGTACATGGAACACTTTGAAACCAATGCTTTAGACAAGTCAGAACACAAACCCAAACTTTGGCTCAGATATGTTGACGACACCTTTGTAATTTGGCCACACGGGAAGGAAAAACTAGATAGCTTCCTCACACATCTCAACAGCCTACACCCCAAAATACAATTCACTATGGAAATAGAAGCCAACAACCAACTTCCCTTCCTTGACGTCCTAATCTACAAAAAACCTGATGGCTCCCTAGGACACACTATCTACCGGAAAAAAACACACACCAACCGCTACTTACATGCACAATCACACCACCACCCTGCACAAATAAACTCCGTAGCCAAGACTCTCATCTCCAGAACCAAACGCCTGGCTGACAAAGACCACTTGACAACTGAGTTACAGAATCTCTCAAATGTGTTAATCGCCAACGGATACCAGCAAAACAGGGTTACGAAGCTAATCCAAAAAGAAACACCCCCCAAAAACCAAGACACAGAAGAAAACAATGGCATGGCCCTCCTTCCTTATATCAAGGGCACTACAGATAAAATTAGCAAAATCCTCCATAAACACAATATCAAAACAGCCTTTTGCACCAACCAAAAAATAGCCAATATCCTCAGAAACCCAAAAGATAAAATCCAGTTAGAAAACCAAGGGGTCTATGAAATACCCTGCAAAGTCTGCCCAGCCACGTACATTGGACAAACAAACAGACGAATAAATGCACGTATCGCAGAACACAAGAATGCCGTCAAAAAAGAAGAAAAAACTTCCTCTCTTTACCAACACATGAAAGAAACAGGACACGAAATTAATTTTGCAGATTCCAAATTGCTCTTTAACATGGAACATCACCACAAGAGAATAATCATGGAAGCCATCGAGATAGAGAAACACCCTCACAACATGAACAAGCGTGACGACACGTCCCGCCTGCCAGACATCTGGAAATTAGCCCTCCCCACAAAAACCGACACCAGAACCAGAGGCACACAGAACGCCATCTCCAATCAACCACACCAGACCCAAACCCAGACCCTCTCCACAGATAAATTACAGACACCATCCAGTAGCCAAACCATAGTGGCACCTCCGGATGCTGCACCCCCCTGCAATCCCTACACAGATCTGGCTGGCACAGGGCACAAAACCACAGCTCGCCCCTATACACGAAGCCAAGCCAGAGCACAACTAAGTGCAGTACAGCCATCTTCTCAGAAAAACTCTTCACAAGGTCAAGAGGTCAAGACACGAAAGCTTTAGCAACTAATCCACACCTAATGACCCTCCTAAGTGGTACTCAGAATATCACTCAAGTAATCACTCAAGATATCCCTCAAGTAATTAATGAACAAAAGAAGAAAAGGCACATTAACCTAGGAACTTCCTATCTGCCCAGAACGTTGGAGGCTATACACCACACCCCCTCAACAGTATTTATAGGAACTCAAACACTGAGATCCTGCTCTGTTCTAGTAACAAGAAGCCGAAAGCACCAGCCTGAAGATGACGAGTGAGACCTCGTCGAAACGTCGCCTAGACACCCCAACTCTTACACGGGAAGACACCCGAAGACACCAAAACCTACATTCCTGTACCCGTGAAAATCTACGAAAGCAAATATATATATATATATATATATATATATATATATATATATATATATATATATATATATATATATATATGAGATTTGCCTTTTTCCTTGGCAGGGACTCAAGGCATCTTGCAAATGAAATATGAACAGCTAAATACATAATTTAGGCAGGGAACAATCATTAAAAATAATAATTCAACATCCTATACACACACACAAATAACTACAATAAAAACAGCACTGCACCAGCCCCTCAGTAAGAGCAATCAGTTCTCAAAAGCCTGTTGGAACAAGAAGATCTAAGCACTGTTCAAAGGCAGCCCCACAGAGAACATGTTACAGTAATCCAAACTGGATTACTGGCCCACCCAAGAGGCAAGGTCAGGCAACTGCCTCAGGCAGTAATATCCACCAGAGATCCACCAGATAAGCAGATCCCAATGTCAATATTTCTCTCCCCCCTCCCCCATTCCTGATGTAGATCTTCCCTCACCCCTTCTTCACTGGTAGGGATGGGGACACCATTTTGGGGTCTGTTTCAGGTTCCAAAATGTATTGAGCTGGCCCTGGATGTAACGAATGTTCTCAGAATCTCAGGGGAGGGTAAATGGGGTGAACAACTTTATGCTCACAATTGCTTTGTGAGATACAAGTTAGGCTGAGGGATCGTGATGAGCAGAAGATCATCCAGTGAGCACTGCAGCCAAGTACTGATTTGAATCTAAGGCTTACACAGCTCACTACACTAACCTGGCTCTGAAAAAGACAACAAAAGTAATTACTCTTTAACTGAACAAATAACTGAAATAAGCTTTGGACCTTATTTCCCATGCAAATGGAAATCTCACAAATTTAATACTATATCTTTAGTTCAGTACACATATCAGACAAAAGGTGTGGTCATCAAGTTTTCTTCCTGTTTCACCATAACAGAAGTCAACGAGGCACACTTCCAAGGAAAAAAGGCTACATCTGGCTTCCAATTGCTGGTGACTGTTATTGTTAGTGAACATTTTATGACCATTTATTTTTATATACTGCATATCCCAGTTAAATTGTGGAAAGGAGGAAAAGGAATTGTCTCTAACTTTTACTACATATTAAGCAGAACATGGAAGTTCTCACAAACATGGTAGGCAGATATTTATGCTCGTTGCTGAACTGGTCACACAACTTTGTAGTTCACTCCCAGACAGAAGGGCTCCCGGGCTTCTATGTCACAGCTGAGTGTCAGACAGCCTTAGAATCTGGAGAAACGAGAAAATAATTAAATCCAAAGTGAGCTTGTTTTCTAGGCAGGCTTCCCAAAAGTCACTCAATTCTACAGTCATAACAAGTAAATTTACTGTCCCATTTATCACTGCTGGCTTAATCCAAGCTGAGCAGTATTTCAACAATGGCAGAAATGCAGAATTGGCTACGACGTCCTTAAACTTCCACACAACTTCTAAAAGTTCTAATAAGTGAAGGTCTGGAGGGCAAAAGAAACTATCAGAATGCAATTTATCCTATGTATCTCACTTTGGAGAACAACAAAGAGAAGTCCATGTGCAGCAACCGGGAGAGCACCAACCATTTTGCACCATAAACCCCATCAGCCCTAACTAGCAAATGGCAGAGCTGCAGCCCACAACTACCCAGAGGACACCAGGTTAGGGACGTCTGCCGTAAATATTGGTGCTAGAGTTGCCACTGAATGTTACCTCAAGTAGAATTTCAAGGTAAATCTGGAGATACCTTTTTGGCAAGACATTTGAGGGACACTGGTAAACAATTATTTAGTAAGGCTAGCACAGTTTCCCACTAGGCTTTGGTGCATCTTGAGATTACCATTGGATCCAGCCTGATGCAAAATTCAAGGCAAATGCAGATATCTCTGCTGAAGAAAACATGGGAGAATTTTGAAGGAAATGTAACACATTTTTTATAAGGGCAGCAAAATTTCTCAGGGGACGGAAGGAGTCCGTTCATCCTTGATATGTCAGATCAGCAGTGACTAATTCTTCTGAGGTCTGTTGTTGAGTCTGTACTTTTTAAGAGCTATTTTTAGTTGTTTTTATGTGAATTGCCTCAAGACTCCTGGGGAAGGCAATTAAATAAATTAAATAAATTAATAATGCTATGGCTTCACCCACTGTAGCAGAGGAAAACTACACACACACACACACACACACACACACACACTCCTTCAGAATCTCTCTTTGGTCAGATAGAAATGGGCAAAACATGTATACACTTTGGATAATCCACAAGACCAAACTGGGATGCTAAGAAGAGAAGAAGAAGAAGAGTTTGGATTTGATATCCCGCTTTATCACTACCCTAGGGAGTCTCAAAGCAGCTAACATTCTCCTTTCCCTTCCTCCCCCACAACAAACACTCTGTGAGGTGAGTGGGGCTGAGAGACTTCAGAGAAGTGTGACTGGCCCAAGGTCACCCAGCAGCTGCATGTGGAGGAGCGGAGACGCGAACCTGGTTCCCCAGATTATGAGCAGAATCTACTGCTCTTAACCACTGCACCACACTGGCTAAAGTTGTCAAGCGAAGGGAAGGGGGTGTGGCATCTTGATTTTAGCAACCTCTTTAATATGCAAAATGGCATTTACTTCTTGTTTGGGAAGAACACATTTTATTCATTCATTTATTTTTATTTTCATAACTTATATACTGCTTACCAAAGCAAAATATCTAAGTGGTTCACACGTATTACAAGCAAAATCACAAGTGAAAAGCCAGGCCTTAGTTTCAAAATACCATAAGAATCTGATAAAACATTAAGCAAAACACTGGAACAGAAATATGGACATGCTTATGAGCAGTTACAGTACTTTGAAGAAAAGACATTGTGAGTGACCTTGTGGTGAAGATGATCTCTGCCCCCGGGTCTGGTCTTGACCGGAAGGATACTGGAATCAGCAAGGGAGACCCACATGACCTGAAGGTGCTGCTGTGCAATGCCAGGTCAATGATTCACAAGACAGCTGTCATCCACGACTTGATCATGGGTGGAGGACTTGATCTGGCATGTATGACAGACTTGGTTGGATGAGGCAGATGGGCCTGTTCTTGCTGCTGCTTGTCCATCAGGTTTCTCTTACGCACAGCAACCCAGGTCATGTGGGCAGGGAGGGGGTTTACAGTGATTTTTAGGAAGACATTAGTTTGCACCAGGCGTCCTATTGGAAAGACCCAGTTTTCTGAGTGCATTTTCTGAAAGCTGGGCAATAGGGGCAGTACAGGATTCCTACTGGTGTACCGACCTCCCCGCTGCACCAAGGATTCCCTGTCCGAGCTGCTTCAGGTCGTGGTGGATGTTCTCCTGGAGACACCTTGTTTGGTTGTCCTAGAGGATTTTAACATCCACGCCAACATGACCTTACAAGGGGCCGCTCGGGACTTTGTGGAAAGCATGGCCTCCATGGGGCTGTCCCAAAATAAGTTTTGCCCAATTCACAGACATGCCTTAGACCTGGTGTTCATCTCTATGAATGTGGGTGATCTGACACTAAGTAAAAGCAAAACAAAAGAAGTGCCATGGTCAGATCACTTCCTGGTGCAACTGAACATCTCTGCGACCCTTTCCCTCTGCAGGGAGATGGGACCAATTCAGATGGTTTGCCCCCTGGACAGCCCCATGGTTTTCCCCAGAGCTGAGGATGATGAAATAATTGCTGAGACAGCCAGAGCACTGTTGACAGAAAACTCATTCTGAATTGGGCCAGACATGGGTTAGAGCTCAACATTGAGCCTACCAAGTGGCGACAGCGATGGTGAAGAGGACGTTCTTCACCGCCTCTATTGCATCTGTAAAATAAAAATACAGCTTTTGAACAAAGTAGTGATTATTTCTCGTCTTAATTTGAACCTTCTCCCCCTAGAATAGTTTGTGAATTTAGCTTTCCAAGTCAACACTATTTGGAGTGTATGAGAACTCATCTTCCTCCAGGGAAAAGCAACTGAAAGTTTATCATTTGAAAACTATCTCTCTTGCCAAGTTTTTAAGAAAATGTGTAAAAACAATTTAGGATGGATATTGTTCAGTGAAGGGACTGATTCAATGCCAATTGAATAAGGAATTTTGCATGTCGGTTTGTTCTTGTTTTTTTGTTAAGTATTCTGTGCTCTCATTTTCTTCTTTCTTTCTTTCTTTCTTTCTTTCTTTCTTTCTTTCTTTCTTTCTCTCTCTCCTGTAATCCACCCTGTGGTCTTCAGATGAAGGATGGTATATCCAGCCATTGCGCGGAGTGTAGCCAGCCAGCAGGGACATTATTGAACAACATGGGTCCTCAAGCTGAATTCCGGTATCCCCACATAGGACCAAGGGAGACCTCTCCCTGAAATACTGGAGAGCTGCTATGAGTCAATGTACACAGCACTGGCCTAAATGTCTGTCTCAGCAGACGGCAGCTCCATAGGTCCCTTCCTAGGCATGGGGCCCAAAGTCAATGGTAGCACATCTGCCTTGCATGCAAAAGATCCCAAGTTTCAGTCTTTGGCAGGTGCCCTTCTCTCTTAGCCTGAGACCCTAGATAGCCACTGCCAGTCAGAGAAGGAAATATTGGGTTTGATAGGCCAATGGTGTAAAACAGCTTTCTTTGTTGGTAATATTATGGTGAACTGCACAGACTAATGGTCCAGCCAGGGATAAACCAGCTTCCTATGCGCCTTCTTAGTCATGTATTAAGGCCATTTGGGTGTATATTGCCAGCAGCAACAGCAGCAAGAGGGGTGGATAATAATAATAATAATAATAATAATAATAATAATAATAATAATAATAATAATAATACTGCCACAAGCTGGCTGATATGCCCACAAGGTTTGGCTGGATGGTTATATAAAAATAAAATTACATAACCCCACAAGGCTGCACCACTCAAGCTGGCTGCTTCTTATTGTTCGTGGTTAGCACTTGGAAATAATAATAGTAATAAATCCTAAAGTCAGAAGCCTGGCTGATATGGTCTTTCTTTTTTTAGGATGGCTAATAAATACTAGTACTAATAGTAATCATTTTAAGCAATGAGAACAGAATGAAATTGTTGTATTGTATAACTAGGCTGTTGTATTGCTTGGTGGTTGGTGGCTGCCGAGCAATTGGGCTGTGTGCAATGTACTCACAAAGCACACACACAAGACAAAGTACGAAAAAAGACAGATACAGAAAACTGAACGCAGCTGTAAATATACCTTGCCAAAAACTAGAGCCAAAACTGGAGGATTGGAGTACTAAGTTGCAGGGAATAAACATTTTATTTCAAAAAAATGAAAAGACTTGGATTGATTGGGAAATGATAGGAAGCAAACACAAGCAGAACAAATGCCACCAACCCCATCAAACACTTTCTATGAGACAGAACTTACAAAAGAGTTCTCCGTTTTAAGACTTCGCCACTTCCCCCAACCCAAGCACTACAAATGAGAGTGTTGTGTGGGGTGAGATTGTTCTTAGCTCCAACTCTCCCTTGCCTCATCCTGGTGTTCTTCTTATACAGTGTTGCAATTTAAAAATGTATCTAATTAAAAATTGGCACAAATTGTTACATACTGATTCAGAATAACCCAACTTGCTCTGAGGGGATTTATAACTGCTTCAACCCAATCTGAACGGGGCACAAATTGACCCAATTGAGTGCACAGCATCCTGAGTACAAACAATAATAAAGTCTCCTTGTGTATAACTGTATTACTTATTATTATTTATTCACCCACAATGTATTCTGGAGTGTTCACTTGATCCAATCAGTTGGCCTCTATCTTTGACCTATAATATTTTATCCAACTTCAACCAACCAAGAAAACAAATTGCATGCAATAAATCTGTACAGGATCAAAGCTTTTGCTGACTAACCCAATGGTTTTCACTGAGGTGCTCACCATTATAAATAAAGCAACCCTCTGAAAGACAGTTCTTCCAGTTTAGAAAGGTGTGGCTGAAATGTTGGCAGATATTTTTTTATCATTCACAATGTAAAAAGCTGAGCTTTCAGTCTTATCAGGTGCTGAAGGACCTGAAAGCAAAGGCTGGGGAACATGAGCAGGATCCCTGACTCAGAAGAGTAGAATGAATTCCTGGAACAGCAGAGTGAACAAAAGGAGACAGGAAGAACTCAGTCTGGGACTCAATGGAAGACAAAAGACCTGGAGAGAGAAAAATAAGGGAGGAGAGAGAGAATGAAGGATATAGGGGCTATTGCCAGTAATATTCTCACCTGAAAAGAAGCCCTTAGGAAGTTACCTTGAACTTCAGACTCAGGTTATCTGTCGAAAATGAAGACTGTTAGTCTATTACCTATAAGGTAGTTTTTGTTTGCGTGGAGTCTTGTTTTAAAGCTCTTTGGCCTTGGAACTGTTTAGATATATGGGCTCCATATATTAGCTTCTGCATTGCACTTGAAAAGCAAAGTTATATTGTGTTCTTTCCCTCTAAAATCAATGTTTTCCTTTATCGTGGAAAAAAATAGAAGTACTTTAAAGACACAAGGTTAGACAATTATACTAATGCATTCCCACAAGCCTAGCAGTAAAGCAACAATACTTTTTCCCTAGTTTGCTCTTCATACCCCCACTCAGAGTATGCCATTCATCTTTACACAATTTACTAGAAAATCTCTTTAAAGATTTACTAGGAAATCGCTTTGAAATCGCTTTGAGAATGTCACCACCCCTCCTGATGACAGTGAGGATCACATCCATGGGCTGGGCTTCTCTGGCTCAGTTTGTTCTAATCCCATTCTAACCATCCCATTTCTCACATAGCAACAACCAGTTTCCCACTGATTGACTGCTGTGATGTGTCAGAAGCCTCCTGAGAAACAGAGGGAGGAAGGCTTTGCATCAAGAGACCAAGCTGCCTCTCCTGATTTAGATCTCCATGTTGCAGTTCAGTATTTTTAGATTCTGGTCTTAATAATCTTATGAGAAGCCTCTTTCAATGGCCATATGAATTAACTTTAAAATGTGGTAAGTACCCTGGTGTGCTCAGGGGGTCCCTCTGCCCATTGTGCTCAGAGACACTGCAGACGTCCACCCTGAAAAATTATTATGTCCATCTTCAGACTGCTAGAATCATCTTTGAGATGCTGGTGCTGTGAATGTTGGGCCAGCCAACAATTAAATGAGGGAGAGAAACTGCTTTCTCATGGCCTAGGCCTTACCCTCAAGTCCAAGCTTCTTAAATTTGAAACCTGAAATTTCAGGTTAGGCACCAGCCTGCCACAGGATACAAAGATCCTGACACCAGGATCATATAATGAAGCTGACAGTGGGACATTTGGGGACAGACTAGAAGAGGTATTGCTTCACACAATTTTTATTGCGTTTTTGTTTATTGATATGGTATTTTTGTGTTTTTATATTGTAAACTGCCCTGTGATCTTCTGATGAAGGGCAGTATAGAAATTTAATAAAGAATAAAAGAATACTACACATAGAAAAGCCATGTCCTTGTTTTTCAGCTTCCCATTGGCATCTGGCTGGCTACTGTGAATACAGGACGCTGCACTAGATGGACCTTTGGTCTGATCCAGGACTCTCTTATGTTCAGTTCAGTGAGCTGTTTCGGGAAAGGGAGCTCCAGTTTTGTTTTTTCTCCCCAAAAGATTTTGTACTCAAACTGCTGGGTTCCTCCAAGCCGGCTGTTGTCTGCCTATTTTGCATTGATAGTATTGCTTTAAATACATACGTTTCTATGCTTAGAGGATGTACTTACGTAGGTTAGAAGTTTGTTTCTTGCTTCTTTCCAAATAACTCTGGTAGTGGCTTTCTGTGGCTTGTATCAGCCACAGAGGGGGGCCTTGCTGTGTATTTTCAGCACAACTTCAGGAGAAGTCACAAAGCTATCTCCAAGCTGCCATCCGTGTGCTTGAAGTCCTGATTCACTCATAAACCCAGCAAGCTGCCAGCACTGAGCAATCAGAGAAGAGGAGTAAGTCCTCAACACTGACTAGATCTCCAAGGGAAGAGTGATGCTCCACAGGCAGCATCATAAGCCTACTGGGGGAACCAGAAAACCATGTCTAAAGACATCAAAACACAACACCGCAGGTTACATCCTTCCTAGGGATTGTGGTATTGACCCATCTCCGAATGGCTAGGAGTATCCAGTGGAGAACAGGCACCCTATGGAGAGCAGAGCATAAAGCATGCCAAAGTTCTTGTAATTATCTTTTTGATTGCTGAAGCACATAGAATAGTTTTCAGTGAGCGACTTTAAAAATGGCTTGCTAGTTGACAGCAGGTAGCTCAGGGCACCACTATTGAAGGAGCTATTGAAGGAGCTGTCGTGAATGCTTTGTCTTACAAAATATAACCCATGAAATAGACTATACAGTGGGGGGGGGGTCTTTAGGAGTCAACACTTCTAGGATGCCTAGAAACCACAGAGCCAATTGTGTCATGATTTGGGTATCACTGCAGATATCATATGGGTGGCTGCTGAGTTTCACCCATTTGGTCTATCAAGCTGCAAAGAATGGTGGGGCACGTTCCTCTTGCCTCTTTTAAGAAAACCTTCTGATTCTTACCTAGGAAAACCAAAGGACAGAGTTTGCAGATGTACACCATTTCAGGTAGGAGATGGGGGGGGCTGATGTCATCACAATGTCATGACTTTGCATGTGAAGTCATGACATCACATGCAGGCGTCATGTGGCAGCCCAGTTTCCATGGCCAGCGATGCTGACAGCTCTTCCTCCTGCTGTTGCTGCCATGGGCAGAGGGCTGCTTCCCCTCCATGGCAGCAGCAGGAGGAGGAGGTGGAGCTGCCATGAGCCACCACGAGCCATTGTGGCCACATTTCCAGAAGCCACCAATGTATTTCTAGAAGCGCACGTCTGGTGCCAGCTTCCAGAAGTACATTGGCGTCGGTGGCCTAGCAGGCCTGCTAGCAGCAGGCAGCCTAGCGGCGGCAGCCTATTATGCCTTGTGGTGGTAGCCTGGAGGCCTTATGCCAGTGGTGTGGCAGGCCTTGTGTTGGCAGTCTGGAGGTCTCATGCCAGTGGTGACTTGGCATGCCTTGCGGCAGCGGCATCAACAACTGCCCATCAACTTTGGTGGGGCTCAGCCCCATCAACTACATGGGGGCTGAAGTCACTTCAGCCCCTTGGATTTGGTGTCCATGGTGATAGAGGAACAATATAAATTTGTTACTGCCTTTAAGGAGCAACTAAAAGTCCTGCTCCTTAAGGAAGGTGGTGAAAAGAGAGGGAACTCCTTCTTGTTATTTCCTCCTCCTTAAGGATCTCTCTCACTCAAAGGAGGTATCTCCCCAAATTTCCCCAATCTAGGCAAGGATCATCATTTTTGGAGGGCAGGGGGCAGTCCCCTTCTACATTTATAGGGAGCAGACTTGTTACAACATCTCCTCTGGCTACTGGTCTTTTTCTGGACACAACTGAAAGTGTTGGTTGTGACCTATAACACCCTACATGGCTGAAGCTCAGGGTATCTGTTAGCTGCTCCCTCCTTGTTCTTCCACTCGCAGGTGAAAACCTTTTTGTCCCAACAGGTCTTTGGGAACTGATTGCTTTTAATGAAAGGTCTGGTGCCAGGCATCTTCTTGTAGTCATCATTTGTATGGTTTTAAAAATATGTGTATGCACATTTTAGTGGCTCTTATTTTATCTGTAAACCAACATGAGTACCTGTTAGGTAAAAGGTGGGGTATAAATTAACAACAACATCAACAAATCTGTGAACTGCCCTGAGACCTCCAGGTATAGAGTGGTATATAAATTCAATAAACAAATGAACAAATAAATAATACATTTCAGAGAACATGTGATTACTCCTTAGTAACAACTATATCTATGGCCAGCTGTCTGTTACTACACAGAGTGGTACAGAGCAGTGGCAGACCTATATTTTGTGGGCTCTGAAGCTTGAACTTTCACAATCAACATCAAGGTCTAGGTAACCCCTGTTATCTTCTTCAATGTGCTACTGACTCTCAAACTCTGGGAATGTTGAAATAGATACAAGAACAACAAACTCAAATTGGGTCTACTATACCCAAAACTTTTAAGCAATGTCAATTAAAGTTGCTTCTGGGGCCCCTCTAGGTTTAGGGGCCCTGAAGCTTCATTAGTTTCCTAGTAGCTCTGCCCCTTAAAGAGGCCTATGTCACACGTATGCATGCAAAAGTCTTGCATTGCTTTAACTGCCAAAGAGGGGCTAGCTCTTCCTGTGCTGATACTGCTATAGCTTTTGGGAGGTTATATATAGAAAAAATAAACCTAGCAAGTGCTCTTAAAAATTGCAGTGCTTTATCCTTTCATCTTTGCATGTAGTGCCTAAGAGTGGGTCTTTGACTTTGCCTTTCCCCTATCAAATCTCTTTCCCCGCTCTTGATCTAAAATAGTAGCCCTGCCTGAACCCAAGCTGTCTTCCCTTGAGTGCTTTGAAATTTCAGCAAGTTGGCACATGACTTGCCCCTTTGCCACTGTGCCACCTGCCCATCTGCTTGATGCACATCAACCAACTCCAGGTAGCAGCATATCAGAGGTCTTGCTTGGTCTGCACTGTTGGACAGATACAGACATGTTTAAAAGCTGGAGAACAACAGCTAACAGCTGCTGGCATCATGCAGTGGAGAGGCAAAGTATACTTTATATATGTCCTATACAGTGCTATTTTTCTAGAAAAAGAGGTGCTGGAACTCACCATGAATGCCTCCTTCTTTCTCTTAAAATGGCAATGACACCCACCTGAGAGATGCCAGAATTGAGTTCTGGTGAGTTTCCCTTGGAAAAAAGCCCCAATTCTATAAATGTACCTTAGCTTGACCTGACGTTGCCATCTGCTGTACAGCCACTATTTCCCCCTGTGTTCACTGCTTTCGTGCATCATCAGAAGGGCTCTGAAGTCCACACATTGCTCTTGCAGGTCACAGCATATAGAAGGAGCCCAGGCAAGTACATGCTGCAGAAAATCAGGTCATAACCTTTTGTCAACATAGCTCTTAATTAATTATCCTGAAAGGCTCCTTCCAACTCAGTCGCATGCTTAATAGTTAGCTTGGCCAAATCACGAGAACACACGTTTCCCAATTTATAGGGAGCTGGATTTATTGCAGAAAGCGTGACTGGCTGACTTTTCAGTCTGCCAATGCAGTTGCCACAGCTGTTGCATCTCCTATTTCACAGGAAGCAGTAAAAGGAAAAGAGGGACTTGTGTCACATCAGTATTCACAGAACGATGCCTTCCTTCCTTAAACTTCCAGGTTACCCACAGTGGAGAACAGAACAAACAACAAGTAATAGAATGTAGAGCTTTAGCACACAAGCACCTAGGCTACACCCTGACGCAGAGTGAGTCATGGGCTCACATTTCTTCCACAGTAAAACTTGCTATATTATTCTCTGCCTAACCATACCACACACAGAATGAGTTTTGAGGCAAAAGTCTTTTTCAGGCCTTACCATTCTGAGAGAAGGAAATGCATGAGAAAGGGGCAGCAGTGAGAAACTCACTCATTCTGCCCCCTTGATCTTCCTAGCACAATCATCTCCTGCATCCATGGATGCTCCCGGCATCTCTTAGAACAGTGTGTTTACTGGTGATGGGAACAGCAAGAAGAGGGCGGAGCTCACATGCTCCTCCCTCCTCTCCTCTCACATTATCTCTTGACACAAAATGCTAATGCCTGAAGAGGGCATTACAAGCCACCCCAATCTCTGCTGAGTGGGGCACAAGATTCCTGGGGTCTGGGCCCTCCACCAGGGTCTGTGTTCCTTTAGGAAAATAGGCATAATGGAGACTAGCACATACAATATATGGTTTATTTTATACATATATACGGCCTTTAGTCTTCAGTGAAGGGGTGCACAACAGAGTGACAACAACAATGCCCATTTACACCACAAAGAACTCATAACCCACCTACTTTCAGCAGGCAGAAACACCATAACCAGACACTGGAGAGACCTGTCAGGAGTAAGCATGGACCAATGGTACCAAATAGTATGGGAAACAGCCCTACTAGAAAAAATTAACCAACAAACTGAAACTGACACAGGGACAAATAGAAGAAGACGCCTTTACCCCGGTATGGCTCCCCTTTATCATGTACACAGCCCAACAAGACAATGACAATAATCCACCAGCAGCATACAAATCAATATGGCTAACCTGATCCAAAACACCCACCCACCCCACTCTCACACGAAAACAAAGATCACCACAGCCTATCACAAACAAACAACCACACCCTAGGCCATTCCCAACCTCTCTCACCACCAAAGGAACACAAGTGAACAGCAGAGAACCTGCACAAGCAACGCTGACACCAAACCCTGCATACATTAAGCAAAATAGAAACATTGCCGCTTGACCCCACCCCCCCATCTCCCCCCCATCACTTTTCTTCCTAATGTCTCAACAAATGAAACTGATTTGTAAAAATGTTACATGGAATAAATACAAGACAGAGACATTACACATACTTCTGTAAATTAAGAAAATATTTAATAAAAAAGCAAAGAATTGCTATTTGAAATGCTGCTCAGCCTTGTTTTTGTTTTTGTTTTAAATTGTTATTAACCGACCAATCAAATCAAATCAAATCACATCACATCACATAAATTACAAATTACAAAGCCAAACTTTAAATTTTTGTTGGGGTGACCCATATTTCAAGTTCCGAAGGGGGATTCCAATCATCTTCTTACTGCTGCGTTAATATCCACAAATCTGTCCAAATAATGTTCATAATTCTATCCAGTCTTATCTTGCTGTTTCTACATCTCATCTTGTTCGTATATTTTTCTTTTTTTCTTTATGATCTCTTCTGATAATCTCCTTAAGCAGGTAAACACCAATTATAATCCTGTGTGAATTTTTTTCCGTTCGTCCAGTCATCATATCAAGATGGTTTCCATATATCATCACTTTCATAAATAACAGCACTCTTTCCATCATTAATCTCGCAAGTCTGTCGCATTTTAGTCCCACTGAGGAGGCTCACCCACAATATGAAAACAGATCTTTCTGTCGGAAATCAAGCCTATATCAGTAGTAACTGGCAACTCTCCAGGCACCCGGCTTGGTCTCCTGTAGACCTCCCTGGCTGCATTCCCCAGCAAGATCCAGGCTAGGTCGCGATAGGCGATGCCTCTCAGCGTGAGAAGAACACGCTCTTTCCTGCCCCCCCCCCGGCAGGGGAAAGAGATAGACAGAAACGTATTTACATGCCTTTATTTCTGTCTTTGCAGCATTACAAAAACATGACTGCTCTCTTCAAGCTCCAGCAGTCAAGTGACTAACACTTCCTGTGCTTCCTGTACAAGAACAAGAGGAAGAGCTCATATTACACTCTGAGCTAATTCCGGTGCTTCGCACTGTGAATTGACTGTCCCTCTGTTTCCCACGGAACAGTCCCAACATTCCATCATGTGATGTTTTCAAGCTAGCATTTTGCAGCTGCATTGCATCCATATCGTAACACTTTCCTCCTCCCAGACATAAATTTTTCGATGGAACTTGCCAAGATGGCGACAATATTTTTTGCTGCGTCATTCCAAAGCTCTTATGCTTTCCACGGTCTTCTTAAAACATGCTTTGGTTAGACAATTTATCTCCACACAGTCTTAAATCCACAGATTAAGTCATTTAAACAGCATTTCTAACTTGTGACTTGTGTGTGGGGGGGGGATTCTTGGTTAATCACATAGAGAAAAGAAAGGAAAGTTTTCCCCCTCCCCCATCCAGTCCCGTTGCCGAACATACCGAGTCTTAGTATGTCTTCTCATGATTTATTCTTGTTCCTCCGACCCCTCTTGTTTATCAGAGATCTCTTCAGTTACCAGTCTTTACTCCCCCTTCATCCTTGAAATATGTGCATTAGCTTCCTCCTAATTGTTTCTTTTGAAGTTCCTGCAGCTAGGGGCGCGGATCAGAGACAGTGTCCAGGAGCGCCGAAATCCACACAAGGGCTTTCTGCCTAGGCCCCCCCCCACAAAATTCGGGGGTGGTATAGGGTACAGCAGGCAAGGGCAGTCCCCCCCACACCCTTGGGGGGGCGGGAGGCTGTTTACTCCCATCACAGCCTCTTAATTACCTCGTGTGGGTTGGAGAGATGTTATTGTCAGCCATCTTCCAATGCGCCCCTAGTGGCCACTGCTGCTCAGCCTTGTTTTGACTGTTGCTTATTTTTAAGACCCTGCATTTGTTTAGCAATGCAGGAAGTTGGTGACATTAAAAGCATGTTTCAATTCAGTGTGGTTCAAATCAAGATCGTTTTCTCTCTTTGGTGGAAAACCCTTCAAGAGCATTTGAAATTTGGGGTGCTCCAGTTCTGAGAGTGCTGTTCTTTCTGTTTGTTACCTGCACATGGTTAGAAATTAGAAACTGTGACAGTTGCTCAGATCATTTGGGCAGGATTATACTTCCACTGCTGTTTCTGGATAGGACTTAAAAAGATATGCAAGGAAGCCTCCTGTGCCATTTTGATGGAGAAGCACTGGCTTTTAGGACACACACTTCCAGATGTTGAGCTATAACCCGTTTTATATGAACACAGGAATCCTGTGTGTAGAAGAATTTATAATAATATTCATTATCCACTATATGTGAACACAACAAATAAACCTCCCTCCCAGAATATTATTATGGTGACACCTCTGCCTTCCTTGCAGGGGCGGTGTGGTGGGGGCGGGCCGCCCCAGGTGTCACCAATGAGGGGGGTGACAAAATGCCGGGTGGCACTCACCACGGGGCCTGCAGCGCGCCTGAGTCACGCGTCTCTCCTGGGAGTGACGCAGTGGCTTGGGCGCTGGCAGACTCTGTGCTGCCCCAAACGGTCCGCCTGCCACCTCCCCCTTAGCTGTAGGGAGGCTGAGTGGGAGGAAGCAGGCAGACTCCTCAGATGCATCCTGTCCTGGCTCGCCCCACCCCGTGGGCGGCTGGTCCCACTCCTGGGTGCAGGGCAAGCGCGCCTCCCTAGGCACTCGATCGGCTTGCTCCGCCGCTGCTTCCTTGAAATACCCCTTCAAAATCCATCTTTGCTGGGACTTCCGGGGTGGCGCCACCGGCAATGGCAGACTCCCTCTGAATTGGAGGGACCAGCTCCGTATGAAACGGGTCTTTTCCTCTGCGGCGTAGTGGGGACCCTTCTGGAAATCACAGGCGGATGAAGCCTGTGACTGTGGGACTCGGCGGGCACCCTTAGCGCCCCCCAACCCACAAAGGAACCCACAAACGGGCTCCGAAGTGAAGAGGGGGAAGTGGCGTGGTGCTGTGAGTTAATTGCTTTTTCTGTGGAGCGAAGCCGCATAGCCGTTGCCGGAGAGCGCTGCCTTTTTCCTGGGACAATTTGGCATCTAAAATAACCAACCATGAGTACTGGAACATTAAATATTTGGACTTCAAATAAGAACTGGCAAAATAAAAAGGAATTTGGACTTTAAAATTAACCCTAATTTGGTACTGAAACGGGAAGGTTTAAACAGGAAGTCACCCTTCCGTTTCCTTGTAGTCAGAACAAAGCAAAGACAACGCAAACTAGAGCCTTAAAAATCACTTTTAAAGGATCGACTTTCATCATTTTAAATTGCTGAACCCCCCTTCGGTAGCAGGAGAAGAAGGGGGAAATTTTCCTGAGCTGTTTAAACCTGCAGAAGTGAAGCTAAAGCAAAGTAATTTTCCACCGTCCTGACCCTGGAGCGGGGTGTCAGAATTGATGTTTGAAGCTCATTGACCAGAAACAAATGTCTTTGACAGATAGTTAAAAGAAGAGAAACATTGTGACTCCATTGTTTCCTTTCGTCTTTTAAAAGAACAAATATGGACAAAATATCTTAAAAAAGAAACTTTGTTGATATTGTTTTCAAGAAAAAGAACAACCAGAAGTTTTTCCCCCTAGAGGGGAACTGTGAAATTGTAACTAAATCCTGGGAACTTGCAGCTGTTACTGATTACAACTGTGGGAAAGGATTTGTGACCTTGTAGGACAATGCCTTCAGAAGCACTGTTGGGTGCTTTCTGTAAAATAAATGCCCTATTGGATCAGTTAAGTCAGAAGACGGATTTTATGACTAATGCAGCCAGAACCTTTGAACAGGTAGTGGGAAACTATATGGAGCCCACTCAGGAACCAAAACAGGAGCGTGCCATGACAGAACAACTGAAAGAAGAGGGCCTTGCTGAATCTTGGGCGCCAGGGATGGAGGGACTTTTGGCCCAGCAAGAAAATGAGCCTTTGGATTTGACAAATGAACTTGGAAAAAACCAGATTTGGAAAGACAAAGTTTGGATTGATTTGGAAATGGGGGGTTGGACTGACCCCCCCTATGCAGGGATGTTTGGACTTTCCGAGTCTGGCAATGGGCCTTCAGAGGTTTGGAGCTGCTGGGACTCCCAATCTTGGAGGGAATCTGAAACATGTTTTAAAATACCACATGGAGTCTAGTCTGGACTATGAGAAAGGGGCTGATTTGTTGAAATAGGTCAAAAACACTACCAATCTGGAGTTCCCACGAGTGAAAGGAAAATATGAAGAAGAGCTGCGGAAGGGACATGGAAGAGATTTGAAGGCCTTGGATATAAGATCACCAGGTTAATGTGCCCGACTAATGGGTTAAAAAAAAGGGGGACTGACAATCCCGGGACCGGGGAGAGGAGACGCTGGAAGAAGATTGGATCGTTTTTATTCTTTTTTATTCTTTTTTTTATCAGAAATGTTTTATGAACGTTGGAAAAATGTTGAAATGAAATTACTTGGCTCTTGTAAAAATGTTTTAAGAATCAAGTAAAAAGGTTATGGTTATGAGAAGCTGGTAAAAATAAGACTTAAGTCTTAAGTTTTAAGGTTTTTTATAAGATAAGATGAAAATAGAGTAAGGTAATGTAAGGACAGAATACTATGAATTATGGAAAGGATTTGCTGTGACAATTATTAATCAAGATACAAGAGATGGGAGGAGGAGGAGGAGGTCATGGAAAGAAGGTAATGAAATTGGAGAATTTGAAAATGATGGTTTTATTTTTTATTATTTTTCTGTCTTTTTTCTTTGTAATTTTGTCTTTTTTATTTTTTTGTAATTTTAAAAAAATTCTTTTTTGATTAAATATCATTTTTTTAAAAATCCATCTTTGCTATTCATATTGCTTAACCTCTTCATGTTTGCTCAGGAAACATGGGGCTCCCCAATGCATATGTGCTTATTGTAGGGAGCATTTGTCAGAAAGGCTTTGGGAGAAGCCGTGGCTTAACCCTTTGCCTGCCCATTGCTTTTCACTTGGAGCTCTTTCCACTATACAGTTTTTCCCAGTCCATATATATATTGATCTTTTGAAAGAGGGGTGTGGAAGAGAAGCAGATGGGAAGGGGGTTGGGGGCAAGATTCAGCAGACAGAGAAAGGGTTAAACATTCCTTTTTAAAGGGGGGCCACCAGGGGGCGCATTGGAAGATGGCCGACAATAACATCTCTCCGACCCACACAAGGTAATTAAGAGGCTGATATGGGAGTATGCAGCCTCCCTTACCCCCCCCCCCCAAGGAGATGGGGGGGACTGCCTTGCCAGCGGTGTCCATAATTCACCCCCGGATTCGAAAGAAGGGGGTGTGGGCACTTGGCACGAAGCCCTCGAGTGAGGCCGGCTCTCCCAGACGCTGTCTCTAATTCGCGCACTGGTTCGCATTAGCTCGGAATATATAATTGGAAATATATAATTGGAAAGAAGCTAATGCACATACATCAAGTGAAGATCGGGAGTAAAGTCTGCTGATTAATGGATCTCTGGGAGCGGAGCGACAGGCTGAATAATAAATCAAGTGAAGAATCATCATTAAAAGACTGGTACGTTGGAGTGAAACGGAAAGGGGGGGAGGAAAAAACTTTTCTTTTTTTATCTTATGTGAGTACCAATAACCCTCCCCTCCAGAAAGAAGAATCGTTGCAAATTATTAATCACAAGCAGAAGATCAAGAACTGTGTGGAAATGATCAAAGAGAGGATTGGTAGAAACATTGGGGAATGGAAAGTTTTATGACGCAGTTACAAATGGTGTTCCGCTAAGACATGCTTGCCTATAGAAGGACGAGGGGGAGGAAGACCAGGATCATCGGAATGTGAATGTATGGTTATCGGAATGTGATCTTGACCTGGCAGGGCCCCCTGAGATATGTTTGGCAAGCCTGGGGAAATCAATGGACAGATGGAGGGAATGTTCTTTACGGAGGTGTGGAAATGGCATCTGTTCTTTATGTGATATGATTTTTGGAGAGTGTAAAACCCACACAGAGGTTGTTTGTTTTCAACTCGCTTGTGAAGACTATCAGAGATGCAAAGAAAGGAATACATGATAACAACAAGAAGATGAGGAATGTAACAAAGAGACTATCTGGACAGAACTGGATAGAACTGTTTAATTAAAGCAGCAACATGAGTGATGTTTGGTCCCCTTTCGGAGCTTGAAGTATGGGTACCCCCAACAAAAATTTAAAAATCTGGCTGTATAATTTGGAATTAATGTGATTTGGAATTAATGTGATTTGATTGGCCTGTTAATAAAAATTATATATATTTTTTTAAAAAAAATCCTTTTTAAAGAGGT
Organism: Podarcis bocagei; assembly: GCF_964188305.1. NCBI lineage: Eukaryota > Metazoa > Chordata > Lepidosauria > Squamata > Lacertidae > Podarcis > Podarcis bocagei. The sequence goes on from NC_138137.1 coordinate 2,851,900, forward strand.
TTAATAGCTATCGATGTTGGAATATGAGTACTACACAGCTGCAAACAAGCAGCTCGATGTTTACATCACATGATGGGTCTGACAGTGGGACAGGATGTTCCAGGGGATTCACAGGGATTTGTTCTGTGATATGAGACCTTCCTGTTGCTTGCGTGAAGGAAGTCTGATGCAGTTGCTCAGAGGAGTCTGAGTGAACGGACATGTTTTTTGTACAGTTGTACAGTCAGAAATAAACTAGAGATGAAATAGACTTTCTGACTATCTTCTTTCTCCTGCTGGTATGCAAGGCGGAAGGGGGTGTGCATCTTCCACGCAGGGAGGTGTTGCCTATCAAGATCTCCCTGGTCTGCCGGGATGTCAGCCAGAGGTAGATCACCGGCAAACAGGCCCCTGGAGCCTGGGAGAGGGGCCAGCCTCTCCCAAGAGAGCAAGTTTTTCAACAATCACACCTCCCCAGGGAATCCTGGAAATTATAGTTCATTGGAGCAGGAGCTAGAAATTTCTAACAGAATTCCCAGCAACCAAACTTCAATTCCCAGAATTCTTTGGGTAAAGTCATGGCAGTGATAGTGACAAGTGGCTACTGGTGGCTTCACCAGTCAACTGTCCCAGTATACAGCAGCTGCAGGAGAAGCAGCTAGTGAATTATAGAAAGAAAGGGGCAAATCTACATGTAATGACTTCTCATCACTCATCATCTATAACAGTACATTGGAAGAGAGATGTGGGGAGAAGATGCAAGATTGCTGTGCTTGGTGATCCTTTGTCATGCGTAGCTTGGACCTCAAGAGGGAATTTTCCATGTGACGAAATTTTATCCCCCTTTTTTACCTGCTCTGAGCCTTCAGGATGCGGTGGGCTATAGACTGAAAAATAAATCTGAATAAATTCCAGTGTGAGAAATGTAAACCACAGATAATTAGAAATCTAAGCATAAAAGTGGCACAAAGTCACATTTCTTATTTATTTTCTTTCATTATTCCTTTCCAAACTAAGAATGAAAGAATTCCCACAGTGCTCAGGTGCCTCATAGTCTGGGCTAGGCTGTTTTATTTATTTTCCAGACTTAGTTGCAGCACAGCATTAGCATAGTCACATGTATCTCTCTCCCTCTTGCTATGATCTGAATGTATGATATGCTTGTAAACTAATATGGAAAGTCTTGTGTTGAAGAGAAAGATAAGACTGTAATATATTCTGGGTACTATGTAGGGAGGTGGAAAAAACAAAGCCACTTTAACCTAGATTGTAAAAGTTTGAACGTTTATTTATAAGGCAATCCATGCGCTAAAATGGGCTTGCAATAGGGTACTAAAATAGCTACCTTAAAAGCATTTCATCTTTCTATTTAAGGGTGCATGAAAATGTCTGTGTAGCTGCAGGAATCTGCTACCCAGTGCAAAGGAAACTAACACACAGCTGAAGGAGCCAATTCACAATAACAAAGCATGCCATTTTTCTAACAACAAGGCAAGGACTCTGGCCAGATTTGAGAAACAATGGAATTTAAACAGCCACATTACCCTGAACTGTATATATTTGCATTTGGATAAAGAGTAAAAATGTGCTTTGTCCTTCAAATTATCTTGGGATCCTCTGTTTTTTTTGGCCTGCACAACTTGCAACCCACCAAGCCAAATGCATTCCTCTACCACCACGATCCATGTATGGCAGCCCATCTAACCAGAGCCTGGGGGAGGGGGAAGTGGGGGGGGGGGAGAATGGCCAAGTCCCTGGCCAACCACAAAACGTGGCTGATGGGATGCATTCAGTTTGGTGGAGTTTGGGTTACACAGGCCTGCCTTTGGGCTTACGCATTTCCATGGGCTCCCTGTTCGGATGTAATCTGAAAGACAGCGGCAGTAACTCTCTTTCAGTGGGACTTACGTGAGAGAAGTTTTGTCCTGGATGCCGTATGCTTTTGTTTGTTACTATGTTATGTATTTTTGTGTTTTTATATTGTAAACCATCCTGTGGTCCTTGGATGAAGGGTGGTGTAGAAATTTCATTATAATAAAAATAATTGCCAGTGGTCGCGTGCTCTGTCTTCTTGAGTGTACCCACAATAATATTAGAGACGCACCTCTGATAATTCTCCATAGTTAAAATGGAAGCACTACATTGTGTTTTCCCATACATTTTATTATGAACCAAATGGAGATGGAACTCAGTGTATCCCTATCCTACTTTTAAAAAACATGAAAAAGGTCAGGCAACCAAAGATCGGCATTGGCTGCCATGCAGACGATGATACAGAGATCATTGCACAGAAAAATGACAGGGTTTTACAGGTTTAGCACAGCTTTACACCAGAGATGTGGCGTGGGGGAGGGGCAGTGGCCCTGGGCGCACAATCTTGGGGGGCACGTGAAGCAGCGCAGGCACCTCCCACAGAGATCCTCGTCATGCCCTGCTGGGCTCTGGCAGCGAGGGCGAAGGATGGTCTTCCCCCTCCGCTCCCCACACACCGGGCGAGAGAGCGCCTACCCGGGGCGTCAGCGGCGAGGGCTGGGCACGCAGACTGTCCCCTCCTGGCGCATGTGTGCCTGCACCCACCCCAGGCACTACGCCCCTGCTTTACAGCAGCTGCATTTGGTACTTGTGGAGCCACAGCAGAGGCAGTCGTACAGTAGCCTCTCCATAGAGTAAACTCATTCTCCCATGTGGACCTGTGTGCAGCCAAAATGGCACCATTCACACAAAAGAAGGAGGTATTGGCAGACTCAAGGGATCCCCAATCTTTGCAGAAAATATTGGGGGGGCATAGGCCCCTCCAAAATTGATGGGCATAAATAAATAGCACCAGGACAGGCCTGCTGGCCGACACTCACTCGCATGCTTCCCAGCCTCCGTCGGCTCCCTCCCCGCCCCAAGCCCTTCAACACAGCAGCGCCGAGCGGCAGATGCACGCGAGAGGTCCAGGAGGCAAGAAGGCGCAATCCACTCTTCTCCCTATTCCACCCCTGCCCCTCCGTGGCAGGCCTGCGGGTGGGCAGGGAGCCAACGGAGGGGAAAGGGCTGTGCGCCTCAACTCCTCTCCCAGCGCAGCTCTGCTGCCGGGCAGGGCAAGGGCTCAAGGCAGGGCAGGGCAGCCGGCACCCAAGGTCCTCTCGGTCAGTGGCGTAGCGTGGGGGTGCAGGGGGGGGCCGGCCGCACCGGGCGCAACATCTGGGGGTTAGGGTTAGGGGGCGCAAATCCACGGGTTAGGGGGCACAAATTACTTGCCTTGCCCCGGGTGCTGACAACCCACGCTACGCCACTGCTCTCGGTTCTGGGTAGGTATTGCCTGACGTTCCCAAGTCACCCACCTCGGGGCTTTTTGTATTCTTCAATGACTGTAGTGCCAAAGATAAACTTCCCTTCCCTAAGCACTTTAGTCCTGCTGTAAAATAGCCTCCCTCCCCATATCAGCTTCAAAAAAAAAAAACCCACAGAGAACACTACACACTTAATGTGACATGCAATTAGGTCCTCAGAATGTGTTTAATTTCAAGAATATTTTATGCAAAATTTTCTTTTGCTGGTTTCCCCCCTTTCATTTATATACCGTATTTTTCGGACTATTGGACGCACCGGTCCATAGGACGCACCTAGATTTGGGGGGGGGAAATAAAGGCAAAAAAAATTTATTCCCCCCCAGCCAGGCGCGGGGCTGGGGCGGGGAAGCCCGAGCTTCCCCCTCCCCCAGAACGGGACCCAGAGCCATGCCGAAGCTGCACGCAGCTTTGGCATCGCTCTGGGAGCTTGCGGGGCTGGGGGAGGAGGAAGCCTTCCGCCAACCTCCAAACCATGTCGGGAGACAGCGGGATGGCGCGCTGCGCCTCTCCCGCTGTCCCCCGAGTTTGCGGGGCTGGGCCAGCCTTCTAACCAAGTCGGGGGACAGCGGGAAGGGCGCGCTGCGCCCCTGCCGCTGTCTCCCGAGTTTGCGGGGCTGGCGACGGGGAGGAGCAGGCTTCTCCCTCCGCCAGCCTTCTAGACAAGTCGGGGGACAGCGGCAAAGGCGCGCTGCGCCTCTCCCGCTGTCTCCCGAGTTTGCGGGGCTGGCGACGGGGAGGAGCAGGCTTCTCCCCCCGCCAGCCTTCTAACCAAGTCGGGGGACAGCGGGAATGGCGCGCTGCGCCTCTCCCGCTGTCTCCCGAGTTTGCGGGGCTGGCGACGGGGAGGAGCAGGCTCCCCCCCCCAGCCTTCTAACCAAGTCGGGGGACAGCGGGAAGGGCGCGCTGCGCCTCTCCCGCTGTCCCCCGAGCTTGTGGGGCTGGCGGTGGGGCTCTCCTGAAGCCTGGAGGTTGTGGGGCTGGTGGGGGGGAGAAGCAGGCTTGCTTCTCCCACCCCCAGCCTCCAGATCAGGTCGGGGAATAGCGGGATGGCGGCGCTTCGCCATCCCCCTATCCCCCGAGCTTGTGGGGCTGGGGGGGGGAGAAGCAGGCTTGCTTCTCCCCCCGCCAGCCTCCAGATCAGGTCGGGGAATAGCGGGGTGGCGGCTCTGCGCCTCCCCGCTGTCCCCAGCTTTTGGGTGCAGGCTGCTGCCCGCAAGCCTTGCGAGCCCGCGGGACATCCCGCCGGGCTTGCAAGACTTGGGATAGCTTCCTGAAGCCTGGAGAGCGAGAGGGGTCGGTGCGCACGGACCCCTCTCGCTCTCCAGGCTTCAGCAAAAGCCTGCATTCGCACCATAGGACGCACACACATTTCCCCTTCATTTTTGGAGGGGAAAAAGTGCGTCCTGTAGTGCGAAAAATACGGTACATTCTTTCATCTTCCAGGGATCATCAGGGTTGTGCCCATGGTTCTCCTCCTGCCCATTTCATCCTCACAACCACCCTGCAAGGCAGGTTAGGCTAAGAGATGGTGACTGACTCCCAGGTCACCCAGGGAGCTTCATGGCTGAATGAGGGTTTGAACCCTTGTCTCCCTGGTCCAAGTCCAACACTAACCATTAGGCCACCACCTTGAAGTGGGGAAACTGTGGCACATTTTTACACAATCAAAACAACTCCTTGCAATGTTTTGCTCAGTACCATTTGTGTCTATTTCCAGCATGGCCTACTTCTTAAATGTTTCAGTCTAAGCCCTAACATTTCATCCATAGTATCATTTAATGTCACACTGTGTTATGCACCTTCAAACAGCATTCTTATACATGCACACGTCTCTCACTGACCTTTTCTCAGAATGTCTGTGGATCCCATATGAGGCCCATAAAAAAGAAAGAGGGGGCAGACAAGCTAGAGGCATAAGGTGCATAGGATCAGGGGCAGGTAAGTCCTGCAGCCCCCGCCCCCATATTTTATTCAAGTTGGTGCCTCTGGGGTGAGTTGGGGGAATCCTAAAGGACTGGAGACACCAAAGGCAGCCAGTGAGGACCATGTTTATTGGCCAGAGAATGCTGGCTGGCTGGAGGGGGGCAGAAAAACAGCAGGAAGGGGAAATAAAATAGATTATCCCGGAAAAGGGCATGGGTGGGTGGCTGGAACTCTGAACAGGAGCACACTCACTGCAACATTTCTTACACACTCTACTTGTTCTAAACAAATAAACAAGCAAGGTTTCTAATCACGAGGTTTTGAAAGGGTCCCATAAGGAATTCCACATGAGGAGGCATTCCCTTAAAAAAAAAAAAGTTGTTGCGCTACTGAACAATTTTCTCTATTTGAAATAAAATAGCTGTTGTTTTCACCCTGCTAACCTCCTTGCTTCAATATTATGTTTTTAAGGATTTAAAGTTGTAACTTGGTCTAGCATCGCTTTGTAGGCATGAAAAGTGGTGTATAAATAGCTGTTAGTCTGTTGCAGCAGACATACAATCATGCAATTGTAGGGTTGGAAGAGAGCCCAGTGGTCATTAAAGACTAACATCTCTCCACATTAAAAAACAAAACAAAACACAAAATGGTCCTGTGTTATGATCATTAGATGGGGTTGAGGCAGAATTGTGTGTGTGTCCCCCCCGGCCCCCCTGGCCCTTGCCCAGCGTTGAGAAGATTGCAGCCGTGTGTGCCATTATTCTGCTTGGTATTGTGGTGAGAGGGTAGATGCTGTGGGCTGGCGCATTGAAACTGTGGGAGGCAGTGGAAGACAGGCGTGCCTGGCGTGCTCTGGTCCATGGGGTCACGCAGAGTTGGACACGACTAAACGACTATAAACAACAACAACATGGTAAGGTGAACACATTCCTTGAATCAGAGACAGTCAGCAAGCCCATAGCATGACTGGGATGGGGTAATGTGAGATGGGGGGCTTGCCTCCCTAAATTTTCTTCGCCCCTCCCCAAATGTTTTACAAACAAATAATTAAATCATCAGCAAAACGTTTGTTTAAAGGGGCGTTTGTCATGCTTCTCTCTCTCTTTCTCAGAGGCCAAGCAAGAGCTTAATTAACTATGAACCCCAAAATTTCAGATCCCCTCCACGATTCAAAATTTTGGGGTTCATGGGGTTGATGAAGCTCCAAGCAAACATCCAGGTATCCTACCTAAGCCAGTCAGAACCGTGCATTGTGGTGGTTTGCTCTTTCAAGTCTGCAAAACACAACCATGCCCACTTACCTTTCTAGCTTGCAGCTATGGGGGGGGGGTGTCTTTTTTTGTATGTTCTGATTTTCACCTTTTGAAATATGGCAACCTTACTTTATGCCAGACTACTGATAATAATAATGGGAGGGATGGGGAGCAAAGAGAATTCTGGAGGCTTCTGTTGAACACAAGGGCTGCTTGGGGAGAGGGGGAGATTTATTAAGCTCTTTTCTCGTGTTTGTCTCCCTAACTTCAGCATATTCCAAGGCAGGCTTCCTCTGAACCTGGAGGTTCCATCTAGCAATCAATTGCCAGATGTCTTTCCTATTCCAGATTCAGAGTCTATGTGCTAAAGGAGACAAACGACAGAAAAGCACCACTGGCCTCAAACCCTCTTTGTGGGCTTCATTCTGCGACTGGAGGCCATTGTGGGAAGCAGGATGCTGGACTTGATAAGCCCTGTGCCTGGTCCAGCATAGCTGCTCTCATATTCCAGATTGTTCCTTTCTGTCTGATTTCTTGAGACCAGTTTACTTTTTCTAACTTGTTGACACAACTGAGTGCTTCAAGAACTGTAGCAACCCCCACTGTTCTGACGCAGGAAGATTTTTCTTCTGCATATAATACTACTGACAGAAAAACAAAGCCTTAGACTGTGGACCATGCGCTATGCTACGGGTCAGTTACAACCCCACTGTACTTACTTTCTACACCTGGCTTTGCGATGGACTAATGCCCCTTGGGGGCTGCCCCTTGGGGACAATCTGCAGATCCCGCTAGCACTCTGTCCTGTCCCAATTTTGCTTTGCACAGCAGCAGCATGGCAGTGTGGCAATCTCCGCTGCTGCACAGCATGGGAAGGAAAGCGGAGGAACAGCTTTGCATTCAGAAGGTCCCAAATTCAATCACCAGCATCTCCAGGTAGGAGATGTGGAAGGTAGGACAGAGTGTGCTATTTATTAGCTATCCTTCCTTTTGCTCACTTCTGTGAGATTAATGTCTAGTGAACAGAGTTAAAAGTCTACCACCCCTTGCAGCATTAACATGGAAACATGGGACAAAGCTGTGAAGCTTTCTCTAATTATCCAGGATGCCTTTGGAAGACTGGATCTTTCCCTTTATTTATCCCTCTAAACAAAATAACAACACAGAAGCCTGTAGTGTAAGAATAGAAAAATATTGTTTACTTACATAAAGTTGCTGACTTGATTCAAGCCAAACCTAGCAATGAAATAAGCCAATCAAAATATACTTCTTGATTACAAAATACATGGTTAAGATCAGGCATGTCCAGCTCCCTAGAGACTGTGATCTACTCCCACTATAAAAAAAACTGGCAGTGATCTACCCATTGGATTGACCGAAATTGTTGAGCTTTTTGGGGGGAGCCTTCACCAAAGTTGTTGAGCTTTTTCCCCACTGTTGACCAGTTGGACATGCCTTGTTTAGATCAGAGAGGGTGCCTGTGCTCAGGTGGACACCAGATCTAGTCCATCTAGTCTAGCATCCTGTTCTCACAGTAAACAACCAGGTGCCCATGGGAAGCCCATCAACAGGACTCCCCCCGCCCCGCAGTTTCCACTAAAGGTCTGACATGATAAAAGACAGCTTCCTATGTCTCTGCATGCAGTCACATGCAAATTCTGATGCCATGCCTGTGCCAAAACGAGCCTTCTTATAGCTCACCCTACAGGCACATTTTCCAGGACAAAAGAAACAGCGCTGTCTGTTTTCCCCCAATCCATGGCTGATAAATTCATTTGGAGAAGCAACTGTTCCTGGCCAAACTGCTAACTGGGGTAGGAGGGAGGTCTCACTCCTGTTCATTGAGTTGGATGTTGAGAAGGAGTGGGAGTGATTGAGGCATTTTTCATCTTCTACCAACTGGAGGGCTTTAAAATGTTTTCATTCACACTCAGACATTAGTCTACTCTACTGCATTTGATAATTTTGCTGCATATCATCCAGCTACTTCACTTTTTTGGTCAGAAGTGTGAAATAAGAGAAGGTGTAGGAGGACATAATTTTGAAGGATCAACCACTAATCTTCAATGGTCCATAGAGCCTAGAGTCCTTGCTGTCTGCTACCCCAATTATTCTGCCTTATCCAGACAACTGAGAAGACATTTAATATCTCAGTTAATGCAAAATATTTGAACAGCAGAATTTAAGGGGAAGAGGTCAGTTATTTTTCTTCAGGCAAAAAGTGGTTAGCTTCTATTTTTACTCAAGTCAGTGACATCTTTTCTCCTGACTCCAGGACAACTAACCACAGTGAAGTCTTCACATCAGTTAATTAGTCTGCATTTTGCTATGTACTGTACTTGTGGCACCTCTGTTGTGTTCTCATTCCTTAGATGTTTTTACGGAGGGGAGCAATGCAATAAATTAAGGCAGAAGTCTGTCTTGTTCATATAATGCCAGGACTCCATGAAAATTCATGGGGATCATGTAGCAACATTTGACAAGTTCTTTGAAATACTGTAACGGAATCTAGAAACACCCTCTTGTTCTGAGGTGAGCACTACAAACTTCCAGACAAAGCACTATAAATCTTCAAAAGAAGTGGGGGGGGGACCCCAAACACTGGGATTCTGTTGCAGTGATGGGATTAAAAGCAAAACAATCATGTTATAAATCCAGCTAATGTCAATTTCCAAACACTGTTAACTGTGGGAAGGCTAGACTGTGCTGTTCATTTTACAAAGGAAAGGACCTGCATATTGCAAACTGCCGGCAACAGACCTCATGAAACCTGTAGGGCACTCTCTTTGTACAAGGCAATGTTTTTCTTTTTAAAGTTTCAACCTTCAGGGTGCACTTTCCAGATCAACCAGGCTGCCAAGAGATCCCCAAGTGTCTGCAGCAAAATGATTCTGTGCTGCAAAGAACTCTGGGGCATGTTCGAGGGAGAACATACCGTTCATTTAGACTGCAGTTGGCAACTGCTCAGGAAGAAACAGTCTGGCTTGAGTTTCTTGTTTATCTTGCTTTTTTTCTTGCAGCTGTCTTGCAGAAAAGCTAGGAGTAAAGCAAATTTGCAGCCTCAGTTGCATATTTCCCTCCCTTTAAATGTACACCTTAGGTGAATAGACAGATTGACTGTGCACTGGGACTCTCTCTCTCTCTCTCTCTCTCTCTCTCTCTCTCTCTCTCTCTCACACACACACACACACACACACACACACAGAGAGAGAGAGAGAGAGAGAGAGAGAGAGAGAGAGAGAGAAACCATCAGAACTGTTGAGCACCACCCCCTGAACCTACCATCAAAGCCATTCTCATACCTCTCTGGACTCCTTTGGAAAGCTGCTGGGAAATAGTCAATAACACCAGTCCTAAGGGATCTGTACTGGCTCCCAGTACGTTTCCAAGCACAATTCAAAGTGTTGGTGTTGACCTTTAAAGCCCTAAATGGCCTCAGCCCTGTATACCTGAAGGAGCATCTCCACCTCCATCATTCAGCCTGGACACTGAGGTCCAGCTCCATGGGTTTTCTGGCAGTTCCCTCACTGCAAGAAGTGAGGTTACAGGGAACCAGGCAGAGGGCCTTATTGGTAGTCATGTCTGCCCTGTGGAACACCCTCTCAGCAGGTGCCAAGGAGATGAAGAACTACACAACTTTCCAAAGACATCTGAAGGCAGCGCTGTATCAGGAAGTTTTTTATGCGTTTTACTGTGGTTTTATATGTGTTAGAAGCTGCCCAGATGGGCAGGGTATAAATAATAAAATTAATAATAATAATAATAATAATAATAATAATAATAATAATAATAATAATAATAATAATTCTGACTGAGGCAGCTCTGTCACTGTGCCCCACTTAGGACTTTCCAGCCCTGCTTACCAGGCCACTTTGGCCTTCTTATTATCTAATAAGAACTGAGAATACAGCCAAAATACATTCAGGTACCCCCTTCACCTTGGGAACAGGTTATACAGGAAGATTAGTAGCAATGGCCAAGTTCAGGATCAAAGTTATCAGGATCTAAAACTTATTTCCCCCAGACTAATGGAAATTATTTTGGGTTGCCTCCAAATCACTCATATGTTCTGCTTGAGAAGAAGCTTCCAAATTTTGCTTTAGTGAAATTTTGGTGGGAACTCTATTTCCACTTTTCATCTAAGTCCGATAGGTCAGCCTGAAGCCAGCATCATAAAAAATTGTGAAGGCTGGACAAAATAATTTTGCAGGTCTTATGCTGCTCCAACACTACCAAATGGCCATCCTTGATTTAAATGCTTGCTTTAAATGACACAGGCCACTCAATGTAGCCCAAGGTCCTTATGTTAATGGAACATCAACTTTTAGCAACAGAGGGAATGGTTGAGGCCATTTATCATTTCTCCCATGAGTGCTGGGGATCTTCAGATACAAGCAGAAGAGCCAGAGACAGCCCAAGGACAGACCCCAATATTCTGTCATATGGTTATGACTGCTGTCACAACTGAAGCCTTTATATTAATTATGATTATTTTATATTAATTTGGTATAACTGTGCAATGTTGATTTTTGATGTTTGTCTCAAGCACATCACTAAGATACATGCAATAAATAAATGAACCTTATATTGACAGTCTCCAGTGGCCAACACAATGGCCTTTTTATTATTAATTTAAAATGGCCTTGATGCTACAGTGGAGCAGATCTGGAGGAGACATTCAGAGCATCATCGGCTGGTGCTCTAGAAGGTGAATTTCAATGAGACATTGGACCTGAAAACCAAGAACCCTTGTGGCATTGGCATTAGGCCATGCTGAATGAGGGCCAGCACTGAACCAAGAGTCTGAGCCTGTGGCCTGGCCAAGTCAGCTACTTTGGCTCTCACATATGCAGGCCTCAAGGAAATGGAGTGTGAAACATTGAGCCATGAGATTGACAGGTGCTATGAAGCTTCTTGCTATGAAGCTTCTGACAGGCCAGTCCTGATATAAAGCCAGTGCTATGACCACTTGCCCTTGCCTTGGCAAGGCAACATCATGTTCAGCCTTCTCCACCCATGCCACAGCTCCAGCTCAGTGCTAAGGATCAACTGTAGCTTCTGGCAACAACCTCCAGCAGCAGGTGAAGACTTCTGCACTACCAGATGGCCTCACAGGTGTTGTGCTGGAGAAAACACTTTTCTGTGATGGGGTTTCATTATGTAAAGAATGAGATTAGTTGAAACATGTGGGTGAGAGTTCCCTTATCTTTCCCTCACCCCTGCTAGCATGCAACAAAGGAACAGGTCTGCCCAGTGCTAATTTTCCAGCGCTACAACCTAGCCAGACAATGCCCAAGGTAAACTAACCCTGCTCAGTAGGACTGCCCCCACCCCTGAAAAGCCCCCCAGACCTGAGGCAGGAACACTTAGATATGTTTCTGGACACACTTGGGATTCTCCAAGAGCCAAAGATCCACTTCTTGTCCTCTGAGCCCCAAGCCTAGACGTTACTCAGTACTAATAACCAAGAAGCCAGGCAGCAGATTTGGAGGCAACGGTTCCTGTAAGGGCTGATGCACACTTACCTGTCTAGGCACAGCCTGTGTCCAAGCACTCCCCCCCCCCTTACTGCTTCCACCAGGAAAACCTGGTCTTTAATGCTGAATCAGAACAAATGGCAGTTCAGATTTTCCACAGATTTCTGTTTACTTCAGTTCAGCATTAAGGAACGGGTTTTTGCAGGGAAAGTGCTGAGACAAAAAAGGGGGGGCACTCTGGCAAAGAGCTTTAAACTGTGCCCCATGCCTAGAAATGCAGAGGAAAGGCAAGTCTGGATGAACCCTAATAAGCAACACCAACAAATAAATGCAGGTACTTTATTAAGAGATAACAAAGCTGGACAGAACCCCTTTTATGATAAAATTGCACTTTAAGGAATGAAGGAACCTTTGAGAACAAAGCCATTAGAGTCCTGGACCCCACCAGCAAGCTGCATCCTGGCATATGTGGTTATTGCAACAAAACCCTTCTGTTGAATCAGATCAAAGGCCAGTTTTCATACAGCAAAGCCGGGATCCCCCCCCCTCGCCCTTTATCCAGTCCAGGCCTTGGGCCCATTTCCCCCAGCACTGGGAAAGGTGGCAGCAACTGAGTGGATTTCTGCCCCGCCAGGGTGACCTGGAGCAGCCTTGCAGCAGACTCTCCCCACAGGTGGTGAGTTGGGCTAATTAAACGGGAACTTTTTCCTCAGGAAGACTGCCTCCAGAATCCAAAGTAAAAAGCCATTAAAAGGAGCCCAAGAAAGGATGGGTTCTTTACAGCTGTTACCTGCTCTCCTGACAGTGACAGAGTTCAACTTTGAGACAGTCAGCAAAATTTAAGCAGGATTACTAGAGGATCTATTGTTCACTATTTAGATTTTCAAAGCCCCTGTGCCAGCTGGAATCACTGGGATTCACTGCTATTTGAAGAGAGTATAATCAAAAGCCACCTGCAATATTCCAGCTGTGAGCTGAATTTATGTATTTTATGAGTCCCAGTGCAGAATTGAGGACAGCCTTCGTACGGAAGGCCCGCACTGGTTCCTTTTGATTGAAGTGAGGGCCGCAACCTCGCCATACTCTAGCTAACACAAAGATCAATGCAATTTTGATCACATGCCCATTTGTCAAAAACTCTGCATATTTAATCTGTTCCAGAAGTCGCTGCACAGCCTGGTTTGTATGGGCAGAAATAACTGCCCACCCTCTCCTTTTCTGCAATGACAGCAATGCAAATAAGTATTCTGCTTCAGAAGCAAATAATGTCAGAAGCAAATTTGATCAAGGAAATTGTCATTCACAGAGCACATTCTTACCACCAACTCTCTGGTTGTTCAAGCAGGCTTTTAGAAATGTAATGTCAGGAACTTCTGCAAAACTCTGATCTCCATGGAACAAACAGAATATTCCGTGGCTTAGTAACCAACTGTATGAATGGGCTTTTAATGCGAAAGCTCTCGTAAAAATGAATCCCATCAGTACCTCTGCATTATACCGATCTCTGAGATAGTGAGCTTTATTGGGTTTTTTGGGTTTTTTGTAAAATAACTGGCAGCACTGAAGAGCAAAGCAAACAATTATGCCCTAAGCAACCAGTATGACTTGGAATAGAAAATAAGGCACTACACTGAAAAAGAAGAAGACAAAATAGGCTATTATTTCAACCACTGCAGGAAGGTATGCCCAGCTACCAGATGGAGAGGGGGATGTTTATATTACTGTGCAGATTATAGTGCTTGAAGTGCTAAAAGTACTGATGTGGGTAATGCATCCACAGCATACATTCCTCTACAGAGCTGGGATCAAATGCTCCATGGGGCAGAGGGAACTGAGCTCTCTGGTGCCACGGATATACAGGGCCCCCACTTTCTCTTCTGAGAGTTACAGGCAGAATCCAGCCAAAGGTGCATTTTTAAAGCCCTGCTGGTTTTGATGGAAGCTTATAATTAATGTGTTTTAACTCTCTCCCATTGTATACCGTGGGACTGAAAGAGCGAACTGCTGGATTTTTGTGTCTGCTGGATTTCTGAAACATGGTCGGATCATTTTAAATTTTTATTTTTGCATTTTCCATTTTACAAACCATAACAACAGCAGCAACAACAGCAACAACAACAACAACACAGATATCATATCCCCTTTGACCCCCTTTGTGGATCCTTATGTTTACATTTTCATACTGCATTTTATTGCTAACTCCCATTATTATACATCCTTAATCAGTCCATGGTTCAGATTTTTGTTACAAGTCTTCTGTCAGACCTACTAATAAGTGTAATTGTTTACAACATTTTTTCTAATATATTTTATACTTGCCCCATTCTTTTTTTTTATAGAAATTTTTATTGGTTTTTCACCTTTTATAAAGACAAATACACACAAAAAAGACAAAAGACAAAAACATGTATAATTTCAGAAAATCCTACTTTCCTATCCTTGTTCCCTGACTTCCCCCCACCCCCCTTCATGCATCCCCATTCCTAGAATTGTGCCAGCAAATTGGTATTTCTCTTCTTAATCATCTTAAAATTACATCTTTTATAAAGAAAAGTAAATTTTTTCTAAGTTGGACTCAAGTTCTCTTCCATTGATTTCCCAATTTGTCTTAAATAAAAGTCATATTAACTAAACCCAAAGGTCTTGAGTGTTTTTACAATTCTATTCTTCCCTCCCTCCCATCCCCGGTTTTCGTCCCTTCCCAGTACATGTCCAAAATATCAGTTCTTAGCCTGGGTTCCTCACGTCTGAGGCTTTCAAGTCTCTTTCAGTCCCTCTCCGCCGGTCTTGTTGGTAATCCTTTATGTCGGTCGTCGAATCTCGAAAAAGTTCTGTCACCATCCAACCATATTCTCTTCCCACAAGAACATTTGGAAACAGCTGCTGGAAAATTTCCACAAAGTCTGCATCTTCAGAGTCAAAGTCAAAGTGGAGGCCCCCATCATATTTCTTTATTTTAAGTTCCTGTGTTCCATAAACTCCCGGGGCCTCCTCCTTCATCTTTTGCATCTTTCGCAGATTTGTGTTAGATGTAATCCAAAAGTCTCCTTGTTTATATTCCACAGATGTCAGCTTCTGGTTGGTACTTTCCAACTTTACTTTCTCTTTTTCTTGTTTAGTCTCTTCCACTTCTTTAGATATCATTTCCGATTCAGCTGTGGATTCTTTCTCATCCAGGTCCTCAATACATTCAGCAGAGCTGCTTGTTCCAGAAGTCAAGGTCATAAGTTGTTTATTCATAGCCAGACTCTGCTCTTGTAAGACTCCCACCAGATGAAACATTCTTTCAATTTCCACTAGTAACTTTCCATCCACAGCCATTGTAATTTCACAGAATTCCCCCTAGAGGGAATCTGGTTACTTAGTAATCTTTCTCCAACAATCCTCCAACTTATTGTTATTACTTTGTTTCCAACAAATTTAACTCAATTGCAACTCATTTTAATCCAGAGGGATCTTAACTAACGATTTTTCCACTTAAACTGTCCGTTTGACAGCTTTGACAGCTGTCAAACTCCGCACCTCTTCCACAAGCTCAAAAGCAGGACGCTCCCGGGCCCAGGGGGGGTTGTTTACAACTGAAAGAAAGCTTCCAACACTCCACTCTCCAGCTCAAAATTTCTTTTTGCCAAATCTTGGAAGTTAATGTCTTTTTCAACTCACCCCACAAAGGGTAGGCACTCCAGCTTAGTTCTTATATCGTTGCTTTAGATCGTCTGCAAGAAGGGGGGGTGCGGACTTCCTTTTAGCACACCCCCCGGTCGTCTCAAATTCACGGGATAATATTCAAAAAGTCCAATTCCGTTTTACTCACGGGTTATTCTTTTCAGTCCGAATTTCAAGGAAGGGAATCAGCACTCTCCAGTCATGGCTCGCGGCTTCGCTCAACCGAGGTAGCGATCGACTCTCAGCACCACGCCACCCTCCGTATCCTCTCCGCAGCCTTTAAAAAGGCTCTTCGTGAATCGGGGGGGCGCTTAAGGTGCCCACCGAGTCTTCAGTCCACAGGCTTCAGCGCCTGCGGTTTTTGAGGGTCCCCGCGTCGCCGGCACGGCAAGACCCGTCCTCAGTTGAGCCGATTCCCTCCGCAGCTCGGAGGGAATCCGCCATTTCCAGATCGCGCCAACCCGGAAGTCCCCTATACTTGCCCCATTCTTTGTTAAAGTTTGATTCTTCCTGGCTCCTGATTCTTCCTGTAAGTTTTGCAAATTCAGCATAGCATTGTTTAACCTGCCACTCTTCCTTGGTCGGAACTGTATTTTCTTTCCATCGCTGGGCCAGCAACATTCAGGTAGCTGTGGTTGCATACATGAACAATTTATTCTGGTCCTTCGGGATCTCTGCACCTAAAATCCCTAAAAGGAAAGTTTCTGGTTTCTTAGAAAAGGTTATTCTCAACATTTCCCCCCAAATCATTATATATCATTTCCCAGAAAGTTTTTGCCAAGCTTTCTGGTCCTGTCCTGACACCCACATCCAGATATGGCGGTTGTCATTTGCTGGCCTACATATTTAGTGCAACCCCTACTCTCCAGTGCAGGACTCAAGCCCACAACCATGAGATTAAGAGTCTCATGCTCTACTGACTGAGCTATTCTGGCTGTGATCTAAAGCATGCACAGAGCAGGGTTGAGCTCTAGATAAGCTCAGTTCTCACTGGGCTGCTTGTGGGGAGGAGTTCTTCCCCTTAGGTTCTCCCCCCCCCCATTGATTTTTTGTACATTTTGGTTTCCCTCCAAGCTTACCAGTATTTTTCTCTTATGGTGGCCAGTGCAGTTTTCACTACATAAGCGAAGGCACTCACCCCCCAACATCAGAAAGACAGTGAATAATATGAATTTGGCCCATCCAAGAAGGGATCCCCCCCCCCCAATCAGAAGTTGAATGTTGGAGGGGGGGGCTCTAGATGGAATGTTCAGCCCTAAGGGGAAGAAATGTGAACTTAGCAATTCAGCAAGACATTTGCTTCAGAATGCAAGATGCTTTATATGGGGGCAAGGGG
Source organism: Podarcis bocagei (assembly GCF_964188305.1). Taxonomy (NCBI): domain Eukaryota; kingdom Metazoa; phylum Chordata; class Lepidosauria; order Squamata; family Lacertidae; genus Podarcis; species Podarcis bocagei. The sequence goes on from NC_138137.1 coordinate 2,868,872, forward strand.
ACTCCACAAGATTAGTATAATGTTCATCCAATTGGGCACTTAGTGAGCCTCCCTAAGCATTTTATCATTCAGGTCATAAGGTTTAATTAGCATATTACAGTTTGGCCAAATGAACAGCACAGAGATGCAGAAAAATAAAATAAAAAATCTTTAAATCCTAAAAATAGAATACCATAAATCTTCCCGCTAGGGATGGAGCACACAATCTGTTCCACGATGCTCGGTGGCTGGAAGATGTTGCCTGTGCGTTGCATTAGGATTCTAAACAGCCAAGGAACTCAGCTGAATATATTTCACAGAACAGCAGAATATCCTTCCCTCCTTGGTTCTTGTCACTGGAAGTCACATCCTGGCACTGAGATCTCATAAAGAAGCCCATGGAAAGCAGCAAAAGGGATATGTCACATCTAACAGGAGCATGATGAGAAGGGGGCATCAAAGGTGGGAGCAAGGTTTGGCATACCACTTGGTGTGGTTGCTGTGGGTTTTTTAGTCAGCCTTTTGTGTGCGAAAACCATGAATCCCTGAACCTCAATCCTCCTCAGCGTAACAGACATTGTGGCTGCACTGGATTTTGAGAAGCAGCTCATAAAATCCACACAGCACCTTCACAGCTATTGCTGTTTCTAGGACACCAGCCAACAGAAACATTTTTTTTCCAATTCAGAAAAGCACACCATGCACTGGAACCTTTAAGCTCTTGCCTTTATTGAATCTGGATGCCATCTGAGAGCCAAGCTAGGCATGAAGTTAACTGTGAATGCAACTGATGAGTGCATGTTTGTTATGTAAATGGCAGCCACAGGGAGGTCTGGGCAGCCTTGGTCCCATGCTAGGGGTGTGTGTGTGTGTGTGCGCGCGCGCGCGCGCATTAGCAGCCCACAAAAAATCTAGTAGCCTATGAGATGTGCAAATCCCTCGTGAGAAATTTCACAAAACTTTTTGAAACTTGTTTGAATTTTCCATTCGATTACTGACCAATATTCCACCTAAAGTTGCAGGGTTTCACCTGAGTGGAATACTGCAAATTCTCCTTGAATTTTGTTTTGGTGAAATTTGGGAGTGACTTCATAAGAAGATGGATTACTCTGGGATCTCTGTCAGTTCAATTATTAATCTGATGCCAAAGCAAGATAGGCACTTTGAAACATCCATTCCAAACTTAGCAGGGGAATTGGGGTTGATGTAGAAATTTGTATATTCTGCATGCTGCCTTCATGCCATTTTCAGAGCTGCTGCTGAGGACAAGGTGCTGTTTAGGGGTGATATGGAAGCTTAGCCAAACAGCTCGCTGGAGAGCTTGGAGTCAGTCATAATCACACAGCCTAACCTGCTGTGTGGTTTGTTGCAAGGATAACATGGAATTCAGATCTCTACATGGGAATTCTATTTCAATCCTCACTATTGGAATTCAGACAAATGGGATATGGAGAGGTGCCAAGTTGCCACCCACCCAACAGCAGCATCACCACCTCTTAACTGGGACAGGATCAAGGCAGGAAAGGCAGGCAGAACAGGGCAGCAGCAAGGTTGGGGCTTTCTCAGCTTGCTTCAACCAGTGTACAGCCCTGACCTGGATGCCACCCTCCCCATCCCCCAGGCTGCTAAGCAGGGATGGATCATCCCTTTTCGCTGTGCCAGGCATGGCTGTCAACCTTCCCTTTTTTTTGCGGGAAATTCCCTTACTCCAGCGCCACTTCCCACTGCTTCCCGCTGCTATCCCGGATTGTTAGATATCCCGTAGACTATCCCCAGGACAGGTGAGGCTGCTGATCCCTTATTTTCAAATCTGAAACTTGACAGCTATGGTCCCAGGCAAAACACAAAGGTGCCACTGCCTCCTCCCCACCACCCACCAAAGCCTGTCTCGCCAAGGTTGTGCGGCTTTGTCACCAAATCTCACTGGAGTCTGTTGCCAGTGACACCACCCCACAGGAGTCCACTGCCCCAAGAGGCTGCTTCTGTCTGCCTCGTGGGCAGGCTGGCCCTGTTGCTAAGCAGGAAGGACAACTCTGCAGTTGGGAGGGTGATCGCACAACTCCATTTCACCATGCCAGTCACTCCTGGGGCTGGGGAAAGCCAGTCAATGTGCCTAGCTATGAGCAGGATTGGCCACAGCAAGTCTTTGCTTTCAGGCAATGGACACCCCACCCCCACCCCAGCTTGTCCATGTTGCCACTCCACACCCACAGATCCATTGTCCCCCCCAATCTGCTGTGGAGCTGTCAGCAGTGACCACTGCCTAGTTCGCTATTGCTATCACTTTATTATTTGGATAAATTTGCATCTTGGAAGGCAATAGGAGGCATTGCTGCGGGGGTCGTCAGAAGCAGCAGGTCCCCTCAGACAGCCCTTGCAATGCCGCCACTTTGCTTCAAAGGCAACAGAGAAGGTTTAAGTTTAGCAGCAGTGGGACTCTTAAACACAAAGCAAGATTTTTCTCCCCAAAGTGCTTTTTGAGGCCAATTCACCCCCAGTGCCTTATTTAGGAAGGATCCTAGGCCACAACATAGGGCACTTCTTCAGAGCGAGACCTTGTGGGGTGAGGAGAAAAAGCAACAACCACCACATGGTTGATATGGAGGAGTTAGTTGGCGCACAAGAGGGATGGTATGGCGGTTGCTTGACTGCTTGGCAGATAGCAGAACATCTTTTGGTGGCCTGGGGTGGGCATGACATGCCCACAGAGAGAAGCAGTGGGGTATTCTGGAGGAAGGACGAGGGCAGAGAGCTCATTTCTTCTTTTTGCAGAAAATTGCCAGGGCATGCAGACATACCCTTAGACTCTGGGGCTATGCAAGGTATACACAAAGGACCACAATGTATGATATAACACATCTTTAGAAAAGTGTGTCTGAGTGGATTACACTTAAAGAGCAATTTGCAGGAGGGCTTCCTGGAAAAGCAGGTTATTACAGAAAGATGGTTATTTATGTAGCATTTTAAAATGTATTGATTCATCTTGGTGAGAAAAAAGAAAGAAAGCATTAGAACCCAATCTTGTCAATAGGAAGTCTTTATTCAAAAGATTTTTTTAAAAAAAACCTGTTTTCCTGGAATACTTATCAGTAAAAGGAATGAAAAATGACAGATTACACTCTTGTTTGATATAGCCCGTCATTACTTCAAAATTACTGAAGGACAGTGGAATTTCTGGGAACAAAGATTAGCCCGCATGGCATGTACTGCCGGTACATAAATTGCTCCCTGTGTTGAGATGAGAGCCTCATCCCTGACATCACATCTTTGTCCCTCTACCATTCGCACAAACAAGAAACAATGGAGTGTGCCTCCAGGGGTGAAGTCAAGCTGCTGTGTTAGCAGCACCAAAGTGACCTTCCTGGGGTGCAAGCCTGGGCCATGTGTCTGGAGGTCCTGGGCTGTCCAGATGGGCCTCACTTGGGTGTGGTTCAAAGGAAAGCAGAGCAAGACATTTGGCACCAGCTGGCTTCAGGAGCTGCCAGAAGGAGATGTACAAGGTGCCACCCAACCGCCTTAGGGACTCCATTCAGGATTTGTGTAGAGTTTACTCCTTAGCCTTTTCTCCTTCCAAAGATGTCCTGCAAGGCAGCAGAGATTTAACACCAGAGTCTTCCTTCTCCAAGATGGACTACCTTCCCAGGTGGATGAGCCACAGAAGCCCCTCACTTCCCTCTACAACATGTGCAGAAGCCGCCTTCTTGACTGTCGGACCCACTATTGGTCTTCTCTGCCCAATCCACCAGAGCCTGTCTTGACATGCAGGCAGGGACGCAGTGTGGGGGGACCAGGGAGGCCCTGGGCACACAGTGAAGATGCTGGCTTCTGTGGGGATCCCCATCTGACCCTGGCAGGCCCCGTCCCCAGCTCCCTGCCCTACCTCCAGGGTTCTCTGGGCCCCAGAGCCTGGCCTGGCCTCGCTGCCCCAGCCCTCTTGCTGAATGGCTGCCCAACCAGTGCTTGCCCGCGCCTCACTTGGCGTGCTCCCTGAAAAATGAGTGGGCATATAGGGACATTGTGAGTGGGCACAGAGGGCAACCCCAGTGCAGCCTGGCCTGGCCCTCCTTTCTGCAGGTGCCTGGGACATTTGTCTGCCAAGGGCCTCATTGGCTGGCTAGGCAGTGCGGCCCCGCTTGGCTCTGGGGGTCACTCCGGCAGCTTTGGTGTGAGGGCTGGGCTGGCACAGCAGACCCCATTCACCATCCATGCCCCAGGGCACACACCTGATGCCAGAATACCACACTGTGTCACTTCATGCAGGGAAGTCCCTAAGTCACTGGGGGTTTGAGACCTTCACTTGGTTTAGCCAGCCAGCCGAAGCTATTTCCCAGGGTGTGGCCACTGTCTCATGTTGACAGCTTCTAGAAGCCAATGTTGACAGCTGAGTGCAGGGTGAGGACCAAAGGTGGACAAACTACCCAAGAAGGAGCACAATGTGTCCCCCATCAGAGGTACTACCCCTCCCCCAGCACCCCATACACCACATTCCTCTAATGAAAGACTAGCCAACTGGTCAATTGATAATATGCTCCCAGGCAACCTCAGCTTCCTCCATATAATGAAGCCTCAGCAATGCATAATATCAATTTTGGCATAATAGTCGGCCAGAACAAGACTGAAACTCCCTCACTGTGGAAACTTTTACATGACCAATGTCTCTTGCTAAAACAAACAGCAGAGGGAATCATAGAATCATAGAGTTGGAAGAGACCACAAGGGCCATCGAGTCCAACCCCCTGCCAAGCAGGAAACACCATCAGAGCACTCCTGACATATGGTTGTCAAGCCTCTGCTTAAAGACCTCCAAAGTAGGAGACTCCACCACACTCCTTGGCAGCAAATCCCACTGTCAAACAGCTCTTACTGGCAGGAAGTTCTTCCTAATGTTTAGGTGGAATCTTCTTTCTTGTAGTTTGGATCCATTGCTCCGTGTCCGCTTCTCTGGAGCAGCAGAAAACAACCTTTCTCCCTCCTCTATATGACTTCCTTTTATATATTTGAACATGGCTATCATATCACCCTTAACCTCCTCATCTCCAGGCTAAACATGCCCAGCTCCCTTAGCCGTTCCTCATAAGGCATCGTTTCCAGGCCTTTGACCATTTTGGTTGCCCTCCTCTGGACACGTTCCAGTTTGTCAGTGTCCTTCTTGAACTGTGGTGCCCAGAACTGGACACAGTACTACAGGTGAGGTCTGACCAGAGCAAAACACAGTGGCACTATTACTTCCCTTGATCTAGATGCTATACTCCTATTGATGCAGCCCAGAATTGCATTGGCTTTTTTTGCTGCCGCGTCATACTGTTGGCTCATGTCAAGTTTGTGGTCAACCAAGACTCCTAGATCCTTTTCACATGTACTGCTCTCAAGCCAGGTGTCACCCATCTTGTATTTGTGCCTCTCATTTTTTTTGCCCAAGTGCAATACTTTACATTTCTCCCTGTTAAAGTTCATCTTGTTTGTTTTTGCCCAGTTCTCTAATTTGTCAAGGCCGTTTTGAAGTGTGATCCTGTCCTCTGGGGTGTTAGCCACCCCTCCCAGTTTGGTGTCATCTGCAAATTTGATCAGGATGCCCTTGAGTCCATCATCCAAGTCGTTGATAAAGATGTTGAATAAGACCGGGCCCAAGACAGAACCCTGTGGCACCCCACTAGTCACTCTTCTCCAGGATGAAGAGGAACCATTGATGAGCACCCTTTGGGTTTGGTCAGTCAGCCAGTTACAAATCCACTGAGTGGTAGCATAGTCAAGACCGCATTTTACCAGCTTCTTTACAAGAATATCATGGGGCACCTTGTCAAATGCCTTGCTGAAATCAAGGTAGGCTACATCCACTGCGTTCCCTTCATCTACCAGGCTTGTAATTCTGTCAAAAAATGAGATCAGGTTAGTCTGACATGACTTATTTTTCAGAAATCCATGCTGACTATTGTTGATCACAGCATTCCTTTCTAGGTCTCACAGACTGTTTGCTTAATGATCTGCTCCAGAATCTTCCCTGGTATTGATGTCAGACTGACTGGGCAGTAATTATTTGGGTCCTCTCTTTCCCCCTTTTTGAAAATAGGGCAGCATTTGCCCTCCTCCAGTCTGCCGGGACTTCGCCTGTTCTCCAGGAATTCTCAAAGATGACTGCCAGTGGTTCTGAGATCACATCTGCCAGTTCTTTTAATACTCTTGGATGCAGTTCATCTGGCCCTGGAGACTTGAATACATCTAAACTAGCCAAGTATTCTTGTACTATCTGCTTAGTTATTCTGGGCTGTGTTTCCTCTGCTGAATCATTTGCTCCAAATTCTTCAGGTTGGGCATTGTTTTCTTTATCGGAGAAGACTGAGGCAAAGAAGGCATTGAGGAGTTCAGCCCTTTCTGTGTCCCCTGTTTGCATTTCACCATCTTCTCCTCTGAGTGACCCCACTGTTTCTTTGTTCTTCCTTTTGCTACGAACATACCCATAAAAGCCTTTTTTGTTGCTTTTAACCTCTCTAGCAAGCCTGAGTTCATTCTGTGCTTTAGCTTTTCTGACTTTGTGTCTACACGTGCTGGCTATTTGTTTGAATTCCTCTTTGGTGGTTTCCCCCCTTTTCCATTTTTTGTACACATCCTTTTTTAATCTTAACTCAGTTAAGAATCATTGGCTAGGGTTGCCATACATCCAGAATTTTCTGGACATGGCCAGTATTCATATCTCGCAAACAGCGTCCGGAGGGAAATTGTTGAAATGTCTGGGAAAATCCAGATGTATGGCAGCCCATGTCAGAAATGTAGTTTTTGGTGCATTTCATTTTTTAAAAAAATCAAAACTCCTTGCCAAAAAAAAAAAGCTCCATTACTTTTGTGTCCAAATTTTTGAAATATGGCAGCCCTACTTTAGTAGAATCATCACATTGGCAAAGGAAGTTTCTTGTTCGAATGCCATAATTGGTATACTGGTTGGGTTAGGGGAGACAAGAATTCAGGCTGTAGCCCTGCCAACTGACTGTGGATGAGTGTGCTGATAACCTACTTGTTATGATCTCAGAGAAAGGGAATTGCAGTCTGGAAAAGGCAACTTGAGTGGAAGGAGCAGGAAGTTGTCGAGTCATAAGACTCCCAACTTTGCCATCTATCCTAATAATATTGATATACACTCCAACAGACAAGAAGGGAAGATTCATTATGTTAGCCCAAATGCAGGTATTGCAAAAATGTTCCCAGGTTAGAGGCCAAAAACTCATATCCTGCTAGCAATCTGTTTTCCAAAAGAGCAAGGACAGCAGTTGTAGACCTCATAGAATCACAGAAGTGTAGAGTTGGAAGGGAACACGAGAGTCGTCCAGTTCAACCCCCTGCAATGCAGGAATCTTTTGCCCAATCTGGGTCTGGAACCCACAAGCCTGAGATTAAGGGTCTTGTGCTGCACCTACTGAACCATCAGGACACACTGAGATGGTTGGGGAAAGTACAGTCTACTGAACGATTCCTGACACTCCCCAGAGGAGGAAGAGACATGTGGTGGTGGTAGGTGACTCCCTACTGAGTGGGACAGAGGCAGCATTGTGCAAAGGTAGAAGGAAGTCCTGGAAGGTATGATGTTTTCTAGGTGAAAAGATTCACAGTTCAAGCAGTACTCATGGGAGACTTCAACTACCCTGATATCTGCTGGAACTCAAACTCTGCCAAGAATGTAAGGTCCAACAAAGTGCTACATTGCCTTGCTGAAAATTTTATTTCTCAGAAGGTGGAAGAAGCAGCAAATGATCATCTATCTTGGATCTGATCCTCATCAACAAGGAGGAACTGATTGACAAAGTGGAAGTACTCAGAAACTTGGGAGGAAGTGATCACGTCCTCCTGAGTTTGATGATATGCAGGCAAGAGAAAGCTGATTGTAGTTGGACATACACTCTGGACTTTAAGAAGGCCAATTTTAAAAAGCTGAAGGAGATGCTGGGTGTGATCCCGTGGTCAGAAACACTCAATGAGAAGGGAGTCCAAGAAGGATGGGAGTTTCTGAAAGGCAAAATATTGAAGGCCCAAATCTTCTTTGCCAATGACTCGTAGCCAAGGAAGATTGTTGGGATGGGTTTTTGGAAGATGTCTGTGCGTGAATTTGCTTTATGTGTGTAGATCAGTGTGCACTGACTTTGCACTGTCTTTGCAGTAAGTCTTTGCAGTAAGGCTCTATTCCAGTGGTATGAGGATCACGACGACCGGTAGATTTTTATCTGCTGCAGCCTTAGAGGCCCCAATGCAGACAATTCCAGCAAGCAAGAAAAGTGGGAGGCATCTAAAGAAACCAGTGTGGCTGCATAAGGAGCTGTGTTATGGGAAAATCTCAGTGGGCTGAATCAGTGCACAAGACCCTGGTTGTTAGGTGGTTAGCTAAGATGAGGGGTGGAGGGATTGTGTCACCATTCTACATTACTTATTGTTTTGAAGTGGTATCATTTCACTTTCTCCCAATTACATTCCCTCAGGGTTATGCTGATGTTGGTGGCATTAGCCACAGGATCCCTCTAACAGTATGGAAAAAATAATAATCTCTCTCTGTCTAAAATGTCCCCTGAGGCCATCTTTGAGATCTAGAATTATTTCATTTAGAAAGTACTATACAACAGAAATCACTGCTGTTAGAAAAGAAAAGTGAAATGTGATCAGATTTCATTCATGCATTCTGAAAAGCAGAAGTACTGAATTTGTTTTGACATGTTTTGTAATTGACTGTTCATTGAATTTTCACAGTTGAGCTTAGATTTGGGTGTTGATTTGATGTTTATTATCAGCTGCTTTGGCACAATCCACCACGGAAAAGTGGCACAAAGATTAACTCAACTACAGTAGGGAATGGAGGGAGAGGGTGTGGAAAGGAACTACCTGATGCAAGAAGCCTTGCTGGCAGTACTTCTTGTCTACCCTCCCAACATTTATCAATTTATGGCTCTCATTTATTTAGTGGAATAAAAAGAGAATTGTGTTATTTACCAGTGAACTCAGGACAGTTTACAACCTAAAAGCCAGAACAAGCAAAGGTGGGGAGGAACAAAAGAGAGAATTTTCTCTTCTGAAACTTCTCAGCTCCTCTTCTCTTGCCCCTCAAGGCCCACAGGGCCTTATGTGACCCCTGGGAAGATGGGAATACTGAACACTTTCTGGTTGTCGTTGGCTGTCTTTGGGGAGAAATGATGGCATGAACCCCTAGGCCTTTTCCGCTCTGAAGCGCTGCCCAGTAAGTGGAATTCAAAGTGACTTTGGAGGATCCTGCTTGCACTAAACATCTGTTAGAAAATCAAAAGAAGAGGAAATAATTTCAAGTTTTGTTTTCTTGTTTGCTGAACTTCTGACTGAGTCCCCAAGAATCAAAGTTTTACCTCACACAAAAACCACTAGATAATGTGTGGTATTTATAAATATATTGGGTCTACGGAGGTGGGATCTGCTACAACTATAGGTAAAATAAGAGGAGAATTCCCTGGATGCCTAGCTCCAGGTTTGGGGCAAGTACTCTTCGGTGAGAGAGCTTCAGCAGAGAATTAAAATCACAAAACATGCAGGTTCTGTCTCATAGCACTCTATGCAGCAGCACCTGAACATACCTTAACAAGCACCTCTTTGAGTCTGCATGTGCCTTAAGATCAATAAGAAAAATCCTCAGCTGGGCCCCACAACCGCCCCCATTCACGGAGGCATTGTGGAGCAGGGCTTTTTCAGCTGATGTCCCACTGCTATAGCATTTGCTTCCTAAGCAGGCTCACTAGACACCCGTATAGTCATTGCAAATCTCCTCAAAAGTGTTTTCTTCTCTCTTTTTTTAGAAAAGGCCATGAGAAAGTAGGCTTTTCATGTCTGAATTGGGAATTGTAAGGAAGCATTTTTATTGCCTTAAGCTGCAGGGTTTTGATTAGAGGGATGTTAAGAAGAGGTATCTAGATGGCATTGCCTGACTGTGCTGGTTGAATGGTGCACTTCAGGAGAAGATGTGAAAACCAAGCATTTTATCTCCTCAAGGCATCTTGCTGCACCTAAAAGCCATTTGCAGTCTGGTTTGTTTCTTTTTTGGGGAAATATAATTGAACTTCCTCTTTAGCTCACACCTGAGATGATCCCCTCTGCTGTGCCAAAGCAGGTGGTGGTAGTCTCCAGCTCTTCTAACAGTTTTCTCCTGCTCAGTCTGCTCCGTAGAGATGTTTCAAGCAAGTCTTGGCCATTTCTGTTTTTAAAAGAACAGAATTACAATTCCAGCTTATTTATTTTATGAAAGGTCATTTTTGTATACCTTTAAGAAAGAGTTGTCAACACTTAATACATTGTTCAACGGGCATATTGAGCTGCAATCCTAACCACACCTATTCAGAAGTCCCATTATGATTTCAGGTAGGGTGAGGCAAGAGGCTATGAGTGTTATTTCTTAGGTTACTGGAAAACGGCCCAGGTATCAGTAGTCCAGGCTACAGGAGGGCTGGGTTGCATGATCACAGGAATTTCATCAGAGCTATTGGAGCACATGCAGGGGCTGCGGTTCAACTGTTCAACTGAGGTTCAACTTCATGGATTCCAGGTGACCAGGTATGGATCTGAGCCCCATCCTTGTAGCATCCTCATCGTTAGCCATGGCCACACTGGAAGGTACTGCTTTAATTAAAGGGGGCCAGCCCTCTGGAGTGATCTCCCGCAGTGGATGGGTGGGAGAATCTCCACACTGGAGTGGAGCCCTGCAAACTGTCATTGCCAAATCCTTGGGCCACTGGTCCCCCGGGGTTATCTAGTTCTTGTTCTGGCTTCATCGCCTGAAGAAAAGGAATCTTGACTCCTGGTCCCTAACACTTAGCATCAAGCTACATATATCTCTTTCTTCATCTGTATGATTTGGACAATGGAGCAGGGGGCTGTGTAGTATTCCTGCTGAGAATCACCCACCCACACACAAAAGCTTTTATTTCATAGAATCATAGAATCATAGAGTTGGAAGAGACCACAAGGGTCATCGAGTCCAACCCCCTGCCAAGCAGGAAACACCATCAGAGCACTCCTGACATATGGTTGTCAAGCCTCTGCTTAAAGACCTCCAAAGTAGGAGACTCCACCACACTCCTTGGCAGCAAATTCCACTGTCAAACAGCTCTTACTGTCAGGAAGTTCTTCCTAATGTTTAGGTGGAATCTTCTTTCTTGTAGTTTGGATCCATTGCTCCGTGTCCGCTTCTCTGGAGCAGCAGAAAACAACCTTTCTCCCTCCTCTATGTGACATCCTTTTATATATTTGAACATGGCTATCATATCACCCCTTAACCTCCTCTTCTCCAGGCTAAACATGCCCAGCTCCCTTAGCCGTTCCTCATAAGGCATCGTTTCCAGGCCTTTGACCATTTTGGTTGCCCTCCTCTGGACACGTTCCAGTTTGTCAGTGTCCTTCTTGAATTGTGGTGCCCAGAACTGGGCACAGTACTCCAGGTGTGGTCTGACCAGAGCAAAATACAGTGGCACTATTACTTCCCTTGATCTAGATGCTATACTCCTATTGATGCAGCCCAGAATTGCATTGGCTTTTTTAGCTGCCGCGTCACACTGTTGGCTCATGTCAAGTTTGTGGTCAACCAAGACTCCTAGATCCTTTTCACATGTACTGCTCTCAAGCCAGGTGTCACCCATCTTGTATTTGTGCCTCTCATTTTTTTTGCCCAAGTGCAATACTTTACATTTCTCCCTGTTAAAATTCATCTTGTTTGTTTTTGCCCAGTTCTCTAATCTGTCAAGGTCGTTTTGAAGTGTGATCCTGTCCTCTGGGGTGTTAGCCACCCCTCCCAGTTTGGTGTCATCTGCAAATTTGATCAGGATGCCCTTGAGTCCATCATCCAAGTCGTTGATAAAGATGTTGAATAAGACCGGGCCCAAGACAGAACCCTGTCTTGAATGAAAAAGTTGCAGACTCTGGGCTTGCCTGTGTCATCACATCTCATATGACATGCGGCACCATTGAAGTGTTTGGAACAGTCAGTGTACAAAACTTTGACTTTGCAGTGTTTAGTTACATAGCTTAATTGAACTGAATTGGACCTCTTTTAAAAATGAAATATATATCTGTATAATCCCCCAATGAAAATGCACAAAAGTAGAGTTTTATATCCATGCCTGTATCAGCTGAATGACACTAAACTAGTCAAAGGGATTAAAGATGAAGGTCTCTGAAAATGTTCAGAAGTCTGCTCGCCTTCATGGTGTGGCAGCGTCGCTCAATAGTGGAGACTCCTCCTAGGCCTGGATGTGGGATCCCAAGATTGGCCTCCTGTCTGGATGGGGGGTGTGGGCATAAGCCCATGCTGCTTATCAGGACTCGGGTCCTAGCCTGCACCCAAGATTGGTGAATGGGGGTGCAGGCTTGGATGTGGGCTGGGCTGGGGGGAGAGCTGATGGAGCAGGAAGGCATCCCTCAGGTCCGTGCCCTGACTATTTAAACAACTCACACCTTACCTGTTCCATTCCTTGCTGGGTTCCCTACATACCCTCCCTCAGTTCAAGTGCTTACTTTATGACCTGGCTCTGGCTAGCGGGGTCACCATATTCTGGGGCCAGGTAGGAATTTGTCCACCAGGCAAATTGGTTCCAGCCTGGTGGTTTTGCCTACCTCAAAGCAACCGTCACAACTTGTTTGGGCATTGGGGCAATCTCATGCTTGGATGGAGGGGAGGTTGGAGTCTGTGCCTGCCCCTCCAAATGTGGGTGTCCTGTTAGAGGGATCCGGGCAGAGGGCCAGGGCCAACAGCACTCCCCCAGATGGCGGTTACTGCGGGTGTTGCCCTATTTAATGCAAGTCTTAGGAACCCCTGCTTGGATTGACCATAGCGTCACTTCCAGAGGGCAGGCCATTGCCCAAGCCAAACCTCTTTCAACTGTATTCAGTAATGTTGTGGCCTGTTTGAATCAAAAAAACTAGTCTCTGTTATTTTTGATTTGCTGGGGGTTGGGGACTGGGGAGCACTACGCCTAGGCCTGCAACTGTTCAGAACTGAAACACATGTACAAGATGCCTTGATTCATGATCACACTGCAGAATAATAGCTGCCAGTTACTGAAGCAGAAACAAATTGAAAAGAAGATGTAAAATTTGTTTTGAAGAAAAGTATATGATTGCTACATCGAGGACCAGCCAAGGCATTTTGTTGCCCAAGGAAAAGGACAAGATACCACCACCCCCTCTCCATGTACAGAAACCAACCATATTGATAGTGGACTCTTATTTCAGCTCCAGGGACGGTATAGCCAGATATGTTTGTGGGTGAAAAAAGCTCTGTCCCCCCCCCCCCCAGCATCAGATCCCCAGAGAGGGATGCCTCCTTCTCTCAACCGAACTGCATCTCCTGCTTGCTGATTCCACCTAAACATTAGGAAGAACTTCCTGCCAGTAAGAGCTGTTTGACAGTGGAATTTGCTGCCAAGGAGTGTGGTGGAGTCTCCTTCTTTGGAGGTCTTTAAGCAGAGGCTTGACAACCATATGTCAGGAGTGCTCTGATGGTGTTTCCTGCTTGGCAGGGGGTTGGACTCGATGGCCCTTGTGGTCTATTCCAACTCTATGATTCTATGATTCTAAGCTACGGTGCATCCCTAAAAATAAGTTAGGGCACTTCCAGACTGCTGATATTTGAGGGTGAGATTCAATTGCATTCAGGCCAGACAATCGAATTTGGCGTTCTGGCAAAACAACCCATCTTCCAAAATATTTTGACTTTTTGCAGAATGGAAAGTGAAGGGATAATGCACTATAAAGTATGAAATGACGATTGCTTGATGCAACACAAGTATAACTTTCCAACATACCAGAATGAATGCCCATTAGAGAGTGGGCACTGTATACCCTTCTTGCAAATTTTGTGCAAGCAAATCAGGATGAATGCTCAGAAAACAGGCTGTGTGTAAGAGAAGTGACCTGCTATTTCTTTTGAAAAGAGTATTTATCAGAACAAACACAAGAGCTGAAAAACCTCACACAGGCCATGCTTGCAGAAAACCCTAAGGCAAAGCATGGCTTAGTGTGAACATACCCAATGTGCAGGCTTCAGGGAAGGAGAGCATACTTGCAATAGTCTTCTTCCCCAATCCCTTCAAGTCAGTGTAGCATGGCAACTGAGCCAAGGTTTGGCTTAGCATGACATCTGTTGTACAGAAGGAAAAGGGGGGAGGGGGGATGTTTTCCTAGAGCACCTCCTCAGAAAGTGTTTCTTTTAAAAGTGAAAGTTACCAGCCTGGTTTCAGATATTTGCTGTAACGTTTATTCTGCTCAGAAAAGAAAATGGGTTATACTTGCATTCACTTTGCATTGCTGGAATGAATAAAAAATATCTTTGCTCACAAATGGAAACCAGTTCCAAATATATTAGACTTCCTCTGGATGAAAGGTTCCTATACTCCTGATCTGATGGTATGCTATTAGGCTGAAAGCATGGGAAACAGAAATAACAGGCTGTCAATCCTTCCCTTTGTTTGGTGAGAAAACAAGCGGAATAATATAGCTTTCCAATGAACAGGTAACAAAAAGCTAGTGTATGAGTGATTCACAAATGTGCAGCTAACTGATACAACTCTTCGCACTTTGGACTAATGTCTGAAGGGGTCATTGCATCTCACACACCTTCCTAATGCACCATTTCCCCCTGTGGTCATTACAATGACACTCTGAAAAGCAGTTGTGTGAGTTGCTCTCGTGCCCTCTCTTGCCTAAGAATACATGAAACCTGTTCTTTTATTTCTGTGGAAAATTCTGCCTTCTCCCATGCATTCAAGGCATTTACTGGCAGAAGCAGATATGCCTGTTTACAAAACCAATCCAAATTATTGTTGTGCATTGTGTTATCATCTGCAATTGACTTATTTACACATCATGTCCCCTATTCAAAAGCAGCAACTTCTCTGTAAGCAGGAGCTGAATCATCGTTGTGCATCACATGTGCAATTGGCTTATTTACACATCAGAATGCACATTCACTCATTGTTTCTTTTGTGCATCTGTTAACAATATTCTCAGTGTTCAGGAACTTTGACCACAACTGCAAATGTATGAATTTCACTTTGGGATTAGAAAATCATACATCATTTGTCTCTTCTCCCTAATATCTTAACCCACCTTGAATCACTCATATCAGGAGCAATATACTCCTTGTTGCTTCTATTATTTTTCCAGCCAAGCAACTCTGATTCTGTTTAATACTCATGGTTTTAAATGTTACTGCTTTGTTGCTTTCAGCCCACATACTCTGTCAGAAAATGTCTTCATCTTCTCTTTTGCCTTTATCGTTTAACAATTTTGGGATGTTCCAAAAAACTGAGAATCCACAAATGTTGAAATATCACAAGAATGCAGATATGGTAAGATACAATATGTATAAAGAAGGCTGATCGCCAAAGAATTGATGCTTTTGAATTAAGGTGCTGGAGGAGACTCTTGAGAGTCCCATGGACTGCAAGAAGATCAAACCTCTCCATTCTGAAGGAAATCAGCCCTAAGTGCTCACTGGAAGGACAGATCCTGAGGCTGAGACTCCAATACTTTGGCCACCTCATGAGAAGAGAAGACTCCCTGGAAAAGACCCCGATGTTGGGAAAGATGGAGGGCACAAGGAGAAGGGGATAACGGAAGACGAGATGGTTGGACAGTGTTCTCGAATGAGTTTGACCAAACTGCAGGAGGCAATGGAAGACAGGAGTGCCTGGTGTGCTCTGGTCCATGGGGTCACAAAGAGTCGGACACGACTAAACGACTAAGCAACAACAACAATACAGTGGTGCCCCACAAGACGAATGCCTCGCAAGACGGAAAACCCGCTAGACGAAAGGGTTTTCCATTTTTGAGCTGCTTTGCAGGACGATTTCCCCTATGGGCTTGCTTTGCAGGACGAAAACGTCTTGCAAGTGTTCCGATTTTTTTTCGCTTTCCCCCCCTTTTTCTAAGCCGCTAAGCCGCTAATAGCCTTTTAGCCGCTAAGCCTTTAATAGCCGCTAAGCCTTTAATAGCCGCTAAACCGCTAATAGCGCTAATCCGCTAAGCCACTAATAGGGTTGCTTCGCAAGACGAAAAAACCGCTAGACAAAGAGACTTGCGGAATGGATTGATTTTGTCTTGCGAGGCACCACTGTATGTATTGTGCTGTTCTCTAAAAGGAAGGAAGGAAGGAAGGAAGGAAGGAAGGAAGGAAGGAAGGAAGGAAGGACAGACCTCCAGAATTTTCTGAACAAGATTTGCAACTGATAAAATTGCACCATTTAAACAGAATTTCACTTGTGCTTCTTGTGATAACTGGCTTTCTATTGCAATTATAGTAGCTTGCACTGCCACTGTTGTCAGCTGAGGTATTTTAAATGCAGAGGTATTTCATGGATCTACTAAATATTTACATATTGCCCTTGATATGTAGATACATGATGTATTTTAAAGCATCTGTTTAATTGGTGTATGTGTTTTGAGAGCAAAATAGTGGAATAAGCATGCATTCTAGTACCCCAATTGAAATCCCTGGGTTTGCTTAGATGCACAAAGCTCTTGCCCATTTAGTTTAATGGAAAGGACAGGACCATGTGAACAACAGAAACAAACAGGACAGCCAATTTGGTAGGGCACATCACATCTCTAAAAGAACTGAGTGGATCCAGCTATAATAGAAAAAATTGAGGCATTTGCCGTGCAAAAGAGCATTCTGGGCCATGTAGAATGTACCTTCTCTTTTCATTTGTAAAAATACCATCAGTTGAAAAGTCGTGTCCTCCCTAAAAGAGGGCACATGTTGCGGTGAGACCTGGAGACTGACCTCCTGTGTTGTGGGTGGGTTGGATTGGTTAGCCACAACACCCGATTGGTATGTCCCTCATTGTTGGATTTAATCTGGCCAATGGGGTGCAGTCTAAACGGATCGAGGGACCTATATATACCCATGCACGTGACCCAGAGCTTCTTCTTTCGGCTCATGCATTCGGAACACCTGCCCACCTCTCCCTACTTTTAGGGCTTGTTGCGCTTGACCTTGCTATGCCGTCGTGTGTCGTCTGTCGTTGGGACAGAGGCACGGCAGGAATTTTCCCCACTTGGCTGATTGGCTGTTGCCATTTGGGTTTCGCCTGCCACGTAGCAAATCGTCACAACTAGTAAGATTGCGGATAGGGTCTGGTTCAGGTGATAGGGGAGGGGGAGTGGTCTCCTCATCCCTATGTGAAGGGTATTCTGTTAAAGGAATCCAGGGACTCAACTGGTTTGGTCAACCCCTGAAAGGGGGTTGTGCCCGTGCCTGAGTCCAGGGGGGCATCTGGGTGGTGGACATAGCCTGTTCCCGGCTTTCCGCCTATCCAGGTGTTCACCCTAGGCTGACCTATGCTGGTGCCCTGGGTCAGCGCTACCTGCAACGGTGCAGGGAGCTAGTCGAACCAGAGCCTATGCAACCATTCACTTTCTGTAATCAATAAAGTTGTGGCCTAAATTCTGCCAAAAACCAAAATTAAAATTTGAGTCATGTGTGAATTTATTTAGGGGGGAGGTCTCTGGAGCTGAACACGCAAAAAAGCTGTTCATCTTTTTTAAAGCAGTATGTTGGCATAGCCTTGTCTGATAAAATACCAATCAGAAAGTCAGCAGAAATAGGAACTTGTTATTTATGGGCAGTGGCTTTAATTCATAAAATGGGTAGATAGAAAATCTTCACTTTGAAATAAATGTTTGTTTTCAGTATCAGCTTGCCTTTCATAACACCACACACTTGCAGCAGGATAGCTTGGCATAATTCTGGAAGGAATCTGCAGCGACTGACGTCTTCTCAGCCAGAAAAGAAATGAATGAGTTGCAACCTACACATCTAATTAAAAAGAAGAAGCCTAATAGACACAATTTGAAAAGTCACTTTTGAGGACTTCCGGGTTGGCGCGACCGGCTAATGGCGGATTCCCTCCGAGCTCCGGAGGGAATCGGCTTAGCAGGGGGCTGGGTCTTGCCATGCCGGCGACACGGGGACCCTTAAAAACCACGGGCACGGAGCCCGTGGACATGGTGACTCGGCGGGCACCGTAAGTGCCCTCCCGACTCGTGAAGGAGCCTTTTTAAAGGCTACGGAACGGGTGCCGGGGAGTGGCGTGGTGCTGTGAGTCCTCCGCTTCCCCTGCCGAGCAAAGCCGCATGCCATTTGTCGGACAGCGCTGACTTCTTCCTATTAAATTTGGACCTAAAAGCAAGAACAACAACCCGTGAGTAATTTGAAAATTGGATTACAAATATTTCGATTTTGGATCTGGCACGAGCGGGGGAGGTGAAAAAAAAGGAAGTCCGTCTCCCTCCTATTGTAAACAGTTCAAAGCAAGGACCTGTCAACTAAGGTTGCGGGAAGAATTGTCGTGATTGGATAAGGATATAAATTCCACGGTTTTAAAGGACTAAGTTAATGTGCTGGAGGACTAGAGTTTACTTCGTTTGGATTAAGTACCATTTTTCTCAAGCCCGGGAGTAACCCGTGTAAAGAGCCTGCTGAGGATCTACAGGAACTTTTGACAGCTGTCAAACTAGCTGTCAAAGTTGGAAAAACTGAAAGCTGAAACTCTAGCCGGTTATATTGCTACAAAATATTGAAAGCAAAGAAAGATTGATACAAATAAATCTGACTTTTGGATCGGAAGGGAAAAGAACACTAAGTAACCAGAATCCCTCTAGAGGGGATTCTTGGACATTACAAGAATGGAACTAAAACAGGGAATACAGGAAATACGTGCTGGCTTGAAAAAGCTGACCTTTCTCGTGGGAAAGTTGCGAGAGATGAATGAGAAAGGCCATGTTTTGTCTACGAGCCCTTCAAACCCGAAGTTAACTGAAAATATACCTATTGAATTGGAAAGGGACTCGATGTTCAAAACACAGGCAGCTGGACAAGAAAAAGAACCAAAGATCGAGGAGGAAAAGACATCTGCCAAACAGGAGGAGCTGAAAGAAGGGATGGCTGAAACGTCACAGAAGAGAAAAGAGAGCTGGAGACCTGCCAAGAAGAACTTAAAATTGACCAAGGTGAAAGTTGGACTATTTGGGACATATAGACTTAAGAAACAGAGTTGGAGCACCACCTTTAAACAAGCAGGCCTCGCTGGAAGAACCATGGTCAGCATTGGGAAAATACTTCTTAGATCCTGGGTGTTTAGTATGAGAGACTTTCGAAGAAACCGGCTGAAAGGGACTGAGAGAGATTTGCGAGCCTCGGACGTAAGATCACCAGACTAAAAAGATGGACTAATTGGATTTTGGTTAGGGATTGAAACCGGGGAGAGAAGGGTGGGATTTAGAAATCCAAAGGGGGGTTTGTTTTTCGTTTTTGCAGTATAAAAACTATAGGTTTTTATCATTACAAGAATGGTGAATCCGTGGAGGGGAAATAGTGGCAACCTTAGGAAAGGTATCTTTTTAAACTTTATTTTTACATCTCTGTTTCCTCTCTTTATATAGGGTCAAGGTATATACTTTAAAAACTGCTAAGGTATAACAATGAATTAAAGTTTAATTCTACTACAAAAAACTATTTTAATTAAATCAGGGTTAAGTGATTTTAATAAATTATATTTTAGGACATTAAGGGAAAAACTTGCTTGAATAAACAACTGGAGCTGGAATACAATAAGGGGAGACGTGGGGAAGTCTTGAAAAGAAGTTATTGAAAATGAGTGTTAAAAGGTGGAAATTTCCTGTGTCGTTTTTTGTTTTTTCTTACGGTTTTCTTACTCTTTTCTTCTCTCTTTTTTCTTTTCTGTTCTGTTATTTGTAACCTTTTGAAAATTTAATAAAGATTATTATAAAAAAAATAAAAAATGAAAAAGTCACTTTTGAAAGCACAGAGCATGATTTCATCAGCTGCTATTATGGAAGCCCCTTCTAGTCAGAAAAGTTAATCACAAGCACAAAGAAGCCACCTCAAGGCTTGTTTCTTCTTGGGCGTGGCCATGCCTCCCCTCTCCCTTCTCTGCCTCTGACAGGGTCCTGAAAGTATCTTCCATTTCCCCAAAGAGCTTTGTTCTGATCCCATTGGAGCAAGTTGAAGGTGTTCTGGCTAGTCAATGCCTTTTCATTAGATTTTGAGGTTTGAGCTTTTTTTCAAGTTTTAAGACCTCTCTGTCTTTAATTTAGTTGTGCAATGTGTGTTGCTGTGTGTTTTGCTTTGTATTTATATTTTAACCATTCTTGTGTGTGTTGCTCACAGAACTTTGGTTATGGGGTGACAAAGCGAAAGTGTAAAATCACAAATGCTTATTTAAAGAAACTGCAAAGCATGTTTAATCTATTTTAGTATTTTAATTCTTGTATGTTTTAAAGTAGGGTTGTAAACTGTTCTTGATTTTACTATTTTATCTTTTGTAAACTGCTCTGAGTAGTTGTTCTTTTACAATCAAGCAGTATATGCATTTTATGAAATAAATTAATAAATAAACCTCTTGATGGGTGTAGATAACTGCCCATCAAAGCCTGTTAGCTGACAATCAAGTTATGCAAAAGATGGTTATAGCTAAAGAAGAACATAAAAATGACTTTCTGGATCAGGCCAATTGCCCATCGAGTTCAGCCCTGTGCACTTGCAGTGCCCAGACAGATGTCTGTGGGAAACAGATGTCTGTGGTGGAGTCTCCTACTTTGGAGGTCTTTAAGCAGAGGCTTGACATCCATATGTCAGGAGTGCTCTGATGGTGTTTCCTGCTTGGCAGGGGGTTGGACTCGATGGCCCTTGTGGTCTCTTCCAACTCTATGATTCTATGATTCTATGAAACCAGGGAGCAGAACATGAGTGCAATGACACTTTCTCCCCTCCTGTGGTTTCCAGCAACTGGTATTCGGAAGCCTTGCTGCCTCCAGCTGTGGATGGCAGGGCAGAGCCATCCCGGCTAGTAGCCATTGATCCTCCTCTCCTCCTCTCTGAATTCCTCCTCTCTGAATCCTCCTCTCTCTGATCCTCCTCTCCTCCTCTCTGAATCTAATCCTCTTTTAAAGCCATCCAAGTTGGTGGCCATCACGGCCTCCTGTGGGAGAGAGTTCCATAGCTGAACCGTCTATTTACGTGACGCAACCTAATTGCACTTAGGTTGCAAATAGAAGGTACTGATGGCTCCTGAATATTCCAGGAGACCTGTAGATGGCTGCAGAATCTTATTTTCTACTACAGGGTAGGGGAACATGTGGTCCTCCAGATGTTGTTTGTGTCCTGGCTCTCCTCATCAGTCACTACAGTTTATAAATGTTTTATTTATTTCAAGTTTTAAAGGTTTTATTTTTTAAAATAAGTACAGCATCCCAACACGAGTCTATGGGCTACAAATCCATAAGGCATAGCAGAGATCTACGATACATGTCTAGGTGTAAACTAGGTTGCTGTTCCAAGAATCAGCACAAGTACCTGCACTCTCCTTTTGAAGATCAGGGTGGGCATGTGCTTGATGTCCCAAGCCTTGGCACTGGGCAAGCAAGTGGGCATTCCTCCATAGAGGCTGCATGTGAAGGGTGTGCTCACACTGGTGCCGTTGTCTCCATGTCTTGGAGACATGCCAGAATCAATGGGGCCAGACTTATCCCTAAGCACCTCCGCAAAAGGGGATAGCTCAGAAGGGGAAGGTGTCTGAGAACTTCAGCAGTTCCTCACCCCTTCCTCCAGATCCAGGTCTTTCCCTCCTAAACAGCTAGGGCTCTCCTGTGGGCCAGACTCCTTCTGGGTTCCCCAAATCCCACCCCCCAGCCAGCCTTCTACCACCTCCCCCAGGGTTAAACTATTCCAAATCTCTGGTTGCTTCTCACTCCTCCTCCTCATCTAGCCAGCCTCTCCCAGACATCTCCAGAAGGCTCATACCAGAATGATACTAGTTTCCCTTGACTCCATCCTCTATGGCTTATGGTTAGCAATGATGGAAGCTACAAACCTGTGGCATCCAGAGGGCCACAAGTTCTGCAACCCAGGTTGAATAGTTTAAAATGCTGGTTTGCTTTCTCAGGTTCTACACAAAGGGGGTGGTGCTGCCAAAGGAGATTTTCTACGTTGTTTGTAATACCATTCGGATGCTTCCATGTGTGCAATCAGCTTTCATCTGATCAGTTTCATAGTAAGGCTTCAAACCAGTGCCTGTGGCATACTTTCCCTTGTTATTTGAAGTTTGGTATACCTTTTTTGGGTTGGAGAACTGCATCACAGATTTGGAGAAGTGTAACTTTTTAAGGATAACTGCATTTTGGGAAGTTCAAATTAGGTCAGCTTGCATTAAAAGAGAACTGAACCTACTGACCTCGTTATCCCTTACCTTCAGTTTGGAGATTCATGGCATGGGGCATCAGCCTGCCAGTCTAGTAGTTCATGACCACGACACATTTCAGAAGCATTTCAAGTTTACTGTTTGACCTTCGGGGCATGGAGTTAACCTAATGGTGGGTGGGAAGAGTTTCAGTGCCCAGCACACACGTGTGATGTCACACGGCAGAAGCAGGTCCAATGGGACCCACTGTGGCCTCCAGAAGGCCTGCTGGAGCCCTCCCTAGCTGCAGATAGGCTGGATGGAGCCTGTTGTAGCCACAAGATGGCCTGGCGGGCGTGGCGTGGTCTCAGGAAGGCTCCGCCTGCAGTGGAGGCAGAGGCTCCAGCTCAGTCACCACCATGGCACCAGCATGGGAATAGCAGGATTTTTGTGGGGGGGGTAGGCTTTTGTCAGTGGGGGCAGAACCTCATATTTGTATTTTTTATTGTTTTTGATTTATTTAGGGGGGCAGGTGCCCCCCCTTGGCTACACCCATGGGCACCAGATAGAGGAAAGGAGTGGTGGGGTTGGGGCTGGGCACCCACAATCAAAATTGCATGGGTGCCCAGGACCCCAGGGGCCCCCAGAGATGGTGCCAGTGATTTCTGGGATTAGATGCTCTCAAGCAAAATTTCTGCTCTAGTTCTTGAATCAGGTATACAAAAGCCATCTCTAAAACATGATTCTCCATGTGAAGGCTAAGGAAGACAAGCAATTGCTGGAGATTCTGATGTGAGCATGACAGACATGATGGAGAGCTTTCCACTGTCCTTATCGTTTCCGACCTAGCTGTTCCTAACTGTTCCTAAAGTTCCAAAGCAGGACATGCTAGGGACACACTGTGACATTATCTCGTACAAATATCTGTACTAGGGGCCCAAGACAGTTGACACAATCATTTTGGGTGTATGTGCAGTGATGATGGAGCATATAGAAACTGCTTTTCTGTTCACTGTCCATCCCTTGCTTGGCATTTGTTGAGCCTGGTGGATTAGGAAGTATTTTAGCTCGGTTGCGGGTGGGATCTGTAATCTGCAGTCAGGAGCATCCACTCTTATAACCTATTGCAACTGGGTCAAGAGACAAGTTTCTATTTCTTGTGATACATGGCTTCTTCACAGATGTTCTCTCTCTCTCTCTTTTCCCTTTTAATGCTGTTTAACATTCTGGTATATATTCCCTGGCCTATTTGTTGGATTAAATATATAGCCTTAAGCAACAGAGAAAAAGCCGACACATTTCTCAGTGTAACCTTAAGATGTAATGTGCATTTATCCAAAATCGGTACCATTTTTCTTCTTTACCTGAGACATTTGTCATCAATCTTTTGAAGTGAGTCAAGTGGAAATCTAAGTTGTCATTCATGCATAATATTATATCCACAGCTTACTAGCAGCAAATGTTTCAAATCAGCTAACTGAAGCCTTGAGCATCTTGCTCTTACTAATGGAACTTTCCTCTTGTGCCATGATTGTCATGTTAGTGAAGAATAAACTTAAAAACCTACCTTCCAGTCCTAATGCCTTGGCTTGGGGAAATGGTACACTAAGTAATATAGTAGGAGGAACATGGGTTAGCCTATAGACCCAAAAGATTAAAGCCACATCCATGTGCAGGACTGCTGTCAGCACCTGCAAAGCAAGAGCGCACCACTGAGGCCTTTCCCAGCCTGGTCATCTAAGCAGAACCAGCCAGCTGGATCAAGCCACCATTTTAATTCCCTACAATGTGGTGGAGCATTGTGGAGTGAGCATTGCTGGTGTCTGTTGCTGCCTTCTGTTGCCATCAGGTGAGCCTGCCAAGGCCCACCTGAGGGCACTTTGCCCAGGGCCCCCTAAAACTTGGATCTTGCTTAATCCATGTGCTTAATCCTTGGATAATCAGATTTGCTTGTTTGTTTATCTGGTTCCTGCACTACTTGTACACCCACTCGGATCTTCCACACATCGTGGTCCACAAAAGTAAGAATTTAAAAGCAGGAGAGCAGAAACAACTAGCTCACTTCGGAAATTGAAATGAATCGCAGGGGCTTTAGCAACAAAGTAAAATGTAAGATTGGACTAACAACAGATAAATTAATAGGATATGAATTTGCTGAATTAATTTTTAAAATAGGGATACAAGAACGGGAGACGTGAGGAAGTCGGGAAAATAAGCGAATTGAAAATGAGAAATTAAGAAAGAGGGAATTTTTGTTTTTTTTGTTACTATATGTGTTTTTACCTTTTTTCTTTTTCCTTGATGTGTTGAATGTTTGTATTTTTTGTATTGTATTGTTTTTTGTGATTTTGTATTTTCTTTGTCTATGTATGCTTGTCTACTGTGAAAATTTAATAAAATATTTATAAAAAAAAACAACTAGCTCACTTCATCTGGTTCAATCTATCTAGTTCAGCATGGTCATGGCCCAGGATTTAGATCCAGGAACTTGTGATCCATAAATGAATCCTGGGACCCTGAAGATCAGGAAGACCTTCTCTCCCTGGACTTTTTCTTCTCTGCTACTGAAGGTGAAGGTGGATCATGGTGCCTCCAACCCCTGCTCCCAACAAGGTTTCCTTGCCCATATCCTCAGACACTAATCACTCCTCCCCAGAAACTCCCTCTGCTCTTGAGACCCTACCTTCACGACCACACCAGTCCCAGAGGTAGCACAGGACAACACACCCTCAGTGGAGCACACACCACAGGAACAGAGCAAGCACCATTTGGCCAAGACCTCCACCTCCCAGGACTGGGCACCTGCCTCCCCTAGGGGTGAAACCAGGCTTTATTTCACCTGAGTCAAAGACCCAGGTGCCTCAGTTTGGCACCCCTATGCACATTTGCGTGCACGCACGCACGCACACGCACAGGCTGGGAGCCTCAATGGCGCCTCTCTGGAGGCTTCACCTGGGGCAAAAAACCTGGCTACCACCCCCCTCCCCAATAGCTACGGCTCTGTATCTCCAGCTGGACTATTCAGCTGGAATAGCAGTCCAGGGCTCTGGCTCCCTAACTAAGGCCATGTTGGTTGACCTACTTGTGTCTCTGGTTTCCACAGTTCTGTAGCAGAGGTGCTGACTATAGATCTCCACTGCCTGCTGCTTGCCCACCTGTCTTCAGAATCCTGAAGTCCACGGACGGAACCCCAGGGGCTTTCTAGCACCATCCACTTCTGCCTGTGGGCATCAAACATAACCAGGAGAGCCATTCTATTTCTGGGTAGGGCCAGTCAGGTGCCTCTGGCAAGTCTGAGGAGACATGGCAGTGGGCAGTTGTGAAACTGGCAGGCATGTTTCCAGTCCACATGCATAAACAGCTCCTTTGCATACCACTTCTTTTTTTTACATTTGGCAGCTACGGAGAGTGGCCAGGAATAAGAAGTAAACAATGGAGTTACAATTGTTGCTTCCAAAATTGGGTGTGCATAGGAGCTGAAATCACCCGACACCCTCTTGCTCCACAAAACCTCACATTTAGAGTTGTATAAACAGGGACTATCCGTTTCTTTGCACAGTGCATATGAAACTGTACAATAATGTATCAGGTGCCCAGTGACAAAGCATTGCAAAGGTAATCCAAACAAGTACCAAATTGCTGTGGGAGACATAGATGGTGAGGAGAGTTTCATATATAAATTCATATAGTCATAACTGTAGAGTTTCCCCTCCTCTTCTTCAATATGAGGTTGTGATATGCCTCTGGGGAACTGTGGGATTCTGCCTGTGTGAAGTCAAATTGCTGAACAACAGATATATCAGTTTATGAACACTGTCAGAGAGAATCTGGTTTTTATCCCATAATCTAGATGCCAATGCAACTTCTCATTGTGCTTGGACAATTGCCTCACCATCATTCAAACAAACATCCTTGCTGTGGCTTTTGTATTTTATATATCGTTGTGATTTGCCATGATTATTGGAGGACCTCTATCATCTTCACCTTCCATTGTGTACAGAAATATCTCTTCTGCTTGTCTATCATTTACTCTTTCATCCCTCTGAGTTTGCAGAGACTAAGTAAAGTGATGCGCCACAAGACATCTGAAAGAAACAGATAGTGTTTCTGCTTGGCAGGTTTAACTTCCAAGACAGCATGCATTTTGCCATCAATGCAGATAATTTTGATAGGTGCCCTTGTGGGTAAAAATGCTTCCCCTGATACTGCTAATATCAGACTGTGTTGTACTTTAAACATACTTCCGCTCTTTGAATGACATTAGACCCACTGTGAAGCAACAGGTACAAGCAGACTTAATGTGTGACACTTATATTCAGTTGCAGTTTCAGCACAAAAGGTCTTTTATCTTCATGAGTAAACAGTACTTTTTGGCTCCATAATAAAATGTGTTCTTCAGAAAAAGAAAGAGAAGAAAGAATACAGAGGGATAAACCCCCAGCTTTGATTAAGAACTACTTTATGGACACTTTTCTCCTTGTCAGCTAAAATAAAGGGTTTTGCAGCTGAAATCAGTGGTGCCAAAGTGAAGAGGAGACAGGGAAAATCAGACCCTGTGATGAAAGCATATTTGTTCTGAGAAATGTGTGTTATTCTAAGTGAGCCAGTATTATACATGAACCGTAACAAACATTATGATATCACTAGAGACAAAAATCTGCTTGGGTGGGATGTATTATTTATACTGCCAATGAAACTGCTGGAGTTAGTCGACTTGCACAGTTAGATATATTAGGTGTTCTGAAAATACTACTATTAATAAGCAGTTTGCTACACAAACTTCCTATACAAGAGGGAATAAGTCTTTTATGCACCATGGCTTGTTGGGAATGCACGGTGGATTAGCAGTTCTCTCTCTCTCTCTCTCTCTCTCTCTCTCTCTCCTGGGTGACATAGAGACACTCTTGAAAATGGCTACCAAGTTCTTGAAAATGGTGCCGAATTCTGCCCTGTCTCCCTGCCACATTTACAAACAGCTGTATTCTTTTTTGTCATCTTCATAGGATGTGCTTCCTTGCCTCTGCTCACCAACACTGGCTGCTGCCATCAAGAGCAGGGAAGTCCACCCCCATGGCTCCCAGAACATATGGCTCCCTCTTTACTGCTTCAACCCGAATTGCTTCTCTGAAGATTAAGTCAAGCACCACCTCATTCCCTTGTACAAAGCTTCTGGGCTCTTCCAGTCAGCACAGTTTTTGTTCTGTAGAAATGATATCCCTACAACTAATGAGAATCTTTAGGATCAGATTGCCAGATCCTGCTGAAGCACATGACCTGAAGACTTTCCTCTTCCCACCTATAGCAACTGCAAGAGGTCTTCATCCAAGGCCCTTTTCAGCTACCTCAGATGAAGTACAGCTGGTGGCTGTGAGCAGAACGGAGTATTCAGTAGTGGCACAAATATAAGGGCCCCATGAGTCACTGGGTCTATAACTAAAAAGCCATTGCGATGCACCCAGAGAGCAACAGGTCATACTGCATCCATGTGGCTCACGTGAGAACATGAAACTGTTTTGCTATTATTATTAAATTTATTTATACTTGCCTTTTCCCCTGACAGAGACTCAAGGCAGTTTACAGATAAAAATAATAAGAACAGCTAAAAACATAGGGGGTGGGAATCATTTAAAAACAATTAAATGAAAGAATTGATAGAATCAAAACTATATACAGTAGAAATATAAACATATATTAAACCATACAAATAATTACAATTTTAAAAAAGCACGGCACCAGTCCTTTCAATAAAAGCAGTTGGTTCCCAAAAGCCTGTTGGAAAAAGAAAGTCTTCACCTGCCAGTGGAAGGAAAACAAGGAGGGAGCCAGTCCAGCTTCTCTAGGGAGTGAGTTTCAAAGCTGGGAGCAGCTCAGCCAGTCTTGCAGGTACCACTCCTCCCACCTCAAACACCGCTGCCAGATTTATAGTGATTGACAATGCAACCCTGTTATCAGGGTAC
The DNA here is from genome assembly GCF_964188305.1 of Podarcis bocagei. NCBI lineage: Eukaryota > Metazoa > Chordata > Lepidosauria > Squamata > Lacertidae > Podarcis > Podarcis bocagei. The sequence continues at coordinate 2,896,995 of NC_138137.1, forward strand.
CTAGTGTTAGGGGCACAGTTATGTATGATTGAGGAATCCACACAGCAGTTTTTGAACTTTATGAATTTGCATGATATCGAATGATTCAAAAACGAGTATGTACATATTTCATTACAGTACATGGTTTGCATAAACAGTACATATAATTAAAATTATTATATGTAATTTACTAGCCAGATGCATTGAGAGATTGTAATGGAATGAACTTTCATTTGAAAACTGTGAAACACTAGTGAAATGGGTGCAGGGGCCGGTATGTGCACAGAAATCTGCCCATCCCTCAGTCTGATACATGCCAACTGAGAAGTAAGTCCCGTTGAGTTCAGTGGGACTCACTCAAAGGTAAGTCTGTACAGGACTGCAACCTTGACAGGTGCTCCTTATCACTTTCTGCTTATCACTTCATGGTAAAAAGAGCATTAATATAAACTTGTTTTTACAGTAGTTGAACTTACTGCTCTTTCTCCATCTAAATTCTGCATCTATACAGCATTACACACCAAAATTATAAATGTTCTAGCACATTTAAATTGTGAATAGTAGCCATGGATGTATGGCAGCAGGCAGTGGAGTTGACAAGCCAGTATTTCATTAGTTGTCCAAATTCATCATACTATATGCATGAATAAATTTCACTTAAAACAGTAAAATTTCATGCACGTTTTAAAAAACACCTTTAAGATGGCTTAGGGTAAACAGAGACTGCTAAATATCATTTTATATATGTCCTTATATCGGGAAGGGTACATTTTTCACAGTTGCTCTGAATTTTGCAACAAAACAAGATGGATATGGAGCCATCTGATGCTAAATCTTGTTCAGGTGTTTAGCATCTAATTTAATAGAACAGCATGTGATATTCCAGCAGAAAACTCATTAAGGAAATTTAAGATTCAGAGATTTGAGAATCCTTAGTGCCTGTCAGACAGTGAGATGCATTCAAGGGGATATTTTGGTCAGGAAGCATTCCTTCCTGCCACCAGGGCGCTATTAATTTCACCATGAAATTGTTGCCTATCATTCTCAGCATGCATCGCATAAAGAAACTTCCCCTATCTTACTGTTGGGGAGGAAATTTAGACTTAATCTGTAAGCAGTTCAAAGAATGAAGAGAATAAGGCCCAGTTTTAGACTCCTGTCAGGTAGTCCAGCCCATCCCTGCCCTGCCCTATGCTGGCAATACTCCAAAGGCAAATGGTGTGGGTAAGGCAAGGACAAAGTTGGTATGGGAAGGAAGGAAGCCATTCTCTTGGCCTTCTGCTTTGCAGATGTTGCAGCTGTATGGTAAAACCAGAGCGCAGGGAAGCAGCTGCCACACTGCAATGGCAACACGCAAATCAGGCTAGAGAGAGATTGTCACATAGGACCATAGTCACATCTGGTTATGTGCATTTGTGTACATTTAGAAACCATTACTAGAATGCACATTTCACAGAGAGCAACCAATCAATTGCTCAACCAAATCACCTCAAATACATTTTTCAATTAATTTGCCTTAGATCACCCAAATCAGTTGAATTAATTCAGCCATTACTCTGCTCCAATTAGTGGCATAGGAAGGGGGTGCAGTGGGTGTGGGCCACCCCAGGTGTCATCACTCGGGGGGGGTGACAATAAGGCAATAATATGTGTTTTTAATTTTTTTAAAAAAACAACAACACATTTTTGGGGTTCATGATACTTTTTTGAAAAAATAATATTATTTAAAACAAGTTTAATAACTTTGTCTGACAATTAATTAACTTCAACAAGTCAACATAATACGTATTGAAATTTTTTAGTTCAGTCAACAAACACAGCAAAATGCAGCAGAACTCGACTCTGTGTAGTGGAGAGCGTATGGATAAAGAAGGGAAGGTGTTTCTTTCCGCCGATTCGCCGAAGTCTGTCTCTGCAGTTTGTACTCAAGCGAGATGTAAACAACCGGTGACTCATCATCATTCAACCCGCAACCAATCCTATCTGCGTCATTCTGTTGAGTTAGTTGTGAATTATTACTGAAGCTTATAAGTGTTGAATTTATTTTTGTTACATTTTTTAGTTCATTGATTCATTGTGATAATCCTCTTCTCTATGATATTGAGTTTGGTAAGTAACATAAACATTACTTACCATGCTATTTGTCTGTATACTATTTGTTTGTATTTGGGTGAGCAATTGATTGGCTTGCTTTCGGTGAAATGTAAATTCTAGTAATTCTGCATCACTTCTCCTGAAGAAGGCCACACCAAGCCACCTGCTCCTCCAGAGGCAGGCCACGCTGGCCTCCACCATCTCCAGAGAGGTTGTGCCGCGTCTCCTGATGTGCTGCAGACAGGGAATGCCTCCTTCTGTTTGTGGGCTCGCGCCGCAGTAGAACCAAAACACACCTGTCTCTTGGTCCCTCGCTCTGACATGACCAGTCCAGGGGAGCAAATTCAGGACATTCATGATTGGGAACAGAAGCCGGGGCAGCTTCTCCCAATTCGTGATGTCCTGAAAAAATTGGAACACTTGAGGTGTCTTAGTGCCTCAGTCTTTTTTTTAAAAAAAATAATTTTTATTGAATGATTTTATGTTACAAAAAAAACCCAATACAACCATACTACCACTAAATATAATTAAGAAAGAAAAATTACATACATCAATATCAGTCCTATCTGGATTGCCTTTCAGTTTCCTGGCTCTCATGCAGTCCATTACTGAGGCAAGACGCTGGTCCAGCACATCCATTGCGTCACCTGCAGATATAGAGGAGACGTAGAGCTGTGTGTCATCAGCATATTGCTCCAGAAGGATGCCATGGTCGAGTGTGTCAAAAGCCTCTGAGAGGTCAAGGAGAATTAACAAGGACATATTTCCTCTGTCCCTCTCCCAACGGAGGTCATCGTACAGGGCAACCAATGTAGTTTCTGTGCTAAAATTGAGCCTAAACCCCAATTGAAATGAATCTAGAAATTCAGTTTCCTCCAAGAGTGCTTGGATCCAGTTTGCCACCACCCGCTCAAGAAATTTACTGCATTTGATGAGCAGAAAATATGTCTGGTTTGAAAAACATGTTAAAAAATCAGATTTTTGGGAATCTGGCTGAAAGTATGAAATCTCAACCTATTTGAAAATAATTATGTTAAATTGTGGAAGGAGGTTAAGAAAGAGTTGGAGATATGGGAGAGAATGAAGCTTTCCCTGCTAGATAGAATTTCAGCCATTAAAATGAATTTATTGCCTAGGATGCTGTTTTTATTCCAATCAATCTCAATTGTAAACAATTCAAGCTGCTTCAAAGAATGGAAAAAAGACATTTCTAAATTTATCTGGAGGAGGGAAAGCCAAGAATTAAGCATAAAATTATTATAGATATAAAAGAAAGAGGGGGCTTTGGTCTGCCAGACTTGCAAATGTATTATGAGGCAGCTTATTTGTGTTGGTTAAAAAACGGGTTGCATTGGGCAATGCAGACATCCTGGATTTAAAATGAACCATGGAAAGAGAAGAAGGGAAGCCATTGGATATTTTAAAGTTTGTAAAATGTTTATTTGAAATTGTAAAACAGAAAATTTAATAAAAATGATTATAAAAAAGTTTACTGCAATTATTTATTGCTTATTTGTAAATAAGAACTTAAGAAGCCCACCCTCACACTGGATCAGACCAAAGACTTGCCAATGTTTAAATGATATTAGGGTTGCCCTGCACCCTCTTTTTCCCAGACATGTCCTCTTTTTTGGGGGGGGGGGTAAAATTTCAATCTGGGTGACTTTTTTAATTTGCCAACATGTACTGGTTTTTGCAAACAGGGCCAGGAAGTGTGTGTGCAAGTATCACTCTTTACCTTTCCTATCTCTATGGTGGATGCTGGGATTGAACTCATTATCAAATGGCGCCGTGGAAGGTGAGGGGCTCCGTGTCCTCTTTTTTGCTCTAAAATGGCAACCCTAGATGATATATAGTTGGAAAGATGCTTACACAGCCTGCTATTGTTTACCCCTTTCCTACAGTATTTCTTCTAACTTTTCATAATGAACAGCAGCTACTTCTCTTCACCATTGCCTGTACTCAGTTTGGCTGCCTTTGCAGTTTGCTGCTGGATTCTCTTTAATTCAGTTGTACCCCCTCAGCAAGGACTAATTGTCCAATTAAAAGCTACATCTTAATAGAAATCACCAGGCACCAGCATTTCAAATCACAACATCTTAAACTGCTAATTGTGGTAATTACTATCATTGGAAACATTGCTGGTTCTTGTATCTGAGGAGCCTGGTCCTCTGCGTCCTCATGTCAATAGCAGCATTCTCAACGTGCTAATGTACATTAAAAAAAACAGCCTGCGTCAGGATGTGTAGCCAGATCTTATGCACATTTACACAGAAGTAAGTTGCATTGGATCTAGCAAGACTTCCTGTATGAGCCCACAGGACAATTGCAGCCAGCAGGTCGGATGCTGCTCCCTTGCCTTCGTTAATGGAAGTGCCAATGTCGCCAGCAAGAAGCGGGACTTTTACAGTTGTTGGCCTCAGGCTCTAGAATACCGTCCCGGGTGATGTGTGGCCCAGCTCCAGTCTGGCCTTGCTTTAGAGAGGCTGCAATACAACTGTGGGTGCTTATTTGATTTGATTTATTATATTTCTATGCTGCTTTTCATTCAAATGAATTGCAAAGTGGCTTGCAAGCAACAAATAACAATTACATAATAGAAAATTATAAATATTAAATCATGTAGAATAATTAACAATCTATAAAGCACTATTGGTAACACAACTAAAAAAATAAGCTAAACAGCACAATTACAACCAAAATCATATTACAGGCATTCATGATCTATAAAACAATACTAACTTTAACAAAATAACAACCAAAAAATAAACCAAGCAATGTTGAATTCATAAACACATGGAAAATTTAATAAATACTATTTTTTAAAAAAAGAATTAATATACACATTCTCCCCACCGCGTGACTCATAATCTTCCACTCTATTCGGCTCATTAAAATGGCGCGTTGTGTCCTTTTTTGGTACATGCACGTGCACATGCACCAGGCGGTGGCAAGGTGTGTAAGGCCAGCAGAACTGTGCCCGGCCAGCCCTCACCACCAATGCTGGTGAGGGCGCACATACACAAGGCAAGGCAGAGAAGGTTCACAGAGCCCGCAAGCCAGCTCAGCCCTGGCCACCGAAGCCAAGCGGGGCTGCACTGTGCCCCTGCCCGCCCCTGCAGGGAAGAGCCTGGCCAGCCAATGTAGCCCTTAGCAGGCAAAACTCCCCACCACCCCACACCACCACCACGCTGGCCAGGCAGCCATTCAGTGAGGGGGCCAGGGATGCGGTGGTGAGGCCAGGCCAGCAGGGCGGGACAGGGATCCCTGGGGGGGGTGCCTGGCTCACGAAAATCATGCACCTGCGCTCTGGCTCCTCTGCTCCTCCATGCTACGTCCCTGCATTGGAATATACAGACACACAATGCCCCTTCTAAAGGTTCCTTAGGCCGGAGGTGGGGCAGGACAGGATAAACCAAGCCCCCCACGATGACAGACAAAGTATCTCTCCCCTCACTGTTCTACCTCTGGAATTAGCTCCCTTATGAAGATGAAGCTTACTTTCCCCCAGTTGTATTCACTGCATACTGTATTGGTGGATTTACATTTCTGAGCACAGCTCTGCACAAGATACAAGATGCAGTACTGCTTTTTTCCTTCTACAGACTGTCTCTCTTCATCACAAAACGGCTGGAAGCAATTAGTGCTACTCACCTGCCTCAGCTCCAGTGTTTCCTTTACAGCTTAAGTGTTTTCCAAATATGTAAACAGTTATGACTTCTGCAGTGATTTAATTACAGGAAATGAGAGTGATTGCCATCATATGTTACCTGCGAAGATTTGAAGGTGTGATATCTCTGCTGTGGGGAAAGAAAGGCAGAGGCCATCCATCACACTGGCTGTCCCTATCGCCACCTTCCCTGCTTGGTGAATATTTTAAAGGTAGTGCAGTTAAATGGCCTTTGAAAAGAGTTACGACTCGGCGTTCTTCCTAGTTTTGTACTGAACTGTTATCATCATAGTTAAGTAGATTTTGAATAAGGAGGCAAAATAACTCAGGGACGGACTTTTAAGGAAGTCGTTTTTAAGCTTTCCTCCTTTGGAGAGTCTTTTCAAATCAAGACCAGTCTGCCTAGGATGATAAACACACAATGTAAGCCAACACATAAACTCTGCACGCATAAACTCCTGGGTTTCAGAGGCTTTCGGGGTGTGGTGGGAGGGTGCTGGCCACCCTTAGGATGCTCATTATCACCAGGCACAAACAGAGAAGGCATTCAACGGTGGGGGAATATTGACTGCAGACAGCAACATGTCCTTCTGAGAAGTTTGTCTGCCATTACTTGTATTTTGATTGTTAAATCCCAGAGAAGCCTCCAAGAAGCTCCAAGTCTCTTCCAGCTTCCTTTTGTAGGGAGGCTGGGTGCAAAATATATGTTTAATGTGCATAAAATGTTTGTGGAGGTTTACATTTGCAGAATATCTGTTTTGCAGAGATCTGTAGGAAGCATGGAAGGCGCTTGTGCAGCTAAAGCTGCAAAAAGGGGATGGTCTCTTTATTTAAGTGTTTCTGTTAATTGATGACTATCCATAGCAGTGACTGGAGGAGGAATGACTGCTGAGAAGAGCACGGAGAGAAGAAATGCCATGGTGCACCTGCAGTAGCACAAATGCACGTCTTCACTTGCCCCAACTGCAGCAAAACGTTGGTCTCTACAGCCACAGCAGGTGCTGCAACCTTCCAACAGTTTGACTTCACTCCCCAAAGGTGCACTTCTCTATTGTCTCCCGAGACAGGCAGATGCCAACCTAATTGACAATTCATCTCTAGGAGAATGGGTCTCTTTGGAATCAGAGGAGAATAGTTATTGGACCTATATTAACAAGTAAGAACCTAAAGAAAACCTGAATGCATTGCTAGTTCCTGGAGGGCAATGTGTTGGTTTGTATTTATAATGCTTTTTGTAACACACTTAAAGACAGTTTGCAGAAAAACTTTTGAACTCTTTCTTGGTATGGATAGTTAATTGATTCATACTCTGCACAAGGTTCATATCAGGAAATTCTGCTCAAATAATTCTAAGACTGGGGTCATCACTGCTCCTGTCTGCCACAGTGAAGGTGTATTTGATCTTGGGCAGTGGCGCAGCTGCATGCTCTGGCACTGGGGGTGGAGAGCAGGCAGGGGCATGGCTGGCATGCATCCCAGCGGTGTGGCGTGAGTCCTGGGGGCATGGCGCACCACCCGTGGGGGCGTGGTGCGTGGCGTGGGGGGTGCGTGGCACATGCCCGGGGGCAGCTGGGATGATAACCCCCTCCTCGATGGTGCTGGGGGCAGTGCGCTCCCCCCCCTGTTCCTCTGCCAGTGTCTGGGGTTGAAGAGAACTCAACCAGCCAGTGCTACTGCCACTTCTGCCATTGCTCCAAACTCTGACCCTGAGGGCACCATGTCCCCAGATTCATTGGGAAAAATCTGGTAACCTTAGCTTAATGCCCCCAAGTAACTACACAACTATTCAACCCACCTTTTCATTTTTAAATACAAGGATTTGTGTTTTTGGCATGTATCCAAAGACCCATTTCATTGTGATAATAATAGTTGCACAGAAAAAACAGAACCTGCCATGTATTACTGATGAATAATCACAAATAGTTTGAAATAGACCCCCCCCCACCCCTTCTGAGGAGCAAGGATGACATTGCAGACCCCCCAAAGGCCAGATTGGTATAAAATATAACACTCACTTTGGAATACTCTCTGCATTTGTGAAAACTGCATGCGCAGCTCAAGCAGCATGTAGCTTCCCTCCCCTCCCACCATCTCATGGCCTTGTTATCAGTGTTATGCAAGCAAGTGTGAGGATTATCATTCACCAACATGGAGCTTTGCACTGGTGTCTCTAAATTGGTTCCAATTCACAGCCAGATGCGGCTTTTGTCAAATTGGCAAGCCCCAACGGAAAGGATACTTTGGACCGAAAGATAATGCATAACAAGTCTAGAAGCTTAAGATGAGCTGAGTTATGCATCTCTACACAAGAGCCAAAAATAATGTTTTTCAAGGTTCTTGATCTAAGCTTCCTAACAAGTATAAATTGGTGAATTCTAATTAGTAATTACAACATTTTGTCGTCCTTTCATGTGTTTTAGACTAAAAGACTGCCTTAATTATTTATATATTTTTGAAGAACTGTAACACAGTAGTTGCACACCTGCTAGAGACCTCATTCCTTGCTACTCTGGGGGGGGGGTTAATTACATTTCCTGCCTATTAGAGGAAAGGCTCTTTTAGATTTTGGCATCCTTTTCAGTCATGTTCTTTACTCATTATCTCAATGTGGCTTGTTATGTCCACCATGTTGAATCTCTTCTCATTCTTCTGTGGTTTTATATCAAGTTAGAATGATGATCAGATCCTGATTTTTTTGAAGACCTGTGGGGGCCATAGAGGCCAACAAAGAGCAGGAAAGACTGTGGGCTTGTCTACAGTACAGACTTAAACTTACGCAATTGTCATCCCCTGCGAACTGAAGTTCTGTACAGTACATATCTGTACAATAATCATTTGTACACTCAGTCACAATTTCCATGACTCTTTAGGTAATTTCTGACATTTTAGATGCCATTAAAACTCATCCCTTTGTAGTGCAGATATGGCCTTACGAACATGTTTTCACATCTATGTTGCAGCCTATGCTGCATAATGTGAGGTTCAGTGCACATCATGGTCCAATGCACAACATAATAAGGAAGCACATCTCATCTACACATGTGGTTTGTGGTCTAACACAGCCCACCCATGAAAGACACTCCAACATACAGGATAAAGGATATGCTCTCAAACCATAAACAGAGTGGTCATTCTATGATTAAGATCTTACAGAACTGAGATACAGGCTGGGACTTGATGTAGACTGAACTGAGATCAACAGGAAGTTAATTGAAAGCATCGAGTCAGAATAGGCAAGCAGATCAAAGTCAAAACAGAGGTCAAATCCAACATGTCCAGAGATAAAGAGCAGGACACAGGCAGAGGCCACAACTGTTGGCCAGTCTATTGGAAGCCTCTTCCGGCTCTTTTTGTAGGGCTGCAGGGAAGCTGGGATCATCTTGGAAAAAGGGGTCTGCTTTTAATGAAAGGGCTGGTGCCATGCTGTTTTTATTGTGGTTGTCTTTATGTTTTTAATAGAACTTATATGTGTACAGTTTTAATTCTATTAATGTGAATATATATATATATATATATATATGCTTTCGTAGATTTTCACGGGTACAGGAATGTAGGTTTTGGTGTCTTCGGGTGTCTTCCCGTGTAAGAGTTGGGGTGTCTAGGCGACGTTTCGACGAGGTCTCACTCGTCATCTTCAGGCTGGTGCTTTCGGCTTCTTGTTACTAGAACAGAGCAGGATCTCAGTGTTTGAGTTCCTATAAATACAGCTCGCCCCTATACACGAAGCCAAACCAGAGCACAACTATATATATATATATATATATATGCAGGTTTTGGTGTCTTCGGGTGTCTTCCCGTGTAAGAGTTGGGGTGTCTAGGCGACGTTTCGACGAGGTCTCACTCGTCATCTTCAGGCTGGTGCTTTCGGCTTCTTGTTACTAGAACAGAGCAGGGTCTCAGTGTTTGAGTTCCTATAAATACTGTTGAGGGGGTGTGGTGTATAGCCTCCAACGTTCTGGGCAGAGAGGAAGTTCCCAGGTTAATGTGCCTTTTCTTCTTTTGTTCATTAATTACTTGAGGGATATCTTGAGTGATTACTTGAGTGATATTCTGAGTACCACTTAGGAGGGTTTGCTTTCGTAGATTTTCACGGGTACAGGAATGCAGGTTTTGGTGTCTTCGGGTGTCTTCCCGTGTAAGAGTTGGGGTGTCTAGGCGACGTTTCGACGAGGTCTCACTCGTCATCTTCAGGCTGGTGCTTTCGGCTTCTTGTTACTAGAACAGAGCAGGGTCTCAGTGTTTGAGTTCCTATAAATACTGTTGAGGGGGTGTGGTGTATAGCCTCCAACGTTCTGGGCAGAGAGGAAGTTCCCAGGTTAATGTGCCTTTTCTTCTTTTGTTCATTAATTACTTGAGGGATATCTTGAGTGATTACTTGAGTGATATTCTGAGTACCTCCTAAGGGCTGCATCAATAGGAGTATAGCATCTAGATCAAGGGAAGTAATAGTGCCACTGTATTCTGCTCTGGTCAGACCTCACCTGGAGTACTGTGTCCAGTTCTGGGCACCACAATTCAAGAAGGACACTGACAAACTGGAACGTGTCCAGAGGAGGGCAACCAAAATGGTCAAAGGCCTGGAAACGATGCCTTATGAGGAACGGCTAAGGGAGCTGGGCATGTTTAGCCTGGAGAAGAGGAGGTTAAGGGGTGATATGATAGCCATGTTCAAATATATAAAAGGATGTCACATAGAGGAGGGAGAAAGGTTGTTTTCTGCTGCTCCAGAGAAGCGGACACGGAGCAATGGAGCCAAACTACAAGAAAGAAGATTCCACCTAAACATTAGGAAGAACTTCCTGACAGTAAGAGCTGTTCGACAGTGGAATTTGCTGCCAAGGAGTGTGGTGGAGTCTCCTACTTTGGAGGTCTTTAAGCAGAGGCTTGACAACCATATGTCAGGAGTGCTCTGATGGTGTTTCCTGCTTGGCAGGGGGTTGGACTCGATGGCCCTTGTGGTCTCTTCCAACTCTACGATTCTATGATTCTATGACCCTTTGGGGGTGTTAATGCTGTGAACCCCTCCATTGCAGGTTCAGGGCTAAATAAGCCATGTATCCTAAAGACACCACAGTCTCTGCTGTGTCTCATTCCAAGGAAACACAAACCATGGGGAAGTGCCTGGAACCCCCAGACTCTCGCTCAGCAGTTGGGATGCTTTGCCACCATACTAAAAATAGTAATATTATTAATATTTATACTAATAAGCTGAGCCTTCTTCCAACAACATCCTTCAACATCCTTCAAGCATGAAAAGAGCCAAAAATCAGCTATGGTTGATTCTTGACTCTGGGCAAAGGAAGCATACCCCCCAACATTCCTAATATGAAAATAGAGACATTTCTCTTCCCCCCCCCCAACAACTGACCCATCTCAAGCCTCCATTTCCCCCACACACACCCACAGAGCATTTCCTATCAGAAGAAGGGTGAGTGCCCCCACCCCCACCCCAGCAGGACAAAGGACCCACACCCTCCACGATCCTAACAAAACCCTCAACCCCGATTTTATATTATTTTATTCTTTGCTAGAATTACAAAAAGAAAAACCACCAATAAATAAATTGCAGGAAGGGGCAAGGTTAGATGCAGACACACAAAGCATTTAAAATAAAACGGGGCACTTGGAGGAAGGGTTTGGAGGAAGCCAAATATATTTTGAAAGATGCAATAGCATAAAAGCATTAAAAAATGGTTAGGATTCCCTGCTGCACATTCACATTTTTCACGAAACAACCATTCAATTTTCACACATGGTTCAAACCATCTTTGCCCCCAAAATGTGGGAAGCAGGTAAATGTGCAGGATTGAGAAGGGCCATTCAGAACTGAATCAAGTTATGGAAAGACGTGGAGCAGGGGAAATGAGAGAAAATGCAGAAGTCTAAGAAAAAGACAGGCAGATACAACAATCCTCTATGATAGCCGTCTTGGGGGCCCACTTAATGATTTTTCTGCCCCTTGTAGCAATTGTAATTTGCCATATGATTTTTAATTGTATTTTTACAGACATGCCACAGGCCGCCTGAATGATGCTCAGGGCTTTTTTTCAGCCAGAACTCACCAGAATTCAGTTCTGGCCCCTCTCAGGTGGGTGCCATTGCCATTCTAAGAGAATGAGGGAGGTGTTCTGGCACCTCTTTTTCTAGAAAAATAGCACTGATGATGCTCATGAACCACTGGAAACCTGTGGGCCACAGTTTTGGAATCCCTTCTGTATGAGACACAGGAAACTTGCTTCAAGGCAAATTGTTGGCAACTTTTCCTGCCTTCAGGGACTCCTGTGGAAGAGGCTATAACCAATGAGGTCAGGGTGATCATATTATTCCTCATAGTTCTTTCTTCAGGATGCTGCCATTGCGGCTGGGCCTCAAGTGTCAACATGCAAACATGCATGGACCAAGATGGAAGTTTGTCCTAATGAAGTACAGGCCACAGTCACAAGGTTTGGAGGTTGGGTGGGGAAAAGAGCATAGTTTAGAAAGGAATGGATTTAGGATCAACTAGCAAATCAAGGGGAAGCGGGTGGCACTGTGGGTTAAACCATAGAGCCTAGGACTTGCCGATCAAAAGGTTGGCAGTTCGAATCCCCGCAATTGGGTGAGCTCCTGTTGTTTGGTCCTTCTCCTGCCAACCTAGCAGTTCGAAAGCACGTCAAAGTGCAAGTAGATAAATAGGTACCACACCAGAGGGAAGGTAAATGGCGTTTCCATCATCATCATCAACCTTTTATTCAACCGTCAGTCAGAAAAAAAAGTACATTTGTCAATACACAGTTAAAAGCTCCAGGAAAATTTTAGAACTTAGCCAACACTAAAATGGGCTAAACAGATAGCCCCATATCAATACAGTCAATTATAATCTTGCGACGCTTAAAAGCTAAAAAAAGAAATTTGGCCACCAAGGAAGGTATAGCTCTAGTGACGTTATTCAGCAAGTGTAAAACCTGGTTTTCTCGGGATAGGAAGCTAGATTGACATAGGAGTGGGTCTATAAAATTATGTCTAAGCTCTGCATAAGAAGGGCAAGTCAAGAGAATGTGTTCGGTGGACTCCACCACACCCATGGCACAATGACAGGTTCTCTAGGCGTATGGTACTCCCCTGTACCTTCCCCACAATATCGCAGAGTCAAGGACATTTAATCTAGCCGCTGTAAGAAGTCTACGGTATTCCACATAGTGGATTTCTGCAAGGTAGGGGGCTGGTATGGTCCGATAAATCTGGTCCCCTAGGAACATCCCTGGTTTTACCTGGGCTATGTCCTCTTGTCTGGCAATGTCACTCAGTCTCCGGGAGATCACAGCTCTAGCTTGATTGTACGACATAGACTCAAAGTAAAGGTGAGATAATCCGCAGGATTGAACCTCGTTAGTGACCTCCCTTTCCCACGATGATTGGAAATCGTCCCTCAATATCAAGGGGGCAATACCCACTGGTTTAAAACAAAGCTTGAGCCATAGCCATAGCTTCGTCTTCAAGGCCACATGCCGTAGAGCTTGCCAGCCAACCTCTAATCTGATAACCGCACCCGCTACCGAGGGGGGAATCCTAAGGATGGCTCTAAGGAATCGTGTTTGGATAGAATCCAATTTCAAAAAATCCCTACGGGAGCCTAAAGAGATGCCCACCAAAAGAAGGGGGAGGACTTTCATTTGAAAGAGTCTCAAAGCTATCTTCACTGATTGAGCCTGATTATTAGCATATAGGGATCTAATCTGGATGGCTGCTTTAGATGCGTTAGTTGTTATATAGTCTCTATGGGCCAGAAAAGACCTATTTGACTGTATTACTTGTCCCAGATATTTAAAACAGTTAACCTGCTCTAAGGGGATCCCGTTCATCGACCATTGATGGAGTCTCGGTCGGGCAGAGAAGACCATGATCTTGGTCTTAGCATAGTTGGGTTGGAGCTCATGCTGATCACAGTATTCATGTAGAGCTTGCAACATTCTCCTCAGTCCAATAGGGGATCTGGCAAGAAGTGCGGCGTCATCCGCATACAGAAGAACATTCAGAGATCGGCCTGCTAGTTTGGGGGGGTGGAAAGCATCATTGGCCATGTGAGTCACCAGTGAGTTAATGTAAAAGTTAAACAATGCTGGGGCCAATAAACAACCCTGTCTTACCCCTCTAGTGGTGGTAACGGGGTTGGAGACTAGGCCTTTATTGTCTAGCCTGATTCTCATGAAGGAGTTTGTATGGAGGCTGATAATCAGATGAAGGAGACGACGATCGATCTTTGTTGCAGCCAGTTTTGTCCATAGCTGCTTTCTAGAGATTCGATCAAATGCCTGCTTAAGGTCAATAAAAGCCACATGAAGAACCTTTGGGGCTTTGCTGGCATACTTTTCCGCCAGGTGATTCAGGGTTAATATTTGGTCTGTGGTAGATCTTCCAGGGCGAAAACCCGCCTGTTCATCGGCAATGATATTGTCGTCCTCCATCCATTTCGATAGTTTGTTTAGCAGGTACCCCGAGTAAATCTTCCCAATGACATTTAGCAAGCTGATTGGCCTAAAGTTGCTCGGCTCTGTACGTGGGCCTTTCTTATGTATTAATACAATCAACGCAGAGCTCCAGCTTGAGGGAAATTTTGCTGTTTTGTTTATATGCGTGTAAAGTGCTGCTAAAAGTGGGATCCACCAATTTTTATTTGCTTTGATGGCATCAATGGATATAAGGTCATCACCGGGGGCCTTGCCTGCTTTAAATCGATCTATGAGAATTTCAACTTCAGGGCATGTAACTGGGTCCCAATCGGGCAGTGCTTCCGGCTCCACCGTATCTCCGCAGGCATCATGGGCTGCATACAGATCGGCGAAGTATCTTTCCCAAGTGTTCGCTGAGATGTGGGGTTCTATTCTTGCAAGCGGCCTACCCAGGTATCTGGAAATTAACTGCCAAAAAGAGGCTGGATTTCTATTCTCTGCAGCTATCAAAAGGTTGTTCCAATTGTTTCTTTCTGCCTCGAGCTTCTTTTCCTTTAGTAGGGCTTTATAACTTCTCCTGAGGGTGATAAGAGGGTTATTTGGCTTGGGGTCATTTGATGCTCTGTATGCCAACCATTCATTATACAGATGATTCTTGAAGTTTTTGCATTCCTCATCGAACCATTTTTTGTGGAAAAACTGTTTACCATGCTTTGTGGGGGACCGAGCTAGTGTTGGTTTTAGAAGTTCTACTAGTTCGTGATACATTGGTAGAGGCAAATGGCGTTTCCATGCACTGCTCTGGTTTGCCAGAAGCGGCTTTGTCATGCTGGCCACATGACCCAGAAGCTGCACGCCGGTTCCCTTGGCCAGTAAAGCGAGATGAGCGCGCAAACCCCAGAGTCTGCCACGACTGGACCTAATGGTCAGGTCAGCAAATAAAGAGATAGGAGGCAGGAGATATATTTATTTATTTTATTTTGTATATCGGGGGGGGGTGTTGAGAGAGTCTCTTCCTTTAAATTCCTGGGAGTTTACCTTAGTGAAGACCTCACTTGGAAAAACAATATAACTTAGGTGGTTAGGAAGGCCCAACAGAGACTCCATTTCCTCAGGGTCTTGCAAAAGAACAATGTTAAACAACAGTTGATGACCTCCTTCTCATATTGTATCCTCTCATATTATATCACAGTAGGGTGCATTGGCTTGACAGCCACGGACAGAAAGTCTTTACAGAGGGTGGTGAACACAGCACATGATGTCATGGGCTGTCCCCTGAGCCCACCAGATGACACCGCAAGGGATCGATGCCTTAGGAGAGCGAGAAAAATTCTCAGGGACGATTCACACCCCGGCCAGCACCTCTTTAATCTTCTACCCTTGGGCAGGAGATATAGAAGGAGAATCGGTCGTACCAACAGGCTAAAAAACAGTTTCTATCCATGGGCTGTTAGGCTGCTGAACGGAAAATAATATAGTGCAACTGACTTTCGGGGTTGGTGTGTTGTGCGACAAGCACAGAGTGCAATGAGACTGAGTGTTTGGGGGGAGGGAGGCTCGGTTAATTTCATTGTACACAGGTTGTACATTGACAATAAAGCTATTATTATTATTAAAAATTTATACCCCAGTTTTTGAGAGACATCCTCCATGAAGAACCTTACATTAAAACCAGCTCCACGAAATAGTAAAATGTAAAAATATTAATACAGTACAACCAAACAATAAAGCAGCATAAAAACTGGAGTACAGGAACAGAATATAACACCTAATACAGATCGTAAAAGCAGCATTCCAAAAAATATAAAAAAAGATTAATATTTTTAACAAGTACTTGCTATTTTTGGTGGCTTGTTCTTTTCAGTGTTGCCTCCTAGCCTGACCTACCAAAATCAAAGTTTAATATATTATTGTTATAACTTTTACGACTTCCTCAAAATCAGTGCGTATACTGCATTTTTCTCCTAAGTCTGAAACCATGATATCATTCAAGGAATGTAACAGGCATAGCTTGATGCATAACAAGGCCATTGCTTGCCGCCACTCACAGTACTGCTAGTTGACCTACTCTTTGGCAAGGCAGCATGGATGACTTACTTCATTAAGCAGGGATGCTGAAGACTCGGCTCTCTAAGATATTTTGGCATATGATGTCACCATGGAGTTACTTAGATACTTGCCCAGAGGAGGAATAACAACTTGACAGGAGACATTCATAGAAGCAGACAGGTTAAATCTGTATTAGCCCTATTAGCCTGCTGAGATGAATGAAATTTCAGCTCTCATCTTTTAACCTTAAACAAAATTGCTATAATGGAGGGAAGCTATGAGCACTGCAAAAGAATTCATGCTATGGAAGAGGAAAAGAATGACATCAGACTTCTGGTGTTGGTCCTGTGCTTCTGGTTCCCGGTTTGTAAATCCAGGCATTTATTAAAGGGATATAACTGTGCGCTATGTGTGCTTAGAACCCTGATGCCTTTTTTAAAAAGCCAAATTGAAGGGGTGTTTGAGAGTGATAAAGTGACAGAGAATTGATTTTATTACATTTATGACCACCCTTCCTTCAAGGAGCTCAAGGTGGCACACACAGGATCCATTTGAGAAAGTTTAGGATAAAAGACAATGAATAGTAAAAGTAGTCATGGACCACCATAAGAAAAAACTCTAAAATCCACAGTGGTTGGTACCAATGCAAATATGTACCACAAAAGTGTGGAAGCTTTTGGGTGCTCCAGAATTCTTCAGGTAAAATGTTACACAAAAAAGGGGGTGATGTTTAAATTAATAATGATAATAGTACAACCATTAGGCTGATCAGAATGCAGCTCTCCCACAGAATGTGTAGTTCCACTCTCATTCTGTTGAATATTTTGGTCATCTTCTATACCTGTGGTGCTTGTTCCTAACTTTGTGTCGTCAGGAAATTTCAATCACATCCTCCCTTCCTGAGAATTCAACTGAAGAGAATGCTGGAAGATGTGCCTAGATCAGGATGAGCGGGGAATCGCCAGCCTGTGGGCTGCATGTGCTCCTTCAGGCCTCTTCAGGACTGACCCCAGGCCAAACCCCTCCCTCTCAGTGGGGCATGCCCCTCACAAGTCCTACTCCACGCCCACCACATTCTGACTAGATTGAGTCCTCAAGCTGTGCCAAGGCTTCTTGCTTGCTTGCTTGCATGGATGGAGAGAGGTGTGTGCATTGTGTGGGTTTAAAAACCTCTGGCTCTTCTGTGGCTGGAATGCAGTCTATGGTCCGAAGAGTCACATTGGTTGCTTGGCCTGCTCTGGCTTCTGGCCCAGACCACCACTAGCCAGATGACCCCGTAAGGTTGGCAATGATGGACAGTGTCCCTCGGCAGGAAAAGATTATCTACCCCTGACCACCCGGTCATTGTCTTGACCATCCAGCAAACCATTTAAGCATGTTCTTAAAGCAGTGCCATTTGCTTGAGTGGGCACATACTCTGTTCATCTGCCATTGACAGATACAAATGTTCTGTTTATGATCATGAGTGAAAATCAATACATAAAATAAGTATTAGCAAATGTAATGTATGAAAAAAGTTTAAAAGCTGCCAGATGACATAAGTATAATACAGTGTATTCTACTATGTAGGATAACAAGAGAAATTATGCATTTTTGTTGTGCAATCCACAATTTTGGCACTACATTGTGGGATTTGTTCTTCCTTTCAAATGTTTGATTTGTTTACAGGAAATGTTATTGGCTCTCAGACCAAATTTTTGTTCACATCTGGGAAGCCAGGTAAACATGCAATCCACAATTTTGGCACTCCGTTAATGGATTTGTTCTTCCTTTCAAATGTTCTTATTTGTTTATAGGAAATGTTGTTGGCTCTCAGACCAAATTTCATGTTCTGAAAAGCATCCAGCGGAAGACAGAGGAAATTAGAAAGGAAAAAAAGAAAAAGCTTTAGGAAATGAAAGCTGAGAAGAAAAGCTGAGAGGCAGCGTGTGGCACAGCAGGCTAGTATAGAGAAGTCCAAATCAGGGGGGGAAAGTCTTCCAACGATTACATACTGTATGTGGTTTGACTGTATCTCAGAAATGGAGGAAGGCGGAGATTGGACAAATCAGTTTTTCCATTGTCCCTCCTCTCTTTTTTGCCGATTGGCTGCAACCATTTTAGGAAGAAACCGTGGTGAGAGATCATGGATTAGAAATGTTCCCAAAGAACATTGCATAAGGAGTGGAAATTGCAAACACTCACCTAATAAACAATTTTCTGGGAACAAATTGTGCTCAGAAACTGGGACCTGCATGTATAGGCTTCTGTACATGCCAGAGTGTTAATGTGTGTGTGGGGGGGGGGGTTTGATACAGATCTTTTTTTGTGTGCTTTTCAGCTCTTTCTCAGTGTTTCCCTTCCACACTGGTGGGTGGTGCTTGACAAGAGATATTCACATGTGAATCACTATGTGTTGTTGTCCCTCTTGCCCCACCTTCCCTGAGTTGCATTGTGGACATGCACAAAGATATTGTTTTACCCCTGCACAGATATTAATTTTTATTTCTGAGATACAAATTTTACAATATACCAAACTTGTGAAAACAGCATTTAATAAGTACATGCGTGACACACATGGCCTCAGCAGTAGCATGATGTGGGGATCGATGGCACCCAGAAAAATGTCACCACACACAGCTGGGAAACAGCAGATTCTGTGCTGGTGTTTTTCCACATCTTTATTTTCTTCCCTTTCTGCATTTTCTGAAGAGCAGGGAAATCTGAATTCAATGGGGGCAGAGAGGTGTGGGCTGTGATTTGAATGAGGATACCATTGTGCAGACAACATGAAAAACTTGCACCCATGAGCTGAATCAAATCCACTTTAAATTGCCTTGTGTAAATGGCCCAGGGCTGCTAGAGCTTAGCTTGCTGTTTTCTTCATAGCAGTTCCCTGCATCCAGATGCATAAGTGGCTTTATAGATGGAATTTGTTGTTGTTGTTGTTGCTGCTGCTGCTGCTGTTCTTGCTGTTGTTATTACTATTATTGCTATTATTATTATATTTCTACCCGCCCATCTGGCTGGGTTTCCCCAGCCATTCTTGGTGGCTTACAACATATCTAAAAACATAATAAAAACAGCAATCCTTAAAAACTTCCCTAAACAGGGCTACCTTCAGATGTCTTCTGAAAGTCAGATAGTTGTTTCTTTCCTTGACATCTGATGGGAGGGTGTTCCACAGGGCGGGCGCCACTATCGAGAGGACCCATTTTGGCAATGCAAACCATTGTGGCAAAAATAACTAAGATCTCAGCCATGGTCTTCTTCTAACTGCTACAATTGTCAGTAAGAAGAAGAAAAGGGCATAGTTCAGACTGCTTTAAAAACCAGACTGGAGTAGAGAGCGCTTTGCATTCATGTTCTGCCTGGGTGCTTCTCACAAGTATCTGCTTGGCTACTGTGAGAACAGGAATTCTGGACTAGATGGCCTTCGGTCTGATTCAGCAGGGCTCTTACATATGTTATTCTACATATTTTTTTAACCTGGATCTAGAGCTGTCCAGACGACAAGACCCCCAGCCTCACTGATGTGGTTCAAAGGAAAGTAGAGCAAGACATTTGCCACCAGCTTGGCTGCAGGAGTTGCCAGAAGGAGGCATACAAGATGCCATTCAACCACCTTAGGGACACTACGTCAGTGACCTCATTTGAACTTTGGCATGTGCCAATCATCTGAAATCCTGATGTCATATGGCCCCCAACCACCTATTGGCTTGCAGATATTGGGGGAGTTAAGGATGTGGTCTGGCTCCCCACCCTAGGGTTAGAGGTTCAAAGTATACTACAAGAGGTAAAGGTAGCAAGTTCCTTGGGGGAAAGTGCAGTGTGGTAAGAATGTCTATTTAAAAAAAAAAAAAATGGCCACATGCACAGGTAAGCCAATGCATTCCCCTCAAGCACACCCACTAGCATTGAATGGGAAACACTGAAAACTGGGCTTAAGATCTATCATAATATGAATTAACATACATTTTTTATTTATATTCCTTTGGAGGAACAGCATACCAGTCGACATTCAAAGTTCCTTGCAAGACATTATTGACATGTACTTTTAAATTTCCTTTAAACATTAATCTACTATGATCCTTAACCGTTTCTCATTACAAATGCCCAGTTATTTTCTCATTCTTATTTTACCTGTATAGAATATCCATACTACAGAAACCCTGAAACCATATGAAAAGAATTAACATCAGGCTGGGTGTTGTGACTGAATGTCTGGCAAGGTGATTTAAGTGCAATGAAGTTGACTTTGGTCAGACAGGAAGATGATTTGCAGAAGAAACTGCTGCATCTGATTCAAAATATTCCCACAGACTCCATCCTAGTTCCAAAATGACTGCTCCAAAGCATTTATTATTTTGGAAAAGAAGATCAATAGCTGTCTACTAGAAACAACAAAGTACTCAGTTCAGAGTTATGTATTTCAGCTTGACCACTTAAAGGATATAACAAAAGGATATTCAACCATCAGAAGAAAAAATCCATTGGAGCTATTATTTCTTCAGAAACATTTCCTGCCATATGAATTCTCATGCACACTGAGCTCTTCTAGAGAGGTCCTTCTATATGCTTTAGCCATTTGGAAAGTGTACTTAGTAGCTGTCTGTAGCACAGTCTTTTCAGTGGTTGCTCCAAAACTCTTTGGAATTCCCACTGTAAGGAAGACCATGTATGTCCATCTCTTTCACCACTGAGCCTCTTGGGTTTGCAGATCAGAAGGTCAGTGGTTTGAATCCCCATGAAGAGGTGAGCTCCTGTTGCTCTGTCCCAGCTCCTGCCAACCTAGTAGTTCGAAAGCATGCCAGTGCAAGTAGATAAATAGGTACTGCTGCAGTGGGAAGGGAAATTGCGTTACTGTGTGCTCTGGCACTCATCACAATGTCCCGTTGCACTAGAAGCAGTTTAGTCTTGCTGGACACATGACCCGGAAAGCTGTCTGTGGACAAACACCGGCTCCCTCGGCCTGAAAAACGAGATGAGCACTGAAACCCCATAGTCGCCTTTCATGGGACTTAACCATCCAGGGGTCCTTTGCCTTTTTTTTCTTTTTTCTTTTTGCTGGTTCATAAAATCATAGATCCTGAGAAAGTGGGGGGGGGGACCTAGGGTAGGTCATCCTGAGAGAATGTATTTGAGTGATGACTCTGGGAGGTCAAAACGTGGACTTATGCTTCAAAATAGCCAATCAAATCAATCAATCTTTATTACAGTCAAAGACTAGACAGCAAAGTTAACGACAACATATGCCACATCAGCATGAAGAAGTGGATGTAATTAAAAATTCCCTATAAACTTATTTACATGAAATCATCTAAAATATGTATTCCAGAGATTAAAATCAGTACTCATTCGCCTGCTATCACTGTCACCGCAGCCTGTCTTGTCCTCATTGCCATAAAACAGAACTTCACAACAGGCCTGATGATATCCAGATCTTTATCGGCAAGAAGGTATTTAACATAAGTTTCCTCTGAGCGGCCAGGTAATTTCCTTAATAATGGTAAAATTATCTCTCTTCGGGTATCACAATACAACGGGCAGTATAGAAGAATGTGCCCAATGGATTCAATCTCATTACAGTGGGCACAATCTTTGTTCAACTGGGATGTCATGATATCTGCCCTCAAGTAGTGCTGAAGGGAGAACATTGAAACAGGCTCTGGAAAATTCCCAACAATGTTTAGGGTTATCCAGTGCACTTAAGTAATTTTCTGGATGGGATCTTTGAGGTTTGTGTAGAGATTTATAGATTTTAGAAGATTGGTTAAAATCATTTTGGAATTCTATGTCCCGGATTCATTCTTTAATTATATTTCTGGCCCTTCCCATTTACAGACTTAAAAGATATTCAGGAGAAAGACCGTAAAAGGACAGCCAATCAAATTTAGTGTTTAATTGTTTGTAATAAATAAAACAAAACAGTTATTAGGTCAACTCACAGGAGGATTTCTCTAGCAGTATTGCAAGGTTCAGATGCTCCAAGGCAGTGCAGGACCAGGACAACATAAGACACTTTTTCTGGTTGGGTCTTGCCCAACTGGATTTGAGCCTGGAAGACCAAGGAAAGCATGTGCATGGAAACAAGCACAATTTGTTACATAGGACAGCATCATTTCTGATCACAGGGCATGCCTGTTAAGGCGTCAGCCTTACTTTCTGATTTACTCCCAAGCTTTGAGGAGCTTGTGCCAACATGAGATAACAACTCTAATCTTAAACCAGCAGGCTTTAAACAGTTGAATGCCTTGTAATGGCCATACTGTGAGTTTTCCCATCTCTGCTCAACATGGTGTGACATAGTGACTTGCAGTAGATTTTACTGAGGGCAGAAAGATTTTATTGAGGGCAGAACTGGACACTGGGATGCCCTTTTCAGTGGAAACTCTGTATCTTTTTAATTTCTAAAGTTTAAAAGGACATTTAGAGCACAACCATATGCATGACTACTCAGAAGTAAGCCCCACTGTGATCATTGGGGCTTATGTCACCTGTGATTTAAGGCTGCCACATTGCACATTATTAGACATTTTATCGTGTGCCATTTTACATACCATATTTTTCCATGTATAAGGCTCTTTTCTAAAAAGTTTTAGTAAAAAATTCGGGGTCGGAACATGGGCATCCGGGTTAGGTTTTGACAATTGCCCAAAAAAAGTTCAACATCTTGCTGCCGATTGTTCAAATTTTCACTTCTATTTTAGGGTTTTGGCAACCCTAAAATATTGATTTCTTAATTTTGGGTTCAGAAAAATAGGGGTCAACTTATACATGGTGATGTCTTATACACGGAAAAATATGGTATTTATTTAGAGTATTTATTGCCTGACTACCAACCAGAGTTATTGAGGCAGCTTCCAAGATTGTTGCACGCCACCCCCATCTCCGGGTGGCCCGAAATTCCAGGTCTCCAGGTGAACACCCAGGGTCTGTGTTTGCTTTTGGAAATGAAGCACAGCAGACACTGTGGGTTATTTATGCATATATACAACCTGAGCCTATGACGGAGGGGTTCACAGCATCAACCCTCCAAAAGCCTTGGATTCCAGCAAAACTCAAACAGGGTGCTTTGCCTTTCTGGCTTTTTAGCCATCCACATTTTTGCATCCAGCTTCTAGCTCACATTCCACACACACCAAATCTACCCTCAGAAATTCAGGCTTTCAGAGAGTTGGAGGAGGGGCCCCATGCATTTGTCATCTGGCCCAGAGTCCCCTCTATTGCATTTTCTTAATGGCCCACCACCCCAGGCGATTACCTCATCAGGAAGCTAGCCTGGCTCATCTATTTTAACACTTGCAGAGTCCAGGGGCTAAAAGGTCTGGCACCCACAAACTCATGCTACTATGTTTAAAATACATTACAAGAGTGAAGTGTTACTAGGGTGAGGCAAGCGTTTAAGCGTTTCCCTAGTGCTCAGAGAGGACCAGGCTGCCCATGAGGTGGTGGAAGCAGCCACCTGGGGGAGTGGAATACTGAGCACCCCTGCGCTGGAGGAGGGGGGCGCTTCCAGTGAGATCTCCACGAGGCTCTGCCGCCGTAAGCCGCAGCAACAGGCATGTGACCCCAGTAAGCAAAGGGGCAGCAGGGGCAGCCCCTTCATTTTCCTCCAGAGGTGACAAAATGCAATGAGCCCCCCCCCCCCGTTATCCACTGCTGAGCCTCTTAGCCCAGGAATGGCTGATGAAGCAGCCGGGTGTGAATCCCTCATAGGCCAGAGCTTCTTCCCTGGGTGCCCAAGGCATTTGGCTGCTCTAGGCAAAGCAACACCCTCACCACACATTCAGATCCCCACCTGCTCCCCCTGCTGCACCTGCGCTGCCACCACAATGTAGCAGCAGCAGTGAAGGTGCGGGGGGGGGGGTGAGGGCAACGAGGCCATACCCTTCAACATTTCTCAGATGAAAATAGGGACACCCTATTCCATAATAATCAAATAATACTTTTATTATTTATGTTGTTGTTGTTGTTTAGTCGTTTAGTCGTGTCCGACTCTTCGTGACCCCATGGACCAGAGCACACCAGGCACTCCTGTCTTCCACTGCCTCCCGCAGTTTGATCAAACTCATGCTGGTAGCTTCAAGAACACTGTCCAACCATCTCATTCTCTGTCGTCCCCTTCTCCTTGTGCCCTCCATCTTTCCCAACATCAGGGTCTTTTCCAGGGAGTCTTCTCTTCTCATGAGGTGGCCAAAGTATTGGAGCCTCAGCTTCACGATCTGTCCTTCCAGTGAGCACTCAGGGCTGATTTCCTTCAGAATGGAGAGGTTTGATCTTCTTGCAGTCCATATTATTTATACCCCACCCAAATGACTGGGCTGTCCCAGCTATGCTGGGCGGCTTCCAACATATATAAAAACATAATAAAACATTAAAGATTAAAAACTTCCCCCTACAGGGCTGCCTTCAAATGTCTTCTAAAGGTGGTATAGTTACTTATCCCCTTGACTCAGGGGTCGCTTAACTCCATACCCTCCAATGAAAATAAGGACATCCTACCATCATAGCTGTCAACTTTTTCCTTTTCTAAAGGGAAATTCCCTTATTCCAAATAGGATTCCTCACAAGAAAAGGGATAAGTTGACAGCTATGCCTACCATACCCTCCAACATTTCCCTGATGAAAATAGGGATGTCCTAAGTAAAAATTGGGACATTCTGGGATCAAATCAGAAACTGGGATGGTAAATCCAGGACTGTCCCTGGAAAATAGGGACACTGGGAGGGTCTGCAAGGCTGTGCTGGCAGCATGGAGGAAGCCTCAGCAAGGCTGGCAGCAATGCAGCCTCTGAATATATTTCCCCATATGTGTGTGTGTGTGTGTGTGTGTGTGTGTGTGTGTGTGTGTATGTGTGTGTGTGTCTCTCTCTCTCTCTCTCTCTCTCTCTCTGTGTGTGTGTGTGTGTGTGTGTGTGTGTGTGTGTGTAAAGGGTAAAGGGGACCCCTGACCATTAGGTCCAGTCACGGACGACTCTGGGGTTGCGGCGCTCATCTCACTTTACTGGCCGAGGGAGCTGCCATACTCTGTGGTCCAGCATCGTAGCCGGCCGCCTTTGCAGGTGAGGCATAAAAGAAAGGATGGCGGGGCAGGAACCCAGTGATTTTTTCATAACTAACACAAATTTTATAAGCCTGTTGTCAAGCCCAAGCATATATGTGTATTTCATTGTCTATGAATTATTTAATGCCAGAAAAGTATACGCAAAATAAGGCCAGTTATGTTTATGTTCAGAAGCTTTTCACTGCTTATAATGTTGAGCGCCTTCCGTCAAATAAACAATAACTTCCTTGAGTTATCTTCCCTTCTTTAAATACCAGAGTAGCTAAAGAGAACTGCTGCTTTGCAAAGATAACATAAGTATAAGAAGTGTAGTCTTGAAAAACCAAGATCTAAAAAAATCTTGGGTGCGTCAAAAATCTTGGGTGGTTTTGAAAACTTGAAAATGCATCTCTTGGAGTACATCTTGTATTAGCTGTTACTGTGAAATATGTCCCAGACCTAGAACATACCACAAATCTTTTGTGCACTCACACTTCAACCCAAGACAGGTTGCTCTCTTTTTTTAAGAAGAGATGAGCAAAGTGCAGCTACAGGCTGACCTGCAGAGTCTACCTGGGCATCTAGAGGGAAGGCCAGATCCTCCTTTTGCTCAGCCCATTGGAGACCCTGATATCTACAAATGCTGGATGCCTTGCTTTTGAGCAGGGAGGACAAGAGGCCTGGCTTTCATGGACTGGCTGGATGCAGAGGGGTGGAACCCCCCCCCCCCCAGAAAAAGAAGACACAGAGCCAGGGGATTGGTGGTGGGATGATGGCGAGTGGTCGGAGGGAGAAGAGGGAGCAATACCTACTGGGAAGAGTTGCTGTGATCACTGGGCCTGTTTTGGTTTATTTGAATTGACACCGGGTGTTTTATTGCTGACTGTCCTCTGGCTTCTGACTAGGAAGACCCAATGATCGGGACAGGGTAGGGAGCCTGCAGAGTTTTAACATAGCAGCCACACAAACTGCTACGCCAGCCTCCGAAGCTGCAGAGAGACAAGAAACATTTGGGAGTATCTGGCCACAAAAACTTCTCCCCTACCTTCTTTTCGTTATATGAGCAGAATTCTCTGATCTGACCTTGTGCAGTGTATGGGGCTTGTCCCCACTTACCTTTTGCCCCACTCTTTCCAGGCAGAGGTCTTCACTTTAATGCACTGTGTCCAAGCAGGTGTTGTTGGTCTTTGCTTGAAGCTTTACCTGTGGAAACCCACTCTTTAAAGCTGAATTGGGGCAACCGTCAGTCTGAGTTTTCTGTGGGTTGCTATTTGTTCCAACTGAAAAAAGGGTGCTTGGACACAGAGCTTTACATCACAGACTGTGCCGGTAAAATGCAGAGGTCAGTGTGAATAAGCCCTGGATCAATAAGCTCTCCATGCCAAGAAGGAGGTCCATAGTTTTACTGCAAACTTGTTACAAAAAAGCGTAATATAAATCAGCATGTTGCTCTTAAACAACAGGCAATGCAGTCTAGTTTTCTTTAAGTTCTTACTTGTTAATATAATCCAAGAACTATTTTCTCTCTGTTCCCAAAGAGATTTAGAAAAGCAACTGCCCCAATATTTGCTGGAACGCAAACTCTGCCAAGAATGTAAGGTCCAACAAATTCCTCCATTGCCTCCCAGAAGGTGGAAGAAGCAACAAGGGGATCATCTATCTTGGACCTGGTCCTCACCAACAGGGAGGAACTGATTAACGAAGTGGAAGCACCTGGAAACTTGGGAGGAAGTGATCATGTCCCCTGGGTTTCATGATAACAGAGGCAAGGGGAAGCTGAGTGTAGCCAGACATGTACTCCCCAGGTTAGTGTCCCAGTCCACAGATCCTTATACACAGTGCTTTTTTAGGGGTACTCTCATTTTCCTACTCATATTGAAATACTGCCCCTCAATGAAGCCAAACTTAGATTCACAAAATGTTTAGGGGTATGCGTTCCCCTGCGTCACCCCAGAAAAAAGCACTGCTTCTACACACAAAAAGCAACTGTACAGCTACAGCAGCAGTAGCCAAGATTGCGCCCTCCGAAAGTTGTTGGACTACAACTCCCATCAATGCAGTTATGGGTTATGGGGCTGAGGCTGATGGAAACTGAATTCCAGCAACATCCATAGGGCACCGTGTTTGCCACTCCTGGGCTGTGTGACCGCTGTGCCCTCCCCTGCCAAGTAGATAGCTTGTTGGTGTGTTGGAGGTCTCCAAAGGTAGATTAAGATAGACTATATGGGGTTCAGTGCAAAACCCCAGTGCAAAATCAGGGAGGGGGCATTATTGGATTGTTGTTTTTATTTTTATTACAGTGGTACCTCAGGGTACAGATGCTTCAGGTTACAGACGCTTCAGGTTACAGACTCCGCTAACCCAGAAACAGTACCTCGGGTTAAGAACTTTGCTTCAGGATGAGAACAGAAGTTGTGCACCAGCAGCGCGGTGGCAGCGGGAGGCCCCATTAGCTAAAGTGGTGCTTCAGGTTAAGAACAGTTTCAGGTTAAGAACGGACCTCCAGAATGAATTAAGTTCTTAACACGAGGTACCACTGTATATATTTTGTGTATATTTTGATTTTGTTTTGTGAACCGCCCTGACACCTTCAGGTATAGGGTGGTATATTATTATTATTATTATTATTATTATTATTATTATTATTATTATTATTATTATTAGACTGTGGCATTTTAGTGAAAAGATAAAAGGAAAGGAAAAGTAGGCAACAAAAGACAGAAGTTGTTGCACCTCTGAAATACATGTGTAAATGTTCCTGTGTCATCTTTACTGGCATAGACTTGGCAGGGGAATATACCAGGCTTAATTTGGACTTAGCGACAGAACTTGTTCCCAGGGTTCAGTACTGGAAAATCAAAGCCAATAAAGAAAAATGCATTCCTGAGTATGTGCAAGGTGTCCTTCTCTCACCACTGAGGCAGTGCAATCTGGAATTTTCGCAGTGGCATGGAAGGGGTACAAATTCACTGTAAAGAGAGAAAGTCTTGGACACATTTTATCTGTAATATTGACCAACTTGGTCTCCTGATTCCAGATTTAAAGTAATTTACTGCACAAGTCACTGTTGTGTTTACTCACATATCAAGTGGATTGTAAAGAGGATAGATGCATCATTAGCCAAAGCCATTTACAAATAAAGCAAGCAGGGAGTGGGAATCATTACTCACTATTTATGGCTGCATCCAGAGTAGGCCTGAGCTTTTCAAATTGGACTCAT
Source organism: Podarcis bocagei (assembly GCF_964188305.1). Taxonomy (NCBI): domain Eukaryota; kingdom Metazoa; phylum Chordata; class Lepidosauria; order Squamata; family Lacertidae; genus Podarcis; species Podarcis bocagei. The sequence goes on from NC_138137.1 coordinate 2,925,460, forward strand.
ATAACAGTAACTCTCAATGGCAGATGCATATATTTTATCAAATAGGTAATTTCCAGGTTGGTCTGGATTTAGATGAGTGTAAGTAAAGACCAACTTATCAAGCAATATTAAACAGAAGCAGCAAGGCAGATTATCTGGAATGGGTGACTCAGCACCTTCTCTTTATTAAACAAGTGCAGTGGCTGAATCTTTTAGATGGTATCTTTCACATATTGATGAAGGATTTGTTGTAAATCAGGTCCTTGCAACGTGTGACCTCTCAGGCTCAACATAGTTATCAGCTGTGTATGGGGCCCTACCTGGTGGAGTTTGAGAAGTCTTCTCTTGAAGAACCTGTCCATGACAGCAAAGCCAAGAGGATACCCACATGTCCAACAGGTCACAATAAATGTCTGGTGTGTTGCCTTTGTGCAGAACACAGTTGTGTGGAACTAGCTTGGTGTGTCAACCTTTTGTGCAGTCGCATTTGGAACACTGTTTCCTTGACTCGAAAATTGTACCACAGAGCTGGGAAAGGTACAGAAAAGGCAACTGAAAGTATCAAAGGGATTGAAGTATCTCCTCTGTTGTCTTTAGATTTGATCCCGGAATCAGCGGCGTAGCGTGAGTTGTCAGCACCCGGGGCAACGCAAGTAATTTGCGCCCCCTAACCCGGGGCAAGGCAAGTAATTTGCGCCCCCCCAACCCCTAACCTGCCAGTTGCCGCTGGCGCTGCCGCACAAACAACGCTGCTTGCCCAGAGGAGGATGGAGGCAGAAGCAGCCGCCGCCTGTGGCTGGGCCGAGGGGATGGCGGCGGCGGCAGGGTGCAGAGGCTGCCCGTGCCCGGCCAGGCGTCGGTGGCGGCGTCGGCGCTGCTGCAGCGGCTGCTCCTCCTGCGAGCAGTGAGCGGAGCGCAGCCACAGCGACGGTGGGGGGCGCGCGCGCTAGGGCGCAAGGCTGGCGGTGGCGGCGGGGAGCCCGGCGGAGGAAGGAACTTGTCCCTTCCCTCTGGACTCGCGCCCCCCCAGATGTTGCGCCCGGTGCAGTCGGCACCCCTGGCACCCCCCACGCTACGCCACTGCCCGGAATGTCCCTATTTCCTCCGCCAGTGCTGCTGTGGCCAAGCTTGGGGAGGAGGAGGATCTGGCGCTTGTCCCAAGTGGCTGTGGCTGAGAGGGAGCATCCCGTTGCCTCTCCATGGCCGCTGCTTCCCGCCTCCTCCCTTGGGCAGCTCATAGTGGCTGCTGGAGAGCAGGCGAGGAGGAGGAGGAGGAGGAGGAGGAGGAGGAGGAGGAGAGGCTGCGGCTCTCCAGTCCCACTTGATGCGTCAGATCTGAGGGGCAGGCAGAGGGCAGGGGCTCCCTGGGCAGGAAGAAAACGCAAGAGGAGAGGGGTGCAAGGAGTCATGATTTCTTTACAACATGCTTTGTGTATCTGTATCTAATCTAATCTAATCTTGCCCCTTTCTAAAATTGATTTATTGGTGTGTGTGTTTCTTTTTGTAAATCTACCAAAGAATAAAATAAAATAAAATCAGGATTAAGGGGTTTTCTCAGGGCGGTGAAGAACGTGTGTGCTCTGTCCCAGTGGTGCAGGGGGGGGCAGCACTTGCCCTTCTTCGGACAGGAAGGGCTCCGAGGGGGGCACAAAAAATGGGGGGTCAAGGAGCGTCAGTTGGGGGGGTGTTATGTACTGAAGTTCTCACCCTGGGCCAGCAAGGGGATACTGTAGATAGTTTTCACTCAGGTCCACATATGCAAATAAGGAATTGAAAGTGACGTTCAGTGATTGGATAGTTACAGAAAGTTGTTACTGTTACGTTGTAGTGGGGCTCTATATAAGCAGGCTGGCTGAACCCTTCAGTTGAGTTCTGTTCTGGGTCTGTGAATAAAGAAGAGCTGTTTGAAGAATCGCTGTGTCGTCTGATATGTTCACCCACAACTTAACAGGGGGAGTGAGTAATGTCCCTATTTTCATCTGAGGAATGTTGGAGGACATGCTAAAGGCATAATAAGGAACTGGAACGAATATGAAAGAAAGGCTATGACTGGAGTTTTGAGGGGGAAAGTGGAGTTCAGTATGAATTCCAGTTCTGAGTAAGATGGTGGAATAAAGAACCTTCTGTCATTTTGGATTCTTTTTGAATATTACCAGCATGTCCTCCACATATTGCTGGATGCCCAGAAGCCTCTTGAATTACACAGGAGCATTGTGAGGGTTGCACATTGGGCAGGTGATTGGCTAGCATGAAAGCCAAGCCCAGGAAGTGTGCACTCAGCTTTTCAGGGTGGCAGCTGCTGCTTCTGGGACTGAAACTGACCTTGGCCCAAGAATAGCCCTTGAAAATCTCCTTGCCACCCTTTGCAGTGGACCTGTAAAATGCACATCTCCCATATCAGTCCAGGCCATTTTATTTTTTTGTAATTGTTTCCTTAGAAACAGCAAATCTAAATTGGGGGCAGTGATGAAATATCACCTTGCTGGCAGTTTGACTGTTTGAAGCGTTAATTCACAGTTCAAGAAATATAGTGCACACAATTCAATCAGCTCTTGTTTCTTCCCCCTCAAATTATATCCAACTTTGGAATGCTTAATTGCTGTATTAAACCGGCTAATGTTGGCAAAGTGCTTTGCAGATGAAGAGTGCTAAATAAATACTGAAATATCGCTATCACAGAATGTATTTGCCCTTCTATAAGTCAGGTTCTCGTACTCTGGCATTAAAAAATGAGTACAAAATAAAAGAAACAGGCTAAGCACAGAAACTAATGATGTACAGGCAATGTCAAGGGGCTACATTAGCAGCGAGCACATTTCTAACTTACTGTACCTGGGAGAGTCTGTTGTTTAAAAACACATCTGCAGAAAAACATTTAGAGGGCAGAACAGGACACATTAGCATGATCTGGCATTCAATCAGCTGTGCATCAATTCTAATAGCCAGCAAATGCCAAGAGGAAGTACCTTGGACTAAAAACAATCTCTGTGCAAAGTGGAAATATTACACAGAAAGGCTTTAATGCATCCAAGTGAAGGGGCAGCATTCAGTGTCAGTAGGATATGTCCACATAATTGGAAACCGAATTGAGAAAATAGCACCTTTTATGGAAATGCCTTTCATACAAGTCCCTGTCAGGGGAAGAGGTAGGGTATAAATAAAGAAATAAATAATATATGTAAGGCATTGTGAAAGCAATGGCTTGATCTGTTAACTGGAAATAGTTTAATATGTGATCCACAACAGAAAATCAGCTGCAAAAATGTGGTAAGACTCCCTTCACCGCTTGGCAGATGACTAAGATGAATTTGTAGCTGCAGACTGAAAAAAAGGGAAAGTGTGGGTGCTGTAGAGTTCTGTCCGGGGCCCGTAGTTGTTCAATGGCTTTATAAATGACTTGGGTAAAGGATTGAGGGTGTGCGCATCAAAACTGCAGATGACACCAAACTGGGAGGGGAAGCTAATGCTGCAGAACACAGACTAGGGCAGTAATCAGCAAACTTTTTCAGCAGTGGACCAGTCCCCTGTCCCTCAGACCTTGTGAGGGGCCAGACTACACTTGGGGGGGGGGGTGAACGATTTTCGCCCACCTGCAAAGAGGCCTGAAGATGCCTCACTTTACCTGTCCCAGTTGTCATCCCAATAGCCGCAGTTAGGCTTCTCCAGCCAGCCGGGCCCCATGGCGGGGTAGGAGGCTGCGTTGGTCGGCAAAGACAGAAGCAGCAGCCCCGGTGGAGGAGCCACAGATGGAGGTAGGAGAACCGAGGCATTGCTGGAGCTTTTACCCACCACCTGCTGCTGCTTCCCGAGAGGCACCACATAAAAGAAGACAGAGCCGCCCGCCAACCAGCAAGCAGCGGCCACAACCACCGCAACAACCCGCCTGAACGCCATGGGAGGAATGAAGAAGGCAAACAGGCAGGCGGTGACGAAGAAAGCACAAGAGGAAGCGGCGTCGAAAAGGGGCGAGGAGAAGGAAGGAAGGGCGGACTGAGGGAGAGGGAGGAGGAGCAGGAGGAAAACATAGTCAGCAGCAGCGTCACACGCCCCCTTCACAGCGCCGCCCTGCTGAGGCAGACAGGCAGGTGAGCCAACTCCCGTCATCAGTGGCACCCAGCGGGGGACAAGATTGCTCTGTCCCTGAGGAGAAAAGTGCCGCTGTGTGAGGGAGAGGGAGGGAGAGGGAAAGAACACGTGAGCTGGCGATCCACATGGGGATTCCCGGACCATCTGCAGGCTGGATCTAGAAGACAATTGGGCCTGATCCAGCCCACAGACCTTAGTTGCCGACCCCTGGAATAGGGATTCAAAATGACCTTAACAGATTGGAGAACTGGGCGCAAGCTAACAAAATGAATTTCAGTAGGGACAAATGTAAGATTCTGCACTTAGGCAGGAGGAACAGATGCACAAATATAGGATGGGGGGCACCTGGCTTACTAGCAGTACATGTGAAAAGGATCTAGGGGTCTTGGTGGACCACAGGCTTAACATGAGTCCACAGTGTGATGCAGCAGCAAAAAATGTGAATCCTGTTTTAGGCTGCATCAACAGAAGTATAGTGTCCAGATCAAAGAAAGTAATAGTACCACTCTATTCTGCCTTGGTCAGACCACACCTGGAGTACTGTGTCCAGTTCTGAGCACCACAGTTTAAGAAGGATATTGACAAGCTGGAAGGTGTCCAGAGGAGGGCAACCAAGATGATCAAGGATCTGGAAACCAAGCCTAATGAGGAACGATTCAAGGAGGAACGATTCAACCCTACTATAGTGCTGTCTACTATATTCGCCCTCATATTTTTTCAGCCAACAGCTCCATGTGCCCCTAGGCATTGTGGGGTGAGAGTTTTTTAAGCTTCTGTGAAGTTGGAACGTTCATATATATTCCATAATACCTCAGTAGGTGACTTCAGTGCTAGGGAAAGGTCATTTCAATAAACCGAAATCAGAGCTGCCATAGCCAGTTGCTAAAGAGGTTTCAAACAGTGACTGTGTTTGCCAGATTCTTTATTATTTAGTCAGGTTTAGCTGCTCTGGGAGGTAATCTCACTATTTCACTATTTTCCTGCAAATCAATGTCTTCTGTGCTTTAACTTGATGTTTTATAGGCTCCCTACAAACATAGAAAGTGCTTTATCTGAAGTTTATGTTCGTTTTACAAATATGGATATTGTGCAGATATTTTTCATTCGATGTGGTAGCATATTTATTTCATATATATTTTTCTACATTGCGAAACTATAAATAATGAAATAAATACAATTTGGCTTTAATGCTTTAAACAATGACATCACTAATACATTCAGCCCTGAGTGCTCACTGGAAGGACAGATCGTGAAGCTGAGGCTCCAATACTTTGGCCACCTCGTGAGAAGAGAAGACTCCCTGGAAAAGACCCTGATGTTGGGAAAGATGGAGGGCACAAGGAGAAGGGGACGACAGAGGACAAGATGGTTGGACAGTGTTCTCAAAGCTACCAGCATGAGTTTGACCAAACTGCAGGAGGCAGTGGAAGACAGGAGTGCCTGGCATGCTCTGATCCATGGGGTCACGAAGAGTCGGACACGACAAAACGACTAAACAACAACAACAACAAACTCTGCTGGCATTTACTTTAACAATGGTGTCAGGACAGCAGCCTCCAATGCACCTGAGAGCAGCGGGTTGTAGGAAAATGGTTGTTTGTACCTACATGACAAGATGGATGCCAGGATGGAAATTTACTATAGTTTGACCTTTTGATACTGCAGGCTGTGTTAGGCATGATGAGCGCGTGATCGCCTCATGCAAGGAAGGTGATTGGTTCTTATTGTATGGCTTGATAATGGGGTGATCCCCATATTTGGTGTTTGTCTTGCATAATGGTTGATACACTGTTGTACTGTTCTTAATAAAAATGCTGGGCTGCAGCTCCAGAGGGGCTTTTTTCTCTCTCTCTCCTGAAGCTGTTAGACCTTTTACAAAAAAGCATCCTGGTGTGAGACTGATTTATTTTGTGACGAGCAGGCCCTCGTCAATACTGCCCTCGTCATTTGGTGCCCCGTGTGACTACCCTTGGACTCTACGTTGTTCCTCATCGTTCAGCGCTCGCCACACGTCTTTCATCCGCTTCGGATCCCGGTGAGCGCTCCCTTTCCTTTGGACTTCGACTGATTTCGGACTTCGCGTCGCTGCGGCCCTCTCAGCATCCACCACGCCCGGCCAGGGCTTCAGGTACCACTCATCCTCTCCTAGGATCCCGGTGGGTGCTCCCTTTTTTCGCTCCTTTTCATCCTTTGTGGATCCCAGTGATTTTTTTCCCCACTACTCTTGCTATCATGGGGCAGTCTCTTTCAGCGCCACAAAAGAAGTTTTTTGATGAACTTAAATTTCTCTTGGCCAATAACAACCTTGTTGTCCTGGATGCTGATCTTAAGGCACTTATACAAGCTCTGGACACTCATTGCCCCTGGTATCCTCAGGATGGCACTTTGGACTTAAAAGACTGGGGAAAAATAGGACATTTTTTCCACAACCATTCTCAAATTGATGTAAAAATTTTGCATGCCTGGTGTAAAGTCTACAAAGCTATGTCGAGTTTAACTCCTGCAAATATCCTCCTGGCTGCCACATCGCCTGTTCCACCTCTCTTCCTGGCTCCTCCTTCGTCTTTGTCTCCCACGTTGCCTTCTTCAACTCCTCCGGTCTATGTACCTTCTACACCGCTGGCTCCTTCCCCTTCGGCTCCTCCTGTCCCACCGCTACCTCCACCACCTTCTTCGCTTTCTGCACAGCCCTCTACCACTCCTTTTCAAGAATCTCTCCGTGCCGCTGCTCCGCTGCTGCCTTTTGATTCTGCCACCCCAAATCTTTTTCCTGTGATTATTCCTGGCGCCCCGGGGGGAGGCCCAGCCCGGCACGAGCAGTTTGATTTGAGATTCATAAAAAAACTTTACTCTTCTGTTCGGGACAATGGCCTACATTCTCCATACACTCTTGGATTGTTTGGCACTCTGTTTCAACAGAATCTGATACCAGAAGATATTAAATTGTTGGCACGTACTGTTATGCAACCTCATCAAATGATTTTGTTTGTACAAGCCTGGCACTGGGCTTGCCAACGTCGCGTCGACGGCATTCGTAATAATCTCAACAATGCTGTTCAGGCCGCCCATCAAGCCGCAATTGCTGCTGCCGGCACTGCCGCTGCTCCCCTAGCTCCAGTTATGTTAACTCATTCAGATGTTCTCAATGGCTTAACTGGCGAAGGCAATTTTCTTACCATCGCCCAGCAGCTAGCCCTTGATCCCATGTATTGGGAAGCCACTACTGCTGCTGCTCAGGAGGCCCTGTCCGCCGTGCCTGATGAAAAGACTGAGCGTGATGGCCGTTGGGGCAGCGTCCGACAAGGCCCTGCAGAGCCCTATGGACAATTTGTCGATCGTTTGTATAACACCCTCAAGCGGCAAGTTCAGGACGTGGCAGCCCAAGAAGTGATCGTCCGCCAGCTCGCGTTTGATAATGCAAATGAGGACTGTAAGCAAGCGCTGCGCCCTTTGATGACAACACCAAATATTGCCATTGCAGATATGCTTAAAGCCTGCCAGTCAGTGGGCACTGAAACACACAAGGCTCGCCTTTTAGCCGCTGCTCTATCCTCTACAGTATCCCAGAATCCTGCCAAGGACAAAACTTGTTTTGGTTGCGGAAAAATGGGACATTTTCGTGCGCAGTGCAGATCCACCACGCAACAACGTCGCCCTAGCACAAAGTGCCCTATTTGTAAGAAAGGCTTTCACTGGGCTGACCAGTGCCGTTCCGCCGCACCTCAACCAAGTCAACAACAACAACAAAATCAGCAGCATCAACAAAACCAGCAGACGGGAATTGGATAAAGAGTTACTTGGACCTGCCCACCTCCACTCTGTCTCCACGGTTTTCTGCTCTAACAACCGTGAACAACCATCTCCACAGATGTATGGTGGACAGGATCCCTTCTCTTTCCATGGCTCAGTTACATTTAATGCGTTGTTTTGCTGTTATGGAAAAACCCTATACTTTAAAAACTGACAACGGTCCTGTATATATTTCTCAGGCCTTTTCTGATTTTTGTTCTTTGTGGGATATTAGGTTGACTCATGGCATCCCCTTCAATTCTATCAAGTGTTGTTTACCTTAAATCATCAGTTGTGCCCTCACAATAAGAATTTTACCCCTGCTGAACTTCATTTCAGGAAGGAAGAAGTATTGCAACGCCCTCTAGTGTCTTACAGGTTGCTTCCAGATCCACAGTGGAAGTGTCCAGCTTCCTTGATTTCCTGGGGTCGCAGATTCACTGCCATTGACGTGGACGGAGAAACACGATGGGTTCCAGCTCGGTGCGTTCGACCTTGGCGCTCTTCTGTTGCCTCGTCCTCGCCCAAGGAGACACCAACGCCTTGAAACCGTATTTTACACTGTCTGCCAGTGATGACCTCCCACCTGACCTCAATCCACATCGCAGCTGGAGACGTCGCCATATTGATGCGCCCTGGACAGAGTCACCTTCCGCAGCTGTTCCAGTGTTTCCTGGCACGTCGAAAGGTCATCTTCGTCCCTACCGCATTGGCCCCCCTTCCCCCTGGGAAGCTACCGTGACTACCAATCACCCCTCTGTGAACACTGTGAAGCACCGCTTTCATCGTGCTGCTCTTTTGCAGAAGACCCAGAGACCTGAACTTTATCATCAGATTTGGACCAACAATACGTATGTTAGGGACATAAATCATTTTGCTTCTATACTTAATCTTTCTGAATGTTGGGTGTGTATGCATATTCCTCCTCAATCAAAGAGGTCTGGTATGTTATTGCATGGTATTCCAGTAAATGCTTCATATAAGATTAGTAATGATATGAAAGATAATCGTACTAGTTCACCCCCTGTGTTTTTGTCACTTGTATCTTATTGTTTTCTTTTCAACCATAATAGTAGTAAATTTTTAGGTCATTATCCATATTGCAATTGGACCTATGAGTATGTTAATGGATCTTCTTGTTTTCTTAATGTTACCACTATGAGTGGTAGGCCAAAAGTTTTAGTTAATAATGTCACGACCAACATGACTTATGAACATCAGGCTATGTGTAGAGATTTTTATGTTTGGTTTGATTGGATGAAGAAAAGCAGCAAATCTACATGTTTGCTTCAATCTGATTTATGTTTATTTTGTGGTACTAGAGCCTACAAAGAAATCCCCTTTGCCTTTTCTGGAACGTGCACTTTAGGAATAGTCATACCCTTGGTCTATAAACTGGACAAGCTCCCAGCGGTTCGTTTGCGTAACAAAAGGGAAGTGCGATCACCTATCTCTCAATATACAGGGACAGCCGTCTCTAGATCTCTCCTGCCCTCTTTAGGTGCAGGCATGAATTACCGTGATTTGCACAAATTGGCTAATTGGACTGAAGCCTTGTTTAATTCTACTATCTTGGCTTTAAAATTAATTAACAAAGAAATGTCAGAAATGAGAGATGTGACTCTTGAAAATCGTTATGCTTTAGATATAATCCTTGCTTCCAAAGGTGGAGTTTGTGCTTTAATTCATTCCCATTGTTGTATGTATGTATCTGATCAATCGGCCAATATTTCTGCTACTATTGATTATATGGAACAAATGATAGCCCACAATCCTTTGAATCCTCCCGAAGGTTTTGATCCATGGGAATGGTTGTCTTCCTGGTTGCCTAATAGAGTATGGTTAAGAAAAATTTTACTAATTGTAATTTTGCTTGTTGCAGGATTCATTGTGTTGTGCTGCTGCATTCAATGCCTACCCTCTTTGTTTGCTCAATGTAGTACATGGTGGTATCGTCCAAGACCTACCACTGGAGTCACAAGAAGAATTTATATTGCAAGATATCAGCGTTTAGGAAATGAAACAAATGATTCTGATTAGGTTTTGTTAAATTTTATTTTTTACTTTTCATAAAACAAATAAGAGGGCATGTAGGAAAATGGTTGTTTGTACCTACATGACAAGATGGATGCCAGGATGGAAATTTACTATAGTTTGACCTTTTGATACTGCAGGCTGTGTTAGGCATGATGAGCGCGTGATCGCCTCATGCAAGGAAGGTGATTGGTTCTTATTGTATGGCTTGATAATGGGGTGATCCCCATATTTGGTGTTTGTCTTGCATAATGGTTGATACACTGTTGTACTGTTCTTAATAAAAAATGCTGGGCTGCAGCTCCAGAGGGGCTTTTTTCTCTCTCTCTCCTGAAGCTGTTAGACCTTTTACAAAAAAGCATCCTGGTGTGAGACTGATTTATTTTGTGACGAGCAGGCCCTCGTCAATACTGCCCTCGTCAGCGGGTTAGCTTAGAGAGTTTAGGACAGTTTGTGTGGCACACACAACTCTGTCCTCAACCACCTTGCCACCACTCTCATGCACACACATCTCTGTTTGATGCCTGCCTACTGTCTCCTCAGGCAAATGCTTCAATACAGTTGTAGCACCCGCGTGAATCCATGTGATCAAAAAGGCATACATGTGCATGCATGTGTGATGCCTTCTGCAGCCTTCTGGCCCAGAAGAATAAAAGACACTGTGGCAGCAGCTCAAGAGGACAAGAATGGACAGGGGACTCCAGAAGAATGGTGGGAAGAGGCAGCTGCTTTTTCAGCATCCATCATCTGAGGAGGCCAACTCATTCTGCCCAGTGATAGAACTAGCCCTGGCTTAGGGGAGGAAAAGTAATGTCAGGTCGATGATAAATACTCTGAAAAGTTCCTGGGGAGAGGGAGGAAAGTTGGCATAGAATATTATTTGCAGCAGCATCCTTGCAGGAGTGTTCAAATGGTGGTCACATGAGAAGAGCAGTGGCAGGCTAATGCATCTGTGGGCAAACTGACCAGCAGGCACACCTTGGGCATTAATGAGAACAGGTCCTGTGTGGCTAGAGCTGTATTTGTGAACAAGGACCCGGATGGCTCAAGGATTCTGATTGCATGTGCGCAGGGTCCTTTCTCATTAATGCTGTAATACTGGCTAGCAGGTGCATCTGCAACATATGGGTCAAATGTTCACCGCTTGTGCCTTTTTAATATGCAGGTCAGCTCTGAGCGAAACCCACAGTTTAGAAGGAGCGTGCTGCTCTGATCTTTCCGTTGAAAACTGAAAGTGGTTTGCTACATATGCTAGAAATTCTGTGTTGAAGCCAGTCAGATTCCCCCCCCCCCCCTTAGCAACTGCTCTCCTGGTAGTTGCTGCCGGTTCTAGAGTCCCATGGGAACAAGAGCATACAACCAAACTGTTGGCCATATTTCAAGTAAAGCACTCCACTTAAAGCGGCAGAACATGGTCAAATGTCACTGCTGCTGAAGTTGAAAGAATTATGTGATGCCAGTACCTAAAATTAGAAATACTATTCCAAGCAAAACTTTGTTTCCAGCATATGTTCCATCCTTGCTCCTGCAGAAAAGAAGTTCTACTAATAAAACAAAGATTCCATCACAACATTATGAACAGAATGCCAGTGATGGACAATAAACCAAATATATTGTGCATTTCTTAAAGCGCTGCATGACAATAGGCTGTAAAGATAACTTCACACTTCACCTGTTCTTGGAAAATACTTTTTAAAAGCCACTGAAGACAGAAGCTATGAATAAAACAAAAGCTTCTCCCTCCCTCTCTTTCTCTGCTTCTGAACAAAGTTTAAGAATTAAATGAAACATACATCATACTTCAGAAATATGCTAGAGATGAAGCCATCTGGCTTTTTATAGTGGGGTAAAATTAAAGCTTATTTTCACTCTAAGAAATTAAGTTATAATCGTTCGGATTGTTTCATTTTAGCAGAACAATGTGGATGTCTGTGACCCTGAAATTTATTTTCAGAATTTGCATGCTACCCTTCAATAAAAATATTTTCAGAATGCCTTACAAATGAAGCAATAAAATATAGAGTAAAATAACAATGAAAAATAAAGCTTTAATGTTTTATATTCTTGTATACATTTTGTTAAATAGAATATTAAAAAAATTAAAGGCAGATTAAAAGCAGAAGGCAGACAAAACTGAGAGTTAACAGGTCTAAAACATCAAAAGGTCTTTGCACAACACTAAGGCATCAAAATTGGTACGAGGTAAACTGTCTTGCAGGTAACTTTCCACAAGTGAGGTGCTACAACCAGGAAGCTGCACAACATAAGGCGTGCAAATAAATTTACGTCACTGAAGTCAAGAATTATCATCATCACCTGACTACAGTTAATTTAGCAGATCATGGTGATAGGGACATTTCTCCCTCCCCCACAACTGACCCTCCTCAACCCCCCATTTCCGCCCCCTCCCCGCAGAACATTTCCACTACCCTGCTCTCTGGCTTTGCACCGGTGTGTCACATGGCCGGGTCTCGGCGTTGGCAGCCTCTCCTGCTCCTCACTTGTTCTCCAGCAGCCATTACCAGGGAGGAGGCGGCAGCAGCAGCCGCCATGGAGAGGCCATGGAGAGGCAATGGGGGGGGGGGGGCTCCCTTGCAGCTACCACTGCTGCCACCACTGTCACTCAGGATAAGCACCAAACATTTAGAAGTGTGCACAGGTTGCCAAGGAAGAGCTACCTTCAATATTTCTCATTTTGGAAGTGAAAAGGCCAGGTATAAATTCATCAATAAACCTAATATTCACCAGGTTTTGGATATTTAACATGTTACAACAATGGCTCCATTGACTTCAGTGGAAGAGAAATAATCAATAGAGCTTATAAAAGGAACTGCTGTGTGGGGGACAATTTGATTTGCCACATTCATTTCACATTACAACAATGCAGGTTCAGTTCTCCCTGGAGCTACTGTATGTCACTTCAGAATGCACTGGGGGCTCACAGCACTGAATGATTCTCTACACGACAGATTTGAAAAAGAGGGAGCATGTGGGAGAGAAGCATTCTGTGCTGGCCTAGCGCACCTTCACTAGTTTATGAACCATTATTTGACCTAACCATTGTAGTGTGACTTAAACAATATGTTTTGCTAATTCCTTCCATGAGGAACAACACAAACATTTGAAGTTCCAAGGCAGATTGATTTGACTTGATTTCCATTCTGCCTTTCTGTCATGGTATGAGGCCCCCAAGACAGCTCAGAACGAGAACAATAAAGCAATCAGGCACAAGAAGTCAGCCAGAAGAACTTACAAATTAAGAGACATGGGAGGACAACAAGAAGGAAAACATCAGCCAGTGAGAGCAGGTATCATGCAGGCTGATGGCTTGCCAGGCTAAAAAGTCTTCAATAACTTGGGTTTAAGTTTAAAACTGGGTGGAGGGGAGCAGCAGATTTCAAGCAGAGGTTGGATGGCCCTCTGCCATGGATGCTTTAAGTTGAGATTCCTGCATTGCGGGGGTTGGACTAGATGACCATAGGGGTCCCTTCTGACTCTACAATTCTGTGAAGATTTTGAGAGTGGTGGCAGTTTGTTGAAACCTGAGGCACTCAGAAATGCAGTTGTGGCCCAGGCATGATGGAACCAGTGGCAGGGTGGGTGCACATACAATCAGACAATAATAGACACAGGACAACCATGTTGGGAATGAAATAAGGCTGCAACTTTATTTATTACAGATGTCAGATGGTTTGACATGGGCACTGAAATGAAGCCACAGTGACGCCACGGGGGGGGGGGGGCAGAGACAGGAGTATCAGCATATTTGGGGAAACTCCTGTGTGCAGAAGTACAAGAACACTACGGGGAGAGTAGAATGCTCTGAGAAGGTTGGAATGGTTGGCCGAAGAGGCTCACTGCTGTGAAGAAGAAGGATACACTGCAATATATTTTTTTATAATCATTACTGATATCCTTTACAAATATAAGGAATTCAAATTCCCTGAAGTGGCTGCTGGAATTCAGCAACTTTTCATGCCACAAATATTTTTTGGGAGTTGGGGAGTTGTCCCATTTTTGTTGTACAATAGCCCCTTCTGACAGCAAGCGTCTGTAAATCAAAGCTTAAATATTTGTTTGTTGTTTGTATGACATGGAGAAGGGAGTGCATGCAGGGCCAGTCATTTTGCAGGATTGGACCTGCCATTTGGCAGAGGGAGAAAGCCACCTTGGGTTGCTGGTGCTGAGGGAACTTCTCCCTTGTTCTCTTAGAATAGCAATGATGGCCACCTGACAGGAGCTGGAGCTCAGCTCCTGTGAGCCCTGGTTGAAAAGAAAAGGAAAAAAGCTCTGGATGTGGAACAGCCAATCTACCCGGCACCCCCTAAGCTCACCCGATGCCCTCAGATGAGTCACCACCACATGTCCTCCCCCCACACACACCCCTCTGCTTCCAACCAGGGTTTAATCAGTAGTTTACATTTAAAAGGGCCAACGTTAATTGGTGGGGTGTGAGATAATGGCATATCACCTTTGTTTCTAGGCTAGTTTGATTCTGGTATTTCAAAAAGGAGCGCTAGTTTAGAGGTGCTGCTCGTCTGCCTGTACTAAATTTAAGCAGGCCTACTTCAAAGTCAAATTCCTTTCAGCAAAAGCCATTCACACATTCACATCAGTCATCAAGCAATACATTCATAATGGAAATGTATGTATGAATCAGTCTGTGAACAGATTCTCAACTGAAAAATATAAAGTCGAAAACTAGGAGAACACACTGGGTTTATGTGTCATAAGCGGAGAAAAGAAGCCATCGTGGAGTAGACGGCATCAGAACTAGAGTCCATATATGCAAGTGAAGAGAGATGGTTGATGGATTCCATCCATATATGCAAGTGAAGAGAGATGGTTGATGGATTCCATCCACAGAACTCTGGTAAGTAAATTTCTAAAACTACAGTTCCTGCAGAATATGGAATGTGGCATGTGCTTGGCTCAGATCCTAAGAAAGTTCTCCTTTGACATCTTGCTCTGCCCTAGATAAGCACATTTATTGCCAATTTGAATAAAATAAAAGGCTATCAAATGTATTTTTAGATTTATCATTCTGGAGAAGCTGTCCTATGACTCATACATTTTTTACATAAATGGAAGGAAACTGTTGATCAATATTTAATAATTGCTCAGACCACCCAGCAGCAGCACACATAGATTTAAATGAAATGAAGGCTCTTTCTGCACCAAGGGCTTTTTTAAATAAAAAGAGAATGTTGTAGCATTGCTGGTAATTATCTAGGGATTTTGCCTGTGTGATGGCAGATCTGAATTAGATTTTGCCTCTGAAACTGCTTGAGCTGTTGAAGCTTTGTCAGCTTCTTCATAGAATCATAGAATCCTAGAGTTGGAAGAGACCACAAGGGCCATCGAGTCCAACCCCCTGCCAAGCAGGAAACACCATCAGAGCACTCCTGACATATGGTTGTCAAGCCTCTGCTTAAAGACCTCCAAAGTAGGAGACTCCACCACACTCCTTGGCAGCAAATTCCACTGTCGAACAGCTCTTACTGTCAGGAAGTTCTTCCTAATGTTTAGGTGGAATCTTCTTTCTTGTAGTTTGGCTCCATTGCTCCGTGTCCGCTTCTCTGGAGCAGCAGAAAACAACCTTTCTCCCTCCTCTATGTGACATCCTTTTATATATTTGAACATGGCTATCATATCACCCCTTAACCTCCTCTTCTCCAGGCTAAACATGCCCAGCTCCCTTAGCCGTTCCTCATAAGGCATCGTTTCCAGGCCTTTGACCATTTTGGTTGCCCTCCTCTGGACACGTTCCAGTTTGTCAGTGTCCTTCTTGAATTGTGGTGCCCAGAACTGGACACAGTACTCCAGGTGAGGTGTGACCAGAGCAGAATACAGTGGCACTATTACTTCCCTTGATCTAGATGCTATACTCCTATTGATGCAGCCCAGAATTGCATTGGCTTTTTTAGCTGTCGCGTCACACTGTTGGCTCATGTCAAGTTTGTGGTCAACCAAGACTCCTAGATCCTTTTCACATGTACTGCTCTCAAGCCAGGTGTCACCCATCTTGTATTTGTGCCTCTCATTTTTTTTTGCCCAAGTGCAATACTTTACATTTCTCCCTGTTAAAATTCATCTTGTTTGTTTTTGCCCAGTTCTCTAATCTGTCAAGGTCGTTTTGAAGTGTGATCCTGTCCTCTGGGGTGTTAGCCACCCCTCCCAGTTTGGTGTCATCTGCAAATTTGATCAGGATGCCCTTGAGTCCATCATCCAAGTCGTTGATAAAGATGTTGAATAAGACCGGGCCCAAGACAGAACCCTGTGGCACCCCACTAGTCACTCTTCTCCAGGATGAAGAGGAACCATTGATGAGCACCCTTTGGGTTCGGTCAGTCAGCCAGTTACAAATCCACTGAGTGGTAGCATAGTCAAGACCGCATTTTACCAGCTTCTTTACAAGAATATCATGGGGCACCTTGTCAAATGCCTTGCTGAAATCAAGGTAGGCTACATCCACTGCGTTCCCTTCATCTACCAGGCTTGTAATTCTGTCAAAAAACGAGATCAGGTTAGTCTGACATGACTTATTTTTCAGAAATCCATGCTGACTATTGGTGATCACAGCATTCCTTTCTAGGTGCTCACAGACTGTTTGCTTAATGATCTGCTCCAGAATCTTCCCTGCTATTGATGTCAGACTGACTGGGCGGTAATTATTTGGGTCCTCTCTTTTCCCCTTTTTGAAAATAGGGACAACATTTGCCCTCCTCCAGTCTGCCGGGACTTCGCCTGTTCATGTACTGTCCCAGAGACCTACAGCAGGGTGCTGCATTTTAGAATAATAGAGTTGGAAGGGACGCCAAGGGACATCTAGTCCAACCCCCCACAATGCAGAAATCTCAGCTGAAGCATCCATGTCAGATGGCCACCTGACCTCTGCTTAAAAACCTCCAATGAAGCAGAGTCCACAACCTCCCGAGGGAGTCTGTTCCACTGTCAAACAGCTCTTACTGTCGGAAAGTTCTCCCTATATAGTCTGAATCTCCTTTCTTATGACTTATGAAGCCATTAGTTTGGGTCCTAGCCTCCATAGCAGGAGAAAACAAGCTTGTTCCCTCTTCCATGTGACAGCCCTTGAGATATTTGAAGATGGCTATCATACATCTCAGTCTCCTCTTTTCCAGGCTGAAGCTACCCAATTCCCTCAACCATTCCTCATAAGTCTTGGTTTCCAGACCCTCAATCATCTTTGTTGCCCTCGTCTGCCCACGTTCCAGCTTGTGTCAACATCCTTCTTAAATGGTGGTGCTCAGACAGGGCTCCAGATGTGGTCTGACCAAGGAAAAATAAAATGGTAGCATTATTTCCCTTGATCAGATCACTATACTTCTGTTGATGCAACCTAGAATAGCACTCGCTTTTTTTGCTGTTGCATCAGACTGTTTTCACATGTTAAGTGTGTGGTCTACTAAAACCCCAAGATCCTCTTCACATGCACTACTGGCAAGTCAGGTGTCCCACATCGGATATTTGTGCAGCTGGTTCTTAAGTTGCCAGTGATCACTCTGAGCATATCTATTACTAAACAGTATATTTTTAAAAACAAAGAACGCACCATTTTTTATTTTACTATAAATTTATATTGAGTTTTTGAAGTTAACATTTTCATAACAATAGCAATCAGTTGTCCTAAACAGGTGAAATATTCTGCATATATCTCTTGATATTGTTAACAACTTATTATACTGTATTGAAATTTATTATATTGACATTTTCCATCTCCATTTCATAGGAAGTTCCGGTGGATGCCTCTGTATGGAGTCCTTTTGATATGAGTGTGCACAGGAGACATGTTATTCTGGTATTTGTTTACAAATGCATAAGCAAAGCCAACTGAAAGCAAGTACACTCTGTCCCAGCTTCTGCCAACCTAGCAGTTCAAAAGCAAACCAGGATGAGTAGATAATTAGGTACCACCATTGCAGGAAGGTAAACGGCATTTCCGTGTGCTTTGGCACTCGTCACAGTATCCTGTTGTGCCAGAAGCGGTTTAGTCATGTTGGCCACATGACCCGTAAAGGAAGAATGAAGCAAGATGAGTGCCGTACCCCATAATTGCCCATAACTGGACTTAACCATACAGGGGTCCTTTGCCTTATTTTTAACTTTACACTCCTAAAGCAGACAACAGAGCTGCTAAAGTCAGGAAATAAAATTACTCTCAGTGTTAGAGAGCTTCCTTTTAAAAAGACCTGTAAGACTTTGTCAGACTGCTCCAAATTCAAATTGCAACTGTTGTTTCAGTGCTCCTCCCATTAGTTTAAGACTGGGAAATAGCAAAAGGTTGATCGCTCACCACACTGGTGTCCAGACTTTTTAGGGTTGAAGTTGTTGAGGTTTTTTTTAGAATTTTACCCCAGGAAATAAACTGCTGCAGGGGCCGGTTTAAACCAACCGGGGAGCCAGATTAGGCCCCCAAAATGGACTTTGGATGTGCCTGGCTCACCAGATGCCAGGAGATGGGCCACAAGTAAGGCAGCCAAAACTTGCAACCCAATCTTTGTGCTTTTTGTGCTGAATCTGCTGGCACTTGATTGGCTGAGTTGGTGTGAAGGCTAACAATGTTCATGGAAAGCTATTTCCAGTCCGACTTCTATGAAGTGAAGAGACGTCAGTTTGGCAGAGATCTCAGAAGAAGCCCCAAATTCAGGGGGGGGGGGGAGAGAGAACCAAGGCAGAAGCAGCATGGAGGAAACTAGGCTGAAGAAGAGGAGAGGCAGTGGGTGGAGGCTGCGTACACGTTGCCGGTTTAAGACGCAGCTAGATTGTCCTTTAAAAATGAATCAAAGCTGGTTTGCAGGGAAAACCCATCAAAACACAGTATTTCATAAGAAAGAGCAAGATAAATGCAGGGGAGATATGGATTGTGGCTAACATTCCCAACCCAGCACTTGGGACACAATGGGTGCAGAGTAAGTGGGAGTGTGGGCAGCACAAGAGGAAAGGCTGAGGTGAAAGGTAGAGGAAATGGGGAATTGAGGTGAAAATGGACAACCACCATAAAAGCAATTATAAAAGTCAACTGATAATTCAAACAATGGGTGGAAAAAGGATCAGAAGGGGGGTTGCTAATGGAATCAAGTGACATAGGCAGGGGCATAAAATGCAGGGATCTGAGGAAATAATGGATGCAGAAAACATGGACTTGCAGAACAGAGAAAGCAAAACTACAGATAGGACTTGGAGGCAGACAGGCAAGCAGGCAGCTGTGCTTTATTGTCAGGCCAGGGAGGTGTGGAGGTCTGGGGTCAGGAATCGTGGGCCCAGCAGTTTAGAAACTGATGGGATTTCTGCAAGTTCTGACTTCTGGTATTACCACAGCATTACAGTGGTACCTCGGGTTACAAACACCTCAGGTTACAAACACTTCGGGTTACAGACTCTGCTAACAGAGAAATAGTACCTCGGGTTAAGAACTTTGATTCAGAATGAGAACAGAAATCATGTGGTGGCGGGAGGGCCCATTAACTAAAGTGGTACCTCAGGTTAAGAACACTTTCAGGTTAAGAACGGACCTCCAGAATGAATTAAGTTCTTAACCCGAGGTACCACTGTATAACCAGCAGCCTTAAACATACGAGTGTGATGGGACTGAATTTCACATGATGATTTGAACTAACCCGCCAATTAACTGGCTGCAGGTTTCCAGTGTTCTGTTCAAATTTATGTACCCTTCTGTTCTGAAGGGTAGGTTCCTCATCTGAATCCTCCATGCACATAGATATGCATGCAAATACTGGCAAGATGCTGAATATTTGCAAAAAGAGAAAGAACTTTAGCATGCCCCAGTGATGTTTTCTGAGCTTTGATTTTCACAGTGAAGCAGTCAGTATTTCCAAGAAACTGACAGCCAGCTCTGTTGAAGCCACAGAACACAATGGCAGCTGTGAGTACATTTGGGGCTCAACTTTTCCATTACTTGTTCTTTGCAAAGCTATTTGTCTGAAAGTTAGCAAGGGTTTTATATTCAAGCTGCCAACTGAAATTAAAATACCACACGATTTCACCTGCAGTAAAATTTGGACCATATTTGGAGGCTCATGAGAAGTATCTGCAGGAATTGCAAGGTTGTTAATTTTTCTCTTTACTGGCTTGCTTCTCTTTAGTTCTGTGCTCTATCTTTCTTTTAAAACTTCTTATTAAGATTTTCCCATAATACAATAAAATTACTACTACAGAAGATACAAATCAAATAAATAGAATACGAAGTCCTCTCTTAAAAGTAATTCCTAGCCCTTACCACCCACAGAGGGCAGAAGTTCTCACCTGGGACCTTTCCATTCTCTCCCAGCCTCTCATCCCAGGTCCTCCACCAACCTTCTCCTACCCCTATGAGTGGACAATCTCTGGACCCTAATAAATGTCCCAGAGGCAGGACTCCAAAGAAAGAAAAACGAAGGAGAGAAACAGAAAAGGAAAGAAATAGAAAGAAAGGAAAGAGAGAGAGAAGAAAACGGGGGGGGGGGACATTAGAAAAAACCCCACAAAAGAACAACTTCCGATTTTCCATCTGCCGGTTACATAAAAAAAAGAAAACCTATTTTGCAGTTTGGAGACCATGTAGTTGCCTAAGCTGTACTTTGAGTTTTAAACTACTTAATCTGTTGTGACATGACAGTAGCCCTTCAAATAATATAAGCAGGTCCTTGCATTCTAAACATCCTGAAGAGATTGTTTGGTTTCCAGGTTTTTCTCTCCATTTGTCCCCATAAAATGCAAGGACCATAATTAAAGCTGCCGCAGCCTAGAGACCCCAAACTGATTTAGTACCTCTTGTTAAGTGCAGCTTTGCAAAGGGAAAAGATACTTGTAAGGCGACAAGAATGTATTCTGTGATTATGTGCTCTGGGGGTGATGTTACAACTGTAGTTCACACAGAACACATGAGGTAGATTACTAATTTGTTTGCTTTGGCAGGGAGTGTATATCTATTAGCCGCATCCAGCTGTTTGGGGATAAAGGTAATGCCAGAACAGACAAAAGATGTCTTGATTGAGATTTGGGTCATGATTTTTCTCTGCTTCTGGAGGTGAAGCCGCAGCACCAGTCACAAAATATTGGCTATTCTTTGTTCCCCAAGGCCCTTCAAGAGCAAAGAATGACACGCGGAGACCTGGACTGGCCACAGCTTTTATTGATTACAGGAATAATAAGTGTAGAATAGATCCTCAGGGTGTCTTCCAACCCTGCAGTTCTCTGATTCTAAGGCAAGGATCCTGCTGTAGGGCAGCCTGCTTGCTGGCCAATGTCTCACTGCCTCACCCACCCCAACAGGGAGTTTCTGGCCCCTGGGTGTGGGGTGGTCAGCCTCAGCTCCCCTTGGACCTCTTATTGTGGTCTCTCTATGTGATGGTGGATCCTGACCACCACCACCAAGTAAAGTTCTGACAGAACCAAACTCCAAAAGAAAACCCTCCATTTTGCTGTGGGGAAAGGGAAACCTCACTGCCTCTTGCCCGTGAGTAAAGTTTGTTCCCAGCGCTATCAAGCAGCAACAGGCCATTGTCTGCAGCAGGAATGCTTGAAATGGGGGGGGGGTGAATTCGTCGAAGGCACTACAGTGCCACAAGGATATACAAAATGCAGTTGTGCGAGTTTACCTGGTTTGCACTGAAATGCGTGAATTTTGTGGTAGTGATGATGAACCTGTTGAAGTGATTGGCTGAACCTTGTAATATCAGACGAGGCAGAATAACATCTTCTGTCACTGGTTGAGATGCTCCTGCTTGAAATATACTCAGAGTCGCAAAGTGATTTCATGCTCTTTATTCAGCTCATAGTGGTGAGGAGGAATGAATGAAAGTCCCCTCAAAGTATCTGCTTTATATACATTATTTACACAATGGGCTGCACATGATTGGCTAATTCTGGAATTCTACTGTAAGCCAATCAGGTTGTGGATTCACTTATATCTGGAGCATGATTGGGTGGTTCCTGCCAACCAATCATACTGCTGCATTGTTCTAGGACCAATCAGACTGCTGCATTCTGAATCCTATTGTTCTAGGACCAATCAGACTGCTGCAATTTGGATCCTATTGTTCTAGGACCAATCAGACTGCTGCAGTTTGGATCCTATTCAACTCAGTACATAACACTGCTGTAGCGTGATGGGTACACTGGCTAGACAGAAGAACCCAGGGAAGGAGAAGGAGAGCAAGCCTTGACCTAGGAAATGCGGCAGGCCAGGGGAAGGTGCATAGGAAGTGGGAGAGGGAGACAGCCAAAGGGCTGAGTGGAAGAGGAGAAAGGCAGTGGTAGGAAGAGCTGGAGAAGAAAACAAAGGAGCAGAGAGAAGAGATGCACAAGGCCATGAGCTGCCTGCGAGGACACATGTGTTGCTTTAAGATAAGCCAAGAGCCACCATCTCCCTATGTGCAACAGTGTTCCCTGCCCCTTCTATTGCCCCTAGTATGAAAATGCATTCTGCGTTGGCATTGGGACCAACTCTAAGGAGCCCAGGTCCCTTCAGCCCCCACCACTAAAATATTTATTGCTACCCCATGTTGAAAGCAATGAGTTGCAGAGGAGGCCTGTCGTGGAGCATGCATGCCCCGCAGCAGGAATTACTGCAAAGTTGTTTGTGTGGGGCGAGGTGGGGAGAGCCCATTGCAGAGGCATTGTTGAGGTGATGGTGATAATAGCCATCACCTTTTCCCCAGGTTGTTACCAAGTCAACCCCGCCCTTCAAATTAGTCAAGAGATAGTTGAGTGCAATCAGATGTCTAGACCTCAGCTACCGCAAAGGATCGCTGCCCCTTTGACATCTCCATTCAGGCAGCAGCACATGCCGTAATGTTACAGTCCCCCTCCTGCAGCAGTTTCATGCTTGCAAAGGTGGAGGCTGCCATATCTGGAGATGCAGGTGTCCTGGTGACTGGTGCCCCACCTCGTGCCCCACAGATATAAACACATCTATACATGGTTGCTGTCTACATGTCTTTGGCACAGGAGCTCAGCCCTCCTGCGTTTGGACCTCTTTGAATGGCTGTCATGCCCCCTGGACTTTCAGCTCAGCTGAGTTCTGACCCTCCCACTCTTTATCAGGACAATTGCTATGGGGTGATTTATCCATAACTGGCTGCTCAGCAAAACTGGCTCTTGGCTTTCCCCTTGGTGGTCATTTTAAAAGCTTCTCTGCCACCCTTTTTTATTTTAAAAACAAAAACTTGGCACAACCAAACATATTTCCCATTTAAAGTTTCTACACTGCAAGTCTTTTTATGTACTGAAAACAGGACGGTATATTCTGATCACAGTATAACAGCAAAACAGCTACACTTCTCAGTAAAGTAGACCAAAACCTGTTCTACTGGCAATGCACCGGTGGGGTAATTGGACTGGTAGCCCTCTGTGATAGCTATGGTATGCTTCTGAAAGGCCAATCCCAAAGGATTTAGACCTTCTTCCCTTTTTTTAGAAGAAATAAAGAGGCGTCTAAGAAACCTTTGCATCATGTGAACTTTCATACACCATCTCATCTTTCCTTCAAACTCAAGTGGGAAAGATCAAAAACATCTCACCTGCTGTTCAAGGCTTCCTCTGTTACCCTATTGTACCAAGTGAAAAGACAGGCAGGAGACGGAGAAAAATACCCTATTCATAATGAGCTTGTATTTCAGTGTGGCAGAGGCTACACACTCATCAACTCTCATTCCTATTTAAAAAGTCTTTCTTTTTCCTGGGCTCTGTCATTTTCTGAAAGCTTTTTATAGCCCTAGCTATTATATCACTGTACATTCGCTTCACTCCAGCTGGGGACAAAGAGGGCACTTTTATTAGCAATAATGAGCACAGGATTGAAAGACGCAACTAACTTCTCCCTAGCCTGCTCATTCCCTTCACCTGATTCCTGATACTTTTGGCCTGCCAAGTCAACCACATTATCCCCTTTCTTGCATGCTCTTCCAGAATTAGCGCTGCCTTTCATCACCAAACTTGGTATTTAAACAATGAAAAAGCCAGTTCCGAGGCCAGGGGCAAAGAAACTGAGTGAAGGGGTTTCATACAGTCTGGAGAATTATTCTGCCTTGCACAAAGTGGCCAAGAATACCTGCAAAGTGGCTCAGTGCTGTACTCACAAGAAACCAAGGAACAGATCTCATGATAAATTCAGGAAAGAAAAGAAAGAGTTGAGGACCGAGCAGCCAAAGGAATGGATGGAATCAGAGTAGCCCCAGTTGACTATCTCTGTCAGGAACAAGGAAGCGAAAGTGTGTCCCTGCTGGTTCTGTTGAACCTCTCAGCAGCTTGAATACAGTGGACCAAAATCCCCCAGACTGTCTTGCTGGGCTAAGGATTGGAGTGGTTGTTCTGCCAACTCTGGCCCCTTCTGGTGGTCAGGTTGAGGAGGTGGTGGGTGGCTTGTGCTTGATCCCTTGGCCTCCCACAGGGCTTTCAAACCTCTACGTGCAACTTCAGGGAAAGGTACCGGTAATCTGAAGCTATTGAGTGGATTGTCACTGGTATGTAGGTGACATCCATGCCTATCTTGCTTTGCCTGTTCACTCTGGGGAAGTGGTTTGGAGTTTGTGATGGTCTAGATAAGAGTAAACAAGCTGGAATTAAATCTGGACCAGGCAGAGATGCTACGAGTCAGGATACCTACCAGACCAGAGATAGGATATCAGCCTGTTCTGAACAGGGTTGTGCTCCATCTAAAAAATCACATTCGTACTCCTGGGCTTGGCCTTCCTACTGGATGGCCAGCTGATGGCTATGAACAAGAGCGCTTTCACTTAACGTCTGCTAGTTTATCCATTCCTGACCCACTGAGACCTCACGACACACACAAAGGCTGCATCTTGACAAAACCTCAGAAGGTGGTGGCCTCTCCTTCCTTGGAGGTTTTTAAGCAGCATCTGTCATAGATGCATTGCAGAGGGTTGGACTAGATGACTCTTGGGGTCCCTTCCAACTCTACAATTTTATGATTCTATGAAGGCTTTTCCCAGTGGCCATGCCATGTGTGAATCATAGAATCATAGAATCATAGAGTTGGAAGAGACCACAAGGGCCATCGAGTCCAACCCCCTGCCAAGCAGGAAACACCATCAGAGCACTCCTGACATATGGTTGTCAAGCCTCTGCTTAAAGACCTCCAAAGTAGGAGACTCCACCACACTCCTTGGCAGCAAATTCCACTGTCGAACAGCTCTTACTGTCAGGAAGTTCTTCCTAATGTTTAGGTGGAATCTTCTTTCTTGTAGTTTGGATCCATTGCTCCGTGTCCGCTTCTCTGGAGCAGCAGAAAACAACCTTTCTCCTTCCTCTATGTGACATCCTTTTATATATTTGAACATGGCTATCATATCACCCCTTAACCTCCTCTTCTCCAGGCTAAACATGCCCAGCTCCCTTAGCCGTTCCTCATAAGGCATCGTTTCCAGGCCTTTGACCATTTTGGTTGCCCTCCTCTGGACACGTTCCAGTTTGTCAGTGTCCTTCTTGAACTGTGGTGCCCAGAACTGGACACAGTACTCCAGGTGAGGTCTGACCAGAGCAGAAAACAGTGGCACTATTACTTCCCTTGATCTAGATGCTATACTCCTATTGATGCAGCCCAGAATTGCATTGGCTTTTTTAGCTGTCGCGTCACACTGTTGGCTCATGTCAAGTTTGTGGTCAACCAAGACTCCTAGATCCTTTTCACATGTACTGCTCTCAAGCCAGGTGTCACCCATCTTGTATTTGTGCCTCTCATTTTTTTTGCCCAAGTGCAATACTTTACATTTCTCCCTGTTAAAATTCATCTTGTTTGTTTTGGCCCAGTTCTCTAATCTGTCAAGGTCGTTTTGAAGTGTGATCCTGTCCTCTGGGGTGTTAGCCACCCCTCCCAGTTTGGTGTCATCTGCAAATTTGATCAGGATGCCCTTGAGTCCATCATCCAAGTCGTTGATAAAGATGTTGAATAAGACCGGGCCCAAGACAGAACCCTGTGGCACCCCACTAGTCACTCTTCTCCAGGATGAAGAGGAACCATTGATGAGCACCCTTTGGGTTCGGTCAGTCAGCCAGTTACAAATCCACTGAGTGGTAGCATAGTCAAGACCGCATTTTACCAGCTTCTTTACAAGAATATCATGGGGCACCTTGTCAAATGCCTTGCTGAAATCAAGGTAGGCTACATCCACTGCGTTCCCTTCATCTACCAGGCTTGTAATTCTGTCAAAAAACGAGATCAGGTTAGTCTGACATGACTTATTTTTCAGAAATCCATGCTGACTATTGGTGATCACAGCATTCCTTTCTAGGTGCTCACAGACTGTTTGCTTAATGATCTGCTCCAGAATCTTCCCTGCTATTGATGTCAGACTGACTGGGCGGTAATTATTTGGGTCCTCTCTTTTCCCCTTTTTGAAAATAGGGACAACATTTGCCCTCCTCCAGTCTGCCGGGACTTCGCCTGTTCTCCAGGATTTCTCGAAGATGACTGCCAGTGGTTCTGAGATCACATCTGCCAGTTCTTTTAATACTCTTGGATGCAGTTCATCTGGCCCTGGAGACTTGAATACATCTAAACTAGCCAAGTATTCTTGTACTGTCTCCTTAGTTATTCTGGGCTGTGTTTCCTTTGCTGAATCATTTGCTCCAAATTCTTCAGGTCGGGCATTGTTTTCTTTATCGGAGAAGACTGAGGCAAAGAAGGCATTGAGGAGTTCAGCCCTTTCTGTGTCCCCTGTTTGCATTTCACCATCTTCTCCTCTGAGTGACCCCACTGTTTCTTTGTTCTTCCTTTTGCTACGAACATACCCATAAAAGCCTTTTTTGTTGCTTTTAACCTCTCTAGCAAGCCTGAGTTCATTCTGTGCTTTAGCTTTTCTGACTTTGTGTCTACACGTGCTGGCTATTTGTTTGAATTCCTCTTTGGTGGTTTCCCCCCTTTTCCATTTTTTGTACACATCCTTTTTTAATCTTAATTCAGTTAAAAGTTCTTTAGATAGCCACCCTGGCTTCTTTAGGCACCTTCCATGTTTCCGTCTCATTGGTATTGCCTGACGTTGTGCTTTTACTATCTCCCTCTTAACAAACTCCCAGCCATCATGAACTCCCTTTCCTTTTAGTATTGCTGTCCATGGGATCTCACCCAGCACTTCCCTAAGTTTTATGAAGTCGGCTTTCTTAAAGTCAAGAAATTGAGTCCTAGTATGCTTGGCTGCTCCTTTCCGCTGTATAGTAAACTTCAGAAGAGCATGATCACTCGCGCCTAATGATCCTTCCACTTCTACCCCACTAACCAGGTCATCAACATTGGTTAGGACCAGATCTAAAATGGCTGTTCCTCTTGTTGCTTCTCCCACTTTCTGGACAATGAAGTTGTCTGCAAGGCCAGTGAGGAATCTGTTTGACCTTATGCTCTTGGCTGAGTTTGACGTCCAACAAATATCCGGGTAATTGAAGTCCCCCATTACTACTATCTCCCTTCCTTTTGCATGCTTGGCCATCTGTTCCAGGAAGGCATCATCTATGTCCTCCGTTTGGCTTGGGGGTCTATAGTAAACTCCCACAATGAGGTCTCTGTTATTCTTC
The DNA here is from genome assembly GCF_964188305.1 of Podarcis bocagei. NCBI lineage: Eukaryota > Metazoa > Chordata > Lepidosauria > Squamata > Lacertidae > Podarcis > Podarcis bocagei. The sequence continues at coordinate 2,952,895 of NC_138137.1, forward strand.
TCTCCCTTAATTTTGACCCAAATGCTCTCACATTGGCTTTGAGGTTCTAAATCTTGGATCTCTTCACAGGTATACACATCCCTGACATATAACGCCACTCCTCCTCCTTTCTTGTCTGGTCTGTTTCTCTGAAATAGATTGTATCCCCCCATTATTACATTCCAATCGTGGGACTTATCCCACCAGGTTTCAGTGATGCCTATTATGTCATATTTAGTTTGCTGTACCAAGAGCTCAAGCTCATCTTGTTTATTTCCCATGCTTTGCGCATTAGTGTACAGACATTGAAGTCCATTAATCATTCCCCCGTGTCTCTTATTTAAGGATTTTTTCCTCCCACCACTAGGTCCGCGTGCTGTTTGCTCCATTTGGTCTATGACATTTGGATGATCATCTTCATTAATTGATAGACTCCTACCTTCAGGAGCACTGTCTCCCTCCCCCACATTAGTCAGTTTAAAGCCCTCCTGATGAGGTTTCTGAGATTTTTGGCAAAAACATTCCTCCCAACCGTTGTGAGGTGCAGCCCATCACTTGCCAGAAGTCCATCTTCAAGAAACTGCAGTCCGTGATCTAAGAATCCAAACCGTTCCTGTTTACACCATTTGCGAAGCCAGCTGTTCACTTCCACTATTTTCCCCTCTCTCCCTGGGCCACGTCGTTCAACTGGGAGGACAGACGAGATGACAATTTGTGCATTTAGTTGCTTCAATTTCCTGCCGAGAGCCTCGTAGTCTCTTTTGATCTTCTGGAGGCTATTGCTTGCAGTGTCATTGGTTCCCACATGAACCAAGAGGAAGGGGTATTTGTCAGTGGGTTTTATGATTCCTTGCAGTCGTTCAGTTACATCTTGGATCTTAGCCCCGGGGAGACAGCACACTTCCCGAGACATCTTGTCAGGCCCACAGATCACTGCTTCTGTTCCCCTCAGTAGGGAATCCCCTATCACCACTACACGCCTCCTCTTGGGTTTGGTCGGGGTTCTTCCGTGAGCTGTCCGTTCCAAGGTCGCCTGCACATTCCCTGAGGACTGACTTTGCTGCTCGTCTTCATATACCTGATCGACTGTAATGAGGGAGAGATCCTCAAATGGAGTCTGCTCTTCGTCTTCCATGCTGGGGGAGAGGACCTCAAAGCGATTGTGTATTTCTAAACAATCAGAGTGAACCCTGGGCCTCCTACTTCTTTGAGTCACGTTTCTCCATATATCTGGCTCCTGTGTTGATGAACTAGCCTCCTTCTCAGGGGAGTCCCCTGTCTCCTCCTTGGTGGGGACGGTGTGCTCTGTTGCTTCCAAGAAGAGCTCCAGCTCTCTAATTCTTTGGAGCGTAGCTACACGTTCCTCCAGTTGCTGGACTTTGTCTTTTAAAAGGGCAATCAACATGCAATTGCTGCAGGTGAAGCTGCCTGCAACCTTTGGCAAGATGGCAAACATTGCGCAGGAATCGCAGGCGACTGCAGCTGTTCCCTCCCCTTCCATCTTGAGATCGTGTTGTTGGGGGTGGCTACAGAGGTCCTCCATCATAAAAAGCTTGAAGACAGGACAAATAACTTCGCCCACAAAAAAAAAAAACCTAGGTCTCCCCCAACAAACGTTTGAGACTAGCTCCCCTAAATCTAAAAGATGGATATAACTGCGCGCGCCGCTAGGCGCGCGCCGCTGCCCTACAAACTCTGATAAGCTCCTCCCACAGCTAATCCCCTGCCTCAACAGAAACCCTGCCCCCTCTGACCTTTACACAGGGAAAAGAGCTAATCAGCCACAAGAAACACACACACACAAGAAAACCCTTTTTGCTCCTTCTTCAACTGCTGCCCTACAAACTCTGAGAAGCTCCTCCCACAGCTAATCCCCTGCCTCAACAGAAACCCTGCCCCCTCTGACCTTTACACAGGGAAAAGAGCTAATCAGCCACAAGAAACACACACACACAAGAAAACCCTTTTTGCTCCTTCTTCAACTGCTGCCCTACAAACTCTGAGAAGCTCCTCCCACAGCTAATCCCCTGCCTCAACAGAAACCCTGCCCCCTCTGACCTTTACACAGGGAAAAGAGCTAATCAGCCACAAGAAACACACACACACAAGAAAACCCTTTTTGCTCCTTCTTCAACTGCTGCCCTACAAACTCCAAATACTACAAAGCTTTGAAGGAGTGGTTATTACAACCCTTGAAGGAAGTCTGCAACGAAATTTTAGAGGGGGAAAAGGCACCAGAATCGTGGAAAGAGGCTTATATCACACTTATACCGAAAACAGAGACTGAAAAGACTCAGCTTAAGAACTACCGCCCTATATCGTTACTTAATGTGGATTACAAAATTTTTGCTGACATTTTGGCTAAAAGGCTGAAAAAAGTATTGATGGAAGAGATTCATAAGGACCAAGCAAGCTTTCTCCCAGGAAGACATTTGTCAGACAATGTGAGGAACATAATAGATATTTTGGAAAAACTAGAAGTGAATATAAACACTAAAGCAGTATTGATATTTGTGGATGCAGAGAAAGCTTTTGACAACATCTCTTGGAGTTTTATGAAGAAGAATCTACATGGGATGGGGGTAGGCCAAGGCTTTGAGAATGGTATAGGTGCAATATACTCTGAGCAAAAGGCTAAGCTAATTGTAAATAATGTGGTTACGGAAGAATTTAAAATAGAAAAAGGGACACGACAGGGGTGCCCAATTTCCCCATTGCTTTTTATATCAGTCCTGGAGGTTTTGCTGAACATGATTAGAAAGGACCAGCTGGTTAAAGGTGTACAGGTCGGAGCAAAACAGTACAAATTGAGAGCATTTGCAGATGATTTGGTACTTACATTACAAGAGCCAGACTCTAGTACTAAAAGAGTTTTGGAATTAATTCAAGAGTTTGGTCAAGTCGCAGGATTTAAATTGAATAAACTAAAAACTAAGGTATTAGAGAAAAATTTAACAGCTATTGAAAGGGAGAGGTTCCAGAATGAAACAGGCTTAACTGTGGTTAAGAAAGTGAAATACTTGGGGATTAACATGACAGCTAAAAATGTGAACTTATTTAAAGATAATTATGAGAAATGCTGGGCAGAAGTAAAAAAAGACTTAGAAATATGGTCAAACTTGAAACTTTCATTGTTAGGCCGTATTGCTGTGATTAAAATGAATGTATTGCCTAGAATGTTGTTTCTATTTCAAACATTGCAAATTGTGGACAAGATGGATTGTTTCAAGAAGTGGCAGAGAGACATTTCCAGATTTGTCTGGCAGGGCAAGAAACCTAGAATAAAATTTAAGATATTAACTGATGCAAAGGAAAGAGGTGGATTTGCCCTGCCAGACTTAAAACTTGACTATGAATCAGCAGCTTTCTGCTGGTTGAAAGAGTGGCTACTTCTTGAAAATACAGACATTTTGGATTTAGGAGGTTTTAACAATGTATTTGGATGGCATGCATATTTATGGTAGGATAAGGTCAAAGCACATAAAGCATTTAAAAATCATATTGTAAGGAAAGCATTGTTTAATGTTTGGATAAGATATAAGGATTTATTGGAAAACAAAACCCCAAGGTGGTTATCACCGATGGAAGCGAAAGCTTTGAAAAAGCTTAATATGGAGGCCAAATGGCCAAAATATTGGGAAATTCTGGAACAAGAAGGAGACAAATTGAAATTGCAGAGTTTTGAAAAATTGAAAGACAAAGTGAGAGATTGGCTTCATTATTATCAGATAATGGAGGTTTATAAATTGGACAGGAAAATTGGCTTCCAGGTGGAAAAGTCAAAATTAGAAACAGAGTTGTTGGAATCCAAAACTAAGAATTTGTCAAAGATGTATAACTTGCTGTTGAAATGGAATACGCAGGATGAAACAGTCAAATCAGCTATGATTAAGTGGGCACAAGATATTGGTCATAACATTATGTTTGCTGACTGGGAACAGTTGTGGACCACCGGTATGAAATTTACGGCATGTAATGCCTTAAAAGAAAATATTATGAAAATGATTTATAGGTGGTACATGACCCCAGTAAAGCTTGCAAAAATCTATCATTTGCCCGATAATAAATGTTGGAAATGTAAAGAAACGGAAGGTACATTCTTTCACCTTTGGTGGACGTGCCCAAACATTAAGGCTTTCTGGGAAATGATATATAATGAAATGAAAAAGGTATTTAAATATACCTTTCTTAAGAAACCAGAGGCCTTTCTCCTGGGCATGGCCAGCCAATTGGTGTCAAAGAAAGACAGAACATTTTTTATGTATGCTACAACAGCAGCAAGAATACTTATCGCAAAGTATTGGAAGACACAAGATCTACCCATCTTGGAAGAATGGCAGATGAAGGTGATAGACTATATGGGACTGGCAGAAATGACCGGCAGAATCCGAGACCAGGGAAAAGAGACGGCGGAAGAAGATTGGAAGAAATTTAAGAACTATCTTAAGAAACATTGTAAAATTTATGAATGTTAGAATGATGCTGGTTTAGAAATTAAGTGAATTACAGTTGTAAGGATTAAGTTAAAAGATTACAGTTGTAAGGATTAAGTTAAAAGAAAAGAAAGGTTAAAAATTAGATAAACTTAAGGGTGAGGATTTGCTGAATTAAAATTTGAAATTGGAATGCAGAAAGGGGAGATATGAGGAGGTTGGAGAAGTAAGTTATAAGAAAATAAGGGTTTGAAATTATACTTGTTCTTTTTTTGTTTGTGTTTGTTTGTATTGTTGTGTTTGTCTGTATAATTTGTGAAACTTTAATAAATATTTTATTTTTAAAAAAAACCTTTCTTGTCACTTCCTTGAGTGTTTTAAAGATCCCGGGCTTAGGCTCCTAGTCACAAATGAGCATTAAATGTGCATATGTTAATTTACTTGTATAGCTACATATTTAGAAATACTTACTATTATTTACAATTTATAGAGGACAAACCAATTAATTTCCCACCCAAATCACCCCAAATAATTTTTCAATTAATTTTACCCTTCCCCGTATTACCCAAACCAGTTCAATTAATTTACCCATTAACCCCAATTACAGTAATATCCTACCCTGATGATCCAGATCCTGCTCTAAAATCAATTTCTCTTCATTTATCCTCATTCAATCATCATTGCATCATTACCTCCTTAAATGAAAATATTTTTAAATTCAAAGTAAGTAAGAAGTGAGGGGGCTTCTACTTGGAAACAAGATTGCTGCTTCCCCTTTTTCTTCTGAAAGAAAATGCATTCTATCTCTGGCTCCAGGGGAATCTGTGGTGTTCTGGCAGACAGAATAGAATGCAAAAAAGATGATGCAGTGTGAGAAAAGCAAGTCTGCTTATTTTATAGAATGCCCTTATTCACCACCTATGTTCTTATCTACAGCTGTTCTTAGGCAGAAGCCACTGGCCAGTAACTATAAGTTTAAGAACTGCAGCTGACATGAAGGGGAGCCATTCAGCCTTGTGGGAGGTCAGACGTTGAGTGGCTACTCAAATCTCCATAGTCTTAAACTGATTAATATAACTGTCTGTTGTCAGGATCCAGAGAACCATGACATTTTAGTGAGCAAAGGGGCTTTTGCACTGCAGTCCCTACGTGTGTCTGCTTGGGAGAAAGTCCTGCTGAGCTCAGCGGAACTTTCCAGGAAGGTTTGTATAAGATTGCAGCCTTACTAGACATGAGGAAGAAATTCAATTCCATTTATAGCTGAGGCTACCTACGTAATTTTCACTTTCACAAATGACATGCAAACCCAAACACAGCCAACTATTGAAATTTGAAATGCAGCTCTCCAGCCAAGGGTTATGTACAAAAATGCATATACTGAGACAAAGTATCCCCAAGAATGTGTATGTTAGTGAAAAGAGTGTGTAAAATGCACTATTTAGGGGGAAATAACTTTGCAAAAATGTCTATACTTTTGGCAAAATTGCATATGAAGATCTATATGTGTGCATGTATATACCATTTATATGCCAAAATACAATCAATGCACAATTCAAACACACAATTACATTGTCCGATTAAAACATATTTATTTATTTATTTAAAACAACTCTAAACAGTTAAAAACAGTTAAAACAATAAAATCAGAAATATAGTTCAATGGAATGCTTGCCAACACTGGTGAGCATATGATGTGCATATGCAGAGAAATTCACACTAAAATGCTGCTGGATTTTCAAGATGATTTGTTGTTTTTAACAACTGCAAAGACATGCAATATGGAGTGGAAAAATGAGAACTTGAGAGAAAACAAAATTGACAGAGATTCACCCATCTCAAGTTGCTTTGGGTAACAAGAGGGAAAGGGTGGAATGCTCATTTTGATGTGAATGGATCCAAAACAAGCTTTATTGTAAAGGTTTCCAAGAAGGTAAACATGCAGATTTCACGCAACCAAAATATACTAGACAAAACTTGAAATCCTGCTGCTGGCCCAGTCCAGATAAGGAGTGCAGGAGCTGGCAGAACACCCCCCCCCCGGCATCTCCAGAAAGGGCTGGGGGGGGAGTCCTGCCTGAAACCCTGGAGTGCTGCCACCAGTCAGCAGAGACAATACTGTTCCTAACTGGGTGCTTCAGCAGAGATTTCTGTATTGCAGGGGGTTGGACTGGATGACCCGCGGGGTCCCTTCCAACTCTACAATTCTATGAGTCTGAGCTGGCTCCGGAACCACTGACAAAAGTTGGATATAGAGGCACACCTTGTTTTATTGCGCTTCGCTTTCTTGCGCTTTGCAGGTGATGCTCCTTACAAGGACTCAGGTGCAGCTGCCTGGCCACTTCCAGGGGAAGGAAGCCCCCCCCCCGCCCCCCTTCTGGCCAAGAGAGTGGAGCTGGCTGGAGCCAGGCCTCCCCCCCCCCTCCCACCTCTGCAGCCAAGCAGGCCTGGCTTAATAAACTACAGTATACTATAAACATAACTTTTATATGCACTGGGAAACCACAAAAATTCTGTGACTCACATTATTACAATATTCGCTTTATTGCGGTGGTCTGGAATGGAACCCGCGATATCTCTGAGATATGCCTGTACATCTAAACAAGGGTGTCTAACTGCATAGCATTGCTTTTGATAGGATGTATGGATGTGCAGTCAAACTTCATAATCCATCTACTTCCTGGTACAACTAGTTAAATACACACACACAGTTTTTTACATGCAGCTAAATCTGGATAGGGGTACTTGTGAGTTTGTCTGAAAGTTTCCATCAGATTCACTCAGATTTAGGGCACACTTGTTTATTTTTTAGGCTATTTTTGTTCTGATGGGGAATGCTCCACTTTTTGTTTTTGGCAATATGCAAATTAATTTAAATTTAATTATTTAATGGGTGATTATCAACTAAAAATATTCAGTTCCTTTTCAATATATCTGCTTTTTCACAGAGTTCCTAGAATGCCCCCTGCCTCCCCTCATATGAGACTAGAAATGAAATATTAAGACTAGGAGTGAAATACCATCAGCATCACTTTTTCTTTCATGGGGTCTTGAGTGAGCAGTTGGCATAATATATCCATAAACAATGTTTACTTTCGATGGAATTCCAGGCAGATGAGTAATTTCTGAAAAGCAACTGTTGGAGATGCACTTTTGCCTCTTCATCAAGAATGTACAAAAAACTAGTATATTGCAATATTTATTGCAATGTATTGCAAACCTCTGCCATGATGCAATCAAAGTTCCTCTTCAAAGATTCCATGCACCTTCAAAGATGATGATGTGAAAAAGCCCTAGATTTTATGGCAGCTTAACTCTGAATATGTTACAGCCTCCCTATTAATATGTATTTCAAGCCCTGCTATAAACTTTGAATATGAAGAAAAAGATGTTTATATGGGTAAAAGCAGGTTTTGACAATATTTATGGTAAATCGTGTGCCTTCTCTGTCGTCATCCACTGAAGGCATAACTTATTTTGTATGTTCCATAAATTTGACATTTGCTAGATTTGTAAATCGAATCATTCACAATATAAGGGCCACACCAGGAAAATGATATATTAGGGAACATCGTCATAAAATTACTAGCTTCTCATAGTTCCATAGCCAATTGGTATTCATAGTTTAATTTGGAGAAATTTTTCTGACATCAGTCTTTGTGACTGCTGCTCCTTCTCAATACTCTGCTGTCTCTGTTTAAGTGGATCTAAATGCTCTTTTCACATTTATAGGAAAGGCTTCTAGGTCAGGCAGATGGTTGCCAGTAGATCAAACTTATACTGTCCAGATTAGAATATAATCTTCTTGCCCTGTTACCAGGATAGGAAGTTGTAAAGGAGAAAACCATGTTTTCATTATGTTAGCATACATGGTGTTTGTATAGAAATGGTCTATCCAGCAGTGAGCACTAAACCTTTATTCATGGATACGGTTTGGGTGGGCACTTTGCACATGCTCACAGGAACTCTCCATATGTCAACTTTTTTAAAAAGAAAGAAATTGGCTCCCTTCACAAATGAAAGGTACCTTGGACATCATGGGAGGTCATAGCTTTGAGTCCTTAAAAATAGAATAAAAAGGATTCCACTTGGAAGAAGGCACTTTACAAATGCCAGACATATGCCATCTTTTGGACCTAACACTAGTCAGGAAATAGGGGAAAGGTGTCCTTCTCTGTCCACAACACTCTTCCCTCACCCCACCTTCACTTTTTTCATTCTTTCCCTACATGGAATCCTCTCACTACATCCAAAATTTGTGAGATCTGGGACAAAGAGAGGAAGGAAGAGATCTGCAACTGAGCATCATGGGGAGCCAGCTCAGCCCAGCGGTTCCATCGACCAAAGCATTAGTTAGATCTCCTAATCTCCTCCAGTGGTTTGACACCAGTCGGCGCTGCCTGGCTTTAAAAACAAAAACAAACAAAAAAACTGAGCATCGTGGAGTAGTCCTAATTTTGTGGCAAAGCATCTCACACCCATAAAGAGAAAGAAAAGATGGAGTATCAAAAAGTCTGAGCATCTGTCATCAGTTGAGTTGAAGCTATTAGGCAAGGCAATTGGTGGCTCTTGCAAGGACCCGACAGCCACCAGCTAAATGGCAAATGGCCAGCAAAACTATGAAAGATGCAGATTGGACAACATATCTATTTACTTTATTTAAATGTTTGTTTCACATCTTTTAATCTGAAGATCTGCAAGGCAACTAACAAAATCCATAAACCATGACACAATTCACACATGCAAAATAACATCACAATGGATACTAACTGAACCAACAGAATGATTTGCACCAAAAGAATCATCAGTAATAGTCAACTGACAAATGAATAGAGGTAGTACAGTCAAAGGAAGAGGGAAGCAGCAACTGTTTTAAAGTGAGTGCCCACACTCCACCCCAAGCCAAGGGGGCGGCCACAGGAGGCACTGCAACAATGATGTACAATGGAAAGTGAGAAGTGAGGGGTGCTGGATTTGGGTGTTGCACAGGGCACCGCTGGAATTTTAAAGCCCAAAGTCCGCCACTGTTCAAAGCACACACAAAAGTAGACTCTTCTAAACAGCATCAGATAGAAAGATGGGAGAAATACAAAGAAGCGAGCTATGGAGACAGAGCCCTGAAGAAGTGACTTGTTTCATTGTCCCAGAAGGCTGTTTAATCTTATATTTGCATGTTCCTTCAAAAACACTGTGGGAAAGTAGGAAATACCAGAGTACAGCCCTGCTCTCATGTGAAGAATAAAACACTCCCTATGAAAGCAAGCTTTTGCCCAGTCGCAGCCAATTTCAATGGGCTTCAGCCCCTCTAGCTTTAAACTAGACTGTGGTTCAATCTAGATTTGCAATATAAGGTTACTTATATGTTGACTTAGAAATAAGCCCCATTGAGTTCAGGAGGGCTTTCTCTTGAGTAAGTGGATGTAGAATTGCAGCCAAAATTAGCTGCACTTCAGTCTCATTTATTTGGGAGGCTATGTTTCTCCATTGATTTCCGTGGGACCTGAATGCAACTAAATTAGCTTCAAACTTTATTCCTCCCAATTGCATATTCTTTTGTTGTTTTTAGATTTCATTTAGTTTACAGTATATTTCTAAGCATCAAACATATTGCATTTTGCTTCATACATCTTTAATGGTTTCTTCCGTTAAATGAATTAATTTGGTTTAATGACTTCATTGTGTCTCCTTTTTGCCACCAAGCCATAGATATGAATCTAAAAGATAGCAAAAATCACAGTGTGAAGTGAACCAGCAAAGAAGTGTTTATCATTAAAATGACCTGGCTAAAGTCAGAAAACTCTCTGTGGTTTGTTGGAATGAGATATTTAACTAACAGAGGTCTCATTTAAAATACATGGTGTTAATGAAATAATTTCAATCTCACCACCAGACAATCAACAAAAACAGCAGGGAAAGAATGGCAGAGGAAGCTACAGGAATCCTAAAGGCCTTTCATTCAAATTAAACTCAACAACTTTTAATTTTCTTTGCAAAACTATATTGGTGTCAGAAATCTACTCAGCCCCGTCCTGCAGGCTTTCAGTTAAGCTCAGCTGGGACATTTGATTTTACCAACTTTGGGCCCCAGCAACCCTTGCCAAAGGAAGCTGGAAAAGATTTCTGGAGGGCAGGTTTGGTCTATAGAAATGGAAAGCGTTAACCAGCATAAATATTGATGGTCTTTCCATTCGACTTGCAATTTCATTCTACCCTTTGTGTAGGATAAAGACACAGCATTTCTACTGGAACTATAGCTGCATTTGCATGTGAGTGAGTACTGGCTGTGGACTGGGATGAGTTTCAAGGAAGGAATTTAAGTTGAACTTTGCTGTCAGTGGCGAATCTTCATGCTCCGGCATGGGGGGGGTGGAGAGCAGGCGGGGAAGTGGCATGGCGTGCGTCCTGGGGGCAGGGCGCGCTGCCTGAGGGAGCGGGGCTCCCAGCGTGGGGGGGCAGCATCGATGGCACCCTGCCAGGATCACGCTGCCAGGGGCGGTGCACTCCCCCCTCACTCCTCTTCCTCCACCAATGTTTGCTGTAACCTGAAGTGTGTTCTGCTTGGGGATTTTAATTTTTTGCACAAAATCCAATGGCTACCAATATAAAAGAGGCTGTGGTTAATAGTATTGAGGGCTGAACTTTGCAGGACGCCAAGAGAACCATGACTCAGTGGTGATTTTTTGTGTGGAGGAGGGGGGGAGACAGAAAGGTGAGCTTTCCTTTGTCAAAACCTCCTTCTCCATTTAAACCTGCCAGTAGGAAGTGTTCTAGTTTAGTCTTTTCCCTGGTGTTTATTTTTACATGGAGACCAGTCATAATTTATATCATGCATGAAGGAATGAAGGAAACAGTAGTAAAATTGTGACAAAAGTTTGACTGGGTGCTAGTTAAGATCAAGCAAAAGATGGGAATACGGATAATCCTAGTTTTCTAATGAATATGAATATGAGCACATTTTCTTTCTGTTCTAGTCATGATAAACATTTCCTAGATGAACTATTCAACAGATACTTTCCTGAAGAATGTATGTACTGAAGAAAAACCAAACCAGTTATATTATTTGGGTTATGCATAATTAATTCTATTTGCAATGCTCAACATATATCTCAGAACATTAAGTTGCTTCTCTTTTCGGTCCTGCTGTGGGGATTCTTAAAAGTCCCTGTGGAAGCAGCCATGAAAAGCCCTAAGGGTTGCTTCTCAAGCTCCCTGACAACGCACAGAACAGACAGTGCAGAGAAACCATGCTCTAAACCCAGCTACTCTCAAATATACACCATAAACAAAGGGTCATTTATGTGCTTACACCAGCTGCAAAAGGTGGTGCTGTAATAGCAGAGATGGCTGCTGCTTCCTTGGGTGGCCTTGCATGGCTCCTGTGGGGGTTTCTTCACACACTCTCAGACATTGAAGAAATCTTGCTTGCAGATATGAACTGCTCCCAAAAGGTCATGAAAAGTACAGCCTCTCCCATCAGCCTCATTTAGCAGCATTTTAGTGCATGGGTACTAGGCCCATAACCAGAGCTCGCCCACTCAAGAATGGCTTGGCCAAACCCTCCAAGGGTCCTGTGGTAAGCAGGGCATCCTGGATTGACAGAAGCTCCTTGCTTCTGATCCCAATTTGGCTCCCAGTGCAAGACCCAAAATGGGCACGGGTCAGTTGGCTCACACCAGAGAGTGCAACCAAAAAACGGGGGGGGGGGAGCACTGACCTTGTCCTCATGCATCCCCACTCATCCTCCTTCTGCCATTGCACTTCCAGAAGCATGTCTGCAGCGCCAGAGGCGGAGGAGGCCTGGCTGGTCCACACAGCATCTACTGGTGCTGCACAGGCCAGGACAACCTTCTGCCAGGCCACACCAAGCCGTGTGGTATCTCCTGAGACTGCAGAAGAGGACAGTGGGGGGAGGGAGGTGAGTGATCAGGTTGCAGCAGCAAGCAGGTGGGTGAGTGGTCAACAACAGGGATGGTGTGAGTGATGTGGTCAGTGGGGTCATGGTGGGTGCCCCAAATTGCCCCCCCAAATGTTTTGGGATATGCTTATTTCCTTTGGCTTCCAAAGTCAGCACTAAGACATGGCTGTACCTATAGTTTGTGGCATGAAAGACATGTGCAGTGCCACAAATATCTGAAAGGATATTTTACATATCCTTTCTGTCCCATGGGTAATGCTCAGCTGTGCGTGGATCGTTGATTCCCTGGACTGCACTCAAAGGACACAATGGAAAGCTCAGGCCTCTCCCACCAATTGCCAAGCAACCCCCTCAAGCAGCCTCCTTCACAATCTGAGCATTGTGATGAACGAGCATGAATTCCCCTCGAGAACTAATTTAAGCAAGACTTTAAAATCCTTACTGGTCCTTTATTATTAAACTAATGAGTTTTGAAGTTTCTCACTGTAGGTCCTTCAGAATATTTCCCCCATGACAATGTATTTTGTGGTGCTCACCCCTCCTCTTGAACAAGGGCATGAAGCCCTTGACCTTTCCCACCCCTCTGGCGGATGCCCCATCATCAGATGACAGCTTTCCATATACTTTGCCCTCTGAAAAGGTTACAGCAAAATAACTGTTTAACATATCTCCTGTGCCTCTCATGGCCTCTACTTATTTGCTATCATTTTTGGTGAACCAATTTTCTCCTTTATGTCAGCTGGAGCTTTTATATATCTATATCATCTATATCTATATCTATATCTATATCTATATCTATATCTATATCTATATCTATATCTATATCTATATCTATATCTATATCTATATCTATGAAATAGCATTGTTAGCTGAACATCCGCTTGGGAAATCTGAACTTTTCCTTGTTATCCTACTAATTTTGAAAAATAAGTGAGGGAACAGCTGGCTGGGCCAGGGAGGTGATCAATGCCTCTTTACAAGAAAGGGTGGTCCCTGCCTGTTTGAAGGAGGCGGTGGTAAAACCACTCCTTAAGAAACCTTCCCTGATTTCAGAAAACCTAACTAACTACCGGCCAGTTGCTAACCTCCCTTTCCTGAGCAAGGTTCTGGCGTGAGTGGTCGTGGACCAGATCCAGGCGCTTTTGGAAGAAACTGATTTTCTGAATCCATTTCAGTTAGAGTTTAGGCCCAGTTTTGGCACAGAAACTGCTTTGGTCACCCTGTATGGTGACCTCTGTAGAGAGAGAGAGACAAGGGAAACATGTCCCTGTGAATTCTTCTCAACATCTCAGCAACTTTTGTTACCATCGACCATGGTACCCACACCCACCTGCCCGAAACTTGACTTCAAATATGTTTGTACTTTTTGTTGAACAGCAGCAGATAAAAATTCTAAATAATGAGACATGGCTTCTGATGTACAGTCAGGAGCTTTAAAGTGGCACCCCAACCGTGCATTGGAAAGGGTGGACGGCTGTCTCTGCCAAACAGCCAATAGGCTCTGGATGCAAGCTCTGCTTTTTTCTGGGATCCACTGTGCTTCAGAGTCCCGCCAGCTGCCCTGGCCCCCATTATTGAAGGGGTTTGCAAAGAGCTGAGCCTGGCTTGCCAAGAGCTCTCCTCAGTACATCGACACACGGATGATCAGCTGATTGGCAATGCCTTTGAAGTCCCAACAATTGTCTGGACTTGAAAGCGCCCCGTCACCTGATGTCCTTGTGACGTCAGGTTGTGCCAATTCCTACCAGTGGGGGAAAAAAACCAGTTTAAAAGGGCTTTCTAGCTGCATTCTTCTCGTTATCTGTAGCAGCATGTGAGGCTTCGGTTTTTGTTTGCTTTTTAAAATCAATAGTAAGCACTGGAGGATCCAGTCTGTTTTGATTCAGGACTGCAGCACATGAGGAAAGGAGGCTCAACCCACAATCCTGGCGAGAATCACCTCCCTGCCCTATGCTGCCATTAGCAGAGAGAAAGACTCCTAGTGGTGACAAAAGGGGGAAAACCTTGATGGGTGGTGTAATCAGCAACAGACTGTTTTACACCTACAAGTTGGAGGTGGACCATGAGCCCAGAGCCTCAGTTTATGGTCTGCAACATTGTCCAGAAGTGTGGAAAGCATGCATGTTCTGTGGCTGAATTCTGGCCAAAGTCTGTTTAGAGAACTGTTTCTCTCTCCTTTCTACAAAGTTACAATGGAAAATCAGTCTCATTTCAGTAGGCAGGCTCTCACAAATAACTTTTTTTAAAAAAAAATCTCAGTATTGTTTCATCCTTTCAAAGTTCAGGCTCTTTATCAACAAGGGCATATCAACCTTTTAAATAAAACAATAGAAGTCGCTTCTTCCAAAACTATCATTATAGTCTTGAGTTCTTGACAAACTTGATTGCAGCTGTAAGGACAGCTCATTAATTTAATTAGCAGCATAGGGAGTTCACTTTTAAATATTTCTTTAAATTTAAGTAGGGCTAGATTTTATAAATAAATGATAATAGTTTTTTTATAATATTGGGAGCTCCTTTGTGATTCAATTTATTCAGATTAATTTATCCTTAAAACTTCAACATCAGTGTCATTCTGATGCCTTTTATTACCATCTCTGTTCCTCCAACAATTGCCTTTAACAGCAGCATTAATAGCACAATCCAATCTGGGTCTGAGGCACTGCAGAGCGCTGGATGCATCACTGCAACTTTATCCCCACAGGCCAAGGCAGAAAGAGGAGGTGGAGTTAATTCACCACTTTTTCACTGTGCCAGATATATGTTGGCACATCAGAGATGTCAAAATCAGGCTCCTTTAGGACCAGAGGCCACTCCCAGTCACCAGTCTAGCTGCCATATTCTGGATCAGTTGTAGTTTCCGAGTCACCTTCAAACGTAGCCCCACTTAGAGCGTGTTGCAGTACAAGCAGGAGATAACTAGAGCATGCACTACTCTGGCAAGACAGTGTTCAGACAGGTAGGGTTTCAGCCAGAATACCAGATGGAGCTGGTAGACAGCCACACTGGACACAGAATTAGCCTGCGCCTCCATGGATAGCTGTGGGTCCAAAATGACTCCCAGGCTGCGCACCTGGTCCTTCAGGGGCACAGTTACCCAGTTCAGGGCCAGGGAATCCTCCACACCTGCCCACCCAAAAGAGTACTTCTGTCTTGTCAGGTTTCAAAGTCAAACCATTAGCCACCGTCCACTTTCCAACCACCTCCAGACACTTGCACAGGACCTTCACCACCTTCATTGGTTTTAATTTAAAAGAGAGGTAGAGCTGGGTATTATCTGCATACTGATGAACACCCAGCCCAACCCCCCTGATGATCTCTCCCAGCAGCTGCATGTAGATATTGAAAAGCGTGGGGGTGAGGATGGAACCCTGAGGCACCCCACAAGTGAGAGCCTGGGGTCTGAACACTCATCTTCCAACACCACTTTCTGGACACGGCCCAGGAGAAAGGAGCAGAACCACTGCATAACTGTGTCCCAGCTCCCAACCCCCTTAGAAGATCCAGAAGGATACAGTGATCAATGGTATCAAAAGCCACTAAGAGATCCAGCACAATCAGGAAACAGCTTTCACCTCGGCCCCTAGTCCACTGGAGATCATTGACCAGCACGACCAAGGCAGTTTCAGTCCCATGATGGGGCCTGAATCCTGACTGGAAGGGATCCAAATTGTCTGCATCCTCCAGCCATGCCTGGAGTTGCCCCATGACCACCTGCTCAATCACCTTGCCCAGGAATGGATTGAGACTGGGCAATCATTGGCCATAATGACCGGGTCCAGCAGATTGATATAGAGCAGTAGATTGGTTTACTAGTTTGGACAGGATGTTGAGTTTCATGTAGTAACCTTTCATACATGTATGCATCCAGTCCAAAATCCCAGTCTACGCTAGGATGTACATGGAACTCCTGTGTGGGCAGGCTCTCTCATTCACATGACAATGGAAGGGACATTCTTTGTGGCTGGGTGCACTAGAAACCGTGCATCTACAGCAGATTGCTAACACAGCGTGTGAAGAGGCTGATTTGCACATGCAGTTGTATCACCTGTGAAATGACTTACCGTATTTTTCGCCCCATAAGACGCACTTTTTCCCCTCCAAAAATGAAGGGGAAATCGGGGTGCGTCTTATGGGGCGAATGCCTGCAAGCCTCGCGCGCCCGGCAGGAGGTCCCATCAGGTGCGCGAGGCTTGGGGCGGCCCTCTGGAGGGCTCCCCCTGCTTCCGGCGAGTGTCTGCAAGCCTCGCGCACCCGGCAGGAGGTCCCACCGGGTGCGCGAGGCTTGGGGCGGCAGCGGACTGCTTGCCGGCACGCAGAAGCTTGGGGCGCGCTGACCTCAGCTTGCCCCAAGCTTCTGGATTAGCGCAGGGGTCCGCTAGCCCTGGGAGAGGCGCCCGGCTCTCCCACGCTAGCGGAGACCTTGCCGGCACGCAGAAGCTTGGGGCGCGCTGAGCTCCGCACGCCCCAAGCTCCTGGTGTAGCGCAGCGCACCTGGGGGGGAAATAAAAAATTTTCCTTTATTTCCCCCCCTAAAATCTAGGTGCGTCTTATGGGGCGAAAAATACGGTAGGCCCTGCCTTGACGTCTGAGCCTTTTTGACATCAGAATCTCAATCTTCAGCCCCAAGGAAGCGCTATGAGTGGTGGATAAAAGGAAGAGAGAGCAGGATGAAGAAAAGGTGAAGGAACCGCAGAGCTTGAATTATTTCCATCCTCTCACTTGCTGTTCAAGTGGGGAATTACAACTTTTATTGCTATGTTTTTGTCTCTTGAAGACAAAACTGTATTTCACAACTACAGAGTCACCCTCATCGTCCTTTAAAAAAATGAAATCACCTAACCTATTTTGCATGGCTCAGAAAAGAAATGGAGGTAATGAAAAACAGAATTATAGTAGCTTCCTCTTCGTTCATTTTGTGCTTTCTTTTGTCATTTTAAATTCTGGAAGATGCTTAGTCAAGCAAAGGCTCCAGTCACTGCAAACTTGTAACTAGGCCAATTTGTTCCAAACTCACCAGGAGAGGATATGTTTACCCATCTGGGATTATGGAAAGCTGATCTGCCCATAACTCATGTCTGGTTTACACAAACACATTTCACTGAGTGAGACAGAAGGTGGTGGGATGGATTGCACCACATTAGATGATAGTCCTCTACCTTGGGCTTCCTATTTTGAATGCTCCACCACAAACTTTCTAGAAACAACAACACACCAGGAATAAAGATCCCAACTCTTTGCTCTGTTTTTCTTCTTTGGGAGTGTTTTTAAAAATGTGACTACCCACCTGCAGTCAGAAGTGATACAGTTTATTCTACTCACCACCTCAATTTGCTGCATGTGTAGCAGTCATATGGGCTTTAGTGACCTGTGCTTTTAAATTGGTAAATAAAGGAGATAGATGTGGGTAGACAGCCTGTATCTCCTGCACCTGTAAATACCTATCTTAATAATGACATTTAAATCAAGATGTCACAACATTTCAGAAGCTTGCAGTGCCACACTAAGCTGTTTGATTATGACCCCCCCCCCTTTAGCTTGGCTGTAGCCAAAGTCACCCCCAGACATTTGGCCATCCAGACGCTGCTGATGAATGTGGTATTCCTAATATGTCCTGGAATACACTGCACTAGCTGCCAGTGAACTATGAGGACCAATTCAAGGTGTTAGTACTAGTGTAAAGGTAAAGGGGCTCCTGACCATTAGGTCCAGTCATGGCCGACTCTGGGGTCAGCGCTCATCTCACTTTATTGGCTGAGGGAGCAGGCGTACAGCTCCCTCCCACATGCTGGTCATGTGGCCAGCATGACTAAGCTGCTTCTGGCGAACCAGAGCAGCGCACGGAAACGCTGTTCACCTTCCTGCCGGAGTGGTACCTATTTATCTACTTGCACTTTGATGTGCTTTCAAACTGCTAGGTGGGCAGGAGCAGGGACCGAGCAACGGGAGCTCACCCCGTCACGGGGATTCGAACCGCCGACCTTCTGATCAGCAAGTCCTAGGCTGTGTGGTTTAACCCACAGTGCCACCCGCGTCCCAGTACTAGTGTAGAAAGCCCTAAACAATTTGGGAACAAAATACCTAATAGAGTGCCTCTCCAAATATCAGCCATCTTGGGTCCTAGCATCAGCAGCAGAAGCCTGGTTGTGCTGATGCTGCCACTAGGTGCTAACCCAAGACAGAGCCTTCTCAGAGGCAGTTCCCTCTGTGTGCTAGTCCCATACAGGAGGAATTTTAAAATATACCTGTTAACCCAAATAATTTGATGGCTAAAATATATTGTTCCCAACATCCTTGAAGTTAGTAGATAAGAGGGTTTGTGACTGTGTTGAGATGTTTTTTGATGTTTAAATACATGTATTTATTATTGTATTGTTCTACTGCTTCATTGTTTGCCACCTTGGACTTCTTTGGGAAGAAGGATGCAATGGAACCACAACTGATAAGAAGGGAGGAGGAGCTTCTGGAAGAAGAGCTCAGGGAGGGGACCAGAAGAATGGCATCAGTTAAAGTAAATCTCCTGTTCTGGCATCTCTAAACTACTAATCCAATTTGTTGGAGGGGGTGTGGGGAGATAGGAGCCCATTCTTATATTTGATGGTCTTGTCCCATTATAAAAACCTTCCGGAGAAGAGTGTTTTATGAAATTGGTTTAAGCATACTTTAATATTAGATCACTGATGGCCCTTCTATCTATACAGTATTCACCTTCTCAGATTCTTGTTGCAGTAGACAGAGCAACCAATGGCTATTGGACATTTTTGGATAATAAAATGATGAGCTCTTAGGACCAGGAATTTTGGACTATTGGCTTAGTGGGAAAATTATCAAAACAAATGTGAGCATTCCACAAGACACAGATTAAAGTCACATTTCATATCACTGCACATGGACTTGCTCCTATGCTTGCTCCTATGCCTTGCTATGTGTGGAGCCAATATGGAAATGTAGTGTGACTTGGGTAGTAGATTCAATAGAATAAACATGTTTGGGATGGAACAGGAGGGGGAGGGACCAATCTGCATGTGTATAAACAATAAGCATCTTAGGGAGCAATTCTGTGGCAAGATCCGCTGGAATAAACGCGTTAGGATGCAGCAGATCTCTGGGTAAGCCAAGAAGTTCCCAGCACAGCTGAGCTCTGCTGGCCCAAGTCCCCATCCCATCCCAGCTCAACCAGAGGTACACCTGTGTCTCCACCTTCTCCTGGCACTGGTGGAGCTAGAGCTTGTGAAAGCCCCACAAAATGGCTGCTATATGCTACACCCTAAGTCCCTTCAAGTCAGCTAAGTGGCCCTTGGAATCCTGCAGGAGTTTAGGGTGTTGTAACATAAATCGCCCCATAGAACTCAATGAGGAGGGCCCAATCCTCAGAGGAGGAGGTGGCAGTGCAGCTGCAGGTGATGGGGGTGACCATGCAGGATGCCCAGCGTGCACTAGATGAGAGTGCTACTGCCCCCATGGTCAATGAGATGCCTTCATCTGGAGCATCCTCCAGACCCACCAGGATATGGTCACTGCAGCCCCCCAGGTCCATGAGGTTTCTCCATTCCACACAACCTGATCCGGGGGGTGGGGTGGGGCTCTAGCAGCAGCTGGGCCAACCAGTCAAGAGAGGCACCGTCATCTGGTGCCACCATTGCTGCTGCTGGGAAGAAGGGGATGCCTGCTGTCCATCGCCAGTCCCAGAGCGGACCCTGCTGCTGCTGGCATGTTGTTGGGTAACTGAAGCAGACCATGGGCATGTGTATTTGCAGCCCCCTCTTGGCCTGTGCTCTGGCAGTCACCATGCATATCATGCGGTGCATTTTCAATAAAGTGCTATTTTTGCATCTTCTCATTTTTGTTGCAAGTTTTGGGTAGCAGGTTGGGTGGCGGCTGCCTGTCTTTGTGAGTTTGGGAATGCTATTGATGCCCAGGTGTGTGTTTTTCACATGGACCTAATGTGCCAAATGGTTGCTGCATGTGGCTATATGACTCGTGGAGCATCTGCTGGGCGTGCCCAAAGTTTGTGACGCATGTGGCAGATGCACATTTTGGGGGATGCCATGCAGCCCCCCCTCCCATGTTTACTTTCCTGAGCTGGTGTTTTCTCACAGTTTCTAGTGGGTTATCTCTATGTGGCCTCTGTTTGAGTTTTAGAAGTAGTTGGCCCATAACCTGTTATACTGAGCCCACAATCTGTGGTTGATACTACTCCACACTTCAACCAGTGTGATCAGCAGAGTACAGTGGCGTAGCGTGGGGGGTGCCAGGGGTGTCAGCCGCACCGGGCGCAACATCTGCGGGGGGCGCGAGTCCAGAGGGAAAGGACAAGTTCCTTCCTCGGCCGGGCTCCCCGCCGCCACCGCCACCGCCAGCCTTGCGCCCTAGCGCGGGCGCGCCCCCCGCTGCGGCTGCGCTCCACTCACTGCTCGCAGGAGGAGCAGCCGCTGCAGCAGCGCTGACGCCGCCACCGACGCCTGGCCGGGCACGGGCAGCCTCCGCACCCCGACATCCCCTTCCCCCTTTTTTTCCAGAGCTGGGGGAGGGGGAGGTTTTAAAAGGGGGTCTTGCATTGGCGATCCTGCAGCACTTTGGGCCGCACGACGCAAGCGCGCAGCACGGATCAGCCACGACCCCACCCCGTGCATTTCCAGGGGAAAAGTGCTCCACGTGGGAGGCGCGTTTCCCCTTCATTCCCTCTCGTGCAAATCCTCCTTGGGTTCCCTCCCCCGTCTTTCCTCTCCCTACCTCACAAAAGCCTCACCTCGTCGCCTCCTCGCTGCCTCTCGCCTCCGCAGGAGCGTTTCCCTCTGCGGAAGAAGGAGCAGAGCGCTTCTGCAACTTTGGATTGCAACTTCCTGCTTCCCTGGGAAACAGAGCCCGGCCGGGTCAGTTGTCCAACGGAGGGCCAGTTCTCCCCTCCCTCCCTCTCTCTCTCTGCAACCCTTGCGCCCCCCCCCCCCGCGTACTACTTGCAATGCAACTTCCGCGCTCCATGCGCTTTCATAGAATCTGTCGAGCTGGAAGGGAGCCGAGGGTCATCTAGTGCCACCCGCTGCAATGCAGTAATACGCCGCTGCCCCCCTACAAGGGATCGAACCTGCAACCTTGGCCTTATCAGCGCCGTGCTCTTAAACTGAGCCATCCGGGCTCCCCTTCCCCCACCTTCTTGCGTGCCTGAACCTGTCCGCGTTTTGCATTCTAACACTTGCAAGCTCCATCCTCCAGCAGTTCCCTGACGCCGGCTGCGCTTCCTTTCAGGCCAATACTTGGCAGCCATAAACTCGCACCGTGTCCAATATCCTATAAAAAGCATTAATCGGAATACCTTGCAACATTTCATCAAAGAAAATTGAGACGCCCTATTCCATAATAATAATAATAGTAATAATTTTATTATTTATACCCTTCCCATCTGACTGGGCTGCCCCAGTCACCTTGGATAAAAATATAATAAAACATGAAACATTTAAAAAAACCTCCCTTCAGATGACTTCTGAAGTTGTAGAGTTACTTATCTCCTTGGCTTGGGGGGTGTCTAATAAAAATAAAAATAAATTATTTATACCCTGCCCATCTGGCTGGGCTTCCCCAGCCACTCTGGGCAGCTTCCAAAAAAATATTAATACGTCAAACATTAAAAGCTTCCCTAAACAGGGCTGCCGTCGGATGTCTTCTAAAAGTCTGGTAGTTGTTCTTCTCTTTGACATCTGGTGGGAGGGCGTTCCACAGGGCAGGTGCCACTACTGAGAAGGCCCTCTGCCTGCTTCCCTGTAACCTCACTTCTTGCAGGGAGGGAACCGCCAGAAGGTCCTCGGCGCTGGACCTCAGTGTCCGGGCAGAATGATGGGGGTGGAGACGCTCCTTCAGGTCTACTGGGCTGAGGCCGTTTAGGGCTTTAAAGGTCAACACCAACACTTTGAATTGTGCTCAGAAACGTACAGGGAGCCAATGTAGGTCTTTCAATGTAACTTCATACATTATTATTATTGTTGTTGTTGTTGTTGTTGTTTAGTCATTTAGTCGTGTCTGACTCTTCGTGACCCCCTGGACCAGAGCACGCCAGGCACTCCTGTCTTCCACTGCTTCCCGCAGTTTGGTCAGACTCATGTTTGTGGCTTCCCCTCCCTATCCAGCTTGGTTTCCCTAGCCACTCGGAAACCCGAACCCTATGGAAATAGGGATGTCAAGGTTGCAGGTTCGATCCCCGCACGGGACAGCTGCGTGGTCCTGCATCTTTCCTCAGGGCCTGCAAGACAGAGCTGTTCCACCTGGCCTTTGGTTTGGACTCAGTGGGACCCTTATGTCTTCCCTCCCCTTACAGTTTTGATTTGTGGTCTACTTTTAAAATGAGGCTGCTTTTCAAATTGCATTTTAACCTGTATTTTAAATTGGTCCCTCCCCCCATTATGTTTCTATTGTAATTTTACCGGTGTTAGCCGCCCTGAGCCCGGCCCTGGCTGGGGAGGGCGGGGTATAAATAAAATGTATCATCATCATCATCACCACAGGGGGTTGGACTAGATGACCATCGGGTCCCTTCCGACTCTACGATTCTATGATTCTATAAAGTCAAGTGTTACCGGAAAAATCCAAGGGCGCGCTCGCACTCGAGTGCTAAAATCCACGGGTTAGGGGGCGCAAATTACTTGCCTTGCCCCGGGTGCTGACAACCCACGCTACGCCACTGGCAGAGTATGCACAGTGTCAGCAAAGTCATCAAAAAAATTTCTGCTCTCTAGTAGTGAGTCTTTTCCAGAGTTCCCAATTAAGAAAACTCCTTTCCCACATAGTTCAGTACAAAGTTTAAAGTGCTGTTATTGTCTCATTGCACAAGACAAGCATAAACACATTAGCTACATAAACTTTAAAATATGCTGGTACATCATGAACTAGTCTACTATGATACAGTTCTTCTGGTCTTAGAATTAAACCTTGTAAAGATCCAAGTTTACAGAGAGATCCACTAGCACTTTACCAAGCAACTCACCATGCTGTACCCCCCAAGATGATAAAGCTGAACACTTGGCAAATGCCTCAGGCTAACGCTGCTCAAGTCACCCTTGGCTTTATAGCTGCCAGTGCACATACCTACATACATACATACATACATTCCTTTGAGAAAGGGAGGGCGGATGAGTCCGCTTTGGGCTCTTTCACCTTGAACTTTTCTCAGCAGCCACTTGCAGCTGGGTCTTCCTCTAAGCTGAATCCAGACATGTGGATGGGCTCCTTGAGACCTGGCCCAAGCGCTTTGTGCCATTTCACCCATTTTTCCCAAATTACACCAACAGTATATAGTTGGCTAGGGACTTGGGAATGCCCCTCTGTGCATATCAACAGTTAGCCACGGTTCACATGTTAACTTCTCTTGGTTCCACGCAGTGCTTATTCCCATTCTGCTCAGCCGACATGCCCCCTTCCTGACTGGGCTTCTGACTGGGCTCAGGATCCAGCCTCATATGTGCCAGTGCGCTCTGCACCAGCATCCTGTGCATAGGATTACGCCGTCAGTCTCCAGATCAATGGAATCACTCTTGAATAAAGTGGAGCTGAAGTTTATGAAGACCAAACAAACATGGGAGAGTGGTGAAAATGGATCACCTACATCTAAGCTAATCCCTGTGGTATTTATTTATTTAAGAAATTTTATATCCTGCTCTTCCACAGTAAAAATTGCACTCGGGGTGGCTTGAATCATTTATAAAATAGATGACATATCATCAAAACGGTATATCACATATTTTTATGACAATACATAATAAAAACAAGGGCTTCTCTTTCCCCCCTTTAAAAAAACTATGTGTTTTTAGCAGAAAACGGGGATAACAAGACATAAGAACAACAGAGGCTTCCACTGGTTCAGAAAAAAGGATGTACATAAGAAACAGAGTTAAAACATCCAAGTAACTAAGGATCTACAGAACAAAGCGGTAAGGGATCAAAGGCCGAACCAGAATTATGATGAAACGTCACAATAATTTTCAAATAAGTCATATCTTGGAGTTTACAGAAACTCCCATTCATTTCAGTTGGGTTTGCAGAGAAAAACCTTTCAATGGATTGCACCCAAAGCGATTTTATTGTTTGGGAGACTACTATAGAAATGTTGGAAAATGACCAACTGAGATTTGGCTGTGGAAGAAAGCTTTACGATGAATCAGACCTTTGGTCCATCCAGCTCAGTATTGTGTTCACTACTAACTGACTGATAGCAAATCTCTGGGATTTTAGAAGGGCTCTTTTCCAGTACTACTTGGAGAAACTGGTGACTGAACACGAACTGCAGCTTTCCTCCAAAGCTCACTGGTGCCCTTGGATTAGTTGCTCTCCCTGAGCCCAACCTGCCTCACAGAGCTGTTGTGAGGATGAAATGGGAGAAGAACTACATGTGCCACTCTAAGCATCTATGAAGGGTGGGATAAAAATCTTATAAAAGCTGGAGATGCCAAATATTGAACTTGGGAACTTATTCAAGGAATTCAGTGCTCTATATGGACTGAAAATTCAACGTCAGTGTTATCAGACAGATCATGCCTCTTCTTAATGATCTTCAACAGTATATGTATGCAAAAAAAGCCAAGCTTCATATATGACCGAAAATGTTACATTTCACTGCTGATATGAATTCTAATTTTGGCTTCATTTTACTGGAAAACTACTGTGCTTATTTTTTTTCATCCAAACTGGAAGGCAAATGGTTATATATGTCAGTATGTTCTATTACAAATTCTTATTTCAAGAAATTTAATTCAAAACCATTCAATTCTCTCTGGATTGGTTTGATAAGGACAGGCACCCATTTATACAAGTGCATTTATGTGAAATGCCTTTGCTTCCTATACACTAAACACACCTCCCATTAGTGCATTTAAGGGAAATGGAAGCAAGATGGTAGATAACAAAGCTGGCATTTGTAGTTTAAATTTGAATAGCACAGCACTTTGAAAATTAAACTCAAGGGAGATAATGGGAGTGATCCATAGTTAGGATTTCACTTGTACGGCCAGAGGTGACAGGTTATTTGGTGAACAATTTACTGAGTGTCTCCCTTCCTAACGTGGGCATTGCAGGCTCATTCTATTAACCTTAATAGGTTTGCTTTGAAAGCGCTTTACTCGGAAGATTAAAATGTAAACTCCATCATATGTCAGTGGAGAGGGAGCCTAAACCACTAAAGTGAAAAGTGAATGCAGCACATTCATCAAGCTCGCATTTGGAGCAAACAACGGAAGCTCCTGCAAGAAGCAGACGATGGCTGAATTTATCACCTGCCTTTCACCAGCAGCTCCCTGGGCGGGTTACAACAATTTAAGACTGTGAAAACAAAGTACAGCCCGAGCAGTAGGTGAGGCATGCTTCCTTTGTTTCTGTACACCAATGGAAAGCCAGCCCAGCTATTAGGCCAGGCCAGGCCAGGCCAGGCCACAGGAGCCTCCAGGTCCATGGGTGCCCCACTGCCTCCACCAGCGGCACAGATTTTGGGCAAGATTGCTTCTATTTGAGGTGAGATTTCATCCAAATTCGCACCATATCAAGATCTCACATGGTTTGGGGGTGAGATCTCTCCCAAGATCAGCGCAGTCTTGCCTGAAATTGGTGCCGATGGTGGCAGTGCTTCTCTACCAGCAGATATGCCTCGGCTGAGGACATATTTGGCAGAAGGGTGCTACAGCACAGCCTTCCTCCCTCCCTCTTAATAAGCAGCCGCCTTCCACCTGCCCACAGAGGGTGTGGGCTTGACTATGTCTGAGAATAGGATATAATGGGAAAAAATAAGCAAACCATGGACTCACAGGCCAAACAGATACACAAACTGAATGGAGATTTGTCTGCCTCTTCCCACATATGCAACTGCTAGAGTGTGAGCTGGCTGAGCAATGGTCATGACATGAGCATACATGTGGAGGAACCAAATAGGCATAGTTACTCTGCAAGGACTGTATTAGTTCCTGGTCAGTTCTGGACCTGCAAGAGGAACACTGCAACTTCTCTGATTCCTAATTTGGCATGGGAATACATATTTCATATTTTCAGGAGGTTCCACTTGCCCTTTAAGAATAGGAAAAACAAATTATTATGCTAGAACTATCTCCCTCCCATTATAGGATACTGCACAATTTACTTAATGAAAGTAGACCACATTTAGAATTTGTGGTCATGTTTCTAATAAATTGTTCTATTAATACTTAGCTAATTTTGCTAGAATTATCTGGTTAATTTGTGCAGAATGCAAGGCTGTCATTAACACTCTATTTTAGCATTACAAAAACAATTAGGCAGGAGGAGCTACAGGAAAATTAGCAAGGAAGAAGGATGTACTTTGACATAAATGAATATGCAGTAATCATACAATGCTGCTAAAATGAATTCACTGTGAATAGCATCTGGATTTAGAGCATTTTAAGTCATGAAATTTGCCAATATGCAACTATTTTATCATAATCAGGCATAGATTATAACTCTTTGTTCCAAGTATACAGACCAAATCAAACATGACTGAACAATATCTATTTCTTCCTTAACAGTAGCCCCAAGACTATCAGTAACCATTGTTCATCACCCATATAGAGGCACTGAATTCCCATTCACAGATTTTGCAAAGTATAATAATATCCCATGATTTATAAAACTAGAATCGTGGATGGAGGCATGTTTGGCAGCCACATACACAGGAAAAAACAAAGGTCCCTGTCCTAAGGAGTTATAGTCTAACTTTCAACAGTGGGGAAAATACAAAGGAAGGAGAAAAGAAGGGGTCAACTGGAATCCATGTGATTCCATCGACACCACCTGTCAATGACTCTCCAGGGTTTGGGGGATGATCATTCCCAGCCCTGCCTGGAGATACTGGGCACTGAACCTGGAGGCTTTCAAAGCAGATGCTCTTCCACTGAACTATGGTCTGGAAGATGCAGAAACTGGAGGAAATAAAGAAGCACTAGAAAGGCAACTACAGTTGGTCTGTGTAATGCACAACCCATTCTATGCACACGTGAATTCAGCCACTAGTAGAACAAGAAGAGGGCAGAGTTGGACATCTCCCTCAGACTGAACCAGAAGGAACCTCGGTGGTAAGTGACTAATATTCCAATGTCAAAAGATTAAGACTCTTTTCAACTGGGCACCATTTTTTAATACAAAGGCTTGATGTCAATTACATAATAATCATTACTATAACTGTGCATTGAACATCTTCTTCTTCTTCTTCGGTGATCAATCGTAGCTGAGTAAGATTGTCTTCCATAAACACGGTTTTAACAATGAGTCCGTAAGTGACTGTGGAGGCCAATTCTTCACCCACACATCCTTCCACAGTGGGGACATTGGTTCCCGGGCAGGAGTTGATCATGGTGTGGATTTGCCAAGCATGCCTTCATCCTAGCACGTTTCTCCCTTGTGTTCTGAGTGTCTTGGAACTTGCTCCCCTTGGATAATGGCTACCAAGTACCAACCTGGAGCTTTAAAAGAGGATTGGACAAACTGAAGTAGCCATCCTGGCTACTAGCCAGGAGGGCTCTGCTCTGCCTCCAGGTTAGAGGCAGCAAGGCTTCCAAATACCAGCTGCTGGAAACCACGGGAGGGGAGAGACACTCTGGTGCTCATGTTCTGCTCCTGGTTTCCCCCAGGCACCTGGTTGGCCACTGTGAGATCAGGATGGTGGACTAGATGGGTCATTGGCCTGACCCAGCTGCAGGCTCTTCTTCTGTTGTTCTGTTATATTCTGATGTCACATATGACACCAGGTGTGGGACAGGTAAGCCTGGTTTGTGGGTGAGGGCGGGATATAAATGAAAATTTATTTACTTACTTTGCTGGCCAAATTGGGACAAGTACAGACCCAGCCTGGGAGTTCTCCCCGATGAGATATATAGGCCAAGTATTCAAAGTACTTCATGAACACAGCTGGACTTTATTTTATATCAATATTGCACAGATGAAATACATAGTTCCTTGTATCCTTTTATCACCATATTCTCACATTACTTATAGCTATAGTGCTGTATTCTCACATTACTTATTACACCTTACTCTCACATTTCTTCAACTTTTCTCTCTCTTGTTTCTCATGCTGAGGATCACTGCCTGAGCTCCCCTCCTCCATTCACATATTATTAAAGGTTCTTCTCAGTTTGCTGTATGCTGCATTAATTTACTTTGCAGTTGTCTGTCCTATACTGAGCTTTGAAGCAGGCTATGGTAATTAACCAACCATAATAATTTTATTTTTAAAATATATGTTACTTTAATAAAATGTTCTATCTCACAATTGATTTAGTGGTATTTAGGATAGTCTTCTTCTTCATGGATCACTGTCTTGTCGTGGCAAAGGGGCTTGAATAACTCAGAGAAGCTATGAGCTATGCCATGCAGGGCCACCCAAGACGGACAGGTCATAGTGGAGAGTTTTGACCAAACGTGATCCACCTGGAGCAGGAACCGGCAAGCCACTCCAGTATCCCTGCCAAGAAAACTCCATGGACAAAGACAACTGGCATATAAAAGTTATGACGCTGGAAGATGAGCCCCTCAGGTCGGAAGGTGTCCAACATGCTACTGAGGAAGAGCGGAGGACAAGTACAAGTAGATTCAGAGCTGATGAAGCGGCTGGGCCAAAGCCAAAAGGTCGCTCAGTTGCGGATATGCCTGGAAGTGAAAGGAAAGTCCAATGATGTAAAGAAAAATATTGCATAGGAACCTGGAATGTAAGAACCATGAACCTTGGTAAGTTGGATGTGGTCAAAAATGAGATGGCAAGAATAAATATTGACATCCTGGGCATCAGTGAACTAAAATGGACGGGAATGGGCAAATTCAGTTCGGACAACCATCATATCTTCTTCTGTGGGCAAGAATCCCATAAAAGAAATGGAGTGGTCCTCACAGTCAACAAAAGAGTGGCGAAAGCTATACTGGGATGCAATCTCAAAAATGATAGAATGATCTCGATACGAATTCAAGGTAGACCTTTTAACATCACAGTAATCAAGTTTATGCACCAACTATCGGGGCTGAAGAAACTGAAATTGACCAATTCTATGAAGACTTACAACACCTTCTAGAAATGACACCAAAGAAGGATGTTCTTCTCATTATAGGGGATTGGAATACTAAAGTAGGGAGTCAAGAGATAAAAGGAACAACTGGCAAGTTTGGCCTTGGAGATCAAAACGAAGCAGGGCAAAGGCTAATAGAGTTCTGTCAAGAGAACAAGCTGGTCATCACAAACACTCTTTTCCAACAACACAAGAGACGACTCTACACATGGATATCACCAGATGGGCAGCATCGAAATCAGATTGATTATATCCTCTGCAGCCAAAGATGGAGAAGCTCTATACAGTCAGCAAAAACAAGACCTGGAGCTGACTGTGGCTCAGATCATCAGCTTCTTTGAGCAAAATTCAAGCTTAAACTGAAGAAAGTAGGAAAAACCATTGGGCTGGTAAGATACAATCTAAGTCAAATCCCTTATGAATACACAGTGGAAGAGAGGAACAGGTTTAAGGATTTAGATTTGGTGGACAGAGTGCCTGAAGAACTATGGATGGAGGCTCATAACATTATATAGGAGGCAGCAACTAAAACCATCCCAATGAAAAGGAAATGCAAGAAAGCAAAGTGGCTGTCCAACGAGGCCTTACAAATAGCAGGGGAGAGAAGGTAAGCAAAATGCAAGGGAGATAGTGAAAGATACAGGAAATTGAAGGCAGATTTCCAAAAAAATAGCAAGGAGAGACAAGAAGGCCTTCTTAAACAAGCAATGCAAAAAAATAGAGGAAAACAATAGAATGGGAAAAACAAGAGATCTGTTCAAGAAAATTGGGGATATGAAAGGAACATTTCGTGCAAAGATTACCATAATAAAGGACAAAAGTGGTAAGGACCTAACAGAAGCAGAAGACATCAAGAAGCGGTGGCAAGAATACACAGAGGAATTATACCAGAAAGATATGTATGTCTCGTACACCCCAGGTAGTGTGGTTGCTGACCTTGAGCCAGACATCCTGGAGAATGAAGTCAAATGGGCCTTAGAAAGCACTGCTAATAACAAGGCCAGTGGAAGTGATGGTATTCCAGCTGAACTATTTAAAATTTTAAAAGATGATGCTGTTAAGGTGCTACACTCAATATGCCAGCAAGTTTGGAAAGTTCAGCAGTGGCCAGAGAATTGGAGAAGATCAGTCTACATCCCAATCCCAAAGAAGGGCAGTGCCAAAGAATGCTCCAACTACCGCACAATTGCACTCATTTCACACGCTAGCAAGGTTATGCTTAAAATTCTACAAGGAAGGCTCAAGCAGTATGTGGACCGAGAACTCCCAGAAGTGCAAGCTAGATTTTGAAGGGGCAGAGGAACCAGAGACCAAATTGCAAACATGCGCTGGATTATGGAGAAAGCTAGAGAGTTCCAGAAAGACATCTACTTCTGCTTCATTGACTATGCAAAAGCCTTTGACTGTGTCAACCACAGAAAACTATGGCAAGTTTTTAAAGAAATGGGAGTGCCTGATCACCTCATCTGTCTCCTGAGAAATCTCTATGTGGGACAAGAAGCTACAGTTAGAACTGGATATGGAACAACTGACTGGTTCAAAATTGGGAAAGGAGTACGGCAAGGCTGTATATTGTCTCCCTGCTTATTTAACTTATATGCAGAATTCATATATATGCGAAAGGCTGGGCTGGATGAATCCCTAGCCGGAATTAAGATTGCTGGAAGAAATATCAACAACCTCAGATATGCAGATGACACAACCTTGATGACAGAAAGTGAGGAGGAATTAAAGAACCTATTATTGAGGGTGAAAGAGGAGAGCACAAAATATGGTCTGAAGCTCAACATCAAAAAAAAGGAAGATCATGGCCACTGGTCCCATCACCTCCTGGCAAATAGAAGGGGAAGAAATGGAGGCAGTGAGAGATTTTACTTTCTTGGGCTCCATGATCACTGCAGATAGTGACAGCAGTCACAAAATTAAAAGACGCCTGCTTCTTGGGAGAAAAGCAATGACAAACCTAGACAGCATCTTAAAAAGCAGAGACATCACCTTGCTGACAAAGGTCTGTGTAGTTAAAGCTATGGTTTTCCCAGTAGTGATGTATGGAAGTGAGAGCTGGACCATAAAGAAGGCTGATCGCCAAAGAATTGATGCTTTTGAATTCTGGTGCTGGAGGAGACTCTTGAGAGTCCCATGGACTGCAAGAAGATCAAACCTCTCCATTCTGAAGGAAATCAGTCCTGAGTGCTCACTGGAAGGACAGATCGTGAAGCTGAGGCTCCAATACTTTGGCCACCTCATGAGAAGAGAAGACTCCCTGGAAAAGACCCTGATGTTGGGAAAGATGGAGGGCACAAGGAGAAGGGGACGACAGAGGATGAGATGGTTGGATAGTGTTCTCGAAGCTACGAACATGAGTTGGACCAAACTGTTGGAGGCAGTGGAAGACAGGAGTGCCTGGTGTGCACATGGGGTCACGAAGAGTCGGACACCACTAAATGACTAAACAACAACAGGGTAGTCTTAGCACTCCGCCTTCCAATGCAGCATCTCAGAAGCTTCAGTCACAAGCTCTAATTTACACACTTTGTGCCCCCTCTTTCTTCTTCCCCCCTGCTGATGTGCTTTCCATACTTTCCAATTTATTGTTTATCTCCTCCTGAAAGTCACTCACAGGCCACAACGTAACCTGTGGACCAGTGGCTACTTTGAATTCCATACCCTCTTCCTGACTTTGACGATGATGATCACTGTGTGTGGCTCCATGAAACCTCACTCCCCCCGAGCCTCAGCCTGTGAGAAGTGAAAGATTACAATTCTAGGGGTTTTGTCTGCAAATATTCTCAATGTTCTGTTTTGAAGCATGCGCCTACCCCAGAATGGATTCTGATCACCAGTAAGTTAATGTATGCAACCTGTTCTTGGGAGGTGAACAAATGTTTCTCTCATTTAATATGAAAAGCTTGGGCTCTGTTGTGAAATGGTCTAGAAATGAGCCAATCCTTTGTAGGGAAAACCCAAACATTGTCCTCGTGCAGGAGATCCATCGAAAACCTCAACTTTCTTACAGCTGAAAGGCAGATGGATCAGGAAATGCGTTTGCTCCCCTATGGCTTTCAAATCCTACAAACTGGCAATTTTAAATGTGAAAAAAATGTCAATTTCTTCACAGGCCCCAGAATGAATGGCAAACCTGCAAAAGTATGTTTGCCAATGATGTCTTACTGTTCTTAGACAAACCTGCAAAGGTCAGACCAGCACTCCAAACCCAGTTAAACAGGTTCCAGGAGGTGGCAGATCTGGAAATTCAATTCTGTAAAAGTGGAGCTTCTCTGTGTTAATATTCATCTTGCTGAACAGAAACATCAGCTATCCAACCCAATACTAGAATATTGCAGCTTTACATACTTAGGAATTCTCATTATAAAGGATGTTACAAGCATCTTTGTAAGGTTAACTTTATTCACTTGCTGCACACTGTGCAAGAAGATCTCTCCTGCTGGAAGAAATTGACATTTTTTTCACATTTAAAAAACTTTCACATTTAAGAAATTGACATTTTTTTCACATTTAAAAGACTCTTTCTTGGGTAGGCTAGAATGTGGCACTTAAAATGCCTCTTCTCCCCAAGTTTCCTTTTCTGTTTCAGAGTTTACCTGTTTTGTGTAAGAGGAAAATACATGCAGATAAATAAAGGACTTTGTGCAGAGCAAAAAAGAATTGGGGGTTTGGAATTCCAAACTTAAAATTATACTTTGTTGCTTTCTAAATAAGGCCACTAATCAAATCACTAAGGAATGAGGCAGCTGTAAAAAGATATGATTTGGCTTTTGTTATTGCCTAAAATCATTTTGCAAAGGAAGGAGAGGGGGAGGTGAAGGGTGAGAATTCAGACACACTGATCTCAGCCAAGGTCTAAGAATGGAGAATCTGGATCCTTGCCAAAGGGGTGGGATCAATTGTCTTTTTCTTTGCAAAGTCACACACACACACACACACACACACACACACACACACACACACACCTTTACCAGTTCATAATCAGGAACAGGCAGGCTGGAGATAGACTTCTTGTTTGCATTCTGCTGGGATCCAAAGCTGTGGCTATGGGAGAAGCAAGGCCTTCTTGGGTGTTAATGCTGTGAGCCCCTCCATCATAAGTTCAGGTTGTATATATGTGTAAATAAACCATCTATCCTAAAGACACCACAGCCTCCGCTGAGCCTCATTCCAAGGAAACCGGACCCTGGGTAAGTGCCTGGAACCCCAGGAATCTTGCACTGCTTGACTATTGGGGTGGCTTGCAACAATATCCTTCCACCTTATTCCACATTCTTGAAAATAAGATGTGGACAAGGAGCAGCCGGACAGCTTATTATGTCCCTTGTTAACAGTTCTGTGTCGCACATTTAAGACTAACAAATTTAGGCTGCAATCTTATATACACTTAACTAGTGTGAAGGAGAAAGCCCCACAGAATTCAGTGGGCCTTCCTTCTGAGTGGACTTGGGTAGACACTCCTGTCCATATAAGACTATGTCACAATAAACATGCTTGCTGGTTGTTGCATTTAGTATAGCCCTAACAGACAGAAATGCAGTCCCTGAAAGTGTTTAATATATTCTGGTGGAGTTCAACCCTATAAATGTCTTAGAATTATGTCTCATTGAGTTACCATAGAATCATCATAGAATTGTAGAGTTGGGAGTCTGAGGGTCATCTCATGCAACCCCCTGCGATGCAGAAATGTCAACTAAAGCATCTATGTCAGATGGCCATCCAGCCTCTGCTCAAAAGCCTCAAAGGAGGGAGAGTCCACAACCTCCTGAGTTAAATGAGTAAGTGTGTAATACTGAAGATTAAGAATTTGGGGGTTATTATGAGAAGTTTGTTTTCTACAGCAGATGGATGCAAGTCCAACATTTTATTCCTCCCTTCTGCTCATGAACAATGACCTTTCTTGCTGCACTAGCGATAATGGAAAGTCTCCTGCATGCCAGGAGCACTGGACAATGTAATTTTCCTAGTGCTATTATAGTGGCACTTAGAAAACTCCATGTCTCACTGCTCTTGATGCACAGCCATAATGGTGCGCCAGGCGGCAGAGGGGGAGGGGGGAAAGCTCTGGCCCTCCTTGCACATTCCACTGGAGCAGCAAAACCACCTACGAGGGAGCGGTGGGAGGGAGGTAAGTAGGGGAGTTGGAGGCTTACCAGGAAGGGAGAGGGGAAAGAGGCGGGAGGGCCTGGTAGTGACACAGGCATGTTCACCTCTGGCCAAAGCAAACGCTTCTGTGGCACAGTTAAAAAAATCCAATTATAAATAAACAAATAAAGCTCCCCCCCCCCAAAAAAAAACCAACCCAGTCATTTCCTATAAAATGCTAAAAGCCCCCCAGATGGAGATGTGCCCCCCCAAGAGGACATTTCTGGGATTTTCTGGCCATATGGCAAGCCTAATAAACAGAGAGATATTGTGAGTTAGTGTGAAAATACTTTTTTATTTTTCTGAGCCCAATTCTGAATCTGACTGGGGATGTTCTTCCCATTCCTAGCAGAAACAAGGAGGGTGGACTATGAAGATAGGTAATTGTTACTCTTACACATTCTAAAAGTAAAACTTGTAGGCAGTGATTTTTTTTCTAGATAAATAAGTGTCGGTACTGACCATGAAGTTGTTACAGTAAGTGTTACACTTTTTAACCAACAAAAAAGAGAGATACTGGTACAGGACGGCCTGCTCTTGAGGAGCCCCTGAAAAAAGCCCTGTTTGTAGGGATGTGTGTGGGTTCCTCAGCTATCAGAAGTTTGAGAAACACTGTGCACAAAAGAACTAGAAGGAACATGTAAAGACTTGTGAGAAGGTTCTTACAGGAAAGCTCAGCAGCAAAAGGACAGGTGAAAAAGAGAGAGACAGGTTCCTTATCTTTGTGAGTTTATTAATTCAGAAGCCCTTGTTTGTACCACAGGCCTTTTAAGGATCCTTCTGTCAGCCTGCTCCCCCCTGACTGATTTCCAGCGTGATGAATCTTGCACGGCTTTAACTAGCTGTAGTAAGGATACAAATTGCACTCCGCAAAGTAGCTGGCAGCTCATCAAGCATTGCACCCAGGCTATATTGCCCAAACCGGAAAAGATTTCAGCGGAAAGAAATAAAGCATGCAAACAAGTGGAAGGACAAGGAGGAAGGCAGAGACCTAAATAAAACCTCCAAATTCTAGTAAGTTGACACTGCTAAGAAAACACAGTCAAGGCAGGGAGAGGTTTTGCTCTCCTCCTAGACCCCCAAGTCCTTTGGTGTAAAGTGAACATGTGTTTCATTCTCCTTGCTTGGAAGTTTTTAAGCAGAGGTTGGGTGGCCATCCCTCGCGGATGCTTTAACAGAGATTCCTGCATTGCCGGGGGTTGAATTAAATGACCCTCAGGCTCCCTTCCAACTCTCCAACTCTATGACTCTGTGATTTGCACTCAATCACCCCACATTTCTAATTTGGCTTTAAGATGAAATGGAAGAGAGAGGGAGGGTGAAGAACAGCCATGCTCCTCTTTCCCTGTAGCTTTGGTGCAAAATGAGTCCAGTCCCCGCCCCCGCCCCCCCAGCCATGTATAACATCACCAATCTTCCATCGTAAACAGAGTGCAGATTTGGCCTTTCTGCCAGGCTTGCTTCTTTGAGACTTTTTTGTTAGTCCTAATAATAGCAATACCGTTAGCTTGGATGTTTTCTTTTAGACAGACAAGGTTGCCTGCAATTTTGGTTTGCTAGCGATAACAGCTGCCATTTGACTCCGCAAGCCATGCTCCTCTGCTGCCCTCTGCTGCAGAGCTCTGTATATTTCCCCTACTTTGCAAAGAAAGGAAAAAAGAGAGAAGCTTGTTCGCTCCCCATCCCCTAAGACAGAGGTTTTCAATCTTTTTCAGTCCACGGCTCCTTTGACCAACTACATTCTTTCTGCGGCTCCCCTGGAGGGCTCAGGAACTCATTTATGTCCCCCTTGCCTACAGAGCTGGCAGCCTCTCAGCCCTTTTCAAACCCCCTCCCTTGTGGAGGGTTCCCTCAGCCTCCTCTCCTCTCCATTCTCCTCTGGGCAGCCGCAGCTGCTGCACCTGGCCTCTGAGCTGCCCCTCACCCGAAAGAGAGGTGCCTCCCCACACTGCCCCCCAGGGGCCTGGGAAGCGCCCCCTGGCCAGCCCCAGAGGCACCATTTGCCTGGGGAGCTTGTAGCCAGGGCTGCTGCAACAAACAGCTGTGCAAGTCTTTGGGAGGCAGAGACGCAAGAGGGCATCAGAGGAGGGAGGGGAGGAAAGAGGGACAGAGGCCAGGGTTGCCACGGCACACTAGTTGAAAACCACTGCCCTAAGAAGTCATTGCTATGAGAAAGGGAACAATCAAATCCTGGCTTCATAAACTGAGATTTGCACAAGCTTCCGGCAGCCAGTTCACTCCTCCCTTCTCACAAGTAGCCACACAAGCCAGGAAACCACAGTTAAGCAGAGATTCCAATATGAACTGGGAACTCTGCTTAATGGCTTCTGAACAAGCCAGGGTACAGAAGCCAACTTTAAAGTATAACTTCATATGCCGGATACCAGCATTTCTGGTTCAGACATAACAAGAGGCTACGGTTAGCTGCAGCTTCCTGGCTTGACTGCTCACTTGCAGGAAGGGAAGAAGGAAGGGGAAGACGCAGTTGCCATGCAGCCTGTGCATAGCTCAGCTTCTTCTTTTTTCTTCTAAATGCTTTTCATTGGTTTTTCAAAAGGAAGATGAGAACATAACCCCCCCCTCACCCAATGTTTTCCCCTTCCCACCCCCAAACACAGAATCCTATGGGGAAATGTGACCCCAGAGCTCAGTGGCTGCCACTGTCATTGATGTTCTGTTGAGTAAGTGATGAAAGGGTACCATTTCTTTACACAACTCAATTTATTAAGCCCAAATGTAGTTTTCCAAACTTGGCCAGAGTTTGCAAAATCTTGTAAAGTAATGGACCACAGGAGGTCAAATCCACATTACCCAACCGGTGAAGAGGGAATCAAAGGCCAATGTGGGAGGCAAGGGTTCCCCCTCTGAATCACGCTGGGAGGGTGCAGAGCTTAGGAGACCCCACCACTCCCTCCCCAGGAATGGGGGGCACAAGCAGCGCCTCCTGTTTGCAAAGATGCTACACTGCTGCCGTGGCGGCAGGGGGCAAGGCACTTCTTGGAGGCCAGATCTGCTGCCTCTGTGGATCCTGCTGCCCAAGTCACCTCACCTTGCCTCCTGGCTGGGCCGGCCCTGCTTTCTGCTGTGAAAAGCTTAAAAGCAAACTGCTGTCAATGTCACAAAAGCAGACCAGTCAGTTTCTTTTCCTGGTCAGCTGGCAACCAATGAGGTGGGGGTGGGGGTGGGACTGAGATAGTGGCTTGCCTAATGCCACCTGGTGAGAGAAGTGATATTTGAACAGGGGCCATCATTCCTATTCTTTGTCTGCAGTCCTATCCACTTCTTACCTGGGAGCAAATTCCATTGAACTTCTGAGAAGACGTGGTGGGATCGCACGGCTACCCACCAGACACATTAAAGACATTCAAAGATGCTGCCATTGTGAAATAGACTAGGAAATGCATTGCAAAATTAAAAGGAATATTACCTGTAAATATCCCCCTTGTTCTTGGAAGCAGTAACATTATCTTTGATTAATGTGTACTACATGTGTGAACTAGCGTTTAGAAGCCTCTGTGTTACAGTATGAATAATTGAATAGAAAACAACGGAGTTGGTGGATTAGATCTTAAAAGGGTTTACTGATCTAAAGCAATGACTCTTACAATAGATAAAAGTGTTGTTGTTTTTAAAGCCAAAGGCATGAAAGCATAGATGGTTGTGAATGAATAAAATGCGAAGTAAAACCTTGGAAACATAAGTAAAAGGCAAACTACATTAAAATAAGTGAGATGAAAAACTGAAGTGACTCCCATAACTTAACATGCAACTGAACCATCTGAGTGGGGCAGAGTTCTTCACTTGCAAAGCCTAATTATCTCTGACTGAGTAGCTCCCAGACTGCATGGTGACTGGTGAAGCATATTAGACTGTCAACAAAGTACTACTAGCATGTCATTAGAAATAAATATGTAACTGAAGACATCTGTGACCTCAAAGCACTGATCCATAGAGGAGCCTGTTTGCTGCATCTCTGCATGATAAATTGCTCCGGCTTTCCTGCATCTCAGCCTCCCACAGGGGCAAGTAATTCTGCCCAGTCTCTGCATCAGATGCAATTGGAGCATTCGGTCACTTTTGAAACAGAGACTGCACAATTACACACCCTTTGAAGAACATGCCTGTTGTGTTCCTGCATGAATCACCATTCTCTCTTGGCCTCCTTCCAGCCCCCAATGGGGCGTTATAAAGAAGTTCTGTTGTAAGCTGATTTTGTTCTCTTAAGCACCCTGAAAATATACCTTTTCATGTGTAAAGATGAAGGGGGTTCCAACATTAACTCAGAAAAAAAGTATTTTAGCTATCACATACCCGTCAACTGTCCCAGAAAAAAATGGGATGTCCTTGTGAGAGGATGTCAGCCAAAAAGGCTGCTGTGATTTCTGGCCGCATTCTTGCCCCCCAAAAGTGCTTTCTTTGAGGCAGCGATCTTGCACGGCCCTCAAAACAAATGTTTTGGGGTGCTGTGCCCAAAAACGTGCTGGGGGGGGGCTGCAATCTTGTGCAGGTTATGGGACTCAAGGGAGAGTGAAGCCCCAGAAGATGGTGTCCTGGTTTGGGGCCACTTCGTATTGGAGGGTATGCAATTAGACATTTGGGGATTTCTGAAACAAGCCATGAGCCCCAGTTCAGAAGTAATATTAAGTCAGGATTGTGGTTTATGGCTCCAACTTACTAGAGGGCAGAAGTGAATCAGGTGTGGTTCACACATTGAGACTACAATGCTGCAGCTGTCCAGATGGCCCTGCCTGTGGATATGGTAGCATTTCAAAGAAAGCCACCTTGGAGGTCTTGGGTTTCGGCATCCTACCTAGCAACCTAAATTTGGCTTCTAGGACCTCACAAAAACATTTTCCCATGCCACTGGTGCTAACATGATTCCGCTCCATCACTGTCTACAAGACTGCCTAGCCAAGAAGCCACAACTGCAACCTTCATGCACTCTGCTCTCTGTATGCCCAACACACACCCAACTATCCGTGTTCCTAATGATCAAATCACCCATTGCCACGATCCCTCCATCCACTGGAGAAGTACACCCACCCCTCAACACATTTGGTTTTTAAAGGGCATAAAATTAAGCAATATATTATTTGAATACAAAGTTTTATATAATATTTGTACTGATTCCTTGTGTTTTCTTTTTAGCCCCCTCCCTCTTACGTTTGGAAGGCAAGTATGGTTAATATGCACAGAGACAACCATCCACCTGCAGGAGAAAAGTAGAAAAGAGCATGCCAACTTCTCTGAGCCTCTAAGTGACTCTTACTTCAGACCTCAATCTCGGCCCTCCGGATGTGTTTGGACTACAACTCCCATGATCCCTAGCTAGCAGGACCAGTGGTCAGGGATGATGGGAACTGTAGTCTCAAAACATCTGGAGGGCAGAGGTTGAGGAAGCCTGCTTCAGAGCATGTTTTTGGTTGCACCCTTGAGCTGGAGAGACCAAGTGGCTTGAGAACAGGATCAGGCTGTGTCCTTCCTTGGGTGCAGATTCCCTGCTTCACATATTGCTAAGGAAAGGCACTTTTCCCCACAGACATTTCACATGTCAAGCACTTCCCACAGGAAAGGCATCAATATATAATAACAACAATAATACAATGAAAACTGTGAGAATGATCAGTAACCTGAGAGTGAACACAGTGGAACTTATGAGTAAAAATACTTAGGATTGCAGTATAAGACTGCATAGTCTTTACCTAGTTACCTGGGAGCTTGCTCCATTGAATTGAGTAGGACTTACTTCTCAGTATACATGCAAAGGCTTGTAGTATATGACTCAATTTACAATAATAAAAAAACACTCCATGGATTTTCTTTAATTAAAGAATTTAAAGTGGACTGGAGGGGGAGGTCTGATCTCTCCAACACTTTTCACTGATCTCTGAGAAGTGAAGGGGAGGAGAAAGGGAAATAATAAGATAAAAGATATTCTCAATCCCTTTCCAATACACACCAGTGCATCAGAAAGATCTCCCGGAGGCATACTATAACAACAACAACAATAATAATTTATTATTTATGCCCCGCCCATCTGGCTGGGTTTCCCCAGCCACTCTGGGCAGCTTCCAACAAAATATTAAAATACAATAGTCTGTCAAACATTAAAGGCTTCCCTAAACAGGGCTGTCTTCAGATGTCTTCTAAATGTCAGGTAGCTGTTTATTTCTTTGACATCTGATGGGAGAGTGTTCCACAAGGTGGGTGCCACTACTGAGAAGGCCCTCTGCCTGGTTCCCTGTAACTTGACTTCTTGCAGCGAGGGAACCGCCAGATGGGATTGGACTAGATGACCCTTGGGATCCCTTCCAACTCTACAATTTTATAAATCTGCTTTTCCAAGCCTGGGCACCAGTTGTTTTAAATCCCTCTGCTAGCCGCTTTTTAGTGCACACTGAGAGCAGGGCCACATCCACAAACCACTTTTAGTGCGCATGACTTCCCCCTCCAAAACATTCTTGAGACCTGCAGCTTCCTCCTCACCGAGCTACAATTCCCAACACCCTGAAGATGTATGATGTACATGAGAACGGGGCCCCGGGGAAGCCTCTCTGGGCGGCGCCTTTAAGAGCTGAGGCTTGGCAGAGGCGGGGCTCGGCCCTCCCCCCCCCCCTTCCTGCCCCGGGCTCTCTCTCGAGGTCCGGAGGCAGAGGAGCTGCCCTTCTCCTCTTGCAGAGCTTGCTGCCGCATTTGGCTTTGCTTTCGCGGCGTCTCCGTGCAGCAGATGCCGCCTTCTTCGCTTGCACAGCTCGCCGCTCTGTTGCTGCAGCGCAAAAGGCAACGCAGCTCTTGGCTTGCAGGCAAAAGAATCCTCCTCTCTCTTCCCCGCTACAGCCTTTCTCCACCTGTGGGGTGTTGTTGAACTACAACTCCCATCACCCCTAGCCAGCAAGGCCGGAGCTCAGGGATGATGGGAGTTGTAGTCCAACAAGATAGACTCGCGGGGCTGCTCAGAAGTCGACCGCCGAGCCATAGATTACTGTGGCGATCGGCGCGATCGTCCCTCGGCGCGTCTCCCCTGGCTCCTGGCGCGCCGGTCCTGGAGCCTCCAGGTGCAAAAGGGAAAGCGGCGGCGGCGAGAGCGAGAGAGCGAGCGGGTGTCTCTGGGCAGCAGCACCAGGTACCCCCCCCCCGGCAGAAATACTCTCCTCTGGCCCTTCCTGGTTGTGTTAATCAGATCCCCCCCACACACACTTTCTTAAAGGGAACAGACAGCCCAAGTGCCCGGCTCCTGCTCTTTGCAAGCTGCAGCTCCTCTCCCAACTCGCCCGGGACGTGGAGTCTCTTCTCTCGCTCCTGCCTTTGGCCCCCAGGGGCCCGTCGAGTCCGGCATCCTCTTCCCACGCCGGTTCCTCTTGGGGGAAACGGGGGCGCCAGAGCCCGGGGAGGCAGAGGGGGGCCGCGTGGCTGGTGGCCACGGATC
This sequence comes from Podarcis bocagei, assembly GCF_964188305.1. Classification (NCBI taxonomy): domain Eukaryota; kingdom Metazoa; phylum Chordata; class Lepidosauria; order Squamata; family Lacertidae; genus Podarcis; species Podarcis bocagei. The sequence continues at coordinate 2,994,838 of NC_138137.1, forward strand.
GCTGCCTCCCGGTCCGGCGTGGCCTCGGCATCCACTTCCTTGACTAGTGAAAATATTATTATTAACTTATACCCCTCCCCGCCTTCTTTAGCTGAGATTCGTGCATTGAAGGGGTTGGACTAGATGACCCTTGGGGTCCCTTCCAACTCTACAATTCTGTGATTCTTCCCCGACAAGGACTCACACACACTCCTTCACACTCCCTACGCACCCTCCCATCCCGACAGAGAGGTGGAAGAGGGAGGGGAAAAGGAAGTCTCTTGCTTCGGTGCTCACTCTTGCAGAAGAGAGAACTTTGCAAAGAAGCACATGATCTTTGCAGATGTACAGGGGCTAAGGACAGTTGTTCAAGAGACTGCACTGCATTCTGAATAGAATAATGGGCAGCCTGTTTGTCGTCATCATCATCATCATTTTATTTATTTATTTATTCTTAGGGCTGCGTCCTGGCTCCTTTAAGGAAGGTTTCAGGATTCTAAAGGAGTAGTTGGGCCTCCCCATCTCCTAAAAGTTGATAGCCCCCATGGGAGGTTCAGGAACAGCAAAACACGAACAAAAAAAATCAGGAGAGCCAACCTCCTACTTGAGAACTGAGGTTTAAGAACAAAGGTTCCCTGTGCAAGAAGTGGCTTGACCCTTGGAGGGGGTTGCATTAAACAACAACAACAACAACAACAACAACAATGGCCAAACAAGCTGTGTTAATAAAGTGGCATCTGTACCTGTATTCTCTCTTCCCCCTCCCGCTCTAGACTAAGACTGGGGAGATTCAGGTTCAAATCTTCATCCAATCTTGTGGTTCACTGGACAGCCTTTGAATTTATTACCTGGGCTTTTCTACAGAGTCCCAGGGTAGATTACAACCATTGATTCGGTTTTATGTATTTATATTGTTGCAAACCGCAGTGATATATTTTTATGATGCAGCAGTACATAAATATTTTTATAAACAATAAAACAAACAAACAATGTAATATGAAAAACAGATTAAAACAAATTACCAAACAACAAGCAACAGCAAGGTTGCTTTGATGTTACAATGGATAGGGGCCGCGCTGAACGTCTTGGAGAAGGGCTGGGATAACATGGCAGGGGGTGGGGAGGTAGCTTTTGGCGGGTGTGGGGTCCTATAAAGCTCTGGGCCTGCAGTTGATTTTGCTTTTCCAAAGCTCTTTTCATGCTCTTCTCCCCCCCCCTCTCCCATTGCTTCCCACCATGCTCACATACTTCTCTTTTAGCTCTGGAGTTGGCTTGGCAGTTTGAGGAATCACTTGGGCAGATGTCACTGTTGGGCTTCTAGCTGCCGGCATGTTGTATTCTGCATTGTGTATTCTGTTATGGACAAGCCCCCCCACCCACATTTTTTCGGCATTGAGTGCTCTCTGCCCACATCTTCTCTTCACACATTCCCTTGTGTTCACAGTTAAAATGCTAAAATTCAGTCCAGCTGTTTTGCTTTAGGGCACTGGACCTTGTTGCATCCAAAGTATCCCTGGCATCATGCATTTGTCCCAGTTGCAGTGTTTATTGGTGGACATGCTGATATTTTACAAGTTACAGCATGTCAACTCTGCTGGTCTTGTTTTCAGAACTGTGATAGCCATATACAGTCATACCTCGGGTTACAGACGCTTCGGGTTGCTTCTTTTTGGGTTGCGGACTACTGAAACCCAGAAGTACCAGAACGGGTTACTTCCGGGTTTCGGCAGTCGTGCATGCGCAGAAACACTAAATTGTGCTTTGCGCATGCGCAGAAGCACCGAATCACAACCCACGTATGTGCAGACACACTGCTGCGGGTACGTGCATCCCTCACAGATCACGTTCGCAACCCGAGCGTCCACTGTAATTCTACTGTCTTGTGCACATCTTTGAGGTTGGATAAATACAGGAGTTGGTTTATTGTCCCAAGGAGCAAGGTCTGCACCCTCCTATCACTGCTGTATCTGTTCAAAAAAATTGTAACGCTTTAGAAACCTATTTGACCAGAGGAGACGACAGTAGAAATTAAGATATTATAGACCAAGGGTCCCCAAACTTTTTAGGGACCAGGAGCACATTTGGAAATCTAAGAAGCTGTCAGGGACATTAGAAAATACCAATTTAACAAAAGTAAAACTGGTATACTCAGCCCCACCCCGCCAAGCCACACACAACAGCAACAGCAGGAGAAGCACCTACACACAACCCAGAAAAGAGACGAAAAGAAAAAGCACGCCATCACCCCAAATGCGGCCCAAAGAGTGTTTTAAACCTAAATTTAAAACAAATAGGAGGAGCTGGGAGCCTTGGGCATCTTTGTTGGATTGATGCAGAAAGATGAATACAGTTTTGTTCCTATGACTATAAAAAAGATTGTAGTCATCTTCATTTCAGTCAGTCTCATTTACTATCTGAGTCAATCAGTCAGAATCCATGTTGTCTAGTAGATTAAAAATACATTTTTATTTTAAACCTAGAACTTATTAATGTGCTTAATTAATTAATTAATTAATTAACTGCTATTTGTACCCTAGCCACTGGACTGGTGGCATTTAAAAAATCCCCCAAAACATAATTATCCATGAAATAATAAATAAAGTGGGGCTTTTACTCAATAGATAATTTTAATAAATAAGTTTAGTAGTTAGCAACTAAGGGCCTTTTGTATTCTTTTCCTTATTGCACATATCCCAGAGTTGAGCATTAGCATTCAATCTATGTTCCTATACTACATGGCTGAAGGATGGCGCAGATTAGGTCCCACTTTCCCCAGCCAGCTCAGACTCTCTTTTTCACCTAGCCTAGCATTGTCTAATCAGCCCGGGAAAGGCTCTCCTGGGACCTTCTGCCTGCAGGACACCTGCTCTGCCACTGAGCTATGTTCCCTGCCTTAAATTGGGCCCAGAAATTCGACTGTCTGGGAACTGGTGTGCGCAGGGCTGTGTACCACCTGTGCGCCTAGACTGCCAGTGGAGATGCACACCAACAGCAAGCTGTGCCGAGTGCCCACCTCCATTCATGGCATGGTTCCTAACCCAGCAAACATGTTGATTTGGAAATAATGTCTCCTCTACAAAAATCACATCTGCTTCTGTAACGTACTCTGTTTTAACAGAGCTGTAAATACATTGCTCATGCAACCTTTATTATTTTGCTTATTATTCAGTTTTGCTTTCAGGTGGCAAGTTACTTCTATAAAAATCAATATTTACCAATTAAAAATTGAACCCTCTCAAGCTTGGCTCGTTCATTTCGCTGCTTCCCTGCTCCTCCAGAACTCAGATTTTCCAATCCCTTGAACTGTGTGTCACACTATCTATCAATCTGGCTGATGCCAAATGTACTTATAGATTAATCTCTTCACACTGGAATGGGCTTCCTGCCACCTGCTATATGTAACAGCCCATGGTTCTGTGTAAATCAACTCTAAATGTATTTATTTTAAAATCAATATTTGTGTGTGCCTGCAAATTTGTGGCTATTTCTGAACTGAGCTTTTTTACCCTGTTCATTTTCTCATGAATATTATGCTTAGGGTATAGTTTAACTATAATTAAAATATTGAATTAATAAGTGAGGTTCATGAACTGTGGCTTTTAACAAGCTTTTTTGTTTTGCTTTAGCTTTACAACATTAATAAGCAGCTATGGATCCTGTGTTTACTCCACTGGAATGCCTGCTTCCCACTGGTATTGTATCTACTGCTTACATTTCTTTTAAGAGTGTTTTTGTTGAAATGCATCCTGAATGCACCACATTAAAAAGCTGCTTTAGTGTTGGGCGTTGTTACGTAATATTTGAAGAGACTGAGCCTTGCAGCCCTACCACAAATGCAGAATCTGGTAGAATCAGTGTTTCATTTTAGTTATTTGTTATGAATCTCTGCACTAGCACTAATGCAGTTACAACGGGAGGCTGTGCAAATGGTTTGGGAGTAGACTTTTAACAATTTTGATTTGCCTGGGTAGAAATGGTTGGGTAGACTGTCTTTCAAAAGCAGTGTTCATGCTCCCATAGCCATTACAAGGGAATATGGGATAACTATAATGATTCTTCTCAACTTCAGGAGAAAACAGTCATTTATTCCCCATTCTGTGATTTGTCTTTTGCTCCATGATATTAAAGTTTAAGAGCTGCTTTGAGATCAGAGTGAGCCTATCCAAATGACTGAATTACCCAACTCATAAAAATCATTGCTCTTATTTAAAATTTTTAATTGGGGTGATGTTATTTCAAGATGGTTAGACTTTTCCCCACTAGATTCAACATGAGTTAAATGAACGTAGACGCTCTGAGCATCCCATTGTAATGCTTTGGGTCTTTAACTGAAAAGCATTTAAAACAATTTATTTTATTTTCCAAGTTGTTGGCCCGTCTCTGCTACTTTCTTTTATAGAGGCAATAACACACTTCATTTAAGTGCGGCTATTTCACCTGCCTATGCATTTCAGGTAGCTGGAACTTCATTCATGGGTCTTTAATCTGTACCACATGTTTGTTGTGCATGTCTGAATTAATTAAACTTACTCATTTCAGTTTATAGCTTGCTTGGTGCTTACAGGCTGTCACCCTGAAGGAATTGCAGCCCCTAAAAGTTCTTAATGTCAAATTATTTTTGACATAATTAGCTACATTCTTTCTATTGCTTGTAATGAACCAACTAATAGATGGCCAATCTGTAGCACGTGTGCCACAAATAACAAAAGTGGAATACGTGAAGTGGCCTGATTTGCCAGAGAGTAAGGTCTCCATCCTTGACAACCTCTTGTGTGCCAGTGCGAGAGGGGGGAGGGGATTCTTGCTTTGTTTTTGTTTTTATTATGTCTTTTGCATTTTCGCTTGCATTTTTATGCTGTGACCCACCCTGAGAGCTATGGATGAAGGGCGGAATACAAATTTAAACAAGGAGAATAAGCTGAAGGTCACCCAGTGAGCTTTCTGACAAAGTGTGGGTTTGAACCTCCATCTTCCTGATCATGCTTGAAAATAGTAACCACACCTATGTTACTGCTATGTGCTGTGGGCAGAAGCTTTGGATGAAATAGACCCAGGACACTTAGGACTTTTGCCTGTGAGATGAATGTCAGCCAGGAACTGGCACTTGCCAATGAGGAGGCCTGGTGGGCCAAAATTTGCTCATGAATCTGAGGTTTCCGACTGCTGCTGTAAAGAGATGGTTGTCTCAATCCAGGTTTTGATGGGATTTCTACTTCTGCCCCCTTTCCCCCCTTATAATTACCTGCCATTCATTTGCTTTGATTTTGGGTAGGGGTAACACTCACTATTTGCACTTTCGGAGACTGAGCAGTGAATTAAAACAGCGATTGATGTATCTTAATTTTGTGAGAAAACTATGTATTTTTGCCTGCTTCCAAAAAGGTGGTGTGTGTGACAGCAAAAGCTGCATTTGCAGGACCTGAAGGGAAGTAGGGAATTTTGCTTTTTGTTTGTCAGTGTTGAACTGCCAGTTATAAATGCCATTAAAATAATCTGACATCCAGTTGTTTTTAAGGATTTTGCACAAAACTGTATTTTGTAATGCAGGTTGCAGAACTGAATAATTAATGGAGCCAAGCTTTGGGGTGATTTGCAGTTGCACCCCATAAACCTTTCTAGATTGCAGTCTTTACAATCGCCGGTTTACTTGGTGGTTGAGTTGACACTGAACAGACGACTGCTTAGGCCATCCTTCTAGTGGTCATTCTGCACCAGAAGGGATGGTTCACAATTTGCAAATGGTATAGTAAAGGATGGATAGGTAGCAGACAATGTTCCCTGCCTTATTTCAACCAGAAGAAAATGACCTCTTAAACCCCACCAAGAGTGCTGTCTTGCATATCACATACTCTTGAATTCGCGTCTTAATATGTATTGAAGAATCCAGAGGTCCGTGGGCCAGATTTAGAATTATCTATGTGGCCCATGTCAGATGTGGTCTAAAACTGGGCTCTGTCCAGACCGAAGGTGGATTGCATCTGTAGTACCACCATCATTTCCTCTCTCTCTCTCTCTCTCTCTGTGTGTGTGTGTGTTTCTCCTTCAAAGAAACACAGAGAGAAATTGAGGGCGGAGGGGAGAGATACAAGGGACAAAATGAGAAAAAGTATTAAGAAAACCAGCAGCGGACAGAAAAGGAAAAGGAAGAGAATGACTGTTATAAGGTGTCAGTTATTAACAGTGGATCCCATATTGCAGGTTATACTTAAAGCTGAGCTCCCTTCTTGTATCTCCCTTTCCTTATGTATGGGCATTGAGATGAAAACAACTTTAGCACCTAGACTGAGCACCAAGGAACTTCTCTCCTCCCCACACCCCCCTTCCCTATTGTTTATGGAAATTGTTCTGAATAGAGTTATACAGAGTCACTGACATAGCTTTGGGGTGAAAACAAATTCCTTGCTTTATTGCCTTCTGAAAGTGCTTCAAGTAGTTTGATGCAGAGCGTTACAGCACTAGTGTTATTAAGTTCAGAATATCAATACGAGTGAGCTTCTGTGACATTTAAAAAGATCTCTGCAATACTGTTAATTTTGTGTTATTGGTGGTTGTACAACTCTTGATAGATTAAAGGGGGGGGACACCCTGACATTCTCAAAAGTGGTTTGCAGTGATTGAAGCAACACTGAAGACCAAATTTGAGACAGCCAGCCATGTACTCAGAGAGTGATCCTGTGCAAATGAGCAGGGCCTTCATTCACACTGCAACCCTTAAGTGTCATGCATGTTTAACACCTCTCAGGCAAAGTCCCTTAAATAACAAAGGTGCAAAGGTGACTTGGTTAAAGTTAATAGCAAAACCTTTTGATTATATTATAGTCAACTTGCATGGTGAATAATGCAAGCATGCATTTCTTGCCCCTGTTCCCTATTAGATGTTTCAGCTGTGTGTCTGTGTGTAGTTCTCACTTCAGAAATAGTGAGAATAATACCAACTTTACAATGCCCTTGTCTGAATTCTGCAGAATGTTGGGGCGTTTAAGAAAATCTCAGTACTGTACACTCTTCTCTGAAAAACTTAACTGTGAACATACGGTGGGCCTGATGCTTACTAGATTCTGCATTATGTTTCCCAAAATGTTCATATATTTTGGAGCAGTCATCGCCAGTCTTTTGACAAGGCATCACTTTTCACTCCAACCTGCCACATGGAACCCACTTTTCCATTGTGTGCCATTCTGTTTCTCCCTCTCTGTCTCTCTCCCGCCCTTCTTTCTCCTGCTCTTTGCAAAAAAGCATTTTTTAAAAAAAGGCAAAAGAAGGTAATAATTGTGTGCCTCATGCAACACACTGTAAGTTGGTCTGTAACTCAGTTTGGGGTCTCAACCTAACAAAACCTCATTATGTGTAATGTTTCTCTGCATAGTCACTTGGAAGTGACTAGGAAAATAGCTATCTGCATTACTAGTTTACATATAACTAGTTAATTACTGGTATAATGTGTTCAGCCTGTGCGTTGTAGTACAGCATAAAGTGTCTGCACCTAGATTTGTAGCCCATCCCTAGCCAGAGTTTAGATATTCAGAAATAATACCCAGCCATGGCTAAGGAACACAAATAGGGCTTCTTTGGGGAAATGAGTGCAGCTAAGCTAATTCATCTTCTCAGCTAGTAGGCATAAAAATTTGATCGGGAACACATTAGGTCCTTTGATTTTTCCCCATTTTCTGAAAACTTGATAGTGTCTCCAACATTGCCATAAGTTTCATTTCCTCCCCCAAAGAACTGTACTGCTTTTATCAAATAATCGGGGGGTTTAAAAGCATAATTTTACTCTGAAAAGTGATTATGTAAAAATAGAGTCTACCCTTTTTACTGAATACTGAGTCTACATGTGTATACCCATTGTCAAAAACCACTTTCTTGAGAAATGAAACTAATCCGTCGAGAGCTTAGTGAATGGGTGCTACTAAATGAGGAGCGTTATCTCACATGGAGCAACATGGTGTTGAGTTGGAACATTTGCCTGCCTTTCACTGCCTCTCACCTCTATCCATGACCTTCCCCTTCCTCATTCTTTCACCTGTTAATTTTTGCCACTTTCAGTCTCCATTACAGTTGTTCCTTATAGGACCTCTCCAGCTCTGCACCTGAGCTAACAGGTGTTTCTCTGCCTGAATGGACTAGCTTCTCAGCCCCTTCTGTATCTAAATTGAATGTTGAGTCCTCAAGAAATACATACTTGGGATAAAAGGGGGAGAGAGGCTTAGGACTGAATCCTGAGGGTTAGTCCCACCCATAGAAACAAAGTAAAGATTAGTGGTGACTGACTTGATGCCCCATTGATTTCAGCGAAGGCTCTTGCCCTACTTTGGTCTAAGGAGAGGTCGCACTGTAAAAATGGTACCATACACACATAGAAACTGAACATCAACTTCACAATTCTTTTCTCTGTTAAGTCTGTAAGTCGATTTTTCAAAAAAAAGCATTATCAGTGATCACATTTGTAGCATGTGCTTTCTCCAAGGAAGTTATTCATTTGCACGCAGGAATCTATTCCTGAATTCAAAGCACGTCATTTTATGGATCGTGCACATGTGACTTTTAGTCACCAAGCCCAAGAGCAAAATGGCCCAGGAAGAATCGGACTCTTGCCAGCAGAAGCCGCCATATCTCGATGTTCCTTCTGTTTGTGAATGACAGGGTTCAAGTCTTCTCAATAAGCAGTTCCCTTGTACTTCTACAACCTTTTTTAAAACTCCTAACAAAATCCCTGGCCGAATTCTTCAGCAGTGGCTGAGATCATCTGCACATTATGGAAGGAATTCATAAAGCTATTCTTGTGGTCATTCTTCTGAAAAGAGGGAGGACAATCTCAGGAATTTCATTGTTTGCGTAGCAGATCTTCTCGGCCGATGGCTTTTTGCACTGCTTCCCAGTCTGCAGTCTCCTGCTTTTGGCCCTGTAGATGTTTTGCCTTTTATTGTGCTTGAATTTGTTTTCATATTCATGTCTTATTTTTCATTTCACTTTTAATTAGTTTCATTATATTTGATGGCAAATGTTTAGTTTATCTCCACTGTTAATAGCCTAATTGTTTCTCTTGCCTTAAGTAATATCTCGTTAACTTTATATGCCATCTTTTCCACATCATCTGCAGAATTAATTTCCTGTGCATGGAGTTGTATTTAGTCTGCAGCGTTTTTTCCGAAACTTTCCTAATTAGCATTTTTATAGCTGCATTGGGTTTTTCTGTTAAGAATTAAGCTTCAGAGGAGACTTAATAAAATAAGTATTATCAGTTGATTATCTTTTTTAACACCTCTACAAAGCTGGAAATTGGTTTTGGGGAAAATGTTTGCAGAATTAATAGACAGTTTTTTAAAAATGCAGTAGAGAAATATTGGAAATGCGAAAATAATTATTTTTAATATTAATATATTCTGGTTGTCTGATTCAGTAACATACGTGTTTTTCAGGGAAATTAGATATGTTTCAGCATTTACATCTTTGTAAGTATTTTAGGGCCTTTTCTGAATTGAATTTACAAAAGAAATTATTTTTCCTAGAACAGCAAACAGATGTTGCTAATGCTTAGGCTTCATCCTTTGGATTTCTCTCAGTACTTAAAACCTCGTGGTGCACAGACACAGAGCAAGTGTTGACTCATAGCCCCACCATCATGCTGCGCATAAGCAGGGCTCTGTGGGTGCCAATGAGCATTGATAGCACATTAGTGTAGATATCCATGCTGATATTGTATCATGCCTGCACAACTGAGCTACTGCAAATCAAACCACTGGGTCACCCTATGTTCTTGTACTGGGCATGTTCTTGCCATCTGAATTGAAGAAGAACATATATCACAATTAAAAAAACAGTCTCATCTTTTGGTAGTGAGAAATGTTTTTCAAAGCTAAGCTAGTCTATGAAGGCAAAATGAAAATAGTACTTACACAGTCCAGAAGCCTTCAGAAGTATAGAGGAATCCTTTAATTTTCATCTGACATCTCTTGAGCTTTTTCACTTTTCTTCCCCTTTGAAAAGTGTTTCTCATTTATCAGCAAGCGGTTTATGCTGCATTAATGTGTGACACTTTAAAGCAGCAGTGTTCTTAACTGGTAAAGGTACCGTATTTTTCGCCTTATAAGACACACTTTTCCCCCTCCAAAAATGAAGGGGAGATGTGTGTGCATCCTATGAGGCAAATGCAGGCTTCAGGAAGCTATCCGCAAGCCTTGGGAGCCCGGCGGGAGTTCCTGCCAGGCTCCGCAGGCTTGCGCACAGCTGCCCGAAGCCCGGGGAGCGTGGCGCTTTGCACCCCAGGCTTCGGGCGGCTCTCCACAAGCTTGCGGAGCCCGGCCGGAGTTCCGGTGGGAGATTTTTAAAAAGATATCAAATTGCACAGAAGAGAAAGCAAGAAACATCCATCTGAGTCTCTGAGCTTCCAAGGCCTCAGGACCAACTCACAGCCTCCAGCTGCTTTGTGCCAGAGTTGCTTTGGACTCCCAAGCAGGGCTATTCATTGGAGCCCCAGTTCTAACCTTTGGCATGTGGGGGTGACGCAGGATTCTGCCTTGTCTCCCATAATGTGTGACCTCCACATTTAATCACCGTATGAGGCTGTCCAGAGATTTGGTGAAAAGTGTCACCAGTATGCTGATGTGTCTTTTTCATATGACCCATAGAAATTATGAAAATGATGGGAGGAGATCTGTGACCTTACACTTTCTTTCTTTTTAAATCAATAGCAGCCACAGGGTCCCCTGAAACCTGTCAGGGCTGCAGCACCAGAGAAAGGCGCTTTAGTGCTCAAAACGGTTGGGTTGGTCATGGGCACATGGGAAGCCTTGTGCTCAATGCTTCAGAAGCACTGAACGCAGAGTGTACTAAACACTTTCCACTTTCCAAATGCCTGATCTGTGCTTTCACTTTCTGCAAACAGCTTTGGATTCCTTTCACAGAAGTTTCTATAGAATGGAAGGAATGGAGTTATAAGCAAAGGAAACGGATGAGCCTTTTTGCTGAACCCATGCATGTGTTAGCAGCTGTCTTTTCAGTTGTTCAAAAGAGCTGAAATAAATATAGAAACAAAGAAAGCGAATCTTTTTGGAAAGAGTGAAATGTGATGTGGGGAAGAATGGTTTAATTTTCATTCCCTGTAATGTATCCCTGTAATTCCTGAGCTTTGAATATTCAAAGCTTTTGTGTGTGTGCTCTAAATACTGCCAAAGATTTCAACACCAATTTTAATACACATATGTATAAAATAATTAGACACCTCTCATTTCAAGATTTCGTGAAAATAGGCAGCGTGTCGTTCACTTTGCATCTCACACATTTCTCATTGGAGAGAGCCAGTGACACTTGTTTACTGAACATCCGCATAGCTAAATGAAAATGAAAATGTATTCATAGCTGCATATGTCACCACGATGGTCTGGATCCATAAAAAGCTTATATTAAATATGCATCACAAGAGAATTAACAACAGAGTGTGGAGCTATGTGGTCTCTAGGTTAGTTACTGTTTGGAGCATTGCTTAATGAAGGATTTACCTGGAACGTGAGTAGGGTGTAGGATTTTTAGGAAGTGGTGTGTGTGTGTGACATCCTTTCTTCTGGTTTCCCATGTTGTTGTCAGGGGCAAGCTGTCAGGGTCTAGAGCCAAGCTAGATGTGGAATTAGGTGTGTTTGCTTCTTTCATATAACAATCTTTCTTTCTTTCTTTCTTTCTTTCTTTCTTTCTTTCTTTCTTTCTTTCTTTCAAATGCAAGTAGATTCGCTTTGGGAGGAAAGCTTCCATTGGTGCCAAAACTATGCCCCAAGAATTCTGACTGAAGAAATCAAGTCCAGACCTGGTTCCAGCGATCAGGCAGAACATGTCAGTCAAAATGGCCTGGCATTAAGAAGCCAATTCAGGGGGCTTGTCTTTGTGAAATCTGAAGCTTGGAAAGAAATGTCTCAAAAGCAACAGGGATTCTGAAATGTAAACCCCAAATGTAGGCTAATTAGATGTACAAAGTGAAGTTGTTACACCTCTAGATGGTACAGAAGTAACAAATATTCTCCATGAAGTGAAACACACTATCTGTAAAGTAGCCCTCTGTCAGGTAATTAGGAAACTGTAGAATCCATTGCGTAACTATTGTGGGTGCATTTATTGTGTGTGTATTTCACTATGATATGGAAAATGTGTTGCTGGTGAAGGTGATGTAGATCAGAGGAGACCAACCAGCGTTCAGTAAACAAATAATTCAGAAATGCCCCATATCAAGAATAGTGATAGAACTACAAAAGTTAGCAACACTTGCTTAAAAATATAAATCAGATCTCTACTGGGGAAAATGGTTAAAAATATGGGGCAAAATTCAGCCTTAGGCATGAATAACCAAATCTCCCCTTTGGTTTCCTTGCTTGTAATGGTGCTGAGAGCATGCCCCTGGAATGGTATTTTAGCATTTTGATTAAGTGATAATGAGGAGAACAAAATGTAGCACAATAACTTTTGAGTTATAATACAAGAAAATGTATTCCGAACAGGCACTTCTTGTTCTCAAAGATCTGAAACTTATGTTTTATACATCAGAAATAATTTCTAACATGCATATACACTGGCCTTTAATGGCTTGGCAGAACCAAGTAAAAAGTTCAATTTTCTTTTTAATTGGTTCAAATAATTCACTGGGAATGATTTAAAGAAAGAGACAAGGTGCAACTCACATCCTATGGAAGTCAATAACACCTTTTTAATGCAAAGGCTTGGAAGTTAATGCCTTTACAAGTTGAGGGACCACAAAGATTCATGGTGGGAACCATGCGGAGGGAGCTGGTTGTGGTGGGAGAACAGGAAGTGTGGTCCCCAGACCAGAGCTGCATAGTGTGCCAGATGCTTGTGTGTTAACTTCCTTACTACACTGTATTGTCCCCCATAAACCTGAGATCTGTGGCGCTCTTGTCAGAGTTTTGGTTGTTGGCAGCAGGGCAGTGACACAGTCAGACCCAAACTGAGCACGATTGTGTATCAAGGAAGCCACTTCCTCTCAAGCAGTAAAACGAGGTTGAGAGGAAGTCGGCTCCACTCTTCCCCCCACTTTCTGGAAGAGCCCCTTCCTTCCTCTCTCGCCACTTGTTAAAAGCTCATTTTTCTTCCTTTGCGATCATCAGGACATTGAACTATTTCTGATGTTCTTATGGGACGGCTTTTTGCATGTACAGCGTAGCCGGAAACATTTTGCTTCTTAAGCCTCTCTCCGGCTTTAAAAAATAAACTAGCAATTTTCTGAACATTTAGAAAATCTGCCCTGGAATTAGTTTTGCTTTTTTTATATATATTTGGTGTGGTTTGAGCTGCATTGCGGCAACCTGCTAGTCTTTTTGCATTGGGTATTCCTGGTGTGGTCTTGGGAGAGCTAGAGAGGATGCAGAAACAGGCTTGTGGATAAATGTCAATTTGAAAACAAAAGCTTTTTTCCTATGTTTAGTAGCAAGGGCTAGGGCAGGGGGAGGGTTGCAAACTTTCCTCTCCCTGCAAGTCTGCCTTGTTCTGCTCAGTTGGCGGGCGAACAGCTGAGGATAATGGAAAGGAGTCTGAACTGCAGAATCAGTTAATTTTACCTGGAGGTCCTCTTTCCTCCTGCCTTGACTGATCAGCAGGAGGATGTGTTGTGGGTCATGGAAGATTGGGTAGTGGGGCAGAAGCAGTCCAGGGGGTGCAGATTGCACACTTCTGAACCAGAAATAGAAAAGAAGTCATGTTTTGTGGAGACAATGCATACCGACTGAAGAATGTCCATATTGGCTAGAGAACGTACAAAATTGTCAAGGTATTCACATTCCCAAAAGGCCTAATGGAGATTATGTATATTGATTGGGAAATATGAACAGTTATTTCTGGAAGGATTCTGTGCACATTCTCCATGAGGCCAGGTGAATATACACATTGGCTAGTTGTTATACACATGAACTGCTCAACATGCCTTCCTACTCACACAAATGTGTGTGTGATGCTATGCGGTAGTGGTGGGAAATAGAGAAAAACTATTTCATGAATTGAAAGGCTCCATTAGTTCAATCAAGTTTTACAGGAGTGCCAGCATTGTTGTTGGCTTTTATAATAATTCAGATGTCAAAATATGGCTTCTGAATTATGAAGCCCACATTAGACATCTAATACATGTATTCTAAAGTTTTAGGAAGAGAAGGAGAAGGAAGAAACCCCTGCAAATTCACCGTAAGCAAATACAATTGATGCTTTTATTGAAGGATAAAGAAAAGGTGGTGGAGTTAATTGCATACGCTTCCAAGTCACTTTAGAACTACCAGCAGGAAATTAGCTGTTGTGCAAAAACAGCATGAAATGTAATTCAGAACAGCTGTCTAATTTATCAGCAAGAACAAACTGCTCATGTTCTTAAACTGTACTCAATTACTCCATCCACCTTTTTTGACCTGTTCTGCCAGCTAATATTTGCTTAAATCTCAAAGAAAGTTTGTCAGGCTTTTTTGAAGTAAGCCAAAAAGCTCTGAGTCGTTTTTCTCCTGTAATATCCAGTTCATTCATATTTGGATTTATTTCCAATTTTGCACCTCTGGAATCTTTGCTGTGGGATATGTGGAATTCTCCACTTAATTAAATTTTCATCCTACCCTTCCTCTAGGGTGTCCCACCCTACAGCACTCCCCCCCCCCAAGACGGATTGGGCTCAGATATAGTGGCTGGTCCAGGGCTGCCCTGTGACCTTCATGCAAAGTATGGATATGATCATCTCTTAGGCAGGCAGAATCAAGGCATGGAGGTGTTCCAGAGCCTCGGCACACCTTTTTTCCCCCTTTGAGAAGCATCACCACACATGTGGAAGTTCCTACCAATGACCACTTCCTCCAGCGACTCCTGCTCACGCTACACTAGACATGCTCATTGCTACGTGCAGCGGGTGGTCTGGATTATCCGCTTATTGTTTGTAGCAGAATTGAAAATATCCTTCCGTTGGCCACATGCAACACCCTTCTAAATGACCACAAAACATTGAGATAAAGATGTATCTCTCACTTGCGGTCAACCAAGGAATGCTTATTGGGTGCTAAACTGGAATGTTTTCATTTGCTGTGGCCCGTTACTCCCTTCTCAGTGTTTTGCTTTAAAGTTGCCTTTATTTTCTCTCTCTGGCACTGCAACAATGCAAAGGAAGACAATGAAAAGTGGTTCCTTCTCAGTGAATATGTGGATCTGTGTATGTTAATGAACGAGAAGGTTCGGGAAAAGTTCCAATTTAAGGATTGTTCTTTCTAAGGGATCTTTTAAAAAGAAAATTAAAGCCTCAAGAGACTGTTTATACAGACAAATTAAAGGAGTATGTTATATTGTTGCTCTGAAAGTGTTAATAAAAAAACAAATTTTCCAAAGATTTTTCTTAAGTAGCAGGCTTAATTCAGAATACAAAGCAGTGGAGCAATCTTTAAGCAGAATAACATAGCATAAGCAGGATAAAATGCTTCCTCATTCAGTTATCAAGAACTCCAGGGAACAATAACGGAGTATGCAGCACCCTCCCTGGCAGGGAGGGCCAACGCCAAAGGGAGACTTATATACCTTAGACCAGTATTTATTAAACTTGGGTTCCAGCTGTTCTTGGCTCCCACTACAACTCCCATCATCCCTCATCACTGGTCCTGCTACCTAGGGGTGGTGGGAGTTGTAGTAGTTCAACAACAGCTGAGGACCCAAGTTTGAGAAACATTCCGTTAGACCAGCAGTTCTCAACCTGTGGGTCCCCAGATGTTGTTGGACTACAACTCCCATCATCCCTGAGCTCTGGCCTTGCTAGCTAGCAGTGATGGGAGTTGTAGTCCAACAACATCTGGGGACCCACAGGTTGAGAACCTCTGCCTTAGACGCTTAGAGGCGACATGCTGACTGGCCTGATATCTGAATACCTCAACCTGTTTCAGAAGCCGTTTTTGAGATGGTGTGAGGGATGTTACATCACCTCCAAGGTGAGATAGGTCAATAGATGGGGGCCAGCATTAGGGCTGAGCGATACTCCAATTTATTGACGTTCAGCATATTGTGGTATTTGGTTGCTGATATATCACAGTGTTGAAAGCCAGGTACAGCCTAGCCCTACCTGGCATATGTAGTTAACCTTCCGCTGCACTGCTCCTGGCAGCTTCTCAGCCTTCAGCTGGCTCAGCTATAGATCCTTCCACATCCTGGTCTCTTATCCCCCAAGCACAAGCAGCAAATCAAGACAATAAAGCAAACCAAAGAGTTTAACCCTTTGCCAGTAAGCAAGGAGGAACAACCGTAAAAACCAATTAACCAATCTCCTCTATATACAAAATTCTTCTGCAGTAGGTTTTCCTCAATAGAAAAGTTGGTAAAGATAAGCCCCCCCCCCCATCACGTTAGAGCTTGGGGTTATACAGTGACTTTGGGTGGCTACATTTCTCTGAGGTCCCTGGTTCTAGACAGTGTAGACTTCAGATCTGATAGATAGGTGAATTCCAGGTCAGTGAAGTATTAAGATAAGATTTTGGATTTAAATTTGATAAAGTCTGTTTTAATGGGTATTCAAAAAACCCTACATAGGATTCATCTTCACCCCTTAGAAATAATGGATTTCATTCTCTTTGAATGAAGGATACAGATGAGCTAAGTAAATATGGTCACACTGCTAGGTTGTTTATAAAAGCAGCATCTGTTGTATAACCAAAGGCATTTTTGATAGAAAAGCAAAATGCAGTGCATTAGAAGATATGAGCATTAATTTTGAATTAGGTCTGAGTGCAGTAATCATGACATTTTGAGTCCCTTTAAGACTTACGTTTTCCAAACACTTTTAGGTGGGCGTCAGTGCCATTGTCTCCCTGGTGCACCCTCACTTGCCTGCCCTGCCCCCTGGCCATGCCACAGCCCTTTGGTTGGACCAGTGTCAACACCAACAGCTCACTGGCTGCTGTATCAAGGTGGGCAGGAGATGGGAAAGTTTGGAAGTGGAAGGAAGGAGGGAAGGTGCTCTTCCTCCGAAGGAAGCTTTGAAGGAAATTGGAAAGAAAGATAGAAGGTCAATATTTATTATCATCACTACCAATAAATTGGGAATAGAGGGGAAGGGGATAATAGAGGAAAACTGTTAGAGGAGGAAGCAGTGAATATAAAAGGACCAGGGAAGAGAAATGAAAGAAACTGGCAGTTTGGGCAGTTGAGCATGATAAGAGAATAGGAGAAGAAATTACAGGAAATGGATAATAATACTTTGAGAGCTGTGTGGGTGGGAAGACAGAAATGCAAAAGAAAAAAGCTCCACTTGCAGTCTTTGGATCAGCAAATTCTACTTAAAATGGGGAGGCTGAGTCACAGTATTTCCAGAAAAATACTTAGCTTGAGGAAAGCTGAGCTATGCAACTCCTTGCTGCAAGGAAAACTCCATGGCCCCCAAAATTAGCAATTTCTAAAGATAAAGACCAGTAGAAAGTAATCACCAATTGGTGACTGATTGCATTTCTATCCCACCCTTTTCTGCCAGCTGCTGCCATTTTGTGAAGTAGGGATAGCAGTGGAATCTGTTGAAAAAGAACCACCATGTGGATTTCCGCCAGTTGGTTGCAGGGACTTTTGCTGGGAATGCCTTTCATCTTTTGCTTGCTTGTTGCTAAAGATAACTAATAGGCATCAAGGCTGCAATCCTAACCCTGTCTATTCAGAAGTAAGTCCCACTGAATTCATTGGGCTTACTTCCAGATAAATTAGGTTAGAATTGTTGTCTTAATCAGCTTCTGATTTTAATTTTCAAAAACCTAGTGAAGGGCATCATTCATTATTGTTCCTTTCACATGGTCACTTTTGTTAACTTTGGACTCTCTCTGTGGTCCTCACTTAAAGTCTGGGGATTTGGAGCTGTCCTGTGGTTTCTCCAGCAGCTGGTATTCAGAAATATTGCTGCCTCCAGCCGTTGAGGCAGAGCAGAGGCCTTGTGGCACATAGCCGTTGAGGGCCCTTTTCTCCTCCATGAATTTGCCCAGTCCTCTTTTAAAGCCAGCCAAGCTGGTGGCCATCACTGCCTCCTTAGAGAGCAAAGGCCATAGTTTAACTAGGTGCTGTGTGAAGAACTCCTTTCTTTGATCTGTCCCCAATCTCCCAACATTATGCCTCATGGGATGTCCACAAGTTCTAGTATTCCCCCCTCTAGAGAGGAGAAAACCTTTCTGTAGTCACTTCCTCCATGCTATTCATAATTTTATAGACTTCTGTCATGTCATCCCTTACTTTCCTTTTCTCTAAATGAAGAAGTCCCCAACGCTGCAGCCTTTCCTCACAGGGAAGTCGCTCCACCCCGGGATCGTTTTGGTGGCCCTTTTCTGAACTTTTCCCAACTACCAGAACTGCACACAGTACTCCGAATGTGTTTGCACCATAGATTTGTATAATGGCATTATGATATTGGCAGTTTTATTTTAAAACTGTTTTCTTCTGAAGTTGGCTAGAGCATGGTGCTGATAATGCCAAGGTTGAAGGTTCGATCCCTGCATGGCACAGCTGAATATTCCTGCAATTCAGGGGTTGGACTAGATGATCCTCAGGCTCCCTTCCAATTCTATGATCCCTACCATGGATTTTGCCTTTTTTGCAGCTGCTGCCTGCTGGGTTGACATCTGCATCCAGCTATCTGCCATGACCTCAAGGTCCTTCTTCTGGTCCATCACCTCTAGTTCAGACTCCATGAGGGCACACATGAAATTTACTTATTTTGCTCCAACATGCATCACTTTACACTTGTGTACATTGAATTGCATTTGCCATTTTGCTGCCCATGAATTCATGGAGACTTTAATTTTATGGCAAGAGCGATTCCTTCACCTTGCAGAATAGAAAAAGGAAGCTCCACTCTTAAACCATGGACACCTGCATATTGGAGCGTTTCAGTCACAGCCTTTATTTTTCACGTACAAGAAACCTAAGGTTATTGTGGGAACTGCAAGGTGCCTTCCTGTGTGGTGCTGTTTTAGTTCATTCTCAAACTTTATTTCTCAGAGAACTGTAAATAACATAATATTTTTCAACAAAAACATAGGAATCATGATGAGTTGGAAACTGTGCCAGGAAGCAGATAATGCTGTTTTTTGGTTCTCCATTAGCGTGTGCTAGAGCTGCTATCATCTTCTCTGGCAACTATCAAGGAGCTAGCTAGAAGCAACAGAGACAGTAAACAAAGGATGTTGGAGGAAAATCACCCCCTATGGGAGATTGTTTTAAAATCACTGGGAAGTTCTGCCTTCAAAAGACATCTTCAGCTCCTCCTAGATTGCCTGTGGGAGTGGAAACTTTGCTTTGGAAGCACTTGCGAAACTGTTATTTCTTGCTATAATGTTTATAACTAATGTTCAGCTGCATGCATCTCTTTTCTCATGCATCATCACATACACTCACAGTTTCTTTTTACCAGTCAAAAGACCACTGTTTATTTTTTTATCCTAACCTATGGCACCAGAATAGCTGACATAGGCAGCAGGATCCAATGAGCTGAGTAAAGACATACCCAAGTACCTGGGATTTTGAGCTTCCATGACATAGCACAAGTCCAGTTTCAGAGAATTGTTTTCCATCTGGCATTAAGAGTTTGATTCCTGAGAAACATAAACCCTTAAAGCTTTTGTCCATGCGGAACTAGTTGTATAACTCTTTGGATTCTGGCTATACATCATGATAAAAGGTAAAGGTAAAGGACCCCTGACAGTTACGTCCAGTTGCAAATGACTCTGGGGTTGCAGCGCTCATCTTGCTTTACAGGCCGAGGGAGCTGGCGTTTGTCCGCAGACAGTTTTCCCGGGTCATGTGACCAGCATGACTAAGCCGCTTCTGGCGCAGCGGAACACCGAAAGCAGAGCAGTGCACGGAAACGCTGTTTACCTTCCCGCCACAGCAGTACCTATTTATCTACTTGCACTGGCGTGCTTTCAAACTGCTAGGTGGGCAGGAGCAGGGACAGAGCAACAGGAGCTCACCTGTCGCATGGATTCGAACCGCCGACCTTCTGATCAGCAAGCCCAAGAGGCTCAGTGGTTTAGACCACAGCGCCACCTGCATCCTATACATCATTATAAAGGTTACTTAAACATGACCTGCAGAGTATCTGGCTCAAAGAGATTTGCATGCGCAGGAACGGGTAGGGACCATGGCTGCTTGACATGGCTGCTTTCGCCTTGCATGCGAAAGGTGCCTGGCTGAATCTGTGGCATTTCCAGCTAACAAGGATCAGGTGTTGGGAGGAAGTCTGCCTGGGACTGGGGAGCCACCTTGGCTCAGAGACCGGGGATGATGCAGGCTCTGGAAATGTGAGAGCTGCCACGTGCCCCTGCCCTTCCTGACTCATTAAAAAGGCCAGCGCCTCCTTCAAACAAGGCAGAGTTCCAGCATGCCTAAAGGCATCCATCTGTATTTTAAAATATTTGTTTTTATAATGTTTTGTAATAGCTTTGAACTATTATCTTTTATATGTTCTTAGCTTTCTGTGTTTTATTCATGTTCATTTTAATTTTTTTGAACCACCTTGAGGTGGGATATAAATATTATAAAGCTAATACTAATAAATAACTTATTCATGCACAGGGATTTCTCTTCATAAGACCATAAGACAGGCCTGCTAGGTCAGGTCAGCGGTCCATCCAATTCCTGGAATAGCCAGGCTACCTTCCTGGTAAGGTAGCGGGCCATTAAGGAAACAAAGGAAGTGGATCTGTGCTAGAAAACCATGCTATGAAGCCCTCCATAGTAGGCTCTGGTTGTAAATATGTGTAAATAAGCCATCTATCCTGAAGATACCACAGTCTCTGTTCTTCCTCATTTCAAAGGAAACACGAACCCTGGGAAAGCACCTGGAACCCCTGGAATCTCGTACCACTCAGAGAATAGGTGGCGCGCAACAGTGTTTTATTTTGTAAAAGTGGTTCTGGAAGGGAGAGACACCAGACTGATGGAGACAGTTCTCCTATTAAAGGCTCTTACATGTGAGATGCTCTCACAGAGAGTGGGGGGAATTAGCTCAGGCTGGCATTGGTCAGCCTTGTCCACCTTGTATTGAACAAGTGGTCTGCTGATCTTCGAAGACAGAAAAATATTTGGGATAATTTGTAGTGTCTGAAGTAGTCAGGGTAGTGAAGTAGTGGAGGTGCTCTGATCCATGGAGACACAAAATTAACAGGATTATATTTGATTTACACAGCTTAATGCATTATGATCATAATTCTACTTGAAACTTCTTCACCTTGTGTATGAGGGAAATACCTTGCTGCTTTGGCATTATTCCTTAGGACGACTCACATATTGTATTGAGCAATTCTGATTCTTTGTAATCCATAGCTGTCCCATTTAGTATAAGAAAATGATTAAAATTATGATTTAAACAGATCTGGAATTCATGACCATTATATCTGCAGTGGGTATCTGAGAAAATGGAAATGTTTCAGGTTCCTATATTTGTTTTTATTATACTAGCATTTGGTGCCAAATTAGGCATTTAAATCACTTTTTTAATGCTGAAATAGCTAGATTTTTGAGAGAAAGTGAGATAATTGGATTAAATGATTCATCTGTGAATCTGCAAGATTGCAGTTAGCAGTTTAGCTGATCTCTTGCGGAATTACAGATTTATTTGTTTAAAACAAAAAGGTCGGGATTTTTTTCCTGGAGAGTATAATATTTGGTTATTAGGCTGTTTGCTACTCTGATGAAGAAGAAATTAGAAGCAATCGTTTTGTTTTAATTTTTTGCTCTCATCTGTCCCCTCCATATCATTTCTACCTTTTTTTGGCTGAAGTTGTTGAAACTGTAGGCAGAGTAGCCCTGAAAAAGTGAAAAAGGCCCCCCAAGTTGTAGGCAAATAGATATAGGGGCATATGTACAGGGCACATTAATAATTTAATGTTTATTTTCTTTAAAATGGAAATGCCTGTAACTTTTTTTATTTGGGGGCAGACACTACAGCTCTGAATAGGGTAAAACAGGAATCGCAATCGCCCATAGTGTTTTCTGGGCATTTGGTGAAAATTGTAGACATGAGAGAGGTTCTCCTGGGTAAGAAACCTGCCAGTTTGCAGAAAAATTGACCTTGGGACTTTTAAAAGTTGATTTTTTGAGGTGACAGAGAATTAAAAGGGATTTGATTCCTGGGTCAAGGCATTCCCTCCGATTACAGGCTGTCAGTCAAAATGGAGCTCTTTCTGGTTCTTCTCATCTCCCTGTCCTGGCACCTTCCTTCTGCCAGGATAGGGAGACGAGAAGAACGAGAAAGAGCTCCATTTTTCTCTTGCAAAATTGAGAGTGTTGGTAAATGAATCTCCTCTTATTATAACTAGCCTTGACTGTTGAGAAGAATCTCCCTATCTGATCATAGCATGATCTTAAGTTTAAGTTTAAGCTTTTCAGGGTTGTTCCATCTCTCTCCCCTCCCCCCCATTTATGAGAAGCATGGGGACATCATTTGCTTTAAGTGCAGATCTGCAGTAATTTTTGGATGCCGGGATCCCTGAGGTGCCACAGAGCAGTTGAGGAGTCCCTGTTTTTCTGCATGCAGCTTTGTCAGGGTCCCACTTTGCCTCAGGCTAGGCAGCCCAGCTCAGGTCAGGATTCATCTGAATCCAAATCTCCATCAACAGCAATGAAGCAGTGGCTAGTTCTTTCATCCAATTTTAGCTTTTTCGTTGGACAAGTTAATATGAACTCAGCCTGAATAAATAAGCAGAAGTATTTGGAGTATGTGGTCTTAAGTGTCAGATGAGGAATTTATAACCAAAAGGAACACTTTTCACTGAAGGATGATGAACAGCAAAGACACTGACAGTATTAAGTGCCAGAGTTTTTCTTTCCCTCATTGATTTTTATTGTGTTTATGGTTTGGCTCCCAGGCATATGTATTTTCATTTTCCATTAGTACAACCAAGACTCTCTCTGGAGAGTTGAGCTGACATAAGTAGCACCCATTTCATTAAAAATGGCTCCCTCTTCACATAACACAGCCTGTGATTATTAAAAAATAAAAGTTAAAAAAGGAAGCTGACATTTGTTATTAGGCCTCAGAGCTATTAAGTTTTAAATGCCATTTGTTTTTTCTTTTCATTAAATAGGCTTTTCATTTTTAAATCCTTGGCTCGAGTTTTTCTCAGCGATGCTTTTTCTTCATGGCTTTGGGGGGGGGGCGGTGGCGTGTGTGTAGATTTAATATAAGTTTATTTTTGCTTTCCTCTTTAGGAGCTCACACACACACACTATATTTAATCAAATGTGAAATTTTCCAACAGTCAAGTGAACTTTTGTTACTCCTCAAACCTCAAGTTGTATCTGGGGAGAGATGAGGGGGAGAGATTGGGAGCAGCCCTTGGCCCATCGCTTCCTCCTTCTTTGTTGCTGGGGGTGCCAGATACTCACACAATTACCCCCCACCCCCCGTGGCACTGTTGGAAAAGGGATTCTTCTCTCCCCAGGTTAGGGGGTCCAGGGTCCAGTAATTGTGAAATCTCCTGGCTCAGTTGTTCACTTATTTCCAAAGGAAGGGAAGTCCTAGAGTCGCATGGACTGTCGGAGGCTTGCACCCATCACTTTACTGAAAAGCAGTGCATTTGATAACCAGTAGATGATCCAAGTTTCATTGTTCTGGATTAAGGTTTCATGTGATTAGGAAGTATCCTGGCAATATAGTATGAGTTACTATGGCTTTATTGAATTGCATTAATGGTTTTCATGAATTTGTTGCTGTTGCCTGCTTTATATGCTACTTTGTTTTATATTACAGTGGTACCTCGGGTTAAGAACTTAATTCGTTCTGGAGGTCTGTTCTTAACCTGAAACTGTTCTTAACCTGAAGCACCACTTTAGCTAATGAGGCCTCCCGCTGCTGCCGCGCCGCCGGAGTACAATTTCTGTTCTCATCCTGAAGCAAAGTTCTTAACCTGAAGCACTATTTCTGGGTTATCAGAGTATGTAACCTGAAGCGTATGTAACCTGAGGTACCACTGTATAGTGCTTACAACATTTTGTTGTCTTCTAATGCTCTTGCAATTGTTGTGAGCTGCTTTGAGCTCAACGTTTGTTGTTCAAAAAGTGGAATACAAATATTAGGTTAACTCAACTCAACAGATGTGTGTGGCTACATGAGGCTGAGACCCATTCCTAATCTATCCCAATCTATCTAACTATTTGGAGCTTAAAGTAACAGAATACAGTGGTACCTCGGGTTAAGAACTTAATTCGTTCTGGAGGTCTGTTCTTAACCTGAAACTGTTCTTAACCTGAGGTACCACTTTAGCTAATGGGGCCTCCCGCTGCCGCCGCGCCACACAATTCTTGTTCTCATCCTGAAGCAAAGTTCTTAACCCAAGGTACTATTTCTGGGTTAGCTGGACTCTGAAACCTGAAGCGTTTGTCACCTGAAGCATCTGTAACCCGAGGTACCGCTGTAGTTACTTGGCTTTTGAAGGAATACAGTCAAACCTTGGTTCTCAAACGGCTCCGTTTTCAAATGTTTCGGCTTCCGAATGCCAAAAACCTGGAAATACCGGTAAATCATCCATTTTTCGGAACCCAAACGGTGCAAGTGAGTCTTGGAATGGTGAGCTATAGGGAATAGGAGCAAATATCAGTGAATGTGCCAAGCCACTCTGAGATCCCTGAAAAAATGATGAATTGATAAATGAAACAAGAAATATGTTTGTTTATTTATTGTTGGGGGATGAGTGTTCAGACCCCTGGGCTCTCACTTGTGGGGTGCCTCAGGGTTCCGTCCTCTCCCCCATGCTTTTTAATATCTATATGAAGCCGCTGGGAGAGATCATTAGGGGGTTTGGGCTGGGTGTTCATCAGTATGCAGATGACACCCAGCTCTACCTCTCCTTCAAATCTGAACCAGTGAAGGCGGTGAAGGTCCTGTGTGAGTGCCTGGAGGATGGATGGCGGCTAACAGATTGAGGTTGAATCCTGACAAAACAGAAGTACTGTTTTGGGGGGGCAGGGGATGGGCGGGTGTGGAAGACTCCCTGGTCCTGAAAAGGGTAAGCCTAGGAGTCATTTTGGACTCACAGTTGTCCATGGAGGCACAGGTCAATTCTGTGTCCAGGGCACCTGTCTACCAGTTCCATCTGCTAC
Source organism: Podarcis bocagei (assembly GCF_964188305.1). Classification (NCBI taxonomy): domain Eukaryota; kingdom Metazoa; phylum Chordata; class Lepidosauria; order Squamata; family Lacertidae; genus Podarcis; species Podarcis bocagei. Next base: position 3,019,891 of record NC_138137.1, read on the forward strand.
ACAGGCTGAGACCCTACCTGCCTACAGACTGTCTCGCCAGAGTGGTGCATGCTCTAGTTACCTCCATCTTGGACTACTGCAATGCGCTGTACGTGGGGCTACCTTTGAAGGAAACTGTAGCTAATCCAGAATGCAGCAGATAGACGGGTGATTGGGAGTGGCCACTGGGACTATATTACACCAGTCCTGAAAGACCTGCATTGGCTTCCAGTACGTTTCCGAGCACAATTCAAAGTGCCGGTGTTGACCTTTAAAGCCCTAAATGGCCTCAGCCCAGTATACCTGAAGGAGCATCTCCACCTCAATCGTTCAGCCTGGATACTGAGGTCCAGCTCCGAGGGCCTTCTGGCAGTTCCCTCCCTGAGAGAAGTGAGGTTACAGGGAACCAGGCAGAGGGCCTTCTTGGTAGTGGTGCCCTGTGGAACGCCCTCCCATCAGATGTCAAGGAAGTAAACAACTGTCTGACATTTAGAAGCCATCTGAAGGCAGCCCTATGTTTGATGTTTTATTGTGCTTTAATTCTGTTGGGAGCCACCCAAAGTGGCTGAGGATACCAAGGCAGATGGGCGGGGTATAAATAACAACTTCTTCTTCCTCTTTTTCTTCTTCTTCTTCTTCTTCTTCTTCTTCTTCTTCTTCTTCTTCTTCTTCTTCTTCTTCTTCTTCTATAAATCACCTGATAAACCATAAATAGTTATGCCTTAGTGCTCTTCAGATGTTTGGTACCTTTGGTTACGGATCCCATAACTATTGGGAACTCCTGCTAGTCCATATGCTAGATCAGAGCTTTCCAAACTCTGTCATGACATGTTAGTGTGTCGGCTGCAGTGTGCAGGTGTCCTCCTGGGGCTGCAAAGGTGTTAGTTTAACTTCTGGTTTACTAGTAAAACTGAATTACTGCATCACAAAATGATGCATGTCTAAAAAGTGTGTCATCGACATGAAAATTTGGAAAGCTCTGCTCTAATACTTGACTCCATTCATTAACCATGCAGACAACCTCTTGGCCCTGGTGGTATCTTTCTTGATCTGCTTTACAGGCAGTGACCATTTTGCATGCATCCAACTGATGTGCGACACCAAAGCGTGGGTCCTTTTGGACCCAGAAGAGAGCAGAATGGGGTCGGAATGAGTCAGGCTTATGTGCTCTCCACTGGAAGAGAACCCCCATGCAAAATAGTTGCCACATGTATACATGCTAGCTGAGCTTCTAATATAGTGGTTTTAAACAACTCCCAAGCAATTTGGAGAGATTTGATTGTCTTGATTTTGCCTTTCAACTTCCTTTTTACCAATCCCCTCAATTTTGGGAAAGCTTCCTCATTTGAAGACAAATATGGCTGTGTCAGATTTTCCTGCCAACTTTACATTTCAAAACATATTTGCCTGCTTTTTTCCAAGATGACTTTACCACAAGATCTCAATGTCTGGAACTATTTGCTTCTTTGACAACTAGTCCTAGAATAATTCATAATTCTTTAAGGTTAAGACTTCTAACATTGGCTCACAAGTAATTAAACCATTTGTGTAGAATATACTTTTTTGTATAATTTTGTTGTAAACTTACCACCAGAATACATAATCTGAAGAGTGGCCAATGTGTTTTAACCTTTTTTAAAAAACATTTTTTAAAATAATAATTCAACCACTCCATCTAAATTTAAACAGAATCTTGAAATGGACTTTTCTGAAACTTCTGCAAACTTCTGCCTATCATCTTGCCTTTAGCCATTATTTCCTCTCTCCCCAAAGAGTTGCAACTTATGCGGAAAATACAACAGCACTCAGAAAATTTTCCCTGCTTTGTCCCCATTATGCTGAACAACTCTGGGTGTTCTATGAATATTTACATCATTATTAATGTTTCATATATTGTCCCTTACGGTAAGGGTCTTACCACAGATGCGTATTTAGTCTATATGGATCTTTAAAGCATGTTCAAAGGCAATATATATGTGCATGTATTTAATTCCATCATCTTTTCTGAAATGCAGGGTAAAATTAAATAATTCATTATCTCATGTTTCCTCTTATAAAAATAGTTTCAGAGGTACTATACCTTCTGTGACTTACTTTGCAATGTATTTTGTAGACAGAATTCCCCACCCTCCAGTGAATTGAAACAAAATTAAAACTTCAGGGAAGGCTATGTCTACTTGTCTTTAATGGAATAATGCATTGCAAGCTTTAAAAAAAGACAGCTTGTGAAGTGCTAAAATAGCGTCCCTTTACTCATGTATAAATTCAGTGGCAAAGCAAGTCCAATCACATTCACAAATGCACACACGTCAGTCAACAGGGAGCAGTGTTTGATTGTTCACCTGAAGAGCAAGAATGTCTTTACCACTCCCAATGATCCCACAAAAGTTAGGAATTAGGTGAAGGACGTAAGAAAAGAATACTCATTTCAAAAAAGAGGATTTTTTTTCAAATCTAGCAAAATTCTGTATTAAAGGCTTAAAAACTAGAAATGACAATACTGTATCAGAATAAAATTACCATTAACTCTCAGAATACTTTCCAACACGCTATCTGTCTTTCAGAATCAGTTTGCAACACTTTGTCCTACTCCAACATGACCAAGAAATAGAATGCTGGACGGGATTTGCCAGGCAAAATCAGGCCTGACACTGAGACAACTCCTCCCTTTCCTAGTTTTCTGGACTATTAGGAGTCCGCCTTAGGTTGTAGGTGGGAGCTAAGAATGAAATTCTCAGGATTGTTTTTTGGGGGGAGGGGGTCGTTCCAAAAAGAATACCCACAGCCATTAAAACAGGCTTGCAGGCCATGCAGAATGACTACACACCTGGGAATAGTTGTGGGAAGTAAAGCACCACTACAGTAGGGGGAAATGCTTCAGAGTAAACACATCTAGAATAGCACCATAAAACCTTGTGCAGTACCTGTGGGCAGTGATTATGTGAAGGGGCTGTTGAGAATGTGCCAGCTGGCTCTCCCTCAGATGCCAGTGCATCTTGCCCCCAGTTAACACTTCATTGGCATCCGTCACGCTTAGACCCCCCTTCAGACTAATGCAAGTCAGCTAGGGGTATGGGCAGGGCCTGCACACCAGCATCTAGCACAGAAGTTTCCACACTTTTCGGTCGGTGATGTACTTAAACCAACCCCTTTCCAGCCCCAGGAGGCACATGGGGAGCGTTCGTGCAACACACCTACACATGACAGTCGATACACTAACGTGTCATGACACACAGATTGGAAAGCTCTGCATTAGAGGCAAGAAGGCCTTTTTTAGAAAATGAAAGTCTTCTCCAAGACTCCAAATGAGAACAAAAGGGAATACAGACTTTGGCAAAAGTAATGCAAGCAGAGGCACACGTTGCAAAAAGGAGAATAGATTATTTAAATACATTAAGAGCAGAGAGGTGGTTGGACCTTTGAATGACAAGGGAGTCAAAAGTGTCCTGAAGGAGACTAAGGAGACTGTGAAGCTCAGTGAATTCTTTGCATCTGTCTTCACAGTGGAAGATGTATGGTAGATTCCAGTGTCTGAATGGGATTTGCAATGAGCTGCCTAGAACTTTCTGGTTGCTTGGATTCTTACAAATAATTTTTGATTAAGTGCACTTTGATTAGCTACACACCCTTGCTCTGTAAATAGAAGCACATAGATGGTTAAGGCTTCACAGGATCTCTAACATTACATAAGGGGCAACTGAAGGGACAAAAATACTTTTAAAATAAGAGGGTATATTGAAATATGCCATTGTTGAGGGAAGTGTGTGTGTGTGTGGCATTTGTGTGGCATGTGTAGCCAAAATGTAAAAGAGAAAGACTCATTTTAGATTTTATATCTGTTCCCCTTGCACTTAAGATTTATTATTACCTCCTCATGCTGCAGATGACTGGATCTGCTCAGTCGGCAAAAGCTGCAAGTAAAGCACATCATAAAAATGAAGCAAAAATGCACTTAAAACAGTAAGAAGTTACCCGAGGGAACAACTCTTTCCCTGTATACCTCAGCAATTGTTGAGGTCAGAGATACGTTATCTCAGAAGAATTTTACATACCTGAAATTTCAAGAACTGATTTTGTGTTATATTGTTGAACAACTCAAAAAGAATTTATTGTTGTTGAGTGTGGGTGTTTGGTAGTCCTTCAGCTGCAGAACATAAGCAGAAGTAACTGAGCTGGGAATACCTGGAAGCCAGGGTGTTTAATGTGCTTTATCCTTTCCCTGTTGGCTCTCCTTTCCCACTTCCCTATTACTCCAGGGCAGGCTCAGGGCTGATTTTCCATTTCCTGAGCCATGGGTGAGAGGTCAGTAGGCCCACATACCGTACTTATCTTTCCTGTGAATTTCTCCTGCCTCCCCTCTTTCAAACGTTGGTATAACCTAACCACAATTAGCATTGGTGTTGGTGCAGAGATGAAGTGCTAAACGTGCTTGATGTGGAAAAGTAAAAGTAAAGAAGAATTCACCTGGGAAAGAGAATGGAGCACATAGTCCTCTCAAGGTGTACCTCATTTCTTAACCTTGATTTTTTAAAACATGAAAACTTACTTCTACATCTGATGTTAGGGTATAATCATGTCTCTGCTCTTCTCCTGAGATAAACTGTGTTTCTTACAAGGTACTTGTATTACCTACTTGGCTAAAAAATACCTTGACTATGCACCTGAGATTTGCATTTGCCCTCTTTGTGGCCATGTGACATAGACCACTTATAGTTATGACAGTCAGGTTGTGTATCCACAGCAGTGACCAGAGGAGGAATGACTACAAGGAGGAGCGCAGAGAGAAGAAATGCAATGGTCCACCTGTAGTAGCACAACCGGATGCCTTTATCTGCCCCACCTGCAACAAAACTTGTCTCTACAGCCACAGCAGGCACTGTAACTCTCCAGTGGTTTGGCTTTACCCTCAAAGGCACACTTTTCTGACAGCAAGAGCTGCTTGACAGTGGAATAGACTCCCTCAGGAGGTTGCAGACTCCCCCCTTCCCCTGGAGGTTTTTAAGCAGAGGTTGGATGGTCATCTGTCATGGATGCTTTAGCTGAGATTCCTACATTGCAGGCAGTTGGACTAGATGACTCTTGGGATCCCTTCCAACATTGTGATTCTACGATTCTGTGGTTCCATTTTCTTCTGACACAGCCAACAACCATTATTTAATCTCGGGTTTCCTTCTCTGTAGTTTTGAACAAGTCATCTCGGGATATGAAACCCAAAATTCTGACTGTGAGACAAAAGACACTCCCTATTTGTTTCCTTTGTATGCCACCCATCGTCCAGAATGCTCAGTGAAGCATTTTTACTGCAACCACGTGAAACAGATGAGAGAAAGTGACTTGTCCCGTTCCACCAGTTGCATTTCATAGTTGCATAGGGATGTCAGAACCAGGATTTCACACAGACGGGGGCATCTGGCCTGCGGAGATGCTGGCTAGGGCAGCTGAAGGCACTTCGTGCTCTATTTGGCACATAGCAGAGCAAGGGAACAGATGACCTTGAAGGCGAAAGGCAAGGCAAATGGGAAATTGCTTGAATGACAAGAGGAGTGAAATTAGCTCTCAGAGCAGAGGAACAGAATTGTGAAGGGAGGCATGCAGAAGGACAATAAAGAAACAAGGGGCACCTCCTGCTAATACTTTGTACGTGGGGCTGTCTTTTAAGGGTGGTCCGGAGGCTTCTCTGAATGCAGAATGTGGCGGCTAGGTTGCTCAGAGGGCATTCTTGCTGCATTTATTGACGGCCAAGACGCACACTGAAGGGGGCGGATGTGGAACAGGCTTATGCATGCCCAATATCTGGAATTCAATCACCCCACCCGCAAATTGGGAGTTGCCTGTAATGCCTGCCTGTACTTAACTAGCGGCACTTGCTGCCAGTTTGCTACTCAGCCTAAGTTTAATGTTCTTTTATTGGTTTAGAACAAGCTTGGGACTAGTATATCTAAGAAGGCCTCCTCCTGGGGCACTAAGATGTGCAGAGTAGGCTCTACTACCCATGGCTTGGAGAAGTGCAACTCATGATTGTACAGAGAAATGCCTTCTTTGTCAGCACCTACCCTACGGAAGACTTCCCCGTGGCTATTAGGGGTGCTTCCAGCATGCATTGAAAGCTTACCAGAAAGCAGGCCTGATTACTGCAATTGGTGCTAATATTTTACTATGTTATGACTTGTTGCTGTTTTACTAGTTAGAAGTCAGCTTTGTACTCTCTGGAGTGTAAGTGGTATGGAAATAGTTGTATAAATAAGTTTCAGAGTTGCAGAATAAATCTCATCAGCTCAAACACTGGTTTCTTAGGCTTCAGTCCTGGGTACGCTTACATAGAAGTAAACGCCACTGAACACGGTGGGCCTTACTTCCAAATAAATGCACATCGGATAGCACCGCAAGTGCACACAGGAGATGAGGCGCTTCTCTTCCCCTCGCCCCCATTGGGTACTTGAAGATGGGGCTTCTGGATTCCTGAGGGAAGGACTGTTGCCAGCAATTCACACCTAACGTCTTTTCAAACCACCAGGAGGTGGCCTATGTGACAGGGAAAAATAGTGGTGAAAGAGAGACTGATTTATCAGAGACAGGACTACAAATAGGGACTATCTGAGGGAAATGGGAACAACTGGAATGTATGCTAAGATGATGGCCTGAGGCACTGAAGAACAAGAAGAAATTTTTATACAACACCTTGGGGTAATTCGGAAATGCAAAGTCCCATTACATGCATTCCCTATTAAAACTAAGTGTTGTATTTACTCTGTGGAATTGAAGCATGAAATATCAAGTATCCATTTGGTATATTGCATTCTCTGACTTCTTTTTGTAATGTAGATACTGTTATGCACTCCCACTTCCCAGAGCACAGGGATGTTTCGGGGCAGGACTATCGGAGAAAACACTGGAGACCTTTTTGTATTATTTGCTTCATTTACAAGAAGACCGTAAAAGAATGTAAACAGCCTCCCTGGTTACTCCTCTGGTTTCAGCTAGATTTCCGCCCCTCTTGCTGGGGTTCTGAACAATATTTTAGAATGGCTTTGCGAAAGTAAAACACACACCTGAAATCTTCTGTCAACATGACATTTAGATGAAAACAGGCGGCTTATGTAGTGCCAAGCAGCCAATTTGCGAATGTACCATGGCTGGGGTATAACATGAGCCGTGTTCAGTTCTGAGTTATTTCTGGGACCTGCCTCGTGTGGGGAGGGGCTGCTGTGTAAGGTGGAGGCGGGTCCATATTTAAGGGCTCTTGGTCTCATGGAACCAGTTTTGTAATTCTTCAGATCCAGGCTGATGGTTGGTAACTTACAGTGCAATCCTGTGTGTGCTACTCAAAAGTAAATCCCACTGTGTTTGGTGGGGCTCACTCCCTATTAATCATCACCATCAAACTTTATTACGGTTGCAGACCAGCATAAGATAAAAATTAAGCACATAAGACTTAATAAGGAAAGGGATAAAAGTTAAAAGTGATTATAACTCACATAAAATTAAAACATAGAAGCAAAAGACAAGCGGTTAAATGCGACTCTGAGTCCTGATTTGTGGCACAAACCATCCTTCGACAGATGTCCGTCATGGCAGCGCAAAATCTAGCAACAGAGGATGTGATATCTAGGTTTACAGCTTGGAGTAGTAGGGAGTTATAGAGTTGTTCTGTACGTCTTGGGAATTTGTGTAGTATAGGCAAGATGAACCTAGCTCGTAGATCTGTATAGTATTGGCAGTGAAAAAAGGCATGTTCCGTTGTTTCCACTCGCCCAGAGTCATATGGCCATTTCTTCTTCTCGTAAGGAGTCTTCCTAAAACGGCCTTCCTGGGTGGCTGAAGGGAGGCCCTGGCAACGGGCCAGAGGGAAAGCCCGTCGCTGTTTGGGAATTTCAAGGTTGGCTATATATGGCATCTGGGAGATGAGGTATTTTCTGGTTACCCTGATTAAGAATTTTGGGAACCCGGCTAGATCTGCTTGGCATTCTGTGTCTTCTGCGTTCTGTTTAATGGTTTTTCTAGCTTGTTCACACCCCATGTCAAGTAGAATCTGTGGGGTGGAGCCTAGAGTTGTTAACGTTGATCGCTGCGTGTTTCCATGTCGTTTGGAAATCATCCTTAAGAGTTAAGGGATCAAGGCCACGCAGGAGGAAGGATATTCTCAGCCAATAATTAAGTGTGGGAAGCCATACTCTGGCCTCAATTCTTAGGAACCCAGTTTCAAGATGTATGGTAGCATTGGAGACGTGTTTAGGCACTTGTAGGGCTGGTCTCAAAACATTCAATTGAACCAGTTCTAAGGTAAAGGTAAAGAGACCCCTGACCATTAGGTCCAGTCGCGGACGACTCTGGGGTTGCGACGCTCATCTCGCTTTATTGGCCAGCATGACTAAGCCGCTTCTGGCGAACCAGAGCAGCACACAGAAACGCCGTTTATCTTACTGCTGGAGTGGTACCTATATTTATCTACTTGCACTTTGATGTGCTTTTGAACTGCTAGGAGCTGGGACTGAACAACAGGAGCTCACCCCATCACAGGGATTCGAACCGCCAACCTTCCGATCGACAAGCCCTAGGCTCTGTGGTTTAACCCACAGCGCCACCCGCGTCCCTTGTAGTACCAGTTCTAGTGGTGTGCAATAGGCAGAGGGACCTTGTTGAGCACCATATAAAAGCTGTACCATCTATTTGGCTTCTAACAGTTTGATGGCTGCAGGTATATTATTTATTTATACATACCTACCTACCTGCCCATCTGGCTGGGTCTCTCCAGCCACTCTGGTGTCTGCTCCCTACTAAGTGCATTGTGCAATCCTGTGCACTTAAGTTGTAGTAAATCCCATTGAACCTGGTGGGACTTCTCAATAAACATGCATTGAAGTAGTGTCTTTCTTTCTTTCTTTCTTTCTTTCTTTCTTTCTTTCTTTCTTTCTTTCTTTCTTTCTCTTATGTCCTTCCCTTTCCTCCATAGAGCTCAGAGCACAGTTTGCATCTCACAGCAATCCTATGAGGTAGGTTTGGCTGAGAGAAAGAGATAGTTACTTGCCCAGGGTCACTGGGTGAGCTTTCTAGCTGAGCAGGGCTTTGAACCAGAGTTCCCCCAGTGGCACAGTGTACTTGCGTAGCCAATAGGTGCTGATACCTGTACTGGGTTCATCATACCCACCTACCTTTCCTTGGGGTTTGGTTTGTAGCAAGATGCCACCATTGAAAATATCCCACTGTATCCTGGAACAATGCTACTTTGGGTCATTGCAAGAAATCTAAAATGGCTCACTACAGATCATTGCGCTGTTGCTTTCTCTAGATGATAGCGAACCTTCTGGTTGGGGGTAACGGATGCCAGGGGCTACCCAGAGGGACACTTTATTGGAGGGACCTTCAAATCTGGAGTCAGTCCTGTCCCCAAAGCTAAATCTGGCACCCCAGCACTGCAGCACACTGCCCAATTTCACTGTAAATCTAGTAATTTGAAAACTCTTATCATTTACCCTTCATATGATGAACTCTGGTCTTCTGCACGTTGTATTAATGGAAGTACAATGGATCCCTGTTTTAGTTTTAGACTGAATGTCAGTAGATTACTAAAACGTACCCATGAAGCTTCTTACCCTGCTTTAAAGTGAGCATAGATACTTACATACACACAAATAGATGAAACTTAAAGCAAAGTGGTCCTCTTCAAAATATACACAATAATGCTGCAGCTTTTCTAGGTTTCTGGCTGTACAGTATATTAGCTAGAAATGGGTTGTAGGAGAATACCAAGTAGTGCAGGGAATTAACAATACAACCTTTTCTTGCAGGAAACCTGAAGATTTGCCTTCTGATTCTGAACCAGCCTTTCAACAAAGGTCATTTTCATCATCTGTGGAACAGAGGTAATAATAACTTTACACATCTCTCCACTTGCTTATACGCTGCCTGGCTTGAGGTACTTTCTGCCCAGCCATTTCCCATACAGCAGTTTCCATTAGCAAGATCACATGTTCAGGGAAAGGTGTGAATCCAGGTCCTAGACCTCACTGAGGTGGGAAATCTCTTGTCTGGGATGTATTTTTTTTCAGGGTGTAGAGGGGGTTCACGTGATGGAATGGCTCTTCATTCAAAAGAAAGGATCTGCACAGATAACATGAGGAGCATGTCAGAAAGGAGGCTCGGCTAGAGCGCTTCTCCCCATCATCTGGTTTTCCATGGTGAGGAAAGCACTCTGTTATGTGAACCTACACTCTGAAGTGGTATCACTCTGACAAGAACTAGGCCAGATAAATATTTCCCTTGCCGCCCTGTGTAGCAAGTGAGCTGATTATGCAAATTCGGCATTTCTTATTCCAGTGGGTTCTTTATGGACTGATAAGTTACAAATGCACTTATGTGATAAAAAGATTCTCAGGAGCTTTTGATTGCTAGTTTTGTAATAAAGGATAGTGGATCAATGTTCCATTTATAATTTAGGGAATATGTGTTTCTGAAAGGTCACCAGCAAACTCTGCTGGTTTAATTACAATAGAAAAGAGAGCTTGTAATCTTTATCATCAACACTAGGAGCTGGTTTCTCCCCCAATTCCCTGTTGGAGATCTGTATGATTTGAATAAGCAATGTAGAGCTCAGAGTCTTTGGAGATATATAAGTCATGGGATGCTTGAAGCTATTTCCTCTTTCCATGTGAAAATCAATGCTTGGTAGGAATTCTTGCCTTCAAGAATTCTTACAATATTTCAGAGCTGAGCCCAGAACCTATTTCTAGCAGTCATTTATTGAGTTTCCAATATCAGGACAAAATTGAGAGTGGGGCACAGCAGGATTTTCAGTGAGATTAAAAAAGAAGTTGGCTTGTTGCAAGATCCGTTTATCAGAGCTGTTTATGAGAGCTGTTACAGGCTGCAGACACTGCATTTACTTAAGAAGATGCCCTGTGGAACTTAGTGGGGCTTACTTTTGAGTAAATGTGTATGATCAGGAAGCATCCCATTCAAATTTTGAACTCACTAGGTCAGGGTTGGCTCCATGGAGATCTGCGGCTGAGAACCTGCCCTGGCTCCTTATATATCTCTATTACAGAAGCCTGGCCCTCTGAGCTGGGCAGCTGGTTTTGCCTGTCACAGACTCCCTCAGAAGGTGGTGGACCCTCCTTCCTTGGGGAGGTTTTAAGCAGAGGTTGGATGGTCATCTGTCCTGGATGCTTGAGCTGAGATTCCTGCATTTCAGGGGGTTGGACTAGATGACCCCTGGGGTCCCTTCCAACTCTGTGATTCCATGATTCTATGCATATTGAAGAATATGAGTAATATAATGCATAACTTGGCCCTGAATGAGCAAGGGATTGCAGCTCAAGACAATTCAGAAGCACAATGTTTTTTGTTTGTTATTACATTTCTATCCCACTTTCCTCCAAGGAGCTCTAGGGACACTTGTGGTTTTCACTCTTCCAACGTTATCCTCGCAACAGCATGGAGGGGATCCCCTGGTGAGCTTCCTGGCTGAGGGGCTTTGGCCTCCCAATTTCTAGTACAACACGTGATGACTCTCTTGTTAATTAGCCTCTGTTGCATTTTAATGTGTTGTTGAGGGTATAGTTAGCTCTTATTCTCAGATTTTTCTGAGGGTTGGATAGGCGTTTTGTAGAGTTCTCTGAAAGTGGCTGTGGTGGTGAGTTGAAAAACAAGGGACATCTATTAGATCCCAAAGAGGCTGTAATAAGTGACATGTCATCTCCATCATACGCTAACCATGGTTATGTCCGCACTTGGCCTGTTTGAGTCATATTACACACAGCAGTCTAAGGACAGGATGTTTGTTTAATTAGTCTTCTGTATTATTATAAAATGAGGAAAAATGAATAATTAATCATTCCCTTTCTGGTGTTTTGAAGTGCTGACCCCTGCTGATCCTTAGTTCATCGTAACAATTGCAGCAGAGAATTGCTTTGAAGTGTTTGAGAAAGGGGCTAATGAATGATTGCAAGTAGAATTTTTTAAAAAGGAAGACCGTTGCAGTACTTTTTACTGCTGAAGTGGGACACACATCCTATGAAGGACTTGCATTGTTAAAAATGCTTTTGCTGTATGGAAGTGTTTGATAGTAGCCTGTATTCTGCTGCCACCAAGTTTTATTGAAGATATTTGGAACATTCCGCTGAAGTGACTGCTGTTGGAGGGATATTGAGAGGCATCCGTACAAATAGGGAATAGAGAAAAATCAACATACCAACAACAACAATACCCTTCATCTGAGGATCACAGGGTGGTTTACAATATAAAAACACGAAAATACATAACATGTTGTTGTTTAGTCGTTTAGTCGTGTCCGACTCTTTGTGACCCCCTGGACCAGAGCACGCCAGGCACTCCTGTCTTCCACTACCTCCCGCAGTTTGGTCAAACTCATGCTGGTAGCTTCGAGAACACTGTCCTACCATCTCGCCCTCTGTCGTCCCCTTCTCCTTGTGCCCTCCATCTTTCCCAACATCAGGGTCTTTTCCAGGGAGTCTTCTCTTCTCATGAGGTGGCCAAAGTACTGGAGCCTCAGCTTCACGATCTGTCCTTCCAGTGAGCACTCAGGGCTGATTTCCTTCAGAATGGAGAGGAATGGAGAGGTTTGATCTTCTTAATACATAACATAGAAACAAACAAATTTAGAAGGCCATAGATCAGGGGTCAGCAACCTTTTTCAGCTGTGGCCCCCTGCTGAAAAAGTTTGCTGACCCCTGCTCAAAAATTTAAAATTTATATCAAGAACATCACATGGGGAATGGAACATCAGAGAAGTGTTCATGATGCAGATGCTTCTGGACCATACCCAAAAGCAACCCCATTTGGAGTGCATTGCAGTGATACAATACTGAAGTTACCAACGCATGACTTACAGTGGAGAAGTGATTCCTGCGCAGGAGCGGCTGCAGCTGACATACGAGCTGAAGCTGATGAAAGGCACTCCTGTGCTTCAAGGGACAACAGTGCACCTTGGAGCACCACCAAACTATGTACAGTGGTACCTCGGGTTACAGACGCTTCATTTTTTTTTATATATATATAAAATTTTTATTGGTTTTACAAAAATTTTTAAAGACAAACAAACACCTAAAAAGACATACAAACACGTATAATTTCATAACATTTTTTCATAAACCTCTTTTCCGGGACTCCCCCATACCCCCCCCTTCTGCATTCCAATGTCCATAATTTTTTAGCAACTTCTAAGTATTCCTTTCCAAGCTCTGTCATCTTAATCTTTTCTATAGTCTGTTCTTATGTCACTGTATCCCTTTTTTTCTGCAAACCTCAACATTCTAACATTCATCAAGTTTATAATAGTCCTTCAGGTATCTCTTAAATTTTCTCCATTCTTCTTCCGCCGTCTCTTTTCCTTGATCACGGATTCTGCCTGTCATCTCGGCCAATGTCATATAGTCCATCACTTTCATCTGCCATTCTTCCAGAGTAGGTAGATCTTGTGTCTTCCAATACTTTGCGATAAGTATTCTTGCTGCTGTTGTAGCATACATAAAGAAAGTTCTATCCCTCTTTGACACCAATTGGCCGACAATGCCCAAGAGAAAGGCCTCTGGTTTTTTAGGGAAAGTACATTTAAGTACCTTTTTCATTTCATTATAGATCATTTCCCAGAAAGCCTTAATCTTCGGGCATGTCCACCAAAGGTGATAGAAGGTACCTTCAGTCTCTTTACATTTCCAACACTTGTTATCGGGCAAGTGATAAATTTTTGCCAGCTTGACTGGGGTCATGTACCACCTGTAAATCATTTTCATAATGTTTTCCTTTAAGGCATTACATGCCGTGAATTTTATACCGGTGTTCCACAACCATTCCCAGTCAGCAAACATAATGTTGTGACCAATATCCTGTGCCCACTTAATCATAGCCGATTTAACTGTTTCATCCTGTGTATTCCATTTCAGCAGCAAGTTATACATTCTTGATAAATTCTTAGTATTGGGTTCTAACAGTTCAGTCTCTAGTTTTGATTTTTCCACCTGGAAGTCGGGTTACAGACGCTTCAGGTTGCAGACTCCGCTGACCCAGAAATAGTACCTCGGGTTAAGAACTTTGCTTCAGGTTGAGAACAGAAATCGCACAGCGGCAGCAGGAGGCCCCATTAGCTAGAGTGGTGCTTCAGGTTAAGAACAGTTTCAGGTTAAGAACGGACCTCCGGAACAAATTAAGTTCTTAACCCGAGGTACCACTGCACCTGCCCCTTCTGAGGGAGGGCGGTCCCATCCAGGACAGGCAACCAGCCTGCCTCCCAGAGCTGAGAACCACTCACCCACTTAGAGGCAGATTTGCAAACTTTGGGTTCAGCTAACCATAGTTGGCAAAAATGCTGATGCTTACAGTTGAGGTGGACAAAGGCCCACTGCTATCTATTTTACTTTTGCTAATTCTAATTCTTTAATTGCATCTTGAAGCACTTTGTTTCCATAGCCAAAATGTCTGGCGGGTCTTCTGCAGTCGCTGGAGCCTATGTGAGATAGACTGCATGCTTTCAGATGTTCATTTATTCCTGACCTTGAGAAAAGCACAAAATATCTGCATTTATACCACCACAGCTTGTTGTATAGGGGTTTTATCTGTATCTTTAATAGCTTTTTTGATCATGGATTGCTATTTTATGGCTTTTTTCCTATGCTGTCAACACCAGACTTTTAAGAGGTTTGATTGTTTTATAGCTTTGGTTCTAATAAATGAAGAACTTAATCACGGATTGTTTAAGTAGGCCATAATAGCTGCAACTTTATTGAGCTTATTGATTGATGTAGAACCTTTAGTTTCTGTGCTCCCTCAAGGAAACCTCTCATTAGCGGCTTCTTTTTGTTTCTTTTTTGCTCAAGACAGCTGACCACTGCATGTGGAAAGCCTGGTTGCACCAGACACACTTCCTCCGGTGCTGCTGAACTGGAAAAGGAAAGTGGGACTTTCCCCTTCCTGCTTGGTTCAGCTGCTGACAGGAACACCCATAGGCAATCTAAGGTGCATTTTTGAGCATTCCAATAATATACCAAAGACTTAGCTAAGTAATAGACATGGGAGGAGGGGAAAGAGCAATGAATGATGAGTCCAACAAAGGGGACGCCGTGGGGAAGGTTACAGCTTGTGAAGAGAGCTTAGCCATGAGTCTGCTTTGGACAACACGCCTAGCTCAGCACGGCGCGGCAGCAGAATGGACCAGGGAAGAGCAAAGCAGCTGAGAACTCGGTTTCTAGGACCCCACATTTGCACAGTCTCACTAAGTCAAGGTTTGGTTTTGCATGCTGGACAAGCCAAGGCAGTGAGGTGAGTAGGGATGCACAGGGATTTCCTACTGGAGCTGGCATGACACCTGGCAAGTGTGAGAGAGTCTCAGACGCATCCCAATTTCCGTAATTGGGATAATGTGAACACACAGGAGAATAAAAGAAGCTGAACCATTGTGAGAAAGCGTAGTTCTATTCCTAAGACCTGACCAAAGTTTGGGTGGTGCTGGGGAGGCAGTAACAGCTGGGTTCTCCCACAGTTGCGGCAAGGAACCCACCCATTTTTCTGGGAGTGGTCAAGAAATAATATTCCCCTGCCACCCTTTTAAGTTTAAGAAAATTAAGTGTGCCTGCAAATTTAGTCTGGAAAAATGCTCCAGGTATCAGAAGTTTGAAAAATACTGATCTAGACTTTGGTATGCTAATGTCTTCAGCCCCGTTGACCTTTTCCTTGGAAAGCGGGGAGCAAAAACGGCTCGGCAGGAGACATTAAGTAGCTTTTTTTGGTAGTGACTTTTGTAGCAGATTTCCCCCATCCCACTTTCTTCTTGAAAAACTCCAGCTTTTCAAATCTCTTTAATTTTATTGTCTTCTTTGTAGAACTGAAAGAGTGAGGCTTTGCCTGTATTTTATCCAGCACTTTTATAGTACCCTGACACTCCTAGCGTTCACCTTCTGAAATCTTCCCTAGCAGAGGGAGGGGGAGGAGCTGGAGCTGGATAAAGTGTTGAACTGCGTTTGGCAATTTGGCTGACACAGTTCATCATCTCAAACATGTTCATTGCAAATCCCGCTCTCCCCACTCTGGTAATTTAAATTACAACGCATAATTAACTTGAGGAATTCACTACCACAGAAACGAGGAGATGGCAAATAATTTAGATGGTTTTAAAAAAAGGATTAGACAAGTTCATGGACGAGAGGTCTATCAACAGCTATTAGCCATAATAGCTTATTGGAACTTCCATGCATGCTCGGTGGCCACAAAACTGATTTACTTTTGAGGAAAGAAACTGAAAGTTGGGTGAGAAGAGGAATGGAATGGAGCATCCTTGATGAAAGTATGGAACAGCAATGCTCCATATTGCAACACTTCATTGCAGATCCCACTTGTATACTTCTGAATACCAAATCTTGGGGGCATAACGCATAGTATGACCTTCATGCCCTACTTACAAACTTCTCTAGAGACATCTGACTTGAGACTCTTGGAAATAGAATATTTGACTAGCTGAACGTTTGTTTGATTCAGTTAGACAGGTCTTCTCTTCTTATGCAAATATAGTATGTTTTCTTTGTCATATGGTGTTGTATTGTGTGGTGTTGTCAAAGTTTACGAAAATGACCTATCTTTGTACATCCTTAAATCACAGTTCATATGTTGCACCTGCAGTTTTGTTACCATTGTCAAGCTACTCCTCTTTAGTTGACTTGCATATACAGGTGTTCTGATCACGTGAGAAACTTTGACTAACTGACTTAATCTCATGCAAACACCAGCCACTTTGATTGTGGGAGAGTGTATTCATGTAGAACCGCCACATAAAATCATAGAATTGTTGAGTTGGAAAGGACCCTGAGGGTCATCTAGTCCAGCCCCCTGCAATGCAGGAATCTCAACTCAAGCATCCGTGATAGATGAACATCCAACCTCTGCGTTTAACCCCCCCCCCCCCACGGAAAGAGAGCTCACCTCCTCTGTTTCACTCCTGAACGACTCCTACTCTCAGAAAGTTCTCTCTGATATTTAGTTGGAATTACATTTCTTGCAACTTGAAATCATTGATTCGTGTCCTACCCTCCATAGCAGGAGAAAACAAGCTTGTTTCCTGTTCCATGTAACAGCCTTTCAGATATCTGAAGAGGGCTATCATATCTCCTTTCAATGTTCCCTTTTCCAGGCTAAACATACCCAGCTCCTTCAACTGTTCCTCAAAGACTTAATTTCCAGACCCTTGATTATTGTGGTCACCCTCCTCTGCACACATTCCATCTTGTGAACATCCTTCTTAAATTGTGGTGCCCAGAATTGGACACAGTATTCCAACTGTGGTCTGGCTAAGGCAGAATGGAGTGGTACTTTTACTTCCCTTGATCTGGACACTAGACTTCTGTTGATAAAGCCTAGAATTGCATTAGCTTTTTTTGCTGCTGCATCACACTGTTGACCCATGCTAAGCTTGTGGTCTACTAAGACCCCGAGATCCTTTTCACATGTACTACTGGTAAGCCAGCTGTTCCCCATCTTATATTTGTGCAACTGATTCTTCCTGCCTGAGTGCAGAACCTTATATTTGTCCATACTGAAATTCATTTTGTTAGATTTGACCCAGTTCTCCAATCTGATTCATCTTGAATCCCGATTCAAGGCTTACCTGTGTAAATTGAACATAACATCTTATTGATCCAGCATGGGACTAACTATTTGGGTGGTGGTAGAGAGCTTTATAGTGACAACTATCCTACAATATACAGTTACAGACTGGGCCCCAAGTTAGTCTTCAGTTGAGCCTAGTGTGGAGCCAAGTTGGTGCTGAGTAGATATTTCAGGGTGGCAGAAAAGCTTCTTTTCACAAGATCTAAAGTATCCTTTGTTCGCCACATGACAGTCACTAACACTTGCTTACAAAAGAAGGTGAGATAGGCAGCCCTTGTATGTGCTTTCCATTTGGCATGGAAATGGTAACAACAGGAGTTTCTGCCTTTTCCAGATCTTCTGGGGTTGCCTGTGATATTTCAGTTAACTGTATTTCACACTATGGTTCCTGCTGTCTCCATTAACTTGGCACTTTCCAGCAGGCATATTCATCCTCCCAGCAAAACATTTGTACGATAAAGTACCCAACTATAAAAGTATTTTGCAGGGGGGGGGGTGATATTTAACTTTTTGGCAAGTACAACAGAGCCGGTCCATATAAATATTGTCTGTCAGGAGAAAGAACTTGGAAATGTTTCACATATTGGAAGTTATTTCCTGGAAGTTGTTTACAAAAATAAAAATCCATTTTAAAACAATTAAAATTTAAATCCAACATACTTTTCAGTTGGAAAAAGGCGGAGTTATCTGGTAAAATACCCCTTTGTTTGTTATCTTGACATGACTTGGCTTTAGAAGATGGAACGTTAGAGCACTTAAAAATGAGCTGACAGTTTTGCATTTCCCTTTATGAAGTGCAACTCTTCAAAGGTGTACAGAGAGAAAAAATGGAACTTTCTTAAGGTTGGACAGACTCTCACGCGCAAACTACACATTCCCCCTCTGCTTCTCCCAGGCAAATTGGAGTTGGGAGGGAGCAATTTATAGCCAAGAAGCCTTGGGAGGAAAGTGCTGATGTCTTCCCTTGCCCAGCTTCTCACCACCTGCCCTTCAGCCATAACACATTCCAAACCTGCATTTTCATTGCATGTACAGGGCTCCAGCCTGTAACCAAGAGAAAGGTCGTGTGGAGAGGGCACACTGCAAGAAGAAGCCAGCAAAGAGATGAAGGGTGGAGTGCTCACCGCCTTCTCAGAGTTTATCCTGCCCAGTTCCATTTAACACAGAAGAAACAGCAGCCAGTTTTCAAAGATAAAAGCCTGGGATAGAACTTGTAGCTCCACCTCTAAAGGCATCATTTTCCAGGATTCAGATGGGACAGGCTGGCATGTTTTTGGTGTAGGCATTCCAGCTTTGGGGCACAGGGATTTCATTAGATTTTCCACAGCCAGAAGTCAGAGACTCTGAGGACTAAACCTCATGCTGGGAATTCACCTAATAAGAAACTACTAGGTTAAAGGTAAAAGACCCTTGGATGGTTATGTCCAGTCAAAGCCAACTATGGAGTTTCGGCACTCATCTCGTTTTCAGGCCTAGGGAGCCGGCGTTTGTCCACAGACAGCTTTCTGGGTCATGTGGCCAGCAGGACTAAACCACTTCTGGCGCAACAGAATGCAGTGACGGAAACCAGAGTGCACGGAAACGCCGTTTACCTTCCTGCTGCAGCAGTACCTATTTATCTACTTGCACTGGCGTGCTTTTGAACTGCTAGGTTGGCAGGAGCTGGGACAGAGCAACGGGAGCTCACCCCGTCGCGGGGATTCAAACTGGCGACCTTCTAAACAGCAAGCCCCAAGAGGCTCAGTGGTTTAGACCACAGCGCCACCCGCTCTCTAATAAACTTGCCTTTACCTTAATAAACTACTATGGACTTTGGAACTGAGTCACAGAGTT
Source organism: Podarcis bocagei (assembly GCF_964188305.1). Classification (NCBI taxonomy): domain Eukaryota; kingdom Metazoa; phylum Chordata; class Lepidosauria; order Squamata; family Lacertidae; genus Podarcis; species Podarcis bocagei. The sequence continues at coordinate 3,039,310 of NC_138137.1, forward strand.
CTTTTCCATTCTGGGGTTCTAGATCTTGTTGCCTGTACCAAGCATCTCATCCGGTGAAGTGGATAGAAGGCCTTGTACTGGTGAAGCTTTAACATTGTTCTGCCTCATTGTTTTTATTAATCTTAGGCAAATTTCTCTTATCTAGATAGGCAACATATTTTATCTTTTTGAGTTATGACATTTCTAAACTGAAAGATCTGGCTTTGAGTGGGTCACCATTTTTCAGCCATCTAGTTTTTGAAATATAAGCCAATATGTCTGCCCCTTTTTCATAGCTTACTTAAAAGCAAATGGGCAAATATATAGAATGCCGTTTCTGCTTTATTCTTACTGTCTGTGCAGAAAAAAAGGTATAAAGATGTATTTTCCCTTTTATCTGCTCAACCTGACATCAAACCTAAGTATGTTCTCATTAGTGTTCAGCTGTCATGTACAGAAGATGAACTTATAAACTTCATTCTGTGCATACAGACAGTAATGATTTCAGCAGCATTCCTCATTCACAGGAGCTTGGCAACACATTTGCATCCCAGGCACATCACTAAAAGAGGAACAAGCATTTTAAAAGCACCAATGCAGAAAGTGGGTCTGTGTGTCCATTCAGATCACAGAATTTTTGTTTTCCTGTTACAGGCTCATATTTTTATTTTTATTTTACAAAAATGAGACTTGTGCCACTTTCCTTGATGTGAAAAGTTCCTTCCACTGATGTTTGTTTCTTTGTAATGAGAGAAAGCGGGCTCTGCAGAGTATTTTCATAATCTATCCTCATTTATAAATATGCAAGCAGAGCAATTCAGGCTTTGGGCTGCTTGTCCATCATCGTATCATCCGAGGGGAGCACCATGAACCTCCTTAGCAGCATGATGCCAGCAAGGTAGAATCTCATTTACCCAAACTCCAACTCTCTCTCCCTGTCCCCCAAGCTGTGACATGTGGGAGCTTTGGTAGGTGTCCCCCTTTTCCATTGTTAACTATGTTAGGATAATCCAAGGAAATTGGAATTCTGAAGGCTGGTTGGGATTACTTGTGTGTCACAAATACCACTACCTTATGCAAGGAAGTAAGCAGCATTCAGCAGTAGATCTGTGACCCCTTAGGTCAGCATGAAGATCCCAGTTCAGCTGCTTCCATTTATTTCAGGACAAGCAACTAACCATAGCATCCCATCTTTCTCACTTCTGTCTGCCTTTCTCACTCATGAATCTTGTTCACCTACAACTTTTGCAAGTTGTGAACCCTCAATACAGTGGTGCCCCGCAAGACGAATGCCTCGCAAGACGGAAAACCCGCTAGACGAAAGGGTTTTCCGTTTTTGAGCTGCTTCGCAAGACGATTTTCCCTATGGGCTTGCTTTGCAAGACGAAAACGTCTTGTGAGTGTTCCGATTTTTTTTCGCCCCCCCCCTTTTTCTAAGCCGCTAAGCTGCTAATAGCCTTTTAGTCGCTAATCCGCTAAGCCTTTAATAGCCGCTAAGCCTTTAATAGCCGCTAAACCGCTAATAGCGCTAATCCACTAAGCCGCTAATAGGGTTGCTTCGCAAGACGAAAAAACCACTAGACGAAGAGACTTGCGGAACGGATTAATTTCGTCTTGCGAGGCACCACTTTATTTGCATGTGAACTTTCCCCCTTCCTGTTTTGTTTCCCACAGTTATGCTGGACTCCTACAGCACAAGCCTCAGTACTCCATATAGGGCAAAAATTCTACCTATCTTTATCTCTATGTTATGATGAACTGTATTAAACTCATGTCAAGGCAACGTGGCCTATGTTTTTGCCTTATGTTGAACTAAACACCTTCACCATTCTGTAATGTTGCATATTTAATACTCAGTGTTGATTATGTAATATATTTAATATTTAATATATTTAATATTTCTCCCTGTATAATAAATATGTAAGAATGACATGACACAACTCCCACTGGTGGATTTGTAGTGTCTCATCACAATCCTGAATTTGCATGATAGGGAAGCAAAAGTCAAGGCATGTTGCACCAACGGCAGTGACTATAGCATGAGAGCTAGAAGGGAGAGCTACTGAGAGGGAAGAAGTGGTAACTTAAAACAGCAGAAGTTTGAGTAAAGCATGGTTGGAGTGAAACCAAGAAGAAAAGGCCAGTTTAAAACCACAATAGAAGTTTGAGTCAACAGGGACAGTAACTTTAGTGTTAATCAGTTGCCTCCAGTAAAGATTCCCAGAGTCAATTCCCAACTCTGAGAACCCATGTGAAAGGTATGAGTTCGTATGTATGTGAACATATAAGCAGATTTGGTGACAGAAGGTGCCGTGCTTGCCCCCCACCCACAGACCAGCATAGTGAGCCTTCTGGAATTTGTCCATGGAAGCAACTTCCCAGTCAAAATTATTTGATTTCACTGTTTTTATTTGTTTAAGGTATTGACCAAAGTCCCAAAAGTGCATTAAAGAATGATGTTTAAATCTTTCATCAAAGCGTCTTATGAATTTGTATGAAGTTGGTGTTTAAAGGAACCCCCATTTGTGGATTGGTAGATAAAATAATTCATTTCAAGAAGATATAAGCATCTTCATAAATCTAATATGCAAAATGCTCATATACATTTTCATGCAGTATACAAGTGTTGGAATCTGTTTTGATTCATAAACTTAAAGCTGATGCAGAGCTACCATCATGCTAAGATATGAGTGTCTCTAAAGAGAACTGTAGATTTCTTACTGATATGGGTCACTGAGCACTATGTAAGTTTATGCTTATGCTTCAACAAAGTTTGTGGATATTTGGGGGGCGTTTAGAGGCCACCTGCTTGTTGCACTGGTGTGTGAACCTGTACAGCTGTCTATTCTTCATGTTGCCTCCTTATTGAAGCACAGTTTGTTAAGCCAGAAATCAGGAATGGCCGCTTACCCGATACAGAGGTGAGCAGCAGTTGCGACCTAGTGCGGCGCTTCCCCCTCCTTCAGAAGCCACGCCATATGCCTGCCTGGTTCCCACCAATCTGTGGCAGCCTTGGGGGGCGGGACAGTTGGAGCCGACTTGCACTTGAGGAGGCTTCACTCTGATCTGCTCCAAGAGAACAAAAGGGAGCCAGTGCTGCTCTTGGACCCAGAGCATCACCCACCCAGCCCACCCTCTCATCTTGTTTTCTTGCGGACTAACCTTTTCTTTCCAGGCACGCGGACATTGCTATGGCCATACAATGCTTGCTGTCTTCAGGGCTGGGAAGGGATTTCCCCTGCTCTGCGGGTTTAGCCTTCCCCATAGCAATTGTCACAACTTTGGTGGTTTAGGCTTTGGGAGGAATCCTTTAGTCTAACATCTGAAGAAGGGGTGAAGTGGTGACTCACCTGCTTCCTGCAGCAGTGACAACAGGGTCATGAGGGGAGTCTCTGTCCTCAAGCACACAGTGGGGGGGGGGGCATAGAGCTCCCCGCACCGATGCGGGGAGGGACCAGCTGTGTTTTGCATTGGTCCCATCTTCCCTAACTGACCCTGTCATGCCTCAGGCCCTCAGCAGGGGGCGGAGAGGGATACGCGCCCAGTGACTGTTCCAAGGCTTACCTGCTTCTGAATTCATTAAAGTTGTGGCCAGTTTAACCCCAAATATATGTTGTTGTGCCTTGTAGTTCTATAAATCATTTAATGTGTCAGCACGAATAGAAGTTATTAATATTGCAGTTGTTGTATAAGGGATTATTATTATGACAGGAATGTAACTGAGACTAATAAAATTTTGGAATGCAGAAATAAAGAAAATATTTCCTGCCTGATTACTCAGAGATCTTGGATAATCAAGCATGTAGCTTATATGCAAGCCTGGCTTTCCGTGCAACTCTTTCATAGATGACACCAGAATTGCCTTCTGACCCAGCCTCCCCTCAAGACATGGATTGTTTGTGAATGAAATGCTTCCCAGAGCACACACTTCCATGTTTCAGTCTGTTAACCAGAAGATACTTTGAATGAGTTAAATGACCTCTTTGCTTATAGTCTATCTTAATATGGTTCAGCTCCCCTGCTGGGATAGCTCAGTAGACCGTGAGACTCATAATCTCTTGTGGGTTTGTGCCCTACATTGAGCAAAAAGATTCACACATTGCAGGGGGTTGGACTAGATGATCTCTGGGGTCCCTTCCAACTGTACAATTCTATGATACAATGTTATTCAAAACAATCATACTCTGTAAACATACCAGGTTGGTGGACTCGCAACATCCAATACACCAAAGTATGTAAGCAAGCAAACAAAGGATGAAAAAACAAGCAATCCAGTTGATTTTCTACAGGGGAGATCCACGCACACAGACACATTTTTCAGAATACATTTTTCAAAGGAGCAGCATTCTAAGAGTGCTTTTTCTATCTCTGGGGTTTCCTCTGCCAGAATCCTGTAAAATCCATGTAGTGAATAGAATTTATTTGAAGCCTAGTAGCAAAGGGCATTTGCTGAGTATTTTTTTAAAGACCATTGTGAGTTTCTGATTTTGTTTTGTGCCTTTGTAAAGTAGGACAAATGATTCTTTCTATCAAAATTGTCAATAACTAGACTGGGACTGTTAGAAAGCAGTTGTGGTAAGGAGCCCCCAAAGTCCCTGGACACCTCAAAAGCCCTTTTAGAGAGGCATCACCACAAATTCTGCTCAAGACTTTTGTAAGTCTTTTTTAAAAAATTTAAAAGTAAGACCTTTCTAACTAAAATGAAGGCAGAGGAAGGTAGATCAGGTTTGGTACAGCCAAATTTCTATCAATAAAGGACTCTTTTGACAAAAGAGAGTAAACAATAGGCCACTTTAACACAGCACATTTTCACTGTAGGCCTAAATTAAGTGTATATCTAAAAATGTTAGCTGTCAATGAAATAAAGATGAGTTGCCCCTTGTATGGGACAGCTGCATATTCCTGCATATTCCCTTCCCACTCTGCAACTCTATTAGTATATGCCTGACACAGAAGTCAGCCTGTCTCTCAACTGAACCACTTCAGGCTGCGAGGGCACAGAACACATTCTTATACATAGAAAGCCAGTAGTTCAGTGTTCCTTTTCTTTCAGGTTGGAACCCTTCTCTCTGGTATCTATGTTTCTAAGTGCAAGGATTTTAAATATTTTTAAATTTTATTTGCTCTTTTGGAGACTTAGGCTGAGCAACAAGGGTTGGGCTTGCACACTCTCATTCTTCATGGTGCTGTGGGCAAAATTGTGCGCCTTCATCTGCAGTGGGTAATGCAAGTAAAGGATGCACTAGAAATCTCATGTTCAAAAAGACAGCCTCTTGTGCAACCCGCATTATAACAGCTTCTGCACATCTTTATTGAAGAAAATCAATATGTAGGAGCTTATGCCACTGCTTGTCGACTATGTCTGAGGTGCTAAAACCTTTTATTTTGACCATACCTATACGAGACTGCTCTTCTAGTAATCCATTTTTTATTGCTATAATTTCCTATCAGAATACTTAATTTGTTGTCGGATTGGCTGATGAAATACTTAACAATGTTGCATGTCTCTTTACATGGCCTTGAGGAAGATATAGTATATGAAAACAAAATACAAAAGCTAGTTCTCCTTTTCAGAAGATGAGTGAAAAGCAGCTATATTCACCAAAAAATGAAGAAGCACCATCTAAGAGAGTTAAAAGAGCTTAATTTTGACTGGATTGCGTTTAGGATTTTTTGGTTGTAAGAAACCCAGGCTTGTGCTAGGAAATGACTTCTCTTTCCTTATACTTCCTAAGAAGGCAATGTATTTGGCAAAGGAGTATGGGAGAAGGGCAGTTTCTCTTGAAAATAAAAGGCCATTTCAGATATCCTTGGCTAAGAAGAGGATCTGGAAAATGGTTATGTGAATTGTTGAGAGGGTGAATGAAAGAAAAGGCTTGTAAATTGTAATTCAATAAAAATTCAGAAAGCTTCACTTGCAAAGTCGCTTTAATGCTGGCACTCTTATTAACAATACTTAATTACTCTCTTTGACATTTACACACTGATTTTTTGTTCTGCTTCCTTGATTTTATTAGTGCTTATTTGCCATAATTAAAACCCTTTGCAGAGGATTATAAGGGAAGTGAATGCAAAAGATAATATAAATGCACCTAATAATGTAGGCTTTCAACTTCTATTTTCCAGTACACAGGATTGCTTTGTTATTGTGTCATGTAGATGGCGTTAGTATACTACACTGAAGATACTGCTCATTTGTGGGACCACGTTTAATGAATGTGCTTTCACAAAAATTGCAATTCAGATCAGAGAGTATGAGCAGGAACACCTGGGTGAATAATGCTTGACCTAGTTCTGCAAGCGAGAATCAATGGGGTGGGAGGTTGTGTGTGTGTGTGTGTTTGTGTGTGTGTGTGTGTTATTTAATGGGGATATGAAGTCTGGAGTATTGAATCTCATATTCGATAATGCTTTATGTCAGATGAAATATATGTAAAAACTTTGACATAGTGGGAAGATCTGAGCTCCACCCCTTTCTGTGTGTGTTTGTGTTCTTTTCTTATTACTTCATCACTTAACATGGTTGGCTATTTTGTCTTTAAGACAGCAGAACTCTTTTTTAATTTCTATATTGATAAAATTCAGCATTATAGCTAAGCAATACTTAAGGGGCGGAAGTTCCTTTTCTTTTTATCAGACTGTGCCTGATGTGTAAGAGATCTGTGATCTATGGGAACGTATTTCAACAGCCCTATAGATTTAATGTAAAATATATTTGAGGTGCTGTAGAGTAGAGTGGCTCTATTCAAGTTCTCAAGTTTTCATTCTCCTCAAAACTGATGCATTTTTTAAAATTCATGATTCCAAAGGCACATAATGCAGCCACATTCTGAAGCAAAGTAGGTTTAGGACTGGGAAGTCAATGCAGGCCACATTGTGTTCCATCAGGAAAGGTGGGATTAGTATATGAAAATAGGTAAAATAAAAGCAAGCCACCCAGTTCTGTTGTGGTTCTGCCTGCTGTGGATCCAGTTCTCTGGAACACCAGACCAAAAATGGGTAGCACACTTCTTGAGCACTTGAGTGTCAGGGCTTCTAACTTCTTTTCCTGGCCAAACCTCCCAAGCACTGCAATCTAGGGGTGGACATGGCCAAAATGGGTGCGCTAAGTCTGGCACACATATCCCCACAGCACATGCATACTCCACACACATACAGCACATACACATCACAGGTGCAAACCACACCCCACACGTTCCTGTTACCTGCTTCCGATTCATACCATTGAAGGTGGCAGCGTGCCATGAGCTGGCAGGACACTGAGGAAGGAGAAGAGAGAGGATCCCAGTGAGGAGGGTAGCCGCAACTGGGACATACTGGGACAAGCTGGAGATGGGGAAGGGCGGTGGGGGACTTAGGAGGTACTCATGGGACATCAGGGGATGTGGCAGGGGCAGCTGACAGTTCAGGGGAGCCAGGGGAGGGGGGCATCACCAGAACCAGCGATGCCAATATTGGACCTCCGAGAAGTAGAAGCATGCATATGTACTCAGTACTTGGTTTGGGCCCCTTTTGCATCAATTACTGCCTCAGTGCAGCATGGCATGAATGCTATCAGCCTGTGGCACTGCTGAGGTGTTATGGAAGACCAGGATGCTTCAATAGCAGCCTTCAGCTCTTCTGCGTTGCTTGGTCTCATGTCTCTCATCTGTCTCTTGGCAATGCCCCATAGATTCTCTGTGGGGTTCAGGTCAGGCGAGTTTTCTGGCCAATCAAGCACAGTAATCCCATGGGCATTGAACCAGGTTTTGGTACTTTTGGCAGTGTGGGCAGGTGCTAAAGTCCTGCTGGAAAATGAAGTCAGCATCCCCATAAAGCTCATCTGTGGAAGGAAGCATGAAGTGCTCCAAAATCTCCTGGTAGACGGCTGTGTTGACCCTGGACTAAATGAAGCACAGTGGACCAACACCAGCTGATGACATGGCTCCCCAAATTAACACAGACTGTGGAAACTTCACACTGGACTTCAAGCATCTGGCATTGTGTGCCTCCCCATTCTTCCTCTGGACTCTGGGTCCTTGGTTTCCAAATGAGATGCAAAAGCTGCTCTCATCAGAAAAGAGCTTTGGGGAGCCATGTCATCAGCTGGTGTTGGTCCACTGTGCTTCATTGAGTCCAGGGTCAACACAGCCGTCTACCAGGATATTTTGCACATTAATCACTTAATAAGGCGTGTTCCGTAGTGCTTTAGCAAACCACTCTGAGACACTGACAGTTCCTGATTAATTATATTTTATTAGTGAGAAAGCTACATCAGTCGCTAGGTTGCAGCAGGTGTTCCAGCTCACAGAACCCCTGATGGATTGTGGGTAGGGGCTGCCTTGGGTCTAACTGGGAACAAAAGCTGGCATATTGCAAAGGGCAGCAGGGCCTTGCAGGGGACCAGCGGAGGCTGGCAGGGTTGTGGCAAACACAGGCTGTGTCCCATTTACCGTTTATTCCAGCTCCAGTGTGCTCCCACTCCTGGTGTTTGAAGTTGAGTACAGATGGTGTTAGCCACAGTCTATATGTATCTCATAGTTTCTTGAGAAATGCTCCTGTTTCCCTCAAAATGAGCTTCTGTCCAGTTTGAAAAGTTGCTCCGTTGTTAAGCCGATGTGCGTGCATCTGAGGCAGCTGTTGAGCATGTGAAGATAACAGCTTCATGGAACAGGATTTGGGGGGGGGGCATTGCAGGCATGGAAGAACAAATCTTGCAATGCACATTGGGTGAAGACATCCACTCTCTGGTTTGTACATTAATGTAAAAATGCAGCTTGAAACATACTGTGGTGGGGGCATTTTAAACCAGTAGCTCAGTCAGTAGAGCAGGAGACCTTTAATCTCAGGGTTTGAGCTCCATGTTGGCGCTATGGGGGGTTTGATCCTCATGTTCCTTTCCACGTCTACAATTTTATGATTCTATTAATCTGTACATAGTCTCAATGATTGTGGCATCCCACTGGTATCTTGTATTTTTGCTTCAAATGAATTTTACATTTCTGTGAACCTTTTAAGCCTGGGAGGCTTAAAATGTTTTAATAATAAAACTGAATAAAATAAGTGCAAGTAGTGTAGCTATATAGTGTTCTGTTAATTAGAAGCAATTAAACCAAATAAAATCCCAGTCTTGCATGGGTTTTGCATTTTTATCTAAGTATGTGAAAGCATTTTATGCACTTTATCTATAATGCTTGGAAACTCTTTCATTCCGGTGGCATAAGACAATTTGAGCTGCCTGCGACCTCACAGAGCCTTAGAAGTAAGATAACAAAATACGTAGCCACTGTAATAATAACTGTGAACCAAAGAAAGAAAAACAGGAAAATCAGTAGCTCATGTATACAAACCCATTCTTCTGTATCAGTGAAACATTAGTAATTCAACAGGCCCAACATTGTCCACCTGCAGCTGTGAAGGCTTCGCTTTGTAGACTAAAAAGGAAGGACAATGGAGACCAACTACGGTCTGGCCAGACTGCCATTTGTGGTGCCTTCACGCAGCACATGCACTGAGAGGAGCTGGTGAAGTAGATTTTGTTGGGCTTTTTCGTGCTCTGTTATTTAGGAGTGGTGAAACTGACATTTGCTCAGAGCTTTTCATCTCTCAAATTTATGTTACTGTTATATTTATTACGGTTATCAATGTGTACAAATGTTTAGTTTTGTACCATTGTATTGGATATTGTGTAATTGAATGGCTGCTTTCTTTCTTTATTGTTTTAACCAAAGGCAAATCTTCTTTCCCTGCCTCCTCTCTTGTCCTAACAATAAATGTCATTAATCCTTTATTTATTATATCTTTTGGAACTGCATGTTCAGAAAGCATATCCACTTGTTGATACACATCCATCTTGAAATTCATGTACTGTATACAATATCTTTATGGGCTTTGTACCATTCTATAAATACTTTCTGCATAGATTCCCATCATATCTTCCTTTATCTCCATCTTTGTTATAGTCCTTCTTAATGGCTATAGCTGATTGATGTCAAAGTTCGCCGTCTTTTCATTATCTTTATGCAGATATTCTGTAAATGCTTTTCTACAATATTTTCTCTTCCCTTGCTGTGTTTCTCCCTTCCTGGTTAGAAGTAGACTGTCTTCAGAAAGTGTTTTAATGTGAATTTTGTACAGTATTTTCAGAAAAAGGAAATCCAAGACGCACTGGGGCAATGTTGTGTTTATGGAGGATTTTTTGGTGGGGCCATTTTAAATAGTCTTGTTATGCCCCCCCCCCCACACACAAATCAATAGTTCACCTGCCTCCATATACCAGTTTTGGTATGTAGAGGGGGGAGGGGGACCTGGCATCTCCCAGTATTTTTGGAGATGATGTAAGTAGGAAGGGGCCAAATCTACCCGCTCTTGCACTTTGATCCAGAGACATCTGTCTCTAGATTTGCAGCTGCTTTCTTCCTGTAGTTTTTTGCTCTTCAGCAGGTTTCTGGAGCACCACCTCGGTTTCCTGTGCATCAATGAAGCTGTTACCCCCAGTGCCAGGTCTCTTTTGTCATTCGTATTGTTTTGTTCCTCCCCTCAAGATCTAGTTTGAAGTTCTCTTGATTCTCAAGACTCTTGGCAAACACATTCTTGCCAACTGCTGTGAGGTGCAGCCCATCTCTCGTCAGAAGTCCTGCCTCAAGGAAGCAGAGGCCATATCCAGGAAGCCAAATCCTTCCTGACGACGACACCTGCGCAGCCAGTGGTTTATCTCTCTCTTCTTGGGCCATGTTCTTCAACAGGAAGGAGGGTTGAAAAGACTACCTGTGTCCCAAGTCTCTTCAGCTCCCTGTCCAGTGTCTCATAGTCCCTTGCTGTGTGTGGCAGTATTATTTGTACCCTCATGAATCAGAAAGAAGGGGTGGTCAGTGGGCTTTATAAGACTTGGCAACTTCTCCGTCGCTTCGTGAATCTTTGCACCCAGAAGACTTCATACCTCCCAGGACATCCTGTTTCCTCTGCACACTACAGCCTCTGTTCCCCTCAGTAGGGAGTCCCCTACCACCCCCCCTCATCTCCTCCCCCTCTGGGGAGTAGCAGGAATCATTCAATGGGCTGTGCCTTCCAAGGATGCTTTGAGTGTTCTGATGTCTGCTTCTGTTTTTCTGAAGTCTTCCCCTCTTGTTTATTGGAGCTTATTTTGATATTGTTGGGATAAGTTACAAAGGCCTGAAACTTAAGGTTTGAGTACTTCCTCCTCCTTCCTACCAGCTTGTCATCTCTAGGCTGCAATTCTCTTTCTCTAATGTCATCTCTACTGAAGGTAGCAAGTATGTTATTATATCAGTTTGTTATTTCTTTTCAGGGTGAATCATGTTGATAGGTGTGTGAGTGATCAGGGGCAGAGGCAAAATTACTGCAGGCTGGTTTCTTTATAAAATGTGGTAATAACTTTCAGTCCTTCTATTTTAGATAAAGTAATAGCACACACACATACACAAACAGCATGTATGTTTACCTTTCTAAAAATTTCCTGCCCAAAGTTTGTGTGTATTTCCTTAGGCTTGGTGTTTCTGCTTTTGGAATAATTCAGAGATGTATAATGGTTACTAGAAATCAGTCGCTCCTTGCTTTGAGTGTGTTGTTTTTTGTTGAAATGACTAGAAAATATTTTTTACAATGCACTTAGTATTTCAAAATATAACCAATTATTACATAAACTAATAACAGAAGCTCTCTTTTATGTTTCTTTTTGTGCTAAGAGCTGCATATATTATATATGATGTTGTTAGGAGAAAGAGAGCTTAGGTTTTTCAATGGGGGAAAATATTTTTACTGTTCATGAGTTTCAGAATTTCTGTGTTCATTGTAAGCTAAGGCATTTCCACACGTTCAATGTGATGGTGATGTCGATTGGTACTTGCCTCCCTTTCTCCCTAATTTTTACCAATTTGTATAAAACATTATTAACTGATGATCTTAGAAAGCTAAGTCATCACAGTTGATTTTAAAAACAGGTTACATTTTTGTTCTTACTGGATTATTTTTGTTTATTTTAACTTCATTGGGGAGTATTCTTTATTTGCATAGTAATATAATCTTTTTGAATATCTTTCTATTATACATTAGCAGGAATATAGGTAAACTAACATAAGATTCTCCATTCAGCAAAACTGTAATCTTTTTCAAATTGCACAGTTTTCGCTAAAGCGATGCAGTAGTGGCAATCAATATTGTTTCCTTGCTTCCAGTGTAAATTTACACAAAATACAAGGCAGGTTTCATCTTACATTTAAGCAAGTTGCTAATCTTAAATATATATTAAAACTTAATCGTGTTTTTCTTCTGAAGAGCTCTGCAGAGTTTATTTGCAAGCAATTTTATTTTGGACACAGTAATATATGAAGCAATAAGCACTTATGAGCGTGAATTGAGGTCTAGGTGGAAGTATAGAGATAGAAAAAATAATGCTAATGTCCTTGAGAGGACCAATCTTCCTGTATAACAATGAGTTACAGTAAGCCTGCAACGTACGTGCACATTCAGCTTTATGCACGTGGCAAAAAAGGGGTGGTGGAAAGGGAACAGGGTTCTGGGGAAATGACTTTGGCAAACCCACCTGCCACTGAAACTAATGTGTTTTGATTATACAGTATTTTAGCTTTGGACCCAGTCCCTGGAACGTAACCTCCACATAAGTTTCAGGCTTACTGTTTTGGTCATTGGTTGACTGGATCAGCTAAAGTTAGCAGGATGGACACTTGACTGTATGTGGAGGATCCACAAAAATGGAAGGCTAGTCAATCTATAATTATTGATGATCTCCCAGAAACTAAGGAGCTGATCAGTATTCGGGGGGGGGGGGGGGTTGGGCTGAAGGTCTGTTATTTAGATCTGGTTTCACTACCACCTTCTAGCATGGTAGCAGCTGAAGGAACTACACCAACATAGTCATGTGAGGGGCAGCTGTGGGTGACTTGAGCCTTGGTGCAACCTTGCAAACAACCAAGTCCAGCGCACACCAGTGCTTGTGCAGACTGGCATCTCTCACATGACCACCTTCATGTTAACAGTATTCCCTCAGCACACCCAGCAGTGACTATCAATATTGTTTCCTTGCTCTACTGGTGGTCATGAAATTTGCCTCTCAGTGATGACTTCTAGTTTCCTTAAATGACAAAGTGTTGATGAAGAGCTAATCTTTTTGACTTGCCCATGAATAATGAGGGGATCTTTGTATATCGCATCTGGAAATATGATCATGTAGACTACAGTGGTACCTCGGGTTACATACGCTTCAGGTTACAGACTCCGCTAACCCAGAAATAGTACCTCGGGTTAAGAACTTTGATTCAGGATGAGAACAGAAATTGTGCTCTGGCGGTGCGGCAGCAGCGGGGGGCCCCATTAGCTAAAGTGGTGCTTCAGGTTAAGAACAGTTTCAGGTTAAGAATGGACCTCCGGAACGAATTAAGTACTTAACCCGAGGTACCACTGTATATTTGTAGAAATGGGTAGAATTCAGAAATTTCGGTAAATAAAAGTGGGCAAGCCTGCAGAAGTGAAAAAAACCTCCTGAGATTTGTTGTTTGTATGGGTCAGGCTTACAACCCTAAATAAAAAACCTCAGAAAGAATATTGAATAGCTATGGTTATATGGAACAATTATTTAGAAATTGTGAAAGAGTATCCCTATGGCTAAAAGCCCGATAGACTCTGGAGTCTGCCACTGGTGATGCCTTGAACATAGCTTCTGACTGAGACATGATATTCAGTAGTCTGTGATTCAATTCAGGAGGCAGAGAAAGCTCATCTCACAATCCTCATGCAGGAAAGACTGTTCCACCCTAAAAAAGCTCAGGAATGCAATTTCCAGCTAAAGAAGGGCACTGCAGTGCACCTTTTGCAGCTTCCTCCACTGTCAAATGGGAATGGGGATGGCTTGGGGGGGGGGAGCTGGCAGAGGCGAGGGGGTCAGGTAAATCCTGTTTCCAGCCTGAGCAAAGCCAGAAAACATCTGGGCCATCCTAGAAAGGGACGAGATATTTCAAATGGCAGAAATTCCCATTCTTGAACTTCCATTCAGTGAAATGAATGCACTAAGCAAAATTATTCAGAAACCTATTTTGAAGTCTGCTGTGCACTGGAAAGCTTCTTGGGGGGCCAGCCCCCTTTCTCCACCCCTGGTAAGTGTTCACTGTTCAGCTTTCATTCAAAAAGGTAGCTCTACTGTAGCCTTTTCACTCTGCCATTTAAAGCAGGGATAACTAGCTTAAGCCCTTTTTAAAAAGTCATTAATTTTTTAATGTATTTATATCCTGTATCTTTTGCCCAAAAGGATCCCTATGCATTTTACATAAAATGCAAAGATCAGTAAAAACAAGAAGAGGTGCTCTGCAAGTGCAGCAGCAGTGAAACAACATAAACAATAGTAAAAACCAGGATAATGAAAATACCTAAAATGTCCAGGCAAATAAAATAATGATGATTTTTTAGCATGCTAGAAGATGAGGACATAACAGCCATGCAGAGTCAGGCCAAAGGCATATATAGTCCAGAATCCTGTTCTCAGCATACCTGACTCTTCCCCAGGTGAGCATCCCTGCAGAGTTTCTGGTCACTGTTCACCTCACCTCACCTCTGAAGGTGGCAAGGACCTGAAGGTTGCACACTCAGATAGTGCAATCCTATGCATTTTCCCTCAGAGGTAAATCCCACTCCAATTCCATGGGCCTTATTCTTGTGTAACTGTACAGCATTACAGTGTATATAGATCTTAGTATGTGGGAAGGTTCATATTAGGCTTTGGGGATTTATTTTCTCAGTGCTTTTTCATCTCTCTTCCCCCCACCCGCCCCTGGACCCCTCATAACAAAATTTCTGGCCACAGGACCAATATCTGATGCATTTGTCAGTAAGGATAGTTTGTACCAGGGATAGATGGCGAAGCTGTGGCCATACAGCTCTTACCATCCTTTCCCACTGGCTCTGCTAGCTGGGGCTGATAGGAGTCCAACACTGTATTTCCCACCCCTGATTTACTGAGATAGACCGATTATTTTATCCGTTCCTGTGCGGGTTAAAGGAAGAAGGAGTGGGGAATCTCTGGTCCTTAAAGCATTGTTGGAGTCCAATGGCCATGCTAGCTGGGGTTGATGGAAATTGTAGTCCAGCAACCTCTGGAGACGGGAGGTTGCCCATCCCTGCTGTAGACCGTCCTAGCTGGGACACTGTCAAAACCACCCCTAGTCCTGCTGGTCACCCCAGAGACCAAGATGGTGGCCTTGCCTTCCAGATAGGCTGGCTTCTTTCATTCTGTGCAATCGGTGGCCGTGCTGTCTGTCTGTCTGCTTTTGGAGTTAAATATGGTTCTTTCTTATTCCATGAACCTGTGCGCCTCATGCTGTGTTTTTTCTAATTCCCTAATTCTAATTACTTCTTCTAATATTACTTAAAATTCAGAGGTCTTTGAGGAAGGTTTACAAATGGACTCCAAAGGAAATGTAGAGTTCAGTTTTGTGTGATTGTGAATGCTTTCTATTAAACTTTCCTAGTAGCTTTGTCCTTCATTCTCTGATTAATTTTTTCATTAGTTAATGCTGACTCTGCTACATCTGCACTATGTTCACTGTTGCTGTTTATGGGAAGCAGAGTTACAGCTGCCATAAATATAGAGTTTGCAGGAGGAGGAAGTGGTTGTGGAATAAACAATTTATTTTCATGTGTTTGGGATTACCACATAACTCACAAGTGTCAGAGGAGAGTGGAGTTTAATGGTCATCCTTAGCACATTAAAAGCAGATAGAATTGTGTACTGAGACTCTCTTTGTGTGGTTATTATGCTAATGCCACCTTTAATTTAGAATTATGATGAAGTATCATCTCTTTATTACTCTGACTTAAATAATCAGATAGGAGTTTTACAAAAAACATTTGCATGAAATAATATAAGGATAATTATTAGCTGAGGTGAAATCAGGCATGAATTGAATGCTCAACATCTGCTTTTTATTGCCTTAACGGGAATAGGATTGTTTACAGTGAGATAGTGATCTTATATGCTAGTTAGGAGTTTGCTCTAATCTTGAGGATGGTTTGCGTTCAATATTGATGGCCTGGTTCTCACAAAGTGCAGATGAGACCTTTTTTTCAACTCTTGTCATTTCACACTGCAGGAAGAAGCACCTGTGATTAAATTCCTTCCTCCCGTCCATCCGAAAAGCCTCCCTGCATACTTAAAATTAGAGTCGGCTAGGCTGGCATCTAGCTTTTTATGTGTGTAGATTATTGATTAATTGGACATGGAATAAAAGGCAAATTACGTCCTTCTTTCTTTTCTACCTTCTCCCTCTTTGTGGCAGGTTTAAAGACACAATTGAAAGAAACAAAAGTATTCATTTCTAAAACAGTAATACATATTGCTTGATGTCAAGATTATTAATATAAAATATTTTTGCATAATCAACTCCCATCACAATAGTATGTTTTAAAAACAATCAAACATGAACATGCTAAGTTCATTTTTTATTAAAGATATACTGCAACAGTGATCAAGGTATATAATCTAAGATAGCAACTAAATTGGAAAAATATGATAAATACAAAAGTAATAAAAGAAATTTGAAACAAATTGCAGAGGAAGAAAATAGTTCTGATCTCCACGCAGTTTAGTTTAGATCTTTGTTTAGCAAAGTATGATTGAACTTGCTCCTTTTGGATGGCAAACTGCAACAGAGTTGAAATAAGAAAAAAATAAATCCTTCTAGTTCAGCTTTTCTGGTCCAGCATCCATAAAGTGTTTTCCATTTTTTGCATGCATAGCAAGGATGTTCTATGTATAATGATTTTGGTAACATATTGTTACAACATAATATCAGTAAAATTTATTTACAAAGAAGAATAAAATAAAGAAAGAAATATAGGGACAAGGTAAGTAGATGCCGTGAAACAAATCTCTTAAGTCTAACTTGTGATTCCCCTCATCAGACTCTAGCCTTCTTCTCCTGAGCTGCTCTACAAATTCGTCACCGTACCATAAGAAAAACGAGTAACCAAGAAGCAAGTGCTGCCATGTTTAAGAAGCAGGAGAGCAACTAGCACTCAGCTAAAATACAACTCTATGGCTATGTTTCAATGCCCTTTCCCACCATTTGGCATGCATTGCCAAATAAGAGGTTGGTTCAGATTAGTGCAAGGCCATGAAGCTCTTTCTTTGAATTTGGATCAGCTGCTACCTCTCAGTCCAACTTACCTCACAAGTAGGGCTGGGCAATACCTGGTTTTCAACATCACGATATATCCCCAGCTAAACATCATGATACATCAATATCATGATATTGATATATCATGATGTTTGAAATAAGGATGGAGCTATGTAGAGGCATTGTCTGCCTTCACGGTTTTTCCTGCATCCTGGTTTTTGCCAGCGCCTGCTCTTGTGACTCACTGGCCCCTTCATGAGGCCGGGGAGAGCTGAGCGGCAGAGTCCACAGGGGCTGCAGGAATCAAGAGAAGCATTGGCTGGCTTCACGGTTTCCCCCACATGGTGAGTTTTGTGAAGAACACACAAGCACACATCTTGATTTCTGATATACTGCCAGGTTTAAAAATTATGAAACTGATATCACAATATGGACTTCAAACTGGTTTTGGACGATATATCAATATATCACCCATCCCTGCCCACAAGGTGGCTATGGGAATAAAGGAAGTAGGATGTCCTGAGCTCTTTGGCAAAACACACAATAAAAGTGTAATAACAAATTAAAAACAATTAAAATAACTTATCTACAATATTAGTATAACTGGATTGTGAAAACTCATCCATACTCCTAGCTTTAAATTAATTTCCTTTTGCATTATGGAAAGGTAAAGACATGCCCAGAATTAAAGTGCTATCTGAATGTGGCCTTGGTGTTAGAATTTGTATTGTAGGGACTTCCGGTGCTTCCTGCCTTAATGAATGCAGCTCCCACGCTAGCGGAGATTGTTTGCGGAGAATAAACAAGGATGATTTGGGAGTAATTGTCCTTGCAAGTCCCCCCCCCCCAGGGCCCAGGGTGAATGAGCTCCACTCGCAGATCATCTTGATAAATGGCTCTTACTCTGGTATGGAACCCAAGAGGCAGGAGACACTGAGTGTAAAAGCGCTTCTCATGTTGATAACCCCCCAACGCAGCCATTAAGAACAGAGGTTCTTCTGCTTATTAGGATGAAATTGGCTCTACTTTACAGACATGTGCAGGATGAAGGGGACAAGATTACACACTGCCAAGTGAATCAGCTACTGGGTTGCAACATTTTGAACTGGAAATAAAATTTCCTTCATTGAAGAATAGGTATGTGAGGGGAGCCTTTACCCTTTTAAAATTATACTATATTTGCTATACAGTGGTAATTCGAGATACAAACGCCTCAGGTTACAAACGCTTCAGGTTACAAACTCCCCTAACCTGGAAGAGTTACCTCAAGTTGAGAACTTTTCTCCAGAATGAGAATGGAAATCGTGTGCCGCCGCCGGCGCAGCAGCAGCAGCAAGAGGCCCCATTAGCGAAGGCAGGCTTCTAGTTAAGAACAGTTTCAGGTTTAGAACAGACCTCCGGAACAAATTAAGTTCATAACTAGAGGTACCACTGTATAAATGATTTGGCAAGCCTCCCCCCTAAACGATAACAAACAGAGAAAAAACAAGAAGAGAAAAAGAGAACAGAATTATATTTATGGATTAAAACAAAAATAGAACCATGTGAGAATATTGAAATTATTTAAAGCATCTAACTTCCATTGGATGGTAATTTGGATTATGGCCTTTGAAGATCGTTAGAGATCTAAGAATCGGAGTGTTTGGACTAAATGTTATGACTTTCTTTAATATCTGTGTGGAATTGATGGAAAACTTCTGTTCCAATATGAATATAGCATATACTGTGGTAATTCGTTCTGGAGGTCTGTTCTTAATCTGAAACTGTTCTTAACCTGAGGTGCCACTTAAGCTAATGGGGCCGCCGCTGCGATTTCTGTTCTCATCCTGAAGCAAAGTTCTTAACCTGAGGTACTATTTCTGGGTTAGTGGAGTCTGTAACCTGAAGCATCTGTAACCCGAGGTACCACTGTATCCTGTAACCATGGGGCAGCCTGGAAACGTCTAGCATGCTGATCACAAATTGTTATCATATAGAGCAGTGTTTCCCAACCTTTTTTGGGCAAAGGCACACTTGTTTCATGGAAAAAATCTCGAGGCACACCACCATGCCAGATGGGGAAAGGTCACTTTTTACTTATGTAAAAAAAAAATAAAAAAATAGTAACAGCATAGAAGGTAGAGAAGGTAGGACTCGAACCAGTGGATTCACGTTACAATAAAGATTTTGACTAAACATGGGAAAGAACTTTCTGCTGGTAAGGGCTGTTCAACAGGGGAATGGTCTCCCTCGGGAGGTTTTTCCCTTCTTGGAGGTTTTTAAGCAGAGGTGGGATGTCTGTCTGCCATGGATGCTATGGCTGAGATTCCTGCACTGCAGGGGTTGTACAGTACTGGATAGCCCTGGGGATCCCTTCCAACTCTACGATTCTATTAGGATCCCTTTTATAAAAGAGAGAACTTTAATGGCACGGCCATTATTTATTTCGGCTTCTCCCAACGGGGCCACAAAGGATCAGAAAAGCTGAAGAAGAGACCCTTCCTCAGAGGAGGCGGGAGACCACCGGACCCGCCGAGGAGGGGAATCCGGCCGCCTTTCCCTCCAGAGCTTCGCCTTTTGCCCCGGCCAAGTTGCGCCGAGGGCGCCTTGCGGGCTCTGCGTGGCTTCAGGCGGAGCCTAGGAGCCACTTCCCAGCCTGGAGGGCAGGCTGTGCGCGGACCCCGCCACTCTCGGGGCACGATCCAGACCCGGCTGCCTTCCACGGCCAGCAGAGGTAGGCCGCCGGCTTCTAACCCGGCGGAACTGGGGCGTCCCGGGCGCAGCGCCGCGCTCCCCACTCCTCCCGCCCCGCCCCCTTCTCCCGGGTGCCCCCTCCCTCCTTTGTTCTCCGGAGCCCCGCCTCCCCCTCTGCCCCAGCTCGCCTATTGGCTCACGCAGCCGCCACTCAGGTGGGGGCCCGCTTTGGCCCCGCTCCCCGGCCGCCGAGAGAGAGTGGGAGCGTGCGGGGCTGGGCTGGGCGGCCGGGCGTCTCCTTCCCTGCGCTGCTTCGGCCGCGTCTGCAGCCGCCGCGGGACCAGGCGGGAGGCCAGTCATGCCCAGACACTGCCAGCCGCTCGGAAGGAGCCGTCGCTCCGCCGGGCAGCGCCTGCCTGCGCGCCCCTCGCTCCCTGCGCCGAGGATGGCGGGGGCGCCGGGCGCAAGGCAGCGCCGGGGCTGCTGGGCAAGCGGCAGATGCTGATGCAGTTTGGGGAATTCCTGTCACAGGGAGCAAGGCAGAAGCGGATGACGGGGCACGTTCCCCGGGGGAGCGGGGCCGGAGGATTAGCCCGACTCGCCCGCCTCCCTCCCACGGCACACTAGGCAACGTCCGGCGGCACACTAGTGTGCCGCGGAACACCGGTTGGGAAACACTGATATAGAGAGACGCGGGTGGCGCTGTGGGTAAAACCTCAGCGCCTAGGACTTGCATGGTCGGCGGTTCGAATCCCTGCGGCGGGGTGCGCTCCCGTCGTTCGGTCCCAGCGCCTGCCAACCTAGCAGTTCGAAAGCACCCCCGGGTGCAAGTAGATAAATAGGGATCACTTACCAGCGGGAAGGTAAACAGCGTTCCGTGTGCTGCACTGGCTCGCCTGATGCAGCTTGTCACGCTGGCCACGTGACCCGGAAGTGTCTGCGGACAGCGCTGGCACCCGGCCTCTTAAGCAAGGTGGGCATGCAACCCTAGAGTCTGGCAAGACTGGCCCACACGGGCAGGGGTACCTTTACCTTTACCTTTTAGAGGAGAGGAGGCATCATGCAGCCTGAGAGAGCTCCATGAGGTTTCTCCAGGCTTCCTTTCGTTTGGTCAGAGGTCTCTGATGTCCCAAACTGTACGTGACTGTAGTGGATTGTAGAATCCATTGTGGATGCCAAAGGCCACTCCGGAGTTTTGACGAAACAAAATGGATTCAAAACTTTTCAGAGCACAACCTCCTTCGACTGGATAAATGCTGAGCAAATTAATAAAGGAAAATGCAAGCTACACTGTTGACAAAAATTCCCTTGGTTTCATTTCCCATAAAAGTACAGTTAGCTCTTACGTTGTAAATGTGTTTTCTTCCCTTGAAACAGATAACTTATTTTAGTAATAGAAAAATAACACTGTTTGTCATCCAGGATGGAAAATAATCTCAGCAGGGCTACACATAGTGTATCATACAGTAATTGAATTCTCGTTTAATATAGAGTAGAAGCCTAATACTGTACTGTTCTTGAGATGTTACTGCTGGGTTATCAAAAACACATTTCAGACAGAACAAGTTGATGAATGCGGTTATAAAGCATTTTATTAACGATTTCATTACAATATCTCCATCAAGCCTTAATAATCACAAGCAGGTTCCTTTTAATTATGTTTAATGTGTTCCACTCACAATTTCTTTGTTATTTCTTGGGATGACTATGATTTCCTTAATGTATTCTGCCCCCCCCCCCCAGTAGGTATGAAATTGCAATGCCTTCATAGTTTTGGTTGCTCTTGCAATATCAGCAGATTCTAATGACTGCAATTAGACCTCTTCCAATGCCCTGCTTAGTAGAATGTACCAATGGATGTTTAAAATTCCTCTTACCACCCAGGCATTACACACCATCTCCTGATAACTGATCTTGCCATGTTCTTTTCTGGGTTTGAGGGGACTTGAGCTACATGCCCCCCCCCCCCGTGGACTCCCCTTGTGGGCTTACCCTCCATGCAGGTTTCCTGGGTCAGACAGGTGGAGTTGCCACTCTCTGACCCTCCCCCCTCAAGGACCTGCTGTTACAGAAGACCTTTGCCAGTCAGCCAAGGCATGCCACCATCGATCGTTTAGCAACCTGACTCAACAGTGGGCATTGTTGCTCTTCTTATTAGTTTCTAGATTGACCCCTTTGGCACCTGACCTAATAAAACAGAGCAACACAACCAGCAGAATCCTAGGAGTAGTTCTCAGTGATTCAGACAGTAAGTGGGGTGTGTGTGCGTGCAAGCTTGCAAGCAGGCTTTTTTCCAGCCGGAACTCAGTTCCAGCGCCTCTCAGGTGGCACCATTGCCATTCTAAGAGAACGAGGGAGGTTTAAGGATAACTTCCAGTACCTCTTTTTCTAGAAAAATAACACTGCTTGCAAGTGAATGAGAAAAACCTTTGAATTACTCCCCGTTTGAAAAACAAACACTGCATATGTTAGAAGGATTTTAGCATTGTTGCTGTTCAAGGGCGCAATTTTAGCTAGATTCATTTAATGATGATTGAATTTATTATTATTTTTGCAAAGTGCCTTGAATGTTTTGTTGAAGGGAAAGGTGGCCTAGAAAGGTTTTTAAAATACTAAATAAATGAATATGCTGCCCCCCAGAAACTGTTGCCTAAGGAGTTACCTTATGATAAAACTAGTCCGTGACCAAGTGATGCAAATCCCGACATACTATTTCCATAGCCTATCAGATATTGTTACATCTCACTGCCTCTCATCCACTGGACCAGCTGCAGCAGGAGCTGATGGATGGATGCCCTGCAAATCCTCTCAGGCTTCACTAACTCACACCTGTTCTTCTACTCAGGAGTAGGATAATATTCTTGGCAGGTCCCATAGATCACTACCAGATCTTTCTTTCTTTCTTTCTTTCTTTCTTTCTTTCCTTCCTTCCTTCCTTCCTTCCTTCCTTCCTTCCTTCCTTCCTTCCTTCCACTTTTTCTCTTGCCCCTTCATAGTTGATTGTACAGTATTTGATTGTGGTAGCACCTGATTCCTGGCTTTTCAGACATCTGCTAGAGCTTATAGCTCCCATTCTGCATTCAGTATCTGTGCCCCATAGAGACTGAGGGAGACATGTAAAAAAATCATACGAACTGCTTCAAATGTGTAATTGTTGTTTGTAACTGCCTACATAACAGGTGAAGGAGACAAATGTGGGTTTTGTAATATGTATCACACAGGTATGTTTGGTGGAGAACGAGAATTAGCTGCATGTCTCTGTATATAGTCAGTGACAAACTTGAATTTCCCCCCACATAATTTGTACATTGGCCTCAAAACATGTTTGTGTAGTTTTGGTGCTAAAAATGGTAAAAATCAGATTTCTGCACCTTTTTTTCAAAAAGCCCTAAATTCTGTGTTGTGGCAAAATAAGCTGTTTAAACTGGGGCAGTGGGGGGAAGAGAAGGAGCTATGGTCAGCCCAAGACATTTTGGTACTGTAGAAGGAGAGGCTGGAAGCTCTGCATTGTGTTCTCCACTCTAATTCTTCCTAGTTGGTGTTTTGCTTGTTCCTAGCTGGTCTCCCCCCTCTAAGCGGAAGGAGCCAGAGATGCTGAAGGAAAATAGAATGTGAGATGGGCTGCTTTGGATTACTACTGTGGCCAATCCTACCACTACTATTAGTATTTTAAAAATAAATAAACTAGGAATAGAATGGCAGGGGTAAGAAACAGTAAAAGGAAATGGACGAATGAAAGAAACTAGCAGGCTGGGCAAAGTACATGTTGAGCGTGAAAGGAGAATGGGAGAAGTTACAGGAGATGGGTAAAAATACTTTTAAGAGGCACGTGGGGAGTGGGACAGGAGAAATAGAAAAGTGTTTTTTACCCCACTTAGAGGACCAGCAAATACTGCCTAAAATGTCACAATAACCTCGAGACATATACCTGCACTTAGCTTGAGAAAAGCTAAACTGTGGAACTGCTTGCTGCAAGGAAAAAGCTTTGGTACATAGTGTAGCCATTTCCAAAGATGAATGAGCTATCACTAGAAAACTTCCAGCTCATTATGCCACACTCTGCCTCCATCTGCCACCTGCACTTGGTAATTTCCAGCTGTCTCAAGTAATCCCATAGGATGGAAAGTATGACTAATCCCTGGTGTATTGGATAGTGAATTGGAGTTAGGTGTGTAAACCTAGTTTTCAGACCATCTCAGGTATCAAGCTCACTGAATGGCCTTGGGCAAGTCTCTGCCTATTTGTCTAGCTTACCACACAGGACGGTTGTGCAGCTAAAATGCATATTGCTCTGAACTCCTTGTATTAAAGATTGAGTAGTACACAAATGAAATATATAAATAAATAACTGGAAAGGACACCAGCATTTTCCACTTCACCATAATCCAAAAATGTATAAACAGAAAGAAACCTATGTACCCTTTTCACTTTTTCAGAAAAACTATAAATAACTAATAAATTGTAGGTAAAGGGGAGTGCTGTCATTCTTCATTGCTGCAATACATGCGAGCCTCCAGGAGTCTAGGGGAAGAATAAATAAGGACTTACCCACCTCCTTCACCCCAGCTATTGATTTTGATTTGCTGAAAGAGCACCAAGGAAAAGAAGTTCTTCGGCAGAAAGGGCAGCTGTTCAACCAAATTTTTAAAACTCTTATTCTCTGTCATGGGAAACAGTGATAGATTGAGAATTGTGGCTTTAAAAAAAAAGCTTTTACAAAGATGGGAATATAGCATTTGTATTTATTACATCAGAAATATAGACTGTTTACCAGAAATACAAAAAGGAGCTAGTCTCAAATATTTGAAAGAAGAATATTTGAAAGAAGGTGTTTGTTTACTGAACGATGAATGCTAATGTGAATTAGGTGCCGTGTGCCAGATCCTGCAGGGAGTACAGATCAAGGAAACCTTGTTTACCGCAGTCACCTGCCCATTCCATATTCAGAGATGCACGTCTCGCCTTCGCTTGCCTTCCTGATTAGTGCAATAAATACACCAGGGTAACGTAACGGCAGCCTCAGCCGCAGCAAACACCAGCGCTATGTAGAGTGAAGCGACCGTAAAACCAGCCACACTGCTTCTCCCAGGATGTTTAATTCACAAGATGCTGGTGTTCAAAAATATGCAGGGTTCTTATTATCCATTGACAACCAGCATGATTAATTGTTCATGGTCTTTGAGCAAATTCTCTGCAGTGGGCATTAAGGAGCATGCTCCACAGTTGATTGTAATGATTTTATGTGATGAATTTCATAACAGGCTTGTTGCTTCTGACGGGCATGATGTCTTCCTTCCTTCCAAATTGCTAGAGGAGTTTTACAAATATCATAGAATCATAGAATCATAGAGTTGGAAGAGACCACAAGGGCCATCGAGTCCAACCCCCTGCCAAGCAGGAAACACCATCAGAGCACTCCTGACATATGGTTGTCAAGCCTCTGCTTAAAGACCTCCAAAGTAGGAGACTCCGCCACACTCCTTGGCAGCAAATTCCACTGTCGAACAGCTCTTACTGTCAGGAAGTTCTTCCTAATGTTTAGGTGGAATCTTCTTTCTTGTAGTTTGGATCCATTGCTCCGTGTCCGCTTCTCTGGAGCAGCAGAAAACAACCTTTCTCCCTCCTCTATGTGACATCCTTTTATATATTTGAACATGGCTATCATATCACCCCTTAACCTCCTCTTCTCCAGGCTAAACATGCCCAGCTCCCTTAGCCGTTCCTCATAAGGCATCGTTTCCAGGCCTTTGACCATTTTGGTTGCCCTCCTCTGGACACGTTCCAGTTTGTCAGTGTCCTTCTTGAATTGTGGTGCCCAGAACTGGACACAGTACTCCAGGTGAGGTCTGACAGTGGCACTATTACTTCCCTTGATCTAGATGCTATCATCATGTCATTAAGCTGCATAATTAGGAATGTCCTGAATATTTATTAAATTTATATACCACCCTTCATCTGAAGATGGCAGGGTGGTTTGCAGTAATGAAGGCACCAGGCATGCCTCCCTGGGGAGAGCATTCCACAAGTGGGGAGCCATCACAGAAAAGACCCATTCTTGTGTTGCCACCCTCCGGAGCACTTGTGGAAGGGCCTCAGATTGTGAACATAGGGTCCAGGTTGGTTTCTATGGGGAGCGGCAGGACATTTCAAGAAAATCCTTACCCTGTGATACACATTCTCTCAGTAGCAGCAATTTGTGGGTGACAAAATGACGACAACTGTCCACTCCAATTGAGGCTAGGAAACACTGCCTTCTGATTTGACTTGGTGATGCCATTGGATCTGGCAGCATGACACTGTCCTTGATTGCATGGAATGTGAAGCCAAACCACGGATTGCTTAGCATGAGCAATAAACATGAGGCCCTCATAGAGGAGATGGCAGCCACTTGCCCAGTTATTTTGCCATGGCAGTGCTGAGCTGCCGTGGTTTGGTGTGTTGTCTGAACCCAAAGCTGTGGTTTAATGCTCTATTAATAAACTTTGAACTGCAGACCTCATGATAGCTCTTGGCTGCAGCTCATGGTTTGTCTGGAGAGAGCTAAATCACGGCAGTGGAACAACCAGGGAGGACCAAAGTGGTTGTGATTTTCCCTTTCATGGGAGAGTGGGCTGCCCCCACCCATTCTGCTTTCCTTTTGGTGGCAAGCAAATGCCTTTTTTGGTTAGACAGGCCTTTGGCCTATACTGGCTGGTGCAGCAGGGTCTTCTGAGGGCGGGTGTTGTACATTTTCTTTTCTTTTGTTGTCATTGTTGTGCTTTTAAATGGTTTTGAATGTTCACATTCATCACTGTTTTAGTAGGGTAACAATGTTACCCTACTAAATTTCCTATTGATAGATTAAATATTGATTTTGAAACATATTTTTAATTGGATCTGTTATCATTCCTGTTGTGAGCTGCTTTGGGACCTATACTGGGAGAAACATGGGATATTAGTAAATAAATATTCTCTCCAGCAGTCTGCTCATTCACATGAAGCCATGGTTTGGTTTGGTTTGGTTTGGCTTAGCATAGCGTGCAAACTGAGCCATTGTGCGTTCTCTCGCTCTGTGTGTGTGTGTGTTTTTTAAAAAAGACTATCTAGAATAAGAATGATGGCTCCTGCCCTGACTTGGACTCAGTATGTCTTCCCATGAACAGATCTGTTTGGCTGCAATTTGTGATTGGCTGAGATTGCTTCTGCAAGAATCAACACGTTGCAGCTGCTGTGACCAGGCAGTGAATAGTATTTGAAAAAGGTAAATGGGCAAGGGGAAAATTATGAAACACACCTCTCTCTCTCTCTCTCTCTCTCTCTCTCTCTCTCACACACACACACACACACACACACACACACACCCACACCCTGGTGCAGTACTATTTATACTTCATTATACTTCTTACAGCAGAATGCATAGGGGTGTATGGTTGTAGGCACCAATATTCTTCGAGTGAGTTTCTTGTAGCTCCATTGCATAGCAGCCTGGGGTATTCTAAATATATTTTACTTAATGCGTAATGATGGTCCAATTTGAAGACCCCAGAAGAGGAAGGAAAGCTCTCCTCAATATTTAACACAGTTGGATTGTGGATCCAAAGCAATGAGAACATATCAATGTTGAATATGCCTGGAAGGCAAAAGCATACAGCCATGTATTAGATAGTCACAGATTAGCAGTTGTCCATGAGGAATCTTTAAATTTACCATTTTCAAATGGAACCAATCTACAGAGTAATTGAAATAAGCAGTTTCTGAACTGGCAGAGAGGGTTGGGATAGTTTGAGCTTGACTTCACAGGGCTTTGAATAATTGTTTCCCTACTGAGCTGAACTTTTGAGCCTGCAAGGACATGATAACATTTAAGAGCTGATCTAAACATTATGCAGAATGAGGTGGTGGACTAGGTGGTGAAATTCTTCAGATTACAGGTGTGTGCCCTATTTTTCACTGGCCCTATAGTAAAAAAAAAATCCTGCATATCATAGGCTCAGATATCATGGAGGGCCACTCTAAATCTTTCTCCTTGATTTGCTACTTTATTACTTGCAAGGAATTGGAGAGATCCCCACTCCCAGAATAGTATAATATAGAAAGCTACAATTAATTCTTCATAATGTGTAGATTGGCTTTTGATGATGTTTCTTTGCCTGCATGAAATTCTCCATTTAGACTACTGATTGGATTTCTTTGCCTTGGGTTGATTGCGACTACCAGAGAAGGAATTTTATCTTCCTCACACATATATTGAAACCAGGCTCAGATTTCTTTAACTGCCATTGAAAAAATAAGCTTGAGAATTGTTTGTTAGAAATCTTCAGCCGTATTTCAGTGCCCAGTGCCTTTGGCCAGTAAACACCAGTTGAATATGTTGTGACGTGGGGTTTGTGATTTCAGCTCTCTTGACATAATATGCTGGAGACAGTTCTCTAGTAACACTTCTTTATTAAGGCAAACAAGACTCAAGACTGAGGAGGGAAAAGCTACATTTATAGGGACAGGGAACTAGCTAGAAAGGATACATTTTGGAGGGAACAATATCAGGCAATCACAGTCCTGCCTTTTGGAGGAAACCAATAAGACAGAGGATCCAAATACAGCAGCTTAAATGAACCAATAGTAGCTGTACCCTTTGAAAAGGCAGTTACTTTACCCTAATGCAAATACAGACAATAATAATACAGATATAAAATCCTTTGACTCAATACACAACAGAATAGTTCCAAAATTGGTTTATATTTGTAGTGTAGTCTTGCCCTTTATGCAAGACCAGAGGTGCCAGAATCACAGTAATAGGAAGATGCAGCATCAATCTTTAACAATATGTAATTTCTTTTGTGAAGGCTAGAAGGTGAAATTTGGCCATTTTATTCTGTATCTGCACAGCTTAACAAAGCAATTGGTATATATAGGGTGCATACATAAAACATTAGTATCAGTACAGTCAAGCCTTGGTTCCCAAATGCCTCCGTTTTGAAACGTTTTGGCTGCTGAACAGCGAAAACCTGGAAGTAAGCGTTCCGGTTTTCGAACGTTTTTCCGAAGCCAAACGTCCGACGCAGCTTCTGCTTGAGTGCAGGAAGCTTCTGCAGCCAATTGGAAGCCGTGCCTCAGTTGTCCAACATTTTGGTCTCAGTATCAGTATCAAACTTAATTTTGGTCACAGACCAGCATAAAGTAAAACATACGGATAAACTGAACACATCAGACTTAAAACAGGTAAGGGATAAAAATTAATGATTAAAAGGTGATTATACCATACATAACTTTAAAAGATTTAAAAGGGCGGGACATAAAGGAACGCAAGTCTTGCATTTGGGGCCTTCAGTTTGGGCCTAGATTGTGGTGCAAACCATCCTTCAACGAATAGCCATCCTAGTGGCGCAGAATCTAGCAACTGAGCATGTAACAGCTGGGTTTTCATCTTGAAGTAGCAGGGAGGAATAAGGTTGTTCTGTGCGACCCAGGAATTTATGTAGTATAGGCAAGATGAACCTAATTCGTATATCTATAGTACTGGCAGTGATCCAAGGCCTGTGCCGTTGTTTCCAGACGGGCATTTCCTCTCCTCCTACAGGGTCAGGGACTGGACTGAAGAGGGGGGCTGGGGGTCGCCCCTCCCTCTCCTCTGCTTCCCTGGGGGGGGAGCCCCCCTTCTCCACTAGTTTCAGGAGAAGAGGGAGACAGGATTGAATTACAGCAGAAGCCAGAGCTGCCCAGTTTGGAGGTGTTAGGAGGAGGAGGGGGAGAACTGCCAGCAAAGACGTCCTTGGAGAGAGAGCACAGAAGTGCCACCTCCCCACGCACCCCCCACTCAGCAAGAATTCGAGAGCAAAGGGCTCAATGACAACGGACTCCTGAGCCCCTCCGTAGGGCCACAGGCTGGAAGAGAAGGAGCCAGTGGCGTAGCGTGGGTTGTCAGCACCCGGGGCAAGGCAAGTAATTTGCGCCCCCTAACCTGTGGATTTGCACCCCCTAACCCTAACCCCCAGATGTTGCGCCCGGTGCGGCCGGCCCCCCTGCACCCCCACGCTACGCCACTGGGAGGAGCTCCCAGGGAGCAACATGCCTCTGGCATTAAGGCCTGGCTTCTTTGTCTGAAGAAAAACTACAGATACAAACTTTCCTGTTTCTTCCTTGATCCTTGATGCTGCCTGACAGCAGCCTTCCTGGGTGGCTGAAGGGAGGCCCTGGCAAGGGGCCAGAGGGAAAGCCTGTCGCTGTTTGGGAATTTCCAGGTTGGCTATATATATATGGCATCCGGGAGAGGAGGTATTTTCTGGTTACCCTGATTAAGAATTTTGGGAACCCGGCTAGATCTGCTTGGCATTCTGTGTCTTCTGCGTTCTGCTTAATGGTTTTTCTAGCTTGTTCACACCCCATGTCAAGTAGAATCTGTGGGGTGGAGCCTAGAGTAGTTACGTTGATCGCTGCGTGTTTCCATGTTGTTTGGAAATCATCCTTAAGAGTTAAGGGATCAAGGCCACGCAGGAAGAAGGATAAAATGTTTGTAATTTATAAGAACAAATGAGAATCTTATTTATCAACTGTTTATAATATTTTCCCAGGGAGCTCATGATTGTGTAATAGTGTTCTCCCACCTTTGTTGTAGCTTCACATCGCCTTGGGAGGCACGTTCTGCGGAGAGAGGGAGACCAGCCCAAACTCATCTAGTAAACTTCATGGTGTAGGTGGGTGTTTTGTTTTAACAATTCATTTAAAAGGCAGGGAGTGGCATTTATTGCAATCCTATACTTATCTACTCAAACATAAATCACATTGAATGCAGTGGTACTTGCTCCCAGGTAAATGTGTATAGGATTACATCCTTAAGGCAACTGTTATAAACAAGTGAATTAGACAAGATTACAGTGGTACCTCAGGTTACATACACTTCAGGTTACACACTCTGCTAACCCAGAAATAGTGCTTCAGGTTAAGAACTTTGCTTCAGGATGAGAACAGAAATTGTGCTCCGGTGGCGTGGCAGCAGCAGGAGGCCCCATTAACTAAAGTGGTGCTTCAGGTTAAGAACAGTTTCAGGTTAAGAATGGATTAAGTACTTAACCCGAGGTACCTCTGTACTGAAATCTTCTGACCGCAACACTTATGGTAACTAAAGCACCAAGCTCTCCATTGCGGTATAAACCATTCTGCAGAATTAATAAATGGCAACGAGTTTACAGTAAATCCGTCTCAATTTTATCATTTTTCCTTTGCCCGTTGTAATATGTAAATTTCTCTATAAGTATGAAATCACATTTCTTGTCTAATCACTCTTTCAGGGAAAGAAGGACTGACAGTCCTGCTATCTTATGCACAGCATCCCAGCTGCTGTAAAGCTGTTGCTTCTCCCATGGGTTTGTGGATTTGGGGTCTAATGGATATCAAAAACATTTTCCAAATAATGTATAAATTTTTCAAAGAAACATTCCATGTGAATGAGCCCCTTCCCCCTTTTTACACTTCTAGCAAGTTGTGAGCTTTTTCAGCCTTGGGAATAAGTCTGAATAAGTCTGCAAAAGGGGCTTGGCAGAAGAGGGGGGGGGAGCTCTGTCCCTTTGGTAGCAAATACCTTCTTTTCTATGCCCCCCCGGGGGGGGCACCCTCTCCCACCTCTGCCAGCCAGCCCACTGCTGCATGGAATTCTATGTCTTGTCTGTGGCTAGTGCTTATATGCAAGGCCGGGGTGGTTGTAATCTATTTTATTTATCAGTACAGGTGCCATGCACTACCTTTATAACAATTTGTCCAAGGAAAAATGTCCTTTAGTCCATACATTTTCTCATATCTGCAAAGATATGTGTGGGGATTTGAGCCCAAGGCTCCTAGATCCTAGTCTCACACTTTAACCAATATGCCACAAAGAGGACCATCAGAATATTGGGGTAGAATATCCTCCATCAAGAAAATCATGTTGAGATTTATAAAATCTTTGTAGACGTAATCTCAAAATGTCAAAAATATCTGATGAGTAGGAAATTGCCAGGACCTGTCAGCACTCAAGGTATCTTCCTATCATATTCAGAAATGCACTAATTCCCATATACAGTATTTAGAGGTTGGTTGTGATAGCTGAAGAGATAATTGCCCAATGCTGACGTCTGACTTTCCTAGTGACCTTCCTAAGAGCATAAAAGTTGTATCTGAGTTCCACTTAAAACATTTTCGACATTATTCTTAAATAGTTCAGATGTACTGGAGAATCTTGTTTAATACAAGTCAGGAGGTTCATGACAAAGCCAGAATGTGAAGGGAAGGGAGTGCTTCCCTAACCATGGTTTAGGAAGGCAGGAATGGTTGTCTGAACTGGGTAACAGTGAGTCTATGAGGGCAAAGCGTGGTAAGGAAAGTCTTGATGCCCACTGATGCCCACCCTGCAGTGGAGTGGGTGGGCTGTTAGAGATATTTTGTGTGCATGCCAGAACTCAGCACTCCTTACCACTCTCCCAACACTTGAACATCATGAAGAAACAGAAAACAGGACATTTCTATGCAAATAACATGGTACTTCATGATCTTCCAGTGTTCTAAGGAAGCAAGGTTTTAGTGCCTTTCATTGCGTTATCTCCACACACAGATGTTTCTTCTTTGTATCCCATCCTAGGAGCTTAGTTTTGAGGCCAAATAAACAGCAAGCCAAGACCATAAGCAATCTAAATTGATCCTGGAATATTCCTCCGTATATGTCAAATATAGAAAGCCTTCCTATTACATTTCATTCCTTGACACAGGATTTTGTTTTGTTTTTTACATTTGTGCAATGTTTGAATTTTGTCTCTTGTTACCAAGAGTCACACTTGTATATGACAAAGAACCAAAACTTGAAACAGAGCCGTGCAGATAAGGTGAAGCTGGTTCTTAAGGTTGAGTGGCACATACATGAGGTCCCTTACTTTCACACACATTTTGCCTGTTGTAGTGACAGGCATTTTGTTAGTTTATTCTAAAGAGGAAGCTGACAATTTCAAGCACGTTCTCTTCCTTCGTATTTCTCCAGCTGCCCGTTTTACCTTCCTTCCTTTTTATTTATATACCTGTTCTTTTTTCCGTGTTCTGCCTATTTAGTTCTCATATTCGTTCACAAACTAATGATGTGTCCTGGGTGCGCTGCCATGCATCGAAACAGACTATGTGCATATGAGAACTGAATGAGATCTGAAAGGAGAAATTGCCTCCTTTGACGTGCTCTGCAAGAGCATACCAGCTCAATAAAGACCATAGATGAGAAAAAATATACAGGCATATGTGAGGTGAACTATGGAGTAGAATGTACCCTGTCAATGAATTAGAAAATATATTCTAGAAAACAATTCTGTGCTGGCTAGAATATTCGGCTTGCTGTAGTATATGTTTTCTATCCATAGTTTGCATAGTAGCCTCTTGCAACTAAGGTATCTTTTCAGGTTAAAATTCCTCATATGAAAAACAGGTTAATCCAAATAATTTTGGATTATTTTTCAGCATAATATCAGTTGGGTTAGATTTATGTATTATAATATTCTAATCTTCTAAGAAAAATGGAACAATACAATTTTGTTACGAGTTTTGAGAGTTCAGTGGAAGAAAGTCATAATTGACAATAGAGTTAGGGGAGAGTCCTGGGGTAGGAGATTTGTAGTGAAATGTAGTCTATGGTGATAAGAAACTGTCCCTTTCAATCATTTGTAGTAGAGTTAATGCAGTCTGCATTATTAAATGAATACTGCATAAACATACAACAGCAGAAGCTAGATTTGCCGATTTGCCCGTTTTTCTTAGTTCAATTTATGAAAACAAATAAAAGTAGGAGAAGCTGCCAGAGCTATTTAAACAGTGTTCACCTCCCCTTTTCTAGAGGGTGGGGGCGAGATCACACTATTTAATCTGCCTGCAAAATGTGTGTTTGTTTGACAGCCTGAAGGGGGGGGGAGCAGGGGGGTATATGCTCCTGCTATGCTGCAGTCTGTCTTCAGGTTGTCACCATCACTGGGCAAGAGAAGAGAGGAGCTGGCCACAGACAGGCATGGCTCTGCCAGAGGCGGTGCCAGCCTGCAGAATGGACCATGAGACAGACTGGGGGAGGTCTTTCCCCACTACCGCCAACCTTCTTCCTCCCCAGTTGTCAGGAGCCGTGGTGTAGGAGGAGATAGTGCATCCCTTTGTGTCCTGCTGCTCCCATTTTCTGTTCACATTTTTGTATTTCCATGAGGTAGAAACCAACGTAGGACTTCTATATGTGTGATGTTTTGACCTAGAATGCAAACGGGCCAATTCAGGGTCTGTTTGCTGCATGCATCTTTCAAGGCAATACGGCATATAGGCTGCTGTTTAGAATCACAGCTTTCTGCTTTGTGTCCCAGCAGCCATGGTTGTAAAGGAGGGTTTGTGTGAATAAATTCTGAAATATAAGAAACCAGCTGCCAAGGAAATAACTGTATACTTAGCCCTACTACTGGCTACTGAAGCAGAAGTTGATCTTACACAGTCACTTTAAACCAGGCCTGCATCAATTGTGACCCCTCAAGCTGAGAAAAGCCCACTAGCCATATATTGTAGCCTGCCAGAGAGATGGCAGCCCACTTCTTTTTTACAGTCCCAGCAAAAAGAAGAAGTTTATGAAGCCCCTGGTGAGTCACCTTAAATGGCAGGGGAGCTGCAGTAAGTGGAACTGAGTGTACTTTTTCCTCTACAACATTCACAGTGAACTACCAAATACTGTACGTCTGATTTCTCTGATATTTTCCTCTTTAATTTCTTCTCTCTCTTTCTCTTTTTTTAACAAGTTGCATCAGTGCAACATAGACAGGTTTCTTCAATTTTAAAATCGGTGTGATGGAAATTCTGAATCGCAATTAAAATCACTTTTGGCAGGGGGCATTCTATCATACTCTGAGTTGCTTGTCTTCCTGTTGTCAGAAATCAATAAAGTCGCTTTGGGGGGGAAACAAAGAATCAGGCAACGAAGAAGGAAAAAAGCCGTGATCAAAACTTGGCGTTTGTACACACTCAAACTGAATTATTAAACAACCTAATTTTAAAACTTCAGAAATGCTGTCAGCACACAGGCATCTGCTTCTCACTGACAGACTTAAATAATTGCCTTGGGGGGAAATATGAATCTGCAATTCACATTTTCAATTGGCTTTTTAAATTGTCATTTGATTTATATGTTTTCTTGGAATGACTTTGTTACATGTACAATAGAGCACTTACACCTCTTTTGTTAGGTCAGGAATTAACTGTTTAATAAAATGTCTAAAAGTTCAGATGAAGGAAAGTGACACCTTTGAGTTCAGAAAAAAGGCTGGGGAGACAGGCATTATAGAAGTTTATAAAATTTCGAACTTGGGAGGGGGGGTAATTATAAATTTTAATTCTTTTTTCTGGAAATATCTGAGCACAGTGGAATTGACTGACAGTAGTAATTTCAGTATTAACAGAAGTACTTCTTCACACAACATGAAATTTACCACTGCCTGTTGTCTTGAGGCTGAATTGTGTCTCGGGAGTCTTTTGGGGATCCCTCTTACTGTCTTGGAACTTTAGGAGGAACATTAGGGAAATGAATTTAGATTAGTGTCTAGTGGCTCTAGTTTTACTGCTGGAACAAAATTTATCCTCAGCACCCAAAGAATCGGCGTCTGTCACCACTTGCTGGCTATAGGACAGTCAGGTGTTAACAGGGAGAGGTTGAAGTGGGTTTCCAAGTTACAACTTATGCTGCTTCCCGTCTCTATCTGCCTAACTGCTCACAGAGGGTTAGCATTGATTGATTGATTGATTGGTTGGTTGGTTGGTTGGTTGATTTTACATATATGCCACTTTTCCACAATGGGCAATGCCTAAAGTGGCTTACAAGCAAACATTTGAAATAGTAGAATATAGGACATTGGAAATTCAAGCATAAAAAATGCAGAACATGTCAGTAAATTCAAAATAACAAAAACCAACAATTTAGCAAAGACATAAATTCAATATTACAAACATACACAGTGTAAACTTAAGTACATAAATACAAAGCAAAAACGAAAGTTAACCCAGAATAAAGTTTCTGGTACCAGTTTTGCTGCAGCCCAAGGAGTCTGGCTTAAACACAGTTCAGAGGGGAGAGTAGATGACATACAGTTGAGTCCTGCCCCTCTCTTCCAGAGAAGGCTGACAGCAGCAAAAAGCAAATGTTGGGAGAGCAATGCTGGTCAGTCTCTTCTCCTGGAAGTAGGAACGGCTGGCGCAGGTCTTACTGCATTTTTGCAGTAACTAGGCTGGAGAGAACCAAGGTAGCTGCTGCCTTTCCCTTTTGTGAAGTAGGATTGTGGAACTGGCAGCAACAAATAGAAATTGAAGGTAATACACTGGAACTCTTTGGGTAACCATTTCACGTATTGCTAGCTTGCCATGGAGTACATACTCAACAGGAATCTGCAGCCAACCGTTGTTCCTTGATGAGTGAAGCTTATATGATACTTGTGTTTGCAGGTGCGCGTTTTTCACATTGATCCGTTGTATTTTTAGCTAAGCACTTAAGACTTAAACTTAAAGTTCTCAAACTTTTTTCTCTGGACCACACTTTCACAAGAAAAATTTGCTGAATGCCTCACTGATTGTTTTTTTATTGATAAGAAATACATTGGAAAACAAAAAAGAAACAACTCCTAGCAGTACTTGATTAATAATAATAATAATAATAATAATAATAATAATTTATTATTTATTATTTATACCCCGCCCATCTGGCTGAGCTTCCCCAGCCGCCACTCTGGATGGCTTCCAATCGAGTGTTAAAAACAATACAGCATTAAATGTTAAAAACTTCCCTAAACAGGGCTGCCTTTAGATGTCTTTTAAAGAGAAGATAGCTGCTTATTTTCTTGACATCTGATGGGAGGGTGTTCCACAGGGCGGCGCCACTACCGAGAAGGCCCTCTGTCTGGTTCCCTGTAACCTCACTTCTCGCAATGAGGGAACCGCCAGAAGGCCCTCGGCGCTGGATCTCAGTGTCCGGGCTGAACGATGGGGGTGGAGACGCTCCTTCAGGTCTGCTGGACCGAGGCCCTTTAGGGCTTTCAAGGTCAGCACCAACACTTTGAATTGTGCTCGGAATCGTACTGGGAGCCAATGTAGGTCTGTAGGTCTAGCTGCCGCATTCTGGATTAATTGCAGTTTCCAGGTCACCTTCAAAGGTAGCCCCATGTAGAGCGCATTGCAGTAGTCCAAGCAGGAGATAACCAGAGCATGCACCACTCTGGCAAGACATAGAACGCAACTACTTTTATAATATGATCATGGGACATCCAGAATGTATAAAGCAATGCAGATATAGTAACATGAATTATTCCCAAAATATAATTATAAACAAGTTTCTTACAAACTCAGTGTGAGGGGCGAGCTTGCTTTTGCCCGGTAATCTAGGTCTAATTTGAGACAACTCTCATCTCCTCATTAGTTCAAAGAAGGCTTTCTCTTTTCTGATCTTTCATATTTTTCAGAGTTGAAAATCCATATTTACAACAATATGTCACGGAGAACTTTAGAACAGCCATTGCTATTATCCAGCCCTGTTCAAACAGCTATTCTGGATGACAGCTCTGATTGTCCTCAGTATCACCTGATGTTCTTGCTCTCATTTTGAAAAGATATCTATCCATATTCCACAGATTTTTTTTTTTAAAAATTTGATACTGTACTACACTGAAATGTTTAAATAGTTCTTTGACTGTCCTTGAATCTTTCTGCCATACTTGCCATCCCTACACCCTTTGCGAACCCCTGGCTTCAGGCATCTTGGGAGAACAGCGAAAATGCAGTGTTTGAAGTGCTTCTTGACGTCCCATGATACTTAATCATGTTAACAAGCAATGGAAGCATTTAGTGCCAGTGGAAGATTGTAAGCAATATAACATCCAAGGCACCTGTATTTATGCAATCTTCTGTCTTGGCCAGCAAACTTCTACATCACAGCACTATTGTAAGAAATAATAATAATACACATGTATGAATTATTGCTGAGTTTCCAAAGACTCTAACTCTGAGATCATTATTGATAATGCAGCCTCATCTGTGGAGTTCTAAAGGGCATCGAAAGTAATCACTTTCTATATTCTGTTATTTTCCCTTTCTAGCTCTCATTTGTGAAAGACTTCCTATTTATAATACTTGCTGTTTAAGAAAACCAAGCACAATTTGAGCCATAGCTATGAAAATAATACAGTTATTGACCCTTTTCCCATCAGTTAACTGCCTCTATTTAGCGAGAAAACCTTTGGTTCTAGTTCATACTGATGTGAATCATTAACATGCCAGGAAAAGATCAGTACCTTGGATAATTACCGTACTTGCTAAGTAACTTTTAAAGTATAGAGAAACTGAAGTGCTAAGAGCAAAAATATGGGAGGAAATCCAGTTAGCAAAAAATAATAATTTCTGGCTCTCCTGGATGAGCAGCCTATATGAGCTATCAGACTTTATTATGCTGCTTTCAAGAATTAAGATGTTTCAGATGACCTCATAACTTATAAAAGGAAATGGCCCCAGCTGTGCTGTTTTTTTAATCTAAAATATTTGAAGTTTGATGTGTATTTTAACTATGTTTGGTGTAGGGACAATTATTACTTTTCATTATCTGTTGAAGGTGGAAATGAAAGCCTTAAGGACTGCCAAAGCCTTAAGGCAGAGCTTTCCTGACTTTTCATCTTGGTGACACACTTTTTAAACATGCATCCTTTCGCAAAACAGTAATTCACTTTTACTAGCAAACCAGAGGTTAAACTATCCCCTTTCCAGACCCAGGCGGAGCATGGGGAGCCTTGGCGCAACAAACCTACACACTGCAGCTGACACACTAAAGTGTTGTGACACACAATTTGGAAGGCTCTGCCTTAAGGACTGCTGAGGCCTCCTAGCCAGCTTGTTCCTGTGGTATATTGCCAGGTCACAATGTTTGCAGTGTTGAAAGCTGACATCGCCCAGCCTTAACTGGCGCCATGCTTCCCTCTACAGTAATGGCTGGTGATACCCAGCTGGTGTAATTCTCTCATTATTCTTTTTCTTTTACCACCAAGGTTCATTATCCTTGTAGTGACTGATACTGACTGTATTTTAATTTATTTTTCTTTTTAAGCACGTTGTTATGTTTTACTTGTGTTTTTCATCTTGTTTTTGTAAACAGTCCTGGAAGCCCTGCTGACGGTCAGTGCGTACATCGTTTAACAAAACAAGTATTTCTGTCACTTTGGCACAGAGCTATGCTGTGCTGTAGGAAATATTTCCGTGTAAATAAATTTGTTACTTGGTGATGATGTCAGGTTCTTGACAGCTTCTCCCTTTCCTTCCAGCTGTTCTGAGAGCATGTGCTGATGGAGGTGCTAATCGTCTGTATCATATCACAGAAGGAAGCCATGAGAGGTACATCCATAATAATCTGTGCAGATAATTCCCCCCTTTTTATCTTCATGAAGAGCACTGATGAACTTGCATTTGCAGCTTTCTAAAAGCTCTTGGCTCCATTGAGTTGTTCCCCCCCCCTTTTTTTGCAAGGAGGGGGGTCAGAAACACAGATCTTGTTCAACATGAGGCTGCTGCTGCTGCTGCAACTGGCATCTCTTTGTCAAGTCCTTCTGTTCTCTCTTGTAACATGTTGGATCACTAACCCTCTGTTGTGATGCTGTCATATTGTATGTTTTCCTGTCCTGCCAGCAGCACTCAGTGATGTGGAGCAAGGGACGCGGAGCACACAGTAGATGGTGTCACAACACAGAAAGGTTTTACTACACATTATGTGAAAGAACTCTCTGTGGAATGCCATTTTTTGTAACTCTGCCTTTTGATTCAAGAAGTAGGTTAAATCTGTACCAGAGGATCTCCCTGTGCTTACAGAGCCCAATGATAAATGCAGTAAGTTATAACTTCAATAAGAGAACTCCAGATAATCCTTTTCCCCCAACTACATCTGAAGCTGACAACAGCTGTCACGGACTTAACAGCCTTGCCCGCCCATCCCAAATGGGTTTTTTAATGTATAGTTCTGCGTAGGTGTTTATAGTTTATATACAATGAAAGAGGCTTCCACCCATTGTAGTGTTGCAAAACAATGCGTTTGATAACCATAGGGCACAGCTAATCCATTTTTATTGTTCTAGTCTAGAGGAAGGTTCCACATGATTAGCAAGTATCCTGATAACAGTATGAGTTATTGTAACTTTATTTAATTGTATTAATTGTTTTGATGAATCTGTTGCTCTTGTTATTTATATGCCATTGTGTTTGATATTATAATGATTGCAATGTTTGAGGTTTTAAAAAATGCTATTGTGATTATTGTGAGCATTTTTGAGCTCAACATTTATCGCTGGAAAAGCAGAATGCAAATATATATCTTCATCTGAAGATCTCAGGGCAGATTAATATGCTGTGGCATATTAAAGCAAATAAAATCATATCAAGATCGATTCACCTAGCAAAAATGAAGCGATACTACAACTCTTAATTTTTTAAAAGCACAAATTATTATCATTATTATGTATTTATTTATACCTCACCTTTTTTCCTGACAAAGACCCAAATATATAATTGATTGTTTTTGAAGGAGCTTTTTTCTAGAATTGGGAAAGGATTTATGTAATTTTCTCTTCCATAATTGCTTGTGAGGTTGACAAGTTGCCCTTTTCTCCAGAGTTGTATGTTTCTTCCTTATAGTCTCACTCCTTCTCTTTCAATCTTTATATAGTGGTGCATTAACTGACAGGCTTAAGGCACATGGAGGAGGCATCGTAGGTGATGAGTGGGAATGTTGCTTCTGAGCCCAGCTCTTAACTGCTAACCAATTTTGTTATACTATGCTAACCCTTTAAAGTGGTATTTAAATCCTCATAGAAGAATACAGGTAAGGAATCATGGCTCTTATCATTCTGCTACTGTGTTTTGCATAATAGCTCTCAGTGTAGCAATTATGGGAATGATTTGTGCAAAAGAAGCACTATGCCTGTGAAAAAAATCTTTCCCCTTCTGCATTTAATAATTCAGAATGTCTGTGTAATATTGCGACCTCTAAAAGCATGGAGAAGTGACAGCTGATTTCTTAAGCGGACCCAGCTTTTAAACTGAGCTCATCGCTGAATGGCCAGTAACATCCACAAATAATGACAGAGGCAGAGGGCTCTTGTTTAAAGCTGCCTTATCATTGTGAATGGCAACACAGATTTTGGCAGGAGCCTCCTCTTATTTATTCATTAGCGTTCTAGACTGTGGTATCAGAGTAGCTTGAAGCAATTTTTCTAAATGTTGATCGTCCTCACCCCCAGAGTCTCGTGGTTTAAAGGGTTCTTTTGCAGTTCAACCACTCTATGCAAGTAGCTCCATTACAATCCTTCCCTTACACAATCCTATTTGCATGAAGTGCATAAGAAGTGAGTTTTGGGAAAGTCTCTGTCAGAGGAGGCAAAGCTTAAACTTAGGTTACATCCACACCAGACATTTAAAGCACATTTATACCACTTTAGTTGTCACGGCTTCCCACAAAGAAACCTGGGAGTTGTAGTTTAACTCCAACAGCTGCAACTCCTGGGATTCTTTGTGGGGAGTGGGGGAGCCATGACTTTTAAAGGTGTTTTGAATGTGTGGTGTGGATGTGACATCAAATAACTTCATCTTCTCCCCGCTTCTTGTTTTTAGCTTCATTAACATGTAATTCTGAAATGTTGGACCCCCTTCAAACTGGTGCCAAAATTTTGTGATTGCTTTTGTACTGCAAACTCTGTGTTTGGTACCTCATCCCAAACTGAGTAATTGATACTCTAACCGGGGGCCACAGGTATCCCTCCAAAAGCCAACGTTGTTTGATTCACTCCAAAACTGTGTCAAACTTTGCAATACTTTCTAACTCTTCTGCATCACAAATCCTGCTCCCAAAATGAGGAATTGATACTAAAAAACTGAGTTCCTAGTTCATGCCACTGTAGCTAACTGCACTCAAAATCTGACAATGTCTGATTGGCTCCAAGCAGTGCAAAAGTCTGGCGCCGCTTTGAAGTGAATCAGACAATGTTGGCTTTTGAGAGGGTACCTGTGTCCCCCGGGGATACAGTAATTGATACTCAGTTTGTTGAGAGCTTTAAAACACAGGGTTTGCGATACAAAATGGCACAAAACAAGCACACAACTTTGACATTGGTTTGGAGGGGATCCAAAATTTCACAGTTACACGTTAATGAAGCTCTCATTTTTCTTTCTTTCTGCAAACCTTCTTTGCTTTCTGAGGCCTTAAATTCTGGATTTAAAAAAATGTGGGGGGGGGGAGAGCCCTTAGCTTTGTTTTGACGGGGGTGAGAGAGTTCTTCATGTCCTGACATATTGATATAACATGGTTTCTCTGCTAGCAGCAGACACAAAGGTGAGGTTTGGGGCTCTGATGATACAGTTTAAGTTTGACATGTGTGTCATATAAGTGAGCCAGAAGTGCATGATGTGCTGTGAACCCTTTGGAGCTCAGCCCCTGTGCATTTTCCTGGCCACAGAGACAATCTGCTTTCCTGCATCTGGATTTTGTTCTGGTAGTCAGCACTTCTTTGGGACAGACATAATGCATTCTGCAGACAGAATCAACTGGGAAATAATGTTTTAGATAGCTCATTTTATTTTCAAACTCTTTAATGCACACTATACAAATACCACTCTTATGGAATAAACATAATTATTTTAAAACTCATTAATGCACACTATAAAAATACCGTTCCTATGGAAAGAATGTAATTATATGTTAAATGAGTTATCGTAAATGTAAATAGGTAATTCAGGAAAAACTAGATGGTTGTATCACAAATGAATAGAATTATTCACTCTTCATAGACTTGGCCCTTTAAGCATTCTTACCTTGGGATTATATTATATCATCAAAGTTCAATTTTTGTACAACAAATCCAGCTAGATTTTGTTATTTGCCTTTAAGGAAACTAAGCCTGCTGAAAAGATTATTAATTTACTTTTTTAACAT
Source organism: Podarcis bocagei (assembly GCF_964188305.1). NCBI lineage: Eukaryota > Metazoa > Chordata > Lepidosauria > Squamata > Lacertidae > Podarcis > Podarcis bocagei. Next base: position 3,082,030 of record NC_138137.1, read on the forward strand.
GTTCCCCTTCACTCTCATTTCTCAATGCAGTTTTATTAAAGGCTTGTCTTAGAGAACACTGACAAATTAATTAGATTTTTTGAAAGAAAGAAAGAAGATGGGGAAAAAACCTCAGCTTAATCTCCTCTTCTTTAATTTTCTCCCCCAATTCAGAGACCTGTTACTTTGATATTTTTGAAGCAGGCAAAAATCCACATACTATTTATTAAATAGTACCCACTGTTTCTTTTGGAAGGCAAAGTGGTGCTCACAACTAGGAAGCTGCAACTCTTTCCTCTTGACTCCAGGCCAATATCCCCTTGCTTTACTGGAAAAATCCTCCTTCTCCGACAATTACCTAATGTTTTGGAGCAGAAATACATTTTGATTTACTACTAATTAACTGTGTGGGTACAGCAGCTTTGGAGCACAGACAGATAACTCCTCACGGGCAGAGGCTGCTACATTCTGTTTAATATTACAGAGCATTGATATATAATGGGGATCAGGGGTGCCAACTTGAATAACATATTGGAGGGGAGATATGCCCCACCCCACAAAATTGATCACATGACACAGTGCACACATACTATTTGAATGGCAATGGGGGGGAGGAACCCCCCTCAATTGTTTTATTGGGAGGACTGAAGTGTGTGTATGTATGTGTGCATACTTTGATATGGCAATTCCCAGTTCAGAAAATATTAAGGATGAAAAATAAATTAATTTGCACCTCCTTGTCTAGTATATGAATTGGAATGTAATTATCCTCCAAAATTTAGAGATGTGAAAAATGTAATGTAACGCAATTATCCTTTGGATTTTTCACATCTCCAAATTTTGCAATACAGCTCTCAGCTCAAAAGAAATGAATGAAAATATGTAAGAAACATTTAGAAATGTGTACCTTGTGGTAAAAACAGGCAAAGTAGATGTAGAACTCTATGTATAAAAATGTTAACATTGGTTGTAGCCAGGTTTTTTATGTGTGTGCACCTGATCAGTGGAATGAGGGCTCTCCGTGTTCCCTTAAGTGTTAAAATAATTGGGGAACCTTCATTCAGTCTAGATTCTAGCGAATACTCTTACATAATGGTTGTCAGCAAATCAGTCTCATTCCCACTTATCTGTAAGTAAGGGCTCATCCATACTTCTGACTGTCCTGCCTCTTCCCCTCAGGAAAAGCTGCAGTTTACCTGCCAAATTGGAGTTAACAGCAATTGGGTTCTCTGCAGGTTGCGGTTTGTTCTGATTCAGTAGTAAAGAGCGGTGTTTTCCTGAGGAAAGCTGCAGGGCAAACGCAAAACTGCTTGGACCTGTACCTAGAAAGCACAAGAGAAGAAAACCTCTTGGACTTGTGCTTTCTAGGCTGTGGGTGAACCTTAAGACTTACTGAATTCAGTGTTCTTACTGGTGAGTAGTCCTGTATAGGTGTGTGCTGCTTCCCACTTACTAGGTCATCCATGGGGAAAGCTCTTGACCAAAAACTGGCAGAGGTAAAATTTCTGTTTTCGGTCACTCTTGCCTGGGGCTTCTGTTGCTGGAAATCTTCTCTTTGACCAGAACTAAGAACGCCCAGTTGTTATGGCCTTGCTTATGGGAACAAGTAACTTTCTGCTCATGATTTGCTTCCTACTTCTACGTAGTTTATTATCACTCCCTCTTGACTGTATACGAATAAGTGGGGTAAATAGAAACATACTGCACAGTGTTATTGATTGTAGATTTCCTGGTTATAAAATGGAGGATGTGAAAGCTGAAGGCTGTGAGAAATGCAATTACTGTCACATAATTCTCCTTTCTGTGTCTTCTAAAAAGAGCCTTATTATAACTTTAAAAGGCAGGAGTCCTGGTATTTGAAACCCATCTATGAAGCTCCCTTACTGAATCACCCTGACCTTCTTCCGGATAAATGTTTGAATAAATGTTCATTAAGCCCAGAATGTATTTTATTATTGGCAGTAACATGCATTAGCGGGATGTTTTTCTTTTTACAGTTTTATGCTCCCTTTCCAAAGTTCATGGTGGTGCACAGTCAAACAGGTAAAGACAATTGTAGATGCTGAATAAAATAACACACAGTACATAAGAACGACTCTGCTGGATCAGACCAGAGGTGCTCCATTCTGGCCAATCAGATGCCTATCAGTTGCCAAAGCAAGAAATTATTTGCCACATCATGTTGATGAGTTGGCTAATAGGTTTTCTGCTTTATGTATGTATGATCTGCTAATGTTTTAAAGGGTGCTGGAAAAGCACCCTTAGATGATGAAGTAGCTGAACCCCGGGCATGACTGTGCACATAAAGGAGCAAGGTTTTGCAGATGGGACAGACTCTTATCTCAGTGGCTTCTATTGAACTCCAGAGATCACAATCTGTGCACTTCCAGAGATCTGTTTCAGGCCTTCCAACACTTTCCAGTTCATCACAATGATCAACTTTTACTAAATTAAAATGAAAGTGGGATCACCCCGCTGTTTTCTGAATATGTGGTTTCCCTTTACTAAATAATATGAAATTTCAAGTGTTTATTTCAAGTTCTAGCAATTTTTAGAATCTGATACTATTTTTCTTGGCTTTTTATTAGGTATAGCTTCTTAACAACTTATGTAACTTCAAAGTGAGTTGTATTCATTAAAGATACCAATGTCTGCCAAATCATTGAGCTTAAAAACTGCAGACTTAAGCAAAGGTTAGTGCTTGGCATCAAGTGACATTTATTAAAGGCAGTAGGTCAACAAAATTGTTAAGCTGTGTGAGCATATTAGACATATGCAGATTCAAAATGAAATAAATTTTTGAAGAGATTATGGAAGGTAAGATGGAAGGTACATTTGCTAAGAATTTACTGTGGGATTCTTGATATTAAAAGGCAATATAACAAGCAATCCAGAAGAATGCATTCGCTGTGGGTAAAAGCCTCAGCGCCTAGGGCTTGCTGATCGAAAGGTTGGCGGTTCGAATCCCCACGGCGGGGTGCGCTCCCGTCGTTAGGTCCCAGTGCCTGCCAACCTAGCAGTTCGAAAGCACCCCCGGGTGCAAGTAGATAAATAGGGACCGCTTTATAGTGGGAAGGTAAATGGCGTTCTGTGTGCTGCGCTGGCTCGCCAGATGCAGCTTGTCATGCTGGCCACGTGACCCGGAAGTGTCTCCAGACAGCGCTGGCTCCCGGCCTATAGAGTGAGATGAGCGCACAACCCTAGAGTCTGTCAAGACTGGCCCGAACGGGCAGGGGTACCTTTACCTTTACCTTTAAGCCAAAAATTATCTATTTCCAGTCTGGTAGTCATCAGCTGCCCTGAACCAAAGAGCTAACAGTTATGTCCGATTTATTTTAGGACTGGTGGAAGATCCAAAGTCTTGTAGGGTTCCCCCCTTCCAGACCACATAGCACACATTCTGAAGGATAGATCAAACAGCTGAGTTTACTCAGAGGCACTGTTGATTATAGTAATAATATTCCATAAAGAATGTTCATAACAAAACGAAACCTAAACCAAAAATGTTAGAAACTGTTCCAGGTTAGCACCTCCGGCAATGGCGGATTTCCTCTGATCGGGAGGAACCTGCTCCGTGGAAATCAGGGTCTGGACCGCCACGGCGAGGCGGAGACCCACTAAAAACCACAGGCAGGAGAAGCCTGTGGATGTGGGATTCGGCTGACACCTTTTGCGCCTCCCCTACTCACGGGGAAACCCGTTTTCGGGGATCTGGAGCGACGTGGGGTGAGTGGCGCGGTGCTTCGAATCGACTGCTTCTTTCACGGAGTGAAGCGGCATTGCTGTTGCCGGAGAGCGCTGACTTTTTCCTGTGGACAATTGGACTTTAAACAACTATTCGTGAGTAGAACGGAAACTTGGATCTTTAAACATCTTAATTTGGCACCGAAACGGGAAGGTTTCAAACAGGAAGTCCACCTTCCTCTTTTGTAAATAGGTTGAAGCAAAGGCGCTGCAAGCTAAAGTCTTGGAAAGCCTCTTCTAAAGGATTAAATTTCCATCGGTTAAAACTACTAAACCCCCCTTGGAAGCAGGAGAAGAGGGGGGGAAATTTTAGATTGCCTAAGCCTGCAGGAGAGAGAGTGAAGAAAGATAAATTACCACCGTTTTGAACCTGGGAACGGGCTGCCAGTAAGATCGACGTCTTGGGAAAGTTCATTGACTGTGAATAAAACGTATGTTGACAGACAGTTAAATAAGAGAAATATATTGTTTCCATTGTTTCCTTTTGCACTTAAAAAGGAGCAAAAGTAGCTGAAAATTGAAACTAATTTTGTTGCTGGATCTGCGTTTAAAAGGACGGATACAAATAGAAATTGTTTCCTCTAGAGGGAGCTTTTGAAACTGTTGCAGGAGTGGAGCTGGGGAATTTTCCAGCTGCGGAGATTAAAGACCGTGAGAATCAGAGATTGACCTTGGACAAGAATGTCGACAGAAGAAGCCTTAGTGATTGCATTTTGCAAGATAAGTGCTTTATTGGAACAGCTTCATGAGAAGACGGATGTGATGACTACTAAAATTGATAATTCGGGACAAAAAATGATTGATTTGGGACAAAAAGTGAATACCTATACAGAAACTACTCAGGAATCAATTCAGGAATCCACTTTGGCATGGCAAGTTGTGGAGAAGACGAGGGAGAAAGCTGTTGTTGAACCTCAAGTAATACAAGTGGAGAGAGCCCCAGCCATTCAGAGGCAATTTTGATGAATATAAGCTGTTGCCTTCTACGATTGAATTTAGAGAAAGCCAGATTTGGAGGGATGGAGTCCCGCTTGGATTGGAGAAGGAAAGTTGGATAGATCCCCTTATGTAGGGATGCTCTGGCTTTTGGGATCTGGATTTGGGTCAGGGGGAGATTGGAGTTGTGGGGGCCTTTAGCTTCGGAGGGATTTTGAAACACGCTCTGAAATATCTTATGGACTTTAGTTTTGACTATGGAGAATGGGCTGACCTGTCGAGAAGGAATAAAGACATTGTTAGATTGGAGTTTCCCCGAGATCTACTCCTCAGCGCCAAAGGAAGGAAATTAAGAACAAGATCAGCAGAAGATAAAGTTAAGTGCATGTATAAATATGAAGAAGATCTGCAGAAGGGACATGGAAAAGAGTTAAGAGCCTCGGACAGAAGATCACCAGGTTGATGGACCATGTGGAAATGATAGAAAGGACTGACAGAGTCCGAGACCAGGGAGAAGAGATGGTGGAAGAAGATTGGAAAAAAGTTTAAAATTTATTTAGAGAAATATTGTAAAATTAATGAGTGTTAGAAAAATGTTGGAATGAAATTACATGGCTTTAGTAGAAACGTTGTAAGGAGTTAAGTTCAAATAAGTTTTAGGGTTTTAATGGTAAGATAAGGTTAAAACAAATCAAGACAATTAAATGACAGAAAACAGTGAAAGATGGGAAGGATTTGCTGAAATAATTAATAACTAGAATACAAAAAAGGGAGGTGTGAGGAGGTCGATGAAACAAGTTAATGAAAGAAAAAGATATGGAAATATTGGATGTGTTTTTAATTGTTTTTGCTTTTGCTTTTGTTTTGATGTATTGTGTCTTTTGTGTTTTTTATGTATTGTAATGTATTGATTTGTATTGTTTACTTTTTCTCTTTTTCTATTTCTTTCTGTAATCTTTAAACTTTTAATAAATATTATTTTAAAAACAACAACAAAAATGTTAGAAACTGGTGTGTGAGAGAGAGAGAATAGTTGAGGAAAATAAGTCTTGCATGTTATTAGTTATAGTGTTGTCTATGCTCTGGTAACCTCTAGGTTAGAATACTGGAACATGTTGTATGTGGGGCTGTCTCTGAAGACGGTTCAGAAACTTCAGCCAGCGCAGAATTCAGCGGCTAGGTTGATCACTGGGGCAAGATGGTTTGAGCATTATTATACCCAGGGCTTTTTTTTCCTAGAAAAAGAGGTGCCGGAACTTGTTGACCTTTTCTTAGGGGAGCACCCACCCAAAGTTGTTGAGCATTGGGGGGGGAGAGAGCCCCTAAAAACCTTCTGATGCCACTGCCCTCTGCCTCACTGCACCAGTCGCCGTGCTGCCCACAGCCTCTGCTGCACAACATAAAGCGTTGTGCCACCCAAAGCTGCCATCACCAAACACAGAAGAGTGCCATGCCGGCCACCTTTGGCCCACAGCCCCGAGCGATGTGCCGATGTGCTATAATGCTACAGTGGTGCCGGAACTCAGTTCTGGCTGAAAAAAAGCCCTGATTACACCAATCCTGGCCAAACTGCACAGACTGCCAATTAGCTTCCAGGCCCAAGTGCTGGTTTTGACCTATAAACCCTTAAACAGCTTAGGGCCACAATATCTCCCGATATAGACAGACCTGGACTCTGCATTTACCATCTCAGGCCCTTCTTCGAGTCCTCTTCCACAAGAGGTCTGGAGGGCAGCAACACAAGAAAGAGCCTTTTCTGCAGCAGCCCCCTGTTTGTGGAATGCCGCCTTCATTATACATCTTTAGGCCCCAGGCAAAGCGTTCCTCTTCAACTAGGCTTTGGCTGATTAATATTCTTCGGTCTTCTAAGTGTGCTTGTGGGAGGGGGATTATGTTTTGTTTTTGTTTTAAGTATTAAATTGTGCTTTTATTCTTTATTGTTATCTTGTGAACTGTCCTAAGATCTTCAGATAAAGGGCGGTATATAAATTTAATAAATAATAATGATAACATGAACTACACACCTAAATTAGATTCACATCCCGTTGTACATTCCAGCACAAATGCTGTCTTTTCTGAACCTCGTTGCTTTCAGAAGAATGCACACTCAAAACACATCCCATCTATATCAGGATGCACATCCTAATATGTATTCCTGTCAGGATCCCGCCTGACCCAGAATCTGGGGAGAACCCCAGTGCAGCTGCAGAACTGGAGGAGCCTGGAATCTTATGACTGTTATCACCTGCCTTGATCCCCAGTGGAGTGAAGGTAGGCAGCAGACCTGGGTGGGTGTCATGTCCAAACTGGAGAGGATGACTTGAAGCAGCCTGTGTCCACTGGTTGTGAGGTAGGCCAGGGGCCAACACTGAGCCCTAAGCAGCAAAGATCCAGGCTGAAGGTGTAGGCTAAGTCAGCCACCAGCCTGAGGAATAAGGAACTCCTCAGGAGTAAAAGAATACTCATGAGCAAACTGCTTCTCGTGAATTGACTACACCTGCAAGCAACACCTGTGCCTTGTAACAATGTTCTGGGTGGGTCTCTGAAGACTCCAGTTTAAAAACATTCAGTTTCAGGCCCATGGCCCTAGCACAGGATTTTTACATCAGCTCCCTGACTCGGGTTCCCCTGCCACCCAGCTGGTCCCCCTCGCCCTGTATTTGGACCTGGGGCTGTTTTCTGACCTTGCCCCTGTGTTTAGACTTTGGACTGCTATAGCACACTGATTCTGGGACTGCTCCTGCTAACTCTCAGCTGCTGTGCCCATGCGCCACCTAAAGCAGGACAGTGGAAAACCCGGGATCTCTGTAGGAGTGCCTGTTCTGCTGCCAGGAGGGTCTGTTGCTTGGGATAAAGCATGGCCTATCGGGTGGCCAGGAAGAGGAGAAGCTGACAGGGAAGATACAAGTCTCTCTGTTGCCTCTAGGCTGTTACTGGCTTAACAGATCCCTGTTGAGTTCAGTTGCTGAATTTCCTTGCTCAGCTCCCCAGCCTCTTCCCCCCCCCCACACACCTTTTTGCTCTTCAAGGGCAATTCCATGATGGATTGGGATGTACTTTTGAATGTGTATTCAATTACGTATTCCACTGAAGACAATGTTGTGGTGATAGGGAGCTTCCATGCTCCTGTGCACACCTGGCTTCGGACTTGCAGTCCTTTTTACTGGGAGGGGGCATTTTCCTTGCAGGTTAAAGGATCCTGTGGTGAAACCAGGCCCTGAGAGGTCCTACTCCCGTGGGTTTCTTAAACTGCAAGGGGGCATTCCCCATCCCCGTTTAAAGGACCATATGGAGGAAGAAAACCAGAGAAGAAGGCACTTAGGTTCCTTCAGCCTGACTCCCAACAGGAGACTTGCAACTTTGCACTGAACTCTTTACTAAACATTTATTTGCACTGTGTTAAGTGCACCGCTCAAACCTCACTGATCAGTGAAGCAGGATTTTTTATCTATAAAGTAGGACTTTCCTGTGAGATCTCCCCAATCTATAAGCATCCTCTCAAGTGCATAGGAAGTAGCCAAAGTACAAGGTGTAATTATGAGAGTACACATAATTCAGATTATTTAGAGTTTTATTGCCATGTCTGTATTAAGAATTTTTAGAGTACATGTGTATGTGTGTGGTTATGTGTATGTGCGCATTTGCATATATGTATATATGTATCCATTCTCCTCAGCCATTTTTCCTCTCCCAGCTCTGCACAGCTTTTTGCAAGAAGCAAAAGCATTTTAGTTCTGCCTTAAAGAATCTACATTGAAACACATAACCTCATTTTGAGAATCTGCTTTGAAATCTGTTAAATATATTGTTAATAAAGTCAGCATCTTGAACATTCAGATACAAATGAATTTATCTTTAAGCCTTTTGCAAATATTTGTTTTTAATCTGATTTTGTTATTTCAATTTTATATATCTCCCCTCCTTTGGTTTATTCATTTTTAAATGTTGTATATTGCAATTCCCTTGCTGAAAATAACCTCTAGAACGAATAAATGACACTTTTATCTCTCACCAAGGTTGTACATTGAAATTGGTAAATAAGAGCTCAATAAAAAGTGACGCTTCCTTCCCACAGATTTTTCCAGTTAAAGGAATTGGTCCTTATGTCTGTATATTTATTGTTACACATTAAGCTGCAAACTTTTATGCATGTATTCAGTAAAGCTTTCATAGTGTGCACTATGGGAAATATTGTTTCTAAGAACTTTCTGTTCTGGAACTTTGATACAGAAACTAAGTTTTAGCTGGAGGTGGTAAAGGACTCCTGGATGGTTAAGTCCAGTCAAAGGGGACTATGGGGTTGCGGCGCTCATCTCACTTTCAGGCCGAGGGAGCCAGCGTTTGTCCACAGACAGCTTTCTGGGTTATGTGAGCAGCATGACTAAACTGCTTCTAGCGCAACGGAACACCATGACAGAAAGCAGAGCGCATGGAAACGCTGTTTACCTTCCCGCCACAGCAGTACCTATTTCTCTACTTGCACTGGTGTGCTTTTGAACTGCTGGGTTGGCAGAAGCTGGGACAGAGCTCACCCCATCGCAGGGATTCGAACCACTGACCTGATTGGCAAGCCCAAGAGGCTCAGTGGTTTAGACCACAGCGCCACTTACGTCCCTGGTTCAGCAGTACTAACTAGACACCATTGTACCATTAGATGGCTCTTTTATTATAGAATAGCAAAATGTCCATCCTGGAGGGTGGGCAGAAAGGGCTTGTATAAGAGTCTATATGAAGACTATTAGAATCTCATGGGTTTCTAAGGCACAGGAACTCACTGGAGTTTCCCTCAGTCAAATGTTGTTTCCAAACACTGCTTTTCTTTCCCCATATGAATCAGTCAGATGTTAATTACAGCCAACCAGCAATTAAAGACAAAACATAAAATAGTACAAAATCACGGCATTAGTAGAAGGGACAGGAGCCTGACACAAATGGGTATAAAAAGCTGTTTGCAGATCCATATCTGTCTTTTGCAAAGAGTAGTAAATACATGCGCATGAATGCTAAGAGCATTCCTGTGGCTTTGAAAAGGTCTCTTACGCCAATTCCAGCCTTATGCATGCGTACTTGGAAATGATTTCCATTAGAAATGAACGAGACCTTATTTCCAGTGAATGTGCTTGGAACTGAACTGTTACTGTTAATTTGGCTTGTATGCTACATGCTTTAAACCTTATTTATTAAGCAGCAGTGTGTGTCTCATTACACACTTCTACATTTCATTAAATCTGAGGCAAAATTTCCCCATGGAACAATATTGCTAATATTCCCAATGGCTTTGCAAATCTGCAGAAAGGCCCCAAGGTCAGAATTTCTTTTGGAAAGGTTAATTAAGTCTGAAAGAAAGATATTATGTGGTGATTAAATAGTAATGAGCAAGGAGCCCGGTACAAATGTGGTGTGTGACACAGTACCAAACGGGAAAGCTGAAAACACCTACAAATTTATTATTTTATTACCTATTCTATTATAAAATTACCCCTGGGTGTCCAGAGTAATTTTTATTCTTTCTCAACTTGCTTCTGACAGAAAGGGGATTGAGTGGTCAGCACTCTGCCATACATATATAAAATCATAATGCATCTCTGGAGGAGTTCAAGGAACTTTAATAACATTCCTGACATATTTAAGAGAACTTTCATCAAAATTGCCATGGCTCTCAAGCTGGGTAGCACCTCATTCCAAATCACAGTGGAGTGTGCTGCTTAATGCAGGCACATATAGGAAGGATGTCTTGCGATTTTACCTTTATTAAAAAAAAAATCACATGAAATTATAGCATCTTATTCACGGCTTATTTTAAGAACTTCCAGAGTATTGACTTCACAGTCTCTGATGCTTTGGGATTTAATATTTCAGTATTTAGAGAGTTCATCGGGCACACAAGCTTAGCAAAGGGGGGAAAATGTTAATCTAATGTGGGTTTTCGTTTTCCCAAATCAAGGGTGTAAATCAGATCTGATTTGGTTCACTGCCTAGTGCCCAGAAAACATATTTCATTCTGTCTGGAGCTGTTGGGCTGCTTGAGCTCTCCTTTAGCGTACTGTATGTGAAACATTTGCGTTCATAGCACAGAGATCTTCCATTAAATAGTAGTTTAAGCTTTTTCAATGGTAAAAATTAAGTCCTTGGGTTAATTTTAAGCATTTGCTTCAAAATATATAGCATTAAGGACAGTTTTACATGCACCATCACATAGTAGGCCTTAGAGTGGATCACTCAGTTTGCAGGGTTGATTGGTGCAGTTGATTTTACATGGGGCACTATTCTTTAATAGCTTTAATATCTTCGTATTTCTTTTTGAAATGAGCTCCAGTCTACAGCAGGAGGAGGGTTTTTATTTATTTATTTATGTATTTATGTATTTATTTATTTACTTACTTACTTACTTACTTATTTACATTAAGTCAGTGAATGCATAAGCTTCAGTTTATACTTTCAGACAGATGATGTCGGGATGGTTCAAGTCCCTCCTCTCCAGGACATAGAAAGCCTTCATTGTAAACCAAGCTCTCTTCATGAATGCCTGCTTCTTTCTACCCTCTTCTTCTTCTTCTTTTCTTTCTAGAGATGGAGAATCTCTTTGTAGTGGATTCAACCACTTATCACCAATTAATCATGCGTAGACTTACCCCACTAAGTGCCCCCTATTAAATATAGTGCATACACCTCACTGTACACCAATTAATTTAACAAATTTACCACGAGATGTCTAGTGTGGGACTTGGTGAGGGAAAACTTAGTAATTAGAGTCTCAGGAAGAAAATGATAAACAAGAAAAGTTTGTTAAACAAAAAGAAAGTTATGAAACAAAGTGAGTCAGGAAGTGTGGTCTTTCGGGTAGAAGTTAACTTATTTACTTTAATTAACTATAAGATGTCTCAGGATTAAACACAGTGTACAGTCACAGCTTCTCTTAACCTCTCTTTACACAAAATCAGTTGTTATCCTTCCGTTTCTGTTACTTAGTTATATGACAGGTTGTTCAGTTAAATCCTTTTAATACAACACAGCTTCCTTCACAGACTAATACCCTGGTTCACGAGTGAGGGGCACTTTTCCTCAGTTACCACAGATCCAGGGGATCCCCTCACCTGGAAGGACTCTCCCCTCCTGGCTAGATGGAGACCCAGGGAGCCTGGATTCCCACAGGTTCTGCCTCTCCCAGTTCAGTCCCAACCCTCCCAGGACACTCCTGTTCTCTCTGTATACCTTTCCCCCCAGACCCTCCAGATGGTCTCCCTATCCAAGCTGTGAGGCTCTGTCCTCTCGCTATGGATGGTCTCCTCAGTGTGGATGTTTAACTTCACCCAGAACCAGTTCTCCCTCAGTCAAATCCTACCCCACTCCCTATTTTTCCAACTGAACCTTAGCCCTATCTTTTCTCACATCCACCCCTATCTAACTCTCCCTCCAAAACTGCCCCTTTTATTCCCCCCCCCAAAGTGCTGCTCCTCCCCTTCCGTGGCTAGCCAATCAGATAGAGGCTCCAGCCCTCTGGTGGCATTTCAGGGGCACTGCATCACCAGACTCTGGCCTGGCTCTGCTGTCCGTCACACGCCTTAGGCCAGGCCTTTGTACAGTCAAGCGCTACTATAGATGGTCCAGTTCACGGTGAAAGTTAGCAGCGCATAGCTCAGTTACGTCAGCCCTCCTAACCCAAATATAGGAACCATGGCAGACACAGTGGCAATTTCTGCCGGCCAGGAAGCAGGGTTAAATAGCAGAGGTTGGTACTGAGAAGCAAATGGATTAAATAATGGATTAAGTAAATAAAATGAAAACAAGAACTGTACTGTGCACTGGCATCCTGGGTGTCAAATTTCAGATCTACCAATCAGTGTCAGCCCTTTAACCAGGCCCTGAAGTTTTTATAGTAGGGTTTAAAACCATATGGGTGATCTCCTAAAGGTCTTGATAAGCTTCTTGGGATTTGCTAGACATCTTTGCTTTACATAATATTACTGGGACATGAGGAGCAGTCTCTCATATATATTTTTAAAAAAGCAAAAACAAAAAACCAACAACATGCAATTATATACTCAAAAACCTTAAAAGAATCAAACCATTTTTGGAATTTTTCCAACATGCTGCTACAGAGGTGCCAACTTGAATAAAATATGGGGGGGGGGGGCAGGTAAGCCATGCCCTGCCTGATTGATCACATGACACAGGGCACACACACTGAATGGCTATCAACTTGGGGGGCACCTCACTCAAATAATTTTTGGGGGGGGCGAAGATCCCTCAGCCCCTAGGAATTGGTTCCTATGTGCTGGTAGTTTCTTTTACTAGAGCAGTATCAGTAGACATAAGAATAAAAGTTGATGTAGTAGTCAATATTTGCATTTGTCAAGCAAGCTAATACTGCATACCAGCTCCTCAGTGATTTCTGCTTATTCCATCCCAAGGCAAGAAATTCCAGCAGAGGCTTTGAATTGACCAAGTTATACTGTGTTATTTTCTTAATCTTCATACAACATCACAGAAACTTGGGTCACCAGTTAATAATGAACTGCAAGACAGGATTTGAGCAGAAAGTACAACCTGCTAACAGATGTGCAGGAGTGAGCTACTCTATTCTACTTTGGAAAATGCCAACACACTAAATAAATTCTGTCATGTATAACCTATATATTCCCATTTTGTGAATGTAGCTAACTCAATGCTATATTACTAGTGGAAAATAAGAATATCCTAATTTTTGGAAACATTTATAATCTCGCAAAATCGAAAATATGATACAAGAGTGGTTCTCCCTGCGAGAAAAAAGCAGTATTGTTTACAAATGTTGCAATACATCATTAGGTTACTTTATGCAACACATTGCAACACATTTTATTACACAGGTCTTGATGTAGAAAATTCCTGTACAGTGGTACCTCGGGTTAAGTACTTAATTCATTCTGGAGGTCCGTTCTTAACCTGAAACTGTTCTTAACCTGAAACACCACTTTAGCTAATGGGGCCTCCTGCTGCCACACCACCGGAGCACGATTTCTGTTCTCATCCTGATGCAAAGTTCTTAACCCGAGGTACTATTTCTGGGTTAGTGGAGCCTGTAACCTGAAGCATCTGTAACCCGAGGTACCACTGTAGTTGGTTTTTCCAGCATCCAAACATCCAAAAAAAGTATCCTACTTACACATCTCCAGTAACAAACTTGCCCAAATGAAATAGGTATACTTTCTAAATCTAGTTATAATGTATCATTGAGAAAAAGGCAGACTCTTGCACTATTTTTGTTATTTTTTTCTTTACCTACTGCATAATATTTCTCATGTAGTTTTATTGTTTTTTATTGTTGTGCACTGCTTTGCATAGAGCAATATAAACATTTCCCTATTAATAACCATCCCCTCTTCTCAGTGATCCTTGGAAATTGAATTATGCAGTACAAGAGGGAGGGGCTGCTGGGACCCTCTTTTCAGCCCTTCAATCTACCACAGTTAAATTCCCAAAATGCTTTGGGGGACCTAATGACCGTTAAAAGGTGTAGATATAGCCATCGTCTCCTGCTTGTTGCAGGTCAGAATTGACCCAATAGGACCTTTTGAACAAGTGGAAATACTTCCAAATATAAGTTTTTCCTAGTAAGTCAGCATTTATATTCTCTTTAGCAGCACTGATGCATATTGATGTACAGTACTAAAGAGTGCACTAAAGAGTGTACAGTACAATAGAGTGACAGTTATCACTGCATTCATGAAGAAGTGGTGATTCAAGACTTGGATCAATGGACCTTTGCTGCAGCATAATAGCATAGTTCAGAAAACCTTGATAAGGTTATTTAAATAATTCTCAGTCAGCAAGTGAGTTAAGCCCATCCTTATCTTTAAGCACAAGGTTAAGTGTTACTTAAGTTAGTGGAAGTAGCAGTTTTCATTAAGCAAGTGTAAAGTTTGTATTTTAATTAGAATCTAGCATGCTGAACTAAGCTTGAGTGGAGAGCCTTAACTAATTAAAATGAAATCTGTCTAAACCACAGAGCCTAGGGCTTGTCGATCGGAAGGTCGGCGGTTCGAATCCCCGTGATGGGGTGAGCTCCCGTTGCTTGGTCCCAGCTCCTGCCAACCTAGCAGTTTGAAAGCACGTCAAAGTGCAAGTAGATAAATAGGTACCACTCCGACAGGAAAGTAAACGGTGCTTCCGTGCACTACTCTGGTTCGCCAGAAGCGGCTTAGTCATGCTGGCCGCATGACCAGGAAAAACTGTCTGCAGACAAACGCCGGCTCCCTCGGCCAGTAAAGTGAGATGAGCGCCGCAACCCCAGAGTCGGTCGCGACTGGACCTAACGGTCAGGGGTCCCTTTACCTATATAACTGAAATCAAGTATTCAAAGCATTTCAGTAGACCAGTGAAAATTTTGTAATGAACAGATTTAAAACTGTTCACATAACATTACAGTTGTCTGTGTTTGTTCATTTGCTTGTTCCTTGACAGCACTGTACATCAGGGTCATCCATTTTATCCTCACAACAGGCCTATGGGGTTGGTGAAAGATAGTAGCTGGTCCAATGTCACCTTATGAGCTTTGTGGTTGAGTGGGGATCAAAGCCACTCACAATTCACTGTCTTGGCCTATATTCATAATTTAGCATATTTGACCTTAAAAGTCGAATGTCAAATTGAATTAGTTATTTGACTGCTTATGACATGCCCACCAAGTGGATGTTTGAAATCTGCAGCCTGGTTTATCTTGGAGTTAGGGGAAAGAACAAGAAATGATTGATGTAATGGCTGCTGGCATCACAATGACCTTTATCTCTGCATTGAGAAAGACTTTTCCTTACTGCCGCTCCTGTGGAAGAGGAGAGCATGAGGGCACTCCAACAGGTTATCTATATTAGAAGGTCCTCAAACATCATATTTTACCTTCCCTTTCTCATCTTCTAATGCTATCTCTCCCGCCTCTGCTGATGGACAGACTTACTTGTATGTGGAAACCTGAGATTCATTTTAGAAATAGCCCTTCTGGGGGCCAAAGATACTGCCTAGTATGGCAGAGTTAGTCAAGTGCACAGTGTTGTAATACCTATTGATCTACTTGCACTTTGACATGCTTTCAAACTGCTAGGTTGGCAGGAGCAGGGAACGAGCAACAGAAGCTCGTCACGTCCCATTGCGGGGATTCAAACTGCCAACCTTCTGATCAGCAAGCCCAAGGCTCTGTGGTTTAGACCACAGCGCCACCCGCGTTCAGTCTGAGGTAGCACATCAATGAATGTAGCTAATCACAAAAGTGCAAGGTTAAAACCTACCATGAAGGGTTTTTTAGTCTCGTTCACGGTGGAATTCGGATTGTTAGACTCAACGCTGCTGCTTACAGAACTTTTCTGTCAGATTACCAGGTGGTCTGTTAGCTGGACATAAAACAACAAGATTTGGGGCCTCTAAAAAACGTAAGAAATATATTGCTTCATAGAAAAGAGTCTATTTTCACCAACCATTATGTGGACAATGAAGACAAGGGATTTTGTACAAATGTGCATAAAGTGATTTATGGTCAGGGAACTGTAATAAACAGATGCCAGGAGCCCAAGAGATGACATTCCATCACTGGGTGTGGACAGGTCCCTAAATGTAGATTGGTCCAGGTAGACCAACCCCTTGCATGTCATTATGACGGATGGCAGTGATTTAACCAATCTTCACCTCTATTTGTGCCAAGTGGAACTGAGTCCAATCTGATTGTGAACCTTTGCTCAAAATCCTCAAAACACAGATAGCCTCATTTAACATGACTATTCTTTTAGAATTTGGCTTCAGCTATAACAATTAATTTAGGTAATCAGTGTGATTAAGTGATTGATATTTTTGCAGAAGTGAACTTAAAAAATACCCACTGTGAAAGACTGCAACGATTGAAAAAATAAATCATCTTTCTGCATCTCTTGATTGGTTATGTGCATTTAAAGATGACCTTCCAAAAAATAAATGAGATGTCTGTTACTTAGTCAACTGTTACCTTCATTAAGGAACCACAAAATGGCATCTATATATTTGATAGCATGGTATTTATTCCAGGGTGTGTTTGGAATGATTAACTCATCAGTTAAAAGCATGGGATTAAAACATACTTAACCGTTTGGTAACCCCACTACAGTTTTTATACTGACAGGAGTGGTTTGGTTCCCGGTTGGCATCCACCTGTCTTGGGAGACAATGGAAGAGTGCACTTTTGGGTAGGGAGAGCCAAACCGTTGAGGAGTTACAGTTCCTGCTATGGCTGTAGAAACCAATGTGGGAGAGACATGTTTTGTTGCCGCTGGGGTGGATGAAGGCGTCCAGTTGTGCTATTGCAGATGCACCATGGTGACCCTTCTCTCTGCGCTCCTCCCAGTGGTCATTCCTCCTTTTTTTTAATAAATTTTTTATTGGTTTTACAACATTTTTTTAAACAATACAAACAAATAAAAAGACAAACAAACATGTATAATTTCATAACCTTTTTTTCATATCCCTCGCTTCTCGGACTCTCCCATACCTCCCCTTTCTGCATCCCAATTTCCAAAATTCTTTCAGCAGCTTCTAAATAATTTTATCAAATATATGTCCTCTTAGTCTTTTCTTCAACTTAATCTTATGTCACTGTAATCCCCTTTTCTTTCTCAACACCTCGACATTTTAACATTCATCAATTTTATAATAGTTCTTAAGATAAGTTTTGAATTTCTTCCAATCCTCTTCCGCCGTCTCTTTCCCCTGGTCACGGATTCTGCCAGTCATCTCCGCCAGTGTCATGTAGTCCATCACTTTCATCTGCCATTCTTCCAAGGTGGGTAGATCTTGTGTCTTCCAATACTTTGCGATAAGTATTCTTGCTGCTGTCGTAGCATACATAAAGAAAATTCTATCTTTCTTTAACACCAATTGGCCGACAATGTGGGAGAGACATGTGGGAGAGACATGTTTTGTTGCCGCTGGGGTGGATGAAGGCGTCCAGTTGTGCTATTGCAGATGCACCATGGTGACCCTTCTCTCTGCGCTCCTCCCAGTGGTCATTCCTCCTTTGGTCACTTCACTGCTGCAGATACATGAGTGATTAAACAAAATAATAAAATAAAATGGTCAAAAAACATTTCAGTTTAACATGTTGTGTTAAGGGCTTCCCATGTTCACTCAAGCTGCAAAATGCTAATAAATTACCTCTGCCAAGCTCCCCCATGCTTAACAAATGCACTATTTAAGGAATATTGATGTGGTATGCTATGCTATCCTGTGGTAAATTGCAGCTTCATCACTTTCTTGGAGGTGAACGGCTGTCAGCGGCAGAGCATTGGACCAAAATCCCAGATTAGACATTCACTGGACTATACGCATGTACAACTGAAGCTATCATTCCACGTTGGAAGCATGCAACTAGCAACTAGCAACCAACACTGACCACGCAGAATTGGAAGGAACCTTGACAGTCATGTAACACAGCCTGCTGCCACAGTGAAGCAGTGATTTCCTGGCTTTGGGGGAACCTTCACTAGACTTATACCTGGTTATACATAGTTGCATGCCTCATCTTGTCATTGATTTAATCAGGAGTGGAAACTGACATTTACCCAATACAGCTATTTACCTTCCCACCGGAGCGGTACCTATTTATCTACTTGCACTTTGAGGTGCTTTCGAACTGCTAGGTTGGCAGGAGCAGGGACGGAGCAACGGGAGCTCACCCCGTCGTGGGGATTCGAACTGCCAACTTTCAGATCGGCAAGACCTAGGCTCTGTGGTTTAGACCCAGCACCACCCGCGTCCTTACCTGTAATGAATATAGGGGTTGCTCGTGCGTAAGTTGCCACCACTCCTGGCTATGTTGCCTTGTTAAACCTTTTCTGTCTGGACAGCCCTTCACTTCGTGGCTGCCTCAGTCGCTAGCAGAATCCGTCAGTGGGCGTTTCTTAAACCTTTTCCAGCATAAAAGCTGTTTGACGCCAAGTCTCCTCCTACTCTCCCTGCGCGGAAGTCTTCTGCGCAGGGAGGGTGTGGGTAGCGGAGGACCCATGCTCTCCCCGCTGGTGTCCAGTGAAGAGTCCTGTAGCCCTCTCGCAGATTCCCCCATCTGCCCCCCTTTATCCCTGGTGTTGAGCTGATTTCCTTCCCCCGCTGAGCTACCTCTCCCTGCTGGGTCCCTCTCCAGCATCACTTGAGAGCCTTCCCTCCGCCTCTGGCTCCGATGTCAGTTCCCTGACATTACCCATTACAGTACCCTTCCATTATAAGCATTAAATGTGAAAGGGAAGTCATAAAGCAGGACTCCACTTCTAGAAGCGGGAGTTTGGCCTGTGTCCATTGGCTTTAATCCAGATTTGTTTGTTTGTTGCATTTATATGCTGCCCTTCCTCCAAGGAGCTCTGGGCATCATGCATGGCTTTACTCTGATTTTAGACTCCCAACATCCCTGCAGGGTAGGCAATGCTGAGAGATAGTTACTTGTCCAAAATCACCCAGTGAGCAAGGATCTGAAGCTTGGTTCAAGCCTGTTGGGCAAAAGATTCCTGCATTGCAGGGGGTTGGACTAAATGACCCTTGGGGTCCCTTCCAACTCTATAATTCTATGATTCTATCCACCACCTTGCACTGACTGTATGTGCACAGTAACAGTACTGTGACTATCACAGTTTTCTGACTGTAAGTGCAGTTGCCACGCCAAGGAAACAGAGTCATGCAGAATCAAGTACATAATACTTGCCACATGCTTTCAACTGTTTCCGCATACTCACTGCAGTATTCCGTGATACTTTCTATAGACTGGGCCATGGATCATTGTAACTGCTAATTGGGAGGAAAATAGATTGTACAAGCCATGCCAGCATACATAAAATTTATAAGCTGATATAGAATACCAAGTGAGGTGATTAAAGTAAATTAAATACTCCAGCAGCACAGTTATTGTGTTGTTTACTGCAAAGATGACATATATTCAGGAGATATGGCATTGAAGGTTTAAAACAGAATAAAATGCCCACAGGTCTTGAAGAAGGATTTTGTTTGCTTATAGGCTTTATGAGTCCCAAACATGATGCTTTGTTAACTTTTAGGGGTACTTATTACTGGCATCAAGAAAGAAGTAGAAGCAGAGTAACATAATACCTGTAAGGTTTCACTCCACTCCTGACATCTCAAAGGCCAGGTTCCACAGATCCGCACACCATTAACTGCAGATGTGCAGACTATTTTCAGTCTTCCAGCCATAGCCACACTGGAACTCTTCATACCCTTTCAGAGGCGTTGCCTGAGGTTTGAGTGGCTGTCACTGACTCTAGAGACTGGCATTGGTGTTAGACTGGCGTAATAGGTATATGTTATAGTTATGTGGAGGGGATGCGCTTAAAGTTAAAATAGTTCATAATAAAACATATAGTAACTCAACCTTTCCTTGTTCTGAATAGTTCTTGTCCAGAGAGTCATTAAGAAAACGAAAACCAAATAAAGTGCTCAAACACATAGCATGTTATTTGAATGACTAATATATAAAAGACCGTGTAGCTAGGAAGGGAGCACACAAATTATTCCCTTTCAACAGAATGAAACATAAATAAACCTTGATAACTGTTGGCTCATGGATGATCAGCAGTTGCATAGGGCTATTCAGGATTTTTAAGGGAACTGTAGATGTTTATGATGCTTGCTTTTGAAAGCTATGATAGGAGCCCCACAGTATCCTGTCTGTTACTTTTTCAATGTTCCAGTCAGATCTGGAATCACATTCAATGGCAAGAAAAGCTTAATGGAAAAGATTTGCCATTAAGTGAAGAATCGAGGCATAATTGGGACAATTAAGGTGCCAAAAAAAGCCCTGAGCAATTACTGAATTGCTCACTTTTGCATTTCCTTACTACATGGGGCATTTTGATGATCTTAATCTTAAACCTTACTTTAGCATTAACACCAATGTTGAAATCCTGTTTTTTGGAGTTTCAGAACTTAATAATAAGAGAACACACTATGCTAGGAAGTTCTGTCTTGCCATAGAATATTTCTGCCAGTTTCCTGTCCTGAAATTATGATGTTAGTTGCCTGGAAAAGCCAAAAAAATGCTAAAAAGAACAAACTACAATGCTTATGTTGTAGTCTTAACACCCAGAGAGGGCCATAGGTTCCCCATCCCTGGTCAGCTACTGTACATTGAAACATATATTCCCAGCTTAAAATTCCAGCCCAGCTAAAGGTCTGTGTCTTCTGCATGGAAAGTTCTCCAGAGGAACGAGCAAGTCAGGCTGGCTTTGCAGTCCCTCTTCTGAAGAAGTGAAGTGAAGAATAAGACTTGCCTGGTTTAAAGCAGGAGGTTACACACTTCTTTCCATTTTATATTTCCGAAAAGGAGGCAAAAAGATGAAGGTGGTTTGGAGCACTGGCGTAGGGTGGGAGGGCACATGGACCATGCCCCACCCTGCATGCGAGCTCTTTTCCATTAGCAGCAGGGGCTGGGGAGTGTGGAGGGTCTCTTCACCCTCCACTCCTCTGCTCGGCGCACCAGTGCTCACCCGTTGGTAGCAGGGGCTGGGGAGCGGGGAGGGGGAAGAGCACCCTCTGCCCCCGCTCTGTGAGCCCCCACCTGGCAGCGTCAGTGGCGAGGGCTGGACAAGTGTGCTCCGCACCTGGCGCTGATGAACAGCCACTGGTTTGGAGACACTTAAAAAAAAAAAATTGCCGAAATCTACACTCCCAACATTTCCCCTGACATTCCAGTGATTTCCACCCAGACACTGTTTCCGAAGGCCGAATCCCAGCTATGTCTGGGAAATTCTGGACATATGGCAGCCCTAATTTTATGTATTGTGACTTGCTGTTATTTTTATCGATTATAGTTTGGTTTAGTAATTCCTTATTGTAATTGCTGAGAGTGGCTTTCAGTTCACTTGCTATTCTGAGAGGTAATTTTATTATGCCCTATTATATTCTAATCAATTATTGACCATTACTTTATTTGGTATAAGATATTTATTTTAAAGTCATATTTTCATTATGACTTTTTTGGATTGGATTGTTCTAAGATGTGTGATATTTGTTGTGTATTTTGTTGTTCCTTCAGCTTGCAAACCACCTTGTGAATAGCAATATAGAAACGTGGTATACAGATTAAAAGTGAAAATGAATTAAAATATTGTGAGGTTCAGATTTAATGCCCCTGGCCTGGTGTCACAAGAGCAGGCTCTGAGATTGAGGTTGGGTGTGCATGCAGTGGGAGCCACTGAGACCGGCAGAGCCATGCTTTGTTTGCTGAGCATGGCACAGCTTCTGGACTTGGCAGCAGTGCATTAAGGGCTCATACATTACATTTCAGTCTCCAGGATAACTGCTGCCTTTCAATCTCTAGGTAGCTGTAAGCCTTTCTGTGAGCAGAAATGTAAGTCACTGCAGGTTAACATTCACCAGAATACACATGCAACTTCAAATTCAATTCCAAATGTTCCATGGCAACAAAATAATATTTTCCAAAACGTGTTGAAAAACTACCTTTCTGCAAGTGCACGGTGTGGGGTGGGAGAAAATAGGAATAACTACTCTAGATTTTCCTATTCATGTAATCAGTGATGCTTCCTGTGCTATACATATGTGGGGGCGACTCTTATCTAGTTTCTTTCAACCCTGGAAACCCAGCATGGAGAATAATCTCTGCAGACTATGCTGCTCATCCATGGCAGAATTATAGGAGAGCTGTCTCCTATAACTGGATGGATTCTTTCTTTCCCTAACCATTGCTGATGAATACACAAACATGCCTAGATGCCATGAATTATAAAAGAGGCGGAAAATCAGCCCATTAATAAGATTCTGAGTGACTTTGTAGCAGAAGAAGTACCAAAGTTGTGAAATGAATTGTGATACGTGCTATAATTTTCACTCATTTAGTATCTTCAAGGATAAATGTTACATATCTGTGCATCAGTCGGGCTGATCTCAGTCCAGTAACTACAAATTATTGTAGTCCAAGACATTAGTTTCTTAGACGGGAAGATTGGAAATTTCAATCCATTTTATTGATGTTAACTTTGGGAAAGGACACCACTGTTTCAGTCTTGCTCCCCCCCCCCCCCCGAATGCTCTCTTTTTTAAATTAAAGAAATAAAGTGTGAGAAGGTTAATAAAAAATATCTAACTAAGTATTACTTCTTTCTCAGCTTTTTGCCTGATTACATCAGTGGGGACTTTGATTCTATTATGCCTGAAGTAAAGGAGTATTATACAGTCAAGGTAAGTTTTTTTAAAATTAAAATTTCCTAGAAATCATCTTTAACACTCATTTTGCTGCTCTATCGCCTGACACGCTTGGGAAATACTTCCCCCTGTAGCAAACTGTTCTAAATAAGGAACCCTGGGTTACTGGGTCTCAGGCAGAAGCAAATCAGTGTATTTCTGATATATATCACTTTCTTGTGATCCATAACACCATTCTATCCTTTTTCTTAATCTGTGAACTTAAAAAAAAAAAACACCTTACAAAAATCACATCTTAAATATGTATTTTCTCTCAAAACACATGCTTCAAAACATATATTGATAGGCCTTTTTTTGATCCAAGAACTGTGTTGGAATGTTTGGGAAGTAAGAATCTCAGAGCAGATCAGTTTGTGTTAGAATTCACAGTATCAAATTCCTGAAGCATCCCTAGTCAGGGCCGGCCCTACGATGAGGCAAAGTTAGCCATCTGCCTCAAGTGAAGGATGCTGAGGTATTGGGAGTGACCAGAGCTATGAGTGCCATGTGGCCCCTATGTGAGTCTGTCCTTTCACCAGTATTGGAATAAGATTCAACTACTAGTCCTGTTGGCTTCTGTATGTGCCCCAGGGGAGGGCACCATCTTGTCCTTCGCCTCAGGCAGCAAAATGTCTTGAGCTAGTCCTGTCGCTGGTCAAGTGTTCCTCAGTGAGCATACTGCAGATGACAGACCAGCATCCCTTGAAGCAGTGTTTCCCAACCTTTTGCGACCTTGGCCCCCTTCCCATCTTGTTTCCTTCCTGTGCTCTCCACCCTCCCCCCCCCCACCAGCAGAAAGGTAGCTATTTAAATGTTTTGTTTGTAAATAGAACATGTTTGTTTAGAATTTTATAATATATACAAAATACAATTACATAAAATGATAAGAACATGATGAAATATTGTTGAAGCGGAAAAACAGATCTGGAAGGGACCCCGGGGTCATCCTTCTAGTGCAACCCCCTCAACGTAGGAAACTCTGCTGAAGCATCCATGGCAGATGGCCTTCCAACCCAGTAGCGTAGCCGGGGGCAGTGGGCGCCCCCGGTGGCACTTATCTTGGGGGTGGCACATCAGAGCCCCAGGCAAACAAGCAGGTCCCCTTGCCCAGCCCTTCCCATTGCCACCCCACCTCACACTTACCTGACCTGGGGGTTCTGGATCTCGGGCTCTACAGGTCAAAACAGGAGCCTCTGCAGTCGCCCGCTCCCCCCAGAAACAAACCAGACTCTTGGCAGAGTTGGAGTTCCAACAGATATCGCAGCCTTTCTCAACCTGTAGGTCCCCAGATGTTGTTGAACTACAACTCCCATCACCCCTAGCTAGCAAGGCCAGAGCTCAGGGATGATGGGAGTTGTAGTCCAACAACATCTGGGGACCCACAGATTGAGAACCGCTGAGAAATTGGGATGTTGAAGTCTCCCATGACTACTATATCTCTCCTTTTTGAATGTTTGGTAATCTGCTTTTTGAAGTCATAATCCAGTTTTCAGGCAGTCATCCTGACATCCACAGTAGGGTCACTGTTGTTTCTCTCTCCTACAATTTTTACCCATATTCCCTCAATCTGCTTTCCGTGCTCCAGGTCATGGATTTCTTCACAAGTGTAGACGTTCTTTACATATAATGCTGCTCCTTCTCTCTTCCTGTTTGGTCTATTCCTTTTGAACAGGTTATCCCCCTCAATTCCTACATTCCACTCATGAGTCTTATCCTACCAGGTTTCAGTAATGCCTACCTGTACTAAAAGCTCCAATTCATCTTGCTTGTTTCCCATACTTTGTGCATTTGTGTAGAGACAACTGAAACCCTGAGTCACTCCCTCCAGCTGCCTTCTTCTTGTGATATCTTGCCCTAAAGCAGGTTTCAGGAGCACCACCTCAGTTTCCTGTGCATCAATGAAGCTATTATCCCCAGTACCATGAGTTCCTCTGTCCCTCCCCCTGAAGTTTAAAGCTCTCTTGAAGTGGAGACCTTGATTCAAGAAGCCAAACCCTTCCTGAAAACACCACCTGCACAGCCAGTGGTTTACCTCCAGTATTTTCCTCTCTCTTCCTGGACCACGACTTTCAACAGGAAGGAGTGATGAAAAGACTACCTGTGCCCCAAGTCTCTTCAGCTCCCTGCCCAGAGTCTCATAATCCTTGAAGCCTGGTATTATTTGTACCGACATGAGTCAGAAGGAAGGGGTAGTGATCAGTGGGTTTTTTATGACTTGGGAACTTCTCAGTCACATCATGAATCTTTGCACCTGGAAGATAGCACACCTCCCAGGACATCCTGTTTCCTCCTCACACTACTGCCTCTGTCCCCCACACATCTCTTCCTCCTCTGTGGAGTGGCAAGAATCGTTCTGTACATTTCCAAAGCCTGCTTGGAGTGTTCTAAGGTCTGCTACTGCTGTTCTTGAGTTTTCCCCTTCTGTCTGTTGGAGCTTATCTGAATATTATTAGAATAGGTTACAAGGGGTGGAACCTTATGGTTTGTGTACTTCCTACTCGTCCCTCTCAGCTTGCCTTCTCTACACTGCAATGCCATTTCTCTGATGTCTCCATGGAAGGTAGCAAGTGGGTTATCAACATCCTCATCTACCATCAGTAGCCTAGGATCTGAAGGACTTAGGTCAAGAATGGAAAAAGACTCCTCCAAGTCCATCCCCTCCTGTCTCTTTCACCTCTGGGGCATGGCAGGAATTCTGCACACTGTACCTTTCACAGCCACCTTGGTGTATTTTGAGGTTGGCAACTGCTGCCTAGCTTTTCTGGACACCATAATCTGTGTCCAATGTGAGAGCATGGAAGCAATTTTGCAACTCTAAAGACAAAGTGTGGTTTGTGACTGTCCCACTTCTGTGTGTCACATTCCTCCAGAGGTTTCATCTCCTTGCACTGGGTGATCTTCCTGCTCCCTAGGGGCACCCAATCTGTGTTGCTGTACCATCACAGTCCACTCAGCTCTGTTGAGAAACTGCATGTTGTCCTATAGCTGGAGGTATGGCTAGGCGGGCCTCAAGTTCTGTACCTTCTCTTCCGGCAAGACAACCAGTTTGCACTCGCTACAAGTGTACCGCTGCATGTTTTCCGGCAGAATGACAAACATGGCACAGGTGGCACAGGTCACTGCAGGGTAATCCAAGTAAATTCACTTATAAAAACATGATAACTTGCCGGAAAATGTAATATTCCAAAGATACTTTCACTGTGTTTACAGTCTGAAGGGAATAGGCACCAGAAGTATCAAACCTACTGTGTCATTAATAAATACATTAACACTACAGATAGCTGTGTCATTAATCTTTCTCTTTTGAAGGCCCCCAAAGATACTCGGTAGAAATAGGCTTTCAGTGAATCTTTATGTCAACTTGCTTTTTATTCAAATGTCAGCAAGTTTACATGAAGATTATATAGCAGCTACTATTAGTCCTTTGACAGAGTATCAATCATTTGGCAAATGGTATAGAGGGCAAATGGTGTACACTTTATTTTTCTTGATTTCTGCTTATCTTTTCTGGTTATTATGTGAAGAAACAGACTGAGAGTGTAAAGCTGCTCAACTATGAAGTTTTATGGGATACTAATTACTGTTGAGTGACTTTCAATGGAATGTACAGTGGAAGTATGGAGTTTTTTCTGGAACAGAAACATGCCTTTTCACATATTGAAGAAAGTCTGTGGTGGCCTTCAATTTAATAAATTAAATTTGCTATAATTTACAGGGAAATATCACCTATAACATTTTCTTTTTAAATTTCCTGTTGTTGTTGTTGTTGTTGTTTAGTCATTTAGTCGTGTCCCCATGGACCCCATGGACCAGAGCATGCCAGGCACTTCTGTCAATACCATATTAAGACAGAGCTTCACAGATTCTAGCTAGGGTTTTTAAAAATGACCATTATTTCCTAGTACCCAGAAGTAACACCCCACCATGAATATATCTACACTTAGCAAAATGCAATAAATTATTTTCATCAGGTTAAGAAATAGATAAAGTGAGTTTTTTATTTTTTAAAAAATGATGTAATTACTTAACTTTCAAAATTTTCATCCTTTTTTACATCAGAAACAAAATGTTTATAAAAAGTTGAAATGCTATATGTAGCATTTAAAGTTGCTGATTTTAAAGCCAAAAAAGTGAGAATGTATGGATCTCAGCAAATGATGCTGCAGCAAAACCCTCTAATTACTTGTTTCCCATTCAGCCTTAGGGGAGAAGTCACACCTTCCCTTTAGCACACAAAGGACTGATAAGTGCTGTCTGGCAAAGACATGGTGAAATCAAGAAGTAATTATCAGTGCTATAGATATCTCCCCAACTTCCAAAAGGTGTCAAACAATCTGCCTGACTGACAAGGCACAGCCAGCTCTCAGTCAGTACCCACCAGGCTCTCAACTCTTAAATGTGGACTATAGCTTTATCTCTCACAGTCCCTCATCCCACTGCTGCTTTACACATGAGGAGACCAGAAACATGTTTGTAAGTAGCTATAATAGGCTAGAACAAGGGTCCCCAAACTAAGGCCCGTGGGCCGGACAAGGTCTGAGGGACTCGTTTATCCAGCAAGCGGCAACACCCCCTGCCGCCACCTGCTCTTACCGGGGCTGCACTTCTGGGTCGGAGGAGCACCCGAAATAGCTTGTGCCCAGAATAATTCCTGGCCAGGATTTTGAATTTGATTCCACAGTTTAACACATAATGTAATATCCTGAAGCTTACCATTTTTACAAATTATTTTTGTCCAGACCTTTCTTCTTCCCCCCTCCCCTACAATAAAACCTTCTTTGTTGTTGTGGACCTAATGTTTTGTATATTCCTATTTTAGTTCCTTCATTTTCTTTTTAGATATCTAGATATTGCTAATGAATATGTTTTGTAGTGTATTGATGAAGAATTGGTATTTCATTCACTTCGGAGCAAATTCACATATTATTAGATAGTGTATCAATGTTGAGATCTATTCACATGTGTGTATTAAATTTCTCAGCTTGCAATATTTCTCATGTACACTTTGGCCCCTAAAGCAATTCTCCATCATGAAGGAAGACAAAAATAGAATTCAGTAGAATAAATAACAATATAGTTCCCTGTCCATCAAATATTATAATCTTCCAGTGCACAAGAATGTAATTTAAATACTTTCCCCCATTTTATATAGTTATCTAACTATCCAAAAAAGAAAGAAAAGAAGCAGGCATTTGTTTCTGCAGTTGGAACTAAAGGTAACTTCATTTTACATACAAAAATCTTCCAGAGCAGCTGTTCCAACTGAATTCAAAATAGTAGAATAAGAAAACAGGATGAGAGGATCTTTAAAAGTGTAGCATTCACATTTTATAATGTCAGCTCCTCCTGTTGCTACAAATGGGCTAAAAGCAGATGCTTGCATAAATGGTTATACAGTGGTACCTCTGGTTGCAAACGGGATCCGTTCCGGAGGCCCCTTCGCAACCTGCAAAGAATGCAACCCGCGGGTCGCGATTTACCGCGTCTGCACATGCTCATGATGTCCTTTTGCGTGTCTGTGCATGTGCGAGTGGCAAAATCCGGAAGTAACCCTTTCCGGTACTTCTGGGTCGCCACGGGACGCAACCTGAAAACGCGCAACCTGAAGTAAACTTAACTGTATAACTGTTTCTCCTGCATGACAGAAGCACCCCGCAGGATGGGGGCTAAGCTTACAGCATGTCACAGACTGGGTGGACGCAGAGGAATGGTGGGAGGAATCATCTGGGGAACTCCCAAGGGAAGAAGGCTCAGAGTCCAGGGCCTGGTGGTGGGATGAGGGAGAAGACTGGGAGAAGGAGGTGTCAGAAGCAGGAGGTGGCTTAGTGAGCTAGAAGAGCCTGTGACAGAGAGAAGTCCAGGAGGAGGAAGGCCAAGAGGCAAGAGGAGCCTGGCAGGTGAAGAGTCACAGGTACAGCGAGCTCCTCTCCCCACCTGGTCTCCCAGAACCTGGAGAGGAATGAAAAGGGCAGAGAGGAAGTTAGCTTCACGCAGGTGCAGTCTCAGATTGCTTAGGGAAAACCTTGGGGAGGAGGGGACTTGGGCAGCTGTGGGGACCTTCCTTCTCAGCAACTGTTTCGTGAGGGCAAGACCTGCCTCAGAAGAGTTGCTTGTGCTCGTTAGGCCTGACACTCCTCTGCGAGTCCTGTTTTTGCTAATAAAGAGTAAACTCCAAGTTGCTTGGTGTGATTTAGTGCTGTCTCGCTCCTTTCACAGCACTAGTGTGTTGGCAGAGAGGGATGCCTCATTCACTTGGAAACCAGAGTGTTTTTGTACATTAGTTTCTCATGTACTAAATGTACTAAAAATTAATACATTTTTGTACATTTTGTACATTAGCTTCTGGTGTGACTGTTCCAGTATTGGGTGGTCCGTGCGAACTGGAGTTGGGAGCCATATCCGAAAATCCTTGAAAACCATCTGACAAAACCACTCAAAACAAACCACAAAAAAATATGTGAAAGCAGATGAAGAGCTGGTCCAGAAGCCAAGAGGACCAGAGGCCACAGTTCGGCTACATTTGCTTGTTGTGGGGTTTACTGCCTTGTGTGCTTGTACTGCAACATCGAATAAAACTGAGTTACTCATTTTCAGTGTTTATATATTACCATTAAGATTTGAGAATGGGGTTTTCAGGGTGAAGTAAAATTTCTATTCAGCTTCAAACATGACATTTCATTCTGTCTTTTAGAAAATGCACAAACTTCTCAAGTTCTCAGAAGTTTGGTTTTTATGTCAGCTTGCCTCCAACTGTATGTAATTCCTTCCTCATTTTAAAACTTCTAAAGGTTTTCCCCATTTCTGCATTGGGTATGTCTTCCTAGCTCTTACACCATTTCTCCATTTCCTCTCCACCCCAATCACCCTGTGGGTAATTGGCCCATTAAAGATTTGCAACCCTAGTTTTCCTTTTCAGGGGCCTCAGAATCTTTGGAAATGAAACTTTGGGAAACAATGCTTCCTGACAGTTTATAGGTGCTTTCTAGTAAAACACCATCTCATTTAATACACTACATTTTTAAACCTCCCAATGAATATCTATCTGACCAAATGTAAACATCTCTATCTACTTAAATGCATACAGTATTGGCAGCAAAATAGTGACCGTCCTGGGTGGCAAAAGCCCTATCTAGCAGCATCCTGTTTTCACAGCATCCTGTCAGATGCCTGTCAGAAGCTTGCAAGCAAGACCTGTGTGTGACAGCACTCTCCTTGCCTGTTCCTAAATGAGAAAATACAGTTTCCCTGATCATCAAAAACTGGTTTGGGTCTTGCAAGGTGTTTGGATAATATTTCTGTAGCAAGCTGATGTAAATTGTATACTTACACATTAATCAACACAAACTGAACACTGTTGAAATATATAGAGACCAACTTAAGTTTGTTCTTGGTATAAGCTTTTGTGTGCATGCACACTTCTTCATGAACACTGTTGTAATTACTAGCACATAGCCAAAAATCACTCATTGAGTGCTTTTTTGAATATGAGTTCTGAAATATTCTGCTCTTTGGGATCAAGATTGGGATCAACCCTGGCTGCCTGAAATTTAACTAGTTTTCACTCAACTCCACGGAACAAACCAATTTGCATCCCAGGTCTTGAGCACCTTGCATGGCTGTCTTTTTGTATTTGAAGAGGCTAGTCATGAACTAATTCCATTCAGTTTCCCTTTTCAGATTAGGCTGTCACTGGTTAAAGCACTTCATGTATCTAATTTGCTTTCATTCTAGTGCATTTCAACTTTTTCTGTACATCCTGTATCTCAAACTGACAGGGGAAAATGTATTTTTAAAAGAAGACATGCAGCATGAAAGCTCTCTGTGCAAAAGAAACTTGGTTGAAGCTGCAATCCTGTGTATGCTTACCTGTGAGTAAGGCCTGTTGAACACAGTGGGAGTTCCTTTTGAGTAAACATGCTTAGAATTGCCCAGTTAATCCTTTTGGCCTCTTTTGCCTCAGGCTGTGCCTGATCTGCACAAACAGGAGGTAAGTTGCAATAGTAAACAGTTGTAAAACATTTCCTTGATTATACAACTAGAAACAGCAGGTGATTACATGACTGAATGCTTCTCCATATTAAAAGTTAGTGTGTGTGTGTGTGTGTGCCACACAAACACACTGCACATGGAAGAACAGATGTCACAGCGAAGGGTTCTCAGAATTCTTGATTTTTTTATGGAGCAGCATCCAGTCATGTAACCCAAACTCTTCTTCCTGCAAAGAGATATGCTGTCACCAAACAAATTTACCCTTCACCTCATGGTTGTGAGAACTAAGCCTACTCATTAGAGGGGGGAAACAAATTTCCAGTCACAAAAGTCCTTAATTCATCACATCAGCAAGAAATGTTGATGTATAATATATTATTTCTAAGCATACATGTACATAGAAAAGGCATTGTTTTCAGCATAAAAATACATAGAAGAGTTAAACCCAATGGCATTTTCAGAAATAATGCTGATTGTTCCAGTAGACCTTACTCTACAGTTCTAGATTTACCTTTGAGCTTGTGAAAATCACCTTTCATTGAGCTACCATTTAGTTGCTACTGGGAATTGTAGCATGTCAGTAGATGCCTCCTGTCTCCATTTTATCATTCCAAGCATGGATTCAGCTTCATTAAGATATGAAATAAACCTGTTGTCAGTTGGACCTTTCATTCCACAAACAAGGTAACTTACAGTTTTTCCATTGATGGCAGTCTTTCCCCATTGAACTCAGTGGAGCTTTGTAAGTGCAAAGGCAGATACAGTGGTTTGAGGTTGCTGTCCTGTACACACCTTTCTGGGAGTAAATTTCATTAAACTCAATAGGAATTACTTCTGAATCAATGTGCATAGGATTCCATTGTTACATCTCTATACAGGCTGCTGCTTTAGAAGAAAATTCTTTGCTTTTCTATAATGCTAGTACAGTAAACCTGTAACTTTTGCTTACATGATCACAGCTTTGAGTGTGTGCATGTGGAGGGCAATAAATAAATAAAGGGGGAGCTGGGGAACCCACTGTTCCCTGCTCTCTGTTTATTTATTACACCCTTGCACCCACCTGGTTTTCCTTGCTTAACTGGGCTTTGGGAAGGTGACACAAGGGCTCCTCTAGCAGCATCCCAGAGCCCTCATGCCTCTTTCCAAGACCCTGGTAAGCAGCCCTCCACCTTGGGGGGCATTTCTGGGGGTTCCTGACTTTGCACAATTTTGCATTTGCACATGGACCCCCAGAACCATACTCTCACAAAAACTACATTCCCACTGTAGTCTAAATCCAGTAAAGTTGCTCCTGGAAGGAGCCTGTCTGACTGTAGAATTTATCCTCATGTTAGTCCGTGAACCCCAAAATCTGGGATCCCCTCCAAAACAGTGCCAAAATCTGGCAACAGTTTTGCAGCATTTTGCAGCAAAAATCCTGTGTTTTGAAGCACCCAATCAACTAAGCAATTGCTACTCAAAGCTAGGGTCATAGCTATCACCCCAAAACCCAGTGTTGACCAATTCACTGCAAAACAGTGCCAAAGTGTGGCAACAGTTTTGTAGCGTTTTGCAATAAAACCCCACATTTTGCAGCACCCCACCAACTGAGCAGATGCTCCGTAACTTCAGAAGCATAATGTGTGATGAGTGAATGGAAAGAGAACAGTCTGGGGAATGTGTCTGCAGATGCCACATTTTAACAACTTTAATATTAAAACACCATTTATGAACTGTAATGTGTAGTAAACTTGAGTCTTTGGAAAGTTAGCAATTTAATAGTTGTGTGGTTTCCTTTCAGGAGTTATTCATATTTTAAAGGCAGCAGAATTTAAATATTGTCATCTTTACAGAGATAAGAGGAATTCGATATATTCCCTGAAGGTCTCCAGGATATGTCTTGGTGGCAGTGTGGAACCAGGGATCCAGAAAGCTCTTCATGGAAGGTCACCTGTAGGATTTGAATTATGTCAAGAAAAATGGGGATGGTGTATTGCCAATAATGTGAGTTGCAATTGCTCAGTTGGTGGGTTGCTTCAAGACATAGAATTTTTGCTGGAAAACACTGGAAAACAGTTGACACACTTTGGCACTGTTGTTGAGTGAATCAGACAATGTGAATTGGGGTGATAGCAGTTGCTCAGTTGGTGGGGTGCTGCAAAACACGAAGTTTTTGCTGCAAAATACTACAAAACAACTGCAAAACTTTGGCACAGGCTTGGAGGAGATTCCAAATTATGGGGTTCATAGTTAATTTGCCTCCTTGGCTCCACTAATGTTAACCGATATTACTAGTTTCATTACTGTAACAGTTAATAGCTACAATATGCAGTGCAGATATGATTCATTTTGAAATAAGAATATAGTGAGGAGGCTGCAAAGGAAAAGATACCCGCAACAACAGCAACAGCAGAAGCATCTTCCAAAAGCAATCCCCAAATTAGGGTGTGAACATAAGACCATGTTCCTGTTCACTTTTACCTCTCATTTCATTGTGGTGTTTATAGGCAGCCCTAGAAAAATCGAAAACACTTAAAAAAAAAACACAAGCCCATGAGCTGATGAGGTTCTAAAGTTATTTGTGGTCTGGTTTTTTACTCAAGAAATATTTGCAGTATTTATCTGGTGGATTGTTAGTAGGGTTGCCATATTTTAAAAAGTGAAAATCCAAACACAATCCGGATTTTCCTGGCCATTTAAGCTATTTTCCGCCTGGACGTCTGAATCCCCGCCATGTCATGGCAACCCTACGTTCGACAACCGAGCTTCCACTGTATATGGGTTTGTTCTTTATTTTATTTTAATGTACCTGTCTATTGGAAATATTTAAGTTGTGCACATTATTTTCATGTCTGGACATCTGTTTGCTTGTGAGTCAGAGTTTGACCTTCCTTCCCAGGAGATATGCCTTCATGCTTTAAGATGCAAAGGTTTGTTTGTTTGTTTCTGTAAAATGTATACGCCACTTGATTGTAGTTAAAAAACCACAAAGTGTTTAGATGTATATTTAATATTTTACGTATTTCATAGAAGCATAGACTTGTAGAGATAAAAGGTCTCCAAGGGTTCTCTAGTCCAACTCCCTGCAATGCAGGAATCCCAAACATGGTAGGTGGCCATCCAACATCTGCCTAAAAGCCTGCAAGGAAGGAGAGACCACCACCTCTCGTGGGAGTCTGTTCTCCTTAACATTTTCTTACATTTTGATTTTTATCATGACCAATCCTCATCAGTGAGTTTTTATGGATGGTGGGGCAGGTTATACCAGTCCAAGGCGACACAAGTCTGTATATGGATCTTTGCACACGGAGGTGCTGCAGATGTGCAAAAAGCAATACAGAAAAAATGGAGTCAGTGAGGAAATTAACGTAATGAAAACTGACAAAAAGGGCTGGTGCAAGTACACCCAGAGTGTGTTTTCTTGTTGAAATGAACCAGGACACCTCAGGGCAGTATTGCTCTCGCACAGCTCCCATTCACTGCATTTTGGCATACGCAGGATAATTTTTTTAGTGAATCCTTTGTTGCTGATTGCTGATGCCTTACCGTGCTGTCTCCAGCTATGGCTGCAGCTGCAAACAAAAAACGACAACCTCGTAGATAATTGTTGTTAAAATTGGAGTAGTATGGTAACATAAGCTAGGATGTGTCGTATTAGATCTATTATTTTGAAGAATTCTACTGCTTCAGTCTTTGATTTTAAAAAACGAAAATTAAAGGGACTTGTTATTCAAACCAGGAAATTGTGGGTGAGTCTTTTAAAAAGAAAAGAGGGGGGGAAATTGCAAGAGGAGCAGGGATTAGCAAAAAGTGAAGATTAAAGGCACAGTTAAAATGAGCAAATAGCTCAGAATTCAAAGGAGACAAAGTGGGTGGTAAATGAGGGAAATGTGTAGGAGTGTCAGAGTCAAGGGAAGGAAGACGGACCACTTCATTAAATCCAGAGCATCCTACTTGGCTCAGATCACCAGATGGCCACCGAATGCAAGGGCACCCAGACCACAACTGCTGTTAGGGAAATGTGCAAACAAGGGCTAAGTCTCCCCTGCCTGTGCAGAATTGTAGAAATTTAGGATTAAAGGGACCAGGTATGGGTCATCCAGATGTGCTCCAGTTGCAAGAGATGATGACAATACGTGATGTATGCATTTAACTTTTTATTTCTTTATATATTTCTTTATATAAATAAATCTAGATAACAGGACTCAAGGTGGCTTTTATTTATTTACAATGTTTGTATTATGCCCTTCTTTACCGACTGCATGGGGATTCTTGTGAGGGAATTGCTGACTTTTCCCTGGTTTAGGTTATTTTGGGCGCAGACCTTTCGGGGCCGTCTGCTGCTCATGCCCACTGGCTTACAAAAAAGAATGCAAATAATAAATGTAAATAAAACAGAATCACATTAATTGTGTCTCAGCTGGATCCAGAGTGCTGTTCTTTCATGGCTTTTTGTTTCTTTGGGCTATTGGAGAAAATGATCAGTACAGAAGCACAGCCTTTTGCGTTGTGGATGCTTCCCAAGGCAGGCTGGTAAAACACACAATTCCTTTGTTAAACACAGCTAAGTCTAACTTCCAGGCATCACAGACAAGGAATTCTTAGTAAGACATCATAAACTCTCCAGAAGGGCATGTCACAGGTCTTGCCTGCTTGCTGTGGTGTTTGTTGCAGGTTTATGTATGATATTTACAGAGTTTAGGGATTTCACTGAAGTATAGAATTGATAGTCCTGATTATATGCTTAGGTTGGTAGCAGTTAGAGCTTTCCTATTAGTTCTTTTGGGTACTACTTCATCACTTTGAAATAAATTTGTATTTACTTCTATATGAGCTGAGTTTGTGATCATTGGGTATAATGGGGAAATGAATTAATTTATAATTATAAATTCAAATTTCATATCTTTTAAATCAATTAATTGTGTTGATTGGTGAGTACATTGGGGAATTCAGTGGATTTATATTTATGAATAAATATAGTTCTGCTTAATTCCTTTTGGAATTAATTCATTGGGTTATTGATTGGGAGGTACATTGGGAAACTAAATGATTTGTGCTGCTTTCTTTGATTCTGGCACATTTGCGAATTTGTTTAAAAGTGTTACCAAGTTCATAATAGTGTTTTGTCATAGTGGCTTCTCAATTAATGGAACCTAAAATTGCAACAATTATCAGGGGGGGGGTGTCCATGATATTTCCTGTGGTCATAAGGGGGTCCTCATACTCATAAGGGTTGGCAACCACTTCTTGTGAGAGTGAAACAGATGCTTCCCCCCAAATATGCTATGATACAAATGATAAATAAATAACAAATATTTATAATGGTTTGATTAAAGAACCAATGGTTGTCATAAGCCAAGCCACATCCGTTCCACATATGATGTCAAAACAAGTACAATTTGCTGAAGGGGCAGTGTGATATCTTCTCCAAAGGACAACATGAAATTGTCAGGTAGTTCTTAATTCTTGAAACTTTGTTCACTTTTAAGTAATTAGAAGGATAGAAAGACTAATGCAGCCTCACTGTCAAATTTTGGGATGAAAGTTGGCAGTGAGGAAGAAAAACATGACTCAGAAACTGAATGGATAGGCTTCGCTGTAAATAAATATCTGCGTCATCCCACCATTTAATTTTTGTAGGGATGTTTTAGCATATAAAATAATGTGCCATTTCAGGTTAATTTCTGCCCTGCAGAACTCCATGAAACACTCTAATGTTGACTAATAACAGCAATTTGTCATGTGAACCTATCAAAATAATTGGCTGTGCTTCATCGGCAACGGCTGATCAGTCTGCGTAGCAATACCTTCTGTCACCAAGATGATATACAGTAAGTGCACAGATGTTATTTACGGTATCTCACTAATTCTTCTTGTATTATGGGCTGTATTTCTTCTTGTGCACAATCAGCTTGCCATTTTTAAAATGAGCCCTGCACAAGATCTTCAAATCATTTCCAAATTTATGGGAATAAGTGGGTACTTGAATGATGCTTTAGATGCTTTAAATCATGTTTCCTTTTGAAGTGTGTGGGAATTAGCAAAGTTTTTAATAATGTTGGATTGAGTGATAGGGACAAAAGACCCTTCTGAAATGTAGGTAGTTCCTATTCTAATTATAAAAGCTTCTTAACAGAATGCACAGAAACACACAGTTGCAGCAATGTCTGACAAATTATTGAACCGGAAGGCTGGAGCCAACTTAGAATCATAGAATCATAGAATCATAGAATTGGAAGAGACCACAAGGGCCATCGAGTCCAACCCCCTGCAAAGCAGGAAACACCATCAGAGCACTCCTGACATATGGTTGTCAAGCCTCTGCTTAAAGACCTCCAAAGGAGGAGACTCCACCACACTCCTTGGCAGCAAATTCCACTGTCGAACAGCTCTTACTGTCAGGAAGTTCTTCCTAATGTTTAGGTGGAATCTTCTTTCTTGTAGTTTGGATCCATTGCTCCGTGTCCGCTTCTCTGGAGCAGCAGAAAACAACCTTTCTCCCTCCTCTATGTGACATCCTTTTATATATTTGAACATGGCTATCATATCACCCCTTAACCTCCTCTTCTCCAGGCTAAACATGCCCAGCTCCCTTAGCCGTTCCTCATAAGGCATCGTTTCCAGGCCTTTGACCATTTTGGTTGCCCTCCTCTGGACACGTTCCAGTTTGTCAGTGTCCTTCTTGAATTGTGGTGCCCAGAACTGGACACAGTACTCCAGGTGTGGTCTGACCAGAGCAGAATACAGTGGCACTATTACTTCCCTTGATCTAGATGCTATACTCCTATTGATGCAGCCCAGAATTTGTATGCTTTATTCATACAGAATTAACATCCTTTGTACAGTGTAGATGAGAGTTTTGCAAGCTACCCTGCATTTAAAAAAATCCCAGCAATTAAAATACAAACAACACAGCAGGGTGGGGGTTTCCATCCAGGAAAGGGGACAAAGAGAAATGGCCAGATGATGTCCCTTACTTCCCCCTAACAATTGTTATGCCTTGTGTCCTGGAACTCAACCAAGGGAAACTAGAAAACATCCATAGAAGTATAAATGACAGGACAATCTGGTTTGGCTATGGTTTGAACTGTTTCAAAAATAGCCCCACACTAAAAGGGGGAATTATGAATCTGACCACCTTGTGCACCCTTTGCAAGAAGCGAGAGAAGGACAAATAACAGGAGTTTTATCAGTGAATGTCATTTTTTCCATTTTTCTTCTTTTAAAGCAGGAATGAAAAATGTCCATATTTTGCAGTCCATTTTACTATCTAGACCAGGGGTCAGCAAACCTTTTCAGTAGGGGGCTGGTCCACTGTCCCTCAGGCCTTGTGGGGGAGGCAGACTATATGGGGGGGGAATGAATTCCTTTGCCCCACAAATAACCCAGAGGTGCATTTTAAATGAAAGGACATATTCTACTCATGTAAAAACATGCTGAATCCTGGACTGTCTGCGGGCCAGATTGAGAAGGCGATTGGGCCGGATTTGGCCCCGACCCATGCTCCTGACAGTGATCTGGGTAATGGGAGGTGTACTTTTTAATACAACCAATGAACTTCTTATAGTTTCTATAATAAAGTTGATACTGTCTAGGATAAAGGTGACTCCGTTATTAGAGTGTCTCCACCCTCATTGTTCTACCCGGACACTGAGGTCCAGCTCCAAGGGCCTTCTGGCGGTTCCCTCACTGCGAGAAGCAAAGTTACAGGGAACCAGGCAGAGGGCCTTCTCGGTAGTGGCACCCGCCCTGTGGAACGCCCTCCCAGCAGATGTCAATAAACAACTACAGTGGTACCTCGCAAGACGAATAACCCGCAAGACGAAAGGGTTTTCTGTTTTGGAGGCGCTTCGCAAGACGAATTTCCCTATGGGCTTGCTTCGCAAGAAGAAAGCCCATAGGGAAATCTCCGGGGACCTCTTTTAAATGCTGGTGGTGGGGAGCAAAGCCTTCCCCCCCCCCCTCCGGCCTTCAGAAGAGGTCCAGGAAGGTCGGCGGGGGCCGAAAAGGCTTTGCTCCCCACCGCCAGCATTTTAAAAGCAGTCCGGGATAGCAGGGAAGCGCTTCCTGCTATCCCGGACGGCTTTTGAAGGCAGGCGGGGGGGAGCAAAGACCTTCACCCCCCGCCCGCCTTCAGAAGAGGTCCTGAAGGCGGGCGGGGGGCGAAAGTCTTTGCTCCCCCCTGCCTGCCTTCCCGGGAGAGCGGAGAAAGGCAGCTGGTTTCTCCGCTGTCCCGGACGGCTTTTGAAGGCAGGCGGGGGGGGGCAAAGACTTTCGCCCCCCGCCCGCCTTCAGAAGAGGTCCAGGACCTCTTCTGAAGGCGGGCGGGGGGCAAAAGTCTTTGTCCCCCCTGCCTGCCTTCCCAGGGGCTTTTACATCGCCCCGGACAGCGGAGAAGTCCTCCGCTGTCCCGGGCGATTTTAAAATGCCGCCCGCCAGCATTTTAAGATCGCCCCGGACAGCGGAGAAGTCCTCCACTGTCCCGGGGTTTTTTAAAATGCTGGGGGTGGGAAGAAAAGCCCTTGTCCCCCCCCCCCAGCCTTCAGAAGAGGTCGGGGGACAGACTGTCCCCGGACCTGGTCTGAAGGTGGTTTCCCTAGGAACGCATTAATTGATTTTCAATGCATTCCTATGGGAAACCGTGCATCGCAAGACGAAAAACTCGCAAGAAGAAAAAACTTGCGGAACGAATTAATTTCGTCTTGCGAGGCACCACTGTATCTGGCTCTTAGAAGACATCTGACGACAGCCCTGTTTAGGGAAGTTTTTAATATTTAATGCTGTATTGTGTTTTTAATATTCAGTTGGAAGCCACCCAGAGCGGCTGGAGAAACCGAGCCAGATGGGTGGGGTATAAATAATAGATGATGATGAAGATCATGATGTCAGGTATGCCAAGGCCTTCTGAGAGAGATGTGACATTAAAACATGGAATAGTTCAATTTCCTACTGCTTTTGAGAACTTTTTTATAAGGAAACTATAGGAAAACCTTTTACCAAAATGGGGGAACATTTGATTAAAATTTGGTGGGTTTACTGGGTGCTCTCTGTGGCGCAATGGGCCAGTCCATCTGGCTGTTAACCAGAGGTTTGGTGGTTCAAGCCCTCCAAGGGATGGCTGTCGGCAGGATTCCTGCATTGTAGGGGAGTTGGACTAGATGACCTTTGGGTTCCCTTCCAACTCTGATTCTGTGATTCTGCTAGAGGCTAGCTATGACCCATGGACTCCCTCTTTAAAGCAGAGTTGGTTCGATTAGGAGAAGTGCACAGATCTTTTGGGGAACATAAATCATGTACAATTCTTTTTTTATGTCATTTTCATTCTCATCTACCAACCAAATCTTGTATGTGGTTTGAAAGAAATGCTCAGTTTCTATTATTATTATTATCATCATTATTGCTCCTCGGGAGGTCCATTAAAATAGGATATATCATTTTCCATTTGATTAGATTGCATTTAGCTAGCAATTTCGATAGCTAGCTGTCACTTTCAAAATACTGTCAAATTCTTATCTTCTTTTATTGTTGCACTTCTGTTATTACAACAATAAGATTAGGGAAGATCAAAATATAGAAGCAGAATGTAATTGGTATCAAGCAGAATATTCTGTAATGTCATAGAATGGTGATTGATGGGTATGCAAACATAAAATGTTAATACCTTCAATTTATTGGGACGTTTGCTAGAAATTGTAACAGGCAAAAACTAAGCCTTTCTAAGCCCTTTGGTGGAACTCAGCTTTGGCCACGTTATGCCCATTTTTGGTTTATGGCTGCCCTGAGATGCTTCCATTAAAAAGTGAAGAGTTTGTTTTCTCTTAAAGTTGCTAGAAGCCCTTATCAATGTAAAAAAAGGTAAAGAACCCCTGGACAGTTAAGTCCACTCAAAGGCAACTATGGGGTTGCAGCAATCATCTTGCTTTTCAGGCTGAGGGAGCCAGTGTTTGTCCACAGACAGCTTTCTGGGTCATATGGCCAGCAGGACTAAACCACTTCTGGCGCAACAGTGACAAGTGCCAGAGCACACGGAAACGCCGTTTACCTTTCCGGCAGAGCAGTACCTATTTATCTACTTGCACTGGCGTGCTTTCGAACTGCTAGGTTGGCAGGAGCTAGGACTGAGCAACGGGAGCTCACCCGAATTGCGTGGATTTGAACCGCCAACCTTCAGATCGGCAAGCCCAGGAGGCTGAGTGGTTTAGACAACTTTCTCAACACTAGTAATGTACAGTGGAGCTTGCTTTGTTTTTCTTTGTTAGAAAATAACTTGAAGCATCCCAGTTCTTTAGAAAAATCAATGGTGGCACCTTGTTTTATTTTTATTTTTTTTAAATCATATTTATTAGAGTTTCCAATAAAAACAGAAAAGAGATATAACAGAAAAGAAAAGATAGAAAAGATAGAAAAAAGAATTTAAATCCTTACTTTCATAACCTTCTTTCTAGGACTCCCTCCTCCCCCTCCCGACTATATTCCCCTTTCATTAATTTAGTTCCACAAGCTCTCATTCCCAATTTAAAACTTGATATGTTTAACCCATTGTCAGGGAACTGCCATCGGAGGAACAGGTGGTGGAAGGGCTCACGGAGGCTGGGAGAGACTCAGCAGGGGAAGCAGGAACCAGCAGGGGGAGAGGTGGGTCTCTGGTGGAAGGGCTCACGGAGGCTGGTAGAGACTCAGCAGCTGAAGCAGGAACCAGCAGGGGAAGAGGTGGATCTCTGAGGGAAAGCGAGCAAGAGGGAGGGCTCAGGGACACGTCCAGCGAGAACAGTGGGGAGGTATCTGAAGCTCCCATAGGGAGACCCACTCCTCGCCGGAAACTGTCACGCCGCGAGTCCAGAAGACGTGTTTCTGTTAAGGAGCTTTTATGCTGGAAACGATTCCGAAAGCAACCACTGTCGGAATCTGCAAGTGACTAGAGCAGCCATGTCTGAGGGGCTCCGTCACAGACAGAGGTTTGTGGACTTGCACAAACTCTGAGGGACTACGATTTTACGCACAAGCAGCTCATCATCCCATCACACCCATTAACCAATTTAAATTTATACAATCTTACCATCCATCTTTAACAGAAAAAGAAAAAAGATTTCCCCCCCAAGATCTACCCCAATTTCCTTCCACGAATTCCCTCTTCTTTTTTTTAAACATGTTAGATCAAAATACCATGGTATACAAAAGTTATATAAAGAAATAGAAGATAAAAAATATAAGAAGATTCAAAAAGTTGGTTACATAGCCTTTGGATTCCAAAACTCCCCCTCCCTTCCCCGGTTTGAGTTCCCCATGTCCATCAGTCTATATGTTATCAGCCTGGAGGTCTCAAGTCCATAGCCAAATTTTTCCCATTCCACCTTGCCGGTTTTCTTTTAATTTGTTTATTTTAATGATGTTTAACTTCAAAAATCCAGTCAAATAGAGGCCTTTAGTTTCCTTGGTCTTTGTTGCTCCTCCCATTGTTCTTTCCGTGTCGTAGTTGGTCCTTTGTTCTTTTTATTCCTTACTTTCTCAGGTTTCTTGTCTTGTTCAGCTGCTAAAACGTTCTTATTCCGAGATCTGGTATCTCTACAGAGGTTTGTTATTCAGGAACAAAAACTTACGTCCAGTCCCTTCCTTTCTTCAATAGAGAATTCTATTGTCTCCTTTTAATGTAAACACCTCTGTAGACAAAATACTATTTCAGTTTTGCAGCTTTCCCAGAGAATAAGTCCTGTGCTCAGCCCAGAGTAATTTTCCACATACGATCACTTGTAATGTCCCGAAACCCCTCTAGGGGGATTGC
Organism: Podarcis bocagei; assembly: GCF_964188305.1. Taxonomy (NCBI): domain Eukaryota; kingdom Metazoa; phylum Chordata; class Lepidosauria; order Squamata; family Lacertidae; genus Podarcis; species Podarcis bocagei. The sequence continues at coordinate 3,124,631 of NC_138137.1, forward strand.
AGTAACTTTGTATCCTCTAATCCAAAAGTCAAGTTGTTGTTTCTTTCCCCCCCCCCCGACGTTTTATATCCATATAATGTCAATTTGTAACAGAATTAGCCAGCAAAATACTTGTAACAAAGTCCTCTTTATATTCTCAAGCTTTGACAGCTACTTTGACAGCTGTCAAAGTCTCCATCTCTCTTCGCCAGGCTCTGCGAATTGCCCCGGTTCCCAGGGGGGGTTGCCTTTTCCCTCTCACCCTCCACTCTTCTCCTCCAGCACAATTCTTGTAATTTCCCATCGTGGAATTAATAATTTTTATCAGCAGTAAACTTCTGAATCGATCTTGGTTACCCAGTCCTTGTTTTAGAATGTTTACAATCAGGGGGGGACTGACTTCCTTTTTAGATCACCCCCGCTCGTGCCGAATCCGAAAAAAAATTCTTTTTTTCTCCTTTTGTACCCGGTTTCCCAATTACTCACGGGTTGTTGTTAATAGTCCGAATTTCCAATGGAAGAAGCCAGCGCTCTCCGTTGAATGGCATGCGGCTGCGCTCAGCAGGGGAAGCAGGAGACTCAAAGCACCACGCCATTCCCCGGCACCCGATCGGAAGCCTTTAAAAAGGCTCCTTCACGAGTCGGGAGGGCGCTAGCGGTGCCAGCCGAGTCACCATGTCCACGGGCTCCGTGCCCGTGGTTTTTAAGGGTCCCCGCGTCGCCGGCGCGGTAGGACCCAGCCCCTGCCGAGCAGACTCCCTCCAGAGCTCGGAGGGAGTCCACCATTCGGCGATGGCGCCAACCCGGAAGTCCGGTGGCACCTTGTTTTAAGACAAGCAGGTCTAGTCCTAGTCAAGCTCCTGAATGGGACACCAGTGGGAGCCCCAAGTAAGAACAGTATGTGAATATTTTTTAAAAGTTCAACAGTCTGATATTCTGTCTTTCTGAACACATTATATTCTTTCAAGAACCTTGTGAGGCATGTTACATGGTGAGAGCTGGTGCCTTAGAAAGCCCTTTTATGCCATGTTAGACAATTTGTCTAACTGACCTAGTGTTGTCTTCTCTGAGTAGCAGTGGCATTCCTGGGTTTGGAGGAGAGGTCTTTCACATCACCTACTGGATCCTTTTAACTGCTTCATGGCTGAGTGGGCATTTGAACCAAAGTCCCAGTCCAGTCCACCACTCCACCCGAGCAGCACAACTGACTTTCATGCCAGCAACAGAATAAATTAAAATATTGTATCAAAAGACAAGGCTCATGTATGTGGTGGCACCTACCCTTCATTGTTGTTGTTTTTTTAAAAAATCCCTGCATATTGAAATTCGACTCTTTTTAAATTAACATTTTAATTACTGTTTATGTGTCTTGATTTCATAATGTGTGGCTATAAGATAAGTGTGGTTAATAAGTGTGGTTAATGTGTGGTTAATAAGATGAAAAATTGTGAAAGAATGGAAGTCCACTCATGGTGATGTTTCCCTGAAAAGTTTGTTCAAAAATACATTGAGTTTGATTTGTATGCCCACAGTTAATTTGCATTAAGTATGTAGAGAATTCCAAAAATGCAGCATTCAGAGCGGAAGATGAAAAGATTAGTAATAGTGAATGCAATGCATTGCTGTGCAACTCCTGTCCACAGCCCTGTATTCATAAGGAAGCCCTTTCAAGGATTACACTGACACAGATTTTTCAAGTAATTACTCTCATGGGATGGAAGACTTCAGCTAGCTCAAAAAGCATTTGCTCTTGAAATTCATTCCTGTGGATTTGTTTTTCAGACATGTGGCTGCTCAAGTTGTAAGATCAGTTCAATATTTTGGTTACACTCTAAGAAATAGACTTTGATGCCAGTCAGGGGCTTCATTTTCTTTTTATAGTATAATAGATTACATTTCAAAAGGTGCGGTAGTACGGCCGTAAAAAAACCAAAAACAAACCCTCAGCTCACCCTGTTTCTTCCACCTAAAAATCAAAATCAAAATTGCTCTTTACATAGTAATGCACTCGCACAAAGAAATATTAATGATAGTCCAGAAAGATTAATAGTCCAAAGAAATATTAATGATAGTCCATTAATTAACGATTAATGATACTGTTGAACTACCGCATGAACATCAGTTGTCTTTTCACTTCTATTTTTTTCCTTGTCCAGTTCAAGAACATATTTTGCTGTTGTTTACACAAATGCAGACACAAAGCAAAGACACCATTAAATACCTCAGAGTCTTTTAAGGCGTGAATCTCCCATTGACACCAGAAGAATTTGTGCATATTTATACTTCACAGTAATGTACTCCACACTATTTATCTTCTCTTGTTTCATGTACGGTACACCAAATTCCATGTGGAATCTGAAATCTGGCCTATGCAGGCATTTCAGCTGTACCAAAACATATTTATTTCATATACATATGTACCACCTAATACTTCAGATGCTCTGTATTATATTATGATCCCTATGTTGCCAGCAATCTTCTATTGAGTTAATCTAGCATGAGTAACATGCCAAGAACTCCAGGGGATAACGGTATGTAGATTTGTATTGGCTTGAGCTGAAGGCCCATCTTTAGCTTGGATTGCTGTATAGCTTTGGGCAAGCCTCTCTTGTAGCCTCTGTTCCTCGTATGTCAGATGGGAGAATTAAACACCTCCCTCACAGAGTTTTTATAAGGATGAACTAGAGAAGGACTGTAAATTATCAAGCCCATCCAAAGAACTATAGTAGTAATGTGGAGACCCATGGAATTTTACAGACATTTGGTAGACCAAAGGCATTGGAGAACCATGCTCATGCTTCACTGGGAGTGGATTTCCATCCTGTCTTGGGTGAATGGAAGCATCCAGACATCACTTTCAGAATCAAGGTAAAATCTGTGCTAGCATACATTCATCAGGAGTTCAGTGAAATGATCCAAAGTATAGAATAAGGGAAAACGCAAGGGAGAATGGGAGCTGAAAGCAAGGAATACAGGTGGGTACGGAAGTCCTGATTTGTAGGCAATAGATCCCTAACATCTTGGTGTTTATATATGACTCCTAGCAGATTTAGAGATTACTTTGGGAACTAGTCACAGCTTGGGAAATAACTGACAGAAAGTGGAGAGGTTTCCTACTTCCTAAAGCTGTGAATCACATTTGGATGACTTCTGTACCTAACCTAGGATTTTTTTAAAATCCTGAAAGCCAACAGACCCAGATTTCTAATGCCAGGAACACTTGCACTTCAGAAAGAATTTTAGAAATCTCGTGTGAGCCATGGAAGAATAACAAGAATGGAATAAACAAAGAACAGTACTTAAATACCTAATAATAATAATAATAATAATAATAATAATAATAATAATAATAATAATTTATTACTTATACTCCACCACTCTGGCTGGGTTTCCCCAGCCACTCTGGGCAGCTTCCAACAAGAGATTAAAAAAACATCAATCATTAAAACCTCAGCATGCAGCAATCAGTGTGGCTAGTACAGAGCTAGCACATGCTCTGGTTGCATTGCCCCCACCAAAAACATTATGCATCAGTTGAAGCATCTGAACCGTCTTCAAAGACGGTTGAACATTGAAAATGTTACCATAGTCTGATCTAGATCTTAGTTGGGCATGCATTGCTGAGACAAGCTCCAGTTGTCCTGTATAGTATTGTAGCAGGCGTATTAGTCATTTTGTAAAAAGAATACCTTGTTGTTGTTTAGTCGTTTAGTCATGTCCGACTCTTCATGACCCCATGAACCAGAGCATACCAGGCACTCCTGTCTTCCAATGCCTCCTGCAGTTTGGTCAAACTCATTTTAGTAGCTTTGAGAACACTGTCCAACCATCTCGTCCTCTGTCGTCCCCTTCTCCTTGTGCCCTCCATCTTTCCCAACATCAGGGTCTTTTCCAGGGAGTCTTCTCTTCTCATGAGGTGGCCAAAATATTGGAGTCTCAGCTTCAGGATCTGTCCTTCCAGTGAGCACTCAGGGCTGATTTCCTTAAGAATGGATACGTTTGATCTTCTTGCAGTCCATGGGACTCTCAAGAGTCTCCTCCAGCACCATAATTCAAAAGCATCAATTCTTTGGTGATCAGCCTTCTTGATGGTCCAGCTCTCACTTCCATACATCACTACTGGGAAAACCATGGCTTTAACTATACAGACCTTTGTCGGCAAGGTGATGTCTCTGCTTTTTAAGATGCTGTCTAGGTTTGTCATTGCTTTTCTCCCAAGAAGCAGGCGTCTTTTAATTTCATGACTGCTGTCACTATCTGCAGTGATCATGGAGCCCAAGAAAGTAAAATCTCTCACTTCCTCCATTTCTTCTACCTGTGCTGCTGCAAATTGCTGAGTTCAGGAGGATCCACAAGCTATGAACTTAGTCCTCTAAGGGGAGTGCAAGCCCATACCTTAGCCACAGCAATTCTACAGCAGGTCCCAAATGCACTCCTTTCTCTCCTGTTTCAGTGGAGTGATTTTCTGTTGGTTGGTATCAGCCTGTCTCAGGAGACAATCTTCAGGGATGAAGTCAAATGGTTATAGAGAGTTGCAGTGCTTGCTGTGCCTGTAGAGACCAATGTGGGAGGGACACGTTTTGGTGGAGTGGGGGCAGATGAAGGAACCCGGTTTTGCTGCTACAGGTGCACCATGGCTTTTCCTCTTTCTGTGCTCCTCCCAGCAGTCATTCCTTCTCTGGTCACTGCTGTGGATACATGACCCTGACTGATTGTCTCCAGGCGCCGTGGTTATCTGCAAGGGATTCCCAGAAGGCAGGGTTGATGGTGCCAGCGTTCATGTCAAATATATTTGTAACACAGAGTTGGTCTACCAGCATGCCTGTTGCTGGAAGCCAGCTCCCTATAAAGCACGTCCTTTGGGATCCTGCCGTCTGGCCAAACTAGGTCACCACATTCTCCTCCTGTAGCACCAGTGGAACTTATTTGGGCCCTTGGCACCACCTGCCTGTGGCAATTTCTCAATCTAGCCTGGAGCTTTCTTGTGCATATCACTGGCTGAGAAAGTGGCACACATGATTTCAAGCAGAATGTATGTGGCCCCCTGTGAAGTTTACATTGCAAGAATTACATTGTACAACAGAATTTTCAGAGGAAGCATTACAATTAGAGACTTCATGTTGCTTGAACTCACTATCATTGGAAGGCTGCTAGAGTTAACGTTTCACAGGTGGGGGTATAATTGAACCCTTTGGTGAGAGTAATGGGAGATTTTCAAACAAGTTATTGTACTACTGTGCTACTGTTTGGTGTTTTCCAAAGTTAATAAAATTGTGTCCCCTCTCCAAGCATACTAACTCTTCCATGCCTTTTCCTAGAAATTGTTGTGGGTACACCTGCCCATCTCCTACATCTTCTTCACCTGCCAACTCATTAACCAGGTGTGTGCATCATTAATCCTCAGGCTCTTACACATCCCAGTCCCCACACCATTTAATCTCCCACCTGAAATCACTGGGGCTACCACATTTGAGCCAGGCCCAGCATTAGCCCCAGTAACCCCAGGTCAGGTAGCTGCCAAGGCTCCATTGCCACAGGAGTGGACCTCAGCATGCACACCTGAGCCAGCCTCTCTGCTGCAAGCCAACAAGCCAAGTAAAATGCTTCACCCCACCACCCCCACTCCACCCCAAATCTTGCTGGTATCATAAATGCATCTCTTCTAAGAGAGGTGTTATTTGGTTGTTGCTATTTTGGTTATATAGTGGTTTTTATGTTGATCTTTTCTGTGAACTGCCCTGAGACCTCCAGGTATAGGGCGGTATATTAATAATAATAATAATAATAATAATAATAATAATAATAATAATAATAAGTGATATAAATTGTTCAGAAGGTTTGTTCCATCTTTCTGGTCCTTTTTTTACATTTTGAAAGCTTATGCAATAATTACAGTCTTTTAAAGAAAGAAAAGGTAGTATTAAGGAAGAGCCCTTGAAAGTGATGTGGAAAAACTCTTTTGCTGCTGCAACTGTCATAGTAAATATATGTTGTAAAAAATCCACAGTCAACCAGAAACCAGATGCTGTCTCAGAGAGTTAACTACTTTGAAAAATAACACTTCAAGATAGGGAGGAAGAGGGGCGAAGGAACCAGCATCTGCTGACGTTAAAAGTTTCAGCAGCAGAGGGGCTGGGAGAGCAGTTGTCAAATTTGACAAGTTCATATAGCTCTTGGTTTGAGGAGGTGTGCAGTGTTTCCTTACGTTTTGTGCCTTATGCCAGTTGGCCAGGCCAGCCCAGCCATGAGGCAAGGTGAAGAACCACTTAAGGTGCAGGGTCCACATGGGCAGCAGATTCCAATGTAGATCTTTGTTCTGGGCTGACCCACCCATGAAGCAAGGTAAGGCGACCGCCTCAGGCAGGACCAGATTAAAGCAGCCAGAAGCCCTGGGCTGGAAGACCTTGGGAAGCCCAAACTGAATAGCCTTTGATCATGAGAAACAAAAAAATCATTCTCTTCTTTATCTACTCATTGAAAGTAGAGCATTGCTGAAACGTTAGCATTGATAAAAAGATTGTTTATTAATTTATAACCTTTAATAAGTTTATAGAAGTAGGGAAATAATTAAGACATTCACACGGAACATTCACAGAGGAATCATAGCTATGTTATAACATTATACTATATAAGAAGTCAGAACAGTTTCTTTCAAGCAAACTTATCAATTATATCAATAAAATAAAATATCAATAAAATCACAGTTCATCATTTTCTATGCAGACAATGCTTAGATCAGGCAATTGGTCTTGGGACATTGTTGACCATCGATCATTCTTTATCCTCTAGTCTAGAAAATGATATTTCACCATTAATGTTACCATAAAACACAGGAAGAATCTGAAATTTGTTTCCACATTTGGAAAAGCTGTGTGAACTTTCTCCTGGAGTATTATTTGATACATGTTTTGGTGGCTGAAATTTTATTTTTCAGGGTGAGCTTCTTTGATGTACAGGTGGAAGTGTAGATATTAAACAACATGGGGGATAGGATTGAGCCCTGCGAAACCATTGAAGGTTCCACGGGGCTGAAAAGCATTCCTCAAGTAACACCCTCAGATACATAACGTCCATGTTTACAAGTTGAAGAAAATGAAGTAGACCACACTGGGCAGTCTGCACAGACTGAAGAACAACTAGCTTACATACAAAACGCAACCTCCCAAGAACTTCAAGGAGAACTGTTGTCAGTAACTACCACTAGAAGTACAGAAATGTCTGGAGAAAGTGACAATGAAAACCAAAAAACCAAAGAATTAACACAAAGTGCTGAAGGAACATGTCACAAGATAGCTACACCAAAAGAAGCAGTTCAAGCTCATTACTGTCCTAAAAGAATTTGAAAGCAAAGTGAATGATTTCAGCAGAAACTTCAGGTAGTGCAGAATTCAGCAGCCAGGTTTTGACCAATTGGTTTTGACCAATAAAGCCTTAAAGGGCTCAGGACTGCAATGCCTCAAGGACCACCTCTTTCCATACGAACCTACCTGGGCCCTGAGATCATCATCTGAGGCCCTCCTTCGTCAGCCTCCTCCTCGAGAGGTCCGGAGGGTGGCAACGTGAGAACATGGCCTTCTCTGCAGTGGCTCCCCGTTTGTGGAGTGCTCTCCCCAGGGAAGTTAGCCTGGCGCCTTCATTACACACCTTTAGGCGCCAGGCAAAAATGTTCCTTTTTAACCAGGCTTTTGGTTGGTCTATTTGATATCCTATACCCTTTTAAAATGTGGCTCTTTTCGGGAGGCGGGCGTGTTATTGGGTTATTGTTTTTATTCTGTTTATATACATTGTGATATTTACTGTGAACCACCCTGAGGCCTCCAGGTATAGAGCAGTATATAAACTCAAATACAGCGGTGCCTCGCAAGACGAAATTAATTCGTTCCGCAAGTTTTTTCTTCTTGCGAGTTTTTCGTCTTGCGAAGCATGGTTTCCCATAGGAATGCATTGAAAATCAATTAATGCGTTCCTATGGAAACCGCTTGCCAGGCTGGCGGTGCGGAGAAGGGCTTTTCTCCCCACCGCAAGCCTTCAGGACAGGTACGGGAACAGAGGGGAAGGGGCGCAGCGCTTCTCCTCTGTTCCCGGGGCTTGCGGTGGGAGGAGGGTTTTTCCTCCCCACCGCCAACATTCAGAACAGCATTCTGAATGTTGGCGGTGGGAAGGAAAACCCTCCTCCCACCGCAAGTCTTCAGGACAGCCATCCGAAGGCTGGCGCAGGGAGAAGGTCTCTCCGCCCCACCGCCAGCCTTCGGAGGAGCCTTCTGAAGCCTGGCGGCGGGAGGAGGTCTCTCCGCCCCACCACCAGGCTTCGGAGGAGGTCCGAGGACAGTGGGGAAGACGCACTGCGCTTCCCCGCTGTCCCGGAGATTTCCCTATGGGCTTTCGTCTTGCGAAGGAAGCCCATAGGGAAATTCGTTTTGCGAAGCGCCTCCAAAACGGAAAACCCTTTCGTCTAGCGGGTTTTCCGTCTTGCAAGGCGTTCGTCTTGCGGGGCACCACTGTAACAACAACAACAACATAGGGCTGTTTCTGCCTGCTGTACAAAGCAATATGACATGGTTGCCTTTAAATTTTGTGTTCTTTTTTGTCACTTTCATTTACTAGCACCACTTTCATATTGCTTACTCATTATTAGTTTCACAAAAAGTCAAAATTAAATATTATTGTGATTCACAATGATATAAAAGAATACTCACTTGTTCTCAAAATGCACACTATAATGATAGACAGTAATCTGAACACTTATTGCTTCATACCTTAACTTTATAATTTGATTCTAAATAGCTTTAAAGCCTCCGCAAACTTTACTAAACAGTAATATGCACTTTTGTAACTGTTATACAGTCATAGGCTCATATGTCATGTGCTTAATGTTACTAAGCAACTGAGCCTAGGTAGTAAAATCTGCATGCTTTAAAAAAGAAAATTGCAAGAGGCCGAGGCCACTCTAGATTATGAGGACCTGGGCTACAATCTGCTCTGAATGTATGTACTGGTCCTTCTGGAGTTGTAGAAACCCAGCTCCCATCAGCCCCGGGCAGCGTGGCCAACAGCCAGGCATGGTGAGGCCACATCCGAGAACCACAGATTCCCTGTGGCTGCCACAAAGCATCATCATCAAACAGCTCTGTGCCAAAAATTTTGACAAACAGTTGTTTTTCACTGATAAGCTTTACTACCTGTTTAGTCCTAGCAATAATAATAATAATAATAATAATTTATTATTTATACCCCGCCCATCTGGCTGGGTTTCCCCAGCCACTCTGGGCGGCTTCCAAAAGAATATTAAAATACTATGGTACATCAAACATTAAAAGCTTCCCTAAACAGGGCTGCCTTCAGATGTCTTCTAAAAGTCTGGTAGTTGTTGTTCTCTTTGACATCTGGTGGGAGGGCATTCCACAGGGAGGGCGCCACTACCGAGAAGGCCCTCTGCCTGGTTCCCTGTAACTTGGCTTCTCGCAATGAGGGAACCGCCAGAAGGCCCTCGGTGCTGGACCTCAGTGTCCGGGTAGAACGATGGAGGTGGAGACGCTCCTTCAGGTATACTGGACCGAGGCCGTTGGTTGGTTGGTTGGTTGGCTGCTTTAAAATGTGCTCACAATTACCCTGCTGAGCATGAAAGCACTCGTGTACATGAATTATGCCTCAGTATTGACCTCCCAGGCTTTTGTGAGAGAGGAACAGGAGAACGGTGCCAACATATAATATGGAGGTTTTTGGATTGGACTCCATGTCTAACAGCGGCTTGTAAAACACTTATTTATGTGGTCACTTGTGGTGAGCAGGAATCAGTAAGAGCAGCTCAGCTGTCAGGAATGGGCCAGCTCCTAGTGGAACTTTACAGCCGGCTGCAGAACAAAGAGGTTTAGATTATTATTATTATTATTATTTGACGCAGGCGGAACAGCGGCCAGTGCCCAGTGCGACTCCCTCGGACATTGAAATGCCGGTTGCCAAGAGAACAACTGAGAGCGGGCTGGAACACAGCCAAAGCTCTCAGGAAGCTCAAACAAGTGCAAACAGACACAGAGACAGTCTAGATCAGCGGTTCTCAACCTGTGGGTCCCCTGATGTTGTTGAACTACAACTCCTATCACCCCTAGCTAGCAAGGCCAGAGCTCAGGGATGATGGAGTTGTAGTCCAACAACATCTGGGGACCCACGAGTTGAGAACCTCTGGTCTAGAGGAACAGGAAGAGGTTGGAGCTGATCCAATAAGTCCAAAGAGTTGGCAAATGGGAGGGCCGCTGGACAGGAAGCAAAACAAGAGATGTAAGGTGCGAAAGTTCAATATCTTCTGCAGGAACCGGAAGGCGTCTTCAGAAGGGTCATTTTGAATGATAATGTCGGCAGCTTTGTTAGAGCCGCCCAGAGCTATCTGTTTGTTTTTGCAATAAATCCTCCTTTTTAATTACCTATGCTTACTGTGTTATCAAGCCGGAACCTGGACTCCTGACATCGACAGAGTGTAATTTCTTTCATGGGGGGGGGGCACCATTGTGTCACAAAAGCGAACGAAACATACATGTGGGAAAGTGGACTAGTAAAATTATTTGTCGGCTAATAATTTCTGTGGACTTATTTCCAAGATCAATGAAATGGTTTTATGTCAGTTCAGCTTTTCTGAGTGCTGAATGCCGCTGTATTCTGCCTACAGATACCAGATCAAATCTGCAAGGAAATGGATTTTAAAATGTCAGCTAGTGCCAAAGTAGTGAAGCAAAGAGTGCTGATGGCATTTTATATCTCTTATTTATAAACCAGTATCTGTAAACTGCTTACTTGTCTGGTACTCTGGAGCAAAAAAGAGAGAGGGAGACCCTGGGGGAAAACAGTCTTTATTTTTTAATCTAAGAGTAAAAGTGTGACCTCTTTGTCATTCTTCTAGTTCCAGCAGCTTATGTTGTTCCTGAAACACCAGCTGTCCTCTTGGTTTCATTCTTTCAAGAAAAGCTGTTATAGACAATGGGCTGTTGAGATTGAGAGCCTAGAGGTTAATTTCTTAGAAACAGCAAAAGATTGTATTTAAACAGTCACCCATATATTATAGATTCTCTCTGCAACTACAAAGACAGTGCTTTTCTTCCATAAGAGGGCACCTCATGTGGACAAGCAGAAGCACAGTAGTTGTTCCATCTGGTTCTTCCTTCTGCATGTTCCATGCATTCCATCCTGCTCTGGATGTAACGTTTGAGATGCAACAGTCGTGTGGATGTATGTATGATCTAGTTCTGTCCCAGGCCTGCACCACCTCTTCCTGGAGCCCTCAGCATCACCATGAGGAGTTACCTATATCAATTTGCCCTTCCCATGTGTCAGTAGAATTTGGGATGTTCCTGAAGCAGTGTGGTTGCAAAGCACGCAGAAGTGGCAGTCACGCTTGCCAGGCAATCAGTAACATGTGGACTTGCAAATCACAAATTCTCCCACAAGCAGTAGTTGTTATTTCAGTAACTGTTACCGAACACATTACATTTTCACACATAAACTCATGTACATGCACAGTCAACAAGTAGACTGAGGCCATATTTATATGTAAGAGAAAAATACTGTGTCATTCCTCAGTAACTTACCAAGGAATTTAGGTGACCCTGAGAATCTGAGAATTCTAATAAATATCCTGTGATCCCAACAGATAATTTCTGTATTTACTCAAATCTAATGCTCACCTTTTTTGGCCAAATAATGTTGCGAAAATTAAGGTGCGCATTAGATTCGATTGCACACTTACATTCGCCAGCAAATACTTTTTGGTTTCAAGGTTTTGAAAATTGAGGTGCACATTAGATTCAATGGCACATTAGACTCGAGTAAATACGGTATATTTGCAAGTCTGGATTTAGTTATCTTATCTGCTGGCAGATGATGCTTTACTTTTTGAATTTCTGGACCTATATTTTTTAAAGCTGTCGTCTTTTGTTTTATTAGCCTTTCCTGAGCTTTAAATGGTATGTTCAGACTCATAATATAGAGGGGCTCACTGGTGAGGACCTAATTTTCTTATCAGTCACTACAGTACAAGGTAAAAGTATGAAATGAATCATATATGGATAGAGCCACAAAGCCTTTAAAGAGACCTTGAAGTAGTGGGTGAAGGAAACTCTAAATCTAGCAACTGTGGTCCTTATTATAATTTATGACGCTATATAGGTATTTTGTATCCTTGAAACCTCATTGAATGGCGACTTTATATGGTGGACATACTTCACTATTCCTTACTCAGCTCTTTAGCAGCAGCTTAGGAACTGTTTGAGCACTGAATTAAGAGATGCGAACTTGTGTATTGCTCCATTTTAACATAATCTTGACACCTATAACTTAGTGCAGTATGTAAGGAGTCTTATTTTTTTAAAAAGAAAAGAAATACTTAAAACAAACGCACCAAGCTATAGGAAAATGATGTTTTTGTGCCCTCTGATTCAAGCATTCCATAATAGGTGAGCTATAGGTAGGGGGCTAAAATCAGCAAATGGTTCTATGCAGGGTGCTGAGCTTCCGAAACTTAGCTTGCTAAAAACCTTGGAAAGTCATGTGAGAGATGGAGCTTCACAAGCTTTCCTCCATTGTAGGTTGTCCTTTTCATCATGATGCCACGTTCAGGGTCAGTGTCCACCACCTCAGCCATTCGCTGGTCTCATTATGAGGCGGGACCTGGAAAGAAGCTCCCCTTTTCTATAGGAAAACAATGGCAATTATTGTCAATGATGGCAGCCTTTGGGAGTAGATTTGCTGCTCCTTTTCTTATAGTAAGGCACCAGCAGTTAATTTTCTTCATTTAAGACCTTTTGCTATTATTAATATTTATTGTGGAGGAAGTATAAAATAAGAGGACCAGAGTTAAGAAAGTGTATTTGATATGAACACCTTTGTTTATGCTACAATACAGTGGTATACAATACAGTGGATACAGTGGTACCTCGGGATGCGAACAGGATCCATTCCGGAGCCCTTTCGCATCCTGAATAGAACGTAAGACGCGACGGCGCATCTGCGGGGGTAGCGTTTTGCCGCTTCCGCGCATGTGCGTGACGTCAATTTGAGCATCTGTGCATGTGCAAGCGGCGAAACCTGGAAGTAACATGCTCCGTTACTTCCGGGTTGCCACGGAGTGCAACCCGAAAGCGCGCAACCTGAAGCACATTCAACCCAAGGTATGACTGTACACATCAAAGCATCATTTTATATGGCAATGCAGATCAGCTCATCATATTTATTTGTTTGTTTGTTGAATTTATATACTGCCCTATACCTGGAGGCATTAGCATTAGTAAAAAAGTTATATATACATTTACTTTTTTAAAAAAATTGCTTTTCTGGCCTTTTTTGTGAAATACTTAAAATCACAGTATGAAAATTAATTGTTTTGGCAATGTTGAATTCAGTATTTACCCTGGCCAAATCCACAACAAATTCCTGAGACACTGTAGTCCTCAAATGATTCTTAATTAACTTGAGTTTGCTAAACAGAATTTACTGTTGCTGGAATTGTTAGTAGTATCCATATGCTAACACAAACATTTGGAAACAGGTCACCACATCTGTACTCCCTTAACAAGTTTAATGGCTTCAACTGCATTTACAAAAATTGCTTCATGTACTGAGGGTAAATGTTGCATTTCTTTTCCAAAACCATCACGTTAAGGTCAGTAGGGTGTTGTTATGATAAATATAAAGCTTTTCTCTCCACATCACTTTTACATGTTGACAGAAGAGGAAGCGGGTGTGGGGAGTATTGTGGCATTATATGTTGTTGACTTCCATTTGTCAAACCGCTGTGTTAGATGCACCATAGTGACACACACACCCCTTGACCTCGCTGATGTGGTCCGAAGGAAAGCAGAGCAATGCATCTGGCACCAGCTTGGCTGCAGGAGTTGCCAGAAGGAGGCAGACAAGATGCCGTCCAACCATCTTAGGGCCCCCACTCCAGATTTTTGTAGGGTTTACTCCTTAGCCTTTCTTCTTCTGAAGATATCCCACAAGGCAGTGGAGGTAGAATCATAGAATCATAGAGTTGGAAGAGACCACAAGGGCCATCGAGTCCAACCCCCTGCCAAGCAGGAAACACCATCAGAGCACTCCTGACATGGTTGTCAAGCCTCTGCTTAAAGACCTCCAAAGTAGGAGACTCCACCACACTCCTTGGCAGCAAATTCCACTGTCAAACAGCTCTTACTGTCAGGAAGTTCTTCCTAATGTTTAGGTGGAATCTTCTTTCTTGTAGTTTGGATCCATTGCTCCGTGTCCGCTTCTCTGGAGCAGCAGAAAACAACCTTTCTCCCTCCTCTATGTGACATCCTTTTATATATTTGAACATGGTTATCATATCACCCCTTAACCTCCTCTTCTCCAGGCTAAACATGCCCAGCTCCCTTAGCCGTTCCTCATAAGGCCTCGTTTCCAGGCCTTTGACCATTTTGGTTGCCCTCCTCTGGACACGTTCCAGTTTGTCAGTGTCTTTCTTGAATTGTGGAGCCCAGAACTGGACACAGTACTCCAGGTGAGGTCTGACCAGAGCAGAATACAGTGGCACTATTACTTCCCTTGATCTAGATGCTATACTCCTATTGATGCAGCCCAGAATTGCATTGGCTTTTTTAGCTGCCGCATCACACTGTTGGCTCATGTCAAGTTTGTGGTCAACCAAGACTCCTAGATGCTTTTCACATGTACTGCTCTCAAGCCAGGTGTCACCCATCTTGTATTTGTGCCTCTCATTTTTTTTGCCCAAGTGCAATACTTTACATTTCTCCCTGTTAAAATTCATATTGTTTGTTTTGGCCCAGTTCTCTAATCTGTCAAGGTCGTTTTGAAGTGTGATCCTGTCCTCTGGGGTGTTAGCCACCCCTCCCAGTTTGGTGTCATCTGCAAATTTGATCAGGATGCCCTTGAGTCCATCATCCAAGTCGTTGATAAAGATGTTGAATAAGACCGGGCCCAAGACAGAACCCTGTGGCACCCCACTAGTCACTCTTCTCCAGGATGAAGAGGAACCATTGATGAGCACCCTTTGGGTTCGGTCAGTCAGCCAGTTACAAATCCACTGAGTGGTAGCATAGTCAAGTCCGCATTTTACCAGCTTCTTTACAAGAATATCATGGGGCACCTTGTCAAATGCCTTGCTGAATCAAGGTAGGCTACATCCACTGCGTTCCCTTCATCTACCAGGCTTGTAATTCTGTCAAAAAATGAGATCAGGTTAGTCTGAAATGACTTATTTTTCAGAAATCCATGCTGTCTATTGGTGATCACAGCATTCCTTTCTAGGTGCTCACAGACTGTTTGCTTAATGATCTGCTCCAGAATCTTCCCTGCTATTGATGTCAGACTGACTGGGCGGTAATTATTTGGGTCCTCTCTTTTCCCCTTTTTGAAAATAGGGACAACATTTGCCCTCCTCCAGTCTGCCGGGACTTCGCCTGTTCTCCAGGAATTCTCAAAGATGACTGCCAGTGGTTCTGAGATCACATCTGCCAGTTTAAGATCAGAGTTTCCTTCTCCTAGATGGGCCACCTTCCCAGGTTGGCAAGCCCTATCTGCCACTCACTTTTCTCCACAACACGCACAGAAACTGCCCTCTTGACCCACTATTGGTCTCATCCACCCAATCCACCAGAGCCTGTCTTCTCATGCAGGAGAAGTACCTCACTCACTGTCAGCTCATCTGCTTAGCCAACCAGTCAGTGAGACCCATCGGCCACCCTCATCTGGTTTAGCCGGACATTCAAAGTGTCCTGGTGCGTGGCCTCTGTTGCATGTTGACAGATTCTAGGAGCCACAGGTGAAACCTCAGTGCAGGGTGGGAACAAAAGGTGGAGAAACTACCCCAGAGGTACTACCCTTCCCCTAACACTCCATACACAAAACGTAAATGCTAGTCTTCACACAATATACATAAGCACACATCTTCTGAGGTCTCAGAAAATTTCTGGCTCCCCACCTCTGGCTCCCAGACCCCACTTTTGACCCCTGGCAGGAGTGTAAAATACCCTCTGCTCCCCTGTCTGCTGAGCCCTGTTTCATTGTTGTTGGCAGTCATTATTTTGCTCCTACAGGTGCACCATGCCATTTCTTCACAGACTAAAATCTGTGTCCCAGTCAGATAAAGAGAGGGAACAGGGTTGGCCCACCCATGAGGCAGCATTCACAGGCAGCGGGACCTTACAGGGGCAGTGCTCCTGCTGCTGGAGAAGCAGTGGCTTCTGCAAGATCTCACTGAACACTTGTGAGTTCTCATTGCTGCTGCTCACTTCTTCCATGGCAGAGGACAGCCAGCCCAGTGCCACCAGAGAAGCAAGGAGAAGCAGCTGCAGCTTCCAGAAGGATCATAGATCTCTCACGAGATCTTTGCATCACAGAATTGTAGAGTTGGAAGGGGCACATGCCCTTCTTAAATTTCAGCTTGTCTTTCACCTCCTTATGCAGTGGCACCACTTTATTTGTGTGCCTCCTACTTTTCTTTCTTGTTTGCACTGCCTGCCTTTGTGCCTTCAATATTTCACCTTTGAAAAACTCCCATCCATACTGGACTCTGAGTATTTCTGACCATGGGATCTCATCCAGTAGCACCTTAAGCTTTTTGAAATTGGCCTTCTTAAAGTCCAGATTGTAGGACTGACTATGCTCCGCTTTCCCTTGCCTCTGTATAGTGAAACTCAAGAGGACATCTTGCTGGATACGGGGAAGCAAGGCTTTGGTGGGTGAGGGCATCTTTCTGTTTCACCTCAGGCGGCAAAACAGGACAGACGATCCTGAGATTAAAAGAATGGTCGTTTATAGAATTCAGAAATCATTCCAGGGATCCATTATATATTTCCCTCTCTCTCACACACACACACTAATGGTGGACCTTGGCATCTCAAATTTTAGTAGTGCCCTCTGTAACACCAAAATCCAGCATTCCCCTGCTTCTCACTTTCCATTGGCTGCCATAGGTGCTACTGGATGAGATCCCATGGTCAGAAATACTCAGAGTCCAGTATGGATGGGAGTATGGATCCAGTATGGATCCAGCATTCCCCTGCTTCTCACTTTCCATTGGCTGCCATAGGTGCGGCGACCCAAAGGCTCTGCACCAATGTGACCACACCAATCGCGCTCTCCTAGATCACACACACAATGGTGTCAGATACCTTTCCTCAATTTCAGAGATTACATGAGAGTGATAATGAGGGTGAGCCCTGTCCCCTGATTCCCCTGGTGGCTGTGTTCAGCGTTCAGCATAAGAATGTTTACCATCCCTCTAATGCATGCCTTATCTTACAGCATCATACACAATGTTTATAAATATTGATTGCTTATGGAGTTAAGGTTAAGGTTATGAGGTTTCCAGTGGTGCTCCTGAATTTAAATTCATTGACTCTTGTACATCAATAACAACCAATTAATAAAAAAACCACATGCCTTCATTGGGTGGGTTTCATTGGGTTTGGTAGGTCACAAGTAGCAGAAACCTGCTTTCTGATGTCACAACAGCCACAGAATTAGAGACTTCATCATGAAAAATACATATTGAAATGTATTTGTAAAAGCTTGTCTCTAAATGGAGCTGGATTGAAGTCCGTATTTTGAAAAGAGTTCTTTCTATACCGAGACACAAGTATCAAAGCAGCAAAAAGCAAGGAAAACAGTTGTGCTTGATTCTGAAGTTGTGCTTGATCCTGAACACCTGCCCTTTTCTTTCTGCTGTTTTATTACCTCCCATAGGGGTGTGAACTCATAGAGACTCCAGATCAAGACTTAACAGACTTCACCAAGTGCCTTCAGATACTCCAGCGGAAGATAGAAAAGAACAACTTGCAGGTAACGGTAGCAACTCTTTAAATACACATTTTGTGACAGTGAATCTTTCTCCCAATGTTCACGGAATGGCATAGCCTTTCGAGAGTCTCTTGATGTTTTTCCAAGTCTAAGGCTCATTTATATTGTGTTAAGTCATGTTGTGTCATGTGGCTTGAGGTAGAAAGCAAAACAGACATCAGCTACCTAAAAAAGATTACTCTTTTTATTATTTATTTATAATATTTTATTAATACATTAAAATAAAAAATCTAATCTAAACAAAAACAAAACAAAGAAGAAGAGTTCTCACCTGGGAGCTTCCCTTTCTTTTCCCAACCTCCCATCCTGGGAGATCTTCCTTTCCCTGCCCCTCACACAGGGTCTTTCATCAACTCTCCATCACCTTCATCTGCAAGTTAACCCTTCCTTAAACCCTGAGTAGAGGACCGTAAATAATACAACAGACAAAGCACAAACAAAAACAAAACAAAAAATAAAAGGGAAAGAGAAGAAAAAGCTAAGAATATTAAAGGAAGTAATAACAATAAAACGTTAAAGAAAAAAGGAAGAAAAGGGGAATAAGTAAAAGGGACTGCTAACTATTTGTCAGTCAGTTCCTCAAAATAGTCAAATATTCAATCCAGAGTAATATCTAGCTGTTCCTCCATCTGCTATACAATGTTTTCCCAGTTTTCTTCAGTTTGGGCATCTCAAGTTCATTCTTTTTTCTTTCCAAACAAGAATTCCAAAAGAAGTTATCCAATACTTATTACAAGTCAGCCAGCAATAGTCTTCCTCCAACCCAACTTCATCTGCAATATTTTAAAAAATAAATCATTCTTTGTTCTTTATTCTCTCAAGAGCTTATTTGCTGGTGTTATGTAATAAGACAATGATCCATACTTGGTTACTTATTTTATAGTCATTAATTCACACCCAAATCCATTTCTTTCCAATCCCATTTCAGATTGGCCATGATTTTCTGTCATTTTTTAGAAAAATATGATTTCCATTCCTTCTCTTCCATTCTTTTTCCAAAAATGTTGCAAGAGACTTAGTTGCTGTTTCCTCTGAATTCAATCCAAACTGTACACAGAGACCTTTCTTTCTCAACCCTGTCTCTGCTGACACAGAATATTTCTTAATTTCTCCTTCAAGATCATAGCTCCAACATTATATGGTTCCTGTCCTTCAGACATCTGTGTAAAGCCATTCACTTGATGTGGCAGATCATCATTAGTGTTTTCCCCTGAAAGCTGTAAATCTTCTTCAGCCTCTGCTTCATCCAATACATTTCCATTGAACATTTTCTGTTTCCACTCTTAATTCCTTTTAATTGTTCATCAAATAATTGTTGTACAGCCCTTTAGTGGTGTCTCCCTTTAAGCCAGCCATTGAGTTGTATTTTCAATGAAAAAGATGGTTCTTGTGACAGAGAATGAAATTGGAAAGAATCATAGAATCATAGAGTTGGAAGAGACCACAAGGGCCATCGAGTCCAACCCCCTGCAGTAGAAAAGTGTAATGGTTGTGGGACCCTTTAGTTACCCTCACATAGCCTGAGTAAATGCATGTTCCAGGCATGTCAAAAAGGTGAAATTTCTTACTGTGTCCTGGAACTCTAATGCTATATTTATTTATTTATTTATTTCATAAAATTTATATATCACTTGATCATAAAAAACCCTCAAAGCAGTTTATGAAAAATAAAACAATAAAATCAAGCAAAATTCACAACTGTACTTTAAAACAAAATTCAAAATACTGAATCAGATTAAAATTACCTCAACCTTTAAAGCATCTGGGTGAGCTTGTCTAAACAAGAATGTTTTTTGCAGATGCCGAAAAGACTCCAGTGAAGATGCCTGCTTGATATCAATAGGCAGGGAGTTCTATAGTGTTGGCACTGCTACACTAAGCACTAAATCATGTTACTGTTGCTTTTTGGCCAAAAAAGCGCTGCCGCCCCCCAAGGCAGCTTACAAATAATGAACACCACAACTGCAAACAACAAACAATACCAAATGATAATATTTCCAAACAAAAACTTAACATTTCAAAAGTCTCAAAATGGCAAATACATTTGAAGAGCATTCACTCAACAAAAATGTTGAGAGAGCAAGAATAAGCACTTACGCAGAATCTCCTCTTTAAAAGCGCTCCAGTCATGGAAGTGGGACAATGAAGGTGGAAAATCTTGCCCTTGCTGGTTCTAGCAGTCTCTCCTCTGTAGATGGCTTTAAAAGGAAATTTGACAAATTTAGCTGGTACCAGAATCACCCTACCTGTGAAAAAGGGATGCAACAGGAATATGCAGAATCCTGATTAAAAAGCAGACTCACCCAATTTGATCCATATGGATCATGTCGTGGATCAGATCACGGGCCTATATTAGAACCTGCGGTCCTGCAGATCCGTTTGTGTGGCAGTCCAAGGCCTGCAGGGTCATCTCTATCCCTTAAAAATATCCTTTTGAAAAAGCCCAGAAAAGGTTGTCTGTCTCCACAGCCTGGAGCAGCTATTGCACACACCTCCAATTGCAATAAAGCGAATCCCCCTGGGAGCAACAGGACTTGGTGATGTTCCATTGCTCTCAGAAGAATCCAACAGAAAGAAGCATGTCTGTTCCCAGGCTGTGGGTGGCTGGGTGACATATTTTGGAGCTTTTTAAAAAGGACCCCAACAGCCTTCAGACTGCCTCAAGGGATCTGCAAAACTTTGCAGCCCAATCTTCACTATACATTTAAACCCCTTTCAACAGTCATGGCTTCCCCCAGAGCTTCCTGGGAACTGTAGTTTCTAAGGGTGCTGAAAGTTGTTAGGAAACTTCTTATTTCAGTGTGGTATAACGGTTAGAGTGTCAGCCTATGGCAGGGGTCAGCAACCCGCGGCTCCGGAGCCGCATGTGGCTCTTTTACACCTTTGCCGCGGCTCCGGGGTGGATACTAGCGAGGGGAGGAGGCGCATTGTGCGCCCCGACACTCCCCACTGTGGTGGGCGCTGTACTGGCTGTGACGTTGCATGGGGGCGGTGTGTGCGTTAGTCACGCACCGTCCTGACGTCACCTTCCCGCCCGCCCGCTACATTGTAAGGGGCATGTACGCTGGTCACTGCATTGAAAGGGGGCATGTACGCTGGTCACTGTTTTGAAGGGGAGTGAAGAACACACACACAAAAAAGGTAACTTGTTAATTTAATGTTTATTTCTATGAGGAGGAGTAATTCTGAGGGGTCAAACAAAGAAATAATTAAAAAGTGACAAAAAAGTTATTTTTATAATGACGAGTTTTGCAGCCCCCAGGTTTTTTTTCTTTGGAAACGGGTCCAAGTGGCTCTTTTTGTCTTAAAGGTTGCAGACCCCTGGCCTATGGGAAGACCACAGAAGGGACAAAAAGCAGTAGCCCTCTCACACCGTTGTTGCTCAGCGACTGACGCTGACAGTTTGGAATGGATGGACCCAGTGAAGTCCAGTCAGGCCAGTTTCCAAAACACTCTCCCAGTCTCCTCAGAACAAACTCTTCAGTCCCCCATGACAACTCACAGGGACAAAAAGGGCCGTGCTGCAGATATGCTCCACAGGATCACACGTGATCATAGCAGACCCTCATTTAAAGACAGGAGGCTCACCCTTAATTCTGACTTTATCTACTGGTTCTTCCATTCATTTTGCACTATATTACAGAATCAAATAGTCAAATCACAGGGCTTTATGCCACAGAGCAAAGGTTTAGAAGAGAATTTTTTTAATTGCCTCCATTAAAATCCTCCCTGGGAGCAATTGGCAGAGTTTTCATTTTTTGTTTCTCTGCTCCCTTGGCAGTTCTGGACTGGAATGCCGTTCTTTTCACTTTGGTTACAAAGCCTGCAGAATCTCATTGGGCCTAAATAAAGGTTGATGAGGCTTTTCGTGGTATGTTGCTTTACAGACAAAAGTCAACTTAGTCTAAATTTAGAGCTTTGGCTGGGGTGGGGGAATCTTTGGTGACAGTCAAAGCCTCTGACGTTATACAAAAGATTCAGATGTATTCCAAGTCACAAGTATATTTTCATGCAGCTTTGCTAAGAAATAACGAAATGCTAGAACCACAGGACATCTTATAAAATAGTTCATTTTAAACTTGCTGCATTTTATATAACAAAAGGTAAATACTTGTCTTACGTGCAGGAGTCCTCCATTTAGTTGATCCCATCTTTCCTTGTTGGTGAAAGCTTTCAAGAATAAATCAGTTAAGGCTTAATTCCCAAGTCTTTCTTTGTATTGTTTCTATTGCATTCATACATACATTTTAGGCTCTGGTTTTTTGTTTGTACGGTAATTCTTCCTTCAATCTTACACGCCCCCCATACACACACACACACACACACACACACACACACACACACACACCCTTACAGAAACTGAGGCTTGCACTTATATTAGACTTACTTCCATTGCTTTCTGTGGCAAAAATTTACTATTCTTTAATTTTCTCTCTCTACATTGTTCTACAATTGCAGTACAGTTCCGTAAAAGAATTGTATGTGTGTACAGGGGTTTTAAGGAGGACGCGGGTGGTGCTGTGGGTAAAACCTCAGCGCCTAGGGCTTGCCGATCGCATGGTCGGTGGTTCGAATCCCCGTGGCGGGGTGAGCTCCCATGGTTCGGTCCCATCTCCTGCCCACCTAGCAGTTCGAAAGCACAATTAAGTGCAAGTAGATAAATAGGTACCGCTTTCTAGAGGGAAGGTAAACGGCGTTCCGTGTGCTGCTCTGATGCCGGTTCGCCGGAGCAGCTTCGTCACGCTGGCCACGTGACCCGGAAGTGTCTGCGGACAGCGCTGGCTCCCGGCCTCTAGAGTGAGATGAGTGCACAACCCTAGAGTCTGTCAAGACTGGCCCCTACGGGCAGGGGTACCTTTACCTTTACCTTTTACAGGGGTTTAAGTGTCAAACTCTTTATACACATACTCCGTGTTAGAAACTGAAATATGAAAACTAGGAGCTAAATGGCACCTTAAACCTAGGTTATGGGTGCAACAACGGAATGTCTCAGTGTGATTTTTTATAACAAGAATACAAAGCTGAAAATGAATGAACTGCAGCTAAAATATTATGTTCATAATATTATTTTTCACATGGTCTAGTCCTTCCCCCTAATATTTTTTAAGAGGGTCTCTTCTCCAATATTCAGAGAGTAGCTAGAGGTGGGGAAACAGAAAAAAGTCCTCCTTTCCTTCCACTCTGCAGTTTTAATCTGAAATATTAGGTGCTGTATTGTGCCCAGAGCTCAGAAACTGCTCGCGCTAATGAAATTCCCTGTCGCAAAATGTGCCTAGAACAATGGGAGTTTTGAACACTGCACTCACTGATTCCAAATAAAGTGTTGGCCGTAGGTAACTTAGTGCCCAATTCTGGGGCTTTAGCCATCATATATCCTTCACTCTTGAGTTTCATTACATTTAGTAATTTATAAGTTCGCTAGTGAAGTTCTCCTTTCTTCTTCCTATGTGAGGTATTAATTTTAATCAATTGTTCCCTTATATCTTTATCAATTATTATGTCCACCTTAGTTATTCCTAGTCTCCCATTGTGTCTTGCGGCACTGTTGACTTGGTGTCACTCTAGAGAGATCTCTCCTTTTTGTTATCCAGCTCCTCTGATTACAGCTGTAAAATTCTATTGCCATTACTTTCAATCCCAGGAGGGGGGTTGCCTGGCGCCCCGCCAAACCTTGGCAAGTTCTCAAAGTCCAATCCATCCTCCCCTCAGTCAAGGAAAAAATAAGAATTAACTCTGTCGAGATTCCAAGTCTTTTAAAAATTATTCCATACTATTATGTTTTCCTCACACAGCTCCGTTTGTCATTGTAATCCATATCTATACTCCCGTCTTCCTTCAACTTCACTTGCTATATGGAAAAAATAATAATGACATTCTCCCTTGCTGAATCATTTATGTAAAAAAGGATTTATAATGAAGCCATTGGCTCCCCCCCAACACATACTGTCTTTTAGATCAAATGAAGTCATATTTCCTAAATGCCTGCAAGAAGAGATGAGTCCTTACTTGGCATGGAAAGGATGTTGATGATTGGGCCAGGCATATCTCACAGGGGAGAGCATTCCACAAGTGGGAAACCATGACTGGAAAGGGATCTCTCGCTCATCACCACCCTCCAAACTTCCCTCAGAGGGAGCACCTGGAATACAGCCTCAGATCAAGATTGAAGGGTCCAGCTAGCTTTACACGAAACCATATTAGGACAAGTTATATTCCATTTATGGGGCAGGGAAGTTCTCTAAATTATCATAAATAAATATCAAATTTCAATATCTAAGAAAATTGCACATTACAAAACACCACAGTGAGCAGCTAAACAGGGTTTCCTCTAAAGCATCAGAATAAAACATTGTGCATGAAGATCACCTACAAAAATACTATGAACATTTCATATTTTAAACAAATACCCATTAAAGCATCAGAATAAAACATTACAAATTGAGATCAGTTGCAAAAGACACCGAGTAAAAAGTCCACTTATTTAAATAACACAATTAACAACCAAGCAAAAGAAAAGTAAACACACTGTCAACATATGACCAATGAACCATACAGTTAAGCAAGCCAATCCAATTAAGTTCCCAATCCCCTGTAGAACAACAAACACAACTTAATCTAACTACTGCTAAAAGTGCCTTCCATTCAGTTTCACTCCAGCACACTCTTACATAGTCAACACACAACGTAAATACAATAAACAATACTCTTAAACTTCACTCTCCTGGTACACACAGTATCCATACTCTGCAACCACTCTCATAATTCAGGGCTCATCCAGACTTGCTTTGTCCCACCACTTTCCCCCAGGGAAACCCTGTCCTTACGGCTGAATCAGAGCAAACATCAGTCGGGTTTTCTCCAGCTTGACTTTCACTCCTATTTATTGCTAAAGAGCGGTTTTCTGGGGGAAAGTGGTGGGGCAAGGGCAAAACTGCAGGACAAACAAAAAAGCGCTTGGACACATGGCTTCTAGGCACAGAACAAGCACAAGCCCGGATGAGCCCATAGTCTTAAATTCTTACTCAACAGCCTACTCTCACGTATACGCCGTGAAATCCTGATAAAGCCGGACAAATGCTGATGAACAAAGGCCGCAGCAATATACAAACATTCTTATCAGGTTTCTCCCTTTGCATCTCACTGAGTGGGTGCGGGAGGGATCTACCCCCAATAGTGGGCTCTCATCTCAGGGGTATCAAAACCTGCTTCTCCAACTTTATGACAAGCAGGCAATCACACTTAAGCCTTATGTATCTGTGTTTAAATGGTAACATCCTTAGGTCGGAACCTGTCAAAACTGATTTTGTAAAGCACCATGTGCATAGATGGTGCTGTGTTATATTACCGTGTTAATTGTAAGAATAAGAAATGCATAATTGGTATCTGGAGGAATTTTTTGATAATATTGTGTACACCTCTGTGTGCTCTGCAGTATATCTCATGCAGAAATCGTACATTGAACCTCCCTGCAGGATTGCCACCAGTTGAACACTAAGCCACTCAGTCTCAAGAGGTGAAAGTGTCTCACTGAAATAAAAAGTGCTATTTTTCTAGAAAAAGAGGTGCCAGAACTCACCATGAACACCTCCCTCATTCTCTTAGAACAGCAATGGCGTCCACCTGAGAGGTGCCAGAATTGAGTTCCAGCAAGTTCCGGCTGAATAAAAGCCCTGCATCCAAGTACAGTGCTTTGATTTTATCCATAGGAGTGACTGGCAGACATTCACTTGTATGGAGGCTAAGGGCTACACTCGGGGAAATCATGCAGGTGGGGCTAAATGTGCCCGATCTGTTCAGCTCCCTCTGCATCTTCCAGGTTCTCCGAATACTCTGCAAATAGCGTGCTAGATATTTCTGTAACCTCTTGGGCATCCCCTTAAACTGTATTTCTGCACTTTGTACATATGAGAAAAAAGTACAGCAGATGCTCTCAGTGATATTTACCAATGTTTGCTTTATGTCTCTTTTAGATTGACATGATTGTAACGCTGGGTGGACTTGGAGGTCGCTTTGACCAGATCATGGCATCTGTGGAGACACTCTTTCATGCAGTTAAGATAACACCCTTTCCGGTCATAGTTATTCAGGAGAGTTCCCTAATATACTTACTTCAACATGTAAGTAAAATGAAGCAACATTTTTTGTTTTGAAAAAAACAACAGTCTAAGAAGACTGATGATGTTGGTCTTCTAAAATTATTTCACCTTCAGTAAGACTTATGTCTATTCCAGCCTGGAAATCAATATGTATCATCAAAGGCAACCAATGTGTTGTTTCTATCTATTCAAGTTTACAATGAAGTTATTGATTCAGAAATAAAAGACCAAGGGCATGATTCAGCCAAAGTTCAGTTATTTTTCAGTCCCATTAATTTCAGGGGAAGAGATTTAAGCTCCTGTTGAATTCTTCCACTGATACTGATATCAGACTTTGAAAAAGCTTAGCTCCAGCTGGATGTTAACTAGATTGCGCTATGCAACATTTTCTGTTTGCTGCTTAATTTAAAATCAGAAGTTAGGGTCACTCAGGTCTTCCAGCAGCTGCCTCTGTGCTTCTGGTTACTTCTCGGTTTGGTGGCCTAGAATGAAAACTCCAAGAAGGGGATATGTACAATAATGCACACTAGGGTAGCATTAGCTCATTCTTCAGACTATTTGTCTCCATGGAGCTTGCAAAAAGATTGGCCATGTGTTTGAGACAGGTGACAGTTCTCCTGCTTTATTCTGTCTCAGAGAACCACTGAGCAAATAGTGAACTGGTTTCCTTTGAGTCAGATTCCCTCCCTGCCCCTGATGGATACTGTCTGAGATACAACTTCATCTGTGAAATAACGTGCTTGGAAGAGCCACAAGATTTGCACAAGTAGAAAAAAAGTTTTAGAAAAGAAAACCTAAGGGGGTGACTATCCAACAAAAACAGCCCAGTGAAGACTGGTTGTACACAGTGGCCATTATTGGGCAGTAGTGATGGAAAAGAAAAATGGAGCATGGGGGGCAGGGAAGAAGGATACTGGAATACCCTGCTTGGAAGAAATGGCTGGCTGGAACCCTGAGCAGGAGCCCCCCTTTTAGACAGGAGGATACACTATAGTATTTTGTTGTTCAGTATAGTTGCTGACCAGAGGTAATACACTGAAATTCAGCAGTAAATAATGTTTCCTCAATTTATGAGACCCTCAAAGTTTTAAGAAGGATTCTGAACATAGGAAGTCATTTGCTATTACAGTGAGAAATTACTGTTATGGTTATTTGCAGAGCAGAAAACTCTAGAAACATTTTTATGCAAATGAAGGTCTGAAGGGGAATTGTGATGCAGTTTGAAATTAGGGAGTAGTTTACAAGGAAACAATTTGCACACATTGACACGAAATTAAATTTAGATGGCTTTGGGGGGAAGCTGGTTAGAACCTTTCAAAGAGTCTCAACAAGTGAGTGCTGACCCATTCAGAACAAAAAATGGTTGGCTTCACTTCAGTGTTGTATTAAGGCACCTAAATGGGTTTTGAAATGCCATGTTAAAAGTCTGTGAAAAGGGATCATGTGAAGCAATAATGAAACCACTAACAATTTTGCAAACTGCCTCATTATTAATAATTGTATCTTATGTGTTACCGCTTAACTTCAGAATGCCAGGCTGTTACTATGTTTAGCTGGCAGTTATTTACCATCCTCCACTTTACTCAGTTGGTAAATATGCTAATAGGGAATCTTCAAGTGGAACTTACAATAATCTTATTTCTTCTTAGTGGTCATCCTTTTTAGGAAAAAAAAAGTTTTTATCCCTCAGTTGCAAAGTAACTAGAACAGCCTAGAACAAAGTGGTACAATTCTGTTGGGTGACCAAAATGAGAAATGAGCCTTAAATGACAGCCGTATGAGTGATGAATTGTCACAAGTTATGGAGTCTCAAGTGCCACAAAGCAGACTCAGGTAGTCATAGTAAAATACTGGAACATTGTTAAGCCAGCCAATGGATGGGCAGTCTGGGATATATATATATCCAGAACAACTAGTAATCTACTAAGAAAATACAGCTCACCATCCATACATTTATTATTTCTTCATATACTACGTTTAGATACTTCCTTCCTCCTATGATGGTAAGGGAACACCTAGCTACTTTAAATAAATTCAGATCTCCAGGCCTTGATGAGCTGCACTCAAGGGTACTAAAGGAGTTTGTGGATGTAATGTCAGAGCCTTTGTCCATAATCTTTGAGAATTCAGGAGAGCAGGTGAGGTCCCGGCAGACTGGATGTGGGTGAATCATAGACTCATAGAGTTGGAATAGACCACAAGGGCCATCGAGTCCAACCCCCTGCCAAGCAGGAAACACCATCAGAGCACTCCTGACATATGGTTGTCAAGCCTCTGCTTAAAGACCTCCAAAGTAGGAGACTCCACCACACTCCTTGGCAGCAAATTCCACTGTCGAACAGCTCTTACGGTCAGGAAGTTCTTCCTAATGTTTAGGTGGAATCTTCTTTCTTGTAGTTTGGCTCCATTGCTCCGTGTCCGCTTCTCTGGAGCAGCAGAAAACAACCTTTCTCCCTCCTCTATATGACATCCTTTTATATATTTGAACATGGCTATCATATCACCCCTTAACCTCCTCTTCTCCAGGCTAAACATGCCCAGCTCCCTTAGCCGTTCCTCATAAGGCATCGTTTCCAGGCCTTTGACCATTTTGGTTGCCCTCCTCTGGACACGTTCCAGTTTGTCAGTGTCCTTCTTGAGCTGTGGTGCCCAGAACTGGACACAGTACTCCAGGTGAGGTCTGACCAGAGCAGAATACAGTGGCACTATTACTTCTCTTGATCTAGATGCTATACTCCTATTGATGCAGCCCAGAATTGCATTGGCTTTTTTAGCTGCCACGCCACACTGTTGGCTCATGTCAAGTTTGTGGTCAACCAAGACTCCTAAATCCTTTTCACATGTACTGCTCTCAAGCCAGGTGTCACCCATCTTGTATTTGTGCCTCTCCTTTTTTTTGCCCAAGTGCAATACTTTACATTTCTCCCTGTTAAAGTTCATCTTGTTTGTTTTGGCCCAGTTCTCTAATCTGTCAAGGTCGTTTTGAAGTGTGATCCTGTCCTCTGGGGTGTTAGCCACCCCTCCCAGTTTGGTGTCATCTACAAATTTGATCAGGATGCCCTTGAGTCCATCATCCAAGTCGCTGATAAAGATGTTGAATAAGACCGGACCCAAGACAGAACCCTGTGGCACCCCACTAGTCACTCTTCTCCAGGATGAAGAGGAACCATTGATGAGCACCCTTTGGGTTTGGTCAGTCAGCCAGTTACAAATCCACTGAGTGGTAGCATAGTCAAGACCGCATTTTACCAGCTTCTTTACAAGAAGATCATGGGGCACCTTGTCAAATGCCTTGCTGGAATCAAGGTAGGCTACATCCACTGCGTTCCCTTCATCTACCAGGCTTGTAATTCTGTCAAAAAACGAGATCAGGTTAGTCTGACATGACTTATTTTTCAGAAATCCATGCTGACTATTGGTGATCACAGCATTCCTTTCTAGGTGCTCACAGACTGTTTGCTTAATGATCTGCTCCAGAATCTTCCCTGGTATTGATGTCAGACTGACTGGGCGGTAATTATTTGGGTCCTCTCTTTTCCCCTGGCAGTTCTTTTAATACTCTTGGATGCAGTTCATCTGGCCCTGGAGACTTGCATACATCTAAACTAGCCAAGTATTCTTGTACTATCTCCTTAGTTATTCTGGGCTGTGTTTCCTCTGCTGAATTATTTGCTCCAAATTCTTCAGGTCGGGCATTGTTTTCTTTATCGGAGAAGACTGAGGCAAAGAAGGCATTGTTGTTCCCATCATCAAAAGGGGGAGGAAAGAAGATCCAGGTAACTACTGACTGGTGAGCTTGACATAAATACCAGGAAAGGTCCTAGAACAGATCATTCAGCAGTCGGTCTATGAAGTTGTGATGCTGTGATTACCAAGAACAACTGTGCCCAAAGTAACAAAATGAATTTCAGTAGGGACAAATGTCAGGTTCTGCACTTAGGCAGTAAGAACCAGCTGCACAAATATAAGATGGGGGACACCTCATGTAGTGGACCTACCACTAAATGCAAAGTAGTAAATGCACAGCTTCTCCTAAACTACAGTTGCTAAAAAAAAATCAGTTGTTGCACTTCAGGTAGATGTTCAGGTTTCTAGAATAGATAGTAAAATGCTTAACTTCGTTTCTGTTCCTTCCCTCTCGTTCCTTTACTTAGTTATGATCGGTATTACAGTTAAATACTTTTAACACAGCACAGCTTCCTTCACTGTTTAGAACTTTGGTTCATGAGCAAGGGGCACTTTTTGTCAGTTACAATCCCATTCCTGAGGTATTAGTCTAACAGACCAGGGGATCCCCTCACCCCTCTTAACAGGCTTGTGAGTCTTCTCTAGCTAGAAAATCTCTCCCCTCCTGACTGGAAGGAGACCCAAGGAGACTTCATCCTCACAGCTTCTACTTCTCTTGCTCAAACTCAGCCCTCCAGTTCACTCCTATCTGAATACTCTCCCAAGACACTCAACACCATCTTCCTAGCTAAGCTATAAGGCTTCTTCCTCTAGCTGTAGATATTCCCCTCAGAGCGGATGTTAAACTCAAATTTGAACCAACTCTCTCAGACGAACCCTATCCTGTGTCGAGATCTCCGCTTGGCCAAGCTGATAGAGCTCATCCTCCTCCGACCGAGTCCAACATGATTAATGACCTGAGCCTTTGATGAGGCCTCAGGCACATTCCCATTCAGCAGAGAATCCAGCAGCATGCGGAAGTGATGAGATTTATGGCTACATTGCAAAGAGTTTTATTTTACTAACTACGCAGACAGAAAAGACATCCTCTCTCTGTGAAAGCAGAGAGCAACTGAAACAAAGGAACAAAGGAACAGGAACCAGTAACGTCACATCCGTCTCCCATCTCCCGTGAGACTTCCAACAGTATGGAATGTGTGGAATGTAAACAGAGTCTTGTGACTCCAAAGCACTGCTCAGTGGCAAACAGAAACTAACATCCTCCCCCTTTCTGTGAACACCACTGGGCAGTGTGTCAGTACAATCTCAGTACAAACCCAGTTTCTGTACATAGGTACAGTGTTGATCCTTCGGAACCACCTTGGACAATAAATCAGCAGGAATTTCATTACCTGGCATGTAGGACACCATTACGAGTCCTTTCTGAACACATTCTCTAGCATGTTGCAGCTTCAATTGCAAGTGCTTTGTGCTTTGCTTACAACCTTCAGAAGTCAGCAAAGCACGAAGCACTTGCAATTGAAGCTGCAACATGCTAGAGAAACATGCTTTGCTGTCCTGATAAACATGGATTGGACACTTTATAGGAATTCTCATGTCTTTACACAATTGTAACAACCATTCACAATCCACAAGTGAATAAGACAGTACATTCAGTTCAGCTTCACAAGAACTTAAGCTTACTGTTGTTTGCTTCTTGCACGACCAATCAAATAGACCCTGGTTGTACATGTAGAAAACTCCAGACATGCTTTTCATGTCTGTAGTGTCACTTCCAAAACTCGCATCAGCAAATATCTCAAGACCAGACTTCTGATTGTTAAATCTCAGTCTGTAGTGTATAGTGCCTTTCAAATAGCATGCTATGCGTTTCAGAGCTTTCCAATCCTTAACAGCAGGATTGTTGACTTGTCTGCTTAGCAAGTTTGTGCTAACTGCAACGTCCGGTCTTGAACATCTGGCAATGAAGTTTAGTTTGCCTAGCACACTTCTGTACAGTGTAGTGTCAGAAAATGCTTCTTCGGTATCATCTACCTGATAACCTGTTGTCATTGGTGTGCAGAGGAGGACGACCAAACGTGTGAAGATCAAGATGATCAAGGGTATGGAAACCAAGCCTTACGAGGAAAGGTGGAGGGAGTTGGGGGATATTTAGCCTGGGAAAGAGGAGGCTGAGAGGAGATATGATAGCCATCTTCAAATATCTAAAAGGCTGTCATATGGAAGGAGCAAGCTTGTTTGGCCATCTGTCATGGATGCTTTAGTTGAGATGTCAGCATTGCAAGGGGTTGGACTAGATGACTCTCGGGGTCCCTTCCAACTCTACGATTCTTTCTTCTTCTTCTTCATTTATTTATTTATTTATTATTGATTTCATTTTACATGAAACTCTACAATTCTATGAACTTCTGAGTACCTAATGTTGAAGAGCACTGATCTAGTGCACCCAGCTGCTGCTTTGAGTGGCAGCCGCTCTCCAGGGACTCGGACAGGGGACTTGAGGGCTGGGAGTGCCAAGGAAGTTCAGAGTCTTCCATTTGGATGGCACATACTCTCCTGCCCCTAAAGCTAAGGCTCTTCTCTAGTAACCCAGTCAGATTCTGAGCAAGAACGATTATGTTTTGCTGAGAGAATCTGAAGAGGAATGAAAGACGCAGGTGGCTCAAACGTTTTGTTCTATTCTCTTTTAAAATGAAAGCCAGAATAACAAAAAAGGGGAAAGAAAAAGGCAGGAGCAGATCAGAAAGTGGAACGAGCCCCATGGAATGTTAAAAGTGGGAATTCTGAGAAACAAAATGCTATTTTTAACTTTGAAACTTTCAGCTATTAATGTAACAGCCCGAAAGGCAGTTTAACACTTTGACCATGAATTGCAAGGAAGCCTTTGATGAGATGCACATTTGGAAGCTGAAGGCCAGGGGTAATATCTTATGATTTCTTAGGTCTTCCTCTCACCCCTTGTTCTCTGGCACAAGGCTCAATTTTTAAAAAAACGGGGGATGGGGAGAGAGAATTGCTAGTTTCTTTGATGAAAATTGCCTGAGGAAAATACCATGCTAATAAGAAGCAGGCGAAGCTTTATGCAGTAGATGTGAAAATTGCTAAGACTGCAGAGAGGAAAAGAATAATTTGTTCTCTCTGTTCCAAGAAAACAAAGCTCCACATATAAAGTTAAAAAGATGTAACCCTATTCTTTCCCAAATGTATTTTGCACTCCACCCCTAAAAGATGGACAGAAATGGACCCCAAGTGCATTTTTCACACAGGCAGTTGAAATTGATCCTTACCCAAGTTATGGACTTTAAAAATACAACCTTTGAGGCCTCTTGTCCCATTTAAATGTGGGTTTTATGCTCTGGGGAAGCAGTAAACTATAATTCCAGTTTCATATTTTGAGAGTCCAGCAACCCTGGAGCAAAAGAGCAATGGGAAGGTAATTTCAGATCATGAAGATCCAGAGTCTCTTAACCATACATGCATCCACTACCTGTTCTGCGTCATCTTGACTGACTGATTGCCTGAAGCAGCAGATGCTGTGGGCATTCTGGTGCATCATGAAAATAAATGGAAGACTTTTGATTGAAGAGTAGGCAGATGCCTTAGTTGGCCGTGTGCACTTGATCTAAGGACAGACCCTCATGAACTGACATATTCTGTGCATGTGAGGGCTCAGGGGACACAAAGTCAGTATTCTTGAGGGGTGGGTGGGAATGCTCCCCTGTACAAAGTGAAAAGCCATCTGTGTAAGCTGCACAATATAATTTATTTGTTGCTTTATACAAAAAAAGGTCTTAAAGTGACTTTCAAAAGGTTAAAATAACAAAACATTCATGACACGCTGGTCCTGCGACCTATGCTGCATACAATGTGTGCTGATGGAACCAGGGTAAACCGATTCCTTCTGCGCGTGTACAGTGCAGTTCTAAAGCATTGCAATAGATCTCTCTTAAACTTCAGTGTGCATTTGCACTAAGACATGTGCACAACAATACTATTCATTTACTGAAAGCATTTTTAATCCCACTCTTTTATCATAAAAGGCTCTCAGAGTTCAGTAGCAAGCCAATCTTTGCTCTCAGGCAAAAGTCAAAACACACAAGGATAAGGGGAGCAGACAGGTAAAGAAAGCTCAGGCACCAGTTCTGAAAGTTACCGTTTTAAACATGACTGGTTGGAATGTTAACTGCTTAGGTAGTCTGATGGAATAGCCATTGCTATGTGACGTTATTCACTGCAAACATAGGAACTTAGGAAGAGCCCTCCTGGTTCCAAGCCAAAGACCTGTCTACTCCAGCTTCCTGTTCTCTCAGTCACCAACCAGATACCTATGAGAAGCATGCAAGCAAGACTTGAGTTTAATAGCACTCTTCCCGCTCATGTTCTCAAAAACTGGTATACAGCCGTATTGTCACCAATTTTGGAGGTACTATTGCCATTGTGACTAGTCGCCATTTATTGCTTTGTACTCTATGAAATATATATTGTTCATCCCCCAATGAGATAAGTGAGAGTTTTCCCCAATTAGGCCTTGTGCAAAAATGACCATAGAATGGACCCATAACCTCTTTGCTAAATTATTTTTCTGGTTCATTTCAGAAAAAGCAGGTATGTAAATTACATACATATATACTTCCTAATTCTCTAACAGAAGGACACTGGCTATATATCCAACATTAAATAACTGGGCTCTCATAGAAGGACTGCAATACCCTGACAGCCGTCTAATCTCATTACAAAAATGTACTACACTGAGCAGTATTTAAAAATATAAAATATAAGAACACAAGGCAGGAATGATTTAACTTTGAAACAGTTACAATCACCAGCTGCATTCCTCCCCTGTAATCTCAAACCCCACAAAGTTCTTCAAAAGACACGTCAAATAAGTATATATATGCAAAAAAAACTCCACAGTGGGTATGCAATTTTAATGAGCAGTTTGCTCATGAATTTGTTTGAAATCCATGTGACTTAGAAGCAGAAACAGGAGCATGCTCTGAAATTCAATATACAAAGGCTGCTCTGCTCAGCAGGTGGGAGTGAGCTCCAGAATTGATAGCCTCTGTGCATTATGTGAATTGAAGTCCATGTGCTCCAGTATGTAGGCACCCTAGTGCTACCCACTATGGCAAGGAAACCATATGGAATTCGAAGTACCTATCGCACTGTGTTTATTCATAGATCCAGAAAGATATCAGGAAACAAACTAGTCCCAGATGTGTGCAGGAGCAGTGAGGAACAGGATTCAGTGATGAAGCTCATCTGATCTGCATTTTGTATTTATGAATTTTGATGTTTTTGAAGGTTTGCTGTAAGCCACTTTGGGCACAACTTGTGGAAGAAGCAGCAGTCAATGTACAGTTTCCTGGTTCACTCCCCTACCCTACCATAGAATAATAGAATCTTAGAGTTGGAAGGGACCCCAGGATTCATCTAGTCCAACCCCCTACAATGCAAGAATCTCAACTAAAGCATCCACAACACATGACCATCCAACATCTGCTCAAAAACCTCCAAGGAAGAGGAGGCCACCACCTTCTGAGGGAGTCCATTCCACAGCTGAACAGCTCCTACTGTCAGAAATTTCTTCACGTTTAGTTGTAATATCCTTTCTTGTAACTTGAAGCCATATGTGTGGGCCCTACCCTCCAGAGCAGGAGAAAACAACCTTGCTCCATCTTCCATGTGACAGCCTTTGAGATATTGGAAGATGGCTAGCATATCTCCTCCCAGTCCCCTCTTTCCCAGGCTAAACATCCCCAGCTCCCGCTACTGTTCCTCATGAGGTTTGGTTTCCTTCCTTGATCATTTTGGTCAGCCTCCTCTTCACATGTTTCAGCTTGTCAATATCGTTCTTAAATTGTGGTGGCCAGAACTGATCGCAGTGGGGTGGGGTCTGACCAAGGCAAATAGAGCAGTACTATTACTTCCCTTGATCAGGACAGTAGGCTATAGTTGTTGGGTTACCTCTCCCACCATCCATCACCATTGGCTAAGCTGGCTGGGGAAGGCAAGAGTTGGAAAACAAGAACATGCAGGGGGCACTGTGCATGATACATCACTGATATCACTCAGCATAAGGAAGCTCCTTAAGTTTATATCTAAATAATGTGTATATTTATAATATTTATAACTAAAAAAGGCTAATGGCCCTGGGTATTTTATTAGCTTCTCCTACAACTTGCTTCATTTGATGGAGTCCTCTAGAGCTATTGGCTCTGCCAGCCTCTTTTGTGGTCCACTTGCTGTCTCCTGGTATCACACTGTGGCCTGGATTGTGTAGGCTGAGTTGTGGGCTGAGTAGATGGATGAAGGAGAGAATATCTTTCCTACAACAGTGGATGGTGATGCCTTTAAGTCCCTTACAGCTCCATGATTCTGAAGCCTGCCAGACAGTTGTTGGCATCCATCTGTCTCAGGGCACAAGTCAGACCCCTGTGTTAGCAGCACCAAAGTGACCTCCCCTGGGCGCAAGCCTGGGCAGTATGTATGGAGGTCCTGGGCTGTGCAGATGACAAGACCCCCTTCTTGGCCTCACTGATGTGGTCCAAAGGAAAGCAGAACAATACATTTGGCACCAGCTTGGCTGCAGGAGTTCCCGGAAGGAGGCATGCAAGACTTCATCCAACCGTCTTAGGGACTTCACTCTGTATTTGTGTAGGGTTTACTCCTTAGCCTTTTCTTCTCCTGAAGCTGTCCTACAAAGCAAGTATTCACAGTATTGTACACCTATATGAGCAACCAGTAGACAGAGCAATGGCATAATTGATGCTTAATGTAGACTTTCTCCAAGACTGGATGCAGAGCAGAATTTGCCATGTACCATCTTTCTTTCTTTCTTTTTTTCTTTCTTCTTTCTTTCTTTCTTTCTTTCTTTCTTTCTTTCTCTCTCTCTCTCTTTCTCTCTTTCTCTCTTTCTTTTCTCTTCAGAAAGATAGGGGCAGCTGAAGAATAATTATAATTATCATCATTATTTATCTCAATTTAAATTTATTTGTTGCTTCGCATCATTTACCGTATTTTTTGCACCACAACACTCACTTTTTTCCTCCTAGAAAGTAAGGGGAAATATCTGTGCGTGTTATGGAGGAAATGCCTACGGGTGGCATGCCTACAGATTTTCCTCCTCTAAAAACTACGTGCGTGTTATGGTCGGGTGCGTGTTATAGAGCCAAAAATACGGTATATCACACATTTTGAAGTACTCAAAGTGCTCCCTCACATTATTTTTTTCAATATTCATTACAACATTTCTATCAGGTAGATATTAATCTTATCCCTTTGTTGCAAAAATTGAGATAGTGGTTTGCCTATGGGCTCAGGGTGGTAAGTTCATAGCGCCATCTTTCTTGACTACTCTGTTGTCTACTAGTGACCCAAATCTCACCTTTGGGTGGCCTTTGGCAAGCCATTATCTCTGTTCCTCATCAAGTTGTTGTCAGGATTGCCAGGTGTGGAATGCTGTAAGCAGTGGTTCCCAATTGGTGGTTCGTGTACCCCAGGGAGTCCATGTAACCCACCCAAGGAGTCCGGGGCACCATTCACATAGCAAAAACTACCATAGAGATATCAAAATTTTCAAAAGTCTATGGCTTGGCTTTGGAAAAAGTTTAGTGCTCATTTCCTGGTTAACTGCTTCCCGGGGGGGGGGGGACATTTGCAACCCTGTTAACCCAAAAAATCATAAGGGGTTTGCACTGTAATCATGGATTGTGCTGCTGCTGCTGCTGCTGCTGCTGCTGCTGCTGCTGCTGCTGCTGCTCACACAATTTGGGGCCATAATCCAGCATGCAGTTCTTTTCCTCATGGGAGAATCATGGGAAAACAAAAATGCACATGCACATAAAAGGTGGCAACCTGTCTGGTGATGTCTGCTGCAGTGTCACACTCTGCCCTTTGGTGTGAAATTTAGCTTAATATGGTGGCATATTGATCAAAAAATGATCAACAGGTAAAACATTGTAAAAGGAACATTAGAAATTGGGGCAGAAGCACGAA
Source organism: Podarcis bocagei (assembly GCF_964188305.1). NCBI lineage: Eukaryota > Metazoa > Chordata > Lepidosauria > Squamata > Lacertidae > Podarcis > Podarcis bocagei. The sequence continues at coordinate 3,162,214 of NC_138137.1, forward strand.
CATAATCCCACATCTGAATGCCCCTTTAAGTATGATTTTACTTCCTTGAACCTCAAATGTCTTTAAATTCCTTCCAGGACAGATCCTCCCCCTAATTAACTGATGTGGCATCATCAAAGGTACTTTTACATAATATACTGCAAATTAATACTCCCATATGCAATTCAAAGAAATGTGATTGAAACTTTTCTTTTGATTTAAGCACAAAAGATTTCAAGCTATATAACGATTATCACGATATACACTGTAAGGCCGTTAATCAGTGAGCTGTTGATATTGAAGTTAAACAAGTTCTTGCATAAACTCTGTAGATAATGACTTTCAAATTATTGGTGTAAACTTAGACACAGCTTGATTGGAACAGTCTTGTATATAATTATCCAGCACAACAATTTAAAACATGCTTTTGGAGGCCAAATATCGCTTGCATTGAATCATCTGAGAGAGCAGGAGAGCATCAGTTCTACCTGTATAAGTTTTCTACCTATATAAGGCCTGCCTAGCAGTCATGGGCTCTGCCACCATACGCTGCCAGAGTTTCCCTGAGTCTTACATGACCCTGTTTGTAAATTACTGAATTTGACTAGGCTCATAAAAACTGCTTACATTGTTCAAACAGATATGCTCAAAACCTAAAGGACAAAACTATTAATAATGATGAACCAAGAATGTCCTTGCCACGTGTCCAGGTAAGCCCCATCTCCTGAAAATATCCAACTATTTTTCTCCCAGCTGGAATATATATATATTTCTTCCCACCTCCCCTACCTGCTTTTCAGAGAAAAGGGCTAAGTTGATAAGTAAACATGATACATTAAGGGAGAAATTGTGTGACATTTGCTATGTGCTTTGACGTAGCTGGGCGTCGGGGGCAGGGTTGAGCTGGAATCGGAACATGACATGGGAGAAGGAATTTGTCTGCATTGTGGTCCCAATTGCATTTGCTAGGCCCCTTCCCCCAGCACCTGCTATCTGTAGTGCCCTCTCCTCTCATACCCCATGTTCCTGAATCTGGTGCCTTCCTTTCTCTGGAATTCAAGAGGTCCGACATTTGCCCTCCCAACTTTCCTACTACTGTAACTAGAAATTGAGGCAAGGTTCCAATTTTTGAGGTTTTTGAGCCCAAGTAATAGTTATTATGCTTTTCTTTATGCCTAGGATGTGCCCCAGAATCCTCAGCAGACAATGTGGAAAGGGTTGCCCTGAATGTAGAAAGCTTGAAAACTACAGTTGTAATCTATAGTGAAGTCTGCACTTTTCTGTGTCTCATGCCACAATACCCCACAAATTAAATATGATGAAATGGAGCCACCTTTTAAAAATATTATGAGCATTGATCAATTTGGCAAGGGCAATCATTTAAATGAAGGAGTACGTAATAAGCAGTAGATATCATTATCTTGTTTTTTCCTAGAACAGTAATAAAAGGGTAGCACAGGTTTCTGTTCCTGCATGACTTATAGCCATTCTCAGTGTGTTCCTTTCCAACCATCCATTTTATTCCTTCATACAGAATAGTTACAACTCTATGGTTAATAAGTTCCTCTTCAAAAATACATGTTCATTTCTTGGAAACACATTATTAGGTATATAATGAAACAAGTTAAAATGTTATTTCTTTGCTGGATAAGATGTGCCCAGGAAAAAAAGCTAATAAGCTTATTCCATGCATTTCTGAATATAACTGTGGGAGGTTGGGAGAAGCTGGCTTGTGGGGGAATGATGAATATTGTTTTGTGAACCTAACATCTAATTTGCCAGGAAAGGGTTTTGTTTCATTCTTGGAGGTTTCACTTGGCACAAAGCTAGCTGTAGTGTGTGATCTATATAGATTATGATGCTTCTGTAGCCACATGCAGCAAGTAGGAATATTCATGAATATATAACTAGAAAATACACTCATCACAAATTACAGCTTTCAAAAAGCATGGCTTAGCTGATCCTCTGCTCCTTTACTCTGAAGTCAATCTTACTATGTTCAATGGGACTCCCTTCAAGGTAACTGTGTATAGGATTACAGACCTAGTATTGTCGGCATCTGGGGGTTGAAAGGCCAGCTAGCTATCCCTCAGCTGGATCGTCTCCTTCCAGCCGTGCCGCTGCGGAGATCCATTGACCTCTGGCTCCGAAATAAATCAGTAACCCAAGCCTCCCAGACTTCGGCACACTATACTTAGCAGTGTAAACTGCACAAAAGAAGAGGCTGAGGCTTGTGAATACATACTATGAACTACGGATTTATTAAACATAAATCAAGACAAAGAAACATGTTGTCTCTCCTTGCCATCTCCTCAGAGAGAGAGTCAAAAACAAAAGCAATACAGTGGAAGTTCCACTTACGCCAGCAAACTGTGCTGGAATGTAAACAGACATGTGACACGTAACAATCCCATGTCTGCAACAAAAGGTGGAATGGCATCCTAGGATGCAATTCTGCTATCAGCTGTGCGCAGTCAAATCCCCCTAACCTGAAAGACAACATTTGGACAAAAAAACTAGGCACAGAATTTATAGTTTATTATTGATTTCCTCTATGTGTCTTTAAGAAATAACATTACAGACTGTTTTAGTTTCCTTACAATATGTTTCCTTTTGTGTTGATCAGGTTGGTATCTGATTATGTATTCACATCTCCATGGCCCACCATTTAATTTCCTTGAATCTGTTTCAGAAGTAACAGATTTAGAAAGCATAAAGGATCCAATGGACCAATGCAACTAGTTCCACACACAGAGCACAATTTTGGACTTGTGCTTCTCCATAAACAGCTTTTTTGCACATAACATGTTATTTCTGAAACAGAAAACCTTCAGACACTTTTTATGATCTGGCAGTGGTTTGGAGGACGAAGCAAAAAAAGTCCACAGTCCTAAGCTAGTGCTAGTGAGAGCCTCTCTTCCCATGCAAATGGTAGGCACAAAGGGGCTGATCCAGTATGGATTAAAGCACACACACCCCTCAACACTGCCACAAAGTTACTGCTATTTTCAGGGGCTGCACACTTGATTACTATTTAAATGCACAATACACAATACTTAATTGCGTATTAATCTAGTACGGCCCTTTGCCTAGGTCTGAATTGCCAAGGGGTTTCGGTTGCTTTGGGAATATATACATACACCACCACACACACCTTAATGATGGCCACTTTATAACAATAGGCGTAACAATGTTTAGCATTTATATACCACACTGACATACTCAAAGCAGTTCACATATATTATTTCAGCAATCCTTACAGCATCTCAAAGATGGCTAATATTGTCTCCATTTTTTAAGTGGTGGTGGAGGGGCCTGCAAGAACAGTTGCCACCACCTAGTGAGTTATGAATGAGGTAAGATTTGAGTCAGGGACTTTCTTAGCTGCTGTGGGCCACCAGATTTGTGCAGTGAGGCAAGTGGGATGTTCCTCACAGTGAGAGTTGTGCCAAGGGTAGACAAAAGGAGGCACATGCAAGTAAAAGGGCTACCAAAACATTCCATAAGTCCTTTCTGCAGCATTAGATAACTGACAAAAATGTACTTCCTTGATAGATTTTAAAGTGTAAGTAGAAATATCTTCCTCTTCTAACACTATGCTGAAATCTTACATGGGTTACACTAAACTCAGCTCAATGTAATGTAAAAGTCATGCTCCATTAATTCTTGGACATCTTCCTATTTCTTGGTCATAAATCCTACTACCTTGTATTACAAACTGCTGTAAAACTCACAGATAAAACTCACAGATAAAAGATAATTTATGTTCCGTGTGTAGCCTAATGTTTCTGTACTCCTGAGAAACACAGTCTCTGAAAATGAGAAAGTACATATATGAAATATTCAGCTATTCATTCTGACCGCGGCTAGCAATGATAAACATGACTCTGAAGGGACCAATGTTCTTCAGAGGAGGTTTAGCCTAATGGTAATAGACATTACACTGAGGTCCAGCTCCAAGAGCCTTCTGCCACTCCCTCACTGCCAGAAATGAGGTTACAGGGAACCAGGCAGGGGGCCTTCTTGGTAGTGGAATGTCCCCCATCAGATGTCAAGGAAATAAACAACTATCTGACATTTAGAAGACATCTGAAGGTAGTCCTTCTTGTTTAGGGAAGTTTTTAATGTTTGATGTTTTATTGTGCTTTTAATTCTGTTGGGAGCTGCCCAAAGTGGCTGGGGAAACCCAGCCAGATGGGCAGGGTATAAATAAATTATTATTATTATTATTATTATCATCATCATCATCATCATTATCATCATCATTAGAATTTCAGGCATAAAAGGCTATGGGTTGTATAAACTGCAGTTCCATTAATGATAATTTTCACCACCCAGAAGTAGCCATGATTATTATTTAGTGATGGTACCACATAATTCTGCTTTTTTACAACAACAAAAAATATAGTCTAAGTGGATGAGCACATTATGAATTCCATCAAAGAGAATGTCTCTTTCTGGGGCTTAGGGGGACAAAGATCATCTGCATATGCAGTACACATTTTGGGGATTTCCTTGCTTGTGCAGTAGAATATGACAAAGTTGGGAAACCCTCACCACTCACTGCGTAGGCTTTAATCTGAGCAATTTAAAATGCTTTCTAAGGTCCAATTCCAACAGGCTCCCAAGACAAACAGCTCATCACAGAATAAAACAATTTCTGGATCTACATTAGATTTAAGGTGGGTTTCTCCTTGATTGAAAACTGATGGGTTTCTCCTTGATTGAAAACTGAAGTTTTTACCATATCCAAACCATCGCGCACAGTCTAGCTTACCATTTATCTGACCATCAAGTTTTCTATATGTGGGATTTGGGAGTTGGTGGGGGAGACTATTTGGTTGTGATTCCTGCACCTCCAATGTAAAAATGGTGTAGCCTAATAAAAGTTTTGGGACGCGGGTGGCGCTGTGGGTAAAACCTCAGCGCCTAGGACTTGCCGATCGCATGGTCGGTGGTTCGAATCCCCGTGGCGGGGTGAGCTCCCATCTTTCGGTCCCAGCTCTTGCCCACCTAGCAGTTTGAAAGCACCCCTAAGTGCAAGTAGATAAATAGTAGATAAATAAATGCCCCATGATATTCTTGTAAAGAAGCTGGTAAAATGCGGTCTTGACTATGCTACCACTCAGTGGATTTGTAACTGGCTGACTGACCGAACCCAAAGGGTGCTCATCAATGGTTCCTCTTCATCCTGGAGAAGAGTGACTAGTGGGGTGCCACAGGGTTCTGTCTTGGGCCCGGTCTTATTCAACATCTTTATCAACGACTTGGATGATGGACTCAAGGGCATCCTGATCAAATTTGCAGATGACACCAAACTGGGAGGGGTGGCTAACACCCCAGAGGACAGGATCACACTTCAAAACGACCTTGACAGATTAGAGAACTGGGCAAAAACAAACAAGATGAACTTTAACAGGGAGAAATGTAAAGTATTGCACTTGGGCAAAAAAAATGAGAGGCACAAATACAAGATGGGTGACACCTGGCTTGAGAGCAGTACATGTGAAAAGGATCTAGGAGTCTTGGTTGACCACAAACTTGACATGAGCCAACAGTGTCACGCGGCAGCTAAAAAAGCCAATGCAATTCTGGGCTGCATCAATAGGAGTATAGCATCTAGATCAAGGGAAGTAATAATGCCACTGTATTCTGCTCTGGTCAGACCTCACCTGGAGTACTGTGTCCAGTTCTGGGCACCACAGTACAAGAAGGACACTGACAAACTGGAACGTGTCCAGAGGAGGGCAACCAAAATGGTCAAAGGCCTGGAAACGATGCCTTATGAGGAACGGCTAAGGGAGCTGGGCATGTTTAGCCTGGAAAAGAGGAGGTTAAGGGGTGATATGATAGCCATGTTCAAATATATAAAAGGATGTCACATAGAGGAGGGAGAAAGGTTGTTTTCTGCTGCTCCAGAGAAGCGGACACGGAGCAATGGATGCAAACTACCAGAAAGAAGATTCCACCTAAACATTAGGAAGACCTTCCTGACAGTAAGAGCTGTTTGACAGTGGAATTTGCTGCCAAGGAGTGTGGTGGAGTCTCCTACTTTGGAGGTCTTTAAGCAGAGGCTTGACAACCATATGTCAGGAGTGCTCTGATGGTGTTTCCTGCTTGGCAGGGGGTTGGACTCGATGGCCCTTGTGGTCTCTTCCAACTCTATGATTCTATGATTCTAGGTACCGCTTTCTAGTGGGAAGGTAAACGACGTTTCCGTGTGCTGCGCTGGTGCCAGTTCGCCAGAGCAGCTTCGTCACGCTGGCCACGTGACCCAGAAGTATCTGCGGACAGCGCTGGCTCCCAGCCTCTAGAGTGAGATGAGCGCACAACCCTAGAGTCTGTCAAGACTGGCCCGTACGGGCAGGGGTACCTTTACCTTTAATAAAAGTTTTACCATGTATTGAGCAATACGTCTAGAAAGCCTCAAGTTATCAGCCTGCTTACAGCACTACACTATATCAAATTTCACATGGTTGGGTGGGGGTTGACACTTGTGAGATACCAGGCCAAAATTGTGACCCCTAGATAAGAGCAAAGACTTCAGCCCACCTCCGTTCAGAAACGAAACTCTGTGAAAAGGAGGATTGACATGCAAGTTTTTGGCTCAGAGGCCAAAGCAAGCTAAATCTGTAGTTTTGGGAGGAGGATATTTTGGCACTCCTGCCATTTCTTTGCAATTTGTTCATTTGTAAATAAGTCAGATATGTTTTAGGTATGGAAAAAGTCACTGTACTTCATTTCTTCATAAGGAACCAACTACACAAAAGCTAGCTTTACATTTTCCACCTCTCAAGAGATGGAAGTAAAAGGAGGACTGTGCAGCCTCTGACCCACAGAGCCAAACACAACTGCAGTCATGTATGGAGGACTCCAGACCTTTTGCTTTTGCTGACTACCTGGGATTGCAAAACCAAGGGGGCCTGATATAGCAGCACCTGTTCTACAATACACCAGCTCCACTTAACTGATTGCATCAAAGGGGAAGGTGAGATAGCAAAGATCTTCTGGCTGGGCACAAATGCTGCTTAGTTCTTGAGTCCCCACCTGCTTTCTCAACTGGTGCAGTCCAGATGCAGCCTCAATGAGAAGTAGGCCTGTGCATGTGAGTCCTAGAACAAAATCTTGTAATTTGGGGGAATCCTGTTCCAGCTAGTCATGCCTGCCTTTATGCTATCCTGTTCCCTTCTCACCCACCCACAAAAAAACAAGTCAACATTCTGAGCAGGCTCAATCCTCTTTGAGGCATTTTTGGATTTCCCCTTCCCCTGTGATTTTTATTCCTAAAGAATTTTTGTACTTCGGCAAAACTCCAAGCCTGTTGATACTTCTCTCTTGTTTGTAGTTAGTTCTGTAAGTGTGCAGGATTAATTCTTTCTTTGCTGTGCTTTAATTTGTATCCCCATATCGCCCTTTGTAGTGAGAGGACAAAAATGAAATGGACTCAAGAAATTAGCTTCAACCAGAATACTTTTCTGAGATTTTGTATGACTGCAGGACTTGCTGTTGTGTAATCCATTCTGTTTTGTTTCCTTGTGCTGGATCACAAAATAATTTCTGATAGCCTTTGGTGATCTTCTGATATTGCAGTCTAATTCTGTAGGGATAATTCATCAGCATTATGGCTATGATGATAAATGAGATGCCAGAAAGAAACAGATTCTGCTTTCGGAGGTTTGTGCATTTTGAGAAAATGGTCTCCGCTTGAGCTACTGTAATACATCCAGCAGGAAGTCACTATGAATGTAGTAGGGTCAGAAACATTTTATATGGTTGTGATTTCTCCCCAAGCATCCTATTCCATTCTTGTTGAAATATATGACTTAAAATTACTAGGGGTCTTATATGACTGTGCTGAAAGTTCCTGATACTGCATTCTCTTACTTGAAAGTAAATGCTATAAATATTATCAGGACTGATTTCTAAGTAATTTGAAATCCAAAACAAATTTCAGTCTTGCTCCATCTTCCACGTGGCAACCCTTGATCATCTTGGTTACCCTCCTCTGCACACTATACAGTGGTACCTCAGGTTACGGACATTTCAGGTTACAGACTCCACTAACCCAGAAATATTACCTCGGGTTAAGAACTTTGCTTCAGGATGAGAACAGAAATCGTGCTCTGGCAGCGCGGCGGCAGTGGGAGGCCCCATTAGCTAAAGTGGTGCTTCAGGTTAAGAACAGTTTCAGGTTAAGAACGGACCTCCAGAACGAATCAAGTTCTTAACCCAAGGTACCATACAAGGTAGGATAAGCTTTTTTTGCTGCTGCATCACACTGCTGACTCATGTTAAGCTTGTGGCCCACCAAGATCCCTAGATCCTTTTCACATGTACTACTGACAAGCCAGGTGTCCCCCATCTTATACTGGTATAGCTAGATCTTCCTGCCTAAGTGTAGAACCTGACATTTGTTCCTATTGAAATTCGTTTTCTTAGTTTTGGCCCAGTTCTCCAATCTGTTAAAGTCATATTGAATCCTGATTTGTCTTCTTCGGCATTAGCTACTCCTCCCAGTTTGGTGTCATCTGGCATTAGAACAACAATGGCCCGTTCCATTCAGTTTGGACTGATTCACAAGTAACACTAGGCCAAACCAGGAGAGGAGTGCATCAGTCACGATGTCCTCTCTAGAAACCCTTGTGTTCACACTAAGCCAAACCATTTTCATATGGTTTCTAGAGAGGACATCGTGACTGAGGCACGCCTCTCCTGGTCCTGCTCCAGCTGCACTGCTGTAAGCTAAAACATGGTTTGGCTTAGCATGTAAGCTGATGGGGGCTCATGGTTTGTCTCACTCTCTAGAGATCATAGGATTGAATGCTCCTCCATGCAAACAGTTCCCTCTATACAGAAAACTAGATGCCAATTCTGGTCTAGCCAATCACTTGGCATCTACTAGTTTTCTATATGCAGGCACTGGGGATGGCGGGGTGTGTGACAGCATTCCGTCTTCTGAGTTCCCCACATGCTCTGTGAAATGGTATGGGCTTGCCATAAGAATATATTGTTTTTGCTAGAGAACATTCAAACAGGAGGCATGAAAAGGAAAGAAACTGAGGTTTCGCTGGTGTCCAGCTTAGGTCAACGCAGGCAAGCACATTTTATATTCATAGTGGTGCTTCCAGGTCCCATGTATGTAATGAAATGGGAGAGGAGGTGCCCTGCAAAGAAAAGATGAAATTCAGGTATATCTTTATCAAGAAAACCTCCAAAGACATTTTTATCATTCAGCTTTGTGCCACAGTGTGGTAAATGAGTTATGAATTAAAGACTTGCTTCCATTGCCACGAGGCTGTTTCTCCAACCCCTGTACGGTTTTGCTAGTCACAAAAGCCACATTTAATGAATAACTCCTAATCCTTCAGGCTTTCTAGTCAAAACTATACGTTAATGTGAGTAAAACATAAAAATGAAATTACCGTATTTTTCGCCCCATAAGACGCACCGGCCCATAAGACGCACCTAGATTTTTTGGGGGAAAATAAAGGGAAAAAAATTTATTTCCACCCCAGGTGCGCTGCAAGGATCCCACCGGGTGCGCTGAGCTCAGCGCGCCCCAAGCTTCTAGGTGCGTGCAAGCAGTCCGCTGCCGCCCCAAGCCTCGCGCACCCGGTGGGACCTCCTGCCGGGCTCGCGAGGCTTGCAGGCATTCGCCCCATAAGACGCACCCCGATTTCCCCTTCATTTTTGGAGGGGAAAAAGTGCGTCTTATGGGGCGAAAAATACGGTATATGAACAAAACCATATGAAAAGCTCAGTCTCATTTTGGTTAAAATGCTTTAAAAAAAAAAAAGCACACACAAACACACATTTGGATGTTTTCCTCAAAAGGCTGAACTTAAAAACTGATCTTTATTTTCCATCACCAGCAATGAAATGAAAACGGAAAAAGAACTGAATCAATTTTTCTGATTGATCAGAATTTTTCAAAAATGGTTTAATAAGACAAAAATCAATGGAATCTCATTATATAACATGATTTTTATCAGCAGTTACATTAATTAAAGCACGGTCAGACTTGGATCCAGAAGAAAAAATGTTAAAGCTCTGTTCAGGTTTTTTACTTTGGTGGTGGTATCTCAGCAACTAAAGCATAAAAGGGAATAATTAGCCACCTTGGCATTGGGTATTGTTTTGCTTTTAATGTTAAAACCTTGAGGTGCTTCTGCTCCACTTTATCCTGACTGACTTGTGACCCCCTGAGATATTAAATCAACACTACAGCCAGTTGGACACCACAGTAGACTTGATGCTCAACAGCAGCGGTGGATCTAGATTGCAGACTACGGGTACAATTGCACTGTAGTCAATTAAGCTACAGTCCACCAATTTTCTTCATTGCAACTGTGATGCCCCTCCTCACTGCATTTCCCTACTTCTGCTGTCCCATGAGATTTTTCTCTAGGTCCCTAACCAGATTTGAGGCTCTTATCTTTAAAATATTTGGGAGACAGATAAGAAATGTGAAATAGATGCTAAAACATGGAAAAAACTGTAGACTAGGAAACCAGTGAGATCCATTTTAGCATATGAGAGAGAATACAATTAAAGGGTATTGTCAGTGGTATATAATTCTGGTTCAGCTATCAGATATACAGTGGTACCTCGGGTTAAGTGCTTAATTCGTTCCGGAGGTCCGTTCTTAATCTGAAACTGTTCTTAACCTGAAGCACCACTTTAGCTAATGGGGCCTCCTGCTGCCACTGTGCCGCCGGAGCACGATTTCTGTTCTCATCCTGAAGCAAAATTCTTAACCTGAAGCACTATTTCTGGATTAGCGGAGTCTGTAACCTGAAGCGTATGTAACCCGAGGTACCACTGTAACTTCTGGCCCAGACTGGCAAGACAGTCTGAACACTTAGTACCACCTTTGGCAGGAGTGTCTAGTAGTGAAGGACTCTTGACAATAAATTGCTAATATAATTGGGGATCCTGTGCAAGCTACATCACGGCTAGCACTACTATCTGTCTCTAAGGATTCAAATGTGGGTATCAAACCCAGAGAACTGTTAACTTTTTGGTCAATGACCACCAGACTACTGATTGCCCAGAAATGGAAATTGCTGCATGATTTAAATATTTTGTCATGGTACAATAATTTATGGAAGATTACCATATCTGAGTAGTTTACACACAGGTTAAATGGTGTTGAAAGGTACTGAAAACGCAAACCTTTTCTGCCATTTGGTGGAACTTCGTTACATATGGCAATAACAGTAACCTACATATTTGTTACCAACGACATCATGTGCAGGATTCCGTTTTGTGTGTCCCCCCCCCACCTTTGTTGTTATTTTTTAAAAAAGAAAGTCTACAGCTCTTGCTGATATATCTCTGAGCCACAAAGGGCAGCTGTAGCAGCTTGCCTTAGCAATACTTTAAGAAAGCGTTCATCCTTGGACTCTTGTGAGTTGATGACAACAAGGAGTTAAGTGGGAGACTGAGAATGCCTCCCTTTGCACCCTTGCAGTCTAAAACGGATGCCTTTGTAGCTCATTTGAAGGTTTCGCTTGATGGATCCTAGAAACTGTAGAAGGTGTGTTGGGCCTCTGCTTTTGAACACTGTAGTTTATTATGCATAATAACAGCTCTCTGCTGGCATTGCCCTTGCTTGTTAACATTTTAAAATCCTGAATAATTTTTACTAAATGTATTATTTAAAATACTAAGATATGTGTTAATTACTTGCTAACCTTTTCTTCCAGTGACTTTAGAAATGAGTATTCTGTCATTCTCTTCTTTTTTAGCAGTCAGAGTCACTATGAAACAGAAAGAATATCTCAAGCTATATAACAAATGTCACCAAGCGTGTGTGTGTGTGTGTGTGTGTGTGTGTGTGTGTGTGTTTTGTACACAAGGGTTGTTGTTCCCTCTTCAGCAAATTTAGACTTTCTCAGCATAGCAAAAACAGAGAAATTTTCAGAACAGCACCTCTGTGACTTTTTTGATATGGTGCTTATAAATGATGCTTAGCATTTATATAACGTTCTCTCCCCTACTCCCAGCACTTCATACTAAAAATGTGTATATTATTATTATTATTATTATTATTATTATTATTATTATTATTACATTTCTATACTGCCATTCATCCGAAGATCACAGGGCAGTTTACAATATAAAAACATAAAAATGGATACTGTATGTGTATGTGATCGACATAAGATTGAAACCAGGAACTTCCCGGCTACAATCCAAAACTCACTTGCTAATGAATAAGACCTCCTGAACTTCAACACACTTTCAAGCAGTCAAAGATGAGCTTGTGTGGCACAGCACTATGGTGCACTGGTTTCCATGGTGTGCCGTTGCACCACAATCCTATGCATGCTTATGGAAAAGTAAACTCCAGTTGGCTCAGTGATGCTTAACTATAAGAACACAGGTAAGCGTGCATAGGATTGCAGCTATAGCCGTGTACTTTCTCTTACTGCAAGTGGCAAAATTGTTCTAGGAAGGTAAGATTCACAGGACAAGCATGTGGCAATGCCGAGACCTTTGGCTTAAGTGCCCCTGATGTGTCTGCGGCTCTGCCATTCCCATTGTAAGCAGGACAACATTGGGCAGAAAAGAGTCAATGGGCGGAAGGTGAACTGGGTGCTTAGCAGGCGCCATATGTGGGAGGAGGAAGATGCAGGAGGTATGGATATGGGAAGGAGGCATGGACCTGGGTGTGCAGGTGAAATGAGTGCAAGCAAGGCTTCAGAACAGAAAAGAGGCAAATTGAGAAATGGGGTGGGAAGATGGAAAGTGAGCTTAATAGTTGAATGGGGTGGGAAATGGAAGCTCTAAGGGGTTAATGTGGTGGCAATAGCTGTGGGCGGCAAGCAGATTGAGCAGCGGTGCAGCCCTTAGTAAGATATAAGGTTATCATTTCAGTTTACATTGCATCATCGTTCACAATAATTTCTGCTTCAGAGAGATACCTCTGGTTTCCCATGGACTCACAAGCTTACAAACTAAACAAACTAGTTTAAGCAAAAACTAACAGAAATAACAAACTCTCATCAGCTTTCCACTCCAATTACAACCCATTATCACCCCAAAGGGATTGTCCTAATATGCACAGTAGAAACTAGTATCCTTCCTATATTTTATGTCATACAAGGGATTTCTATTGCAGCCATAAATTAAGATTTATTTTTTTTTAAAAAGGCATAAACAGTATTTTCTCAAACCCTGGAGAATTTTAAAATACTGTTTATATGACTTCATTTGACATCCTTAGAATTGTACTGATCCTTCAGAGCCGAGTTTATAAATATCTGTAAAGCTAAGCTTTTAGTCAAACTTATAAGAAAACATAAGAAATGGCCTCCTGGATCCGACTGAGGCTTCCTCTAGACCAGCCAGGTGCTTCTGGAAAGCTCACAAGCAGAGCTGTACCCAAATCTGCCTCCCTCTTTCACAAGGAGGGTGAAAATCTTGATGATTTTTTCCAGTAGTGTTGTGGGTCCTCTTTCTTACTGCCTTGCCCCACACTGTGGCACAGGGTTCTTTACACACAGTCTTTCTTTTTTGCACACTTCCTAGGATGCCCATGTGACCGTGCAACATTGTAGTCTAGGTGGTGTTGCAACAAAGAAAGCTTGTGTGTGTGAAGAGCTCCCTAACGCTCTACATTTGTGCAGGGCATTTTAAGCATGTTGCAGTGAGAAGCAGACTCATCAGTCACTTTTCAACAGTGCATATGTGCATCTCAACACAAAATTCCTTCAAATTTTTCTGCCCCAGCCTCTTTGCAGGCCACTTTGTTTTGCTCTCTCAGATTGCTGAAAATAAAGGGAGTGAAAAGTTCAGCACAGCACTAGCATGAAGGCAAGAGCCCTCCCCATTGTCTCCCCCCCGCCCTGGGCATGGATATTCATAGCTATTCTACCACTTAATCTAGAGATTCCAATTACCGGTAGCAATGGTGGCTATTAGCAGGGGGGATTTTTGTCTTTCACATTTCAGCACGTCCTGTGCAATGCCAACATTCGGTGCCCCCCTCCCAGCCTCTTGCCTTCCATTCTGCTCAGTCCAGCGCCCTGTGCTGCCCTCAACCTGCTTCTCCAGCCCCATTGACCACAGTATCTTTCTGGAGAGTTGGAAACACTATGCTTCCGTGTTTCAACTCTGGCCTCCAGGACCATTTCCAGGAAGTAGTGGGGGTAAGCACTGTTTATTGCCGTGGGCATTGTCCTGTGGCATCTCTCAGGGCTCCGTCTTGTCCTCATGCTGTTTAGCATCATCTGAGGACCCCCTGCCACGCTTTACAGTTAAAAGTATTTTGTGGGACCTACCTCTTGTGTTTAATTGGTAATGTGCTGCTTTTGAAAGGAACTGGTTTCCTTGCTTTTATAATTGTATGCACTGTTTGACTTGTATGCTGATATAGTTGTTGCTGCCTCTGAAATCTTACAACAAAAGGTGGATAAGAAATCAAATAAATAAATCTGGTGGCAGCCATGTCTCCACACCCCATTAAGAGTTTACATGGAATCCACTGAACATTTCATGTTGAGCAGGTTCTATTGGGAGGAACCCAGGCATCACTTTGATCTTTGTTGAGTTTAAGAGGGTTAAGGGCTTTCTACCAAACAAATTTGCATGGAATTGCAGTGTTAGGCACATGGTGTTCCACATCACAATTTAACGGCAGTGATGTGCCTAATCTGTAGCTTCTTTGTGCATAAAAGTGTGTTGTTTACATAATCATGTGCTTCCTGATCAGTGGACACTAAACCAAAGTTCTTTCTGTGTTGCAGGGAAAGCACAAACTACGTGTAAACACAGGACTAGAAGGCAACTGGTGCGGCCTCATTCCCATTGGGAGCTCTTGCGACTGCGTCACGACAAAAGGCTTGAAGTGGAATCTCGGTAAGGAAGGCATTTTGCTACCAGACATATTTTTTCTCCTTTTAGGACAGTTTTCTAGATTCTCCGGGAGGTTGGGTGTGATGGGACGATGAGCTGCTTGTGCGTAAAATCCAAGTCCCTCAGAGTTTGATCAAGTTTGCAAACCTCTGTCTGTAACGGAGCCCCTTAAACATGGCTCCCTCAGTCGCTGGCAGATTCCGACAGTGGTTGCTTTCGGAATCGCTTCCAACATAAAAGCTCCTTAACGGAAACACGTCTTCTGGACTCTCTGCGTGACAGTTTCCGGCGAGGAGTGGGTGTCCCTACGGGAGGTCCTGAAACCTCCCCACTGCCCTCGCTGGAAGTGTCTCGGAGCCATCCCTCCTGCTCACTTTCCCTCAGCTCAGCTCCTCTCCCCCTACTGGTTCCCTCTTCCGCTGCTGAGTCTCTCCCAACCTGTGTGAGCCCTTCCACCTCCCTTCCTTCCGATGGCAGTTCCCTGACATCCACCTCCCCTCCAGGGCCCCCTTCACCCCCTCCCGCCCCCTCCTCTATGGGCGGTGAGGAGGCAAAACCCCGGAAGGAACTTCCTTCATCTTCCGATGTCTCGAACACTTCTCTCCACCTGTTGCGGTTCCTGGTCTCGAAGTACTCCTCCTCCTCAGAGTCCATCTCCCCTTCCCCTTCCGAATCCGTGAATCCTTCCAACTCCTCCTCTTCATCGGTGGTGCCAAAGTATTCCCTCCAGAACCTCTCCACAGGCTGAGGTTTTCTTGGGAACCTTTGATGGAACGTTTCTATCAATACCTCGTCATTGATATCTTCTGCCATTACCCAAGTGTTTTCTGACTCCGGTTCTCCTTCCCACGCTACCAAATACTCCACATGATCCCCCTTCCACCTGGCGTCGACGATTTCTGCCACATGGCTGCTGCATTCCCTTTCTTCTATGACCGGTCCCCGAGTGGACATCCCTTCCCGTCCCCCCTCATACAGTGACAGTAACGACCTGTGAAATACTGGATGCAGTTTCATGTGGTTGGGTAACCGGAGCCTGAAAGCCACTGGGTTGACTTGTTGAATGACCTCAAATGGACCCAACCTCATGGGTCTTAATTTCTTGCAACCTCCTTTGAACGGCAACCCTTGGGTTGTCAGCCACACCCGATCTCCCACCCTTATGGTTTCACCTTCCCTTCGGTTCTTGTCTGCCTGCCTCTTGTATTCTTCCTTCGCCCTTTCTAAGTTGAGTTGGAGCTGACGATGGATTGCTTCCATTTCTTCTACAAAATGCTCGGCTGCCGGGACGCTCCATCTCTCCCCTCCTCCCCCTGGGAATGCCCTGGGATGACACCCATAATTAGCCAAGAAGGGGCTCATCCCTGTGGACACATTCTCTGCATTGTTGTAGGCAAATTCCGCCAGCGCTAACTTCTCTACCCAGTCATTCTCTCTGTCATTGACATAACACCTCAGGTATTGCTGGAGGACACCGTTTGCTCTTTCCGCCTGCCCGTTGGTTTCAGGGTGCCGGGCAGTCGAAAAGTTGACCTCCACCTGCAGTAAGCTCATGAGCTTCCTCCAGAACCTGGAAGTAAATTGTTTTCCCCTGTCTGAGACCACCCTCAATGGCACCCCGTGCAACCTAAAAATGTGTTCTACAAATAACTTCGCTGTCTCTTCCGCCGTGACTGCATGCGAGCAGGCTACAAAGTGGCACATCTTTGTCAGTAGGTCTACCACCACCATGATGGCTGTTTTCCCCTTGGACTTTGGCAGATCAGTCATAAAATCTATCGACACTGCCTCCCAAGGTAGGTCGTTCTGGGGTTGGTAAGGGTTCTAATAGCCCCGCCGGCGCCCGCCTCTCCCCTTTGGCTCGCTGGCATTGCTCACACCCTCTTACATATTCCCGTACATCTTCCCTCACCTTAGGCCACCAAAATTCCCTGGTGACCAACCACATGGTTTTGTGTTGTCCAAAATGCCCCGCCGTGGGGCTGTCGTGCAACTGCTTGAGTACCCTCCCCCTTAAGTCTCCTTTGGGGATATACAGTGCCCCTTTGTAATACAACGCTCCATTTCTTTCCTCGAAACCCCCTGGTTCCTCTCCCTCACCCCTAAGACCTCTGAGCTTATTCTGGGCATATTCATCATTCTCTGTTTCCTCTACCAGTTCTCTTTGCCCCACCAATGCCGCCCCACACACCCAGTGGTCCTCTGGGATGACATGTCTCTCTTCTGGTGCCCCCTCCCCTTCCAAATATTCAGGTTTGCGTGAGAGAGCGTCCGCCCTAACATTTTCTGCACCTGGCACATAACAAATTTCAAAGTGGAATTTGGAGAACTCCTGGGCCCATCTCACTTGCCGTTGGTTGAGCACTTGTGCCGTTCTCCAATACTCTAAGTTCTTGTGGTCCGTGCACACTTGCACCTTATGTTGTGCCCCAATTAATAAATGCCTCCATCTCCTGAACGCTTCATGAATAGCTAGTAGTTCTCGGTCATACACCGTGTAGTTCCTCTCAGATTTGTTCAGCTTTCGCGAAAAAAAGGCACACGGTCTCCACTCCGACTTCTCCTTCCCCCCAGGCTGTAGAAGCACCGCCCCCACAGCCCGGTCTGATGTGTCCGTCTCCACTCGCATCGGTTTTTGTAAATCCACATGCAAGAGCTGTTCTTCCGAAGCAAACGCCCTTTTCAGTTCCTCAAAAGCTCGCTCCGCCTCCGCCGTCCAAACGAATTTCCTCTTACTGCTGAGACAGTCCGTAATGGGAGCCGTCAAGTGGGCAAAATTTCTGATGAACTTCCGATAGAAGTTTCCAAATCCAAGGAATCTTTGCACATCCTTCCTTGTTTTCGGTGTTTTCCATTCCAGTACCGCTTGGACCTTGCCAGGATCCATAGCCAATCCCTTGTCCGACAAGCGGTACCCCAGGAATTCCACCTCCTTGGCATGAAACTGACACTTCTCTAATTTCACCCACAGCTGATTGGCTTGCAGTCTGCCCAACACTTCCCTGACGTCTTTTACATGCTGCTCCTCAGTCTCTGAATATACTAACACGTCATCTAAGAAGGCCACACAATTCTTGTAAAGCAAAGGCCCCAGGACGTGGTTTATAAACGATTGAAAGCACGCGGAGCCTGCTTGTAGGCCGAAGGGCATAACTAAATATTCAAATGCCCCCAAAGGGGTGAACACGGTGGTTTTCCATTCATCCCCCTTCCTTATTCGTATCAGGTTGTACGCCCCCCTCAGGTCCAGTTTAGTAAAAATCTTTCCCTGCCTGACCCTTGTCAAAATGTCATCAATTCTGGGCATCGGGAAAGTTACTGGTTCTGACACTGCATTCAAGGCCCTGAAGTCCACTACAAGCCTGAGTTTGTCCGTGTTTTTTTTGTCCACAAAAAACACTGGGCTGCCCCCCACCGCCCTGGACTCTCTGATGAACCCTCTCTTCAGGTTCTTGTCAATGAACTCCCTTAGCTTCTGCATCTCTCTGTCTGACATGGCATACAGCTTGCCTACAGGGAGCTGTGCCCCAGGTAGTAAATTGATTTGACAGTCAAAGGGTCTGTGTGGGGGTAGTTTGTCTGCCTCCCTCTCGCTGAAAACGTTGCTCAGGTCGGCGTACTGTTGGGGAACCTTCCCCTTCTCCGTTACTTCTGTCCCTGCTAGAGTGGCTCTGGCCCCTCCTTGAGCCTCCCGCTCTTTGCAGTGTTCTAGACAATGCGCTGACCCAAAGGAGACCACTCTCTGATGCCAGCCCACTAGCGGATCATGTAACGCTAGCCAGCTCATCCCCAAAATAATGGGAGCTCCTCCCAAGGTAGCCACATTAAACGCTATTAGCTCAGTGTGTCTTGCTACCCTCATTATCATTGGGACGGTCTGCTGGCTGACTTCTCCTCCCAGCAGCTCCCTTCCATCGATCGTGGTCACCTGCAAAGGGTTACTTAAAGGGATAGTCTGTATCTGGTGCTCAGCAGCAAACTCCTTACTCATGAAATTGCAGGAGCTGCCTGAGTCCAATAGCGCCTTTATCTTTAGTGGGTGTCCGTTAGGCAGCTCTAGGAACACCTCTATCACTAGGGCGGGTTTAGGAGGTTCCGGTGTGGGCACTTTCACTGCTCTTTGGCCTGGCTGCTGTGCCCCGACGGTGGCAGCCAGGCGTTGGCTTTTACTTGCTCCGGTACCTTTTCCTCCCTCTCCCCAACAGCTCCCGCCATTCCTTGCCATTCCTTTCTTTGGGGGCAGACTCTGGCAAAATGACCTGGCTGTTGGCAGAGATAACATTTCTTGGCGCCCTTCCCCTCCTTCTTCCGCTCTTCACTGGGCTTTGAAATTGCGCGCGCGCGCGCTGTTCCAATTTCCATCGGCTCTCCCGGCGGGAACGGTGGCTTTGGAATCTCTGGAATGCGAAGCTCCCTCCAACGTTCCCCCTTCCCTTCCTGCCTCTCCAAGGCTCTCGCCTCTTGGCGCGCTCCTATGGTCAGCGCTGATTTGGTCAGCTGGTCCATAGACTCCGCCTTGGGCGCCCGGGAAAGTTCATCCTTTACCGCCGAAGCAAGCCCTTCTTCAAAGAGCATTTGAATGGGTTCCGCCGATAGATCCCACCCCAATTTATGGATCAACATGGTAAACTCAGTCCAGTACTCACGAACAGATCGGCTCCCCTGTTTGCACGCCATTAACTGTCTGCGTACCACTCCCTGCTCAATATCGCTGGAATACATCAAATCCATGGCACGAAAAAACTTCCTCGTGTCCTTCAGGATGTCATTGTTTGTTGCCATCAGGGGCCTCACCCAGTCTTTCGCCCCCTGTTCGAGATGCCCAATCACAAAAGCCACCCGCGATTCCTCGTCGGGAAAGTCATCAAACTGCAGGTTAAGGGCATATTGCATCTCTGTCCTAAAGGCATGATAGTCCTTGGGCTCCCCTCCAAACTTCTGCACCAATCCTGGCAACTTTCTGGCGAGCGGGGCGGTTTTCCCCTTCTCTGCATCTTGAGCCCTCCTCTCCTCGAGCCTCGCCGTCTGTAGCGCTAGCTGGATCTCCAACGCCCGGTACCTTTCTTCCAGGCTTGGACCCGCTCCAGCTCCTGCTTCTCCGGTTCCGGCTGGGTTGCTCATGATGCCTTCTCCTGCACAAACTGCTCACAGAGACTGTCGGAATGCTGTGATGGGACGATGAGCTGCTTGTGCGTAAAATCCAAGTCCCTCAGAGTTTGATCAAGTTTGCAAACCTCTGTCTGTAACGGAGCCCCTTAAACATGGCTCCCTCAGTCGCTGGCAGATTCCGACAGTGGTTGCTTTCGGAATCGCTTCCAACATAAAAGCTCCTTAACGGAAACACGTCTTCTGGACTCTCTGCGTGACAGTTTCCGGCGAGGAGTGGGTGTCCCTACGGGAGGTCCTGAAACCTCCCCACTGCCCTCGCTGGAAGTGTCTCTGAGCCATCCCTCCAGCTCCCTTTCCCTCAGCTCACCTCCTCTCCCCCTACTGGTTCCCTCTTCAGCTGCTGAGTCTCTCCCAACCTGTGTGAGCCCTTCCACCTCCCTTCCTTCCGATGGCAGTTCCCTGACATTGGGGTTGGAGTGATGTTCCGCGTCGGAAGAGAATATGTGGCAATGATTTACTTCTAGTTTATTATGTAGGTGCAGAAACCACCCTATCAGCCCATCATTGCATTGTGAGGAAATTGCATTTAGCCTGAAAACAAAAGGTCAATTAATAGTAACTTAAATAGTACCTGTCAGAGCTGCTTCAAGATCCTAGCTCACAGAGGATCACGCTAGCCAGCGGTCATTAAGTAAAAGTCTTTATTGAGTTACAGTTTCCATTCTCAAGCTGCTACTTGCAACTCTACGTCTAATGGCTAGATCGGCGAAGCTCCGTCTGAGTCTCCGCCCCTTGTGCACCAACTTAATATCCTAGCCCTGCTCCACCTTTTCCGCCTGACTGTCCTCCTCTGGGTCCCTCTACCCCCCGGGGTTTCTTCCTTCCTGGATTCTTCTGACGCTGACCCGGACCCTCCTGCCTCCTTGCGCCGGGCTTTAGGACCTGGTTCCCTTTCCGGGCTGCTTACTGCGCCGCCTTCCTCTGCATTTGAACTTGGCGCGCGCGCCCAGCCTTCCACTTTCCTCTTAACCGTTTCTTCGCTCCCCGATGGAGGTGTGGCCACTCCTGACTCATGCCCTCCCTCCTGTGGTGAGCTGCCAGCGCTTGCCCCCTGGCTCCCTCCTTCTTCCCTGCTCCCTGGCGGTGACGCTGGTCCCGATTTCCAACTGCTCTCCCCTGAGTCCCCTCTGGCTCTATCTTCCTGGGGTGCCCCCCTAGACTCCCCCCTTGCCCTGGCCACTGGTGCTCCTTTCTGTGAATCCTCTGATTCACTGGAAAGACTAGGAGATCTCGGGTCGTCGTCATCACTCATCTTTTCTTCTGCCTCCTCCCCTTCGCTCTCTGTTTCCTCCCTTGGCCTTGCCTCTGCTCCTAAACCCCTGACAGTACCATTCTTCATCCTACAAGCAATATTACTTGTGAAGTACTATGTGTAATTGGGCATATCTCAAATGTTTTCCAACCCCCGTGAAACACATGATTTCTGCCATGGAGAAGCCTTCTTGGGTTTCCAGTCACATAGAACAGGCCTACAACATACAGCTGTGTGCACATTACTGCTAAATTTGTGTGGCGGGGGGTGTCTTGTAAGACCTTTGCATTCTTGCTGTTCGTAGGTTGAGGATAGGAAGAAATTTGATCTTTGATGGCATTTCCAGTCATGTGAGGACAGGGGGAGGCAGAATAAGGTTCTGGAGGTCCGTTCTTAACCTGAAACTGTTCTTAACCTGAAGCACCACTTTAGCTAATGGGGCCTCCTGCTGCCGCAGCGCCGCCGCACGATTTATGTTCTCATCCTGAAGCAAAGTTCTTAACCCAAGGTACTATTTCTGGGTTGGCGGAGTCTGTAACCTAAAGCGTCTGTAACCTGAAGCGTCTGTAACCTGAGGAACCACTGTATATAAGCTTGCATCATCACAGAGAGAAATGTGTTTGCTACTGAGAATTCTATTTTTTCAGTAAAAGGTTTGTTGAGGTCATAATACAGTACCCTCTCCAATGTGTTACTCTTCAAGGAGAGCAGGTTTCTAAGGCCTAAATCTCATACTTTATAAGCCATAAAATTGACAGGTAAATAATAGAACAATAGAGGTTATTAAAAGCCCCCTCCCCTTTTGCCCTGAACTGCTTGTATGTCATTTTTTTCTCAGTTCTGGAAAAAAGTATATGGCTGGAGGTCCTTTTATCATAGATAGTTCATTGAAAATAAGAAAGGCAAAATAGGAAAAATAATATGCTATCTTCCCCTCTCATTTCTTCTTTGTGTCCCGTCCCCCCCCCCCCCCGCGCGCGCGCAAAACTGCAGGGAATATATTTGTGGTTTTCTGCTCCTTATCCAAAAACTCCATATTCAGTATTGCAGATAGCTATCCTAAACAGGCACTAGATTTCAGTATATTATTTTCAAAAAGATGGATGAAAGAGGAGGAGGCAAGTTCTGCAAGTTGATACACATTTAAACCAGTCGTGCATGTGAACTGCAAGACTGATTCTGACCTGCAATATGCTGCTTTTGAATGGGGGGTGTGGTGTGGAGCTTAGCCAGGTGTTGATGGTGACACACATGCAATGTACAACATTGTTTCTACAGATCCTGGAATGAAAGGACTAGGCAGTAAATGTGTGGAACTATGAGTCACAAGCTTGTTGATTTACATGGATGATCTGTAGCATTTTATTTAGTTGAAAGACAGCCATTCCCAGCTCGGTGCAAGTGTCCTTGTTACCAGAATACTAGGAACCACCATTCCTCCCAGTCACTTGGGATGGGAAACACTTGTCTGGCTTCAAACACTGGGTCAGTGCTACACCAGGCCCTCTTCTTCATTTCCAACACACCTGAGAGGTTTGCATGACCCATCCCTCAGCAGGTATAGCTTTTGGAGTCAGTGAGACTGCCAAGGAGGCATCTCACTCCCACGCTCCCTCTGGCAAGTAGGCCGTGAGAGTTTTTTATGGGTAATCCAGTGCCCACCAGTCCATGGCTCAGGGTGCTTACCATTTGTTCACTGCTTCTCTCCATCCTTCAAGACCACACTGAACCTGCTTCTTGTGACCTGTTGATGTGGGGGAAAGGATTTTCCCAGATAAAGTCCGTCGTTTGCATAATGGGAATGTGCTGAGTCTGATTTCCAAGTAATATGTGGCAAAACCCCTTTTCTAAACAACAACCATCTGGCCAGTTCACTCTTTTAGGAGATTTGTTTAAATCTTTTTTGTCCAGGATACTGTTGGTGGTGCTAAGAGGCAGCTGATGTTTGACGTCATCTATTTTTCCTCTTACTTTCAATATCTGAATGTTGCATACTAGAACTGCAAATATCATACTGTGGTTTTAATAGAGATAGATAATATAGTTAGTGTATATGTAGAGATCTCATTTGAGAGCTTGCAGACTAGTAATGCAGCAAATACATTTTACAAATAAAAAATGTACTCTGACCCTTTAGAAAGCAATGGAATACCAAATAGAAAAAAAGAAAATACAAGTTGATGAGAATATTAATCAAAAGTGAAATCTATGCACTCTCCCTCCAGCAATAATACTAAATGAAACTGCGTGTCTTGATTACATGTCCAACTCTATGGAAATCAATGAATGTTAGTTCAAACTAGACTTCTCTGTCTCTTTTTTTAAAAAGGTGTAATGTGTGTGTCTACAGTGGGTTTCCCAAGCTCGACTTTACAGGCAGAATCTCTGAGTGCAAAGACACTCTATAGAAGAGAGGACTTCCTTAAACATGTTTTGATTTTGTGACACATTTGTTTTTCTCTTTCTTGGCAAGTATATTTGGTGAGTGCTTTATGTTCCTGAAAACTTGTTTCCTGGAAGATGCTATAAAATGATCTTGAAAACTTGTTTCCTGGAAGATGCTATAAAGTGATCTTTCCAACACATAGGGTTGCCATATTTCAAAATCCGGACACTAAAGCTTGGGGGGTTGGGGTTTTTTTTGGCAAAATCTCCAAAAATCAACATTTCCAATATGGGCTGCCATACACCCAGGTTTTTGCCGCTTTTCAAAATTCTATCCAGACACCATTTTTGATGGGCGAATCCCAGCTATGTCCAGAAAATTCCATACATATGACAGCCCTACAACACAGAAAACAAACATTGCACACTGAGAAGAGGCATTGTATAGATGAGATATTACTATTCAAATAAAAGCTTTAATTTTGATCAAGACCTCAATGTGATATGTTTGGGACTCGGTTACATAATATGCAGATATACGCCAATGTTTCACATTTTCAAGAGACAGAATGGTTCCTGGTAGACACAAGTCCCCGTTTCCTTTTTGATCTTGACATACTTCTGGTTTCAGCACTGTCCTCCAGGTTTCTAAAAAATCAAGTTTCTATGTGAATGACAATTGCAAAGTATCTCTAGGGCACATTTGGAAGGGCATGAACATCATAGTGAAATGTGCTGTGAAGTCTGCCATTTCACGTTTTAAGATGGTGAGGTTCATTTTGAATTGTTACATATAACAACGTATGATAGGCAATCGTGTTTTTTGAACATGTCCTTTAAACTGAATAATAAACACTCAGATGTGTCTAAGTCCTTGACTGAGTAAGCAGAAAATGTCAGGGTGTTGCATCCTTCCCCCCTCTCTGTTCTGCCTATATTGACCTACCCAAACCATTGCTAAAGAATGGATTTGAGTGGCAGCTCAATGGAGATCAGATTCATTATATGGTTAAACACTCTATTCCACATACATATTTTTAAAAGGAAATAGTTATGATCTGTTTACTGCCCTGCTTTTGCTCTGGTGAAGGACAGAAGATGATTTAGTGATGCGAAATAGCAATGGGAGAAGGGTTCAGAGAGTAAACTTTGGTGTGTGGGGATGGAGACCAGTGGTCAGTGAAAAAGCACATTCTTTTCATGTAGAAGTCCTGTCACCAACCTACTTGGAATTGTAAGCAGTAACCAACTTACCGTAAGTGAAAGGTTCCCTTAGCAGCTACTTGATCCAACCTGCCCACCATCTGTATTTGATTTTGTTTTGTTTTCAGTTCATTAGTCAGAACGCTTTGTTTCAAATCCCTTATGGCAGCCATTTGCTGCTCTCTCAGCCGCAGTTGTTCTTTAAGTAAAAGGCAGTCACACCTGATGCCACGGCCGTGCTCTCTTTGGGCCCTGGAACTCGGCATTAGAGCAGCTGCTTCAGCTGCAAATATTTTGCTATGTGTCTTTTGGGGATCAGTCAGTTACTGCATGGTGAAGCCTATTTGAAACACGCTTAAGCAGGGCAGATGTTGCAGTCAAGCCAAGGCTGGTGCTGTGCAGAGCAGTTGTAGCATTCAGAAAGCCAGATCTTTTTTTACAAAAAAGATATTTATTAAGGTTTTCAAAATTTTACAAAGCACACAAAAAAAGAAAAAATACAAAATAAAAATATTTAAAAACAATTCATTCCTTCCATTACTTGACCTTCATTTGCTTATTTCCAGGACCTCCTCACACCTTCCTTTTTTGTATTCCAGTTCAGTTATTTCGTTCAGCAAATCCCTCCCCTCTTTATGTGTCCTAATCATTAGTCATAAAAATATTGTAATTTTAGATTTTTACATATTACATAATAAATCCTTTTTTCATATTCCCTTATAACCTTTCAGCTAAAGACCACTTAGTTTCTATCCAACATCATTCTAACATTCATTAATTTTACAATATTTCTGTAAATAATCTTTGAACTTTTTCCAATCTTCCTCCAGAAAGCCAGATCTTTCTCCTCTCCCCCCTACAAATGCAAAGTAGGCCTAAGCCTAGAATTCAAGGCATCAGATACAGGGTTGCCTAGTGGTCTCTCAGCTAGCAGCGGGCTAGAACTTACATAGCTTCAGCAGGACTGTTGCTTCATGTGCCTTTGCAACATGCTCTAAGACAGACAGTGGTATTAAGGATAATAATGTAACCTTATGCTGCGTCGCGTCGTGTGGGATACCTGGGACACCACCCTTTTTGGCCCTTAGGCATTGCCATAGGAGTTTCCACTGAGTAGTTTGGGGTGAAATGGAGGATACTCTGAAGCAAGCTGACGACCGGGAGAAGAAACAGAGAAATCAAGGAGATTGCAGAAAGGATGGAAGTAAAAAGAAACCATGCAGAGAAGCTTATGGAGGACAGAGCAGCCACTGTCTTCTACAGTCACACAGCAGGCTTACTGACACCTGCCTCCCAGGACCATCTGAGTCAGAGCAGGTCTGAGAGACTCTGGGTGCCATTGTTTGTTTGTTTGTTTGTTTGTTTGTTTGTTTATAAGTGTGTAAGCAGCCTTGTACCCAGCATTGCTTAGGATTTCCAAGAAACCAAAAAAGCAGTGCAGTTTTGAAAGGTTCAGTCCCCCATCTTGATTCAAAATGGCATCCAATTGTATCCAAACATAGACAAAACTTGCTCCTTGATCTCGGGAACAGTTATGCAAAATTTGGTTAAAATAAGTGCAGTTTTCAAAATTTCAGTTCAACATCTTGATTCCAAATGGCGTACAATTGTATCCAAACTTGCTTCTTGATCTCAGGAACCATCAGTCAAATTTTGGTTATGATATCTTAAGAGGTGTCCAGATGCATAGCAAATGGGCAGACAAGCAACTTTCCAAAATATATAGTAGATTTTTTATTTATAAAGCACCAACTCATAAGAAAAACATGTTGGTACAATAAAATCATTAAAATCTATTTTAAAAAACAAAATAATAAAATACAGAGTAAATGGCCAACACTGAATCAAATGAATTCTCTAGAAATGCTTGGCCAAACAATGGGGATTTTCTAGACAAAATGTTACACCCACTAATTTTGGACTCCATCCTCACTTACTGTCTTGCTTAGAAACCTAATGAGAGTGGCATACCAACCTCAGTTGTTCCTCTTGCTTCTTCCCCTCTTTTTCCCTCTCTGTTAAATAAATCCTGACAATCAGTTTTTTCCTATTCTGTTAAGTTTTCCACTGATTCTGTCCCCTAACTTCTTTTAGGAAAGTGGGCTATTTTTGAGGCTCATCTTTCCTCCCTCCTTTGCTGACTTGGAGAAAATCTCAGGGGGAAGCGATGCACGCATTGCAAGTCACTGAGGTTCATATTCAGAGCCAAGGAATTACAGAAGCTTGGTGACATCTTCAGTGTAAATGTCCCCTGAAGTTGGAAAGTATGAAAGCCACTCTGCCTGGAAATTGTTGGCTGGTAGAACAATGTGAGTGTTTGAATCCATGCAGCCCAAACTTATCTCATGGGGCTTCCTAAATAAAAAAATTAAATCCCCTATAATTTTATCCTTGCATTTGCTGCTTTTGACACATTACTAAACCTGCTGCAGATGGCCCCTATTTTGAACAGAAACATAACTATGAAAATATAGTAGGGTTGCCATATTTAAAAAAGTAAAAACCAGGACACCAGAAAGTTGTTGAGCTTTTTATAGGAAGACCCCAAAATTGTTGAGCCTTTTTTAAGGAAACCACTGAAATTGTCAGACAAACCCCAAAGTTTTTTTGATTGACTTGCCAAAAATCCAGGACAAAGTGCCACCTTTCAGAAATTCCCACCCCCATCCCAGATGTCAATTCCGCCTTTGAAATCCCGGTAATATCCGAAAAAATCCAGGTGTATGGCAGCCATAAATATAGTAAATGGGACCAGTTTGTCTGCGGGGAAATCTTCTGCCTCTGTTAGTCACCTTTCTGACAAGTTTCTTCCATGAAATATTATGGAAATCAACTCCTTTAGACAACTGCAGAAGCATGGCCGAAAAGTGTTCATGAAGCCAGGCCAGTAAAAAATTAGCCAGTGTCGAGATGCTCATTTGTCTTACTCTTGCAAATGCATTGCATTGTTTTCATATTGAAAGACCCAAATCAAGCATAATAAATGGATGGTGTCTTGTTATTGAAACCTTTCCAAAAAACAGGTTGTCTAGAGCAATGGCTTGCTGCTTCCCATTAATTTCTTCAAAGGCTCTGAGCCATTCCACATCTCCCACTCTCCAGGGTCCACTGCTAGGTGTAAAATTATGAAATGGGCAGGATACATAAACTGTCAGTTTGCATTTCTTGGTGCAGAAAGTATTGATCTGATGTGTAGAGATCTTTCCTATTCTAATTAATTCAAGAGGGTTCTGGAGGCTTCTCTGTGTGAAAGAAAGAAGCAGGAGGTTCATGGTGTTTGGGTTATTCCTTCAGAGAAGCCGAGTACAGCTGGCTTAAACTGGTTCTCTTATCTCTTCTGTCAAGGTCATGCTGACTATATAAGTGGGGCCAGAAGGAGCCTGGGTTTCACTTTCACTCTCCATCTCTCTTTCCTTCTGGTGTGGTGTTCTGTATTTAGTGTTAAGGTTTAGTCTTATTATAAGTTATTGTAAGTTTATGTTAAGTCTGCTGCAACTGGATTTCTTATGGACTGCGCCAATCCTGAATGTATTGGATTTGTGACCATGATGCTCATTTGCCTTCAGTAGCAGTAAAGCTCTGCTAGATGGAATATAATTGCCTCTGGTCTATTTTTTGAGAATCCTGCAACGTGTTTAAGTTTTTACTCTGCTAAGAAATGTTGGAGTTCTGCTCTGGATAAATATTGAATAGAATTTCCATGTCATAAACACGCCAACCTGCAAGAAAAAGCCATTTCTAGAGTCACAGCATTGTGAGTAGACATGTAAACATCCTTACTACACTGTGACATTATTAATCATAATGTTTTATTGAGCCCTCTTTGGAGAAATGAGACAAGAAACGGTCAAATATTAAATATGAAATTAAATTGCAGTTTAAAGGTAAAATATTTATTTGGCACTCATATGCAAATGGCTGATATGGTTGTTGTCATATTCATATGTAGAAAGAATCTTTGAGAGGCTAATACACTATTACATTTAAACATTTAATACAAAAAATGATAATAAAGCAGAACAATAATAGCCTTGCCTCCCTATGAAGTAAACAACCACGATTCACATTATTCAGTTTTGTGATAGCAATCAAAAACCTTGGTTTCTCAGCCTAGGTCAATGAAGGAATCATTGGAAAAAACCAGGTGCCACATTCCCTCTAGGAAGCGGTTGATTCCAAACTGACATGAAATGAAAAAATAGCAGTATTTCACACTGAAATGCTGCTTCCATATTTTTTCCTTGAGTCTCGAAAGCATTAGGAATGGTAAAGCTGTAGCATTTATGATCCAATAAGCATTTATGATCCAAGATTATTTACCGATTATGAAAAAAATATAATATTATTACTGTAAATTTGATTTCTTACCATTCCTTCACCAGAAGACCCTAAATCAGGTTGCAGTAATTCAAAATTCAATGTTAAAAGCAGTTCAAAACAAACACACACATAAGCTTCCTGACATTTTACAACAACCCTACTTTCCCTCATTCTGGAGAGCCAGTATGCTGTAGCAGATTACATATCTGACTTGGATTGGGACCCCTGTGTTCAAATCCCCATGAAACACACTGCAGGAGAAGGCTGGGAGGAAGAGACAAGGATGTGTGCTTTGAGGAGTACATCTCTCCAGGTACTCTGGCCTGAAGCACCTTCCATATCGAAAGACAATCCTTACTTTATAGATGTAGGATTCCATATTCAGATATTGATTTATTCCATGCAACGTGGCTAAACTCAAGTTAAAATAATAAAATGCAGCGCCTACAGTTTACATCTTTATCAGGTTACAAGGGATACACCACAACAGCATTTAGTCATAGCATGTTTTCCTTGTAAACCAGAAGTGTAAAATCTGGCTTTGGGGGGAAACAAGGCTATTCTATCTAAATATGGAAATGCAGGTACATGACAGCTCCTAAATATTGCTTTTCAATACTGAATTTTCTTTTGGCTAGAACAGAGCAAATGACACTATAAATCTTAAGTGAAAGCCATTAATCTTCAGGGTTTTTTCTACTCGTTTACACTAAGTCTGAGCTGAATATTCCCTTTTAAGAGACCATTCATTCATTAAAAATATTTCTTTTAACAAATATTCATCCACTGTGAAATGGGGCGGGGGGTATTCTTCGTGGGGGAACTTGGCTGCTCACCGCAGCCCAGAGACCACCCTGCTGCTTTGGGAACAAGGCAAATGAGAGCCCTCGTCTTCTTTCCCAAGATCACCCCGAGACTGATGCTCTTAATGATGTCGCATTGAAGGGTTCACTGAGAGTGTCGGCAAGCCTATAGACAGAGGGGACCAACAGAACCATTTTTGGCCAGTGGACCAGATCTTTTCCCTGCCACCCTGTGAGCCAACCTTGTAAGTGGGCAGCACCACCCCATGTGCCAGTCATCTGACACATCGAAGTTGGGTGAGGGAAGGCAGTTTGAAGAGCTTGCTCAGCTCTTTGTGCAGCTTGGCAAACCCCTGACGACCAGCTGCAAATGAAAAGCGCTAGGCATGGGATTTGCAAAGCATTCTGTGTGGTGCTTGCCAAACACCTATCAATCACTCTTTGGGAATCTGTGCACAAAGTGCTTTGCAAAGTGACTTTTCTTTATTGTGCTGTCACTTCGCTAGTTTTTAATTGAGAACAAGCAATCCACTATTTCAGGGTGGGTTCCTGTAAAAATACGATTAAAAATCATACAGCATCTAGCATAGCACATTACAGTTGCTGCAACCGGGATAAAAACCATCAAGTAGGCTGCCAAAACCTTCAGCAATTTTCAAGTGGTCCCTTGTGGTGGTGGGAGTTTGGGAACCACTGTACTATTCTAATTTTTGGTCAGAAGTCACCAATCAAGCCTGCCAAACAAGTCTGGCAAACTTGCTTCACCTTTGGCAGGGGGCAGGTAAAGTGGTTCCCATTTGTCCTGCATTTCCTGACATTTGTCAATGGAACTAGATCAGGGGCGCCCAAACATCTTTTCAAAGAGGGCCAGATTTGATGAAGTGAACAGGCATGAGGGCCGACCAGAGTTGTTGACCTTTTTTAGGATTGAAGTTGTTGAGCTTTGAGCCACAGGGGCCAGATTAAACCGACTGGCAGGCCAGATTTGGCCCCCAAAACAGACTTTGGACGTGCATGAACTAGATAGTCTTTGGGGTCACCACATTTTTGTCACCTACACAGTGGCACAGTTGTGAATGACTGCACAGCCTGACTCTGAGAGTTTCGTACAGGGGGTGAGGATTTGCTTTTCTCTTGGTTTGGAAAGGCTTCCTTGCTGCAGAGCATGTCCCTTTGGGAGGGTGGAGAAGTGCATTAGAGGGTAAAAGCAGCCCAGTTCAGCTTAAGAAGTGGGCAAAGGCATGCACACATCCTCTCCTGAGCAGCATGCACAGTGCTTTGATGCCCTTCCCTTAAAGGAGGAGGACGAGGAGGATGGAAAGGTCATCTGAACTCTGGAGGAAGATTTGGGAAGGCATCCTGGAACTAGTGCAGTGGCCTCGATCGGCCTCGGTTTGTGGCTGATTAGCTGTTTTCCATGTGTAAAGGTCAGAGGGGGCAGGGTTTCTGTTGAGGCAGGGGATTAGCTGTGGGAGGAGCTTATCAGAGTTTGTAGGGCAGCGGCGCGCGCCTAGCGGCGCGCGCAGTTATATCCATCTTTTAGATTTAGGGGAGCTAGTCTCAAACGTTTGTTGGGGAAGACCTAGGTTTTTTGTGTGTGTGTGGGCGAAGTTATTTGTCCTGTCTTCAAGCTTTTTATGATGGAGGACCTCTGTAGCCACCCCCAACAACACGATCTCAAGATGGAAGGGGAGGGAACAGCTGCAGTCGCCTGCGATTCCTGCGCAATGTTTGCCATCTTGCCAAAGGTTGCAGGCAGCTTCACCTGCAGCAATTGCATGTTGATTGCCCTTTTAAAAGACAAAGTCCAGCAACTGGAGGAACGTGTAGCTACGCTCCAAAGAATTAGAGAGCTGGAGCTCTTCTTGGAAGCAACAGAGCACACCGTCCCCACCAAGGAGGAGACAGGGGACTCCCCTGAGAAGGAGGCTAGTTCATCAACACAGGAGCCAGATATATGGAGAAACGTGACTCAAAGAAGTAGGAGGCCCAGGGTTCACTCTGATTGTTTAGAAATACACAATCGCTTTGAGGTCCTCTCCCCTAGCATGGAAGACGAAGAGCAGACTCCATTTGAGGATCTCTCCCTCATTACAGTCGATCAGGTATATGAAGACGAGCAGCAAAGTCAGTCCTCAGGGAATGTGCAGGCGACCTTGGAACGGACAGCTCACGGAAGAACCCCGACCAAACCCAAGAGGAGGCGTGTAGTGGTGATAGGGGATTCCCTACTGAGGGGAACAGAAGCAGTGATCTGTGGGCCTGACAAGATGTCTCGGGAAGTGTGCTGTCTCCCCGGGGCTAAGATCCAAGATGTAACTGAACGACTGCAAGGAATCATAAAACCCACTGACAAATACCCCTTCCTCTTGGTTCATGTGGGAACCAATGACACTGCAAGCAATAGCCTCCAGAAGATCAAAAGAGACTACGAGGCTCTCGGCAGGAAATTGAAGCAACTAAATGCACAAATTGTCATCTCGTCTGTCCTCCCAGTTGAACGACGTGGCCCAGGGAGAGAGGGGAAAATAGTGGAAGTGAACAGCTGGCTTCGCAAATGGTGTAAACAGGAACGGTTTGGATTCTTAGATCACGGACTGCAGTTTCTTGAAGATGGACTTCTGGCAAGTGATGGGCTGCACCTCACAACGGTTGGGAGGAATGTTTTTGCCAAAAATCTCAGAAATCTCATCAGGAGGGCTTTAAACTGACTAATGTGGGGGAGGGAGACAGTGCTCCTGAAGGTAGGAGTCTATCAATTAATGAAGATGATCATCCAAATGTCATAGACCAAAGGGAGCAAACAGCACGCAGACCTAGTGGTGGGAGGAAAAAATCCTTAAATAAGAGACACGGGGGAATGATTAATGGACTTCAATGTCTGTACACTAATGCGCAAAGCATGGGAAATAAACAAGATGAGCTTGAGCTCTTGGTACAGCAAACTAAATATGACATAATAGGCATCACTGAAACCTGGTGGGATAAGTCCCACGATTGGAATGTAATAATGGGGGGATACAATCTATTTCAGAGAAACAGACCAGACAAGAAAGGAGGAGGAGTGGCGTTATATGTCAGGGATGTGTATACCTGTGAAGAGATCCAAGATTTAGAACCTCAAAGCCAATGTGAGAGCATTTGGGTCAAAATTAAGGGAGAGAAGAATAACAGAGACCTCATTGTGGGAGTTTACTATAGATCCCCAAGCCAAACGGAGGACATAGATGATGCCTTCCTGGAACAGATGGCCAAGCATGCAAAAGGAAGGGAGATAGTAGTAATGGGGGACTTCAATTACCCGGATATTTGTTGGACGTCAAACTCAGCCAAGAGCATAAGGTCAAACAGATTCCTCACTGGCCTTGCAGACAACTTCATTGTCCAGAAAGTGGGAGAAGCAACAAGAGGAACAGCCATTTTAGATCTGGTCCTAACCAATGTTGATGACCTGGTTAGTGGGGTAGAAGTGGAAGGATCATTAGGCGCGAGTGATCATGCTCTTCTGAAGTTTATTATACAGCGGAAAGGAGCAGCCAAGCATACTAGGACTCAATTTCTTGACTTTAAGAAAGCCGACTTCATAAAACTTAGGGAAGTGCTGGGTGAGATCCCATGGACAGCAATACTAAAAGGAAAGGGAGTTCATGATGGCTGGGAGTTTGTTAAGAGGGAGATAGTAAAAGCACAACGTCAGGCAATACCAATGAGACGGAAACATGGAAGGTGCCTAAAGAAGCCAGGGTGGCTATCTAAAGAACTTTTAACTGAATTAAGATTAAAAAAGGATGTGTACAAAAAATGGAAAAGGGGGGAAACCACCAAAGAGGAATTCAAACAAATAGCCAGCACGTGTAGACACAAAGTCAGAAAAGCTAAAGCACAGAATGAACTCAGGCTTGCTAGAGAGGTTAAAAGCAACAAAAAAGGCTTTTATGGGTATGTTCGTAGCAAAAGGAAGAACAAAGAAACAGTGGGGTCACTCAGAGGAGAAGATGGTGAAATGCAAACAGGGGACACAGAAAGGGCTGAACTCCTCAATGCCTTCTTTGCCTCAGTCTTCTCCGATAAAGAAAACAATGCCCGACCTGAAGAATTTGGAGCAAATGATTCAGCAAAGGAAACACAGCCCAGAATAACTAAGGAGACAGTACAAGAATATTTGGCTAGTTTAGATGTATTCAAGTCTCCAGGGCCAGATGAACTGCATCCAAGAGTATTAAAAGAACTGGCAGATGTGATCTCAGAACCACTGGCAGTCATCTTCGAGAAATCCTGGAGAACAGGCGAAGTCCCGGCAGACTGGA
This sequence comes from Podarcis bocagei, assembly GCF_964188305.1. Lineage (NCBI taxonomy): Eukaryota > Metazoa > Chordata > Lepidosauria > Squamata > Lacertidae > Podarcis > Podarcis bocagei. The sequence continues at coordinate 3,196,494 of NC_138137.1, forward strand.
GGAGGGCAAATGTTGTCCCTATTTTCAAAAAGGGGAAAAGAGAGGACCCAAATAATTACCGCCCAGTCAGTCTGACATCAATAGCAGGGAAGATTCTGGAGCAGATCATTAAGCAAACAGTCTGTGAGCACCTAGAAAGGAATGCTGTGATCACCAATAGTCAGCATGGATTTCTGAAAAATAAGTCATGTCAGACTAACCTGATCTCATTTTTTGACAGAATTACAAGCCTGGTAGATGAAGGGAACTCAGTGGATATAGCCTACCTTGATTTCAGTAAGGCATTTGACAAGGTGCCCCATGATATTCTTGTAAAGAAGCTGGTAAAATGCGGTCTTGACTCTGCTACCACTCAGTGGATTTGTAACTGGCTGACTGACCGAACCCAAAGGGTGCTCATCAATGGTTCCTCTTCATCCTGGAGAAGAGTGACTAGTGGGGTGCCACAGGGTTCTGTCTTGGGCCCGGTCTTATTTAACATCTTTATCAACGACTTGGATGATGGACTCAAGGGCATCCTGATCAAATTTGCAGATGACACCAAACTGGGAGGGGTGGCTAACACCCCAGAGGACAGGATCACACTTCAAAACGACCTTGACAGATTAGAGAACTGGGCAAAAACAAACAAAATGAATTTTAACAGGGAGAAATGTAAAGTATTGCACTTGGGCAAAAAAAATGAGAGGCACAAATACAAGATGGGTGACACCTGGCTTGAGAGCAGTACATGTGAAAAGGATCTAGGAGTCTTGGTTGACCACAAACTTGACATGAGCCAACAGTGTGACGCGGCAGCTAAAAAAGCCAATGCAATTCTGGGCTGCATCAATAGGAGTATAGCATCTAGATCAAGGGAAGTAATAGTGCCACTGTATTCTGCTCTGGTCAGACCACACCTGGAGTACTGTGTCCAGTTCTGGGCACCACAATTCAAGAAGGACACTGACAAACTGGAACGTGTCCAGAGGAGGGCAACCAAAATGGTCAAAGGCCTGGAAACGATGCCTTATGAGGAACGGCTAAGGGAGCTGGGCATGTTTAGCCTGGAGAAGAGGAGGTTAAGGGGTGATATGATAGCCATGTTCAAATATATAAAAGGATGTCACATAGAGGAGGGAGAAAGGTTGTTTTCTGCTGCTCCAGAGAAGCGGACACGGAGCAATGGATCCAAACTACAAGAAAGAAGATTCCACCTAAACATTAGGAAGAACTTCCTGACAGTAAGAGCTGTTCGACAGTGGAATTTGCTGCCAAGGAGTGTGGTGGAGTCTCCTACTTTGGAGGTCTTTAAGCAGAGGCTTGACAACCATATGTCAGGAGTGCTCTGATGGTGTTTCCTGCTTGGCAGGGGGTTGGACTCGATGGCCCTTGTGGTCTCTTCCAACTCTATGATTCTATGATTCTATGATTCTATGATCCAGAAGGTCCCCTCTTGCATTATGTGGTATCTCTCCTGATTGGCTTTCTGCTCAAGGGCTCTGTTTGTGAGGCAATTTTCTAATCAGCTGCATGAACATTCATCAAAGGGAAGGCTTCTAATTTTGAAGCAGAACAGCTGGAAATCAGGCACATAAGGAATGTTGATAAAGCTGATATTTGAAAAGAAGCAGAAGTTTGACAGAGGGGAAAAAATAAGATATTCATTGTACATAGCAAAGGTACGTTGTCAAAAATGCCATTCACGCATTATTTATCAAAAGGTTTTTCCACATCTTGATTATGCCCTTATTATCACATTGTAGTCCCTAATCAAACGCTGTTTTCTGAATGTGAGTCAGTTGTCCTTTTATTCCATAGTTAACAGCTCTGAAATTTGCTAGCAATTACCTTCAAATTAAAAACTCCTGTTTGCAAAGTATTGCTCTATTTGTAATCATCATTCTATTTCACAGCAATCATAAATTAAATTATCTGGTATTCCAGATAGACACCTCAAATCCTTACCATTCCCCCCTACATTTTCAGATAAGGTTCCGCGCCCCCCCTCACAAATTTAAATCTTAGGGGTGAGTTATGTATGTTTTTGGTATAGTTTCATTGTAATGTAGGGTGGATGTACACATGGGGGGAAGCTATAAATAAGTCAGAAATTAAATCATTGTATCAAAAGAAAAATGCTTTGGAAAAACGCAAATACATTTTTTTTGCTCTCCAGTGCCATCTGGTGTTGCATGTTTATAACACTTTCAAAATGCTGTTTTTCTACTAACGTAGTTCCTTCCTCTAAAAATTATATGGAGGGAATAGATTCAGGACAGACAAAAGGATGTCATTCATTCCTTGGCCAAGAAATGTGATGTTGAGTAAGCTTAGGTGGCTTTTTAAAAAATTAGACAAATTTGTAGAGGATAAGTCTGTCAACAGCTATTAGCCATGATGTTTTTAGTGGTGCCCTTAGCATATATACCCCTCAGTACCACATACTGGACAACAGAGGAAGGTTTTCACCTTCTTGTAAGCAGGTCCGAGAGGGAGTAGCCACGCAGTAATTGCTGCTCTCCAGCCAACAGAAGGGACCTGGCTGTCTCTTGACTCCCTCTGGTGCAGAGGAGGAAGATCTGCTGCTTTACCTTTGAGTAAATTGTTATTTTGTCCATACAGATGCAGCAGTAGCCTTCCACATGTGATTCCCTCCCTGAATAAAGAGTGACACAACCAGGTTCTTGTGTTTCTTATCCAGAGGCAACCACCAATCCCTCTGATCAAGCCCTCTTCCTTCTCTCCTTCTCTGTGGATTAAATGATCAGCACTGTAAGATTAGGTCTCTCTGTTACTTCCGTAGAGACCTGACATCCCCAATGCGGACACTATGGGGCCCACCAAGTCCTTCTGCCCTCCCCTTTTTTTAATCTTTATTTTAAAATGAGTGGCTGTTGGGCTAGGTAGGGGGGTCTGCTTATTTTGTTCATGTTTCAGTTAGTTTGGGGTGTATGTTGTTGAAGGAGCAGGGCTGAGCACCAGTTTTTCTTTGCCAGAGTTAAGTGTGAAACAGGACATCAAAGAACATTATATGGTGCAAGGCTATACACGCATGGCAGTGTTACTTTATATTCAATACTTAGCCTAATAGGTCCTGCCATAAAGTGTCATGTGTTGTTGGAGGAGCTGCTGCATTTTATGAGTTAGAAAGCCAAACCACTTCTCTCCAAAGTCGTTGGCCAAACCTTTTTCCCCTGGTCCCATATGTTTTTCTGAAATAGTCAAGGCTCTGTGACCACCCCATTCCCTAAGGATTAAATAACTAGACATTGCACCGCATACTGGCTTTATGGGATCACAACTTTATTGGTTACAGATGTGAAACTTCTGCCAATGGCATTGGGACAAGTAGCTGCATAAAACACTCCAGCCCATCTGCTGGCAGTGACATTAAGGGCAAAGGGAAACCAGGGAAACCAGAAGGGATGCCGTATGACCCACATCAAATCTGGGCATCCCCTAAGTGGTTCCCATTGGAAATGGCCATGGCCTCCATCTGGACCGGACAGGAGACACTCTTCTTGGATCCTTTTAACAGGATACCCTTACCCATGGAGGGGCAGGCAGGGGCTACAAACTCTCCTCCAATCTAAGTTTACCCAATGCCTATCCGCCTTTCAAAGTTGTGAGAATTGCTATGAGGTAGGCGAAAGCCAGCTGGCTGGTGCCAATTTGCCAGGTGTAAAAATTCCTGCCCAGCCCCGAAATATGGCGGCATTGCAAACCGTCCACAAAAGCCCTAAGCTAAGGGAGGGAGGGTGGGAGAACCAGTGTGGCAAAAAGAGGCTGAGTGGCCAGGCAGGCCTGGAATTTATCCTGGCCCTGGGCACGGGACCCAGCTCTGCCATTGGACTGTTGGTCCTACGCCCAGGGGAACTCCCTCAAATAATAAGGTCTAATAAGGTAGTTCTTGGGTTTGCTTTTTCATGTAAAACAGCCATGTAGAAAATAGTTCTGCCTTCCATTTTCTTTATATGCATGGCTACATTACAATCAGACTTCTCAACTTCTCCAAAGAACGGCCAAAAACTGCTTTTGTGTAATGACTTCCAAGTTTGTGCCAAGCACAATATTCTGTTCATCAAAAGGCCTCTCTCTCTCTCTGTCTCTTGGATGTTGTCCTGGATGCTTGAGCTGAGATTCCTGCATTGCAGGGGGCTGAACTAGATGACCCTTGGGGTTCCTTGCAACTCTACCATTCTATGATTTTATTATTCTTTCTCTTTCATTTTATTTTAGAAAAATTATGTGCAGCACCACTACATGCCTGGTATTAACAATAGGCAATTAGTGATGAAATCACCAATTACTGGTAGCTTTCCAGTGTTGTTTTCAGAAGCTTAATAATGTGAAATGATCTGTGATTCTGAGTGAGCATTCTTTACATATTGTGTTAGATGCTCTATTTAGATTAGTTTTCACTGCCTATAAGACTTCTGGGGGAAGAAACCCCCATAGTTTGACATACACTGCCATCTACAGAAAAAGCTGTGCAGGCCGTATAGTATGTCTGCTACTTTTACTACACTACAAGTGACATCTGTGGTCACAGTGTGTGATGAACCTGCACAGTCAGAACATTTATCAGCTGCATCGTCATGGTCAATAAATGCTAAATTAGAATCTATAAAGTGTGTTTGTCAGTGTACCCATGCTCACTGTGGAGCTATTTCTATACTGTTGGGAACCAGAATGAAAATCATTAATTGTTTCAGTGCACCCCGAGGCCTGACCTTACAGCTGTAATGATGTGTTTAATTGTAAACCTATCCCCTTTATGGAGGAAGGTCTGGCTATGCTGCCTGCATCGCTTAGGGCCGACATCATTCCTGAGCAGCTAGGAGCATGCTTTCATGGAGGGGTGCTTTCCATCTTGGGCGTGCTGGCAGGGGAGGGAGCGGTAGAGGGCAAGTCTTCTTGAAGAGAAGCTTCTTTACTGCAGTGATATCCCACTTTCCTCCAGGAGCTCAAGGCAGCATCCATGCTCTCTTCCCCCATCCCCCTAATTTTCTTCTGGGTACAATCCTGTGAGGTAGTTATGCTGAGAAATAAATGACTGATCCAAGGTCACTCAGTGAGCTTCATGGCTGAGTGAAGGTTTGAACCTGGGGGGCCACAGTACTCAAAGCCAGATGACCACCAGCAGTCCCAAAGCTCCATTCAGTTGGTCCACAGTGTTGGGATTTCTGGCAGCGCATCCATCACATTAAATATTCATGTTGATGTTAATTGTATTTTATTGCTTGTTTTATTTTTATATTGTAATTATAAAAATGCCATATATAAGAAATCAGAAAAGCAGTAAAAAGACAATTAAAATGAAAAAGCATCTAGCACAGCACATTACAATTGGTACAACAGGCAGAAAAATAATTAAGTGGCCTGCTAAGACTCAACAATTTTCAAGTGGTCCATGGGGGGGGGGGCAGGAGCTTGGGGGCCTCTGCTCTGACTGCTGCATCACTAAGCCCACCGTCACAAATCCATGTCTTGAAAGGTCTGTGTACTTCTTCAGTGACATTTATTTTTTGCAGCTCTACAATTTCTTTGTTTGGGTAAATTGCATCTGAAGAGCTTCCAAATCCCCCCTTTTCTTTGGTTTTTATTTCCTAATCAGTGGTGTTGGGCAGTTGGGATTAACAATATATACTTTGCAGGAGCTCATTTGCATATTACCCAAATAGGCTGTGTGCAGATTGAGCTGCTAGATTACTATAGAACTCTCTCACAGCTGTTCTGAATAACTGCGATAACTTTAAAGCATCAGTTATTGTTACCTATAGAAGTTTGGGTATTTTCTCTAGTTTTAACGCACCAGGATGTCTAAATATCTGGCCCTAGCTCCAAAGTTGGTGGGAACTGTGGGCAGTTTCCCAGAGACATTGATGCAGGACCCCAAGATGCTCTTAGCTCCCTTCCCACCGCCAAGTTTCTTCAGCGGCACTGGCTAATACGAAGCTCCTGAATATAGTGCATTTTCCTTTGAAATAGACAACTTGCTGGTGAATGAAGCCCATAGGCTTCCGTCTTTGCCAGCTGACTGTCAACATTTGGTCTTTCTGCCCACACTGAGTTGCTGAGAAGATATTGGTAATATTGGTAGTTCCAGTTAAAATGGATTGATGATGATGAGCTGTCTTTTTTGTTGCTGAGTCTGCGCTTTTGTGATATTCTTAATCAAAATTAAACCTGAAAGGGGACACAATTAAGTATGAAGTGCAGCAGTGTTTTAGGATAATTAGGTTGTGGTAATCACCAGCATTTTGATTTTTTTATTAAAGTAGTTTGGAACTACTTAAGCATGGCAGTTCCTGTAGCCTGAGATTAGATAAATGGATGCAAATGGGAATTGTAACTGATGAGTGATTGATGATGGCTCTATATGTTTGATACTGTAGACCCTTGTAAATGATTCCTTCCCCATGGAGGACAGAAACCCGTAGGCAAAAATTGGAATGTGAAGCACAATCCCTTTAACAGCATACAGGGTATGGAATGCAGCCTGGGAATATTCTCAGGGAGAATCACGATTAATTGATTAAGTCAAGGTGTTCGGCACCACATCACATCAAGATAAGTGTTCAACCCCAGAGGAGCTTGGAAATCAGGTGACTTTTGAAAATTCAGGACAGAGAGATTATTAAACTCTGCTGAATTTAATAACCTTTATGTACTTAGTGTCTGATAGTCATCTTACCTATATATCTGGAAAATCTGCCTAGTGCAGAGAGAAGGAGAACTTAAGATTCACAGGATATATTCAGGTCATTCCACATCAAATCAACACAAAAAACAAGCGTTTTGTCACACACCATCTCCGTTTTGGATGAAACTTGGTGTACACCCTTCCCTTATGGTTGAAAGAAACCCCCTTGAATTTTCCCCCTCTATCTCAAATGGTTTTAATTTTATAGCACTTTGAAGTTTCGTTAATCTGTGTTGTTTGTCCCTCTTGAGACCCTTGAGATACCCTTGTGTACATTTTATTTTTTTTCCTCCATAACCAATGATCAGATCTCTTTGAAATTTTACACAGAGCTCAATAAAATGACGAGGATTTCAGAAAAAATACATCAGCACTCAAAAGATTGTATAAATCCCTAAAAAAAAATTATAAATGCACTTGTAGCCTAGTTTTTTGGGTTGAAAAACGTGTGTACATGATGTGACCAAAAGATTCGATGATGAAAATTATTGCAAAGAGATGCTTTTTCTCAACAAAGAATGAAATTTATAGTTGAAAATTTTGTTTTTTGGACATCATGGGGGGGGGGGGAATGGCTACTGGGTAGCCATTTTGTACAATTTTCCTACAATCCATAGCTGTAATAGGAAAAAAAATAATGAAACAAAGTTGTTCATCTTAAAAATTAAAATAATATTGGTTATTTTAGGGGGGGTTTCAAAAGTTCAGACTTGTTTTAATTTTGGAATATTTGAATTTGAAGTTATGAAAATTGGCTATCGGGAATAAAAAGAAAAGAAAAAAGAATTTACAGTCAGTAGAGCATTAAACGCTGACATGTAAGTAAATAAGACCTAGCAAGAAATATATTCCAAAAAAATTAAAAATTGAGTGTTATATACATCAAATTAGGCTTGAATTATTAAAAAAATATTTATTCATTTCAGAAATATTAAAAATATTAGACATTTTAAAAGTGAGGAGGCTGCTGTTTTACTCGGGTCCTTCCCATGCTGACTTCCTACGGGCAGCTGCTTGGCCACTGCAAAGACAGGGTGCTGGTGCAGGTGGGTTTTCTTAAGTTTCGTGTTCTGATCAAAAAATATTAAAGAGGCGAGTAACAACTTTAAAACACAATTAAAGTCTTGTTAATAAAGAAGAGTAGAATATCTTAAAGCGCAAGACCCAAATGCAGTAAACCCAAATTCTGCAACATTCAAAGATCAGCATTAAACATGAATAGCCCTCCTTAAGGTAAATGCTGGTGTGATGTGCTAATGTAAGGCTCCTTTGCACCCTTGGCAAGGAGATGTATTGGTGCACCTGAAGCTGGGAGAGACCAGAAACTCGGAAAGTTTGTTTTTCATCACCTTTTGTGCTCCGCCAGTGACTTCCTCCGTGGTCACTGAGTGTCAGGGACTGGACTGAAGAGGAGGAGGAGCGGTGGAGGTCGTGTCTCCTCCCCTTTGTCTGTAGCTTCCAGGGAAGAGGAAGGCAGTCTCAAATTGCAGCAGGGCTAGGAGGAAGATGACAGCTCAGAGACGGGAAAACAGGAGACTTATGCGGTGTTAGGGGAAGGAGGAGGGGAGACAGAACAGCCAGCTGACACATCAGCCTGCCTCTGCTCACTGATTTCCCTTCTGCCTCCTTCCTCATCCTGCAACTCTAGCCTGCTCTCCCTGTCTTTCTTCCCTCTGAGCCCTGCTGGGCACTCCCTTTAGAGCCCGAGAGTCTTGCCCGGCTGCCCAGAGCAGTGGAGGAGTGGCCCAAGGAGCGTGTGGGCAGGTGGGCAGGCTCCTAGCCACTCTGGGGCAGAGAGGAGGTGCACATTTTTTGCGCCACCCTGGACCTGCACAGTGGACAGAATGTTACACATGGCCCAAAATGATCCAGATTTGATCTCTCACTGACCATTTGTGCCACATTAACATTAAAAAAATGATTCAAATTTTAAATTTACCCTTGTTTCTGTAGTGCATGAGCCAGTATTCTTGGTTTTGCTTGAATTACTCACACACCAGAGCTGACACTTGCAAGACCTGTAAGGAAACTAGCCTGCCACACTAAAATCTATGTGAGTGAAATATTCTGCTCTTTGAACTGCTTTGAGAAATCCACCTAAATTACGCAAACTGATGCTACACAGAAAAAGAAAAAGACAGGCATGCAGTGAAAATGTTGTGGACATTGGGAAAGAATTATGAAATGTGAAGATGAGAAAATAGAATCATAGAATCCTAGAGTTGGAAGAGACCACAAGGGCCATCGAGTCCAACCCCCTGCCAAGCAGGAAACACCATCAGAGCACTCCTGGCATATGGTTGTCAAGCCTCTGCTTAAAGATGCTTGTGAGCTTTCCCTGCCCCTTGTTGGTTATCTAATAAACCCTTTTAGCAGTGAATATTAGCAAATAGTGTTCATGTATAATACAGATTGCATTCAAGCTGACTGAAAGCTTATTGGAATTTCACATTTTTATATTTGTGTATTCAAAGAAACGGTTCCATATTTGTCTAGAAAGCTTTCATGGACAGAACGTAGCTGGAAAAAAGCACACAAATCGGGGTGAAAACAAGCTTTTGCTTCAAAATCTTTTAATATGCTACATTGCTGCAGAACAGGAACCTGAACTCTCTCTTTCACATTTTCACTGTGCCCTTGAAGACAGGAATGGGGAAGCTTGTTTAATGTGCTTTTTGGCTCCTGGTTTTGTATTTCCACAAGGTTGAGCTTTTTCACACATGCAGCAGGAAGCTCAGGTTTGCCACTGAAACAGGAAGGAAGCACTGTCAGTCTTATTTCTCTGATTATTGTACCCATATAATTTGAATGCTTGTGAATGTGTTTTCTGCATTCACACTTTGAATTTTTAGCTGTTAAACTGCTCTTCTTGAAGGTGCTACCAGACTCTTTGTTGCTGCTGAAACAAGGTGCATTGAAAAGTGTTAACTTGGCAAATCAGTATATTTCTAGTCCCATTTGCTTAGTCAAAATAAGTTCAACACATGGCTTCTAAATTTGAAGGAGGAGGACTATTTGGGTATTTTCTAATTGATATGGTTTAGTACTGAAATTATTTTTAATTGAAACAAGGAAGATTCTCCAGTCTCCTTATGAATACTAATTGCAAGTGTGCCCTTTTTCTATAATACGGGCTCAGGGTTACCTGCACATTTTAACCAAAGATTGGTTTACATTCTGATTTCATGCAGTTTTCCATTTTTTGGGATAAGCACCTACAAATCAGCCTTTTAAGGTCACCTTTGCACTTTGCCCTTCCAGCTGCCCTAACAAAAAGAATGGGTTTCCCTCCCTTCTATTTGAATCCAGAGAAAGAAATACAAAGAATGGATGGGAAATCAGAAGATGCAGTGTAGATGCCTGCACTATGAGAGAAATTTCTGTTTGTGGTTCTCCGGAATTGTCTCTGTGTTTGGCTCTGTGTTCCTATTTTATACTGTCATTGTGTGAAATTGGTAGCTCATTAAGTCTGAAAGACTCATCTTACATTATATCTTCTGGCACTTCCAACAGCATCGCCTCACCCTCGATTCTGTTTCTTAGAGTGCTTGGAAAGGGTGTGGAGAGAATCTCCAGATTCCCAGCTTTCATGAAAAGAGTAAGTTCCTAGAAATTATAGAACCAATGATATGAAGCAAGGTTTGCAGATACTGTTCTCTCCCAGGCTAGATCTACACAGCTATAAAAAAAAAATTGCTCTGAAAACAGTATGGAAAAAACGTTGTAAAATTCACAATGAAAAATGGGATTGCTATTTCAGCTCTACAACGCCATCTGGTGTCACATTGTTATAACACATTTATAACATTGTTATTTGATTAATGTAGCTGAGTCCCTACTTTGTTGTTTGAGAAACAATTGTAGGTGAGCCCAAAATCTAAAAATTCCCACCAGATTGCCATAAAGGAGCCTGGTTTTGCTTCAGTAAGTTTTTCCTGAAGAGCAAAGTTCCAGACACTATTCCACCAGTTTGTAATACCAAACCCAGAATGTGTTTTGTGCATCAAATTATAGTCTTGCTTTTTGAGGGGTAGATTTTTTTCCACCTTTGGCGGCCTGGTGTTGGTTCACCCCATCCTCTACTTGTTGTTGCTGTTGGGTGTGTTTCTCTCTTATTGACTTCTTGGGTGCTGGCATTAAAAAATACGGCATACTCCACTTCCAGCCTGAAGTGTTACCATCCAGAGTTCTAGCAACTTAGGCTACTGCTTCACCCGTATGGGCCACCTCTCATTAGCAGAACTTTTCCCATTTAGAGGGGGGAACTCTGCTACCAGGAGTGTCCTCTAACTCTTGGTTAGTTGTTGCATGTTTATCTACCCATTTAATGTAATCTGCTCTTTGCATATGCCTGGGCTCACTGCTTTGGCAAATTCAGGTGCCATTAATCTCTCCTTAATTTTTTAAAAAAGGGAGTTAAAGTTTTGTTCCAAACATAGTAGACAATGTAACATTTTTGTGGAGAAAAACTATTTGTTAATGAAGTGTTCTCTGTAATTAAACATCACAACTTTGCTTTATTTGTACTTAATAGGTGTAATAATGTTTGCCTATTGCTTTTTGTGGAAGCATCGGGTGTTTAATTAGTCTTTATCAACTGTGTTAAGGTCCCAGGATATGACACAGCACCACAACCAGCAACAGTTCCTGTTAGCATTTTATTAATCAGTGCTGGGTATGGGCTTTGACATTTGCATTGCTTCAGAATAGCCTTCTGTAGTTCTTTTAGAACACATCTTTTTTCCTTGAAAACTTTATTGGCTTTAATTTGTCTTCCTAGCTCTCTGAGTTTAGTTTTGCTTTTCCCCCATTAATATGATTTGCATTTCGGAAAGCTAAAAGCATTTGGCTTTTAGAATAATTTTAATGTGTGCTAAGTATCTTGTGCATTAAATGTCTCCTGGTTATGCAAGGTAAAGAAATAAACCTAAAGCATTAGAACTCTCCATCAAGTCCTGAACAGGAAGAAATAATTTCTTTCGCTTTCTTGGCTTTCTTGAAGACAAGTGTGGGGCTTAAAATACAGCATGGAATTGTATTTCTGTTAACTTTTGTGAACTGTGTTGAGGGCTGTTTGGCTGAAAAGGTGGCATAGAAATAATCTATAACATAGCATATTACATTACAATATATTCAGCATTTGCCAATTCCTCCCTTTTGATAACAATTGCAGGAGTTGAGCTGCAGTTCTTGAGATGCAGAACTGAACTTGATTTCATAATGAAGAATCTTAACATCAAATGGGCTATCTTATTACAAACAAACAGAATGCAAAATGGGAAAATTAAAGGGCTCACTTCTTCTGCAAAACCAAAACCACAATACCAAAATGCCACTTCCGTCTTCAGGATTTGCATCCATCTGAGTGCCTATTGATGAGCACAGCCCACAGGAAGAACGGTGGCCTTTATGCCTTGCTTGCAGTTTGATCCAACAGGGCAGTTCTTACACTCTTTCACAGCTTGCATATGAGGGCTTGTCCCTACAAATAAGGGTTCTTTGTAAACCTCATGAACTGCTGAAGAAGTTCAGTCCTCCTCTGGAGAATGGCCTCCATGGGGGTTGGGTGCAACTTTAATATTTCATATCATTTTAATATCATTGAAGGAAGCAATGGGTTTCGCTCCTACTCCTTCTAGTTGGTTCTTATCCTGTTGCTTCCTTTATCCACTGTGCTGGAAAGCTCTGGTAGACCAGAGTTTGGTGCTGCTGTGCAACAGGATTCCACCAGAGTGCGGGACTGTAGCCTCCTTCTGATTGGCTGCAGGTACAGCTAGTCAGAGGGGCTGAAGTCAGCACTTAGGGAGGAAAAAAGGGTTGTGGTTCGTAAGATCCACTCTGAGGAACATCTCCATCCAGAGAAGGAAGTCTCTGGGCTTAGTTTGAAGCTCTTAAGTCTTCTTAGGATTATATAGGCAAGAGAAAAGCTGGGAAGCTGAACTGGGGGCAGGAGTAGAGAGGTGTGAGAGAAGACTCTACTTGGGTCTCCGTTCAGTAAGGAGGAGAGTGATCTTCTGGAAAGAGGAGAATCCCAAACCAGTTATGAGGGGTGTGGTGATCCCCTGGGTCTGCTATACTGCTAGAGGAGCCTCAGGAGTGAGAGCTATAGAAGCTTAGGAAACTGATAGAAAGTACCACCTTGTTTAAGAATGCAAGTATTAACACCTAAGCTGTACCACCCCTGCAATTAGTTTAAGGAAATGAAGAGAATATAAGCTGTACGTTTCCCATCTTGTTTAGAAGCCTATAACATCCATTGGTGGGGGGGGGTGGAGAGAAAGTTTACTGTTTCTTGAAAAAATTCTGTCTCCTGACACATCTTTTATTTCAACAATTTTGTTGTAAAATAAAAATCTTTTTCCTTTTTAACTTCCCTAAGTCTCCAAGTGCCAGAGTTTTCTTTTAAAAAGTTAAAATAACTAGTAGTAAGAGGGGGACTGCCTCACCCATCAACATGAACTAGCAAGAGAATTTCATTCAACATTAAATGAGTCAAAATTCCTCATTGCACTTGTCCTACAATAAAGGAATGTTAGCAATGACTCATATAGAAGGCAGGACAGATTGCGTATAGACTCCTTTTAGACCCATTGGTGATTCTTTTTTGGTATCTTAAAACAAGAATCTTTAAGGAACACCAGAAAATGATAATTAATCTTCTGATGGCTGCCATAATGAGTCAACTAGAAAAAAGGAGGTAACAAGCTTTCAATGCCTATTAAAGTATTTTAAGTATGATAAAATTCACTAATTTTGTTAAAATGGGGAAAAGGAGGCTTGTACATTTATTGAAAAATTGAGTGGGTTAATTACATTTTGGAATATAACACAATCCAAAATATAAGCCCCTCCCACCTACACTGAACCTGTATGTTGTCACCAACACATGCTAACACAAAACCAGATTATACCGTACCATACACCAAAACATTTCTGCAGTGTGCAATAGATCAGTGTTCCTAACCTTTTGCGACCGTGGCCCCCTCCCGACCTTCTTTCCTTCCTGTGCCCCCACCCGGTCCTACCGGTAGAAAGGTAGCTATTTAAATGTTTTGTTTGTAAATAGAACATGTTTGTTTAGAATTTTATAATATATAAAAAATACAGTTACATAAAATGGTAAGAACATGATGAAATACAGTGGTGCCCCGCAAGACGAATGCCTCACAAGATGGAAAACTCGCTAGACGAAAGAGTTTTCCGTTTTGGAGGTGCTTCGCAAATGAATCTCCTATGGGCTTGCTTCGCAAGACGACAATGTCTTGCGAGTTCCTGTGGGGTTTTTTTCTCCCCCCCTTTTTCTAAGCCGCTAAGCCGCTTATCAGCTGATCCGATCAGCAGATAAGCCGCTAAAAGTAGCTAAAAGCCGCTAATAGCCCTAAGCGGCTTATCAGCTGATCCGGTCAGCAGATAAGCCACTAATAGCGCTAAGCCGCTTATCAGCTGATCCGGTCAGCAGATAAGCTGCTAAAAGCCTCTAATAGCGCTAATAGCGCTAATCCGCTAATCCTTCAATGGGCTTGCTTCGCAAGACGAAAAAACCCGCTAGAATCATAGAATCATAGAATCATAGAGTTGGAAGAGACCACAAGGGCCATCGAGTCCAACCCCCTGCCAAGCAGGAAACACCATCAGAGCACTCCTGACATATGGTTGTCAAGCCTCTGCTTAAAGACCTCCAAAGTAGGAGACTCCACCACACTCCTTGGCAGCAAATTCCACTGTCAAACAGCTCTTACTGTCAGGAAGTTCTTCCTAATGTTTAGGTGGAATCTTCTTTCTTGTAGTTTGGATCCATTGCTCCGTGTCCACTTCTCTGGAGCAGCAGAAAACAACCTTTCTCCCTCCTCTATGTGACATCCTTTTATATATTTGAACATGGCTATCATATCACCCCTTAACCTCCTCTTCTCCAGGCTAAACATGCCCAGCTCCCTTAGCTGTTCCTCATAAGGCATCGTTTCCAGGCCTTTGACCATTTTGGTTGCCCTCCAGAACTGGACACAGTATTCTAGGTGAGGTCTGACCAGAGCAGAATACAGTGGCACTATTACTTCCCTTGATCTAGATGCTATACTCCTATTGATGCAGCCCAGAATTGCATTGGCTTTTTTAGCTGCCGCGTCACACTGTTGGCTCATGTCAAGTTTATGGTCAACTAAGACTCCTAGATCCTTTTCACATGTACTGCTCTCAAGCCAGATGTCCCCCATCTTGTATTTGTGGCTCTCATTTTTTTTGCCCAAGTGCAATACTTTACATTTCTCCCTGTTAAAATTCATCTTGTTTGTTTTTGCCCAGTTCTCTAATCTGTCAAGGTCGTTTTGAAGTGTTATCCTGTCCTCTGGGGTGTTAGCCACCCCTCCCAGTTTGGTGTCATCTGCAAATTTGATCAGGACGAAATTTGATCACAGAACGGATTCTTTTTGTCTTGCGAGGCACCACTGTATTGTTGCAGCAGAAAAACAGATCTGGAAGGGACCCTGGGGTCATCCTTCTAGTGCAACCCCCTCAACGTAGGAAACTCTGCTAAAGCATCCATGGCAGATGGCCATACAACCCAGTAGCGTAGCCGGGGGCAGTGGGCGCCCCCAGTGGCACTTATCTTGGGGGCGGCACATCGGAGCCCCAGGTGAAGCACAAGTCCAGGCAAACAAGCAGGTCGCCTTGCCCAGCCCTTCCCATTGCCACCCCACCTCACACTTACCTGACCTGGGGGTTCTGGATTTCGGGCTCTATGGGTCAAAACAGGAGCCTCTGCAGTCGCCCGCTCCCCCCAGAAACAAACCAGACCTGCTCCAAGAAAATGCACCTGGAAAAAGGAGTGCTAGACCTTAGAGGGCTGCCCCTTACCCGCTTCTGATTGGCCAAGGGGATAGCCAGCTAATCAGGATTTTTTAAAAAAAATCTCCACTTCTCACTTCCCGTTGTGGCCCCCTAGCCTCATGCTGTGATCCCCCATTTACACAATTTTCACCTGGGGCCCTCCAGGGGGTCACATGCCCCCAGTTGGGAAACAAAGGGGGGAAGGGTATTCTTTATCTTCCTAATGACTGTATTGGTTACAACTGGAAAAAGAAGGGACTTAATAACTGTAGAAATGCAGTTTGTTCCTAGGCTTGCATCTCTATTTAGGTGGCCTAATGTTGTTGGTGAACAGGTGCTTCAAGAACAGTCCTACCAGCCAATGCCTGTGTGAGAGAGAAATCATCTCCCCAAACTGGATTTAGATGATTGATGAGCTGAGCTGAGCTGGAGAGGTATTAGCTGAGGGCTGTCATTAAGAAAAGGCAATGTTCTGCTATAGCTTTTTCTGCTGTACCTGTCCCATATCCTTAAGAGCTGATCACCTGTGAAAAGTTAGATAAGTCCCCCCCCTCACCTTCCAGGTGCCTCACAGTATCTGTATGCTGTGAATAAAAATAAACAGCAGCCATATTAATTGTTCCCACTGATTTCTTTGTTTTCAGCAAAACCTGCTAGGTGAGAATGGCTGATATGTGAGGGTAAAGACCATTTTTAAGAACAAGGTGTCTCTGTGTTGTGAGGTACCAATGGATATGGACAGAACCAGCCCACCCATGATGCAAGGGGAAGCAGCCCCCTCCGGTAGTCTAAGTGCAAGAGGCAGTGCTCTGCCCCCCCTCCACCCCCAAAAGGGAGGAGTTCTGGCACACAGTCCCCAGCCAGAGAACCTAAGTGGGAGGCAACACTTAGAGGAGTTCCTTGGCTCCCGCCGAGTTTGGCAAGAGCCAGGGCTTTGCTGCCACCCCCCCCCCCCGTGGTGCCCTGGTAATCACTGAACTCAGTGGGAGCCAGGGCACTCTTCCAAGTGCTGACATGTTATCATACAAGGCAATATAAAGAGTTACTACTGGATCACTTAAGCCAGCTGTAAAAAGGCCTGCATGTGTAGAATGGGGATTTAAGAAAATACATTCCTGCCAGCCACCACAGAATTATGATAAAACTGTTTTGCAAGATATTAAATATCTGAAAATGTGAGGCAAAGCACAACAGCTTGGATTGCCTTCTGTTTCCTTTTCTATTTATTTAGCGTATGCACTTTGTCCTTAATTTAATAACTCTGCATTCACTTCTGTGTTTCTAACACAGTGTTGCCTTCTGCAGTTACAGAATTCCATTTTCCCTTGGCTCTGGTTTGAGCCAGTCACAAGGAACAGCAAAGAAAACCCAAACCCAAACTGAAAAGGTCCTAAATAATCCTAAAGTGAATTAAGTACTTATCTATATGGCACCATCAGGGTCCCTCTGGGTATCACCAATGTGGGTGCCTGCTTATACCTTCTATGGTGCCCACAAAGGCCCTCAAAAGATAGCACTTCAAAAACCCATGATGCGCAAGACAGCATTTGCTCCTCATACTTAGTTCATATTTGTACCAATTTAGCCTCTCTTACATTGAACATGAATTGATGCTTTTGAATTCTGGTGCTGGAGGAGACTCTTGAGAGTCCCATGGACTGCAAGAAGATCAAATCTCTCCATTCAGAAGGAAATCAGCCCTGAGTGCTCACTGGAAGGACAGATCCTGAAGCTGAGGCTCCAATACTTTGGCCACCTCATGAGAAGAGAAGACTCCCTGGAAAAGACTCTGATGTTGTGCCCTGATGTTGAGGGCTTAAAGAGAAGGGGACGACAGAGGATGAGATGGTTGGACAGTGTTCTCGAAGCTACAAACATGAGTCTGACCAAACTGTGGGAGGCAGTGGAAGACAGGAGGGCCTGGCGTGCTCTGGTCCAGGGGGTCACGAAGAGTCGGACACAACTAAATGACTAAACTACAACAACAACAACATTGAACATGTCTAAATATCATTGGATGCCAGGATTAGACACCCATTTGGCCTTCTGTTCTGAACAACGGAGAACTACAGAGATCTCTCTGGGAGCAAATGCGGCAGTAGCTGATGTCGGTAACTTTTCTGCCCCCCGGGGGCATGGCCGAGGGAGGAGCACACCCACATCATTTTGTGGTCCTGTTTCTTTTTCGTTTCTTTTGGACATGGCTGCCATTTTGTGTTTTGCCACAGCAGCCAGTTTGTGACCGGTGCCCATGACACTGACAGATGTGACCACTTGCCCGTGTAAGAAAAATAAACAGGTCCATGTCCTAAATAGAGTGCAGTCGAAAATAGACAGTGGGGAAAACAAACACGAAAGGGGGAGAATGGGAGGGATGACTATGGAGCTCAAAGGGAGAGAAAGAAAAGTTGGCACTGCATCCCTGTTCAAGGAGAGAATTCCATAAATAGGGAAGAAAAAGAGAATTCACTTTGTGAATTTGGAATTTACCAGATGGAGGGGGACGCCATTCCTGATAGGAATGACTCCCCCTACTGGAGACAGGAAGGGTCTTCAACTTGCAACGTCCTCTCCAGAGAAGAGGAGTCATCCTGTCTTTCCAGACTGACCCTGCTTGCTGCAAGGGATGGTTGGGTCTTCGTGCCTCTTTCTCTGTGTGGAGAAAAATGCTTGCTTGAGTGCTTGTTTTATGTAGATTTTCCCTTTGTCTAGTCCTCTCCTTCATCCTGTTTGCTAGATCCCCTTTCTGAGTGAGTTTTTTCACTGTGTTTTCCTGTTGGCTGCCCCCCCCCCCAGCTTCTTCATTTCTATTTCAATCTCTTCGTGTTTCTTCCCCCCCCCCCTGTTGTCTGGGGAAGGGAAGAGTATAGGGGGCAGCTGGATTCTGACCCGATTGTCAGTCAGGCACAGGAGGAATTGTCTAGAGGCGACAGGGCCAGGAGCTTGTGTTTCCCGCCCCAAACGGAACACCATTTTGTTTCAACAACTCAGCATTTCTTCAGGAGGCCCCAACAGCTCCTAGAGATGTGATTGCTGCACCTGTTGGTCTAGTGACTTTCACACTCTCTGTGCTCTCTGCCTGCCTCGAGTGGCTGAATTGTTGCTGCACCTTCAGGTCCCAGCACAAACTGGGAGTTTGAGCAATAACTGCAGTGTGTTCAGTTGCATTCATTTCCTGTGCACAGAATGACTTTGCCTCAGTAGGGCAACCTCTCTCCTCACGATGTTGGCACAATGGAGGAGGCCTAGACATTTTGAGATCCCAGGCAAGCAGCCTTCAGTGATTCTCCAGGTTCTTTGACAGAACAGGCAGGGATGAGTATGGAAGCCCCCCCCCCCCCCCAGTTCTGAGGCCTTCCTTAGTTCAACAAATTTCCCCAGACTGCTTTCTTGGATGAAGAGGTTTATTTCCACAGAGATTAATTATTCCCTCTGCAGGTTTTTGCACCTGGACCAGCTTGCTTCATCACCATAACAGTAAATGCAAGTACAAGCAGTCCACACGCAGCCACAGGGCGAAGAGGGGCTATTCACCACACAAAGCCCCCCTCCTGCCCCTCGCATCCAAGGTCCCAGGAGCCCTTTCTGGTTGACCCTCCCTTGCCACCAGAACAGGCTAAGACATCTGTTCCTCAGGCAGTAGTTCAACAGGAGACGTCGCTTCTGCTCCCCGGGTCTCAGGGTGCCACTGCAGCCCAGGGGGTGGCCTCTGGGGAACTGCCTGAATTGGGGTCCTCCCAGCCCAACCCAAACATGAAAGAGAGGGAGCTCTCAGAAGAGGAAGTGATTGAGGTTGAGAACCATCCTAGGGTGTTCTCTGCTGAGGTTTTTATGCCTTTCTTAAAAAGGCTTGTCAGGTGCTGCAATTGCCAGAGGAAGAGACAGCCCCCCCTCCCCGAATCCCCTACGGGGCCCTTGGAAGCAACCAAAGCTCTTCCTGCCACAGCAGTTAAGCCTGTCTCTGTTCCCTTCCCCAAGGCCTTTGAGAAACCTTGGGATGCGGAATGAGGAACCCCACATAGAGCTTAGGCTCCTTGCAAATGGGGAAAGAAACATTCTATTGTATCTTTCCAGATAAGTTTATGAATCACCTCAGAGGTCCAGTGATTATCCACCATGGTGGTCCTGGCTTCATCCTTGGTACTCCCTTCAGAAGGCAAAGGGGTCCCAGGTATCCATGTGAGAAACAAGTGGAAGCGTCCCTGAGGCCTGCGTTCGAGGCCAATGCTTTTGCCTTTCAGGCTTCCACCACCTTCTCTGTATTTATGTGTTTAAAGCAGTGAGCTGTAGAGATGAGATCACATGCAGACATTCCCAAGTTTATTAAGGATCCCTTGAAAAAGATGACCTATGCTTCAGCATTGGCTGCAGACCCTTCCATGGACACTCTGCAATTAATGCATGGTCCTTAGCTACTTCCACAGTGGCCTACAAGACAATCTGGTTATGACAGTGGGGTGTTGACACTGCGTCACAATCCTTTATGATCTCATTACCTTTTCAGGGTCAGAACCCTTTGGGGAATCTCTGGAACCTCACCTGGTGGATACTAGGGATAAGAAGAAGGCCCTATCTTCCGCCAACAAGCCTAAGGAAAAGTCATGCCAGACTCAGTTTTTTCATACTCCCCAACAATTTTCCAAGTCTTGTCCCTTCTTTTCCATTCAGAGTGGAGGGGGTAGGCAGGATGGGGCGCTCCCTGCCCCTCCCCCTTCAGATCAGGAAAGTCTTCCTCTGCATCCTCAAGGCCCCCAAAAGAGGGGAGAAAAATACTTCCGCCTGACTTAGCTCCCAGTAAATCTGCCTCCCCAGGGGGTGTAATGCTGCCAGCCTTCATTCACCGGTGGGCAGGTGGATGCTGGATATTGTATTGATAGTATGCTCTCGAGTTTGCTTCTTGTCCACAAGACATATTCATCCCTTCTCCTTGCTTAAGGCTCCAAGAGAAAAATCAGATACTCCTACTGGCGACACATCATTTGTTGAAAATAGGGACAATCGAACCAGCAGGTCACTCTCAGAGCAGTCAGGGGTTTATTCAGTCTTCTTTCTGGTGCCATATTATAAAATATATCAAGAATACAGATAGATCAGATGACTCAAAATTAAACAGCTACAAAGCTACAAAGGACTGCCGGAGAGACCTGAGAGTCAAGCTGAATCTCTGCTTGAAGAATGTTCCTCAGCCTTGGACTTCTAGTTGAGGTCAGTTGGGCCTCTGTGAAGCAGGGGGAGGGGTGATCTCAGTGACCAGGCTGGGCCATAAGGGTCAGGCAGCCCTAAGGTATCCTGGACCCAAGTTATTCAGGACTTGGTAGCATCTAAGCAGCTGGTGCAGATGTTTTTGCAGAGGTGTCATGTGCTGTTGGCAGTCTGCCCCCATCTAAAAACTGTTCCAGTTCCCTGACAAGTTGTTTCCTTGGTTGGAAAATGTTAAGGGAGAGTTGTATTTTGTTTTGTTTTGAATGTAGGGGATCATTCAGAAATGCTGTTCATCACCTGCTGTCTGAGATGGCAGAGCCTAGCCGCTGCTGCATTGCACAGCTCTTCCAACCGCACATTTCAATTCCACGTCTGATGTGGCCGGTGCACCACTTGAACTGGCCTAATCTCTGTGAGCAACCTGCTTTATTATGTTTACAAACATGATTGTAATGTAATTAAAGATTAAATTACAGATTGTTTTAGAAAGTTTTTCATTAATTTGTGCAATTCTGGAGACCAAGCAAACCAAAATAAAACATGCCATGGACATTTCCCATGTAGCAAAGAGAAAGCAGTCCACAACTGGCTTTTTTTTATTTAAAACAATTGTCTGGAAATCAGTGCAATCAATTATGGATGTTTAATATAATTTCAAAGGTCATTTCTGCAAAAGCCAAGATAATGCTGCCTTTAACTGCTGCTGTGATTTGCTAGAGAAGGACAATTAACAGTCCGTGCTTAATAGCAGGCCTGTTTGGACTCCCCTCTGTTCAGAAATCAGTGTCGTGTGTTGATTAAAAAGCTTAAATCCACTCCTGGATTCCAAAGAAAATGGACAGGAACCGGGGAGGGGGGATAGTAAAAAGTTGAGTAACTAATACTGTATTTAAAATGGAAATGAGCTTCCCTTGCTTATTTCCCTGCTTTCTCTTCTTCCTTTCCTCCTTTTAAATGTTTGTCCTTCTCCATCTTGTGGGATGTACCGTATTTTTCGCCCTATAGGACACACTTTTTCCCCTCCAAAAATGAAGGGGAAATCTGTGTGCGTCCTATGGGGCGAATGCAGGCTTTCGCTGAAGCTTGGAGAGCGAGGGGGTTTGGTGTGCACCGACCCCTCTCGCTCTCCAGGAAGCTATCAGCAAGCCTGGGGAGCCCGCGGGAGTTCCCGCAGAGCTCCCTAGGCTGCGGATAGCAGCCTCCTGCCTGGAGCGCGGGGTGCACTGCAGCAAAACGCCCCACACTTTGGGCAGACATCCGCAGCCCAGGGAGCCTTGCAGGAGTTCCTGCAGGGCTCTGCTGCAGCTGCGGCTGGGGGGAGGGGATAATTTTTTCCCCCTTTATTCCCCCCCCCAAAAAAAACCTAGGTGCGTCCTATGGGCCGGTGCATCCTATAGGGCGAAAAATACGGTAATTGCATGTGGTTTGTTTGTGTTATTCAGTAAATCCATAAAGAACATTTAGATAGAGGAAACAAGTAACCTGGATGCATGCAGAGTGTGCCACCAAAGCGTTTGTGCTCCCCCTGCCCATCATTTTTAGCATTGCATGAAATAATTAAGCAACTTCTGCATGGCAGACGCGGAGTGGCACGTGACCCTCCAAGCAGATTATAGCCCCCTAGGTGTAACTTGTATCAAATGCTTGGACAATCATGCTGTCTACTACTGGAGCCTGTCTTCGCATGCAGGGAAGTCCCTCACTCACTGAGGGTTTGAGACCCATCAGCTGCCCTCACCTGGTTCAGCCAGCCATTCAAAGCTGTTCTTAGGTTGTGGCTGCTGTTGAATGCTGACAGCATCTAGCGGTACTACCCCCTCCCCGAACACCCCATACTGTAGAGGGAAGTGAGGGGCAAATGGGGCTTGTCAACCTGGGAAGGTAGCCCATCTTGGAGAAGGAAGACTCTGATCCTAAACCTTCACTGTAAACCCTGTGCTAATCCAAAGTGGAGTCCCTCAGATGGTTGGATGGCACCTTGTATGCCTCCTTTCAGCAACTCCTGCAGCCAAGCTGCTGCCAAAAGTCTTGCTCTGCTTTCCAAGGCCAAGGGGTGGTGGTCTTGACATCTGGGCAGTCTAGGACCTCCATATGCATGATTCCGGCTTGTGGGCTGGTGAGGGCACTTCAGTGCTTTGAAGTCACCCCTCCATTGTCTCTCAAGACAAATGGGCGTCAACAACAGCAGGAGGGGCATCATGTAAGGCAAAGGGGCTATGTTTCAATTTGTTGGATCACAAATTGGTTTGTTGGTTTGCTCATTATTATTTAGATAATTTATAGATCACTTGATATTTCAAAGAAATTATCTAAGCAGTTTACAACATTCAAAAAATATCAAAAACAGAAGTCAAATCAAAAGAATACAGTAAGTAAAGGTTAAGGACCCCTGGACAGTTAAGTCCAGTCAATGGTGACTATGGGTGCAACGCTCATCTCACTTTCAGGCCGAGGGAGCCGGCGTTCATCCACAGACAGCTTTCTGGGTCATGTGGCCAGCATGACTAAACTGCTTCTGGTGCAACAGAACACCATGACGGAAACCAGAGTGCGCGGAAACGCCATAAGAAACATACATTTTAGAGCATTCTAGAGCAGACAACAATTAGATAACTCCATGTGGTGTGTGGTATTGTTAATGGTAGTTAACCAGATGCAGTGGTACCTCAGGTTACAAACACTTCAGGTTACAGATGCTTCAGGTTACAGATGCTTCAGGTTACAGACTCCGCTAAGCCAGAAATAATGCTTCAGGTTAAGAACTTTGCTTCAGGATGAGAATAGAAATTGTGCTCCAGCAGCACAGCAGCAGCAGGAGTCCCCATTAGCTAAAGTGGTGCTTCAGGTTAAGAACGGACCTCCGGAACGAATTCAGTACTTAACCCGAGGTACCACTGTATGTGAGTTCCCTCTGTCCCTTAGCAGAGATTATGAGAGAGTTAGAACCTCAGTGAACATTAGGTTGTTTTTTAAATTCAACTTTTCGGTTTCTTTGACATTAAAAACAACCGGAAAGTGAATGTTAGCACTAATGAAAGGTTCCACACAGTTTTTGCCTTGTAGCACCTTCATTTCTGCGCCAAAATTTCACAATTGTGAATTGGAGATGAAGCCTAGGAACGAGAGTCGTAGTCTTGCTTCTTAGCCGTTGGCTTTTCAGTGAGTTTGCCAGCTGACAATTAATTACAATGTCTGATGCTGGGAACTGGCTAAGGACCAACACCTCTCATTGTACATCAACCACCAACGGAGATTTTCAGACGGAAACAAAGTTTTGCCGCTGCTATAGCTGTGAGCCGATATTCTTTTTCCTGCCTTTCTTTCCTTTTTTCAGTAGCATTCTTTTCTCACAGTCTAAACAGTATTAATGCCTGACAACAGGACATCTGAAATGATAGAAATGCATTGTGCTTGAGTTCATATGAACATTCTATCTGTGGAGGAAGCTACACAATGCGCCACTCGCACAAGCAGGCACTAAACATGACTGCATGAACTGCCCTGTGGATTCTCCCATGTTGCGCATTGCCCAGGTGAACCCCAGAGCAGCATGGCCCAAGTTCAGCGAGCACAATCGTTGTGTTAGTATGGATTTGAGCACACAACCCAAACCATTTCAGCTGTTGTTCTGGCTAATGAAGCTACATCTAAGACAGCATTTCTCAGACTATGTTCTAGCCTCATAACTCTGTATGATTCATGACCCCTCTTTGAGCACCCCAGATTTAACAAACCAAAGAATGGCAAAGCAGTTCAATTGACAGTACAGTATCATTTCCTGAGATTTGTGTCAGAACTTATGAACACAGCAGGTCTTGGAGCCAAGGTGCAGTTTGCAGCTAGGGCTTATTTCACACAGTATTCTACTTGATTAATCCAAAACGTGTTGACTTAGTTATCTTCATTGAAAATATTGCTATGAAGTGATATGGAAGTTCTCTGCCTCATGATTACACTGCTAGTTAGCACTTGATGGATGATGGATGAGTGATGCTTGTAGTCAGGTGTGCACTAAGCACAAAGGTGCAGTTGACACTTGACTTAATAGAAAATGGGTAGGGTTTTCTGTTTTTGTTTTCATTTAAGCAGCATGATCAACTGCTTACCTATTGCCATAGGTCACTCCAGACATTTCTTATATCTTGATACCTACTAGAGGCAAAAGTGGATTTAGCATGGTGCAGTAAGTAGACTAGGACAGGCATGACCCAGGCTCATATCCTCAGCCATGAAGCTCACTGGGCAACATTGGGCCTGTTGCTCTCTCTCTCAGCTTAAACTGCTCCACAGGGTTTTGTAAGGTTAAAATGGTGGAGTGTGAGGAACCATGCGTGTTACAAAAGTGGGATATAAATACATACAATTGGACAATATATTCTAAAGACTTATATCTCAATAGTTGACCAAATGTTCTTCAAGGCAGCTTACAACATGTTAGCAACCCTGTGCACATTTACTTGAAAGTAAATCCCAGTGTTCTGAGGTAAATTTGTTCAGGACGGCACACTAAAATATACATGGAAGTACTCTGTACGCTTGTGCTGATGGCAGAGGTCAAAATGACTTCTGTAGTTATGGTGCAACTGTCGGTTCCTAACTGGGGTGGGGCAGAGCTGGAGCAGAGGCTTGACAACCACATGTCAGGAGTGCTCTGATGGTGTTTCCTGCTTGGCAGGGGGTTGGACTCGATGGCCCTTGTGGTCTATTCCAACTCTATGATTCTATGGGGGGGGCTAGCCAGAGTTTTTGCCCCGGGTGAGGCCTCCAGAGGGGCACCATTGAGCCTCCCATCCTGTGTATAAAAGGGACACAAATGTGGGGGGGGGGTGCCAGACTGGGTCTTTGACTCTGGTGCAATAAAGCCTAGTTTTGCCCCTGGGTGTGGGGTTCGCACAGCTGGTTCTTCTCTGCCTGATAGTTTCCACATTGTTGCTGGGAGTGGGGGCATAGAATTTCCTAAAGTTCCTTGGGAGTGTGCCTAGGCCAGAATGTCCTTCCGCTTTGCTTAGCTAGTTTCCAGTGCGCTCATTGTTGCAGTCCCGATACATATTTCCATAGCAAGAAAACTTTCTTAGTTCTTTGCTACTTAAAAAGGAAATTGGGACAATGTTATTCATGTGCTAATGACTGCCTATTCAGCTTGACACTTACTTATTCCAAAACTTGACATTTAGTTTAATGGGCACTGATGGGCATATCATCTCTGCAAGTACCGTGAATTGAAGATGTCTATGTTGGCCAAAAGTCACGGTGATGAGCAGAAACTTGAGTATACACTTTTTTCCTTTCACCTCTTAGAAACCCAAGTTTTCTCCAAGGCAGCCTCCAGTGAAGCCAAGGTTGGGTTTTGCCAGAACTCCCATACTGACAAAGTACCCAGCACTCCAACAGAGCAGCTATTAGGATGTTTCCTGAGAAAGTTGGATCTCACCAGCAGATGGTAAACCTGTGTCTGGACCGTACCACCTTCATTGTGAAAATATGATTGCCAAATCCAACACCTGACAAGATATTAAGTCACATGAATGGGGGAAGTACGGTAGCTCTCTTAAATTGGGGGGAAATAAGAAAGCATTTGAGGTTTTTATGTTTCCGAGAGGGGCAGGCAGGAAGACACAATAGATGTTTATGCGGTTATAAATTATCTCCCATAATACTGGAACTTGGGGCTAACCCAGTGAAGATGATTGGCTGAAAGGTTCAGGTCAGACAAGAAAGAAGTATTTCTTCACAAGAATGTAATTATTTTGATGGTCACTAGCTTAGATCACTTTTTGAAGCAAGTTAGGGGAGAATAGATACAGCTGGTAGTGCACTTCCAAATACTAAATGCTTAGTGCAAACAGAGCAAGCCACCACCTTTATACCCTGTCTGTGCTGATTGCTGTTGGCTTGTTCCACCAAGGCAGTTCTTAATAAAGAAAGTCCTCTGCTTTTGTATGTAGGGCTAAGAATGTATTAATTACATTTTTGTACAACTCAGAGCTGCATTCATGAGGGCTATCCATTGATGTATGTCAAGCAACCCCACGTTCTCCACAAATGGAGCAGAGCAGCATTTCATCCATACCAAATAATTGTTGGTATTCTGACACATAGCATCACATCATATCTGCAAGAATGATGGGCTGTAGCATAAAACATGACAAGACTAATGGAACATAACATGGATTATTACAATTTTTACTAGTATGGTAAGCTCAAAGAATTGTCTACTCTACATGCACATGGTGCTGTTTTATTGGGGAAAGGGCCTGGCTGAATGGTAGAGCACATGCTTTGCATTCCAAAGGTTTGAGTTTCCTTCCCCCTCCATCTCTGGGAACAGGCCAGGCAAAGAGCTCTGCCTGAAGATATTCTCACAACATTCATGGGAGGATACCAAAATGTGTGAGAGAGGTAACAATAGGGATGAGAGCCCTGGTGTGGGATGGGATTGTGTGGCAATACAATGGAGAGAATGGTGGGAGAGAAATAAATTTTCTGGCCAGGCCTTTGGGTATGAACTTCCAATTCCTCCTCTGCACATAGGTATGAACTGCTGACTCTTAAATCTATCAGAAGGGTAGCACTGAACTGGCAGGTTCTAAATCCATGATTCATATAGGAGTGGGAAGTCTTAAGTGGAATCATTTTTGTGATTTCAGAAATTGTATTGCTTATAATTTCCCCTGCTTTTCTAGCCCTGCAGAGGTTTCACTGCTGGGGGATGCAATGTGCTACTGGCAGGCACAGGAGTGATAAAATATATTAACCAAAGGCTTCTATAAATTTTTGGAAGGCTCCTATTTGTTTAATCGTGGCTCAGGTGTACCAGGACTGCTATGCGCAATACAGACATAAGAAAGAATGATGAAAAGATTATATTAATGCCATGGTGAATTATCACTGTTTTGTAGATGCATAAAATAAAGCTACATGTTGTCATAAACTTGCACATTTTTCCAGAGAAGGAGGAGTTCAGCAGCCTATTCTGGCCCTGTACTCTGCCATCATCCCATTGACACAACACAACTGTTACTCCCTCCACACCATATCACTATTAGTACAGTAACTGGGGGAGTGGGGAGAGTTGATTTAAGGCCACTTTTAAATCAAGAGCTGGTAGTTGTTAACCTTTTCCTCTGTCCCATGCAGGCACCAAGTCTTAATAGATGCAGGTAATGCTGTAAACATTACCATGGAACATACATTGTTTGGGGAGAAGACAGCATCATGTCTGATGCCATTCCGTAGGGCTATAGAAGAGTCATGTGTCATTTGGTACTCAGATAGCATGGACTGAGTAAGTCTGTTTCTCATGGCAAAACACAGAGAAATGTATAAGAACCCAACAGGCAAAAATAATTTTATATGTTGATGCCGAGACTATGAAGGTTGTGAGAATGAAGAGGTTTCAAGATTGGAACATAGGGAATTGCCTCATACCAGATCAGACTCTTTGTCTGTATAGCCTATAAGTACTGTTTGCTTTGGGTGCAGGTGGCTCTCTAAAGGCTCAGGCAGAAGGTCTTTCCATCACCCACCGCCTGATCCTTTTAACTGCAGATGTCAGGGAGTGAAATTGGGACTTTATGCATTCAAAGCAGATGCTCCACCACTGAGCTACAGCCCTTCCTCCAATATGGTCTGCCTCTGAGCTATCGTCCATCACTGAAAGAATGGCCATAGTGGCTAGGATGAAAGCCAAATTCACTTCGCACAGCAGCTTATGTTGAGAGTCAAGCTCTCTTCTTCTTATGATAACTAAGATTGTTCTTGCTGCTGCATCTCCAATAGAGATAGACCAATGTGGTTTATTTCTCTTTCTTTCTTTCTTTCTTTCTTTCTTTCTTTCTTTCTTTCTTTCTTTCTTTCTTTCTTTCTGCATAATGTTTTATTGAATTTTTTCATCATACAATACAATAAAGAACAAACTAATCTAAAAGCAAAAGAGATGGGATTACACAGAAGGGGGTGGACCCTCCCAGCTTTCACTTGGGAGCTTCTCTTACTTCTCCCAGCCTCCCAGCCTGGGAAATCTTCTCTTCCCTGCATCTCACACAGCGCTTTCACCAGCCAGCCATCGCCTTCATGTACATAACCTCATTAATTCAGAGGGCATCAAAGAACAAAACAAACCTTAAGCAAAAGCAAAGTAGTTAAAAGAAGAAAAAGAAGGGGGGAAATGAAAAGAAAAAGAGAAGAGAGAAATAAAGAAATAAAGAGGACTTCTGATTCTCTGTTAATTGTATTTATAAAGATTACTCAAAATATTCAAAGTGCTCCAGGATGCTATCCAGCTGTAGTCCAGAATAATATCCAGCTGCTCCTCATTCTGCTAGGTGATGCTTCCCAATCTTAAACCAGACATCTCAAGTTCAAACATTTTCCCTTCCACACATTTCCCTTACACAAATGTCAAGAGCAGCCTCCCTCCAGTCCAATATAACAACTTTATCACCAAAGAATTCCAAAAACCCTTCCTCCAAGCAGCCAATCAAAAGCTGTGTTTTGGTTTTCAAATGTTTTCTAAGTCGAATGGACTTCTGGAACGGATTCTGTTTGACTTCCAAGGTATGATTGTATTTCATTGATCAGTGTTCCATTAAAAGTCAAAATAAGTTGTATGTCTTCCTTCGTTGGTCAGTTAGATGAAGAGATTTCTGCTGTAATAGCACAGTGTACAAGAAATCCCCCTGCAATGTGTTGTTGTGATTGCCTTAATTTTAGTTTACTTAAATAAGCTAGGATCCGGCAGATCCCTTCTGCTCCTATGGGGGGGGGGGCTGTTGATTTTAGCTGATGTCCTCTTCCAGCTCCCCATTACTCAGTGTCTCGCAATCCTCAGGAGCAGTTTTCAGGGTGGTTTTAGGGAGCAGCCACAGATCCAGACTGTATTATCATTGCTGTTTCTAATTACCTTTCAAACAGTTCCCCTCACCTCACCCAGCATGTTATCCTCTCAACAACCCTGTGAGGTGGGTTGGGCAGAGAATGAGTTCCCCAAAGTCATCCAGCTGAGTTTCCCAGTCCAGTCCATCCTGACAGTGGGCTTCTGATGCTCTTATCGCATGGGTTGGAGCACTACAC
Source organism: Podarcis bocagei (assembly GCF_964188305.1). Taxonomy (NCBI): domain Eukaryota; kingdom Metazoa; phylum Chordata; class Lepidosauria; order Squamata; family Lacertidae; genus Podarcis; species Podarcis bocagei. The sequence continues at coordinate 3,226,282 of NC_138137.1, forward strand.
AGGTCTTCAAAGCACAGAGGTAGTAGAAAATGCAGAAAAGCAGCCTCCATACAGGAAATATAAAGTATACATTGATTAAAATGAAGAAGATACATAAAAGACAGGCTTGTTTACTGCTGCACATCCTGTCTGATGCACCCTCACCAATTTCTCCCTTTAAGTAATGCACTGTGACATTTTGGCTGAACAAATGACCCTCATCCAAAAACTAATAGAGCTATGCATGGGTATTTCCGCAGATGTACAATGAGATCCAAGTTCTTCTATTTGTCTATGGATTGAGATGTCCTTTATCTAGGATATCTATATCTTTGAAAACTAAGATAATTATTGAAGAGGGCAGTAGGCAATTTAGGAGGATCACTGTCTTCATATGACAGAAACTTTGCAGCAAAGCACAGTAATTTATGATGATAAATTGCAGCTGTCAGAATGTCGAGATCACGTCATGGAATTTATTTCCAAGCTCACATTTTGAGTATATGTGGTGGTGGGATTTCCAACTCCCACCCCTACCCCCTCCTGTGTGAATTGCACAGGAAAGTAGCACGAAGTCTTGATAGCCTTCTTTCCAAACTGCCATAGCACAACTGGGGGCAAATTAATTCCACTTTGCCTTAATGCAGAAACAAAATGACTTCTGTCCTTCTGAAAGACAGCTGCAGCAAAAGAGGATGATGGGTGTGCTGATGGGTTTCGAAGCCCAGTTAAGCACATGAACCAAAGTCTCATCTGGTCCAGCACTCTGTGCTCACTGCAGTCAACCACATGGCCATGGGAAGCCCACAAGCAGCACCTGAGTGCAACTGTGCTCTCACTATCTGCACTTCCCAGCAAGTGGTGTTCAGAGGCATAATACCTCCATACCATCTGCCTTGGGAGAAGGAAAGGCTAAGGAGTAACCCTACACAAATCAGGAGTGGAGTCCCTAAGAAAGTTGAAGGGTGTCTTGTACGCCTCCTTCCAGCAGCCAAGCTGGTGCCAAACCTATTTCTCTGCATTCCTTTGGACCACATCAGCGAGGCAGGCTGGGGTGGGTGTCTTCTGGGCAGCCCAGGACCCACAGCTCAGGCTTGCACCCCAGCAAGGTCACTTCAGTGCTACTAATGAATGCAGTAAAAGCAACACTGGAGGCAGCAGTTGCTAGGTACCAGTCTCTGCAGCTACAGCGGGCGCTGTGATACTCCAGAGATATGGCTTCACCCTTGGAGGCACACTCTATTGTCTCTCTAGAAAAACGGATGCTAACAGCTACTCCAACAGTACAGGTGGTATAAAACCAATGATAGCCTTATCTTCCCTGAATCTGTCTAATCCTAAACCTTCTGAGTTGGTGGCCATCACTACATTTTGTCAGCTGGGTTTTTAGAATTTTGTGTATGTTTCAGAATGTTTTTGCTTTGTTTTCATTTTTAAATTGTGGTTTTGTTTGCTGCCCTGCGCTCCTACAATAAATAGTAATAAATGTCATGCATGATGCTAGGTGTAGCAGTGGGCATGCTGTGGGGATTGGTCCATAAGGACAAATAGGGCACTGCCCCACAAGCTCAATCTGCCTTCATCCGGCCTCCTGCTTCCTCGTCCATAGTGTCAGTGTAGGGGATGGAGGAAGATGGAGACAAAATGAGAATTAGTTGGCTCTGCCTGTCATTGGGTCTTGCTGCTGTCTGGCCTACCAGTGCCAGTGGGCACCAGGCAACACTGGCCTGGCAGGTCAAATGGGGAAAAACAGAAGAGCATCTAGAGTTCTTAGATATACTGGTAGAATTTCCTGACACAGGACATTTTGGGAAACTGGACACAGCCTGGCTCTTGGTGCTGGGTGAAAATATAAAGATTGGTTCTGTCCCCTGCATCCTGTGCACTCTTACTGCTGGTTTGGGAAGCAGTTGCACGTAATGTTAGTCACAATCCATATACATCCATATACATCCTGTCAGAAAATACTATGTTTTGATGCATTTTCCCCCAAGACCATCTTTGAGCAAAATTGAGGAAAAGAATGAGCTAGCTGCACTTTAAGCTGGTAGTGCATGCCAGCAAAATCTAGGTGAGCAACGCCCTGCTCTTCAGCTGCTCCTGCGGTTCATGCAGGGCCAACTAGGCAGCTGGCTCAGGAGCAGACCTCAGAGGGGCACAGTACTGACCTTTGAGGGGCAGTTTTATATAGGTTACTTTTTCTTATAAATTTCTGATATTACCTTCATACTTTCATATATTGGGGGGAATGACATTTAGGTACCACAGGGCTTGTAGCAGCTGGGTGGGGCAGTTTTTAATCAGGAAAGCAGTGGGGGGGAGGGGTTAAGAAAAGCTTCCAAACAGATTGCCTATCAAGTCCCCTCTCCTGTGCGATCAGAGCTCCCGTCATGTCCAGTTGAAACTGCAAGTGATAATAATGGAATCATCAACATGCCCAGTTTTGTGTTGTTTCCAACAGTTTGCCTGTTATCAGTGCTCAGGTGTGTGTGTATTCTTGGGCATTTAGCAGGTGCCTGAAGAGAAGGAATGGGGGTGGGAGGGAGTTTTCAGGAGAGATGATGAAGAGCCTGGTCTGCAAATCAGGCCCACTTGGCAGGCACTCGCTAGGGGCCAAGAAAGATTATGCCTGGGGAGTTTATTTCATTGCTTTTCAATTGCACATGTCACTGCCTTTTCACCCCACATGTCTGAAATTAGTCAGAGTTGACAGAAATCCAACTAATTTCAGGCACTTGGGGTTAAAAGACACCGAAAGACTGGAATGCATTTGATTCAGCCTGTCATTGTTTTTTGCACTTCTGCTGCCTGATTTCTGGCTTGCCAATTCCCACCCCCGGTTTTACTTAACAGTTTCGGAAGTTTAGGTTGAACCTGAATTTTTACACCAGGTTTATGGTTAAACTTTGGGGGTGCAAAGGAGAAGTGGATTTATGACCCTCACTGCCGTTTTCTCTTGTACCACTAAAGTGGTGGAGAGGCAGAGGGAATGCGGGGGAAGGGTCCCAAAAGCCTGAAAGGATCAGCAACCTCTGTTGCTGGGATATTGGCAGGTGGGCTGCCTCACACACCAGTCAGGTTTGAAAAGCTCCTCACCCCTGGTCTGAGAGGTTATGGGGGTGGGGGTTAGCAAGGTCTAGGGGAGGAGTTTGGCAAGAGCTGGAGGGAGTTTGGCAAGAGATGGTGGGTTGGCAGTGTTGGCAACCAAGGCGAACATGTGTACAGCCCCTAGTAGTTCATAATCATTATACACAACAGTAAAATATCTGTGTTCATTTCTCCATTTCTTTTTTATATGAGTAACAAAAAACATATTTGCCCCAATCCATCTGCATGCGCCCTGTTGAGTGCAGCAATTAATAGTTTGGGATGAGGATGTGGCTCTCTGTTGGCAGCAGAACATTAGCGGAAGGAGCCTCCACCCAAATCTGTGGGCTCTAGCTGAGCATCACAATACAAATATGGAAGCTGTCATAGACAAGCACCTCCGCATTTGTCTGCTTTCAGGGTCAGTGAACAAAGAGTGTTTCACTGTCCCTTCAGCCACCATTTCTCTGGTCTAAATCACCATGCCAGTGGCTTTCCTTCTGTGGAGTTCGAAAAATGCCTTTGCAGGGTGGAGGGGGGGCCTGCTTTGGGGCAAGGGCAACTGGACCACATGTGTGGCACTGCTGCTCCAATCCTGATTGCCCTTCCCCAAGTGGCTTCTGCTCGTTTTAAAAGGGAACTTGCATGTTTGTCATGCAGATGATGGAAGGTGAGGTGCTTTGATGCCCCTATAAATGATCCCAGGTAAGTACTGACACCTTACAAGTGATAAGGATACTCTGCTTCTGAGGAGGATAAAGATAGATGCAGTTTCTTTCCTAACAGGAATGTAATGGTCCTGCTTACGCCAACAGACATTTTAAAGAATAGATCTGTTGAGAAGAGAGGAACTTCATTGCTGTTGGCAGTATGCGCCAATCCATTTCTCCGTCTCGTACTCTAGCATTCTCCAACTTTAGGCAGAACAGTCTATAAAATATAGATCTGGTACTTGGGTGGTGTGCATGTATTTATTCTTTTTACTTTTTTTAGTGAGAATATAATGCCATGTTTCCATAAACCCCATTATCTTCTCAAAAGTAATGGCACCATTTATTCTTAAAAGCTTTGCAATAAAGCTCTTGGTTATGAGGTTTAATTTGATCAGAAGCTGTTGCGCATAATCTGAGCTTTATGAGCCAAGCCGCAGAAAGTGGCTCTTAACCTCCTGTCCATCCAGCGCCCACAAGGCAGAAACAGTCAGCCAATGTAAGCTTGGCCAAGGGCCAATTTGTGCCCCTTGTAAACCTGTGACACGATGGCAGTTGGGTGGTTGGCAGGCATTACAAATTTCTTCCATATATATCCAGAATATTTTCCAGGGATCTTACCATTTTGTGGCTGTGGTTTGAAAAACTGTGTTCTAAAGAACTTTTGGGTCCTTTTTGGAAGCTCATCTGGGATTCCTCAGTGAACGGATTGATACTTGTGGACAAGCTTCTCTGAAAAACAGCTTGTCATCCTTTGCAGTGGGCAATAGCAGTGGAGCACTGGGTGTGCCCACAGATTGATCAATGCAATCTAGAACAGTGTATCCCAACCTTGGGCCTCCAGCTGTTTTTGGACTACAATTCCCATCATCCCTTGCCACTGGTCTTGCTAGTCAGGGATGATGGGAGTTGTAGTTCAAAAACAGCTAGAGGCCCAAAGTTGGGAAAGACTGATCTAGAATGCACTTTGCCACAAGAGGAGAACAAACACACTGCAAGGGATTCATTTTCAACAAAGAACTTGCCAGTGGTATACTTGGGTCACATTGTGCCTTACCATAGGGCTGAAGATCCAACAGGACTGGCATAATTTGTTTGTTTTATTTACAGTATTTGTATATCACCTGGGGCCAGCCCAATATATTTCGGCACCTGAGGTGAACCGTAAAATGACGCCCCTGCCAGGGAAGGAGTGGGGAGTGAAGATCTTCATCAGGAACAAGGTGGAGGCGAGGGTAAAGACTGACTTGCAGTGTGTTCCTTGGAGGCCAGATCTGCTGCCTCTGGGTAGGCCAGCTCTGATATCGCCCAATAAGCAAGGTTCTCCAAAGTGGTCTCTGAGTAAGGCCACTTCAACTAGGTTTCCTCTGAACAATGTCCAACACACCCACAAGTCTGTTTTCATTCTTCTAAACTTTGTGAGCAGGAGAAGTACCCCCAAGGAGCAGGGAGGAAAACTTGCACCTTTTAACCTGGGAAGAACTCCCTAAATTCCCCTTCTTGGGGAAATGCCACTGCCTTCTCTGATTTAGGAACCCTCAAAGACTTTTAACAGTCCACCACCCTCAGGCCTACAGTGGTACCTCGGGTTACAGACGCTTCAGATTACATACGCCTCAGGTTACAGACTCCGCTAACCCAGAAATAGTACCTCGGGTTAAGAACTTTGCTTCAAGATGAGAACAGAAATTGTGTGACGGCAGCAGGAGGCCCCATTAGCTAAAGTGGTGCTTCAGGTTAAGAACAGTTTCAGGTTAAGAATGGACCTCCGGAACGAATTAAGTTCTTAACCCGAGGTACCACTGTATGCGGATGCATCCCTTTACTGAGTTCCACAAAAATGGATGGTTTCCACTCTCTTGTGTTGAGGACTGTAAAGTCTTATGCTTGGGGACTCACTGGCAAGGATCCTGGATGAGTGTTAAATTCATGTCCATTCAGAGACACACTGTAAATGCGCACACATGGAATATGCAAGCTTTTGCTCCACACACATAATCATATTGTGTATTTTGATAGAAAATAAAACGGTTGAGTGTTATTCTTCTGGTACCCAGTGCCTACAAAGGCAAGCTGGTGCATTGCTAAAACATCCCTATTTAAATGCAGATTTTGCTCCTTCCATGGAGACTCTCCGAGTAAATTGAAATAGGCAAGCAAAAAATTGTAATTCAATATTTTCACTTTACACGTTTCAGCTTATTGATTGTCATTTTCTGTCATTTTATAATGCCTGAGTTCCCTCATGGGAAAAGATGGAAGTTGTGTTCATTTCACTAAAAGCTTTTAATTACTTATTAATAATATCAGATATTTCAAATGTCCAGACTTGTAGAGATTCTTCTACCTCTCTTCAGTAATGGAAACGACCAGAGTTTTGACCTTATGTGTGCACAGGAAGTACGGGAGACAACCTAAGGGAGAACTGAACTCTTATAGGACAGTGTGAGGTTCTGTGCTCTGAGGTCATTCAGCATAATCCTGAAGACACGAGTCTTCAGAATTACAAGGTTCTGTACTAGTTCACCACCGTGTGACAGGAGTGGGGAACAGGTTCCATTCTTCCTTAAAAGTTGCTTCATTTTGTTTTCTTTCTAGTTGTTCACCACAAGAGATGTGGTCATTGAAATCGCATTACAATTGTAAAGCAAATCATTTCTCCTAACCCAGAACTTGCATTCAACTCCATTGAATCTTTTTCTTTGAGCAGCAGCTGGTCTGGTAATAGCAAGGCATTGTCGCTGGTAAAGCACCATTTACTCTGCAAGGCTGGTGGGCAAAAGGGGGGGCGGGGGGATTGCCCTGCTAGAAAAAAATTAGCAGACAAAAGTAGGATAACCAGAGGTGGGGGCGGGGGGGGCGGGATGGAATATATATTCATTAGCATGTATACAGCATACAGCAGTTCAAACTGGAGCAGTTAAGCCTCCAGGTGCTCAGAAATTGTTTCAATATGATTTGTTACCTAAACAATTATTTTCACAATCTCCATTGATTTGCTTATTGATAATGTTTTATGCTTTCTATACATTAGGTGTGTTATTAATTTATCCAGTTACACTACTCAGAGTTGATATTGTGCTGCCACACACCCCGTAAAACGAGGGAGGGAAACTATGGCCCTCCTGATGTTGGGGGAGCCCAGCTCCCCTCAGCCCCCGGCAGCATAGCCAACAGCCAGGGATGGTGAGGATGCATCTGAAAACCACAGGTTCCCTGTTGCTGACACAAAGCATCACCACCAAACAGCTCTGTGCCAAAAATATTGACAAACCATTGTTTTTCACTGGTAAGCCTTGCTACCTCTGCTTAATCCTAGCTACAGTTGGTTGGTTGGTTGGTTGGTTGGTTGCTGGCTGGCTGGCTTTAAAATGTGCTCACAATTACACTAGTTAGACATGTTTGCTGAGCATGAAAACACTTGTTTACATGAATTATATGAATTGATAGCAGCAGTTATTTCTTGTAGTGTTTCAGTAAACTGCCCTTGCGAAAGAAAAACTGCTTGGAGGGAAAGATGAAAGGTGCCACCTACTGTTCACTAAGAGCTATTGCTGCAGGAAACTATCTGAATCTTAGCCATAGGGAGAGGATGCTGCTGCAGAACCTATTGTTTGCATACCCCACCTAAAGTAGATATGTAGAATCAACTGTAACCATTCCTTCCAGACATTGCCCCACGTCAGACATTAACACTTAGGCTAACTTAAACATGTAGTTTATGTAGATGACTCTAAACAGCACCATGCATATACTTTCAGCTGGCTGACTGAGGAACCATGATGCAGTGGGACAGTGAGACCACAATGTGGGATCCTTAAGCATGTTGACGAAGGACTGCAGCGCAACAGCTCATTGTCAGGGACTGAAAGAAAGCACTGCATTGGGCTGGATTTGAGCCTGTATGGAGGGGTGGGGCAATTAGTTCAGTGAGCAATGTAGGACCTATAGGCAGAAGAGTCCCTATGACTAATGGGCAGAACTCTAGCTGAAGGACACGGGTAGGCATGTCATTCCTCCATCCATCTATGCCTCTTTCCCACCAGAATTCATCAGCCTCACTCTCACATTACATGTGTTTCTAATCTGCTTTCCCTCACTTACTTGCACTATCTTTTTACCACACTAATCAGCCTCCCCCTTACTTCCTATCACTAAATCCCAGTTTCCCCGCTCCACAATGTCCGTTCCACATCATTCCCTTTTCTCCATCACTTACTCCTATTTTTCAGATATAGGCACATATGTTCTTAAAGCTCTGTAGAGCAAAGCCTTTTTATATTATATCCAACAACACATTAAAAAATTAACTGGTGTCACTTACCACGCTGAAAGGTTTGTTACTCTTGTAAACATGTCTCATCTCCTACTTGAAGAAAGGTGATATCCCGAGAAGTGTGTTAAGTCAGTAGTCCATAGTATTATCCTTTAGTTGGTTACATAATAAGTTCCACATAAAAGAGGTCCAGCCTCAAATAGTTACCCTACACGTCTTCATGCAAGAAGGCACAACCTTTTCCTCCACCACTTTTACAAGACATGGCAAGGAAATAAAATGCTATTTAATAAGACACAAAGTAATGGGGCTAACAAGATCTTGCAGCATGTTTTTATAGACCCTTGTCCTCTGGTTAGCAACTATTTTTTAGCACAGACAGTCTTTTGAATTGAGTAGGACTGAAGGGCGAGCGACATTGACTTCACCAACCCACTTCCACATAAAGCTAGAAGATTGTACCGCACAACAGAAAAACAACAAAAGGACAAAGCCCACTAGTACAAAAATCTTCCGTGAGTCATTTTATTGTACTGATTGCCTTTGTCCTTTTCTCCTTCACTCCCACATGAAGTAGGTGAAAGCAAAGGCTTTCTTCCCTCTCCCTTTCCCCTGGGAAGCAGCCACAGATGGAGCCCTCCCTTCACCCACTTCAGTTGCTGCTCACTCGGCCTCTAACAGACCTATTTACTTCTTGCTCCGAAATAGCGGGGAGATGCTTTGCCTACATTTCGGTGCCAGCAGAGGGCTGCCATGCAGAAGATTGAGACTAGTTTTCTTCTGTTCCAGGGGCCAACACTGAAACCAGTGGGTAGAAACTGCATGAAAGCAGATTTCTGTGAAGCATTGGGATAAGCTTCCTAACAGTAAAAGCTGCTTGGCAATGAAACAGACTGTCAGGAGTTGCTGAAAGCATTGAAGCAGAGACCTATTTGTCAGGGATGTTGTAGCTACATTGAGAAGGGAGTGGGTTAGAGATGACCTCCAAAGTCCTTTCCAACTTCTGTAAAGGAGAACTTTGCCAAAACCTCCATCAGATGTACTGGTGATGTACAGGGAGTGAGTGGGTGTCATCAGGAGCCATGCTGGAGGCTTCAAATGGGAGCCCTGGTGTCCGATTCATCACTTGAACTGCCAGTTGCCTATCCCTGCTGTAATTTCTGTGGCTAATTATCTCAGGGCAAACATAGGAGTCATGGAATTGTAGAGTTGGAAGCGATCCCCAAGGGTCGTCTAGTCCAGCCCCATGCAGGAATCCTGCCCATAGCCATCCCTGGGTGTGTTCGGACCAACTTTCTGGTTAACAGCCAGACACATTGACACATTGTGCCACTATTATGCTACTTTAGATAGGCTAAGAACCGCCCCCCAAAAAATGAAGTTCACATGGGTAGATAGGCAAACCTATCGTAACAGCATGTTTTCAGCACTCAAAAAACTAGTGCCTGGGACTCTTTGGAGGAAGTTGTGACAATCAAAGCGCCACCATGTGTTGGCAGTACTGATCAGACACACTTCTATACTTTCAGGGGGCTGTGGGGAGCTTTTATTATCATGCCGTCATAGCTGTAGTCTTCCATGTCCCATTTATGTAGGAGTAAATTCCATTGAACTTTGACAGCCTCACACCTGAATAAACATGTTCAAGATCAGGCTTACACTGCACCAGTTCTACTGACTTTATCCTTATTTTTGTGTTGGTTCAAACTTCAGGAACTCTTGTGCTAACCCTTCTTTCTCATTGCTTACAGACAGAAGCATTCTAAAGTTTGGGACACTCGTCAGCACTTCAAACACTTATGATGAGTCTGGAGTTGTGACCATTGAAACAGACAAACCTTTGCTTTGGACAATGGGCATCAAAGATAAAGGATGTGCATAAACTCTCAGCAGCTATTTTTGTTCAGCCCAAGCCTTAAAGCAATGCTTTCTGGGAAAATGTCACTGCACTATCAAAATCTAGATTTCATGCATTAGCTGGTTTCTCCAATTCAAGAGTTTATGATTCTATGCAGCTTCAATCTATAGAATGCCAGGGATTTTAGTTTTTTGCTATTTGAGCAACCAATGCTGTATTGTAAGCTTTTTTAGAATTCTGAACATTGGTGTGTTTTTTACATATACTGTGCATAGGATTTTTTAAAGATTGGAAGGGCTGATAAAGTGATATTTATATCACTTGATGATATAAATAACTTACAGACTAGAACACTGTATAACTTTGTGTTCTGAAAATCTGATAGCTCTCTTCAGCAGAACACAAACAATCAACTTGCCAGTGGGCTGGAACAAGTAGTGCGCACCCCAAGCCAAAACCCACAAAATAAGTTGCCATGATAATATAATAACCATGCATGCAATCTCTGTTGCATTCATCTATATTTAGCCCATAGCGTGTGTCAGGGGCCAAATACAAATGGATGCTCACTGATGACAGCTTGGATGCATACATCACGGGCTCCAGGGACCACTTTTGCTTGTATTAAAAGGGGATGGGGAGAGGCAGGCACACAATGAAAATGTGTGGAGTGTCTCCCTGGTAATTACAATAATCTATAAGAAACAAAAACTACTCTTGAGCTAAAACACTTAATTATAATTGCCAAAGTTTAAATGAACAGTCTGTTTTTAAAAAGGGAAGATAGCCTAATGTCGCATTTTAAACAAGTGTTATGCAAATTCTTGCATTTAATAAAGGCTATATTTAAATATCAGACTTGTTATGAATTTGCTTCTGCTATTACATGAGGGAATAAAGAGAAAAGGGCTCTGTCAGTGCTGAACATCTTAAGAGGCAATCAGAACTATGTTTGTATGCAAAGGTTATACAGTGGTACCTCGGGTTACAGACGCTTCAGGTTACAGACTCCACTAACCCAGAAATAGTACCTTGGGTTAAGAACTTTGCTTCAGGATGAGAACAGATATCATGTGGCGGCAACAGGAGGCCCCATTAGCTAAAGTGGTACTTCCGGTTAAGAACGGACCTCCAGAGCGAATTAAGTTCTTAACCTGAGGTACCACTGTAAAGAGTTTGGAGTGTCCATGCGCTGCTCAGTTTATTCAACTATTGGTGCTCCCCTCCCCAGACACTGAAGAGATTGAGCATTTCATAAAACCTGATTTGACCTCAAAGGTTACATCATTCAGTTTACTAAGCATAAAGTTTTAAGTCTTAAGTCAGTGGCCGACATTGGCCTACACGTGCTTGTATTAACCAACTAAGAAGCCACACCAGTTTTACTTTAAAATCTGTTTATAATGACAAGTAGCAAAAGATGATTTAGGAAGATTATGCCAGAAAGGCCAAAATGTTCTCTTTTGTTACCACAAGCAAAATCAAGTTACATGTCTTCTTGATGCAGCATTCAGCCACCCCTGTAAAAAAGAAAAAAAAGACAACACAATCACAGAGGCACTTAATAGCATTTTACTATTTTGTTTTTAATGTCCCCCCTTTTTTTAAATCGAAAAATCTTTACTTAAAGTGTATCATCCTATTTGTTTTTAGCAGCATGCCTTTCCCTTCTGTAAGCAATAGAAAAGTAGCCTGCACATACTTTAAATAAATAAGGCAAAAAGGTAAAGGACCCTTGGATGGTTAAGTCCAGTTGGAGCGTGGCTCTCATCTCCACTTTCAGGCCAAGGGAATACATAGTGCAGATTCAAAGTAGATATCTATGTTATTTAAGTATGCCAGTGCATACAGGATTATAAAGACGACATCATGAGAGCCAGAGATCACAGCAGAGTGCACAAAAATCCAATTTTAGTACATCGCTCACAAGTTGTTGTTGTTTTATACCAGCAATATCCATTATGATGCATGTACTTACACAATGATGTTGTTGATTGGAATATGGATCAGTTTTACAAAGAAACCAATAAATCCCATTATTGCAAATCCTATTGCTGTTGCCATAGCAATCTTCTGGAATTCTGGAATTAAAAAAAAAAGTATTTAAAAAATGTACTCTTAAATGAATTTTGAATAATTACAACCAAATGTGTTACAACCAAATATTTAGCCAGGAATACTTGAACAATTGGAGGAGAATATTAAGTTTTTCTAATTTAAATCTGGTTATTATTTGAAAATAAGTGTGTGACCATCACCACCCTGCCTGTTCACTGAGCACATGCTAGAAGACTCCACCTGCTGCCCCCTCCCCTCCCCCACTTACAAAATGCCTACACTTTCCAAATTAAAGGGCCCGTGTCTCCCATAACTTGCTAAGTTCGAATCATAGAATTGTAGAGTTGGAAGGGACCCCAAGGGTCATCTAATCCAACCCCCCTGCAATGCAGGAATCTCAGCTAAAAGCATTCATGGCAGACGGCCATCCAACCTCTGTTAAAAACCTCTAAGCAACAAGAGTCCACAACCTCCTGAGGGAGTCTGCTCAACTGTTGAACAGTTCACACTGTCAGAAAGTTCTTCCTGATGTTTAGTCGGAATCTCCTTTCTTGTAACTTGAATCTAATGGTTCTGCCCTCCCATGCAGGAGAAAGCAAGCTTGCTCCCTCTTCCGTGTGATACCCCTTCAGATATCTGAAGATGGCAATCATATAACCTGCTCCTTATATGAGCACCCTCAGCACAATTGCCACCTTGTATCCTTTAGTCTATCAAACAACTCCTGGACCAAATATGTCTATTGCTGCAGGCAAAGACATTTTCACCCACGTAGCAAAACTGATGTGGCAGCTAAGAAAATACAAGCCAGGTTCAAAAAAACATAGGGGGGAGTGGGATGTGTTTTTGTTCTATTGCATTTTTAACACCTGTATATCTTATTGAAGAGGGACAATGCATTGATTAAAGTAGGGAGTTGTTGTTTTTTTTCATTTTTTCTGTTTATGTTTGCTAAATACATCAAAATGACAGTTTGCTGTATTTATACTGTGGTGACCTATGGCATCAATAATAAAGCTTATACATTGATTCACATTGGTTCCTGAATGTAACTGGGGATCCAGGGATTATCAGAATTCCTCTCGGGGTTAGAGGTTTGAGCCCCAAGTTGGCCAAGATTTGTGCATTGCAGGGGGTTGGCCTAGATGACCCTTGTGGTCCCTTCCAATTCTATGATTCATGATTCTGTTCACACCATTGACAGTGATACTGAATGCCCAGAACTTTTTTGGGGGGGGGATCTCCCTCTTGAGCAGAGCTTTCCAAACTTTTCATGTTGGCGAAACACTTTTTATACATGCATTATTTTGTGACTAGCAAACCAGAGATTAAACTAACCCCTTACTAGCCCTTAGGGGAGCACTGCAGCTAACACACTAACATGTCACAACACACAGTTTGGAAAGCTCTTCTTCTCTACAGGCTAAATATGCCACATGTGGTGGCACCTTAAGTAATCATTAAATCTTCAAGAATTTATGCCTATGCTGCCACTATTTTCCATCTTGTAACATATTCAATGATCTGATGTTACAGAAGAGCTAGGCAAGGAAGGAAGGAAGGGAGGAAAAGACCCTAAAAAAGAAGAGTGGTCCACAGGAAATAGATGAAGTCAAGGAAAGAGGTCTGCAAGACATCATAATCACCCACATCTCTAACCAGATTCCATAGTGTAACTATACACTTAATCCGAAGAATTTTTTGCAGGGTCTACAATTTTGTCAATTTGTGCTCACTACAACCTTCCCTCACCAAACCTGGGAGGTCAGGGTGTTGTCCAACATCACATTGAGCTTGAGGCCCAACACAGCTGCATGGAGTGAGCTGGGTTGGGGAGGCAGAGTGGAGCTCTACCCTGTCGCACCAGGACTAAGAAAGCCTTGTTCCTTTCCAAGTTACTCGAAGGCTCCAATGACAGAGAGCAACTGACCTTCTCTCGGCTCAGGAGGATGGGCGCTCTTGCTGCTGCTGTGTTCCCAGAATATGCTCATCAGTGACAAGATGACAAGCACACTTCTCGACTTTTGCTCAGAATCACTATCCTCACCCCATTCAAAAGCAAAGCCTCTAGCCATCTATCAGAAACCACACTGTTGCATAGCTCTTAGGCATATGAGCTCAGCTATATATTTTAGATTGTTGGGGTTTTTTGTCTGTTAAAAATGCAGCATTGATCTCCTCTTTAAAAAACCTACTAAATATTTTACCAACAAAATGAAAATATGATATCAAACACAGGAACTTGTGTTTATTGTCATCTACAGGAATAACCTGTTTATTACATTTTATTCTACTCTGCAATGTCACAAAAACATTCAGTGTTTTTCTTCTTGGTGGCTTTACCTTTCCTATCTGGCTTTGTGCATCGTTTAACAAGCCTGATGGAATCTTTCACAAACTGACGACTAGGTTCCACAAACTGCATTACTTGATCCATGATATTCTGCAAGGAAAAGAACCAACATACCAACTTATTAGGATTTTTTTCATATGCAATCATTCCAAATCAGGCTTAGAAATTGCCTTCAATTCAAACCACAAAGCTCATATACAGCAAATAAAGTTGTTCTTGCAAGTTCCCAATTTTTGTTAGCATTTTTTTATTTAACTGGTAAAAAAACAGACATTATACTGATGTTCACTTAAAACAATGCTAATATACCCCAGCATCTACGATGTCATTTTAGAGATCTCCAACATGTTCCTTTAATATTTTTGTTGCACTAGTGCACGATAATGAGCTCAGGGAATTTGGTCATTTGTATGAAGCTATAGTGCAACAGTAATGCACTCATTTTACACCATCACCAATTATGGTTAGCCGACACTGAGGCTCCCAAGCTTCATAGCTCTCCCCCCCCCCCAATTCAGTGTAGTTATATTCAGTTGCTCAAAAGGAGGCAAATCTGCAATACCTTATAACATTTGGGAGAACATGGAAGTACAGTTGACCAGAGTGGAGGGTGGGGGAGCAGTGACATTGAAAAAAACCTGGTGGTAATATAATACCCTACACTGCACAGCTAAGTTAAATAAGTTTCCGCCCCTCTCTCCCCACCCCCTTATTACACACGGCTGTGTCCTGAAGCCAATGACAAAGTTTAGAAAAAAACACTGCAGTTCGTGATTTAGGCGCAGAAAGGGTTACAAACCTTCAGAAGTGCTTAGTATCAAACCTCATATTTGGCCAATATTTAATTAGGAACACAGTGAGCACAAGTTTCCAGTGTGTGTGTGTGTAACGTGATCAGATGTGCCCCCCCTTCCTTACCCCCCCTTTGTTTTGGGGGGTGGGGAGAAGACAGCGATACATGAAACGTCGCGTGGTCTGTGCCTGGGAGTCACACGGCATTTCCAGACGCAGAAATGGGGCAACACCCCCCCCCCGCCTTCCCTCAGCCGCGGAGACGAGGAAGGGCCACCGAGTTCTGGTCCCGCCGCTGCGAGTCAGGGCTGCTCCCTCCGGCGCCTCCGCCTCGCAACTCGCTTCTGGGCTCCCCCCCCCCCGGCCCCCCGAGACACTACTCCCCTCGAGACTCACCGACTGGTTGGACACGTAGCAATACCAGCAACGGGAAAGGGAAGCGGAAGCGAGAGAAAAAACTTGCGCCGGCGACGGGGAAATGGCGTCACGGAGCGGCTTCCGCTCGAAGGGGAGGCGGCCGCGATCGCTTTCCGAGAAAACTTCCGGCTCCCAAGCGGCGCAACTTGTTGTCGTCGCCGCCGCCGCCTCTGTCGCCGAGTGGCGCAATCAGGGCGCCCTGCAAAATTGCCCTTTCTTTTGGTTTGAAAGCAGGTAAGGACGCCTGCTTTGGCCTAGGAGGTTTATTACACATTTGCCGAAATCTAAAGAAATTTGGCACAGGGAATTACCGTGTCCAGTGAAGAAGGGATGTGCCTTATTATTATTATTACTACAATATGTTTATTTTAAATGTTTACTCACCCACACAGCTTTTCCCTGACAGGGAAATTAGAACAGTTAAAAACATAATGGGGACCAATCATTTTTTTAAAACAAAAATAAACATTAATAGAATTAAAATTATATGTGTATGTGTGGATTCCTACCAGTTATATGTAGCTGTTTGAAAAGCAGAGAAGGTCCCAGCGCAGCTCTTAAGAATTAGACTTAAGGCACTTGCCGATTTGTTGCTATTTTCTGGTGAGGTTCAGTCACATACAGGCAAATTCAGGTTGCTCAGTTAAAGTTGATTTGGAGGTCTTGCAGAACCCCCCCCCCCCCGAATACATGCACAATTCAGACTTTTTGTGGTAGCAGAGACAGGGAAATATGCTGGAAACTGTCCGATGACATTTGGTTGATGTAACATTGTGTACTCTCTCTGCAAACAAATCAGGATGAGTGCCCCATTTTATCTGTTTTGCAATACAGATTAAAAATAAATATAGTCTATTCTAATGGTAGCTCATCATTAGCATATCAAACCACATGAGATAAGTTAATTAAAGATACAAATTATTTTTGTTTGAGTAGAATATGTAAGAGCGGAAATCCAGGCTTAGTCTCCTAAACCAAGCTTGGGTTTGTTAAAACAATCCAATGTCCCCTTTCAGAGGTACCATCACTCTATTATATACTTCTTATGAATTATGAACCACTGTCAGGGACTGGGCAGAGGAGGAATGGTGGAGACCACCTTCCCAGTCTGAACCTTCCACAGAAGAAGACAGTATAGGTTTACAACAGTGGTTTGCAGAGGTCACAGTTCAGAGGCAGATGAGGGTAAAAGTTGGGAAATAATGGGAGAGGAGGAGGAGGCATAGCCGGAGCAGCTGGCTGACACGTTATCACTAAAAAAATAAAAAATAAAATGTCCAGTAGAACCTTAAAAGGTAAAGGGACCCCTGACTGTAAGGTCCTGTTGCGAACGACTCTGGGGTTCCAGCACTCATCTCACTTTACTGGCCCAGGGAGCCGGCGTACAGCTTCCGGGTCATGTGGCCAGCATGACAAAGCCGCTTCTGGCAAAACCAGAGCAGCACACGGAAACGCCGTTTACCTTCCCGCTGGAGCGGTACCTATTTATCTACTTGCACTTTGACGTGCTGTCAAACTGCTAGGTTGGCAGGAGCAGGGACTGAGCAACGGGAGCTCACTCCGTCAGGGGGATTCGAACCACCAACCTTCCGATCAGCAAGCCCTGGGCTCTGCGGTTTAGACCACAGCGCCACCTGCGTCCCTAAATGTGTCCATAGCACCTTAGAGACCAACTAAGTTTGTTCTGGCTATAAGCTTTTGTGTGCATGCACACTTCTTCAGATACACTGAAACAGAAGTAACCAGTGGGAGGGTGGGGTAGGGTTTTTCTCAGAAGGGTAGTAGGAGATGGGTGATTTTTATTTATTTCAGCTGCGTCAGACCAACACGGCTACCTACCTGAATCAATTTATCACTAGAAAGCATTCTAGACCGCCCCCCCCCCTTCTCCCAGAACCTGGCAAGCCTTAAAAGTAGGAGAGCAAAGGGCTCGGAGACAGGTGGCCCTAAGCAACAACCGTAAGGTGGGTGGTGCTGTGGAGGAAGGAGAGAAGGTGGGTGGAGATTTATTTGGAGCAGCACCAAGAGGCTGCATTTCTAAGCCTCTCTCTGTGAATATTGAACAAACAACATTGTTAGGAACTTTCCTTGTCTTATCCATTCTTGGCAACCTACCATGGGGGGTTGGATCCTCTGAAGCCTGACACCCACTATTTTTCAGTATCCTTAGACATTCCCCTTCCTGAGGAATTATTCACAAGCTTATTCATAAGCTTTGTTGTATCAGTTTATTCAAGAGTCACTTTGATCAAATTGCTAGTTGTACATGGATCTCTGAAAATTTTAGACCTAACCATAATTCTCAATATGTTCAGTTTTGTGAGCCCCAGTCTGAATCAGACCACCAAGATTCAGGTTTCTGATGTCAGACAAGGCTTCTTCCCATAGCTGTCAAGTGTCCCTTATTTGAAGGGACAGTCCCTTATTCCAGCGCCATGTCCCACTGCTGTTCCTTATTGATGGATGTCCCTTAAATGTCCCTTAAATGATGTCCCTTAAATTTCAAAGGAAGCAGCTCCTCTCCCTCCCTCCCTGCCGGCCAGGTTAGGAGGGAGGCTCCAACTGTGTTGCTTGGCTGTGTTGCTCACCCAATAAGAAGTCTAAGAACGACTGGGGGCTGGAGCTTGAATGCCTTGTGTGTGGCTAGTTAATGCAAGCTTGAGGGGTTTTTTGAATGCTGGACGCCATTTTGTTGCATGTGCTGCTGCAAACTTTGCAGTGCAAAGCCAGGCCGGGGAGCCATCTTAAGTTGAGGCTGCATAGGCCTTGTGGTGCCTGTGATTCAGTTTCTATGCAGTTGAACCTCTGGTTACAAAGTTGGTTGGACAGTGTTCTTGAAGCTACCAGCATGAGTTTGACCAGACTGCAGGAGGACAGGAAAACTGGAGTGCCTGGAACAGGTGAGGCTGCAGGTCCCTTATTTTGGCTGCTGGTCCCTTGTTTTCAAGGCTGCTGGTCCCTTATTTTCAAATCTGTAAGTTGACAGCTATGCTTCTTCCTGGTAGACTGTTGCAGCCCAAAATAACAGAAATTATAGGCAAGTCAAATATTAGGGTATTTTTGATAATTTATCTTCATTTAACAGTCCTCGCATCTCCATGCATCTAAAAATTTGCTGCAAATAATAAAGACCTATAGGCCTAAATATGCCCTCAAAGACCAAATCATTTTTTAAAAAGTCTTTTAAAACAGACACAATTGCTCCAAATTGTTTTAGGCCAATGTCCAGCATTGCAAATTTATTATTATTATTATTATTATTATTATTATTATTATTATTATTATTATTATTATTAGCCACCCATCTGACTGGGTTGCCCCAGCTACTCTGGGTAACTTCTAACAAAATATTAAAAATACAATAAATATCAAACATTAAATTTAGGGTTACCTTCAAATGTCTTCTAAAAGTCCAATAGTTGTTTATTTCCTTGACATTTGATGGCAGGGCATTCTACCACTATCAAGAAGATCCTCTGCCTGGTTCCCTGTAACGTCACTTCTCCCAGTGACGGCACTGCTAGGAGGCCCTTGGAGATGAACAATGGGGTGGGGCAAGGCCGTTTAGGGCTTTAAAGGTTAGCACCGACACTTTGAATTGTGCTTGGAAACGTACTGGGAGCCAATGTAGATCCTTTAGGAATGGTGTTATATGGTCCTGGTGGCCGCTCCCAAACACCAGTCTAGCTGCCACATTCTGGATTAGTGGTAGTTTCTGAGTTACCTTCAAAAGTAGTCCCACGTGGAGCGCATTGTGGTATTTCAAGCAGGAGATAACCAGAGCATGTACTACTCTGGCAAGAGTCTTATTGTTTTCCAAAATGGCATTCAATTCCTTGGTTCATCGATTATTTATTTATTTATTTATTAGCCAACCGTCATCCTAAGGTCCCAGGACGGGTTACAGAATTAAAAAACAGTATTAAAAACAATTTAAAGCAATGCTTTAACAAACAATCTAACAATGCTCACCTAATGTCAAGTAGATAACCCTGTACACAGTATATTCATGTATCATTGTATAAAGCATACCAGTTCCTGAGTTACAATGAAGTCAGAAATCAGTGTCTCATGATTTTTCAAGAAGAGAAGCATGATGCTGATGGGATATTCCAGAAAGTGAGCAAGCTGCAGTTTTACATCTACGTAATGATGTAAACAACTTCCTCTTTTTGAATGTAAGCATTTTTGTGCAGGTGAAAAATCAGTAAAAACTACTATTCATACATAGCATATAAATGAAAAAGACATAGCATATAAATGAAAAAGAAAGGACTACAGGCAATTGTTGGCATTACATGACCTTAAGAACTTGCCTCAAAATTCCAGTGATGATGAGACTGATGACATCACAAAATCTCCCTTTGTTATTGAGTCTTTAAGACTCAGTTTTGGCACATTAAGAAATAGTTGTAGTTATAGAAGTAGGGCCATGGCAGAGAGGAATTATGAGGGCCTTTTTCCATCAGGCCACTCATAAACTTAATAACTAAACTCTCAAGCCAGCTTCCATAAATTCTTCCTTCCTTTCTAAGGCCAAACTATCTCCTGCATCTGTTCATCTTTTCCCCTCATCATGGATCCAAGAAAAGTTCACAGTGACACACATGACCAGGTCAAGCCTTACTTGAACTTAGCTAATTCTGAAGATCGAGTCTTCCTTCGGGAATCATTAGGAAACAAAAATAATTCCTTACTACACACAACAAACAACATTTGTGTAGGTGAGGCTGGTGATAAGCTTCTGAAAGATCCAAGCAAGGAGAACAATTTTGAGACTTGTAGTGAGGAAACGGAACAATGTCAGAACAATATCCACGAACTGGGATGCAATAGCCTGAAAGTAACTGAAGAGATGAGGAATCAAATCAATGAAAAGTGTAAGGAGGCATTTGAAGTCCTAGCTAAAGGTGACCTTCAGAAAGCAGTTCATTTGTTCACTGAAGCCATTGAGTTGAATCCACATATTCCTAGTTCCTACATTAACCGGGCCAATATCTTTATGCAGTTGCAGGAGGCACAGGCTGCCATTAAAGACTGTGACATAGCCATTGAACTGAATCCCAAATCAGCAGAGTCATACAGACTGCGAGGAAAAGCATTCCAGAATTTGGGGCATTGGGAAGAGGCAGCCTGTGATCTTGCTTTAGCTTCTAGACTGGAGTATGAAGAAGAAGCCAATGCTGTGGTAAGAAGATTGAAGTTAGGGTTTCAAAGAATATCTGAGACACGTGCAAAGTGTGCCTTAAGATACAAGGAATCTGAGTTACTGGAGCAGGTTAAGAATGTAGAGGCAACTTCAAAGGATGATGCAGAAGATCAGAGAGAGAGAGATTTTAGCCCACTATTAGAGAATAAAAGAGCAAATGGCAAACTAGATCATGAGGATGAGTTCCAATACATGCTAAATGAAAATGTGGAGACAGTTGAGATGTGGAAGCAAACCAATGAAAAAAAGAAAGAAGCATTTGATGCAGTGGATAAAGGTGAACTGCAAAGAGCCATTGACCTGTTCACTGAAGCTATTGAATTAAACCCCCAGTGTGCCAACTTGTATGTTTGCCGAGCCAGTACCTTTCTAAAGCTGCGTATGCCACATGCTGCCATAAGCGACTGCAATCAAGCTATAAAAATAAACCCTGATGCAGCATTACCATATAAGTGGCGCGGGGGTGCATTTCATCTGTTAGGATACTTGCAGGAGGCCGCTAAAGATCTTTCTTTGGCCTGTCAGTTGGATTATGATGAAAATACATATACCATGTTGAAGGAGGTAGAAGCAGAGACCCAGTCATTCACTCAATGTTGGAGAAAGCATGAAGAAAAATGTAATACAGAATCATTTACGGAAAAGATGGAAAGGATGAAAGAAGCCCTTGTGGACCCAGAGAGTACACAGACAAAGATTCCATTGAAAACACCAAAACACCGAGATACCATTTCAGAAGAACAAGAAAGGAGTAAACTTAAACTCTACCAAGAAAAGGAAGTTCCATATGATCATGCCCAAGAACATGAACCATTTATTCAATTTCCAGAGGAACAATGCAAAGCCTATCCTCTGTATGCTGCAGAACAGGAAAAAGGTCAACTCATAGCACATGAAAAATACGAAACATCTGACGTTCAGGAACTAGAGATTCAGAAGGAAACTAAGAGTGATTCTGAATGCATTAAATCAGAGAGTGAGGAGAGTGAATTGGAAATTGATACTGAAGAGGTGATTGAACCAGATGAAGATGTTCCTCAAGAGATGGGAGATGAAAACTTGAAAGTAACAGAGGAAATGCGAAAACAGGCCATTGAAAAGAAAAGAGAAGCTATTGATGCAATCAATAAAGGTGAACTTCTTAAAGCTTTAGATCTGTTCACTGAAGCTATTAAGCTAAACCCACACCTTACGATTTTATATGCAAACCGAGCCAAGGTCTATATGAAGCTTCAGAAACCAAATGCTGCAATTAGGGACTGTGACAAAGCCATACAGATCAACCCTGATTCGGCTCAGCCCTACAAGTGGAGAGGAAGAGCATTGCAGCTACTTGGTTACTGGCAGAGGGCTGCTAAAGACCTAGCCTTGGCCTGCCAATTGGATTATGATGAAGAATCCTATGCCATGTTGAAGGAGATACAGCCAAAGGCTCAGAAAATTGCCAAATACTGGCGAAAGCATGAGCGGAAACTTGAGAAAAAGAAGTACAAGGAGCTTCTGGAAAGCCTTCACAAAGTTTGTGAGAAGCATGGAAGACCACAAAGTATACTTGCAGGATTAGAAAGTGATGACAAGGTAGCCACTGAAGACCAGAGAAGGGCTTGGAAGGAAACCATGAAGGAATGGCAGGGAGTCAGACACACCGTCCTGAGGAAACAGGAGGGAATGTCCCAGGAAGAGGTGGGAAGAAGTCTGCAAGAAAGTATATGGATACAATATAGGTCTTTTGAAAAGGAGACTGATGAACAAGAAAACTTTCAGCAGAAGCTACTGAAGGAGCAAGAAAGAGTTCAGCACAAGGAAGTAAAATACCAGGGAACAGTCCATCAGAAAGAGCTGGAGGAACAGTTAAGAGCCCTTCAGCAGGAACTTGAGGAAAAGCTTAGAGCTTATCAAGAAGAACTGGATGAAGAGGAGAATTC
This sequence comes from Podarcis bocagei, assembly GCF_964188305.1. Lineage (NCBI taxonomy): Eukaryota > Metazoa > Chordata > Lepidosauria > Squamata > Lacertidae > Podarcis > Podarcis bocagei. Next base: position 3,248,946 of record NC_138137.1, read on the forward strand.
TCTGAGAAGGTTATTAGAAGAACAGGAAAAATCACACCAGAAGTTACTCTATCAGCAAGAAAAAGCTTACAAAGTGATCCTAGAAGAGCAGGCAAAAGCTCAGCTGCTAGCTCTGGAGGAACTAGAAAGAGCTCAGCAAGCAGCTCTGGAGGAACTGGCAAAAGCTCGACTGACAGCCCTGAGGGAACAGGAAAGAGCTCAGCAACAAGCCCTCGAGGAAGAGGAGAGAGCTCTGAAAGCTCTGGAAAGTGCTCATAAGCAAGCACTGGAAGAACAGAAGAAAGCTCATGTGGTTGCCATGGAAGAACAGAAACTGGCACACAAAAAATCTCTAGAAGAAAAGATGATGGCTGAGGCAGCTCTGGAAGAACTCCAGAGAACTCAAAGGAAGTTTCAAGAAGAGCGAGAAATGGCTGAAAAGAAAACAATTGAAGAAAAAGAAAAAGCTCAGAAGACCCTAGAAAAAATACAAAGTGCTCAAAAGAAGGCTGTGGAGGAACAGGAAAGAGCCCAGAAAGCCTTAGAAGCTTTAGAATTTGCTCATAAACAGGCTCTGGAGCAGCAGAAAAAAGCTCAGATGGCTATCATGGAAAAAGAGCAAGCACAGAAAAAATCTCTAGAAGAAACAAGTATGTCTGAAGCAGCCCAGGAAAAACTATCAAGGGCTGAAAGAAAGGTCCTGGACAATCAGAAAGCAATGGAAGAAAGAAGGGTGCTTCAGAGAGGCCTAGAGGAATTAGACATTGCTCAGAAGAAGGCTGTGGAGGAACAAGAAAGAGCTCAGAAAGCTCTGGAAGCTCTAGAAAGAGCTCATAAGCAGGCACTGCAGGAACAGGAACAAGCACAGAAAAAAGCTCTTAAAGAAAAGAAGATGGCCGAGGCAGCTCTAGAAGAACTCTCAAGGGCTCAGAGAAAGATTCAAGAAGAGCAGGAAAGGGCTGAAAAGAAAGCAATGCAAGAAAGAGTGGCACTTCAGAAAAGACGAGAAGAATTAGAGATTACTCAAAAGAAGGCATTGAAGGAACAGGAGAGAGCTCAGAAAGCTCAGAAAGCTCTGGAAAGAGCTCACCAGCAGGCACTGGAGGAACAGAAGAAAGCCCAAGTGGCAGCCATGGAAGAGCAGAACCGAGCCCAGAAAAAAGCTCTAGAAGAAAAGAAGATGGCTGAGGCAGCCATGGAACAACTCCTGGGGATTCAGAGAAAAGTCCAAGAAGAGCAGGAAAGGGCTGAGAAAAAAACAGTGGAAGAAAGAGAGGTACTTCGAAAGAGCCAAGAAGAATTAGAGTTTGCTAAGAAGGTGGCCCTGGAAGAACAGGAAAGAGCTCAGAAAGCCCTGGAAGCTCTAGAAAGAGCACATCAGCAGGCACAGGAGGAACAGAAGAAAGCCCAGGCGGCAGCCATGGAAGAACAGGAACTAGCACAAAAGAAATATCTAGAAGAAAAAAAGATGGCAGAGGAAGCCCTGGAAAAACTCTTGACTAAGGTTCAAAAAGAACAGGAAATGACTGAGAAAAGAGCAATGGCAGAAGAAGAGAGAGCTGAGAAGACTAAAAAAGAATTAGACATTGCTCAGAAGAAGGCCCTTGAGGAGTTGGAGACAGCCAGAAAAAAGGCCAGGGAGGACGAGGAAAGAGCCCAGAATGCTCTGGAAGCTCTTGAAAGAGTTCATAAGCAAGCATTGCAGGAACAGGAGCAAGCGCAGAAAAAAGCTCTTAAAGAAAAGAAGAGGGCTGAGGCAGCTCTAGAAGAACTCTCAAGGGCTCAGAGAAAGATCCAAGAAGAGCAGGAAAGGGCTGAAAAGAAAGCAATGCAAGAAAGAGTGGCACTTCAGAAGAGCCGAGAGGAATTAGAGATTGCCCAAAAGAAGGCACTGGAGGAACAGGAAAGAGCTCAGAAAGCTCTGGAGGCTCTGGAACGAGCTCGTAAGCAATCATTGGAGGAAAAGAAGAAAGCCCATGTGGTAGCCATGGAAGAACAAGATCAAGCCCAAAGAAAAGCTCTAGAAGAAAAGAAGAGGGCTGAGGCAGCCCTGGAAGAACTCCTGAGAGTGCAAAGAAAGTTTCAAGAAGAGCAGGAAATAGCGGAAAAGAAAGCAGGGGATGAAAAAGAATTACTTCAGAAGGGCCTAGAAGAATTAGGGATCACTAAGAAGAAGGCTCTAGAGGAACAGGAGAGAGCTCAGAAAGCTCTGGAAGCTCTAGAAAGAGCACATCAGCAGGCACAGGAGGAACAGAAGAAAGCCCAGGCGGCAGCCATGGAAGAACAGGAACTAGCACAAAAGAAATATCTAGAAGAAAAAAAGATGGCAGAGGAAGCCCTGGAAAAACTCTTGACTAAGGTTAAAAAAGAACAGAAAATGACTGAGAAGAGAGCAATGGCAGAAGAAGAGAGAGCTGAGAAGACTAAAAAAGAATTAGAATTTGCTCAGAAGAAGGCCCTTGAGGAGTTGGAGACAGCCAGAAAAAAGGCCAGGGAGGACGAGGAAAGAGCCCAGAATGCTCTGGAAGCTCTTGAAAGAGCTCATAAGCAGGCACTGCAGGAACAGGAGCAAGCGCAGAAAAAAGCTCTTAAAGAAAAGAAGAGGGCTGAGGCAGCTCTAGAAGAACTCTCAAGGGCTCAGAGAAAGATCCAAGAAGAGCAGGAAAGGGCTGAAAAGAAAGCAATGAGAGAAAAAGAGGTAGCTCAGAAGCCCCTAGAAGAATTAGAGATTGCCCAAAAGAAGGCACTGGAGGAACAGGAGAAAGCGCAAAAAGCTCTAGAAGCTCTGGAAAGAGCTCATCAGCAGGCACTGCAGGAACAGAAGAAAGCCCAGTTGGCAGTCGTGGAAGAACAGGAACTAGCACAAAAAAGGTCTCTAGAAGAAAAGAAGATGGCAGAGGCAGCCCTGGAAGAACTCTTAAGGACTCAGAAGACATTCCAAGAGGAGCAGGAAAGGGCTGAGAAGAAAACAATGAGAGAAAAAGAGGAAGTTCAGAAGCTCTTAAAAGAATTAGACATTGCTCAAAAGAAGGGCCTGGAGGAAAATAAAAGAGCTCAACACAAGGCCTTAGAGGAACAAAGGATAGCCCAGCAGGCTATGGAAGAGCTGGAGAGAGCACATGCTAAGTCTATAGAGGAACAGCAGAGAGCTCAGATGATAGCCTTTGAAGAACAGCAGAAAACCAAGATGATGCATATTGAACTGGAGGAAACTCGGAACAAAGTGTTGGAGGAACAAGAAAGAGCACAGAAGAGAGCTGTAGAGGAACAAGTGAAAGCTCAACATATTATAGAGGAATTGACAAAACTTCAAAAGTCAGCTCTGGAGGAACAAGAAAGAGCTAGGAAGGCAGCCCTAGCAGAGCAGCAGAGAGCGGAGATGATGCTTAAGGAGCTGGAGGAAAGACACAGAAAAACCTTGGAAGAACAGGAAATCATACAGAAGAAGGCCCTTGAGCAACAAGAAAGAGCCCATCTTGCAACAGAGGAGTTAGCAAAAGCTCAAAAGTCAGCTCTTGAGGAACAAGAAAGAGCTAGGAAGACAGCCCTAGCAGAGCAGCAGAGAGCTGAGAAGATGCTTAAGGAGCTGGAGGAAAGACAGAGAAAAGAACGACAAAGAACACAGAAGAAGACTGTTGAGCAACAAGAAAGGGTTCGTCTTGCTCTGGAGACATTGGCAAAGGCTCAAAAGTCAGCTGTGGAGGAACAAGAAAGAACCCGGAAGGCAGCCCTAGCAGAGCAGCAGAAAGCTGAAATGATGCTTAAGGAGCTAGAAGAAAAACAGAGCAAAGAACGGCAAAGAATGCAGAAGAAGGCCCTTGAGCAACAAGAAAGGGCCCATCTTGCTATGGAGGAATTGCCAAAGGGTCGAAAGGCAGCTCTGGAGGAACAAGGGAAAGCTCTGAAGAAGGCCCTGGAAGAACAGAAGGCAACTGAAAAGGGCACGGTAGAATTGGAGGGAGCACAGAAAAAGGCCCTGGAGGAAACAGAAGCACAGAATAAAAATCCATCACAAATTCAGGAACCTGTTTTTAAAAGGATTCATGAGGCATGCAAGCTCATACAGAAACTGGGTGCCATTGAGCCAGAAGGAGCTCCTAGAAAGCTCTGTGTTGAGCAAGGAAAGGTTCGCAAGAACCTAGAACAGAAAGAACACCAGCAACCACAGAAGGGCCTGGATCATGACAAGAGTTCACGAAGGCCATTCTCGGACTCTGTTTTGGACTTTTTCCAAACAGATTAAATTCCAGAACTCTGATCCTGAATGAGGGTTAGGGAGGGGAAAAGATGGACTGAATCTGAAAGTCATCTGCAGGTACTGTGTAAATGAAAGTAAAACTGGGAAGGAAGGAAAAAGAAGAGAAATGTTTCTATTTTTAAAGTGTTCCCATACACACAGTATTTTTTTTAGGATTAAATCATTCCTGTCCACACAGCAGCACTGGGTCCTCAAACAGACAGATAGTCATGAATGCACAATGTTTTTTCATATCATCACGAGTGCCTCAGGGCTTAACTCCTGAGCAGGAGTTGGTTGGTTCCTCCTCAGTCACTACAAATAGCATCTAGGAAGCACCTGACTGCACACATACTAAGTATTTTTGACAGTTGATCAGATTTTAAAAATAAAAGATTCCATTTTCTACCCAGTGTTTTAAACATTAACTAATATTTTTCAAAATATTACAATATTTTCCCCTGCTCAAATGCTTCCCTACCACCCATGACAGATTTATTTTTTTTATTTTAGAAACACAGAAATATTAGATACAGGGGGGGAAACGATGTTCGTTTAGATGAGGATGAACAGAATACTTAAGGCACAATTAGAAAATGGGTAAAATAAAACATTTGGCTTCTTAGTTTGAGTATTTTCAAGACTCATTCTGATTCAAATAAACATTTCAACCCCTTCTCTGAGTGGGAGCCTCATTCCCTTGCTCCTTTCCTCAGTCTATGAGGTAAGAAATCTACAAATATTTGGTTAATCTCCAGCTTCTCTCAATGCTGTTTCTACAATGAAAAGAAATGTGTTGGTATTTTCATCCCATCCTATCCCATCCTAACATCCTATGTTAAGGGGACTGAATGGACAGACCGCTTTGAAAAGGGCCATGTTGCACATTATTATTAATAATAATAATAATAATAATAATAATAATAATAATAATAATAATAATTTATTATTTATACCCCACCACTTCCCCAGCCACTCTGGGCGGCTTCCCAAAAAATATTAAAATACTGTAATAGATCAAACATTAAAAGCTTCCCTAAACAGGGCTGCCTTCAGATGTCTTCTAAAAGTCTGGTAGTTGTTCTCTTTGACATCTGGTAGGAGGGCGTTCCACAGGGAGGGCGCCACCACCGAGAAGGCCCTCTGCCTGGTTCCCTGTAACTTGGCTTCTCACAGTGAGGGAACCGCCAGAAGGCCCTTGGAGCTGGACCTCAGTGTCCGGGCAGAACGATGGGGGTGGAGACGCTCCTTCAGGTATACTGGGCTGAGGCCATTTAGGGCTTTAAAGGTCAGCACCAACACTTTGAACTGTGCTCGGAAACGTACTGGGAGCCAATGGCCTCTAATCTAATGTGAAGACTGGTTGTGGTTTTGGTATCAACAAAATTCAAATCCCCAATGAACAGATTTCAGATTTCCAGCCTCCAAATCTACTCTTATCTGTCAGGGAATCATAGAACTGTAGAGCTGGAAGGGACCACGAGCTCATCTAGTCCTTGCCCTGCAATGCAGGAATCTTTTTGCCCAATGTGGGACTCAAACCCATAATCCTGAGATTAAGAGTCTCATGCTCTATCCACTGAGCTATAGAATTTGATAATAAAACAATAACTGAATGTAGTGCTTTTTTCGGGGCAGACTCAGGGAGACCCATACCCCTAAACATTTTGTGAATCTAATGGGAGAAGAAACTAATTTTTTAAAGAAAAAATTAGTTTCTTCTCTAGCATGGTGAATTGTCAGTTCCGCTGCTACCCCCGATGGCGGCCTCATTTCCTTTCACAGTGTTTCCTGAGTCTCAGATGGAAACGAGCATTTAATGTGTGAAGCAGTGTACTGTATTTATTTTTCCCAATTTGAAATATAAAATGGTGGTTTTCTTTTTAGAAAAAAAGCACTGACTGAATGTACTTTATAGATTAAGGAAGAATTATGAGTTTTCTCACACTATACTTTTCACTGTACAGCCAGACACAAAACTGCTAAGACAGCTGTTAGGGCATCCTGCATGTACATATATTTGAAATGATTGACATCAGAATCCTTTTTTCCCATATTGCAACCCAGTGTCCTCTTTGAGATGCTAAAATTAAAACGTTGGATACACCCTAATTATTATTGTTTTAGAAAAAATCAGAGTGGTTTAAAATAATGCACTTTCTCATTTTGATGAAGTATGGATTTTTGCCTTCTTGCCAGATCCTGATTTTTCACCACAGCCTAGATATTGGGGTGGGGGTGAGTTTGCAATAGTGGGACTTCAAAATACAAACTCCACTTACACCCCACACTCCCTGCTATGAGTGCCCTGAATCCGATCTTTTCAAATTTAGGTTTGGCAGAAAATGGGACCACATCAGCAAGGCTGAGAGTGGGGTCTTGTTGTCTGGGCAGCCCACGACCTCCACACACATTGTCCGGGCTTGCACCCTGGAGAGGTCACTTCAGTGCTGCTAACGCAGCAAAAACAATGGAGGAGGCAGTAACAAAATGGGGTTTGCCTCCACTGCTAGCCAGCTTCCTGTGCCAGTTCCCTCCTTCCCAGGCAAAATACCACCACCCATCCTTCCTTTTTCTGTCATGAGAGGAGGAAAGAGGGCTCTTGAGATACAGGAAATAACTTTCCAACCATTTGTTAACTGGAACTGATGCTCCTGAACATGGTTCGTCCATCATTTATTGCCTGCAAATTTTTCTTTCTTCCCCTGAAATCTAAACTTAATCAGGAGACAATTGTAGGAAATTGTCAGGGGCTCAGGAACAGAGGCACAGGGGAGAGAGGAAATGGAGAGCGAAGGGGAAGAATCTGAGGGCAGCGTAGGGGAGTATGGCAGTGACCCGAGAGATTCCATGAGCTTCTCCAGCGAATCAGAAGATTCCCAGAAGGAGGCGCCGATGGCCAGGGCAAGGGGGGTCCCAGGGGGGACGCACCAGAAACAAGGGGCCAGCGGGGACTCCCAAAGCAGCAGCGGGAGATCAGGACCAGCTTCCCCACCAGAGCGTAGTGGGGGGGAAGAGTCCCATGTGTCAGGGCCAGCGTCTCCTCCAGCAGGGAGACAAGATGAGTCAGGGCTGACCACGTCTCTATCGGAGAGTGGGGGAACGGAGGGGAGGTCAGGTCCAGCTAGCCTCCCCGAAGGGGGAAGCAGTGACAGGAGCAGTGTAACGGTCAGGAGGAAGGTTGCCGGCTGGGCGCGCGCGCCAAGGTCGAATGTACAGGCGCGTGGGACAGCAGAAAACCCGGATTGGGAACCAGGTCCTAAAGCCCGCCGGAGGCAGGGGGAAGACTCAGGGGACTCAGCGTCAGAAGAGTCTAGGAAGGGCAAGACCCCAGCTGACAGGCGGAACCAGAGGAGGAAAGAGCAAAGGAAGAGGTGGAGCAAGGCTAGAGTCTTAAACTGGTGTCTGGGGGGAGGAGATTCAGACGGAGTTTCAGCGGTCTAGAGTTTCAGACGTAGAGCTGCACGCTGCGGCTGTGAAAGCGAAACTGAACTTCAATAAAGACTTTTGTATATAACAACGAACCGGCGTTGGTCCTTTGTGAGCTGGGACCTCGGGCAGCTCTGACAGTAAGCTCCGTCTGCCATAAAATTATAGAATTGAACCCTCGCAGCGTGAGTTGGCGCAGCGAGGGGCAAAACTTGGTGTTTTGAGAGCTCACGAAGATAGTCAAAGATGACTACGGAGGAGAAGGTGACAGCACTGCAAGAAGCAGTCACGAGGCTTTACGCAGAAGTAGAAGGATCCAGAAAGAGGGAGGAAGAAGCAACAGCGCTCTGCCGGGATCTGCAAACCAGGTGGGAACGTTTGGGCAAAGAGGGGCTGCCAGGACCCAAGCCGGAGGGAGTTGGCCTCGGGAAGAGGGGGGGCAGCATAGTAGCCCACTTCGACAGGAACCTGCAGCAGTATCCTAACTTCAGAGCAGACATAGTTTTCGCGCTCAATTTGCTTCGGAAAGACTTTAGAGATGAGGAGGAGAAAGTAGGGTTCATAATAACTCATCTGCATGGGGAAGCTAAATCGTGGCTGCGCAATTTATGGCGTGAGAATGATCCCGCCCTCCAAGATTCAAAAGCATTTATCAAGGCTATGGACGATTGTTTTAAATCAACGGTAGATGTGGATGTGGCCAGGAGGGAAATGCACGGGCTGAAGCAGGGCAAAACCACTGTGAGACAATATCACTCCCGCTTTTTTGCGTTAGTAAATGTGCTGGGCTGGGAGAAGGACTCCGCTGCCGTAAGGGATCTGTTCTGGGAGGGGCTAAATGGGGCCGTGAAAGATGAGCTGGCGAGGGGGGAGAGACCTAACAGTACCACAGAAGTCGTCCAGAGAGCGCTGGCGATAGGGGTGCGCCTGGAAGAACGCCCTTGGAGCAGGGATGAGGGACGTATGGCACGCACACCAGCCAGAACAACTCCCTTCCTACCCAGAGAGACAGGGCGCGCGCAATCCACGCCTCCACTGGGGGGGGGGGAGAAGGGCCGATGGAGATAGGTGGTGCCAGGGCTCAGACAGCGACCAGAGCCCAAACACCAGGAGCAGTCAAGGCGAGGGAGCAGGAAGTGTTATATCTGCGACAGTGCACAACACATGGCCAAAGAGTGTCCCCAGAGGATCCTGAGGCACACTGCAGCCTCAGCAACAGTAAGGGGAGCAGTTCAGCAGGGGGAACAGCTACAGGGAAACGACAAAGCCTGGTTGGAGGCAGAGGCACTGGGGCCCAGCCAGGCGAGTCAGTGAAGCAGTCCCCAGAGATTTTGCAGCCCACAGACCCCCTCCCACCCAAACCAGTGGTGCAACTCACCGCATCGCTCCAGCTGCCCAATGGACTCACCCTGGAAGTCCCTATTACCATTGACTCTGGTAGTAATGCAGACTTTGTAGGAGTGGACTTCATCAGGCTACATCGCATAGCACTCCTACCAGCCACGATGCCCCTAAACGTCGTCACAGTCGATGGCAGAGAGCTACTGGGAGGACAGGTGGTACAGCAAACACCGCCTATGGTAATGCAAATTGGAAATCACCGCGAAGTCATCAGCTTTAACGTCACCCACCTGTCGGGCACGCCCATAGTGTTGGGCATGAGTTGGCTGGATAGGCACAGCCCGGCATTAGCATGGTACCAGCGGCAATTGACCTTCTGCTCCTCCTACTGCGCAGAACACTGCATCCGGACCAGCCAGGAAGGGGAGGGGCGAGAGGATGAACCACAGCTACACCTAGGCATGGTGCAAGCGGTACCCAACAAGTACAAGGCGTTTTTGGAGGTCTTCTGCGAGAAGGAAGTGGACAAGCTGCCTCCCCACAGGCCCTACGACTGCATGATTGACCTCCTGCCGGGGGCGACGCTGCCGACTGGAAAACTGTATTCCATGTCTGAAGACGAACTGCAAGAACTCAGGGAGTTCATAGATCACAACTTGAAGCGGGGATTCATCCAAGAATCCAAAGCAGTGGGGGGCAGTCCCGTGTTTTTCGTGAAGAAGAAAGACACGCCCCAACGGAGGCTGGTAGTTGATTACAGAATCATCAATTCCAGGACAAAGCCCACAGCATTCCCCATGCCCAAGATTGACGACCTGCTCGCGACGGTGAGGAAGGGATGGATCTTCACCAAGTTGGATCTACGAGGGGCGTACAACCTTATACGCATGCGGGAGGGCGATGAGTGGAAGACGGCCATGTTTACGCCTTTAGGCACCTATGAATATCGAGTTATGCCGTTTGGTCTGCAAAATGGCTCCCATTGTTTCCAAGCCTTCATGCACCACGTGTTAGCGGGACTCCTCTACAAGAAGTGCGTATGCTTCCTAGACGACATCCTGATCTTCTCGGAATCGCAGGAGGCTCACGAGGGAGACGTCAAGGAGGTCCTGCAGAGACTACGGAAGCACAGACTTTACGCCAAACTGGAGAAGTGCCAGTTCGACATGACGGAGGTGGATTTCCTGGGCTACAAGCTGTCCGACAAGGGACTCGCCATGGACAGCACCAAGGTCCGCTCGGTATTGGACTGGAAGAGCCCGCGCAATCGGAAGGAGGTCCAGAAGTTCGTCGGCTTCGCCAACTTTTATCGCAAGTTCATCAAGGGGTTCGCGAAGGAGACGGCGGCCATCACGGACACGCTCAGCTCCAAGAAGAAGAAGTTCACCTGGACGGACCAGGCGGAGCAGTCTTTTCGGAGACTCAAGCGTCTCTTCGCGTCCGAAGAACAGCTGCTACACGTAAACCCCAGCAAACCAATGAGGGTTGAAACGGACGCCTCGGACAGAGCGGTGGGGGCGGTCCTGTTGCAGCAAGATCCGCAAGGGAACTGGAGGCCCTGCGCATTCTACTCCAGGAAACTCAGCAAGTCGGAACAGAACTACACCATCTGGGACAGGGAGTTGCTGGCCATTCATGCAGCCTTCAAGGCGTGGCGGCACTTCCTCATCGGAGCCAGACACACAGTGCAGGTCCTCACGGACCATAAGAACCTGGAGTACTGGCGCACGCCGCGGTTCCTGAACCAGAGACACATCCGCTGGGCGGAGTTCTTTGCGGATTTCGACTTCCGGATAGAATACATCCCGGGAGACAACAATGTCATGGTGGATGCACTATCCAGGAAACCGCAGTATCTCGAGGAAGCGGCACCGGTGGCGGCCAAACACATTTTCGCACCGAAAGCGTGGGCATGCGCTTCAGCCACCGTGGACCTGGACGCGGTGCGTCGCGCGCTGCAGACGGATTCGTTCGCACAATCCAAGATGGAGGAGGTGTGAAGAGGCACAGCGAAGGACGACGAGTTCCAGATACGCGACGGACTGCTCATCCGCAAAGGGGCTCTCTACGTGCCGGGAGACGACCTCCGCGCGAAAGTCCTGCAGCAGTTACACGACGCGCCCAGCGCTGGGCACTTCGGCAAGGACAAGACGGCGGAATTAGTAGCCAGAGACTTTTGGTGGCCCCAGATGAGGGGAGAAGTCGCGGATTACGTCTCTAGGTGTGACACATGCCAAAGGGTCAAACCAGTACAAAGGAAGCCGGCGGGACTGCTGGAACCGCTACAGACGCCGCTCGAACCGTGGGAGAAAGTGGCCCTGGACTTTGTCACAGATCTGCCCAGCTCGCGAGGCAAAACAGCGGTACTCGTGGTCGTAGACCTGTTCACCAAGATGGCGCACTTCATTCCTTGCGCGAAGGTGGCCACAGCGGAACAGACCGCCAAGCTGTTCATAGACCACGTGTTCAAAGTTCACGGCTTACCACGGTCCATCCTGTCCGACCGGGGTCGCCAATTCATCTCGAGCTTCTGGCAGAAGCTGCTGGGCATCCTGAACGTCAAGATCAACTTAGCGTCGGCACGACACCCGCAGACCAACGGACAAGCGGAGAGGGTCAGCGCCATCATGCAGCAGTACCTGTGATGCTACGCAAATCAACAGCCCTCGACCTGGGTGGACTACCTACCGCTGGCTGAGTTTGCCTACAACAACACGAAGCACGGGTCTACAGGGGTGACACCGTTCTTCGCCAACAATGGGCGGCATCCCAGAACCTTCCCGGGGTTAGAGACGAAGGGGGAGGGGGAGCCACGGGGAGCAGAGCACTTGGCAGCAGAGTTACAGGAGGTCCACGAGCAACTCCGAAGGCACTTGGAACTAGCAAAACACGCCTACAAAATGCAGGCAGACAGGCACAGGAGAGTCGGGGAAGACATCCAGTTGGGGGACTGGGTCTGGTTAGCAGCCCAGGCAGTGCCGGCCAGAACGTTAGCTAAGAAGAAGCTCAGACACAAGCAGCTAGGGCCTTACCAAGTCGAGGCACAAATCAACCCAGTGGCCTTCCGGTTGACACTCCCGGAGGGCTCCAGAATGCACCCGGTCTTTCATAGGTCAGTGCTCACACCCTACAAGGAACCCCACAGGTTTCAGGCGCCAAGGAACGCACCAGACCCACTCAGAAAATCGCCAACAGGGGAGGAGTCACCGAGGGCGGCACCACTCAACGAGGTCACGGAGATTTTAGACTCGAGATGGGGGGAAGAGGGAGTTGAATATCTCCTCGCCAGGGAAGGTACCCCGGCCAGCGCCAACAGGTGGGTACCGTACTATGCCGTGGAGGAGCACTACCTCAAAGACGAGTTCCATGCACTCTTCCCACACAGACCTATGCCGGCAGATTATTTCGACGACTGTCTTTTCACACCCACACTTTCAGCCAGCACGTTCCAGGGGTTCTCATCAGCTGAGGAAACGGCGCCAGAAACAAGCTCCCCAGAGGGATCACTCTCGGGGTTTGTCACAGACCGCTCTTATTGGTGGGACAATCAACCGGAGGTGGGGTGGAGCAGGGAACTACTGAGGGGGCCCTTACACGCAGCATCACCCGAGGTAACAGGGGGAGGGACGGACATGGACGTGTTGGGGGAGGATCCTGGGTTCGAGCACAAATGCAGAGAGATGGAAGCAGAGGAGATCGACGTTGACGAGCCCATTACGGGCGGGCCGGATCCAGCTGGTCGGCTGCACACCAAGGGGAAAGAACGGTATCCCGCACTCACCCCCACAGCACTGGAGCACCCGGAACCCGCACCCGAAGAGGGGGAGGGGGGAAGGGGGGCTTCGAGGGGGGATGGATGTCAGGGGCTCTGGAACAGAGGCACAGGGGAGAGAGGAAATGGAGAGCGAAGGGGAAGAATCTGAGGGCAGCGTAGGGGAGTATGGCAGTGACCCGAGAGATTCCATGAGCTTCTCCAGCGAATCAGAAGATTCCCAGAAGGAGGCGCCGATGGCCAGGGCAAGGGGGGTCCCAGGGGGGATGCACCAGAAACAAGGGGCCAGCGGGGACTCCCAAAGCAGCAGCGGGAGATCAGGACCAGCTTCCCCACCAGAGCGTAGTGGGGGGGAAGAGTCCCATGTGTCAGGGCCAGCGTCTCCTCCAGCAGGGAGAGAAGATGAGTCAGGGCTGACCACGTCTCTATCGGAGAGTGGGGGAATGGAGGGGAGGTCAGGTCCAGCTAGCCTCCCCGAAGGGGGAAGCAGTGACAGGAGCAGTGTAACGGTCAGGAGGAAGGTTGCCGGCTGGGCGCGCGTGCCAAGTTCGAATGTACAGGCGCGTGGGACAGCAGAAAACCCGGATTGGGAACCAGGTCCTAAAGCCCGCCGGAGGCAGGGGGAAGACTCAGGGGACTCAGCGTCAGAAGAGTCTAGGAAGGGCAAGACCCCAGCTGACAGGCGGAACCAGAGGAGGAAAGAGCAAAGGAAGAGGTGGAGCAAGGCTAGAGTCTTAAACTGGTGTCTGGGGGGAGGGGATTCAGATGGAGCTTCAGCGGTCTAGAGTTTCAGACGTAGAGCTGCACGCTGCGGCTGTGAAAGCGAAACTGAACTTCAATAAAGACTTTTGTATATAACAACGAACCGGCGTTGGTCCTTTGTGAGCTGGGACCTCGGGCAGCTCTGACAGAAATGGACCACAGGGCTGAAAATTAACTGTGACTCTTCATCTGATAATATGCTTTTCTCAATGTGTTTTCTCAACAATTAGCATTTCTGAAATGCTAGTGTCTATTAGCATAAAGCTCCTGTATAGTGTACTCTACATGTATACTTTATGCATAATGGACAGCTGCTTATCCGGGATAAAAACAGGTAGCCATTTCTCATAAATGACAAAGCCCAAGATAGTATGGTGTAGTTTGCACCACATTATCACCATAGCAACCAAAACATGTTTATTGAAAGGAGAGTGCCATATATTGATATTCTTACATTCCAAGTATTGGCACCAGGTGGCACTGTAGCCCAGTTATAAAACAATAATAGTGCTCCCTTGAACCTCAATAATACTTTTATAGAAGTAACTTTCATTTCACAGCAGATTGGAAATGTACATTTTTACTAAGAAACTGATTTTCTACTGTACAAAATGTGCTGTGGGTCTGCAGAAGATCTTCCTGAGTTTAGGTGAGCTTCTAAAATCAGTTCCAGCTGCTGCCCCTGAACTGACCATCTGTCACTCCAATTGGCACAGGCTCAAGGAGAATTGCCCCCTATACTTGTGCTCAGGCCCCCAAGCCAAGCCCACTTGGCTGACTTCCGTCTCCAAACTCAAACTCACTGAACAGGTATCCTTCCCATCATGATTCCAGAAGGAGCCTCTCTTCTCAAGAATTGTGCTTTTTGGCACTGAGGATTAAGGAGATCTCAAACTACAGTTCCTGGGATTCTTTGGGGGAAGCATTGTGCTTTAAATGCATGGTGTGGACATGAGTATAGCGAGGGAGAAGCCTAGAGGTGGATCATAGCTGCAAGCAGCCACAGAGCAAACAATCTAGGAATCCCTATTAAGATAGAGGGTGGGGGGGGCACATTTCACATCCCACCAGCCCCTGCTTTTGGTCCAAATACAGCTCTTTTGGGTTCTGCCAGCACTTGCTTAGTTTTATCCTTCGCTTCCTTTCACTCCAGTTAAATCAAATCCCAGTCTTCCTCGCAATACATCTTTTGTTGAAACCTTTTCTCCTAGTTGCTGGACTCTGACTCTTTGTTTCCTGTCAGTCCCCACAATCCAGACCTGCTGGGCACCTTGATCTGTCATGGTTCTGGCCACTCCACAAAGCTGCAAGGGACAGGCGTGGGCTGTGGTCACTGCAGGCAGTCCTGGCCATAAAGCTACTTCCCACACTCCCTGTTGTCCCGTAGAGCCCTGGGCAGAGAGCGCAGGAAACCAGAGTCGGGACAAACCTCCCCATATCAATACAAACACCATTAACTGGGGGAATCTGATCAAAACCAGCCACAATTTTATGCCCTTCTTAATTCTGGATCTTTTTCTGTGTTGATGGTTTCAGCATTTAGTGAAATATATATATATATATATATATATATATATATATATATATATATATATATATATATATATATTTTAAGGCAGCTGTGTTCTGAATCTTGAAATAATTCTCCACTTTCTCATGCTTGAAGGGTTAGTTTTGAATGTGAAACAGAAATTCAAGATTGTGAAAATGGAATTAGTTACTATGGCTCTGTATAGAAGTCTTTATGCTGTAACCAGCTGCTTCCTCTCTTTAACCAGACGTGGGTTGTTGTTGTTGGTGTGCAGTGTCTTTATATGGAGGTACTGAATATCTGAGAATGAAGCCACCTAGTTTTCATCTCATGCCTACAATAAATGTAGCCAACTATTGTTTCTCTGGGAGAAGCTGGGGACACACACAGCAACTATAGCAATCTGGAAGCAATTAAGCTAATATCTGGCCATTCTAATACAGGTTATTCCATTCAAAGGGTGGGCAGTTAATTAGTCCAGCTATTAAGATCTTTCTCTGTAAAATCGTTGCCCAAATGCTCTATGGGGCTGAGATATGGGGAACTGATGTTACATCTGTAATAAAGGTCCTACAAAATAAATCTATGAGGCAGATTTTGGGGCTTTCCCTGTGGGACACCGGCAACCCACCTCAGAGCTGAGTTGGGCCTCCCCTCGCTAGCAGCCAGAATTGATCTAGCCTATCTGAGGTATTGGCACAGGCTAAACGCCTTCAAGGATCATCCCCTTACTAAGCTCTGCTGGTTAGAGCAACTAAGGACAGGTGGCTGGGCACAAAAGTGCCAAGTTTAGGATTTATAATCTTCAAATGGAGAACTACTTAGTCCTTAGCCCACATGACCCTAGAAATTGGATTTTTGATCACGATGCCAACCAAAACAGAGCATCCATCATTGCCGCCCGTTACCCTACTTGGTACCCCCAAATTAAGACAATCACTCAAGGCCCCATTATCTTGAGACTCTGACCTTCCCACAACTACTCAAGGCCTTTGTAGAACTAAGATTCCAATAGATGCCCTCAGCATATTTAGAGAGGAGATATCGGGGAATTCCCTACATGGATCGCAAATGTATATATGGATACAATCTGGGTAAAGGACATCACACACTATCTGATTTGCCCCTTGTATACACCCAGAGGAAAATTTATATCGCCAATCCTTAATTGGTTTCCAGGTCGATCCACACGGATAAACATCTATATATTATACACCAGGTAGCCAAATTTGTGCTGGCAGCTAAGAAGCTCCATCCCAGCTATGTGAATGCACTCCAATTTTAAATTTAATGTTGTAAATTTCGTGGGGGGTTTTTATGTTGTAAACAGCTTTGGGTTATGTTGTATGATTTTAGAGGAATGTTTTCCTTTTATTCTCTGTCATCCATTGTAAAGGCCTTTGGCTATATATAATAAAATTAACTACTCGTTAACCAGACGTGGGCTGTTATTGTTTTTTTACCTGTGCAGTGTCTTTATATGGAGCTACTGAATATCTGAGAATGAGGCCACCTTGTTTTCATCTTATGCCTACGATAAATGGAACAAACTACTATTTCTCTGGGAGAAGTTTGGGGAACACACAACAACTATAGTCACTATCTGGCACATAGGTAAAACCCCTTAAACACATTTAAATAAAGTGAAAAATCAATAGGCTTAAGAGTGATTAACTTGGGTTGGGCTGGGTTGTGGCCAATGTATAACAATATAATCCAGCTACCAGCTACCAGGGTTCTGCTTTTTACATGAGTAGAATGTGTGCTTTTATTTAAAATGCATGTCTGGGTTATTTGTGGGGCATAGGAATTTGTTCACACACACCCCTGCCCAAGATATAGTCCGGCCCACCACATGGTCTGAGAGACGGTGGACCAGCCCACAGTTGGAAAAGGTTGCTGATCCCTGTGCTATACTCTGGCATATGAGTTGCCAACATGATTTTATTTGTATATTGATATCCATTCTTTTAAATAGTTCCATGTGCTTCAACTTTGGAATTCTTTGATTAAGTGGTTTGTAAATAAGTGAACCCGTAGCCCAGCAGCCAGCCCCATTTTTATGCCCCTCCATAAATTTCCACTGATTTTGGTAGTAACAGCAAAAAGGTAAATAAAGTGGACATGGCAATAGGGTGAGCATAAAAACTTAAGCCACCCTCCCCAGCCCAGGACCCTGAGGGGGGTGCAACTCACAATCAGATGATCATTTCATGAGCTGGAAGGGGGTGATAGCTCCTCCTCAGCTGATCTGATTAGATTAGCAGATGTGGGGAGATTGTGTGCCTGTTGGTGTAAGTGTGTGTCCTGTGTGCACATGAGTGTATGTCCACAATATATTTCTGTGAGTCTGGGATCAGGATGTACCTAGTTAGCGCATTCAACTCCCACAAGTCAAACAATGTTATGAACTCTGTATGGCAGAAAGCTCTACTCAATAGTCATTAAAATGCCATTTCTATTTACTACCCTTTGCTCTGATTATGACATATGCTGCCCGCGGCTGTAGTACAATGGGTCAGTGCATCTAGCTATTAACCAGGAGGTTGGTGGTTCCATCCCACCCAAGGATGGCTGTGGGCAGGCTTCCTGCATTGCAGGGGGTTGGACTAGATGACCATTGGGGTCCCTTCCAGCTCTACCATTCTATGATTCTACACTGGGAATTGGCAGGATGGGGCAGCTCTTCTATGGAAATGGCCCGAATCTGAATTACATCATCCTGGGCAATTAAGGCTGCATTCTTATGCACAGTTACCTGGGAGTAAGCCAAGATGAACAGAGTGGGGCTGACTTCGAAATGAACTTGCACTGGTGTGAACACCAACAGGCCGCTTCCGTGTTTTCTTGTTCCTTCCCTGTTATGCAAACAGACCTGCCTTTGGTTCTCAGTCCCACCCAGTCAAAGGGGACTGCCAATTGGCCAATTAGTGCTTCAGTTGTTAAATCATCAGAGGAAGCTGATTAAAGCTTGCAGCACAACTAAAGCTTATACTTTATTTATACTCTAATGACTGAACTGCTTTTTGTGTATGGAGAAACATATTAAGAAGGTGTGAAAAATCATAAAGGATAAATATTATGTAAATCAGACTTTAAGTCTTTCTAACTAGCTAATTATTTCCACTACAATATTCAAAGGAAGAGGAAGTTAATGTTTCAGTTGGAAGTGTTCTATGAATCTATGTTCACTATCAAGGTGATGTCTTGACATGGCTGTCAACTTTTCCCTTTTCTTGCGAGGAATCCTATTCGGAATACAGTGCTACCTTGGGTTAAGAACTTAGAATCATAGAGTTGGAAGAGACCACAAGGGCCATCGAGTCCAACCCCCTGCCAAACAGGAAACACCATCAAAGCACTTCTGACATATGGTTGTCAAGCCTCTGCTTAAAGACCTCCAAAGCAGGAGACTCCACCACACTCCTTGGCAGCAAATTCCACTGTTGAACAGCTCTTACTGTCAGAAAGTTCTTCCTAATGTTTAGGTGGAATCTTCTTTCTTGTAGTTTGGATCCATTGCTCCGTGTCCGCTTCTAATTTGTCAAGGTCGTTTTGAAGTGTGATCCTGTCCTCTGGGGTGTTAGCCACCCCTCCCAGTTTGGTGTCATCTGCAAATTTGATCAGGATGCCCTTGAGTCCATCATCCAAGTCGTTGATAAAGATGTTGAATAAGACCGGGCCCAAGACAGAACCCTGTGGCACCCCACTAGTCACTCTTCTCCAGGATGAAGAGGAACCATTGATGAGCACCCTTTGGGTTCGGTCAGTCAGCCAGTTACAAATCCACTGAGTGGTAGCATAGTCAAGACCGCATTTTACCAGCTTCTTTACAAGAATATCATGGGGCACCTTGTCAAATGCCTTACTGAAATCAAGGTAGGCTACATCCACTGCGTTCCCTTCATCTACCAGGCTTGTAATTCTGTCAAAAAACGAGATCAGGTTAGTCTGACATGACTTATTTTTCAGAAATCCATGCTGACTATTGGTGATCACAGCATTCCTTTCTAGGTGCTCACAGACTGTTTGCTTAATGATCTGCTCCAGAATCTTCCCTGGTATTGATGTCAGACTGACTGGGCGGTAATTATTTGGGTCCTCTCTTTTCCCCTTTTTGAAAATAGGGACAACATTTGCCCTCCTCCAGTCTGCCGGGACTTCGCCTGTTCTCCAGGAATTCTCAAAGATGACTGCCAGTGGTTCTGAGATCACATCTGCCAGTTCTTTTAATACTCTTGGATGCAGTTCATCTGGCCCTGGAGACTTGAATACATCTAAACTAGCCAAGTATTCTTGTACTATCTCCTTAGTTATTCTGGGCTGTGTTTCCTCTGCTGAATCATTTGCTCCAAATTCTTCAGGTCGGGCATTGTTTTCTTTATCGGAGAAGACTGAGGCAAAGAAGGCATTGAGGAGTTCAGCCCTTTCTGTGTCCCCTGTTTGCATTTCACCATCTTCTCCTCTGAGTGACCCCACTCTTTCTTTGTTCTTCCTTTTGCTACGAACATACCCATAAAAGCCTTTTTTGTTGCTTTTAACCTCTCTAGCAAGCCTGAGTTCATTCTGTGCTTTAGCTTTTCTGACTTTGTGTCTACACGTGCTGGCTATTTGTTTGAATTCCTCTTTGGTGGTTTCCCCCCTTTTCCATTTTTTGTACACATCCTTTTTTAATCTTAACTCAGTTAAACGTTCTTTAGATAGCCACCCTGGCTTCTTTAGGCACCTTCCATGTTTCCGTCTCAATGGTATTGCCTGAAGTTGTGCTTTTACTATCTCCCTCTTAACAAACTCCCAGCCATCATGAACTCCCTTTCCTTTTAGTATTACTGTCCATGGGATCTCACCCAGCACTTCCCTAAGTTTTATGAAGTCGGCTTTCTTAAAGTCAAGAAATTGAGTCCTAGTATGCTTGGCTGCTCCTTTCCGCTGTATAGTAAACTTCAGAAGAGCATGATCACTCGCGCCTAATGATCCATCCACATCTACCCCACTAACCAAGTCATCAACATTGGTTAGGACCAGATCTAAAATGGCTGTTCCTCTTGTTGCTTCTCCCACTTTCTGGACAATGAAGTTGTCTGCAAGGCCAGTGAGGAATCTGTTTGACCTATGCTCTTGGCTGAGTTTGACATCCAACAAATATCCGGGTAATTGAAGTCCCCCATTACTACTATCTCCCTTCCTTTTGCATGCTTGGCCATCTGTTCCAGGAAGGCATCATCTATGCCCTCCGTTTGGCTTGGGGATCTGTAGTAAACTCCCACAATGAGGTCTCTGTTATTCTTCTCTCCCTTAATTTTGACCCAAATGCTCTCACTTTGGCTTTGAGGTTCTAAATCTTGGATCTCTTCACAGGTATACACATCCCTGACATATAACACCAATCCTCCTCCTTTCTTGTCTGGTCTGTTTCTCTGAAATAGATTGTATCCCTCCATTATTACATTCCAATCGTGGGACTTATCCCACCAGGTTTCAGTGATGCCTATTATGTCATATTTAGTTTGCTGTACCAAGAGCTCAAGCTCATCTTGTTTATTTCCCATGCCTTGCGCATTAGTGTACAGACATTGAAGTCCATTAATCATTCCCCCGTGTCTCTTATTTAAGGATTTTTTTCCTCCCACCACTAGGTCTGCGTGCTGTTTGCTCCATTTGGTCTATGACATTTGGATGATCATCTTCATCAATTGATAGACTCCTACCTTCAGGAGCACTGTCTCCCTCCCCCACATTAGTCAGTTTAAAGCCCTCCTGATGAGGTTTCTGAGATTTTTGGCAAAAACATTTCTCCCAACCGTTGTGAGGTGCAGCCCATCGCTTGCCAGAAGTCCATCTTCAAGAAACTGCAGTCTGTGATCTAAGAATCCAAACCATTCCTGTTTACACCATTTGCGAAGCCAGCTGTTCACTTTGACTATTTTTCCCTCTCTCCCTGGGCCACGTCGTTCAACTGGGAGGACAGATGAGATGACAATTTGTGCATTTAATTGCTTCAATTTCCTGCCGAGAGCCTCGTAGTCTCTTTTGATCTTCTGGAGGCTATTGCTTGCAGTGTCATTGGTTCCCACATGAACCAAGAGGAAGGGGTATTTGTCAGTGGGTTTTATGATTCCTTGCAGTTGTTCAGTTACATCTTAGCCCCGGGGAGACAGCACACCTCCCAAGACATCTTGTCAGGCCCACAGATCACTGCTTCTGTTCCCCTCAGTAGGAAATCCCCTATCACCACTACACGCCTCCTCTTATGTTTGGTCGGGGTTCTTAATTCGTTCTGGAGGTCCATTCTTAACCTGAAACTGTTCTTAACCTGAGGTACCACTTTAGCTAATGGGGCCTCCTGCTGCCGCCGCGCCGCCACTGCACGATTTCTGTTCTCATCCTGAAGCAAAGTTCTTAACCCAAGGTACTATTTCTGGGTTAGCGGAGTCTGGAACCTGAAGCGTATGTAACCTGAAGTGTCTGTAACCCGAGGTACTGCTGTACAGCAAAATGTCAGGGACATATCCAGAGTGGAGTCCCTAAGTTGGTTGGACTTCCTTCTAGGAACTCCTGAAGTCAGGCTAGTGCCAAACATATTACCCTGCTTTTCCTTGGGTCACAAAAGCAAGGCTGAAGGGGGGGGGGTTGCCTGGGCAGTCCAGGACCTCCATACACACTGCCCAGTCTTGCACCCAGGAGAGGTCACTTCAGTGCTGCTGCTAACGTAGCGGGTTGACTTCACCTGCAGAGGCGCACTCCATTGTCTCTTGAGACAGACGGAAGCCAACTGGGAAGAGAGAGATTAAATAAAAACTAACCAGTGTATAATTGTTAGATAAAGGTAAAGGTACCCCTGCCCGTACGGGCCAGTCGTGACCGACTCTAGGGTTGCGCACTCATCTCGCTCAAGAGGCCGGGAGCCGGTGCCGTCCGCAGACACTTCCGGGTCACATGGCCAGCGTGACAAGCTGCATCTGGTGAGCCTGCACCAGTGCCGCACACGGAAACGCCGTTTACCTTCCCGCTGTAAAGCGGTCCCTATTTATCTACTTGCACTTAGGGGTGCTTTCAAACTGCTAGGTGGGCAGGGGCCGGGACCGAATGATGGGAGCTCACCCCGCCACGGGGATTCGAACCGCCGACCATACGATCGGCAACTCCTAGGCACTGAGGTTTTACCCACAGCGCCACCCACGTCCCTAATTGTTAGATAGCAATATAGAAAACGGGTTTGCCTGTCTTAACATTAGTAGAATGTGGAATAGGAGATAAGAAGTGGATGCACTGGCCATTCTAGTAGTAGAAGCAGCTCTCGTGAGTGCAGGGAAGACCGCTCCCTCTCCTTCCAACTCCATTGGGCCTGGGGGGGGCAGGGCCTGCACTCACTGCCACAGTTTAGAGGCCTGAGCAGCTCCTTGCAGCAAGTGACAAAAATGGTTTTAAAAGTTTTAAGTGCTTTTAATTTGTTGCACCTTAAATGGTAGGATTTTTATAATATTATATTGTTTTATTATTGTATTTCTGCTTAGGGTGGGATAAATATTTAGTCAGGGTGGGGAGTAGTTTAATTTTAACATAATTGTTTCTTGCTTTGTTTTTATTTTTTATTTTTTTGTTAAGTTATATAGTTTGTATTTTGCTTTTTAAGGGGAAGGGTCAGGGCTGCCTCAGTCAATAGGATGGCTGGGGCATGTTCCACAGGGGGGGAAGCACTGGGACATCCGATCTCGGTGATCACGGGTAGGAGGAGGAGTTACGCTAAGACCAGACCATGTCATTACCGAGGAGGCAGGTTTAGTCGTTGTTTGAGGACTATCCCTGCCTCCAGGTCTGTTCCTGACCGGAAGGATACTGGAATCAGCAAGGGAAACCCACATGACCTGAAAGTGTTGCTGTGCAATACCAGGTCAATGATGAATAAAACCACTGCCATCCACGACCTGATTGTGGATGGAGGATTTGACCTGGCATGTGTGACAGAGACCTGGTTGGATGAAGCAGATGGGCCTGTCCTTGCCGCTGCTTGTCCACCAGGTTTCTCTTACGCACAGCAACCCAGGTCACGTGGGCGGGGAGGGGGGGTTGCAGTGATTTTTAGGAAGTCATTAGTTTGCACCAGGCGTCCTATTGGGAAGACCCAGTTTTCTGAGTGCATGTTCTGGAAGTTGGGCAATAGGGGCAGTACAAGATTCCTATTGGTGTACCGACCTCCCCGCTGCACCAAGGATTCCCTGCCCGAGCTGCTTCAGGTCATGGCGGATGTTCTCCTGGAGACACCTAGTTTGGTTGTCCTGGGGGATTTTAACATCCATGCCGACACGACCTTTGAAGGGGCCGCTCGGGACTTCGTGGAAAGCATGGCCTCCATGGGGCTGTCCCTGAATAAGTTTGGCCCAGCTCATAGCTGCAGACATGCCTTAGACTTGGTGTTTACCTCTATGGATGTTGGTGATCTGACATTAACTAAAAGCAAAACAAAAGAAGTGCCATGGTCAGATCACTTCCTGGTGCAACTGGACTTCTCCGCAACCCTTCCCTTCTGCAGGAAGGTGGGACCAATTCGGATGGTCCGCCCCCAATACTTAATGGATCCAATTGGCTTCCAGAGTGTGGTAAGGGATGTTTTATCCCAAGTTGATGGCCTTTCAGCTGATTCCCTAGTGGCCCGCTGGAATGCGGAGTTAACCAGGGCTATTGACCGTTTGGCTCCAAAGCGCCCTCTCCGATTGCATGGAGCCTCGATAGCCCCGTGGTTTTCCACGGATCTGAGGGCAATGAAATAATCGTTGAGAGGGCTAGAGCGCCGGTGGCAGATGACCCATTCTTAATAAGACCGGACACGGGCTAGAGCTCAATGTTGAGCCTACCAAGTGGCGGTAGCGACGGCGAAGAAGACTTTCTTCACCGCCTCTATTGCATCTGCAGAAAACAGCAGCAGGAGACTTTTTCAGGTGGTTCGCAATCTATCGGAACCACCTGCACCACCGGGGCCTGGTAGGGACCCCAAGATCTCCTACAATGCTTTCGCAAAGTTTTTTTGCAGATAAAGTCGCTCAGATTCAGAAGGAGGTAGACTCCACCGTGGGAGCAGGGCCAGGGCGGGAGAGTGCTAGAGTTCTGTCTAGTCTTGTTACATGGGATCAATTCCAATCTGTTACTTCTGAGGATGTGGACAGGCTGCTTGGACAAGTGAAACCGACCACCTGTCTCCTTATTCCTTGCCCATCCTGGCTGATAAAAGCCCCAAACGGCCTTGGTCCTGTATACCTGAAGGAGCGTCTCCACCCCCATCGTTCAGCCCGGACACTGAGATCCAGCACTGAGGGCCTTCTGGCGGTTCCCTCATTGTGAGAAGTGAGGTTACAAGGAACCAGGCAGAGGCGCCCACCCTGTGGAACACCCTCCCTTCAGACATGAAGGAAATAAGCAGCTATCCTATCTTTAAAAGACATCTGAAGGCAGCTCTGCTTAGGGAAGTTTTTAATATTTAATGCTGTACTGTTTTTAACATTTGATTGGGAGCCACCCAGAGTGGCTGGGGAAACTCAGCCAGATGTGCGAGGTATAAATAATAAATTATTTTTATATTATTAATAATGTACAGTCTTACCTCGGGTTGCAAACGTGATCTGTGTGGGAAGCACATTCGCAACCCACAGCGTTCACAATCCACAGCGCTGTGTCTGCGCATGCGCATGATGCGATTTGGCGCTTCTACACATGAGCGTGACGTCATTTTGCACTTCTGCACATGTGCGAGCGCAGAAACCTGGAAGTAACCCATTCCAGTACTTCCGGATTCGGCACACTCCGTAACCCGAAAACATGCAACCCGCAGCGTTTGCAACCCGAGGTTTCACTGTACATATATAGCTTAACAGCAAATATAGCAAAACCTTCGCTAGGTGGCAGTCTTACATCAGGCAACCTACATACAGATGAGAGCCTTGAAACTGTTCCTTTGTGTTACAAATCCACTCCTGTCTCCAGCCAGGCAATACTGAGATTTTAGGATTTAACTGAAAATGTTTACCTGTTTTCCTTTAGTCTGCAGAAAGACAAAATTCAGTGATAGTTTTCTCATGCTAGTATGAAATACAGTGGTACCTCGCATTAAGAACTTAATTTGTTCTGGAGATCCGTTCTTAACCTGAAACTGTTCTTAACCTGAAGCACCACTTTAGCTAATGGGGCCTCCCGCTGCCGCTGCACTGCCAGAGCACGATTTCTGTTCTCATCCTGAAGCAAAGTTCTTAACCTGAAGCACTATTTCTGGGTTAGCGGAGTCTGTAACCTGAAGTGTATGTAACCTGAAGCGTCTGTAACCTGAAGCGTCTGTAACCTGAAGCGTCTGTAACCCGAGGTATCACTGTAGTGTGATGTGTGTGTGCTATAAGGAGGGATCTAAAAATAACTGAAAGTGAGGAGTATATTTTGTGTTTCTTTGTCCTTCTACCCCTCCCCGCTCTTCCTCTCTCCCCCCCAGGCAACCCCCTTCTTCCTTACCAGTCACCCAGCGTTATGGGGACAGGGGGAATGTTGCAGGAAAGGTCATGTCTGCATGTGTGTCCTGTGTGTTTCTCGCTTTCCTTCTTCGCAATAACAAAATATTTCTGCTTCTGATCTTTATTTTATTTTCCCCCACCCCATCATGTGCACACTAATTTCAGGAAAGGCAGGCTGGGCCTGCCAGGTGGCGTGTGTCAGAGCAGGGGCACTGCTTAGGTTCCTGTCAACACATGTGCTCCCACTTACACACATGCAAAAAATGGTGCCAAAAGGGGGCTTCCGTTTCTGTTCTGCACCAGGAATGGATGCCTCACTCGACAAAGCAGGGAGCCGCAGATGAAGATAAAGAGAATGGTGGGGGTTAAACCCTTGGGCCTGAGAGGTCTGGAATGTGAGGACAGGCAAAGGCACAGGAGGCAGAAGCACCTTGTCTGCTGGAACCTCCCCCCCCCCCCACTTCTAATTGGCTTGAAAGTAACAGCACATGCAGAGCTTTACCGCTACTGAAGGCAAATGAGCATAATGGTTAGAAATCAAATACATTCAGGATTGGCACTGTCCATAAGAAATCCAGTTGCAGCAGACTTAACTTAAACTTACAATAACTTATAATAAGACTAAACCTTAACACTAAGCATACTTTATACAGAACACACCAGTACTAGTCAAGAACCTCTTTTGGAATCGATGTTTATATGGGGGCTGGATTTAACATAATCTGCTCATTTCTACTCATTTCCCAAATGCTCCACTGCAAATAAACAAATACAGATGTCTGGCAACCGATAACTGTTCTTCATTCTTGATCAAGTAGTCATGGACCATGTGTATTTAAAATACAAAGATTCCCAAATGAGGTCTGGATCATAAGTGTCAGAAGTGAGTTATGGGGACAAACATTTCAATGTTTCATTACCCATTCTTGCTACATGAGAACGATTGATGATGTAAAATGTAAATGAAAAACTAAAACTTTGCTTAAAAGTCCCACAACTGAAGCAAATCCTACGTGCACAGAGTCATAGAGTTAGAAGGGACCACCAAGGGTCATCTAGTCCAGCCCCCTGCAATGCTGGAATCTCAACTAAAGCATCCATTACAGATGACCATCCAAGCTCTGCTTGAAAACCTCCAATGAAGGAGAGGCCACCATCTTCCAAAGGAGTCTGTTCCATTGTCAAACAGTTCATACTGTCAGTAAGTTCTTTATTTTTATTATTTTTATTATTATTTAATACCCCACCATCTGGCTGGGTTTCCCCAGCCACTCTGGGTGGCTCCCAACCAAATATTAAAAACAATACAGCATTAAACATTAAAAACTTCCCTAAACAGTGCTGCCTTCAGATGTCTTCTAAACATCAGATAGTTGTTTATTTCTTTGACATCTGATGGGAGGGCGTTCCACAGGGCGGGCGCCACCACCGAGAAGGCCCTCTGTCTGGTTCCCTGTAACTTCGCTTCTTGCAGGGAGAGGAGGGAACCACCAGAAGGCCCTCGGCACTGGGCCTCAGTGGACTGGACTGAACGGTGGGAGTGGAGATGCACTTTCAGGTATGTTTAGCTGGACTCTCATTTCTTTCTACTTTAAGCCATAAAGATTGCCTGCTACCTTGAGTGTTGAAGCAAAGGTTTCTCCTGTTACCCCAAAGCAACCTGCTGTATGTACTATGATTCTTTATTATGACAACAGAGGCTGTGACATCACAGCAGCCCAGCCACGCGCAGCCAGAAGCCATGGCATTTGGGTACCTTCCGCATGCACACACAACTACACTTGCAAGAGTACAGTGGTACCTCAGGATGCGAACGGGATCCATTCCGGAGCCCCGTTCGCATCCTGAATGGAACATAAGACGTGATGGCGCGTCTGCACGGGTCGCGTTTTGCCGCTTCCACGCATGCGCATGATGTCATTTTGAGCGTATGCACGAGCAGCGAAACCTGGAAGTAATGCACTCCGTTACTTCCGGGTTGCCATGGAGCGCAACCCGAAAGTGTTCAACCTGAAGCAACTTCAACCTGAGGTATGACTGTACTTATTTATCAATCGGCTTTTAAAATGGTATGTTTCTTTTCTCCGATACTTGACTTTCAAAGACCCACTGTGCATTGAAGAGCCTTCAAACAGCTGGTAAGTTTTACTTTTTGCTTTATGGGCTCATGGAAAAGTCTGAAGAAGATATTGCACTTTCTTCTGAGGCCATTGTACTTTAATTGGGCCCCAGATCAAACAGGTAGAGGCTAAAAGGAGGTGTGATATGTTGAACTGCATGCCCAAAAGAGTTAAAGATAGTTGAAGGAAATTCTGTGTCTAAGCAACTAGTCAAGAGTGAGAGTTGTGAATGATTTCTTTGGTTAATACAAATGTTTTCTTTGATCCTTTCTGTGGGTGTCAATATTTATGAGATCTGATGAAGATGGGCAAGAGAAGCAGGTGGAACAGAGGAAGAGGAAGCAGGAAGGAGGCCGCACACCAGATCCAGTATTCATAACCTGCGCTACTGGCTGGGAATCATCTCGTTACTCCACAAACTCGCATCAGATTCGTGGCCATATAACTATCATTGTTTATTTCAAAGAATCATAGGCATAGTGGGCCAAGAATTCTCTATTAGAGCCTCACTACAGATACTACACATTATGCAGAAAGAGGTGGAAGATCCAAGAGATGATGCAGACAAGGAGAATTCTGGGCTGCACCATTCAAGGCTGCAGGTTTTTCAGTCTCCCCACGCCACATTAAACAAAACACCCCTCAATGGGTCAGGGCACTACATGAAAGAAGCTTTATACAAGAGGGTAGAAATGTAGTTTATTATAGTATTCCTTGCTGAGGGTGAGTGGCCTATGCTGTGCATTTTAGCAGCTTTTGTAGTTTAATTTTGGCTTTTAGCTGCTTGCATTGATATGCATTTCATAGTTGTGGCAGTTTTTAGGGATTTAACATACTTTGTGTAATGTCCCCAACTCTAGGATCAACTGTAAATAAACAACACCCCTACTCAGAGGCAGAGCTAGCTGCTCCAGCACAAGGAGCGGCGCAAATGCTGTGCACCTGGGGGCAGGGCCAGGGGGTGGGGCAAGCGTCCCAGGGGGCAAGATGCCCATGGGGGCAGAACGAGCCACCCATGGTGGGCTGCTTCCTGAGCAGGGGGGAAGGAGGAAGGAGCCACGCCACTGTGCCAGCAGCCTTCCTCCCTTCCCTCTTCCTTTTGACAGCTCAGGGGAGGCCTCCCCCCCCCCCCCCGCCAGGAAGCAGCCCAGGAGCAGGGGGCAATGGCGCACCGCCCACAACTCCCAAGCCTCCCCCAAGGTGCTGAAATGAAGGGGGGAAGGCGGCTGGCAAAGCACGCAGCTCTGCCCCTTCCTCCGATGACTCGGGGTAGGCTTGGGAGTCGCAGGCGTGTGGCATGCCGAATGTCACCCCCCTCAGTGATGACATCCAAGGCGAACTGTCCCCCCTCCTTCACCCCTGCCCCTCCTAAAAGAAAAATCTTCCACCTCATTCTACATAAGTCGTAAGGTGTAGAATGGCATTCAGAGATTTCCAATCCCCTCTCAGAACTACAGTTCCCAAGGAGTGTGACCAGGAGGACTGTGTAGTGTCAATATGTCTCAAGCTCCAAGGCTGCGCTGAGCCTCTAGAGCCCAAAAGCCCTTCTCAATGTGACCGCAATGCAACTGTCCTACACGTTGTCCCTCCCTCCCCACCCAATTATTGCTGTGCCTGTCCTCCGTTTGCATACGGCTTCAAGCCTCCATCCGATGTGTGCATTTCAGCTTAATTCACTTTGGACCTTAATGACTGGGCCTTAATTTGAGCCACAGCTCTAGCCCTGGAAGCTGTTTTGAGTTCCAGAGCTCAGTCCTGTGAAGTAACGAGAACCAAGAGACTCTTTTCCCCCGCACTGCTTAGTAAACCACAAGCAGCCCCCTACATCTGGGATTCACGTTACGCTTTCCAGAGCAAAAAATGTGTCTTCCAGGGAACCTTCAGCTTTGGCACCTTTTGTATTAGAATATAAGCACTGCTGGAGACTCAAAAAACACTTTTCAAGTTGGACAGACTTCAAATCTGTTAATGATATTCAACAGCCTGAACATTAAGTCACTCTTGCCGTCTTGGAAAATGAGTGTGGGCTGATAAACATCTTAGAAAGCTCTGAGTTTAGTACAGTTGCATTTGTGCCATGGGCGTAGCCAAGGAGGGGAGCTGCCACCCCCCAAAATCAATAAAAATCAATAAAAATACATAGCTAACTGAGGTTCTGCCCCCAACCAAAGGCCTGCCTCCCCTAACAAAAGGCCTCCCCCCACAACAAAAATCCTGGCTACACCCATGAATTGTGTGCGCTTTTATATTGCAGGTCAGGGATTGTTTTCATTTACGGTAATTCATTTTTTCAGGGAGGTGTGTATTTTTTTAACTGTAAAACATTCCCATTTTTATATTGGATAAGTTCTTGAATGTTACGTAACAACCAAGTCTGTGTTTGTACCACAGAAAAGAGAGTTTATCCTCAGTCTCTTGTAAAAGAAAACGCTTTCACAAATGTGTCTTAAAATTAGCAGCTGTTCTGGAAAGGTTCAGGAATTTAAAACTCTGATTTATTTATATTTGTATTTGTATTTATAACAATGTATTAGTTGCTTAATTCACTGTTCATTGATTAAATTGAATTATTCATTAACTGAATAAACATATTTGCAGTTTTGTAAACTGCAGCATACACACTATTTTGAGATGTAGAAAGAAGTGGGGGGGGATTTATAATCAAGGCCCACCATTCATTGTTAATTGGGAAAAGCGATCTTAAATATTCATATCACCTCTTATTATTATAAGACATCAGAACCAAAATAACCTCAAAACAAATGTGGACTTAATTCATACTCATTGATTAAAATTTGCTCTTATTATCAAATTGCCAGTATTAATTAACAAACTAAAGCTTTAGTTGATTGGTGTATTTTGAACCACTGTGTGTATCTACATTTTGCCTAGGCTTTTGGAGAGGCTCAAGGTGTCTAGCATAGTTGAATTTTTGCCCCTGCTAGCGCTGTGATTTGTAATTGAAGTCTGTATTTTTGTGTTTTGTCATTTTAATCTTATTGTTTCATTTTAGTTTAGGTTGCATATTTCTGTCCTCGCACCTACAAATGAAGGTAGGATTACCAATACTTTCAATAAACAATACATCTCACACACACACACACCACTACTATTCCATGGACCTGGGCGTGTTTCCTCAGTCAAGGCTACCATATGCATCACTAAGGTTTGCCTCTTCTCTCCCCTCCCCTCCTCTCTCTGTCCAACATCACAAAACTCGATATATGTTTCTAGCAAGAAGCAATGGGTGTGAACTTATTCCTCCATCTGCCATGATTTCCACTGCTGAGGTCTACCAAGCCTGATCCACTTTACTGAATTCTTTGAATTCAGGCTTCTTTCTTATTGTTACGGTTGCACATCTCTTGCTCTTCAAAAAAAGGAGCACATGGGCATTTCTCTGACTACAAGCTACACGGAATAAAGTGAAGACCTGAAGGGCATTAAGCACCAGGATTCTGCATTTTGAGTTTACATAGAAATGCTAATGAGAAAACATTGCCTTTCCCTCAGACTGTGGCAATTCAGTGGTGGTGGTGAGTTTATTTTAAACAAAACACGTGTTTAGATTTGAACATGAAACTTTTCATGTCCTGGTATCTGATACAGGACTGCAATATATCCAGCATGACCTGCTCACCTGGGAATTCCTTGGACAGTCTCAGGCAGCTGCCACCAGGGCTGATTTATGCTTTGAACTTTGGTGCAAAAGTTATCTAAATTTAGACAGCAAAATAGCAGTTGTGCAGGGTTTTTTGCAAGAAAGCAGAGAGACTGAAACGGAAGAGTCCGAGCCATGGGTGTAGCCAGGATTTTTGTTAGGGGGGCACAGGCCTTTTGTTTGGGGGGGCAGACCTTTTGTTAGGGGGGTGCAGAACCTCAATTTGCTATGTATTTTTATTTATTTAGGGGGGACAGCTGCCCCTCCCTGCCCCCCCCTGGCTTCACCCATGCTCAGACCTCTACTTTTCTATGCATTTCAGGTCAACCCAGTCATATAAATGGGTGCATGTTATTCCAAGAGAACAGTGCCACATATGCACATTAAAGCTTAAAAAGCAAGGTGTGAATTGGCCCTCAACATCTGTATATAGAATTATGAATTTGTGGTGTTCATTTTTCCACTGCGAGACAGAATGCAGTTCTGCATAGCTTAAAGCACCAATTGCAATGTCTCCTATTGATCCACTTTTTAAAAAAGAACTTTCTACTATTGTAATTTTTAAACAAGTATTAGTACCAATTAACTAGCCTAGTGGGATTGTATTATTTCATCAAATATCATTATTGGACATGTCATATTAGAATATAAGTTTTGACATATAGATTCAAAAGAACAATAGGGAATTGAGGGTATTTATTATTCTATAGTTTCTTAAGAAGCAAATGTCCACAGAGCTAATTAAGAAGGAAAGACCTTGACCCAACAGCTTCCAAGCTAGCTTTCTGTTTCCAAGCTGTTTTAAAATATTAATTGTATTTTGCAGTGAATGTCAGAAAGAAAGTAATGAGCTAGCTAGCCTTGAATTAGTTTTCACTTTAAATTGGACCTTAAACATGATACAAGTTGCTACCATTTTTGCTAGCTGAGAGTGCAATGTTCACAATCATTGGGGTTGGGTCCCTAAACATAGAAACATATTTACACTATAATTTTGGCACAACGGCTTGGCCCCGGGACACGCCCGCCAGCACGCCCATAGCGGCCAGGGTGCGTTTTGGAGAGGGGGTGCAACTTGGAGCCTGGCTCCGGCGCACAGTTGGGGCTGCGCTCTCAGGTCAAGTCTGACCCGGGGGTGGAGTGGAAAAGAGGCAGCGGCGGCATCAGCGTTGCTGCCCCTCTCCTGCACTTGGCTGCCCAAGTGCAGCTCCGCTCCTGGGTCAGGTCTGACCCAGGAGGCAGAGAGAGGAAGGAAAGTCCAGGGCAGCATTGCTGCTCCACTGCTCAGCTGGGCAGTGCGCCTGGCTGGGCTGGGCACCGCGGGCTCCCCTGGAGGGGCGCTTGGTGGGAGCATACGCTCCACTGCTGGGTGTGCTGACATTGAGCGCACAAGCCCCTGTGGCGTATGCAGCCCCACACAAAAATTTGTGGGTGCCCTGCCCCTTCATGGGGAATGTTGTGGGGTCCCGCACACTCAGCACCTATGCTATAATTCAGGGGTCAGCATTTTTTTTCAGCAGGGGGCCAGTCCACTGTCCCTCAGACCATGTGGGGGGCCGGACTACATTGGGGGTGTGTGAACAAATTCCTATGCCCCACAAATAACCCAGAGATGCATTTTAAATAAAAGGACACATTCTACTCATGTAAAAACACGCTGATTCCTGGACCATCCACAGGCCAGATTTAGAAGGCGATTGGGCCGGATCCAGCCCCTGGGCCTTAGTTTGCCTACCCATGCATAATTCAAAACTAGTTCAAAAGTAGTTCAGTTGTGGTAGTGAATACTGGGAGCTTCTTAAATATGTACATTTGTTATAGTCCCGTGGGAGAAAAACTACAGAGGAGAACCTCTGTAGCAACAACAGCAGACCACCAGTAATAGTTTTCTGACACACCCTTGTCAGAGGGAACATTTTCAGTCCAAGAGCTGCATTCTCTTTAGGGAAACTTATGGGAGTCACATGCCAGCGGGAGATGATGCCAGAATTGAAGCAGGTAAGGAAGTACAAAAAGCTAGTTTCTACCCACACACCCACACTACCCACACATCCATCAATGCAAGCAAAAGTGATTGGAAAACCCTCAGGAAGAGTCTGGACCTGGGTTCGTTGTTTGCCTCTCTTCAGACTAACCATGAGCTGTAACAAGGCTTGTTCTTGATTATGGCTTGTGGTTAATCCTGCAAGATTTAAACCATAAATCTGGTTTCCAGGAAGTACAACCGGGCTGGAATCCAGAAGGCTGAGAGCTTCATGCTTCCACAAGTGTGAGCAAGGCTCCAAAACCTTTGAAAGAGCAGAGGACTAAAGACCCCGTGGCCATGTGCACATTTAATAAGTGCAGTGCAAAATCCCTTCCCCCTGGAATGTTTCTGAAATATTCTCTCTCACAACCATTTTGAGGGCATGTTCAGTTTGCCCACCAGCAGTCAACTGGGGGGAAAGGCATCAAAAGATTCATCCCAGTACCAGTCTAAATGCAGAGTAATCAGAAGCACTGACTGCTACACAACTTTAAACTATTCTGTTACCATCAGTTCATTCTTCTGGTGCCCAAATGTTTCAAAAGGTGAGATTGGTTGGCTAGATTTCTTTATTAGAGAAAATCAGATAAGTGCATAGTGTTTGCATAGAACAGGAAATGCAAAATAAAGAATGGATTCAGGGGTTAATCCTGCTATATGTTGATCATTCATCTCCTTGTAACTTGATCATTGAGCCCCATCACCAGGTGTTGAATCACTAAAGAGGAAATGGTTGCGATGAAATAATAGTACAAGATTTCAGCTGAAAGGAAAACAAGGATTTATTTCTCTGTGGGCTAATAAAATTGGCATTAGCTCTTCATCATATGAAAGTGTTTTTGTCTCCCTGCCTCTTTTTCTCAATGGCTGGTTTGATCTTGTTTTATATAAATACTTCTCCTATGATTGCTTCCAAGTTCTCATCGTTCTCTTTGCCATAGCACACAGGTTAGCTAAGATTCAAATTACCTTTTCATGGCTACATTTCATTCTAAAGCACTTCTGCAGATTTCAAGTCTGGATTTGCCATTCAGTGTAGTGTCTGGTCTTGCGTGTAAAAAAGCTCCCCTGAAGAAAGAATCAGCCGTCACACAGGTTGTTAAAGGCTGGAGACAGAGGGAAACTGCAAAAAGCCTGGTTTTTTAAAAACAAAAACAAAAACTCCAACATTTTTTGAGCTGGTGATGGAAGCAGATTTGTTGCACGAGAGCGCTGTTTAATCATTGCTATTCATCTGCTATGCATCTGCTTTTATCATCCTGGGTTATGCACAGTGGGGGCAAAGGAGGAACTGCCCCACCCAGGTCAGCCTGCCCTTAGAATATGGTCCCACACCTACTTGCCTTCTTGCAACAGCTCCAGAGGGCTGACAAGGCCTGAGTGCAACTAATGTTGGAAATCCCTGTGTTTGTTTTGTTGTTGTTGTTTAGTCGTTTAGTCGTGTCCGACTCTTCGTGACTCCCTGGACCAGAGCACGCCAGGCACTTCTGTCTTCCACTGCCTCCCGCAGTTTGGCCAGACTCATGCTGGTAGCTTTGAGAACACTGTCCCACCATCTCGTCCTCTGTCGCCCCCTTCTCCTTGTGCCCTCCATCTTTCCCAACATCAGGGTCTCTTCCAGGGAGCCTTCTCTTCTCATGAGGTGGCCAAAGTCTTGGAGCCTCAGCTTCAGGATTTGTTTTAATTCTAGTACAGGGGTGGGAATGCAGCCCTCCAAACCACTCTGTCCCACCATTATGACTCTACCCAGGCTAGGCCCCTCACTGGCCTTACACCAAACCCTCCTCAAGTGCTTTTGCCTGCTTGGGGTGTTTCCTTCATGGAATTGTAGAGTTGGATCCCAAGGGTCATCTAGTCCAACCCCCTGCAATGCAGGCATCTCAACTGGCTCATGCATGGCAGATGTGACTATGCTGAATAAACTGGATGGAGAGAGGAGCGGTGGTGTAGAAATCTCTAGAATGCAACCTCCTGTACAAAGATGAGAGTAACATTCCTTGACCTGTTCCTTTTTTCTTCTGGCCCCAACACTACTAGCCTGTGGCCTCTGGGACATCGCCCAGAGAGACATACAGCCGTCTGGCTGAAAAATGTCCTCTACCCCCGAGGTTTATGGTGTGCATTTCCCTGGTATCAGCACTGATAAAGTGTGACCTACAAATCCATTTAATAATAACCAAGCAAAAGAACAAATCACTGCTGAGCTGCAGCACTGAGGAGGTTAGGATGATGCCTCCTCAGCTGCTACCATTGGCTGTAGACTCCCTGTGATGCCACAAAAGCATATAGGAGCATATAGGAGCTGGACATAAAGATGGGCCAAGGTGAGAACCAAGACAGAAGTATTGTTCCTTCCCAAAGAAAATATGATGGGTAACAGCTGTGGAATGCCAGAGGGGTCTCCTTCTACATGATGTACAAACAAACTGGAAGGCAGAATGAGATAATCATTTGCTCATAGCATAACTGGTTTTCCTGGCAGCTGGTATTTTTTATTTCTCTTTCCCTTTCTCAAGTGCACACACCAATCCGGTTTCTAGCCTGGAGTCACAGTGCAATGGTCTTCGTGCAACCTTCCTTTCTAGGAATAGCCTCCTGGTGAGGTGATAGCCAGGGTGATGAGATTAAGGGAGATTAAGGGGCTCAGTGCAAGATAGCAAATGAGTGGGCTCCCCTCTCTCAACAGATAAAGCCAGAGTTTAAAGTTGAGAGGAGCAGTGATGTGACCTGGAGGGGAAGTAGCAAGCTGGAAAGAGGGTCAGAGCACCATGTCTGATGTCTGTTTAGATCCAAGGCTGCAGCTGTGGGAGAAACAAGATGCTGTGAACCCCACCATCACAGGCTCCGGTCGTATAGATGGGTAAATAAACCACCTATTACCAGGGTCTCCGCTGTGCCCTGTTTCCAAAAGGAAACACAGATCACTTGGAATCTCACACCGCTCAGAGATTGGGGTTATTTTAAAAAGCAATCAAATTGGCTTACACACACACACACACACACACACACACACACACACACACACACACACATATAATGGCATGGAGTTCTTATGTCGTTCCTGTTGTATCCTACCCTTCTGTCAAGGAGCTCAGGATTTGAACTCAGACCTAATCAGGCACTCTAAGCCACACTCCACACTGGCATTTGTGCACCATGTGCTGTCAAACTCTAAATTAAGCCAAATGCCTCTATTTGTCAATGCCATGTGGCATCTCTAGGTTGGGCTAGGAGCATCTGCTGTCTGAAAAACCCTGGAGAGTCAGCATAGACAACACTGAGCCAATATAGGGAAGCTTTCGATGCTCTTCCTATGAAAGCTGATTATGTATACCTCAGGACAGATCTGCTCATCAGAGTATCGTTGGGGGATGGCATGTGTGAATGTTTCTCATATCAAAATGTTCATGCACAGAAACAAAGAATGCCCCGAAAGGATTTGTTGGTTGGTTGGTCAAACTTTTCTGACCTCCTGGTTTTAGAAAAACAAGGAGGTTGTTTGTTTGTTTGTTTCTTTTTAAATATAGTGTGGTATTCAAAAAGCAATCCCTTGGCTGCAACCTGTAATAGTATGCTCCTAGGAGCTCTGTAAGATATAGCAGCTGCACCACTTTCTGTTGTATAATGTCCACACTCCAGATATAGGCATTTTATACCAGTTTAACTGCCATTGACTTCTCCAGTGGATCTTGGGAACCACAGGTTGGTGAGCAGCTGAGAATTCATTGTTAAGAACACATGTGCGCGCGTGTGTGCGCGTGCGCATGCACACACACACACACACACACACACTTTAGAAGTATAGTGTGCACACAGCCAACAAGTCTTGCATATTTCACAGAAAACAGTCCAAGGACTAGGCTGTTCAGTTTTGTTAAAAGTGCAGAAAGAGTTAATATTCAGAAATGGTTGCAGTCATACTTAGTTCTCAGTGCTTTCTTTTTATATATAAAAAAATCAAACTGTTATAAGAATCCAGTCATGTTGAAGCTTGTGTGCACTGCAACAACATCTGGCAGCATTACTTTGTAGTGAATGCAATCCCACACCTTGGAACGTAGTTAACGGAGTATGGAGAATTCTTACCTGGTTCCCACACTCAACAAAAACAACTCAGCCTTTGGGGTAAAAAGAGGGGATTTCCATGTGAACCGCTTTACCCTCACATTGCAGCAAGTTAGCAATGTACCCAGCCTGTTTAAAACAGAGGAAGGAACATTATTGTTATTTTACAGGGCATGAATTTGTAATAAGGGTGTATGAACTATAGATTAAGGGTTTACGTTGAGAGGCAGTGTGCTATAGTGGCTAGGGTGCCAGACTTGGGTGGGGAAACTCAAACTGGGACGGGTAGCCAATGCTGCTGAAGACAGAATCAGGATTCAAGATGACCTTAACAGATTGGAAAACTAACAAAATGAATTTCAAGAGGGACTAATGTAAGGCTCTACACTTAGGCAGGAGGAACCTGATATAAGATGGGGGGCACCTGGCTTACTAGGAGTACATGTGGAAAGGATCTAGGGGTCTTAGTGGACCCCAAGCTTCACCTGAGTCAAAGGTTCATAACTGAACCCTTTCAACAAAAATGTTGTTCACACCTTAAGAATGAAACCCCTGTGTATGTTTGGCACAGTTCTTTTCAAATGTTACAAAAGCAAGAG
Source organism: Podarcis bocagei (assembly GCF_964188305.1). Lineage (NCBI taxonomy): Eukaryota > Metazoa > Chordata > Lepidosauria > Squamata > Lacertidae > Podarcis > Podarcis bocagei. The sequence continues at coordinate 3,286,958 of NC_138137.1, forward strand.
GGTTGGGAAGAAGAGGAAGAAATCAGGAGGAGAGTGCAAGTACTCTGCTTACATAGCACACCTCTGTAATATTTACAGAATACAATGGGAAATAATTCTCTATAATCCCTAAAATAACACTCAGTGTTTGATTTACAATGCATGCTCTCTGGTTTGCTCTTATATCATGTCCAACTCTTTGTTGTGTGTACTCTTTGAGTTCAAGGCTTGAACTGAATAAACAATGCAGCCTGCAGAACAAAAGGAAACCTGAACACTCTGCTCTGTACAGCCAGATTTGATGTCATGTTACAATACATTTCAGGCACACTTTTACTTGTACAGGGCCTTTGTTTAGACATAACCTACTGCACGCATTTAACTGTAAAAAGTATAAAAGTATAGCAAACAATTCAAACCACTTGCAAAACCCCAATCAATTTAATATAAAGATATGGGGGGGGGGTCCTGACATTGAATCACAACAGGCATCACACATGACATCACAATGATTTATAAAAATAGTTTTTATTAAATATTTTATTGTTTACAAAAGTACAGGCATTGTCTCTTTTTCAGGTGATAAAATCTTTTCTACAGATCAGTTACAACTGCTGTGAGACATTAATGTAGAGCAGTGTTTCCCAACCGGTGTTCCGCGGCACACTAGTGTGCCGCCGAACATTGCCTTGTGTTCCGTGGGAGGGAGACGGGCTGCTCACCATACCCCGCGTCTCGGGCGCAGCAGCCGGCAGTCCGAATGCATCCCGAGCCGCGCTGCTCTCGCCTTGCCTCCTTCTTCGCGCCTCCTCCCGGCTCGCGCGCCGTCCCTGCGCGGATCCGTCCAGCCTCCGGCCGCCGCCGCCGCCCCCTCCTCTTCCTCTCCTTCCCCCACCCACCAACCCGCACGGCGCGCTCCCACCGCCCCCGATGGGTGCAACCACTTCCGGGTCCGCTGCAGCCGCCCCTTCCCCGCCTCCGGCAGCCGAAAGTCCCCCAGCGGAGCCCGTCTGGCCGCTCCCCCCGCTCCCTGCCCACCTCCCGGAGTTGAGGCGCCCTCTTTCGTTGCTTCGCGGGGAGGGAAAAAACTTTAACTTTTGTGCGTCCCTCCCGGCGTGACGCTGCGCGCTGACGTCACGGGGCGGGGCTTTAATGGTGGTGTGCCGCGAGATTTTTTTCCGGCAAACAGGTGTGCCGTTGCCCAAAAACGTTTGGGAAACACTGGTGTAGAGTACAGTATAAAGTCCTGGAAGAAGAGAGGGCAGAAGAGTGGTGGTGGTGAAACTTACATTCTTTTTTTATAGTGTACATGTGGGGTTTTGTGTCAGCATCAGCTGGACAGATTCTCTTTCTAGTGAAGTTCTCCCTCCCTCTAGGTCCTAGAGAGCCAGTGTGGTGTAGTGGTTAAGAGCAGTGGACTCGTAATCTGGAGGACCGGGTTTGCGTCTCCGCTCCTCCACCTGCAGCTGCTGGGTGACCTTGGGCCAGTCACACTTCTCTGAAGTCTCTCAGCCCCACTCACCTCACAGAGTGTTTGTTGTGGGGGAGGAAGGGAAAGGAGAATGTCAGCCGCTTGGAGACTCCTGAAGGGAAGTGATAAAGCGGGATATCAAGTCCAAACTCTTCTTCTTCTAGAGAATCAGCTGAGAGTTAATGCAGCTCTCTCTCGCTTCCTCAGATTGGCAAGAATTTAGATAAAATAAAATGATAATAAAACAAAAATTAGAGGGGAGGCAGTAAAAAAAAGTTAAAAATGAGGGGTGGATCTCAGCCCCACAAGCAGCCAAACAGATCCCGGAGGCCTGGGGAGCCGAGTGGATGAAGTCACCCCACTCTGAAGCGGAGGAAAGCCAGCCTCCCTCGCCTGCTGCCACCGCAGGAAGAAGGCTGGGGGCTCCGGGAGAGCCAGGGCGGCCTCTGCGGCCTGATCCAGGCCCAGCCCCGATGGCTGGCGCGCCTGCGGGCATCATCTCGGGAGGAAGCGGCTGCTGCCCGAGCCTTTTCCCTTCCCGCGGCAGCCCATGACGGGCACAACGTCCACCGGTGGGCAGCGGGTGGGCGGGCAGGCGAGTGGCGGCACCGAGGAGCGCGGGGCACTGGGTGCGGTTGGAGGCCACTGAGGGCAGGAGGAGGAGGAGGGAGGCTTGCAAGTGCGGCTCCTCCTCGCCCCACGGCCTCCTCCTCCGGCCAGGGGCTCCGTCCTGTCCTGGGCCTGGAGGGAAGGAGGCGGCGGGAGGCCTGGCGCACTGACTGCTTGCTCTGGGCATGATTTCTTTTTTAAAAAAAAATATTTATTCCTTTTACAACAATTTAAACACTTACAGAAAAAACAAAGAAAAAACAGTACATTACAATACAAAAACACTACAGAAAAATTAACAAAACAAAACAAAAACAATTTAAAACACATCAAAAGAGAAGGGGGGGGAGAAAAAAAAAACTTCCAATATCTTATCTTTCTTTCACATATTTCCACGGCCTCCTCACACCTCCCTTTTTGTATTCCACTTCTATTAATTATTTCAGTAATTCCTTTCCATCTTCCCCTATTTTCTATCCTATAATTATCTTAACACATTTTAACCTTATTTTCCTTTAATACTCTATTAATCTATTTATACTTAATTCCTTATAACATTTCTACTGAAGCCATATAACTTCATTCCAACATTCTTCTAACATTCATTAATTTTACAATATTTCTATAAATAGTCTTTAAACTTTTCCCAGTCTTCTTCCACCAACTCTTCTCCCTGGTCTCGGATCTTGCCAGCTTTTTCCGCCAATTCCATCTAGTCCATCAACTTCATCTGCCATTGTCCAACACTTCAGTGCTTCCAAGAGACAACCATTCTCTCAGCCAGCAAAAAGCAGATGGTTCACAACAAAGTTTAGGGGTCTGGCAGGGCAGGTCCACCTCCTTCTTTAGCATCCGTCAATATCTTAAATTTTACTCGAGGCTTCCCGCCCTGCAAAACAAATCCAGAAACATCCCTCTGCCACCTCCTGAAACAATCCATCCCATCCAAAACTTGCACTATTTGGAACAAAAGCAACATCCCCGGCAACACAGCAACCCTCATCCCCACCACAACAGCTCGGCCCAACAATAGCAACTTCAGATTTGTCCATATTTCCCAATCCCCCTTCTCTTCAATCCAACGTCCTTCACCGTTACCCTTAAATAAATTCACATTTTTGGCGGTCCTACTGACCCCCTAAAGCCTCTCTTTCTCAACCAATGTTAGTCCTGTCTCCTCCTGAAGCTCTGTCAAGCTTTCCTTTCCCAATTCAGGTAGGGCTCTGGTCCTCAAATTCATCTGTTTTTCTTTAAGTTCCATCATAACAGATGTCAACTTATGTTCATCAAGTTGCCTTTGAATGGATGGGGCTCTTTCACGCTCCAGTTGTATTGTTTTACATTCAGCAGCAAGGGTTTTCTCCCTGACTTCATCCACAGTTTGCCGTGTCAAGGTAAATTCCTGTATCAATCTCTGGATGGTTTCTGTGTTGGTGTTCACCTTTTGTCCCAGATTGTCTGTTTTACTGTGAAGCTGTTCCAGCGAATCGTTTATTTTCACTAATGCGACCACTAAGGCCTCTTCTGTCGACATTTCATCTGTTTTTTCCTTTCCATTTGCCATAACACTTGAGAGATTCAAGGTCAATCTCAGAGTCTCACAATTTTTATCTTGCAGCTGGAAATCCCCCTAGCCCAGCTCTTATAAAGTAACCAATTTCAGAGACTTCCACTAGGGGGAAACAGTTTCTATTTCTAATAGTCAACAATGTCCCCTTTAAACGCAACTCATACAATCCAAAGTTAGTTTCAGATTTCAGTTACTTTTTACTCCTTTTTAGAAGCAGCCGGAGACAATAGAGACAATGTATTTCTCTTACTTTGCTAGCTGTCAAGGAACGTTCTAAGTGCTGTCAATGAACATTCCAAAACGTCAGTCCTCCTGGCAGCCCGTTTCCAGGGTCAGAGCGGCGGTATTTTAACTCCCTTCACTCTCTCCTGCAGGCATACTCAGTCCACAACTCCCCCCCTCTTCTCCTGCCTCCAAGGGGGGTTTTATGCTCTTTACCGATGGAAATTTAGTCTTTTACAAAAGGCTTTCCAAGACTTCAGCCTACAGCCTCCTTGCCTCAGTCTGTTTACAAATAGGGAAGGCGGACTTCCTGTTTTGAACCTCCCCGTTTCGATGACAAATTAAATGTTTAAAATCCGATTCTCCCGTCTCAGCTCTGCTCACGGGTAATTACTTTGGAGTCAAATTGTCCACAGGAAAAAGTCAATGCTCTCCGGCAACAGCTATGCGGCTTCGCTCCGTGGAAGAAGCAGACGATTCGAAGCACCGCGCCGCTCACCCCACGTCGCTCCGGATCCCCGAAACCAGGTTTTCCCGCGAGTAGGGGAGGCGCAAAAGGTGCCCGCCGAATCCCACGTTCACAGGCTTCTCCTGCCTGTGATTTTTACGGGTCTCTGCCTTCGCTGTGGCGGCCAGACCCAAATTTCCACGGAGCAGATTTCTCCCGGTCAGAGGAAATTCGCCATTGCCAGAGGCAGCAACCCGGAAGTCCCCGCTCTGGGCATGATTTCAATGCTTAGAGCAGGAGTAGGCAACTTAAGGTCCGGGGGCCGGATGCGGCCCAGTCGCCTTCTCAATCCGGCCCACGGACGGTCCGGGAATCAGCGTGTTTTTACATGAGTAGAATATGTCCTTTTATTTAAAATGCATCTCTGGGTTATTTGTGGGGCATAGGAATTTGTTCATCCCCCCAAAAAATATATATATATAGTCCAGCCCCCCACATGGTCCCTTCTCAAATCCTCATTGAGCTTCCTATTCAAATTATAAACTGAGGTCAGTCATTATTTATCTCTCAGTCTAAACTACCTCACAGAGTTGTGGTAAGGATAAATGTGATAGCCCCTTCATAACCACTCTGATCTCACTGCACAGTTGTGTTTAATACCAATTCCTAGTAGAAATGTCCATCACAATGGGGGTGGGGTGGAGTACAGACACAGAGTACCAGGCTATCCAGATTCAGCAGTAGAGGATGGCATGTTTGGGCACTGCCTCAGGGCAATAGTTCATTTTCCCCTATAGGAAAAGCAAAGCATTGCGCCTTCTTCTTTCTGCAAAGTTCCATCCTAGGGTTGTGTTTCTTGGTCACCCTAGTGTGACCAAACATTAAGAAGTAGCTTTTACAAATACCATATATGAAAGACACTTTTGCTACTTTTGTTCACCTTTGAACAGAAAGCGGGGGGCAGAGGTGCAAAGAAAAAGAAAAGTTCTATATTTTTACTTCAAAGGTTAAAGAGATGTGAACTTCCCCACTTTATGATATTATGAATTATTCAGAAAAGAAAATGGGAGACTCAGCTTTATGTGAATTATGCAAAGCTCCCTGTGGTTACAGAAAAGCTTCTTTCCTAGCAGCAAAGCTTTCAAAATTGTACAGAGTGCCAGTGTGGAAACTGAAGCAGTACTTATTGCCAGGCAAGGTAGTTTCTCTTTCTAGCTCTCCTGCTGACTTGGCACCGTACTTTCCTAATTTGGGTTCTGATTATTATTTTTAACCACCAAAATACTTCAAACTTAATAAAACCCCACACTGAAGAGTATGTGTAATTTATAGACAACCCCTGACTTATTTGTATAACAAGACCTCATTCTTGTTCTGGTCACAATTTGGTGCATGTCACTTGTGCATAATAACAACAACCTGTGCACTCATGTGCGTACACCTCTTCATATATATATATATATATTTAATTCTCTGCAGTAGTCACTAGCTCGTTCCCATCTGCATTAGATGTGCTGATAAATATAAAATAAATGTAGATATATCAAGTTCATCTTAGGGACAGCCCAGCCAGGCACTGAGCTCAGGGGCATCCAAATTCACTAGTTCTCATTATTCCCTTCTGAACACCCCTTTCACACATTCTACCCTAGTTCCCATTTTCCTTACCTGTTCCATTATTTTGCACATGATTTCCTTGTTCATCTTTCCGCATCTCCCCAAGACACAGACACTTGCATACAATTATTCAAGGTGTTTGTTTGTTTGTTTGTTTGTTTGTTTGTTTTTAATGTTCCCCTTCCCTTCAACTTTAGTTGCATGGGAACTCAGAAGGGGCATCTGAAAGGTGAACTGCAAATTAAATGCTCTGTTGCTTCAGTCTCTGGCACTGTCTTTATCCCATAGCTTAAACTATGGGATATTATGCAATGAAAACGTTTACAGCATAACAGGACTTTTGTCTTGTATGGGGTGTTAGGGGAGGGACAGTACATCTGGTGGGGGACACATTGTGCTCCTTCTGAGGCAGTTTGTCTATCTCTGGTCCCCACCCTGTACTCGGCTCTCTCACCTGTAGCTGTCAGCATGCGACAGCAGCCACGCCCTGAGAAAGTGCTTCACCTGGCCAGCTAAACCACGTGAAGGTAGCCGATGGGTCTCAAACTGGGATATCTTTGGGAGAAGAAAAGGTTAAGAAGTAAACCCTATATAAAAATAACTAACCGTGCAAGGCTGAAATCAGCCAACTCCTTCAGAAAGTAGCATAAGCCCCTGCCCACCCCCCAAAAGACAGGTCACTTCAACTCCGCACTCCCAGTCTGAATTTCAGCACATGGGAAATGTGGTGGAGTATGATTAAGAGATATTTATCTTTTCCTTTTACAGACTGTCTTCATTCTCATACCAGAGAGCAGTCATAGGGAGAAGAAATACAGAAGTTACAGTAACTACAGTATTAGTTACGGTAATAACTAATACAGGGGACAGCTTATATTCAGAACCAAGCACTGCGCGCCCGCCTCCCGGCACTGGCGCCCTGAACGGGAGATGGTCGGCACTGGCTTGGGGAGGTAGTGCCGGGAGGCGTGCACACAGCATGCTCAAAGCCGGCGCCAGCCTCCCCCATCCCCCGTTCAGGACGGTAGTGCAAGGAGGTGGGCCACACCCGCAAATAAGCCTTGAATTTTAAAAGTGCAGCTTATTTGCGGATGCCAATACAGTATGTGCCACCATTGTTCCATGGACCATTTCATTTATGCCATGAATCCTCAGGGCAGAGGAGGGTGTTTCTCTTCACACTTAGGAATGGGACTGAATGATGCATTGGGAAAAAGGTGCCTGAAGCGCCCAGAAAGCATAAACATTAGTCAGTCATCAGTTGCTCCTCACAACGTTTTGCCACTTCCTGTTTCTCTTTTGTCAGATTCTTGGTAGCTAGCTTAACCTTTTCCTGGGAGAAAGTATTTTAAATAAAGTTCTGGAAATTCAAAAGATGCAGCAATCTATGCCTCTATGTATCAATCTCTTCTTTTCAATAACTCTCTTATTTATTGCATGCCTGAATTTTTCTTAATTGGACTTTGAGGGATTATCAACTCTAGCTTAACAATCACTAGAAGATGCTAAAAAACACACACAGAATAACACCCCACCACCCTCTGTCCTCACCAAAGCCTAAAGCTTGTTAATGTTTAAAAGGAAAAAGAAAAATCAATCCAAAAGTTAATAAGGAAAAAGTGCTTGCTTGCCAGGTTTTCATATCAATCACAAGCAAGATGAAGGTATCTCTTCCTCTCTCAGAATAATTCCTCTATTAAAGTCAGTTTTTAGAAACACGCATGTGACTACAAGTACATGAAATGAATGAGCCTAATGCCTTGGAAACAAGAAAGTCTCCAAGGTCTTGGCCACTTATTATTGATAAAAGTGATCTCCTCTTTCAATTGCAGGTAATGTAAAGCTATGAACTGTCTTGTCAACTTCTCTCCAGCCTCATTTAAAGGAGTTAACTTTTCAAATTCATTACTGCAACGTGGTGCATTGGCCACTAGTGTAGAATTTGTTTTTGTTATTTTTCAACATTGATTCATCAATATTAACAAGCGAAATGGAATCTTTGTGATAAGAGGCAAGGCAACTCTGATCTCTAGATATTGGCATTGTATGGATAGTATAATATGTCTTGCCATGTTGTTTAGTCGTTTAGTCGTGTCTGACTCTTCGTGACCCCATGGACCAGAGCACGCCAGGCACTCCTGTCTTCCACTGCCTCCCGCAGCTTGGTCAAACTCATGTTAATAGCTTTGAGAACACTGTCCTACCTGCCTTTCATGCCACCCTCCAGAGTGTGAGCACAAAATAAAGCATACTTTCTTTAGAAGGAGTTTCTGTGAATATGCTCACATCCTAACATATATCATTAAAGGTGAGGTGGCTTATTTAAAATTGAAACAAATGCAAATAGAGACAAATATTTAAAATAAACTTCCCACTCTTTTTTTTTAAAGGGTTTTAATTGAATCTCAGTTTCCCAAGTGTTCTCTCCTCCTAGTGCTAAAATTTAGTATACCCTTCAAAGGAAATGCATTGGTCTGACATGACCACAAACCATCATAGGTTTCTGCATCTGTGCCTATGACTGCAGTTCAAAAGTTATCTGGAAGGAAATTCCCTGGACAAATAAGTAGATTACTCTTGCTTGCATTGCACAACAATAAGTACAACTCAGAAACAATTATCCATTTTCAGTAAGGGAGACATTCCTCAGGAGATAAGCAGCAGAAGCGTCTGAAAAGACCACATGAATTAGGTCATCAGGAACAAGAAGAGGGTGAACTGAGCTTCCCATCACAAATCCATTTCTGCTTGGTCTGCTCTGTGTGAGAAGCTAAGCCAAGCACATTCTTTAGACAACAAAACTTTTTCTCATGGAAGACAGAAAGGCATGGTCAATATTCTCATTATGATAAGTTTATGCACCCTGATGTGACCTTCATTGGCTGCAAATCTATGAGAGCCCCGTTTTTCCATTTCCCCAAACAGTTCAATTATCTGTTGCCTTAAATGGTCTATAAATGTTGATTACTTACCTCATTTTCTAGTTATTTATACTAAATGTCAAGCTCCATAGCTATGCTTCTTATAGTTAAACTTGTTTATTAGTGTTCCTTAGCTAGGAGTAGCGGTTACCTGCTGGTGACTGCCTAATGGTGATTGAAAGGCTTCTCTGGCTTAATGAATCTAGACTAAGGACCACCTTGCTTCAGTTTTCACCTACAGAAGGCATAGTCAAACTTGGCCCTTCAGATGTTTTGGGACTTCAACTCCCATCATCCCTAGCTAACAGGACCAGTGGTCAGGGATTATAGGAATTACAGTCCCAAAACATCTGGAGGGCTGAGTTTGCCTATTGATGACCTACAGCTACCCCAGATTAGAATTCCAAACCCATAGATTTCATGGAGTTACTCTCAGATTAGTTTATAGATGTTTATGTTCATGCTTTAGTTTGGTACAAGAAACCAATGCAACTACTGTTCTGGAAAGCAAGTGAAAGGAACGCTTTTCTGATGTTAGTGTGTTTCATACTATTTGATTTAAGCAGTTTGGGGAACCACAGTGATCTGCTGCTCTGGGTAAAAATATATGTCTGTAGCCTGCCTACTTATTCTCAGTCACCTGTGTATGTGTGTGTGGGCTTAACTTTTCCCTAAGCCTTACAACAAGGGGGAAGAAACCATCAGATAAGCTACTGCCCTCTCCAATTGCTCTGAAACTACGTAGAAAAAGGTGCAGAAAAACACTTTTCTAATCCAGGAAAAACAATGAAGAAATGAAGAACTCAGATGAGATGGAAGAATGGGCCACTTCATGAATCACTAGTGGTCACATATAATGAGGTGTTCCCACCCTCCCTTCCAGACACAGTTTATCCACCTGTGCCTTAGCCCTTTCTGGTGACTAATAAACACGTGGAAGGAGGTTCCTGAGCATCACATGTTCCTGAGCTCCACATGTTCACCAGATTTTCTATACAAAGCAGCCCTCATACTTGCCCAAGAAATACATATCTCGGGCTTTCGGTTCCAGTCTGCCTAAATGGAGGCAGCTCCCATGACAGCGGGAGATCATTGGCGAAGGAAAAACAAGGATGATTGAGCATAATTATCCTTGCAAATCCCCCCCCCAGGGACGGGGGGGGGGGCAATGGGCTTCACTTGCAGTTCATCTCGCTCCAGCATGGAACACAGCAGGCAGCAAGGTGCTGAGTGCAAAGCACTTCCCCTGCTGAAAACCCTCCAATGCCGCCAATAAGAAGCAGAGATTCTCCTGTTAATTAGAGCTTAATTTGGACTAAAGTACAGGTGCATGCTGGAAGAGATGAGGTCATAAACTGCGGAATAGAATCAGCTGCAAGGTCGTTAATTTTTGAACTTGAGAGAAAACTTCATTTGGTGCAAAAGACGGGGGAGAGTGGAGTCTATGGCTTCTTGATATAAAGTCCCCCCCCTCAATATTAATGATTTGGCAACCCTCCCTTTAATATTAGTTCAAATTATATGTATGTACAAGTGAGGAGGGATGAAACTGGATTAGAGATATGGAATATAACATTAAACGGAACTGCATGTGTAAAAAAAGGGGGGGGAGGGAAGCTCTATTTTGCAAAAGGTCTATGGTGGAAACTTAGAGCTGACTCTTCCCCGTCCTTTTTTATCTATGGACTGAACTAACACTAAAAGGACTTGGAATTTAATTTAATTGGAAGTATAAATTCTCATATATCTTCAGTTGGAAGGAAGGATGAAAGAAGTCTGTGAACTTGCCAAGGAACTGATAAGGTTCATTACTGAGTCGTCTGCAGTTCGACAGACCACTCTTCTTCCCAGGCTGAGAGGGGAAATGGTGAAAACAGGTTATTTATTGGGATAGAGTGACTTTTGCAGCTGTTGTTGAAGTTACAAAACAATGAAGCACAGGATGGAGCAATGGAGAAATTTCTGAAACTACAATGGAATACCAACTCCACCGAAGGCATGATGGAGAACAGCAACAATCAGGAAAAAATAGGCATAACCTTTTACAAGGACAGGAAGAAACACCACGGACAGAATAATTGCCACACAGAGGAAGAACAAGGATATAGTTTGAGTGCCTCACTTGTAATTTTATAAATCATTTAATTTGTTGACACAAATAGAAGTTATTAATATTGTAGCTGTTGTATAAGGGATTATTATTATGACCAGAATGTAATTGAAATTAATAAAATTTTAGAACGCAGAAATAAAATCATCAAACCATCAAATCTTGCATGCGGGGGGCCACCTGAATTATAAAATTTGGTATTTGAATCCTTGGTATTAATTGTATTGTAATTTGGCATTGTTATAATGGGACTATTATCGGACTGTAATTGAAAATTAATAAAAAATATTATTAAAAAAAGAAAGAAATACATATCTCCTCCAGGCTTTCCTTCCAATGCAGCACAATGCCAGTGGAAAGGAAGGGGGTCGCCCTCCTCTTCTTGCTTTCTAAGCCAGAAAAGAATCTAGGGGCTTGTAAAGCTCACCTCTTCTTTGAGATGGGCTTTGACAAACCTCTGAACTGCTGAGCATGAGTTTGGAGTGCTACACTCGCACTCCTAAGCATATCAAATTGCAAACAAATAAATTGAATGCTTGACAGAAGAGAAGGCACGTTAGACCTCAACCTGACTTGGCCTACTACTACAACATATACAAGGCATCTGATTCCAAGGAATATAGCCTAATTTCTGCAAGCTGTGCTGAAGTTGACCGTGTATTTTGTGCAGGTCATCTTTTTCCATTCAGCCTCAGTGTCACACTGCCATCTGCCTTGAGTCAGGGAAATGCACAAAGGGAATAAAGTGTTATTATAGACCTGGCACGCTGCCCAGTGCATTAGGTCAGCTTGAAATGTTGCACTTTTAGATACTTACAAATTCTAGAGGAATGATCCTTTGGAAACATCTGTTGTGCATAAGACCCACAAAAGTGAAGAGGAGTTATACAAGAGCACAGCTGCGCACTTGAACTCTCATTCATTTGGATGATGCTTGTAATAAGGCAATGTTCCTTGCATTTTGCACCAGATGTCTTTTGTTAGAGGTCTTTTTCAGTAGCCACCCAAACAGATATGTTTTGATGAGCATTCTAGGATGAAACTTTATATTTGCCCATTTTTAGGGAGAAGGTTATAATCTGTAGGTTGGTTAGAGTCTTTCCAGTTATATCAATAAGGTTTAATAAGATATGGACGAGAGTGAATGCAAGATTTTGGATTACAGTAAACTGTTTTACTCTACATTTCCCTAAACGTTGGATTCAAGCAATTTTGTGACAGAATGCAGCTTTTCCCTAAAATCTGGCAACCACTCTTTTAAAAATAGTTTGAAAAACTTGCTATGGCCAAACTGTTGCCCTCAAAGGTTCTAATTCAAAAGCTATTCATACTGAAAATCAAATGTTTCCAGATGAGTCTGTAAAAAGTCAAAAGCACCATGTGGCTTGTAAATATAGTCTAATATTTTGTCCAGTGTAATAATGTTTAGACAGGAGAAGAAAACAGTGACTGCTGCTTTTTATTATTTTAATCTATTGAAAACCTTGGCTCTGGAGGACAGACTCCCTTCTGTGGCAATGCATCAAGAACAGAGGAACAGGAATACATGTGATTTGTTCATGTTAGACAGATCTCAGGAGGTGCTGGAAGCTCAAAAGGCCCATTCATGCAGCCTTTGTGTGGAGCCTGGGGTGGGGCATACACCCCACATTTTGTCCAGTTGCTAAACAGGCTAACTAGAAATCTGCACAATGTTTTTTCACACCTCCAGTATAATTGTGGGTCTTCCTGGATCATATTGCCACACTGTTATTTGCCACTAAAGCATTCAGACATCTGTTTATAGATGATTCGGGCAAGAATAATATTAACTTCACATCAACATGAGACCCATAATAAACTATTTAGCTAGTTTCAAAATGAATGTGTGAAACCCAGCACTTTTCACATCTCCGACTATTCTTCACCAATAACACTTTCCAAAGGATATTTTCTGGTACATAAAGAAGTTCAATTTCAGTGTAACAAAGAAGGGCATTAAAACAGTCCAGATATTAGCCATACTTGTTCTAAATCTACAAATACAAATCAGATCTCACAAGAGTCATACTGGGGCTGGAGAAAAACTGAAGTAACCTCTGAAATTACTTCCAACTCCATGCAGCTCTGCCTGTTATCTGAGTCAAGAGAATTTCATTAATACATCACCCTGTAAATTCTGAGATTCGGGATGGTCAACGCAACACAATGTCAGACAATTCGGTTGAACACAGAAAGCTGCCTATTTCTTACTAACATTTCAAAATATGTCACACTTATTTTGTGAAATTCCATCCTTCTTCCAAGAACAGACATTGTGTGCCCCTCCCTCACACAAAAACCCCACCACTTTTATCACCCCAACTACTCAGGGGGGGCTGAGCTTCATGGCTAAGGAGGGACTTCAATTTAGGTCCTCCATTTCCTAATCTAACACTCTAACTGCTCCACCAAACTGGTTCCACAGCACAGTATGGTGCCATTTCTATGATTCTGTCTTACACAAAGCTAGGCTAATTGTTTATATTGACCAATGCACTCTACTCCTCACTGACAGCAGCTTTCTAGGGTCTCTGGCTGTTTCTAGGGTTCCCTCTATGTTGTTTGAATTCCTTGTTTGTGGTTTGAGATCCATGCCTTGAAGCTGGGATCTTCCTCTGGCAAACTATGCCCACTACCATGAAAGTAGAACCTTCCTGTAACATACTGTTATGGAGCCAACCAGCAATAAATCACACGGAGCAACAAGGCTTTCTCAGGGCCCAATGAGCACAACTCTTCTCAGTTGATGCAGTTGTGGAGGTTGAACATCCCTGCCTTCCCCCAGCTGCCTAAATCCCCTCCTCCCCTGGGTCCTTCCCTGCAATCTAAACTAAGCAGTGCACCTGTCTTTGTTTCTCCCTCTTCATACCTCTTCTGGTTCTGGGAGAGTGGGGAAAGAGGAGCTGGTCGAAACAGAATGGGGAGACACCCTGACTCATCTCTGCCTCTTGGCCTCCCTCCTCTCCTCCTTCAGCTCCTGCCTCTGATTCTGGGCTTCTCTCCGCCACAGACTCCCCCAGCTCACTAAGCGCTGTCACCTCTTCAGTTTCCAACACCTCCTTCTCCCTGGCTGTGCCCTCTTCTTCCTCTGACCACTCATCATTGTCCCACCACCAGTCCCCGGGCTCTGAGCATTCTTTCCTTTGGGGTTTTCCAGCTGGTGCCTCCCACCATTCCTCCATGTCCAACCAGTCCATGACATAAGCATGCCCATGGCCATGTGCTCTCTCTCTCCTTCCCTCCCTCCCTCCCTCTGTGTGTGTGGTGGGGGAGATGACAACAGCTCTTCGTGAGAGAGCAAGACAGCAGCCGTGAGTCCTTTAATACACTAAATTTTTGAAGTTTGATGACAGTGCAATAAATCGAACTGTCAGACACAGCAGCTTGTGCCCCATGAAAAAGAGCACCGAGAAAGTTGCTCTAATTGAGAATCTTATCAGAAGATATTTTAGCACCACCAGCCTGTCAAAATCCCAGTTTATTGCAAAGTAAAAATGACTGCAGTGTAACAAGACTGTGCTACAAACTACTATCGATCCCAGCTCTACCTTACTTTTGCAGATTATTTGAAACATTCTGATTTTAGCGTCTTTGAACACTTCACAATGCCAGTGGCTGAAGATAGAATCAGGCACCTACATGTTGTGAGTGCACTGCTGACTTATCTCGCCTTTGTAAACTTCATTCATTATAGTGTGCAAGATGTTTTTCTAGTTCATTAAAGTGCTCTGAAAACAAGTACAAGCAGGTTTTAAGGCTTGAGCTCAACTTTATTATCCTAGTTCTTATTTAATAGTCAAGGGAGGGGAGAGCTTCTTGTTCCCTCCATTGAAACTTGATTATGTAGCAGCTGGAAAAAACAAATCAGCCTCAAGGAGACATTTTCACCTGCACAAGCATGTACAAATCTGACCAAAAAAATTTCCAGTGTTGATACAGTGTTGATTATTTTCAGCACACTGTGCTGGGTTGCTTCTAATGCTCTCAGTCTTCGGACCTTGGAGAGATTTCTGGGGAAAAATTGCAAGTGTTCTGATTGTTTAGCAGTATCTATGTAAATGTTAATTGCATTGCACAGATAAGTTTCATTTTTAAAGACAGTTAAAGCATCTAGGATTTTTTCCACATTCCATTGCACAGCACCAAGGCTTATGTTCAGTTTTGGGCACTGCAACACTGAATGAAATTCTCCTCTTAAAGATTGCATAACATACCAAAAAGCCTCCACCATATTTCATGAGAGCAAATACTTTCACTGCCCATCAGCAGGGACGCGGACTTATAAAAAATATTGGGGGGGGGGCGGGAAAGCTCATGAATAATAAATAAGCTCATGAATATGCAAATAAAGTGGCGCCGCCTCCTCGTGAGCGAATAGGGGAGAGCGTGCTGCGCCTATTAATCAGGAAATTGGGTGGAGCTTTTGCTCGGGAGGGAGGGCAGGAGGCATGCAGCCCGACCCTGTGCATTTTGGGCTGGGGGAGGGGCGGCGATGGCGCTCTGCTGGAGGGGCGCCGGAGATTATTGGGGGGGCGGAGCCCCCCCAAACGAATTTTTGAGGGGGCTTGGGCCCCCTCAAGCCCCATGGAGTCGGCGCCTAAGCCCATCAGCTTAGGGTGTCTTCAAGCTATGAACAGAGAGCCTGGTCACCACCATCCAGCCCTGTTGGTGCTGTGATGTCATGCTGCCCAAGGAATTCCAGCTGTGAGCTTGTTTAAATTGTGCTTTTATTAGTTATTGTGAATTTCATTGTTGTAGTGATTTGTTCTGTGCTTTAGCTAGCACATCCAAGAGAGTACACTGACTCTCTCTAAATATAAAATGAATATTATTGAATAAAATTGATGACTGGCTGCTCAGGAAGAGAATACAGAAAAGGCTTAGATATCAAGCACATGGCCACTAGCATTGCCACCAATATCTAATGAAAGGAGACTGACCAGGGCCACAATTCTTTCCACTACCACTTCTGTGTTTTTTCAATTTCATTTGTATCCTGCCCTTTCCCCAAGGACTTGAAGGCATCATATATGGATTTCATTCTCCACCACTCATGTCTAGGCAGGAATTCCCTTATGCCAGCCACTATACTACAATGGCAACGTCTTCAGACTCTTGAGGTGCCAGCCTTCCCAGCCATGATGCTTCCAACACCTGCACACACATCCAGGGACAAAAAGAAGGACATGCCCACTTTCCTAAGCTCTCATTTATGGTAGACCTCCATATTGATACCCCGCCTTGAGGGAAAAATTAGACTGCATAATTAGCTGATAGACTGCATGACGCAAGTTGAACAAGGAACTCCATAACCTCCACTAGGGAACCAGTTCTCAAGATGTATATTGGCTCTTATGTGCCAATTATAATGTATGTGTTCTCTCATTTTCTCTCCCTCTCCACGGGAGTAGCGGGGGGGGGGGGCTGTCTCCTGCAAATCAGCTAAATAAATAAAAATGCTTAACTAACTGACCAATTATGTTGCAGATAACTCAGTTCTGCCACCCCCTAACATAAAGCCTGCCCTCCCCCCCCCCGAAAAATTCTAGCTACGCCCATGTCCTTCTCCTTTTTTATTTATTATATTTGTTAGTGTTTTTTTCTTTCAAAGTAACCCAAAGCGACTTAAATTAAAATCAGTTGTGAACAGCAATAAAAGCTGCAAAACACAACAGGACAAATAAAAAGCTAAAAACACAGTCAAATGAAAAACCAGGACTACAGGTCGGGTCCCACTAAAAGAGGCAACAATTCCACCCTCCAATTTAAGGGCCAAAAGTCTGAGTGACATGCTCCACTTCAGTGGGGAAGAGCCGGGTTTCCCGGGGGAAAGGAGCAGGGCGAGTGGAGTGTGGACGAGCCCTCAGGTCCACAAAAACAGCTCCAACAGGAAGTATGTGGGAGTGGCTATGCCATGGCTCTATTGTGCATCAAAAGTGGCAATAAACAGAAAAAACTGGTATGAATAGTTTCTGGATATTTGCTGGAAACTACAGACCATGCACATATTTGTTACTTATGCCATGTTTTTAAACACTGATTAAATAATCTGAAATTTTCAAAGCGTGGGACCTGAAGGTATCATGAATCACCATGAATGTAAAGTTACACCTTACACTGAAGGCTAATGCACACTTCCCTTTGTGCTGTGTCTCTAGGCAAAGGTCCAGACTTTCCAGGTCTGAGTGGTGGCTCCTTTTTTATCACAGCTAATTCCCAAGGAAAATCCACATTCTGCCCCTGAATTTGAGCAAACAGCAACCAGGTTTTCCCACGGATTGCCATTTACTCCAATTCAGTGGCAAAACACAGGAGCTCCCAGGGAAAGTCCTGTGATCAAAACACAAAACAAAAACCACATTTTGGACATGGAGTTTTAAAGCGCATATCTGAGCCTGGAACGTGTGGTGCAGAAGGAAGCCTGGATGCGCTCTGAAAAGGGGGGGGGGAATCTTGAAGGCATCCTCTCACTAAGAGACCGATAAAGCAGCAGGTGTCCTGCAACGCTGTGTTCAGAACGTGCGCTTGCTTCCAAGACATTTGCTCATAAAAATTCCAAAGTATTTTATTTCCTTTACGAACAGCAGAGGGAAGGAAAGCAAACTTGGCAGGTACACAGAAGTATGCTTGGTAATAGTTAAAAGAAAAGCAAGTGAAATAGAAAACACAAGACTCTTTGAGTTAAGCTGATTCACTGTCATCCAAAGGGTGGTGCTATGCCAATTGCTTCCCCGTGTTTTCCTTGTACGCTATCTTCCCATTGAGGAGGAGAAAAGGAAAAAGCCTGTTGAAAGATTCCAAAAATAGTCAGATCTATGGGACAATTTGCACCAGCTCTCCACATTTTAATCCTTATTATTATTATTAAAGCCAGCTGTCCTGTCTACAGTCACACCTCATAAAAATGTTTGAGCATTTTTTTCCTCAGTTACTTTGATTACCGTAAATAGGAAAGATCTGAACACATAAATTAACATGGACACATTTCCATCACATGACAACAAATTGCTGCTGTTTGCAAATCTCTTCCCTGCCATGGCTATGTGGTCTCTGAGGTGCTACTCTCTTCAGCTTCAGACCCATCTTCAGTGCAATATTATCACACACGAGCATTCCTTCTTTCAGTCCAAAGACCCACAACAACATTTTCAAAAGCAAAACAAAACAGAAATACAGGGAGAGGGTTCCAAGGCAGTCGCTATGGTTTAGCCAGAACATGTAGGCTTCTGTTTCTTAATACTTCCGAGAGGAACTTAGCCACGGCTAGGGTAGTATCATTTGACATATTACCAAGGAGGTACTCAAGGTGGAAGGTTTCGGATTTAAACAGTTAAGTTGATCTCAGATGTGATCCCAGAACCACTGGCTGTCATCTTTGAGAATTCCTGGAGAACAGGTGAAGTCCCGGCAGACTGGAGGAGGGCAAATGTTGCCCCTATTTTCAAAAAGGGGAAAAGAGAGGACCCAAATAATTACCGCCCAGTCAGTCTGACATCAATACCAGGGAAGATTCTGGAGCAGATCATTAAGCAAACAGTCTGTGAGCACCTAGAAAGGAATGCTGTGATCACCAATAGTCAGCATGGATTTCTGAAAAATAAGTCATGTCAGACTAACCTGATCTCGTTTTTTGACAGAATTACAAGCCTGGTAGATGAAGGGAATGCAGTGGATGTAGCCTACCTTGATTTCAGCAAGGCATTTGACAAGGTGCCCCATGATATTCTTGTAAAGAAGCTGGTAAAATGCGGTCTTGACTATGCTACCACTCAGTGGATTTGTAATTGGCTGACTGACCAAACCCAAAGGGTCTCATCAATGGTTCCTCTTCATCCTGGAGAAGAGTGACTAGTGGGGTGCCACAGGGTTCTGTCTTGGGCCCGGTCTTATTCAACATCTTTATCAGCGACTTGGATGATGGACTCAAGGGCATCCTGATCAAATTTGCAGATGACACCAAACTGGGAGGGGTGGCTAACACCCCAGAGGACAGGATCACACTTCAAAACGACCTTGACAGATTAGAGAACTGGGCAAAAACAAACAAGATGAATTTTAACAGGGAGAAATGTAAAGTATTGCACTTGGGCAAAAAAAATGAGAGGCACAAATACAAGATGGGTGACACCTGGCTTGAGAGCAGTACATGTGAAAAGGATCTAGGAGTCTTGGTTGACCACAAACTTGACATGAGCCAACAGGGTGACGCGGCAGCTAAAAAAGCCAATGCAATTAGGGGCTGCATCAATAGGAGTATAGCATCTAGATCAAGGGAAGTAATAGTGCCACTGTATTCTGCTCTGGTCAGACCTCACCTGGAGTACTGTGTCCAGTTCTGGGCACCACAATTCAAGAAGGACACTGACAAACTGGAACGTGTCCAGAGGAGGGCAACCAAAATGGTCAAAGGTCTGGAAACGATGCCTTATGAGGAACGGCTAAGGGAGCTGGGCATGTTTAGCCTGGAGAAGAGGAGGTTAAGGGGTGATATGATAGCCATGTTCAAATATATAAAAGGATGTCACATAGAGGAGGGAGAAAGGTTGTTTTCTGCTGCTCCAGAGAAGCGGACACGGAGCAATGGATCCAAACTACAAGAAAGAAGATTCCACCTAAACATTAGGAAGAACTTCCTGACAGTAAGAGCTGTTCGACAGTGGAATTTGCTGCCAAGGAGTGTGGTGGAGTCTCCTACTTTGGAGGTCTTTAAGCAGAGGCTTGACAACCATATGTCAGGAGTGCTCTGATGGTGTTTCCTGCTTGGCAGGGGGTTGGACTCGATGGCCCTTGTGGTCTCTTCCAACTCTATGATTCTATGATTCTATTCTAAGTTTACCAATAGGGGTTTAATTAATTTGCTCGCAGTGTAGTAGGATATGCTTCCTAGAGTCAACACCCTGAGAGCATAAGCAGATAGTATATACCAGACTGCCTTTTTAGCACTTCTGATGGAACTACATTTAGTCTAGCTTTGGTAAATAATTGGTAATAGTTAGGTACAGACAGATTCATGAAATACGATGGTAACTGAAAATCATGGCCATAGTGGATTTCAGAGGCAAACGTTCACAGGTTACATAGGATCTAGAGCTAAGATCGCTGTGTGAAATATCCCGTAACTTCTGCCTCAGGGATTTAAGGGCAATATCATAGCCCAGATGATGTAGTGAAAAACCAGATAATGGTGAAAAACCAATTGAGGAGGCTTTTCGGGCCATAGTTTTCAACCATGAGCTAATAGACTCCTCATTGGTTAGATGTAAAAGTAATCCTTTCCCCAGGCCAAATATCAAGATCTTTAGCCAGTTTGATATCACAGGAACTTAGCTTGGAACTCATCTAACTTAGAAAATAGACCATTGTAACAGATGTTTGAAGCATAAAGGAGTTGGGAAACAGATTTTGTTTTAAAGACTCTTATGGCTGATGGAACATAGTGACTTCCCTTTGTGAAAAAGAAATGGAGTACTGTATAGTAAGTTTGTTCATCTCCGCCTTCTGACAGATAGTCTGCCAGTGGCAATTCCAGGACATTTTGTGGTGAAACAACAGCCCTAGGTACCAGAAGCATCAGTATGCTCTAGATTATGGCCATCTAGTACCCATTTACAAGGGGAATATATTTTCTAATATTATCAATATTTACACATTTCTTTCCCACTCTTCCTCCAATAAGCTCGGGTTGACATACACTTTTCCCCATAACTTTATCCTTACAACAACTCTGTGAAGCATATTAGGTTGATAGCAGGTGAGGGGCTCTGTTTATTTATTTGTTTATTTATTTAATTTCTATACCACTCTTCATCCGAGGATCACAGGACAGTTTACAAGATAAAAACACAAAAATACTTAACATATTAACAAACAAACAAAAAGACCCACCACACACAGACATCTTTAGGTGCAAGGCAAAATATTCCTCTTCTCCCAGGCCTTTAGCTGGTTAAACAATCTATGGCCTTTTAAACTGTGTGGGGTTTTTTTGGCACCAGGCAAGTTTTCCTTGGGAGAGCATTCCACAAATGGGGAGCCACTGCAGAAAAGGCCCGTTCTAATCTTCCCATTCTCTGGACTTCTCATGGAGGAGGCACATGAAGAAGGGTCTCAGATGATGATCACAGGATTTGGGTAGGTTCATATGGAGAGAGGCTGTCCTTGAGGCATTTAAGGTTATATAGGTCAAAATCACCACTTTGAATTGAGCCTGGAAACCAATTGCCAGCCAGTGCAGTTGGGCCAGGATCAGTGTTATATGCTCCAACTGTCTTGCCCCAGTGAGCAACCTGGCCACTGAATTCTGCACTTGCTGAAGTTTCTGAACTGTCTTCAGAGGCAGCCCCACATATAACACATTGTAGTAATCTAGCCTAGAGGTTACCAGAGCATAGATAACATAAATTAGGCTATCCCTCTCCAGTTAGTCCCTATCCTGGGCCACCAGCCAAAGCTGATGGAAGGCACTTCAAGCCACCAAGGCCACCAGAGCCTCAAGTGACAGCAAAGGATCCAGGAGACCCCCAAGCTGCATACCTGCTCCTTCGGAGAGAGTGTAACCCCATCAAAAGCAGGCAACCTCCCATTAATCCGGTTTAAGGAACTACCTACTAGCAGTGCCTCAGCCTGATATGGATTGAGCATCAGTTTGTTGACTCTCATCCAATCCATCACCAAGGCAAGAAAACAGTCCAGAACTTCCATTGCCACACCTGCAGAAGTAAAGAAGAAGTAGAGCTGTGTATCATCAGCATATTGCTGACAACATACTCCAAACCTCTGTATAACCCCACTGAGCAGTTTCATGTGGATGCTAAACAGCATAGGGGATAAAAGCGAACTCTGAGAAACCCTACATTTAAGGCCACAGGGCTGAAAAGCACTTCCCAACGGTCACTCTTTGGAAATGGTCATCTAAGTAGGACCAGAACCACCACAAAGCAGTGCCACCCAACCTTAACTCAGGCAGCTGCTCCCAAGTTTCATGGATTACTGTTTGAACCTAGATCAACCTGATCCTAGCCTAACACACTGACCACAACACTACACTGACTCTCAGTAAGGAGATAATAAAACTGATTTATTAATTAATTAGCAGGTGGCTGCATGGGCTTGGCTGGAAGCTGAGATGAGCCAGGGTTATTGTTTCCTCAGCACTGAGAGGAGATCGCCCTAGAGATAAGGAGGGGAGATGATGAGAAGGTAATGTTTTTCACCTCTCTCAAGAGCAAGTTACAGTAATCTTCAGGATTAGGGTGTAAGGTGTATTTAAAAAAAACCACAACAGTTTACATATATAATAGACAAATTCATGGAGGGTATGTCCAGATAGTTAGAACATTCATGCTCTGAAGCACTGTTCCTCTGCCAATGCTGGTGGCAAATAACAGGAGAGGAGCAAGTCTACCTTGTCTCATCAGGGCTGTGTTCTTCTCAGAGACATGTACTTGCTTAGTACATTTATACAGAACTCAAGCTGGTGTGCAGGATGTTCCCAAGAGATCTCCCATACAGGCACCAGCCAAACCCAGACCTGTTTAGTTTCAGCATGAGTCAGTCAAATTTATTTGCTAAAAAATATTAATCATCACAGAAATTCATTTTAACACAGATGATCCCCAGAACACTGAATACCATTTTGTGTGATAAGTCTTTTTCTGACCTGTTGGACTACTAGAGCAAACATAGTGTTACACATCACCCCAATCTCCAAATGGTGCAAGATTCCAGGGGTTCCAGGTGCTTATCCAAGATTCGTTTTCTTCAGAATGAGGGATAGCGGAGACTGTGGTGTCTTTAAAATATACGATTTATTTACACACAGATATAACTTGAACCTACAATGGAGAGGCTCACAGCATTAACACCCCAAGAAAGCCTCACTTCTCTCGTGGCCACAGCCTTGAAGCCCAGCGGAAATCAGGCCGGCTTCTGTCTCCCAGCTGCCCAGCCGGCAGTTGGCAGCTTCTAGAGTGTAGCTCCACCCCTTGTCTGGCTGCTCCAGCAATTGGGTCCCTGTTGGATCCAGGAATTGGAAGGTACCCAGGAACACAGCCTAACACCCCCCTCAAAAAAAACACCACCTCACAACAATCAAAAGATATCAACCAGTAAGGAAGATAACTTCTCCCTACTGTTAAAAATAAAATAAAAACTTCCTGAAGAATCTATTTTTTTAATTAAAAAAACCCTGTATCTAAATAATAATAATAATAATAATAATAATACCCTGCCCATTTGGTTGGGTTTCCCCAGCCACTATGGGCAGCTCCCAACAGAATATTAATAATAATTAATCAAAAAAGTGATAAAAGATTAAACATTAAAAATTTCCCTAAACAGGGCTGCCTTCAGATGTCTTCTAAAAGTCAGATAGTTGTTTATTAAGGATTTTGCAAGGGGCCTTCAGACCAGAGCTCTAGCTGTGTGAATAGACCATACTCGGAACAGAACACAAGACTGCTCCAGCACTGTTCTTCTTAGGTTGTGCACAACAGAATTTCTGAAATGGCATAAAGGTTTCAAACAGTGGCTTTTACAGGGAAGATCATTTGGTGTATGAAACAGCTTGCACAAGGCCCAAATAGTTCTGGTTCTCATCTCTGCTTGGTGTAACATTTCCTAAATGACCTTGCACAACAAACTAGGAATGAACAGTAAGTACTGTAATTGTATGACCAAAGCATGGTAGTTTGGAAAGGGACAGTAGCCCTCCAACACTTGTTGCAGAATTTAATGAACAACTGAAGCAGAGTTGTTCCCTGGTGAAGCCGAGGACAGGAATAAATTGCATGGTGTTAGCCGAGCAAAAGCCCTCCAAATGTGTTTGAGGATCATAGGTTATTCAAACCGTGGAGATTGAAAAAGCTAAACAGCCCATCTGCATTATTATGCGCAGGAGTATTGTAATGGGAATCGGGGAATAAATACTAAATATTTTAAATAATCATCGTTCTATATAACAATAATAATAATAATACCATTATTGTCATTGTACAAACTGTGTACAGTGAAATTAAATGAGCCTCTGTCCCCCTCACACCCAAAAGTGCACAAGAGGACAGGCCCCAGCCCAAAAGTACCGACAACCTAAAACTTGCTTTGGGTTTTGTGATGGATGATAGAAAAACAGAATATAGGTGAAATAAATAAAATATGCAGGGGTAGCACCATGGGCGAGAGTAATAAACAGGGGCAGGGGGAGTAAAGAGAGAAATGATGTGCTAATATTTCAGAGTACATGTGCCTGGGCTTAGTTGTAGGCTTAGCTGCCCTAGGGCATGGGAAATAGAATCTGTCCTGTGCTTTAAAGGGTTTGTGGCCGATATTTCCACACTCTTCATTGCTGCACGCTTTGCCATGCAAAATCTCTCTTGGTGTTTTCTCACCAAAGAATGCTTGCCCCAAATGCAGACCCTCCAAGTATCCCTATTTTCCAGGGACATCCCTGATTTACAGATGCCCTCCTTGTTTCTGATTTGATCCTGTAATGTCCCACTTTTCCTTAGGACATCCCTATTTTCATTGGATAAATGTTGGAGGGTATGGAATGATCTGACCCCCAAGTCATCTGAAGGCAATCCTGTATGGGGAAGTTTTTTAAATGTTTAATGTTTTATTATGTTTTTATATATATTGTAAGCCTCCCAGGGTGGCTGGGCAAGCCAGTAAGAAGTGTGGGGTATAAATAGTAAAAATTATCATTATGGAATGGGACGTTCCTATTATCATCAGAGAAATGTTGGAGGGTATGCAGATATGGGTCTGGGCTTCCAGGATTCCAACAGTGCAATAATGGAAGTGGGACACAGAAAAAGCGTGAATAGCTGTGGGCAAGGATGTCTCCATTTATCTTATCAGCACTGAGTTTATGGCCCTCAGCCAGACCATTACCATTCACAGCCGTGGTTCAGCATTTTCACTGTACAACCTGAAATTGATGAAAAGGAGAAGTAGGGCTGGGTGCCGTCAGGTAACTGATGAAATTGCACCACAAATCTTCAAATGATCTCACTCAGTAGCTTCATGCTAATGTTAAACAGCATATGGGACAATTATATAGCCCTGCATTTTAAATTGTTTGTTTATTTATTATTTAAACCATCCCCACCTTTCCGCTTATAGTTCATGGAGGTTCTGTTTCTGATCACACATACAGGACCTGCATGCATATCATTTGAGCACACATAGAATATGTGCTAGCAAACCAGTAGAAGTAAATATGAGAGACACTCTAAATCAAAATGGAATACAAGCAAAGCAGGGCTTCAGTGTGGTATTGAGGAGCCAGAGAAAAACATCTGTAGAGAAAATAATCCTATTCCACAAAATTCAAAAAGAAGAGTTGCCAAATTATCACCGGAACAAAACAGTAAGAGGATTTTTAAAAAAACAACAAAAACCTGCGCCGCCGCCATAGATGGGAAAGACAGCTGATGTAACTGTGTCAGAGATCCAGGTCTCAGTCCATGGCAATGCTCAACAAAGGAAGAAATGATTAAACCATGAGCAGAAACAGAATTCCAAACGGAAGAATAATTTAGTGGGACACATAAAACAGTTGGGGGAGGTAAATCGCCGACAGAAACAAAATCTGAAGCACAACAAAACTAGAATCAGCCACTGGAGCACCCATTAGAGACGAAAGATCAGATGAACCCATTGCACACGTCCACCATTGGCCAATAGAGAAAGCTATAAAGCATTGAATAAGCGGCCTCCTGAGTAGCCCTGGGGAGGCTCCTCCCCTCTCTGGGACTGCAGCTTGCAGGGGTTCCATTCTGGGGTGCCGCACATGTCACCAGGACACCCACAAATGGGGATTCAACTGTTCTGCCCCCACCGCTTCCCCCTTCAGCAGGAGTGTGCACGCTGATTGTGTGCAAGTGGGGAAACGCCTGTATAGTGGTTGCTACACAGAGAAGCTGCAAGAAGCTGCAGGTGAGCTTTGCTCCACCCATGAAATCCATCCTACTGTAGCACCCTGCTTGTGGTTAACGCTTAGCTGGAATGAAATATTCAACGCAGCAATAGAGAAATTAAAATAATTATTTATTTGTCAGACAAATAAATGAGAGGCACAGTGGTATATGGTTACCAAGCTCTGGCCTGGCCTCCTGCCATTATGGCCAGCACTTATATTCCCTTAATCCAGCCCCCTTTGCTCCTCCTGTGGCTGCCTCTGTCCAATCAGCCTGGTTGGATTTCCTATTGGCTGATTGCTATAACCAATCCTAAAAGATACACCCATATCCTCCTGTCCTTATATGGAACACAAAGAGCTATATATTGTTACATCTATAAATGACAAATAAGTAGTAATATATCTTACATGTGTCTCAACAAGGAATCTTAATTACCAGCTCACCTCTTGCCCTCCTTGCCCTATTGCCTTCTAAAACAAATGGTTAATCTTAAATTTTTATCTTAAACATATGTCAAGGATCTTGAGTTTCACATCAACATTGAAAGATCTCCTTCATTTGAAGGTTTCTAAACAAATGCCTGACAGCTATATATCAGGACTGCTTGGATGGCGTCTTCCTGTCTGGCAGGGGGGCTAGACTGGTGGCTGACTTAATTTCAGGATAAATACAACTCTTACAATTATATGAAATAAGAATTTAGCATTTGTTAAATCCTTTGCATAATTACATTTAAGCAAATATATTTAATACATAACATAGGTAGCCTTTTAAAAGGAATAAGGCCTTTGTAAAGTAGAAAAGGAACTCAGTAAAAAGGAACACAGTAAAAAACCGCTTTAAAAGAAGCCTCTTCAGTTTACACCCCCCCCTTCAGCCAGCTGCTTTTCCCATTAGCTCTTCCCAACATTTATTGCCCTCTAACTTTCTCAGTTTAAGAAAGAAACAGCTTTTAAAAAGGACTTCCCAAAAATGCTCTCTTTCTACCAGCTAGATGCTTCTCCATTGGCCTTTTTAACCTTAGAAAGAAGATCTGGCTCATTTTACTGGGAGGCACATTGGTATTATTTTACTATTTACCAACTATTAATTATATTTATCTCTGCCTTTTTTATCTTCTGTAACATGTAGGGTCAGTGTCCTCACTCAGTCTGTAATTCCAGCTTTTACGACTTTGAGAATTGTTTTCTGCTATAAATCAAGGGGCCCCTTGTCTAGGAGGAAAACATTGCCTGTGTTCTTTAAACAGCTGGCCTTCTGCCTGGCATGAAACATTTGAAAATCTAAGCCCATTTAATTTAGGAACCTGATCAAGATATAAGCCAATATAAGCCTTGATTAAAAATGCAGTCTATATTCAGATGCCACATTCCCCCCTTTCAAGCTCAAGGACCTTCATCCCAAGTGTCCTTGATAGCTTGACCTTCATCATATTCCTGAGGTAAAGCTCTGTATAGGGCCATGATATGAGGTAGAGTTTCAATTTGAAATCATTTTGCTAATTGTACTTCTAAAACATGAAATGATACATGGCATCATACATAAAACCATTACCACTACTGTCAAGAAAAACAAGACAATAGTATCCCTTTGAGTCCCGCAACATTAGGTAACCAGTTAGTGAGCCATCCCATATCCCATCCTTCCCATGTTTGTACTGGGACATGTGCTATATTCTCCATCTTTGTGGCCAACACACGGATTGCCTCACCATTATCTGAAATGTTAAAGCAACAGGCATTCCCTGTCAAGTTCAAGACTCCACATAGGCCTCCCTGCTTGGCAAGTACATAATCCATTCCCATTTCAAGAAGGACACTGACAAACTGGAACGTGTCCAGAGGAGGGCAACCAAAATGGTCAAAGGCCTGGAAACGATGCCTTATGAGGAACGGCTAAGGGAGCTGGGCATGTTTAGCCTGGAGAAGAGGAGGTTAAGGGGTGATATGATAGCCATGTTCAAATATATAAAAGGATGTCACATAGAGGAGGGAGAAAGGTTGTTTTCTGCTGCTCCAGAGAAGCGGACACGGAGCAATGGATCCAAACTACAAGAAAGAAGATTCCACCTAAACATTAGGAAGAACTTCCTGACAGTAAGAGCTGTTCGACAGTGGAATTTGCTGCCAAGGAGTGTGGTGGAGTCTCCTACTTTGGAGGTCTTTAAGCAGAGGCTTGACAACCATATGTCAGGAGTGCTCTGATGGTGTTTCCTGCTTGGCAGGGGGTTGGACTCAATGGCCCTTGTGGTCTCTTCCAACTCTATGATTCTATGATTCTATGATTCTATGATTTTCAGCTGCAAAATGGCGGCTCTACTTTCATCCAACTGTTGTGCAATAAGTCTCAAACTCTGGGCCGTTGCATTGGTTACAAGTTCCACTACTGCTTGCAATCGAATTATTCTGTTTAGATTATAAATAGGATCCCGTGCCCCTTGTATGAGCTCACCAGGATTCCAGGAGGCAGGATCATAATAGGCTATAATGCGCTCTGGTGGCCAATCATCAGTATCGCTCCAACTTTGGGTACTTCCTCCTGCTATACGAGAAATATCAGCGTTTCTTCGTGTTCGCTTAGCTGAACTAGTGGGCATAATCCACATTGGTGGTAATACCCATCCCAGGAAACAAGTCCCACTCCATTTGGAGGGGAGTTTCTTGTATGCCCATTCTCCACATATCCACCACAACCATCGGGTCTGAGGTTTTTGGTACGTGGAGTACAGAAGGCGAAATATCAAAAGAGGTAGAGAGTTCACAGTGCAGTATGTTAGATTGCCTTTTTCTGTCACAGTTATGTTCCATACCACTTTCCATGCATGAATAAAAGGAGGTGCACAGGGCAAGGTATTCTGAGTTCGATAGGTAGTACCGTGTGCCCAGGTATGACTATTCTTAATATAATCCCAAGTATAGTGACAATGAGAAGAGCCTATCATGGTAGAATCAGCTGCATCTGATGATTTATGTACACAGAATTCCCCTTGTACAGGTATAACTCGTAATGGTTTAGTTGAGTTCCATCCGGGGAAATTCTGTATTTCTGTTTGGTGTGGCATTTCGCTTACCATACCAATGGCATCTAATGGTATCGGTAATAAGGGCATACCTCCCTCTGAATCATCTGGCCCAAGAGAGCAAACAAGGCAATTGGTCCTATTTGCAACATTGGCTACCATTTCAGCTAAACCTACCCACATATTGTGGTCATGGCGGAATCCATATTTAGCAAATTTGGTCAGATTCAAGGACCCTTCCCCTTCCCAAGGGATCAGGATTAATAATAAAATCATGTTGATGTCTAGCATATGCATTCCTTCCACAAAAGATTACCTTATTGTGATAGCAAATAAATATTAGTCCCAATATAATTCCCCCAGTGACAGAAATGGGGAACCACCAAGACCAAAACATATATCCCGAGGATCCCCAATGAGTAATATCTCTGTTAATTGTTCCACAAGGGGGGGCAGTCAATTAATTGTATAAGAGAATCTTTCCTTTCACAATCGCTGGTTCAGATGCTCCTCAAGCTTCAGGCGTGCGCAGGTCAGCCAGCTTCCAGGTTGTGGCTGCAGCAGGCCGGTCGTCTAATGTTGCCCGTGACCTAGCCCGTTCCCGGTAGGGCTAGATACAGGGGTTTTTGGAGAGAGTCAGTTTAAGAGGATTAGAGGGGTCACCTTTGCACGTCCAACTGCCTTCGGACTTCTTCAAACGGGAGTGATGAATCCAGGGGGTCACCTCAGCTACCTTCACCGCTGTTGGAGTAGAGAGCAAGACGGTGTAAGGTCCACGCCACTTAGGTGCAAGTGGATCACGTTTCCACTCTTTCACCCATACGCTATCGCCAGCCTGGAACTGATGAATCGGCTCGGCAATGCTGCACGGCGTGCGCTCGAGGGCCCACCTGTTAAGAGAAACAAAAACACGGGAGAGAAATTACACTTGTCCCTGTGTCACATGGTCTCCTATTTGTTTAAGATCAGCTGAAATATCCTGAACAAAGGAGGGCGGTCTCCCATACAGGAGCTCAAAAGGTGACAACTTAAGTCTTTTTGTGGGTGCACACCGAACACGAAACAGTGTTATGGGTAACACATCTACCCATCCCAATCCCGTTTCCTGGGTTAATTTTGCCAATTGGGTTTTCAGAGTCCGATTCATTCTTTCAGTTTCCCCTGAACTCTGAGGCCTATAGGCTGCATGCAGTCTCCATTTCACTTGTAGGACTCGACATACTTCTTGTACTACTTGATCAATGAACGCTGGCCCATTATCACTTCCAATGCATCTAGGTAATCCAAACCTCGGGATCAATTCAGTGAGGAGTCTCTTAGTTACCTCTCGTGCCTTTTCAGTTCGGGTGGGAAAAGCTTCAACCCATCCGGTAAGAGTATCTACAAACACAAGGAGATACTTGAATCCCTTAGAAGGGACCAGCTCTGTGAAGTCCACAATTAGGCTTTCCATGGGGACATATCCCACATGTTGGATTCCAGGAGGTTGTACCGGTCCCTGCCTGGGATTATTTTTAGCACAAAGAACACATTTCTGTGAAATGCAAGTTGCTAATTGTGATAGATTAATAATATACAACTTCCGACTGAGACTCTCTCTGGTTGCAGTACCGCCAAGGTGAGTAGATTCATGATAATTTCTTACAATTGTGCCTGCTAGATGATGAGGTACATAAATCCTATTGTCCGGCAGGATCATCCAACCGTCCTTCACAACCGCTCCTTCCTGTTCAGCCCACTTCCTCTCTTCTGGGGTATAGTGAGGTTTAACTTCTTCTGGAACTACCTCTGGTATGAGGGCTGCTATAAATCCTCCCACAGGCTTTTGGGCTGCCTCTCGGGCTGCTTTGTCAGCAGCATGATTTCCTCTGGTTATTGGATCCCTTCCTCGTCCATGACCTTTGCAGTGCATTACAGCAATCTGTTCTGGAGCCCATACTGCTTCTAACAGGATTTCTACTTCAGGTCCATATTTCAAGGCCTTCCCGTGGGCTCCTATTAGACCTCTTTCTTTCCATAGAGCTCCATGTGCATGCAGGGTTAAGAAGGCATATTTAGAATCAGTATAGATGTTTGCCTTACATCCGGCTGCCAATTGCAGAGCTCTAGTTAAACCTATAAGTTCAGCTTTTTGTGCTGAGGTGCCAGCAGGCAAAGCTTCAGCTTCCACAACTTCCTCATTGGTGACCACAGCATATCCTGCTCGTCTGGCACCTTCATGCAGGTAACTGCTACCATCAGTATAATACACAACATCTGGATTTTTCAATGGTTCATCTTTCAGATCGGGTCTACTGGAATAAACTTCATCCATTACTTGGAGACAATCATGTGATTCCTCATCATCTACCTCTGGTAGGGGCAGCAAAGTCGCTGGATTGAGCATATTCACTACTCGTAGATGAATCCTGGGATTTTCACACAATAGGCCTTGGTACCTAGCCATCCTTGGGTTCGTTAGCCAATAACTACCCTTATATTCCATGAGCGTCAGAACAGCATGAGGTACATTCACATACATCGTCTGGCCGAAGGTAAATTTATCAGCTTCTTTGACAAGGCTTGCAGTGGCCGCTACTGCCCTTAGGCATGGAGGCCATCCTTTTGCTACTGAGTCCAATTGTTTTGACAAATAAGCTACTGGACGGTTCCAACTTCCTAATCTCTGGGTCAGGACTGCCGCTGCAATCCCATTCTGTTCATGTACATACAGCTGAAAGGGTTTTTCCGAATTAGGCAGTCCAAGGGCTGGGGCCTCCATAAGTCATTGTTTGATAACTAAAAAGGCTTGTTGTTGCTCAGGTCCCCATACGAATGGGTCCTTTTCTGCACCTCGAGTGCTTTCATGTAAGGGCTTGGCCAGACTGCTGAAATCAGGTATCCATAGTCTACAAAACCCTGCTGTTCCCAGGAATCCTCTGAGTTGTTTCCTTGTGGTAGGTTCCTTGATAAGGCAAATAGCTTCTTTCCTCTCTGGCCTCAATGCTCGTTGTTGGTGTGAGATGTCAAAGCCCAAATATTTGACCTTTTCTAAACATAACTGTGCCTTTTTCTGGGAAACTCGGTAGCCAGCTTCCCAGAGCAAGTGGAGCAGTTCCTCTGTACCTTCTTTACAGGTATCAAAATCCTTTGCTGCTAGTATAAGGTCATCTACATATTGCAGAACCACCTTTTCTCCAGGTATTGAGGGGTAACTTGTTAGATCCTTCGCCAAGGCAGTGCCAAATAAAGTTGGGGAATTTTTGAATCCCTGGGGCAATCTCGTCCAGGTTAGCTGGCCTTTTGTTCCTGTTAAAGGGTCTTCCCACTGGAAGGCAAATATAGGTTGGCTCTGTGGTGCCAGCCGGCAACAGAAGAATGCATCTTTCAAGTCCAATACAGTAAAAAATGTTGCTTCTGGTGGGATCAAACTCAGCAAGGTATATGGGTTTGGTACATTTGGGTGCAAGGTCTCGATAGCCTGGTTTACGAGCCTCAAGTCCTGCACTGGCCTGTATTCATCTGTCCCAGGTTTTCGAACAGGCAATAGAGGTGTGTTCCATTCTGATTGGCAGGGCTTAAGCAGACCATATTTTAATAGGCGGTCCAAATGTTTCTGGATGCCCTCTGCTGCTCGCCGGGGTAAAGGATATTGCTTTACAGATACAGGGGTAGCCATAGGTTTTAAGGTTACTACAATTGGAGCTATATTCTTGGCCATTCCTGGTGGGCTATTTTCGGCCCATACTCCTGGTGGCACCTGTAGAGTTCGGAGGAGCTTGTTTAACTCTGTATCCAATGTGGGTTGGACTTGCAGGGCTGACATTAGGCGCCATGATTGTTCCTTAGGTACTGAGAGGGAAATTATTCCTGCTGCCTTTGATGGCAGTTTCATTTCTGGACCTCGAGGAGTGAAGGTGATTTGGGCCTGCAATTTGGACAGCATATCTCTACCTAAGAGAGGTATTGGACACTCAGGTATATACAAAAACTGATGGGTTAAACGATGTCCCCCAATCTGGCATTCCAAAGGTTGGAGGAAAGACCTCTTAGCTGACTGACCAGTGGCACTTTTAATGACTACACTTTTGGATGCCTTTTTCTGCAATAGTTCTGGGAGTACTGAGTATTCAGCCCCAGTATCAATCATAAAGTCTATTAAATGGCTTCCTAATTGAATCGTGACCGTGGGCTCCTGGAAGCCTAACTTTATGGAGTCCGGTCGTTCCTAGTCTTGGGTAAAATCCTCCTCTGCCAGTCCAATGAAATTGTCTCTACTCTGTCCTTGTCCAGGTCTCTGATATCTTCCATTTCGGATCATTCCCTGTCCCCGTCCCTGGTTTCTTGGGCCGGAGCCTGGGCCTGGGCCTGGGCCTGGGCGTACTTCTTCCAACCTCAGGGGTTCAGGACACTCCCGCTTCCAATGACCCTCCTTCTTGCAATTCGCACATTGATTCCTTCCCAGTGGTGGATTCCTTCCCCGCCCTCTTCCTCCATTTAAGGGGCGGTAGTCTTGCTTCACTGCTGTGGCTAGCATTACCATCTTTTCCTTCTGCCACTTCTTCTTCTCTTGCTTCTCAGCCTCATCCCTATTCCGATAAACTCAGCGTGCAATGGCCATAATTTGGCTCATCAGCATCCCTTCCCATCCTTCTGATTTCTGAATTTTCTTACGAATGTCAGAAGCGCACTGGGCCACAAATGTAGCAGTAATCATTCTGCTGTTTTCAGGGGCTTCAGGGTCAAAAGGAGTCCATATACGA
The DNA here is from genome assembly GCF_964188305.1 of Podarcis bocagei. NCBI lineage: Eukaryota > Metazoa > Chordata > Lepidosauria > Squamata > Lacertidae > Podarcis > Podarcis bocagei. The sequence continues at coordinate 3,320,608 of NC_138137.1, forward strand.
TAGGCTTCTTGCAGCCTCTCTAAAAAGTCTCCTGGACTCTCATTTGGTTTCTGTTCTACCTCTGAGACTTTAGACATATTAGTGGGCTTCTGGCATGCCCTGCGGATACCTTGCACAAGCGTCTGGCGGTAAGTGGTAAGTCTGGCCAGGTGAATTGCATTGTTTGGATCCCAATTAGGATCTTCCAAGGGAAAGTTGTCTTGGAGATGACGGTCAATATTAAAAATATTTCCCACTCTGGCCTGCTCACGCAAATATATCTGTGCCTTTTCAATTATGTCTCTCCTTTCCTCAGTGGTGAACAGAGTATTCAGGAGCTGGCGGCAATCTGTCCAAGTAGGACTATGAGTATTTATTATTGAAGTCACCAAGTCCATCATAGCCTGAAGTTTTTCTGCGAAAGATGGGGTGTGTGTTTTCCAATTCATCAGATCCGTAGTTGTGAATGGAATGTACTGGAGGGTCGAAGTTCGAGGTGGCCGTGGTCCGAGTTGCCCGTTAACCAGCACAGGCTCCTCAAGTGCATCAAATACTCTTCTGAGAGGGGCTACTACGTGATCTTTCTCTTCGCTTTGCTCTAGGGGCCTCAAATCATAGGGGATGGTATTTGTCCCAAGGCGTTCTTTTAGCAGCCTTATACGCCTGGCTGTATTGCTTGCTGACCGATTAAGGTCTCCCTGTAACTTCTGTAATAATTCTCTAGGACTTGGATGTACAGGAGTTTGGGGTAGGCAATCAGTTGTTCCACTAAAAGAGACTGTAGATGGAGTTCTACTGGGACTCACAGGTGGAATAATCACTTCTGCTTGGGCTTTATTATAGGCCTCCAATGCCTCCTGAAGATATTTATCATAATCTATCAAGGAATCAAGTTCTGTGACTCCAGCCCCATTATTCATTCCACTTTCTTGCCTTGGGGTTACAACTGGTGGAGTGTTTGGATTAGGCTCCCTTCGATGTGGAGCATAGGGTGGAGGTGGAAGCAGCTCTTCCTCTGGTCCCTCAAAAATGGGTTTGAGTTTATTTGGCAAGATTCCTTTCCTAGCTTCGGCTTTTACAGCCAATAATTTGCATCGTTGGACTTTGCATTCCCTTATCCATGGAGGATTTTTATTTAATGTGCTCAGCCAGGAATCTATATATGAAAATTGTTCTGGGCACCCTCCAGTTTCTTTGGCGATGTTAGACCAAAGTTTGCTTACTAAATTTATATCAAAGGTTCCTTGAGATGGCCATTCAGTATTTTGCTTCGGCCACTCTAATTCACATAACGTTCTCAGGCGCTCTGGCGTAATTTTGACTCCATACGCCCCTGAGAAGGCTTTCTTAAAATTATTTAACATACATTCAAGAGGTGTATTTTCCCCCTTTGAACCCCCAACGCCCATTGTATGGCCCTGTGAAGTATCCACTCAGTCACTCACACACACGCTTCGTGGGTTTCCTTGCCTAGTGAAGTCGCCTTACTAGGAACCGAAGTACTGCCCACTCCACACTCAGGTCAGCTACAGATTGCTCTGTACTTTCTCACACATACAATACGCTAGATACTTCACCACACACTACCTCCCATTCTTCCCTTTTCCCTACACCAGATCACCATCTGATGTACCCAACCACCTAGCGTACTCAGTTCCCACTTACTGAGACGCAGAAGTTTGATCAAGACTTCTCTTCCTCCCAATTAATTGGAGGGCCAAAAATCCCTTTGTGCACTTACCCTTGGTTGGTTCCGTTTCCCCCCGGTCCGTCGCCGTCAGTGGGCAGGGTATCAGACAGACGAGACTTCTGCGTTCCCCCTGGAAAAATTTACCAGTGCGCGCTGGGTAAGCAGTTTAGAGATCCTCTCTCTTGTACCCTGCCCATTAGGGCGAAGGGGCTGCGTTCCAGCAGACCACTTATCCGAGTCACAGGAGCACCATAAAATGTAGCACCCTGCTTGTGGTTAACGCTTAGCTGGAATGAAATATTCAACGCAGCAATAGAGAAATTAAAATAATTATTTATTTGTCAGACAAATAAATGAGAGGCACAGTGGTATATGGTTACCAAGCTCTGGCCTGGCCTCCTGCCATTATGGCCAGCACTTATATTCCCTTAATCCAGCCCCCTTTGCTCCTCCTGTGGCTGCCTCTGTCCAATCAGCCTGGTTGGATTTCCTATTGGCTGATTGCTATAACCAATCCTAAAAGATACACCCATATCCTCCTGTCCTTATATGGAACACAAAGAGCTATATATTGTTACATCTATAAATGACAAATAAGTAGTAATATATCTTACATGTGTCTCAACAAGGAATCTTAATTACCAGCTCACCTCTTGCCCTCCTTGCCCTATTGCCTTCTAAAACAAATGGTTAATCTTAAATTTTTATCTTAAACATATGTCAAGGATCTTGAGTTTCACATCAACATTGAAAGATCTCCTTCATTTGAAGGTTTCTAAACAAATGCCTGACAGCTATATATCAGGACTGCTTGGATGGCGTCTTCCTGTCTGGCAGGGGGGCTAGACTGGTGGCTGACTTAATTTCAGGATAAATACAACTCTTACAATTATATGAAATAAGAATTTAGCATTTGTTAAATCCTTTGCATAATTACATTTAAGCAAATATATTTAATACATAACATAGGTAGCCTTTTAAAAGGAATAAGGCCTTTGTAAAGTAGAAAAGGAACTCAGTAAAAAGGAACACAGTAAAAAACTGCTTTAAAAGAAGCCTCTTCAGTTTACACCCCCCCCTTCAGCCAGCTGCTTTTCCCATTAGCTCTTCCCAACATTTATTGCCCTCTAACTTTCTCAGTTTAAGAAAGAAACAGCTTTTAAAAAGGACTTCCCAAAAATGCTCTCTTTCTACCAGCTAGATGCTTCTCCATTGGCCTTTTTAACCTTAGAAAGAAGATCTGGCTCATTTTACTGGGAGGCACATTGGTATTATTTTACTATTTACCAACTATTAATTATATTTATCTCTGCCTTTTTTATCTTCTGTAACATGTAGGGTCAGTGTCCTCACTCAGTCTGTAATTCCAGCTTTTACGACTTTGAGAATTGTTTTCTGCTATAAATCAAGGGGCCCCTTGTCTAGGAGGAAAACATTGCCTGTGTTCTTTAAACAGCTGGCCTTCTGCCTGGCATGAAACATTTGAAAATCTAAGCCCATTTAATTTAGGAACCTGATCAAGATATAAGCCAATATAAGCCTTGATTAAAAATGCAGTCTATATTCAGATGCCACACTACAACACAGAAAGTAGCCACATCTGTTAATTATTCTTTTATTTTACTTTTTTTACATTTATAACACATCTTTTCCTACAAGCAGCTCAATGCTTTTTACATTATTTCCTACTCAAGTGCTTTATCTGCAGTCATGCAACCCTCTGAAACTGAGCAAATTTCATGGCTGAGTGGAGATTTGAACTTGGGTCTCCCCAGTTTTAGCTCCCATCCCAATTTCACTGTCTGCAATTTGCACTGCAAAAAGGGGGTATTTTGCTACGGCCCTATAATGAACCAAACAATGGGCACTTAGCTCCCCTTCAGTGCTGCCCCAAAATTGGCCATCTATGGTGGGTCATCTTCCTCTGGGTTTCTCATAAGCGCCTCCTTCCAAAGGGGGCCTTGTTTCTGAGGTGATGTGAAATATAGAACCTTAGAATTGTAGAGTTGGAAGGGACCATGAGGGTCATCTAGTCCAACCCCCACCCCCCCACCCCGCAAGGCAGGAATCTTTTGCTCAACGTGAGGCTCAAACCCACAACCCTGAGATTAAGAGTCTAATGCTTTACTGACTTAGCCATATTAGACCTGTAATGACTCATTCACATATACAAGTTATCACATGATGAACATATAAGATTCATATACTGCTTGAAAATCGAACTGTGTAGGGCTCACATTACAAGCAGATTAAGCAACACCTCCAAGTGATTTTTTCCAGCTATTGTAATCATGCCATCAAAACACAAAAGCTAGAAAAAGATGCATCAACAGAACATAATTTTAATTGGCCAAACGTCATGGTGGGCCACCTCAAAAGCAACTTGCCGCATGAAGCTACCTCCATGCAGTTGCAATTCCATGTCTGCTCTGCACTATCTGTATCAGATAATAAAAAACAAACACCACAGGGTAGGTTTAGGCCTAAGGATTCTCTAAATTTAAATAACTGTTCATGTGACTGTACCGCAAGTGGGACTTAGGAGGCTACTGTGCTGACTTTGAGGGGGGAGGGATCAGGGACCAGCTGTTTTATTTAAAAAAGAAGATTCATTTGAAGTCTGGGTGCCCAAATCATTTTACTTGCTAAGTTCACAGAGAGTTCCAAGAAAAACAAGAGCACTGCCAAAGTACAAAGACTTGGAGGGAGTCGCTAAAAAGAGTACAGAAACAGGAGGGCAGGCAAGTGTGGGCTGGTGGGAAAGAAAGCCATTCGTTTATCTAAAGGACAGAGACAGCAGCTCCTTTGAGTTTCTTCGGTAATGAGCTTTCAATACCATTTTAAGCTTCAAAGTAAATAAACTAAAGTATTGCCTCAATACTTTAGTTGAGATTCCTGCATTGCACGGGGCTAAACTAGATGACCTTCTAGGCTCCTTCCAACTCTACTACAGTGGTACCTCGGGTTAAGTACTTAATTCGTTCCGGAGGTCCGTTCTTAACCTGAAACTGTTCTTAACCTGAAGCACCACTTTAGCTAATGGGGCCTCCTGCTGCTGCCACGCTGCCGGAGTACAATTTCTGTTCTCATCCTGAAGCAAAGTTCTTAACCTGAAGCACTATTTCTGGGTTAGCGGAGTGTGTAACCTGAAGCGTATGTAACCTGAAGCGTACCACTGTATTCTGTGATTCAAACAGGCGCATGTGAAAGGTCTAGCCTGCAGACAGAGGCAACACTCTGAACAACAGTAGGACTGTACATTCCAAACATCTCCCTTCCTTGAATCCAGGTTCAGTTTGCTTTGTAGCTAGACTGCTTGTAATCTGACTGCTGAAACAGGCCTTAATTTTGTCCTCCCTTGTGCCATCGGCCACTTACATATATTTGGCACATGCAGCCCAATTTAACCCCCTGCTCCCAAATGAGGGGAAAGGCATGTTGGTGATGTCATGGGCGCTGCTCAATAAGAACCCACCATAGGTGGCATTTCCCTGAGAAGATTTAAGCTTGCCAATCCATTTTTTGCAATTATAGCTCCAGAGCATTGAAATGTACTGAAAAGTGCTGTAGAGGTACTTGCAAACTACCTCTGCTACACCTAAATGATATATGACTTCACCCTCAGTGTGAGAAACGAAGGCTGCCTACGCACTAACCCTACATGTAGCAGACAAATATAGTTTTTCTCAGTCCAGAAGCATTCATGCTTGTCCTCAACATTCTGCTTTCAATCTAGATTAATTTTAGATCCTCCACAAGGGTGAGTGTAGTTACTTGATACACGTTTGAACACCCTCCCCTTGATTACGTTATCCATCCTTTTCCTCCATGCCCCTGGTGAACAAAGAAGATATTGGTGGCTGTAAAAATCTTGGGCTGGATCTAGACATGTCAAAGAAGCGATTCAGTTAAACAGGTTGTAACCTCATACAGGGAAACCCGGTAGGGAAAGATGGGACTCCCCACCGCCATCTGCTGTCACAGTGTTATATTGCATATACAATGCCTATAAAACACTATTTCTTTACCAATCTAGCTGAGTCAATCTAGCTGATGCCCACCCACAATGTCACTGAGCAGGGGAGGATAATGCCCCTCTTCCCATTGCTGGGACTGCCTACATCTCTTTTCAAATGCTCACACTTCAGGATAATACAGAATCAAACTGCAATGAGCTTTACTTTTCAAAATGAAACCAGTTTCTCAAGAAATATTTTTCAGGGGCAAGAAACCAAAAAAGCAAGAGGTCTAGATTGAGTGTGGATTAGGATAATCTGGAAAGCAAAGCAATAGTGCATTCCATGCTAAATCCTGGCCAGTGCACTAACATTTGTTGGATTCACTTTTACTCAGTAGCAATTTAGCAGAACAATTTAGCAGTAAAGCTTGCACATTCTTAACTAAAGTGTATGGGGGGAGGGTTACAATTACTGTATAGTCCTTTGGGTCCTGCTAGACCTGTATACCCACCACACCCAGCAGTTACAGTATGCATTATGTGCACAGTAGAGCAACCATGGTTACATTTTTGTGAAAAAATAATTAAACAGTGAATTTGGGTAGTCCAAATGCCTATCAGCTTTTTACATGCATAGGGGACTCCTTTGCTATGCAGAAGAATATTCATTTGTAAATTAAGGAGAAATAAACCCTGCAAATTATCCAACAAGGACCAAGTATATTGAGTGCCATCCAGTAGCCATGGAATATCAGTAAAAAAAGTATGAAGGGGGAGAACTGGAGAATAGATGGAGGGGAATGATGAGAGTTATGATCCAACGGGTTTCCCTTCCCTGACCTAAACGATGCTTCAGGTCAGTAAAGATGTACTAACTTGTTTGGCATCACTGAGCGCTGAAGAACAACTGACAAAGCTTCAAAGGACCCAATAGGAAAATAGTACAAAGTCCTTTCAGCCACATCTTCTTCCGGTTATGTTAAACTGACCAGGGCTGCACCCTCACACAGGAAGAACAGGACAGCTTTTCATACGAAAACAACACACGTGTTTGTATGTGTAAAGGTGACACAGCTGATCCAGGCTGGTCAGTGTGACATTCACTGCAGCTGTGCAGAGCAACTCTAAGGAGATTTTTATGAGCAGATGCAATAGTTTAGCAGTTTGTAGACAGCAGGCCTAGTTGTTATCTGCCAGTGACATTGAATCTAGCTTTTTTTATATTGTCCATCTCCGTGAATGCCTTTATGTCTGGAAAATTCCACGCACTGCATACAACTCCTCCTCCACCACCACCTCTCTCCCCCCAAACCCCTCCTCCCACAAAGGGCTCTTTCTATTCAGGAAGTTGATGCTTGCTGATGGCTCCTGGGAGACTTGGATCTCAAAAATGCTCATCCCTTGGCAAACACAGCTGAGAGTAATCGAAATAAGATGTCCCTGATATCTATTGTTTAAGGTTCCCAGTTAGAGACTCGTGAAATACTGTGTGCTACACACTTCCTTTACAATGACAATTTTATATACGGAATACTGTGTGTGTGTGTGTGTGTGTGTGCACGCACGCACACACAACATGCTGTTAAGTTTAGGAATGTTACTGCAATATTCAGTGGGCTGGATAATTCAAACATGATCAAAAGTAAAAGTATGGTAGATCAAAACCAATGATTTTTTAAAAAATTAAATCTAGTTTTTCTGTTTAAATCTTATAGGTTTAAAAATTTCAACTACAATCAAAGGTGGATCTAGAGGAGTGTGACCGATTGGTTGCACCGGGCACTCTATATTCAGCTCTCTATATTGGACAAACAGGCCAAACCTTACGCCAAAGAATAAACGGACATAAATCTGACATCAAGAATCACAAAACAGAGAAACCAGTAGGAGAACACTTCAATCTCCCAGGACATTCTATACAAGATCTCAAAGTAGCTGTTTTACTACAAAGGAATTTCAGAAATAGACTGGAAAGAGAAGCTGCTGAATTGCAACTCATTACCAAACTTAAAACCATGGAGAGACCTGGGCTGAACAAAGACATTGGATTCTTATCTCACTATACATGACTAAGCCATTTCTCACCTTCTCACCCCTTGCCTTTTCCTGTAAGACCTATTACAGTCGTTAAGAGTCGTCAACAGGCTCATCTCAGCTACCTGCCAATCTCCAATTCCCACCACCCTTCTGAGTAATACCCCTCCCCGCCTTCTCACTATATAGAAGGATCTGGCAACTTCTGTTTCAGTGTATCTGAAGAAGTGTGCATGCACACGAAAGCTCATACCAAGAACTAACTTAGTTGGTCTTTAAGGTGCTACTGGAAGGAATTTTTTTTATTTTGACTATGGCAGACCAACACGGCTACCTATCTGCAACTCCCTCCTCTATGTGACATCCTTTTATATATTTGAACATGGCTATCATATCACCCCTTAACCTCCTCTTCTCCAGGCTAAACATGCCCAGCTCCCTTAGCCGTTCCTCATAAGGCATCGTTTCCAGGCCTTTGACCATTTTGGTTGCCCTCCTCTGGACACGGTCCAGTTTGTCAGTGTCCTTCTTGAATTGTGGTGCCCAGAACTGGACACAGTACTCCAGGTGAGGTCTGACCAGAGCAGAATACAGTGGCGCTATTACTTCCCTTGATCTAGATGCTATACTCCTATTGATGCAGCCCAGAATTGCATTGGCTTTTTTAGCTGCCGCGTCACACTGTTGGCTCAGGTCAAGTTTGTGGTCAACCAAGACTCCTAGATCCTTTTCACATGTACTGCTCTCAAGCCAGGTGTCCCCCATCTTGTATTTGTGCCTCTCATTTTTTTTGCCCAAGTGCAATACTTTACATTTCTCCCTGTTAAAATTCATCTTGTTTGTTTTGGCCCAGTTCTCTAATCTGTCAAGGTCGTTTTGAAGTGTGATCCTGTCCTCTGGGGTGTTAGCCACCCCTCCCAGTTTGGTGTCATCTGCAAATTTGATCAGGATGCCCTTGAGTCCATCATCCAAGTCGTTGATAAAGATGTTGAATAAGACTGGGCCCAAGACAGAACCCTGTGGCACCCCATCCCAAGCATAGCATGGGAACCATCCATAGAGCCTATATTGTGCTCTTTAATATGGCATCCAGCTAACTGGTATTCATTCAACTCTTACATTGTAAATACATATGGCTCTGTCACCCAAACAGCATGTGTAGGTGATATTTGGGGTTTTCTCTGCATGCTTGCAAAGATACCAAACAACAATCTGTCTCTTGTCTCAAAGCATGTGTAATTCTGCAATGTATGTGGACTGCATGATCAAAAGTTTCAGATTTTAATAAGCAGCAATATAAAGGCTGTATGTGCAAGCCAATATAGCAACCAGGTAGTGTGCGTTGTGTTCAAGAAAAACATGAATTTCAAAGCAGGAAACTTGATTATATTACTTATTTAAAATAGATTATTTATATCACCAAGAAAAAAATGATCTCAATTTAAATCAATCTGCCCAGAGGCACACTTAAGCTTTATGTATGATAAAAGATGTACCATCTATGAAGAGTTATGCAACCTTGATTTTCTTCAAAGCTTTCTTTGGCTTGTGCCTCCAGGATGACTGGGAGAAGTACATTCACACAGAATGAATATTACAACATGGCAGCATGAAATGTATTCAAATAGCTTGCTACAAAACTGTATTTTATTCCCTCTGGTCAGACTCTGATGTTGAGAAAAGTTTTTGGTGTTTTTTTTGAAAGGGCAATTTTTAAGAGCCAAACTCGACACTGCAATAAACATTTGGCAACTGCAAAAAAACAGCAGCAACATATCAGTTTCCCAAACCCTTTCATTTTCTGTCCTTCCAACATTCATTGGAACTTACTTCATGTCATTTTATCATGATACAAAGTGAGATGCTGTGATACAGAATGAGATATATCCTGGTATGTATTGAAATCCCACCTACAGCAGAGGGGGGGGGGATGGAGAGGTATAGAGCAATTTCAGGGTAGGTTTGAACATACAGGCCAGCAGTTTAGTTAACACATGTTCTTGTGAACATTTCTACTAGGTAGGATATCCACCAAATCTGCTGTTGTTCCATGGTAAAAGACATTCAGAAGGTCTGAGGCTCAATCCCATCTCATACCCTCAAATGCTGGAGGGTATGGTAGGCCTCTCTGCCAATGCATGTAACCAGGTGGTTGGAGGGGTAGGCCAGGTGGGGCATTGCCCAAGGGACCAGGAGCTCAGAAGGGGCCCATTGCTGGCCCCAGCACAACCCTTTGCAAGTTGGAAAATTAGGGTGACAGCCTGGGGCCCATGCTTTGGGAGGCCCAGAGGTGATAACAGCCACAGTTGTGTATGACACTAATGAACATAAGCGCTGAGTGTGCGGGGCTGTGGGTACTCCAGCCCTCGCAACATTCCCCATGAAGGGGCACGGCACCCACAAATTTTTGTGCCAGGGCCGCACATTCCACAGGGGTGTGTGTGCCCGATGTCAGCACACGTGCCCCCAAGGGCCTGCCGGGCCTTCCGTGGGCCACAGTGAGCCTCATCAGACCCTCTGGAAGCCACAATGGGCACCATCAGACCTTCCTCAGGCCACGGCGGACCTTGTTGGGCCTTCCAATGCCATGAGTGAGACCCACAACCTGGGGCAGGACCTGGCACCCCTGTGACTGAAGAGTGGGCAGTCTGTGAGAACTGACCATACAGTGCGCATCCCTGCAGTGTTTTTTAAGGAACTGCTGCCAGCCCAGAAGTCCTTTTATGGCAGTGCATGGGAGTGGTGAGGCAAGGAAGCACCAGCTAGTTGGCCCTTATGCACACAGGACCCGATCTAGAAGAAAGTGTTTTTGAGAAGGGCTAGTTTGGAGTGCTTGTTCTCTGACCAGGGCAGGGAGTCATGCGGCAGAGGACCCAATCTAGACGCCCCAGCCAGAGGCAGCAGGAAGCAACACTGAGGAAAGGGGCTGAAAGAGCCCAACAGAGTGGTCTTTATCTACTCAGCAGCAAGTCCTGTCCAGTAAGTCCTCAGCAGTAATTCACTGGGACTTACACCTAAGTAAACGGAGTTAGGATTGCTGTCTAAGAGAGGAGTATGGGCCTTGAAAGGAAAGCAGGGAGGCTTTCACCACTTTCCAAACTTTATAGTACTTGGTTCACTGTCTGGCTATAGGTTAGGTAAGCAACTTACTTTCTGCAATAAAAAGCTGCACTGGTGGAGCAAGGACAAAAAGGAAGAAATATGAAATGTCATTAATTTTCTCCTAGGATATAACCTTGCTCCAGCCCAACATTTTTATTAATTTATATTATGCCCTGACTAAGGCTGGGCAATGTATCCTCCAAAACCAGTTTGAAATCCATATTGCAATATCACTTTCATAATTTTTGACCTGGTGATATATCATGAATATATCTTTTCCCCCCCCCACCCCCGTGTGTGTGATACAAAACTCACCATGTGGGGGAAACCGTGAAGCCAGCCAATGCTTCTCTTGATTCCTGCAGCCCCTGTGGACTCTGCCGCTCAGCTCTCCCCGGCCTCATGAAGGGGCCAGTGAGTCACAAGAGCAGGCACTGGCAAAAACCAGGATACAGGAAAAAACATGAAGCCAGACAATGCCTCTACATAGCTTCATCCTTATTTCAGTCATTATGATATATCAATATCATGATATTGATGTATCATGATGTTTAGCTGGGGATATATTGTGATGTTGAAAACCAGATATCGCCCAGCCCTAACCCTGACCATTTTCTTTTCAAAAACAGTGTGAAATGATCCACAGCAAGATTATATGTTCATTTTATGTTGTATTTTGCTTCATCTACAATATACACAGTTTTGTGTTAAACAGGCATTGATGCAAAGCCAGATGGTGAGGTAAAATAACAATAACAACAATAATAATAACAATCATAACAATATCTACCTTGTTAGATTTGCAGTGCACATTATTTATTTCCCTACTTCAGTCTGAAATTAATCCCATTTACCAGAAATAAGTGCCACTGTATTCAACAGGACGTATTTCTGAGAATACATTGTTAGGATTGCACCTTTAGGTATCTTCTTCATGGAAGAACAAACAAAATTGTTTTGCATATACTCTGCTGCAATACTCTGGATCGCTAAGTCACACTTCCCGAAACAATACAAGAACTGAAACACAACCATCTTTCAAAATGCACACTTGCAATGCAACTCTCTAGTCAATTAATAAGTACAAAGGTCTGTATGCTGAAATATGCATAGAAGTGCATACATTTGTGAAAATAATATGCAAAATCACATTTTAGTAGGATAACTTTTTGTGTTTGTGTTTTTTGTCAATCTATGTGCCCTGTGTTTGGGATGCGTCTAGCTGGTTGGTTCTTATGGCAGCAGCATACATACGCCTCATGTATGCACATTCTTCACAGAATCCATACAACATTGTTAGTGGCCTATAGTCCACACTCTGCCCCCCCCCAATCCACCATTTCCCAGTAAAAATCCAGTGGTGTTTTTGTTTGTTTGTTTTTTAAAAGGTTGCCAACAACCCATTTGCTCCATGGTGCCTTTGCAATATTCAGCTACTCTCTTCTTTTAATATTTCCTTCACTCTCTAAGCCCCTGTTCAGTGCCATAATAGATAGTTGAAAGCTGGCTTTGACATCTGAAAAATAGTTTTATCATCATCATCATCATTTTTTATTTGTATGCTGCCTTTCCACAGTTAAAAAACAATGCTCAAGGCATGACAAGATTTACATAATTACAAAAGTCATAAACAATAAATAAACCACATCAAAAAAATACACAACCAAATGGAAAACAATTTCCACATAAATCAAAATCTAAAACTAAGAATACAGCATTAATATCACAGTTTAAAAAGACATAGGTAACAAAAAACCCAGCAATTTAAACAAAAAACAAAACACAACGGAACCCTCTCTGCCCAGCGGCAGCGGCAGCAGTCCTTTATAGAGCCCATCAGGCCCCGCCCTGGGCCAGGTGGTGAGTGGCAGGACTGGGGCCCTCAGTCTGTAAACTTTGTAATTGCTACTAAGCTTACCATCAGCCGCATGCAGTTGTATACACAAGCTCTTCATAATGTTGGTAGTCTGCTATCCACACAACTTTCATTGCTATCATTAACACATTACTCTTTAAGCTAGCACTGGGCCACTAGAGTAAAGCAAGTATGCAGGTGTGTTAGGTCAATGTAAAAATTGCAAGAGAGGGAAACTTACTGTGGGTGTCTGCTATAGACAGCCAAGCCAGACTGAAGACTTGGATGATGCCCTCCTAGGGTAGATTACCAAACATTAAAATAGGAGAGATATAGAAGTCAAAGGAGGCTTCAACTACCTTGATATCTATTGGAACACAAACTCTGCTATGAAAGTCCCACAAATTCTTCCATTGCTTCGTGGACAATTTCATTTCCCAGAAGGTCTATCTTGGACCTGGTCCTCACCAATAGGGAGAAACTGATTGTCAGGGGTTTAGGAGCAGAGGCAAGGGCAAGGGAGGAAACAGAGAGCGAAGGGGAGGAGGCAGAAGAAAAGATGAGTGATGACGACGACCCGAGATCTCCGAGTCTTTCCAGTGAATCAGAGGATTCACAGAAAGGAGCACCAGTGGCCAGGGCAAGGGGGGAGTTTAGGGGGGCACCCCAGGAAGATAGAGCCAGAGGGGACTCAGAGGAGAGCAGTTGGAAATCGGGACCAGCGTCACCGCTAGGGAGCAGGGAAGAGGAAGGGAGCCAGGGGGCAAGCGCTGGCAGCTCACCACAGGAGGGAGGGCATGAGTCAGGAGTGGCCACACCTCCATCGGGGAGCGAAGAAACGGTTAAGCGGAAAGTGGAAGGTTGGGCGCGCGCGCCAAGTTCAAATGCAGAGGAAGGCGGCGCAGTAAGCAGCCCGGAAAGGGAGCCAGGTCCTAAAGCCCGGCGCAAGGAGGCAGGAGGGTCCGGGTCAGCGTCAGAAGAATCCCGGAAGGAGGAAACCCCGGGGGGCAGAGGGACCCAGAGGAGAACAGTCAGGCGGAAAAGGTGGAGCAGGGCTAGGATATTAAGTTGGTGCACAAGGGGCGGGGAATCAGACGGAGCTTCGCCGATCTAGCTACTAGACGTAGAGTTGCACGCAGCAGTTTGAGAATGGAAACTGTAACTCAATAAAGACTTTTACTTAATGATCGCTGGCTAGCGTGATCCTCTGTGAGCTAGGATCTTCGAGCAGCTCTGACAGTAAGCTCCGTCCCATCAAGTGTGGGCATCTACAGCCTCGAGGAGGGGAGAGAAGCAGGTGCCTACCAGCGAGCTCACGAACGGCAGCCGACATGACGGCTGAGCAGCAGATAGAGGAACTCAGGAAAGCAGTGTCACAACTGAATGCAGAGGCTCTCGCATCCCGGAAGAGAGAGGAGGAGGCAGCTGCCGCCTGCAGGGATCTCCAAGTCAGGTTAGACGTGCTTACAAAGCAGACACCCAGACAGGAGGGAATTGGGTTGGCGAGACGAACAGGCGGTCTGGTCTCTCACTTCGATGGGAACCTGCAACAGTATCCCAACTTTAGAGCAGATGTACTGTGCGCACTGCAACTGCTGAATAAAGACTTTAGAGATGAGCAAGAGAAGGTGGGATTCATCATGTCCCATTTGCATGGGGATGCTAAAGCATGGCTGCGCAATCTATGGAGAGATAGGGATCCGGCGCTCCAAGATGCGGATGCCTTTATTAAAGCGATGGATGGGTGTTTTTTATCAAGCATTGACGTGGATCTTGCCCGGAAGGAGGTGCATGGACTAAGGCAAGGGAGGGCCAGCGTAAGGCAATATCATGCCCGCTTTTTCGCTTTGGTCAGTGCCCTGGAATGGGACAGAGATTCGGCCCCTGTGAGAGACCTCTTTTGGGAGGGGCTGCACAGCTCGATTAAAGATGAAATCGCAAGGGGGGAGAGACCCCGGACCACCCAGGAGGTCGTTCAGAGGGCACTGGCAGTGGGGGTGCGGCTGGAAGAACGTCCGTGGAGCAGGGACGAAGGGCGTGGAGGGCGCGAACCAGCCAGGGGCCCCTCCTTCATTCCCAGAGACGCAGCGCGGGCGCAATCCACGCCTCCACCAGGAGGGGGAGCGGAACCTATGGAGGTTGGAGGTGCAAGGGCTCAGTCAGCAACCAGAGCCCTAGCACCGGCAGCAGTGAAAGCGAAGCCTCCTAGAGGGAACAGGAAGTGTTACGTCTGTGAGGAGCCAGGGCACATGGCGAAAGAGTGTCCCCAGAGGCCCCACAAGCTCACTGCAGCCTCAGCAATGGTGACTGCAGCGACGCAGCAAGGTGGACCACAGCAGGGAAACGACGCAGTCTGGCTGGAGGAAGAGGCACTGGGGCCCAGCCAGACGTGTTAGTGACGCAGTCCCCAGAGATTTTACAGACCGTGAACCCCCTCCCGCCCAAACCAGTAGTGCGGCTCACCGCATCTCTCCAGCTGCCCAATGGCATCACCATGGACGTGCCAATCACCGTGGACTCGGGCAGCAATGCGGACTTTATAGGGCAGGTCTTTGTCGACAAACACGCTATACAATTGCTGCCGGCCACACTGCCCCTGCAGGTTGTCACGGTGGATGGCAGGGAGCTGCTAGGGGGGCAAGTGGTGAAGCAGACGCCACCGATGGTGATGCGACTTGGGAATCACAAAGAAGTCATCAGCTTCAATGTCACTCAACTATCGGATACGCCCATTGTATTGGGAATGAGTTGGCTGGACAAGCACAGCCCAACGCTGGCTTGGTACCAGAGGCAGCTGATCTTCGGCTCTTCTTTTTGTGCTGAACACTGCATCGTGCCCCGGCAGGAAGGAGAGGAAGAGGAGTCACAGCTGCTGCTAGGCACGCTGCAAGCGATTCCCCACAAGTACGCAGAATTTTTGGAAGTTTTCTGCGAAAAGGAGGCGGACAGACTACCCCCTCACAGACCATATGACTGCAAAATTGACCTGCTGCCGGGGGCGGCGCTGCCTAAAGGGAAACTGTATTCCATGTCAGAGGATGAACTGCAAGAACTCAAGGAGTTCATAGATCATAATTTGGAGCGCGGTTTCATCCGAGAGTCCAAGGCAGCGGGGGGCAGTCCTGTATTCTTTGTCAAAAAGCGAGACACGCCCCAAAAAAGACTGGTCGTGGACTATCGCATTTTAAACAGTGGGACCAAGCCGTCGGACTTCCCCATGCCCCGAATCGACGACCTCCTAGCGAAGGTGCGGAAGGGAAAAGTGTTCACCAAGTTGGACCTGCGAGGGGCGTACAACCTCATTCGCATGCGGGAAGGAGATGAGTGGAAGACGGCCATGTTCACGCCACTGGGGACCTACGAATATAGAGTTATGCCTTTTGGATTACAAAATGGCTCCCACGTTTTTCAAGCTTTCATGCATCACGTGTTGGCGGGACTTCTCTACAAGACGTGCGTCTGTTTCTTAGATGACATCCTGATCTTTTCGGAATCGCAGCAGGAGCATGACGGGCACGTCAAGGAAGTGCTGAGCAGGCTGAAGCACCATAGGCTCTACGCCAAGCTGGAGAAGTGCCAATTTGACGTGATGGAGGTGGACTTTCTGGGCTACAAGCTGTCTGACAAGGGGCTCGCCATGGACAGCGCCAAGGTTCGAGCGGTGTTGGATTGGAAGAGTCCACGCAACCGGAAAGAGGTCCAACGGTTTGTCGGCTTCGCGAACTTCTATCGCAAGTTCATCAAAGGCTTTGCTATGCAGACAGCGGCCATCACAGACACGCTTAGCTCCAAGAAAAAGAAGTTCGTTTGGACGGAGCAGGCGGAGCAGTCCTTTCAGGCACTCAAGCGTCTCTTCGCGTCGGAAGAGCAGCTGCTTCATGTCAACCCCAGCAGGCCGATGAGGGTGGAGACAGACGCCTCGGACAGAGCAGTGGGGGCGGTCCTGCTGCAGAAGGACCAGCAGGGGGTGTGGCGACCGGGAGCGTTTTACTCCAGGAAGCTCAGCAAGTCTGAGCAGAACTACACCATCTGGGACAGGGAGTTGCTGGCCATTCATGCAGCGTTCAAAGCGTGGAGGCACTTCCTGATAGGAGCCAAGCACACGGTGCAGGTTTGCACGGACCACAAGAATCTGGAGCACTGGCGCACGGCACAGTTCCTAAACCAGAGGTAGATACGTTGGGCTGAGTTCTTTGCGAACTTCGACTTCCGCATAGAGTATGTCCCGGGGGACACTAACATCATGGCGGACGCCCTCTCCCGTAAGCCACAGTATCTGGAGGACGCAACGCCAGCGGCCGCCATGCACATCTTCGCACCAACAGTGTGGGCGTGCGCCGCGGCCACCGTGGACCTGGAGGCGGTGCGACGAGCGTTGCAGGATGACTCCTTCGCGCAAGCAAAGATGGCAGAGGTGCAAAGGGGCAAAGCTGCGGCCGACGGTTTCCAGCTACGAGATGGATTGCTCATCCGTAAAGGGGCCATCTACGTGCCGGGAGACGACCTTCGCGCCAAGGTGCTGCAGCAGCTGCACGACGCGCCCACAGCCGGGCACTTTGGCAAGGAGAAGACGGTGGAATTAGTAGCCAGGGATTTCTGGTGGCCTGGAATGAGAGGGGAGGTCGCAGACTACGTGGCGAGGTGTGACACCTGCCAGAGGGCCAAGCCAGTGCACAGACCGCCGGCCGGACTGTTGGAACCGCTGCAAACTCCGGTCGAACCATGGGAGAGGGTGGCCCTGGACTTTGTCACAGATCTGCCCAGCTCGAGAGGCAAGACGGCAGTGCTGGTGGTGGTGGACCTGTTTTCCAAGATGGCACATTTCATTCCGTGTGCGAAGGTGGCCACGGCGGAGCAAACCGCCAAACTGTTCATAGACCACGTGTTCAAGGTTCACGGTCTGCCACGGTCTATTCTGTCCGACCGGGGGCGGCAGTTCATCTCGAATTTCTGGCAGAAGCTGATGGGCTTCCTGAACGTCAAGATCAACCTGGCGTCGGCGAGACACCCGCAGACCAACGGACAAGCGGAGCGGGTCAATGCCATCATGCAGCAGTACCTGAGATGTTATGCAAATCAACAGCCTGCGACGTGGGTGGATTACCTGCCGCTGGCCGAGTTCGCCTACAACAACACGAAGCACGTGTCCACGGGGGTCACGCCGTTCTTCGCCAACAATGGGAGGCACCCCAGAACCTTCCCGGGACTGGAAAGAATGGGGGAGGGGGAGCCGCAGACAGCAGATGCGTTCGCGTCGGAGCTGCAGGAAGTCCACGATCAGCTGAGGCACCACCTGGAGCTGGCCAAACACGCATACAAGGTACAAGCGGACAAGCACAGAAGGGTTGGCGAAGAGCTCCACGTGGGAGACTGGGTCTGGTTAGCAGCCCACGCAGTGCCGGCCAGGTCGTTGGCCAAGAAGAAACTAGGGCATAAACAACTGGGGCCCTACCAAGTCGAAGAGCAGGTCAACCCGGTAGCTTTCAGACTGGCACTTCCGGAGGGTTCCAGAATGCATCCGGTGTTCCACAGATCGGTGCTCACTCCCTACAAGGCACCGCACAGGTTCCAGGAACCCGGAACGGCGCCGAGTCCGGTCAGAGACAGAACAGGGCACGCGGGAGTGGCACGGAAGGAGCGCATCAACGAAGTCACGGAGATTTTGGACTCCAGATGGGGGGAAGAGGGGGTAGAATACCTTCTCGCCAAGGAGGGCACCCCGGCCAGTGCCAACAGCTGGGTGCCGGGCTACGCCTTGGACGAACCTCTACTCAAAGACGAGTTTCACGCCCTCTTCCCACATAGACCAATGCCAGCAGACTTTTTCGACGACTGGCTTTTCACGCCCACGCTTTCGGCCAGCACTTTCCGGGGGTTCGACTCGGACGAGGACCCGACACAAGACGTCCGTTCCCCGGAGGGGTCACCCTCGGGATCTGCATCAGAACCCTCGTATTGGTGGGACGATAGACCGGAGGAGCAGTTCCGCAGAAAGTGGCTGGAATGCCCAGGACGAGCAACGCCGCCAGGAGGAAGTGAGGGAGAGACGGACATGGACGTTTTCGGGGACGACCCTGGTTTCGAGCACGGCGGCACAGAGATGGAAGCGGAGGTGACCGTCGTCGACGGGAGCAGGGAGGAAGACCCGGGTGCCTTCAGATGGAGGCCCGCCACGGGAAGCGAACGATATCCGACGTTCGTCCCTTTGCAACAGCAGCACCCAGTTCCAGCACCGGAAGGAGGGGAGGGGGGAATGGGGGGCTTCGAGGGGGGGATGGATGTCAGGGGTTTAGGAGCAGAGGCAAGGGCAAGGGAGGAAACAGAGAGCGAAGGGGAGGAGGCAGAAGAAAAGATGAGTGATGACGACGACCCGAGATCTCCGAGTCTTTCCAGTGAATCAGAGGATTCACAGAAAGGAGCACCAGTGGCCAGGGCAAGGGGGGAGTTTAGGGGGGCACCCCAGGAAGATAGAGCCAGAGGGGACTCAGAGGAGAGCAGTTGGAAATCGGGACCAGCGTCACCGCTAGGGAGCAGGGAGGAGGAAGGGAGCCAGGGGGCAAGCGCTGGCAGCTCACCACAGGAGGGAGGGCATGAGTCAGGAGTGGCCACACCTCCATCGGGGAGCGAAGAAACGGTTAAGCGGAAAGTGGAAGGTTGGGCGCGCGCGCCAAGTTCAAATGCAGAGGAAGGCGGCGCAGTAAGCAGCCCGGAAAGGGAGCCAGGTCCTAAAGCCCGGCGCAAGGAGGCAGGAGGGTCCGGGTCAGCGTCAGAAGAATCCCGGAAGGAAGAAACCCCGGGGGGCAGAGGGACCCAGAGGAGAACAGTCAGGCGGAAAAGGTGGAGCAGGGCTAGGATATTAAGTTGGTGCACAAGGGGCGGAGAATCAGACGGAGCTTCGCCGATCTAGCTACTAGACGTAGAGTTGCACGCAGCAGTTTGAGAATGGAAACTGTAACTCAATAAAGACTTTTACTTAATGATCGCTGGCTAGCGTGATCCTCTGTGAGCTAGGATCTTCGAGCAGCTCTGACACTGATCAACAAAGTGGATCGGAAACTTGGGAGGAAGTGATCATGTCCTCTTGAGTTTCATGATACAGAGGCAAGGGAAAGCTGAGTGTAATTGAACCTGCACTCTGGACTTTAAGAAGGCCAGTTTCAAAAAGGAGCTACTAGGTGAGATCCCATGATCAGAAATACTCAAGGAGAAGGGAGTCCAAGATGCATGGGAGTTTCTAAAAGGAGAAATGTTGACAATTCCAACCAGAAAGAAAAGTGGGAGGCATCTAAGGAAACCGGTGTGTGTGGCTGCATAAGGAGTTTACAGATGTTGTTGTTCAGTGTGTTTATAAAGGTATTGAGGGGATGCTAACCAAATTTGCAAATAACACCAAACTGGGAGGGGTAGCCAATACTGCTGAAGAAAGAATTGGGATTCAAGATGACCTTAACAGATTGGAGAACTGGGCCAGAACTAATAAAATGAATTTTAATAGGGACAAATACAAGGTTCTGCACTTAGGCAGGAAGAAGCTGCACCGTTATAGGAGGGGTAACATCTGGCTTGCCAGTAGTACATGTGAAGAAAATCTAGGAGTCTTAGTAGACCACAAGCTTAACACAAGTTAAACTTCACAGCAGCAAATAAAACTAATGCTATTTGAAGGTGCATCAACAGAAGTATAGTGTCCAGATCAAGAAAACTAATAGTAATACTCTATTTTGGGCAGACCCCACCTAGAGTCCTGTGTCCAATTTTGGGCACTGCGATTTAAGAAGGATCTTAAAGTATGTGCAAAGAAGAGCAATCAAGATGATCTAAGGCACAGGTTCCCAAACTTATTTGACCTGCTGCCCCCTTTTCAGAAAAAAAAATACTCGTATGGCTGTAGTCCAGAATAGTTGGATTTGGGGGCACTCCCACCACATGTGGAGGAATGTGTCTGTGGAGGTGCACCCTCTCCAGCATTTTGGTGAGGTTCCTGGGCGTATTAGCACTAGTTTTCTTGGTGTTAGGTACCACCTGTAGGTGAGTTTCAGTGTGAGTTCTTTTCTTTTCGTTGATATGGATTTAAAGGGGGGTTTAGACCACATTCTGGTCCACTGAGTGGGGTTAATCTCATAGCCTATCTCATTCTCCCATTGTTTTTTGATTGCATCTAGGGGGTTTGTGGGATTTTGGAGTAGTAGTTTGTATATTGCGGATACCATCCCTTTACCATTTCCCTTTGTTGTTAGGAGGAGGTTTTAGAAGGTTGTCAGGGGCCTAGTTGCTGCTGATTTTACTGTTGGGTTGTTTAAGAGGGGATGTAGTTGGTATTGTGTTAACCAGGACATTTGGGTGTCTTCTAGTTTGTCTTGTATTTCTTGTGTTGACAAAGGTTTGTTATTTTTATAAAAGTCTATTAGACGATATAAGCCTTTGGTTTGCCAGGTTGTTATCTAATAATATAATAATAATAAATTTTATTTATATCCCGCCCTCCCCAGCCGAAGCCGGGCTCAGGGCGGCTAACAACCTCTGGAGGTTTTGTGCTGCATGGTGGAATAATTTGTACCCCTAGGTATCTGAACTTGGTGTGGCAAAGTTTTATTTTGGTGACCTTCTTTTTGGGTGAGAGGAGGGGTGTTGAAGCACATAGCTTCTGACTTTGTAAAATTTACCTGTAGGCCTGACACCGTTGCAAATGTGTTGAGTTCTTTGATTAGGGAGGTTGCTGTGCTTATGGGGTCTGGTGTTGTGACCATTAGGTCATCTGCAAAGAGCCCTAATTTGTAGGTTCTGCCTTTTATTTCCACTCCCTTGATGTCTGTGGCTGCTCGGATTTGGATTGCTAAGGGTTCCAGAGCCACAATAAATAAAGAAGTCATGTTAGTTAGTACTGCTAATAGGTATTTCGACTCTAAGCAATCAGCCATACAAGAAATATGCAAAATAACTAAGCAAGTATTAGACATCACCCCAGAATTGGCCCTACTAAACATCTTCCAAGACAACAATGCCCATTTACACCACAAAGAACTCATAACCCACCTACTTTCAGCAGCCAGAAACATCATAACCAGACACTGGGGAGACCTGTCAGGAGTAAGCATGGACCAATGGTACCAAGTAGTATGGGAAACAGCCCTACTAGAAAAATTAACCAACAAACTGAAACTGACACAGGGACAAATAGAAGAAGACGCCTTTACCCCGGTATGGCTCCCCTTTATCACGTACACAGCCCAACAAGACAATGACAATAATCCACCAGCAGCATACAAATCAATATGGCTAACCTGATCCAAAACACCCACCCACCCCACTCACACACGAAAACAAAGATCACTACAGCCAATCACAAACAAACAAACACATCTTAGGCCAACCCCAACCTCTCTCACCACCAAAGGAACACAAGTGAACAGCAGAGAACCTGCACAAGCAACGCTGACACCAAACCCTGCATACATTAAGCAATATAGAAACATTGCCGCTTGACCCCACCCATCTTCCCCCCCATCACTTTTCTTCCTAATGTCTCAACAAATGAAACTGATTTGTACAAATGTTACACGGAAAAATACGAGAGACATTACACATACTTATGTAAATCAAGAAAATCCTTAATAAAAATAATAATAATAAAAGGGGAAAAATCTCAGCACCACCCAGGAATTCTACCTTCTTTGTTATTCCACCTAGGAAATCTACCTATTACCTTCTATGTTACATCAGTGAGCGCCATTACACAATCGATGAAACTCGTATGAACAGTTTTGCAAAACTGGACGAGGAGATTAAAAACCCATGGGGAGACTGGAGTGAAGCCTGCCAGCTCAGTCTGATCCGCCCCGGGGTGGGGCTAGTGCCGTGGTCTACACTCCACTTCCTGGGCCTGGGTGAAGCTGAAAAGGGATCACCCAAGTCCGGGAAAACCCCTCACCCCCAGCACGACCACCAGATCCAGGGGAGACATCGCCGTCCCAAAATGGCGCCTGACCTGGCGGTAAGCCTCATTACATAACAGATGAAACATGTACGAATGGGTTTTCAAAATTTTATTCTCTTCTTTTGTTATGCTTCCACCACCCCTTATTAATAATTCTGCATTATTGTTCTCTTCTTTTAATACACCATATTACAATTACCATCTGGGTTATATTGGACCTCAATTTTAGAAGCCTACATCTCCTCCAACTGTGTTCTATGCACTCATGACCACATATATAGGTGAAAGAAAATGGGACATTGAGATGTACAACGCTAACCCATCATGTAAATTAAATATGCCGCCCTTGTTATTTCACTTGTGTCAGTGTATTTCTTCAGCTTAGGCTTCAATGCTTTCAAAAGTGCAGACCTGCTGCTTTTTCCTTCTACTTGGTGGACCCTCTGGGACTTGAACTCTGCTTGCTCCATGTGAGTTGGCAGCTGTTTAAATCAGACCAGGCATGTGGCTGATTGAATCACCTGTCATGTTGATTTATGGCACTTAGAAGGTCATTCGCTTCTGACTCAAGAGGATTTCATTCAGATGCAACATGTTACAAATATATAATTTTTTATCTGTAATAATAATAATAATAATAATAATTACTTAAATGGAACACCATTGCAAAGGTAAAGGTAAAGGACCATTAAGTCCAGTCGTGGCCGACTCTGGGGTTGCAGTGCTCATCTCGCTTTACTGGCCGAGGGAGTCGGAGTACAGCTTCTGGGTCACGTGGCCAGCATGACTAAGCCGCTTCTGGCGAACCAGAGTAGCGCACGGAAACGCCGTTTACCTTCCCGCCGGAGCAGTACCTATTCATCTACTTGCACTCAGTGGCGTAGCATGGGGGGTGCCAGGGGTGCCAGCCGCACCGGGCGCAACATCTGCGGGGGGCGCGAGTCCAGAGGGAAGGGACAAGTTCCTTCCTCCACCGGGCTCCCAGCCGCCACCGCCAGCCTTGCGCCCTAGCGCGCGCGTGCGCCCCCCCCGCCACCGCTGCGGCTGCGCTCCACTCACTGCTCGCAGGAGGAGCAGCCGCTGCAGCAGCGCTGACGCCGCCACCGACACCTGGCCGGGCACGGGCAGCCTCCGCACCCCGACGCCGACGCCATCCCCTTCCCCCTTTTTTTCCAGAGCTGGGGGAGGGGGAGGTTTTAAAAGGGGGTCTTGCATTGGCGACCCTGCAGCACTTTGGGCCGCACGACGCGAGCGCGCAGCACGGATCAGCCACGACCCCACCCCGTGCATTTCCCGGGGAAAAGTGCTCCGCGTGGGAGGCGCGTTTCCCCTTCATTCCCTCTCGTGCAAATCCTCCTTGGGTTCCCTCCCCCGTCTTTCCTCTCCCTACCTCACAAAAGCCTCGCCTCCTCGCCTCCTCGCCTCCTCGCTGCCTCTCGCCTCCGCAGGAGCGTTTCCCTCCGTGGAAGAAGGAGCAGGGCGCTTCTGCAACTTTGGATTGCAACTTCCTGCTTCCCAGGGAAACAGAGCCCGGCCGGGTCAGTTGTCCAGTGGAGGGCCAGTTCCCCCTCCCTCCCTCCCTCTCTCTCTCTCTGCAACCCTTGCGCCCCCCCCCCTGCGTACTACTTGAAATGCAACTTCCGCGCTCCATGCGCTTTCATAGAATCTGTCGAGCTGGAAGGGAGCCGAGGGTCATCTAGTCCCACCCGCTGCAATGCAGTAATACGCCGCTGCCCCCTACAAGGGATCGAACCTGCAACCTTGGCCTTATCAGCGCCATGCTCTTAAACTGAGCCATCCGGGCTCCCCTTTCCCCCACCTTCTTGCGTGCCTGAACCTGTCCGCGTTTTGCATTCTAACACTTGCAAGCTCCAT
The DNA here is from genome assembly GCF_964188305.1 of Podarcis bocagei. Taxonomy (NCBI): domain Eukaryota; kingdom Metazoa; phylum Chordata; class Lepidosauria; order Squamata; family Lacertidae; genus Podarcis; species Podarcis bocagei. The sequence continues at coordinate 3,345,035 of NC_138137.1, forward strand.
CCTCCAGCAGTTCCCTGACGCCGGCTGCGCTTCCTTTCAGGCCAATACTTGGCAGCCATAAACTCGCACCGTGTCCAATATCCTATAAAAAGCATTAATCGGAATACCTTAGAATCATAGAATCATAGAATCATAGAGTTGGAAGAGACCACAAGGGCCATCGAGTCCAACCCCCTGCCAAGCAGGAAACACCATCAGAGCACTCCTGACATATGGTTGTCAAGCCTCTGCTTAAAGACCTCCAAAGTAGGAGACTCCACCACACTCCTCTGGACACGTTCCAGTTTGTCAGTGTCCTTCTTGAATTGTGGTGCCCAGAACTGGACACAGTACTCCAGGTGAGGTCTGACCAGAGCAGAATACAGTGGCACTATTACTTCCCTTGATCTAGATGCTATACTCCTATTGATGAGGCCCAGAATTGCATTGGCTTTTTTAGCTGCCGCGTCACACTGTTGGCTCATGTCAAGTTTGTGGTCAACCAAGACTCCTAGATCCTTTTCACATGTACTGCTCTCAAGCCAGGTGTCACCCATCTTGTATTTGTGCCTCTCATTTTTTTTGCCCAAGTGCAATACTTTACATTTCTCCCTGTTAAAATTCATCTTGTTTGTTTCGGCCCAGTTTTCTAATCTATCAAGGTCGTTTTGAAGTGTGATCCTGTCCTCTGGGGTGTTAGCCACCCCTCCCAGTTTGGTGTCATCTGCAAATTTGATCAGGATGCCCTTGAGTCCATCATCCAAGTCGTTGATAAAGATGTTGAATAAGACTGGGCCCAAGACAGAACCCTGTGGCACCCCACTAGTCACTCTTCTCCAGGATGAAGAGGAACCATTGATGAGCACCCTTTGGGTTCGGTCAGTCAGCCAGTTACAAATCCACTGAGTGGTAGCATAGTCAAGACCGCATTTTACCAGCTTCTTTACAAGAATATCATGGGGCACCTTGCAACATTTCATCAAAGAAAATTGAGACGCCCTATTCCATAATAATAATAATAGTAATAATTTTATTATTTATACCCTTCCCATCTGACTGGGCTGCCCCAGTCACCTTGGATAAAAATATAATAAAACATGAAACATTTAAAAAAACTTCCCTTCAGATGACTTCTGAAGTTGTAGAGTTACTTATCTCCTTGGCTTGGGGGGTGTCTAATAAAAATAAAAATAAATTATTTATACCCTGCCCATCTGGCTGGGCTTCCCCAGCCACTCTGGGCAGCTTCCAAAAAAATATTAATACGTCAAACATTAAAAGCTTCCCTAAACAGGGCTGCCTTCGGATGTCTTCTAAAAGTCTGGTAGTTGTTCTTCTCTTTGACATCTGGTGGGAGGGCGTTCCACAGGGCAGGTGCCACTACTGAGAAGGCCCTCTGCCTGCTTCCCTGTAACCTCACTTCTTGCAGGGAGGGAACCGCCAGAAGGCCCTCGGCGCTGGACCTCAGTGTCCGGGCAGAATGATGGGGGTGGAGACGCTCCTTCAGGTCTACTGGGCCGAGGCCGTTTAGGGCTTTAAAGGTCAACACCAACACTTTGAATTGTGCTCAGAAACGTACAGGGAGCCAATGTAGGTCTTTCAATGTAACTTCATACATTATTGTTGTTGTTGTTGTTGTTGTTGTTGTTGTTGTTGTTGTTGTTGTTGTTTAGTCATTTAGTCGTGTCTGACTCTTCGTGACCCCCTGGACCAGAGCACGCCAGGCACTCCTGTCTTCCACTGCTTCCCGCAGTTTGGTCAGACTCATGTTTGTGGCTTCCCCTCCCCATCCAGCTTGGTTTCCCTAGCCACTCGGAAACCCGAACCCTATGGAAATAGGGATGTCAAGGTTGCAGGTTCGATCCCCGCACGGGACAGCTGCGTGGTCCTGCATCTTTCCTCAGGGCCTGCAAGACAGAGCTGTTCCACCTGGCCTTTGGTTTGGACTCAGTGGGACCCTTATGTCTTCTCTCCCCTTACAGTTTTGATTTGTGGGCTACTTTTAAAATGAGGCTGCTTTTCAAATTGCATTTTTAACCTGTATTTTAAATTGGTCCCTCCCCCCATTATGTTTCTATTGTAATTTTACCGGTGTTAGCCGCCCTGAGCCCGGCTCTGGCTGGGGAGGGCGGGGTATAAATAAAATGTATCATCATCATCATCATCACCACCACCACAGGGGGTTGGACTAGATGACCATCGGGTCCCTTCCGACTCTACGATTCTATGATTCTATAAAGTCAAGTGTTACCGGAAAAATCCGAGGGCGCGCTCGCACTCGAGTGCTAAAATCCACGGGTTAGGAGGCGCAAATTACTTGCCTTGCCCCAGGTGCTGACAACCCACGCTACGCCACTGCTTGCACTGGCATGCTTTTGAACTGCTAGGTTGGTAGGAGCTGCGACAAAGCAACGAGAGCTCACCCCATCGCGCAGATTCAAAATGCCAACCTCCGATCAGCAAGACTCAGTGGTTTGGACCACAGCGCCACCCACTCCCCTAGCACACATTCAAACCCGTGGCAGGAGAAAAAGTCCCACCATGCTTAGACAACCAAGCAAATCCATACTGGAATACCTTGTCACTTACTAGGGAGGCCATTTGTGTAAAGCCATGCTCACAATCACTTCTGTTCCCCTTGCCTCTCACTTTTCTCCCCTCTCTTTGTGGTATCTCCCCTCCACTGCCCACCAGTAGAAATTTCTGTTGGAAGCTCCTCAAGGCAGCAAGCTCCCTTCTGTTTGCCATGCTACTCTCTATAACGCTTCATGCGCATAGATGATGCTCCACATGTGTCATCAAAACAACAGATTCAGCCCCTTTGAATATGTTTCTTCTTGAAGGCTTATTGTGAGTGACAATGCCATATCATTTATCACTGAAATCACCCTGTGAAGTTGTTTAGGTTAGGAGGCAGAGGGTTTTCAAAGGTCAGACAGTGGGTTTTATAGCTCATCTAGGATTTGGACCTGCCTTCATACCAAACTGACACTAGATCAAAATCACCTCTAGGTGCACACGGATTCCCACACTGTGCAACAACAATGTCAGGTGTGAAAAGGCTTTTTAATACTAGTGATCTGCTATCTTCCTCTGACTTAAATGATTGAGCCCAAAGCAAGAACAGGGCAGAAGGGGCAGATATTTACTATTTATGCCACTTTCTTTTTTAACCAAAAAGGACTCCCGCCCCATCAGTGATTATGCTTTTATTGGGCTATGTGAAGTTCTGTTGGATGGCAAAGGAATAGGATGGGTAATGAGAATGGGAATAACAAATTTCCCTGCAGAAAATAATGGAAACAAGTTAGAAATTATATTATAATTTGTGGAAAAAACAAGCAAGTTGTATCAAGGATTTTTTTCCCCAAACCTCAGTCACAAATAAGGTGAAAGTGGTCAAGTTCACAGTCGGAAACACAAATGGGATTGAAGGAACTAGCAGGACATGTAGTAAACTGGAAGGAGGTGAAGTCAAAATGCCTGCATTGGAAAATCAGTGCAAGATGGCCGTGGGACTGATTCTTTTTTTTAATTCTCTGCGCATAGAGGAAGTCTGGTTTTATGGAGGGCAAAGTGTGGGATATCTACAATTTAAGGAAGACATCACATGAACGAGGAGGATTTGAAGAGAGCACATGGGATACAAAACCCACATTTTGCCCAGATATGTATGTGCCCAGCAAAACTGCATATCAGGAAGATTTTTAGCCTAGCTTTCTCCTAATCATACTAGTTATCTATGTGCTTTGATTTTTTTCTTTAATGGAATGCTTGTATTCGGGACTCAAATCAGTTTTGCCAAATAATCTGCTGCTTATGTAGCTCAGGCCAAAAGAGAATTTCTGAAGCAACAGCGCACCTTTCTCCTACCTTGAATCCCAGGAGTCACCTACATCAAATAAGGTTTCTATCTTTTGCTTGAAGTGGAAAGCAGATTACTTGTCACCAACAGAAAAGAATAAAAATGGAAAGGGGGCCGTGCGGAGGCACCGGAGCACTGGGAACTCTAAGAGAGCCCCATGGGAGGGCAGAGGCAGAACCAGGAGCTCTTCCTTGGAGCAGCCTGGGAGCCTGGAAGGCTGAACTGGCTGGCTGGCAAAAGTGCAAAGAAACTGAATAATTTACTAATGTGACCTGGAGCTATCTTGGGAGAGTCAGAAAAAAATCCTTATTACCATTTTTGGTAACACCTATTAACATTCTGAGGTCCTTACCACTAACTGAGATTCACACTGCAAAGCCAAGACCAGTGGATCAAAAGGCTCCACTTGTTCTAACAGACAGAAATGCTGCAAGCTCAAAGACTGACAATTAAACGAAGAATCCTCCCATACATTAGCATTAAACTGTAACAACTTGCATTGCAAGATAAACAATACATTGTAACTACATTGCTACAATCAGTAAGTAGTGTAATAGTGGTGGTGTAATTTAACTTATAAAACTGAGTGGTAAGTACTGTAGTGTCATATAACATATAAGACAACCAAGAACAGAAACTGGAAAGCTTCTAAGGGCTTCTGTGTGACTAGAACTGGATTTGGGCTGGGGTATACTCTCTCTCTCTCTCTCTCTCTCTCTCTCTCTCTCACACACACACACACACATGTTGACATCCATCTGTCTCAAAATACACTTAGCTTATTAGTTACATAACCAACTATTAAACTGAACTTCTGCCAAGAATCAGTTAATGATATCCTAATGATATCTACGCACAAGGTCACAATGGTTCTTGCTTTGGCCATAGCAGCATTAGAAAGAATACTGAACATCCTGAAAAATCAGAATTTCACTCTACCTAATAGTCACACCAACACCAGGAGGTGTGATATAAGTGATGGAAGAACAATGCAGCAACATAGTCATGGCAGCTGTGGGCATTGCTTTGACATCCATTTTCTTGCCTGGCTCTTAACTCTGTACTAGCACTCAACTAGACTCTACCCATTGTAGCTATAGTCACTGCCACATGGCAGTTTATTGTCGATTCAGTTCATGCATGTTCATGCATGCAGTTTTTTTGCAGCACCCACACAAAGCTGTCTTCATTAAAATGCCGTCCCATATCCACCATTTAATCCAGATTTACCATCTCCATTAGATTTTTTTTTCCTTATTGCATTTTCTGTGATAACAGTAAATAGAAATTAAATGGGAAATAATATGGGGCCATTTTGATTAAGACTTGATCACTGCAAAAAGCTTGTATGCCTGAGCAACAGCAAGTTGGTATTGAACTGGCGTGTGGAAGCTATCAGCATCCATCACAAGAGCAGATGGAAGACTTTTGCGATTAGCTCTGTCCCTGCCAAGCTCCAGGCTAGGAGTGTTTAGCTTACTCACACTTCCCTTATGCAGGCACCAGAATCCTTTCAAAACCAAAAGCTAGCAATCCTATTGATGTCTATGTGCAGACTCGACACTGTTTGTCCCATAAGACCACATACTGTTAGGAGGAACATAGAATATGCTGTGATAAATTTGTGGGTGCCAGACTCCCCTAATTTCCTGGGTGTTAGAATTTAATCCAGGCTTGGGGAATTCAACTGGATTCCAGACTCCTAATCTCTGGACCCAGCTTCCCATGTTCAGGAGATTGCCTGGGAGATGGCCCATTAAGATAGCAAAGGAAAGGTAATGAGCCACAAAGAAAGCAAAGGCTCTGTGCCAGATGAAAAACAGGTGGGGACCCTTCTTTAACACAGAGTTAGTTAGAAGACAAGGCCATAGTTTGAATTAGAGTCTTTAGGGTTGGTAGAAAGAGAAAAAGGTTGCAGGCTGATAAAGGCAGCAAGCAACATTTTTCTCCTTCAGCTGGTCAGAGCACAATGGTTTCTTGTTTGAATCCAAGGCTGCAGAAATGGGGAAAACATGGCCGTCTTGGAAGGTTAATGCTGTGTGAGCCTTTCCATTGTAGGCTCAGGTTGTATATATGTGTAAATATATCATAAGAACATCACTGTGCCTCATTTCCAAAAGGAACAAGGAACCCTGGGTAAGTGCCTGGAAGACCTGGAATCTCACACCGCTCAGAGATTGGGTTGGAATGCAACAAACAAATTTCCCCAGGTTTTCAATCTGGGAAGCAGCTTGCTGGGACAAAAGCCTTACATCTCCACCCTTGTCCTTTTCATTATCCCAGTGACCTGAAATATTTTATACTGTGATGCCAGTAAAGGTATTTGATTTGATATATCTTAATTTCCTTGTTTGGGTTGTTCTGTTTTTCTTGGGCCTCTCAGCTCCTCTGTGGCTGCAGGCAACCGTCCAAGGTGCTTCTTTTGGTGTATGCACAAGGCAGGTGAACTCTGGTTGAAAGAACCTTATAATGAAATATTCTGTATGTAATGAATAAATCCGATTAGAATTGTGCCCAAGGTGCTTCTTAATAAATTTGTGAGTGGGGGGGGCTATTTCTCCCTGCTACCACCCTCCCCTCCAGCTCCCTAGTTAATGCTTTTAAGTCTTACTTAATTTTTGTTGTTGCTTGGAGACTTTCTTGTGCTCTTTCATCGAGAGAACCATGAAAAACTTTCATTTACTGTTTAGGGGGAGGGGGTTCTAGCAGTTTTAATAAGGGTTAGGACTTTTAATTCTTTTACTCTTTTTAAAGCTGTGTGAGCTTTTGTCCGGCAGACTATTTTGCATTATGCTGTTTTATTGTTATGATTTTAAAATTTATAAGTTTTCCCCCTTGTAATCCACCCTCAGAATTCAAACTGGCATTGAAGAGTGGGAAATGCATGTTAGGAAATAAGCCCTTCTCATGGTCATGATTGTGGCTTTTGTAAAAAGCAACTCACATGCAATTTAACCTAGGTCCCCATGAACAGAGCAAATAAATTTGACACAGTGGCCAGAAAATTGAAGGGCACTTTGACATGTTTGCATGCAATTTTGAGATGTGCAAGGTTATGCAATTAAGAAACAAATTCTGCACTAAAAATTAAACAGGGCTAATTTTTAACCGTTGGATTTCTCCACATATTCACAGCATGAACTAGACACAATAAGCAAAGAACTGGCAATTGTCTCTATGACTAGGAAGAGTCATAGTACAATGGCAACGAGTTTGTGTCGTACATGCAGAAGGTTCAAACTATCTGAAAGATGACATAACCTCATATGAACCTACCTGGGTTTTGAGATCTTCAGGAGAGGTCTTTCTCTCAGTCCTGCCACCCTCACAGGCACACTTTGTGGGGATGCAGGAGAGGGCCTTCTCAGTGGTAGCTGCTCTCTATGGAACTCCCTCCCTGGAGAAGCCAGACTGGCTCCCTCCCTGCTGTCCTTCTGGCAACAGGTTCCAACAGGTTCCTTCCTTCAACAGGATGTTGGGAACTGACTGCTTTTAATGAAAGGGCTGGTGCTGTGCAGTTTTTATTGTAATTAATTATATGGTTTTAATAGTGTGTGTGTGTGTTCTAATTCTTTCAGTGTTTACTTGCTTTTTAATTATTTTCCTCCTACATTTTTAGCTGTTTTTGTTTTTGTCTGTAAGCCACCTTGAGACTCTGCGTTCTGCCACTTTTCACGGTGTCCTGTTGCACCAGAAGCGGTTTAGTCATGCTGGCCACATGATGTGGAAAGCTGTTCGTGGACAAACACCGGCTCCCTTGGCCTGAAAGCAAAATGAGCGCCACAACCCCATAGTCGTCTTTGACTGGACTGAACCATCCAGGGGTCCTTTTACCTTTTTGTTTTTTACATTTTACAATAACATCCTCCACCACCTTGGAGAGTTGCTGGCAGGCAGAGTAGACAGTGCTGGGCTATATTAACTAGTGATCTGATTCAGTGTAAGGCAACCTCCCATGTACATCAAGCAAATGAGGTGTAAATGATAAAGGTATAAGACATTCCCCTGCTGGGAATGTATAAGTCATAAGAGGCAGTAGTTCCTTTTCTCCTGAGTAGGCATATCAAAAGGCTGTTCCCCTTTGTACACCAACACCTATGTTTGTACCAAAGTACAGGCAAGCACATGCAGAGTGCTTCTGTGGAAAGTCAAGAGGATGGTTGGTCCCTTAGGCCAAGAAGACAGTGTACCAGGGAGCCTGTGTTCATTGCAGTTTCTGGGAAATTACCAGTCCCTAGCATATAATTTCTATGTCAAATAAGATGCCATTTAATCGTATATATGTATCCTATTATTTGACTGGTAGTTGGTTCAATTTTAGGTGGAACTTTTAAGAAGTCTTGCACAGCTGTAAAGCAAAACTATTTCTATATGAATAAATGTTTAAAAGGGGAAAAGTTGTTCCCACTTGTCCTACAGGCATGCCTCTTATAAAATGCCTGCTATTCACCACCTGCTGAATAAAGTGCATCAATAAGGTATAGGAAGGGGGGGGCATTCCTGCTGGTGGGCTGGGAAACAGTTTCCATTGTGCTATCAAACTTTTGTTGCTAAATGGCTACATCTTTAGCTTGCCTTTTCTGAGGCCCATGGCTTGTCATCTTGATGACAACATGAGCTGGATTCCCCATAACTGCTGGAATCTCCTTTGTTTTGTGCAGTATCTCCAGATGTTATGGTTCTGTCTCAACAGAGAAGGGCCCCCACAGGGACAAATGTACCAGCTCTGTCTTCCTGTTGCTTTTATTTCCATGATGAATTGGAGGGCAAAGGTCTGAAGTGGGGAGGACTTCCTGTGTTCATAGATTCTCCTCACGCATATTAGAACCCTGATTTTCCCCTTATAGGGTAAGTGGGCTGCCCATTGTGAAAAGCAAGAAAGGAAAATTAGGTGAGCCCAAGCCCAAGAATAAAGCACATTGAGGCCAAACTAGACCACAATCTGAAGCTAGAATACAAAAACTATGATGGTGTGAGTAGTAGATAGGTAGCTGTTTTGGTCTGCCATAGTCAAAAAATAAAAAAATTCCTTCCAGTAGCACCTTAAAGACCAACTAAGTTAGTTCTTGGTATGAGCTTTCGTGTGCATGTATCTGAAGAAGTGTGCATGCACACGAAAGCTCATACCAAGAACTAACTTAGTTGGTCTTTAAGGTGCTACTGGAAGGATTTTTTTTATTTTTTGACTATGATGGTGTGACTTTGCGTAAACAAGGTAGAAGCCATTAATTCCAGGTCAAGGCTTGTATGTCTGGGAAAGTTCTATACCAGAGAAATTAATAAACTCAAAATTGGAGGGCACTGTCAAAGTATCTTCATTTTTCTGATATTTGGCTTACATTCTTTGCATATTCATAAGAGAGTCACTGGAGTCTCCGCCCTCTTGTGTCTCATTTGACTTTTGGGAGAGACCTTCTCCTGGTTATAACCATCCAAATGCTTCAAAAGAACTTTGCTGACAAAGCCAACAGAGGCAGTTAAGCCTTGTTTTTACTTTATTGTGCACTACTGGTCATTTCACTGTTACAGGGTTTTTAGTAATTGAAAACAATAAAATCATATTTTAAAAAGATAAAGAATGGAGGCAGAAGAAATAGCAACAAGAATAGGAAGGACAGAGATCAACCTTCGTTTTAATGTTACTAGGTAAGACCTGTATTATATTTAGAGTTCTGGATTGAACGCATGAGGAAGCATTGTAGATAAGTGGGAAATTGTGCTCACATCATGAAGTCAGTGGAGCTAGTAATTGCAAACATTTGCTAATCTCTGACAGATATATTGATGACCATTCAAGTTCATGTAAGCTACTGACTTTATTTTACCAGAGGCTAGAGAGAATAACTTAATGGACACATTGTGAACAATGCAATGTCAAAGGGCAAAAGCATTTTGTGTGTGCATGGCTGTGATGAAAACTGAAATCACGCACGCAGAGTGTCAAGGTTACAGATGTGTGTGTGTGTGTGTGTGTGTGTGTGTGTGTGTGTGTGTGTGTAAATGGATATTCCCCATGGTTTCAACCTGTGTGTCTATGAATCCTGGGATTCCTTGGAGCCTTATAATAGTTTCATCAGTGAGATGTTTTCTAATAGCCTACAAGCTAGTACTCCCCTGAAAAGCACAGCCAGTGGGTAGCACTGTACATATTTTAACAGGATCCAATTCTCACAAGATGACAGCATAGCGAAACAAGCCTAACTAGTACTCTGCATAACCTAAGATCACCCCTAGAATGAGCCCTGGAGTTTTAATTTTTCCCCTGCAACACAATGGATCAGACATAGGCAAACTCGGCCCTCCAGATGTTTTGGGACTACAACTCCCATCATCCCTAGCTAACAGGACCAGTGGTCAGGGATGATGGGAGTTGTAGTCCCAAAACATTTGGAGGACTGAGTTTGCCTATGCCTGCAATGGATTCTTAATCAGATGCATGTGAACTTGACAGAAAAAAATGTGTAGGAAGAGTTACTTGAAGAGAGGATGAGGTGGTTACCTTTGATAGGAGTTGTAGTCCTACAGTGCCTGCAAGGCATCATGTTTAGGGTTGCCATATGTCCTCTTTTTCATGGGTAGAGTCATCATAGCAATCCATAGGTAAATGTAGAAGTCGGCAAACGTGTCCTCTTTTTTGGTCTTCAAATGTTGGCTATTCCTGCTGTAAATAACATCTACAACAATCTACATAGTTCTTCCCAGTTGAGTCTTTGGAGGCACTGCATACATATTGGGCAAAAAAATATCTGTGGAACTGGCAAACATATATATGTGGAGCTGACATTTTCTAAGTTTCTGATCCCTTGTTATTTCTTTGCTCTGAATATAAACTATCCCCAATACACAAAGTGCTATGAATCTCTCTCTCTCCAGTATGTAGCATATACCGTATACTGTGTGTATACGGTGTATATACTGTGTGTATACAGTTGCAATTGAAATTATTCAACCCCCATTGCAAACCAGGTTTATTACCAAAATTTACAGCCTTCAGCTGTTTGCAATGAGCAAATCAAAGAAAAGCAAATCAAATAGCTCAACACAATGGATGCTTCAAGTGGTCTACTCAAATTGAGCTGAAATTGCAACTTATACTGGCTTCTCCAGTCTCACTATTATCCGACCCCTTCATGGCAAGCATATTTAGTACTTAGTAGAGCAGCCTTTTGCTGCTATGACCTGCTGCAAACGAGATGCATAGCCGGACAGCAGCTTCTGGCAGCGTGTTCCTGAAAACTCTTAACCCATTCCTCATGAGCAATGGCCTCCAGTTCAGTAATATTATTGGGTTTGCATGCTGCAACTTCCTTTTTCAAATCCCACCAGAGATTTTTCATGGGGTTCAAGTCAGGTGACCCTGATGGCCACTGTGGAACCTTCCAGAACTACTTCAATCAAGTCTTGCTGGAATTTGAGGTATGCTTGGGATCATTGTGCTGTTGGAAGGTCCAATGACCCCCAATCTTCAGCTTCCTCACAGATGGCGTGACGTTTCCTCCTAGGCTTTCCCGATACTTCAATGAATCCAGCCTGCCTTCCACATCACCGAGCCACCATCATTCTTCGCTGGAGGCCAGAGGTGCCCAAACCTTTTCAAAGAGGGCCAGATTTGATGAAGTGGGGTTTACCCCAGAGTTGTTGAGCTCTTTTAAGGATTTAACCCCAAAGTTGTTGGGCTTTTTCTTGGATTTGGCGTCCCAGAGACAGTTGGCTCACCACCGCAGGAAATAGGATCCTGGACTAGATAACACCTTTTGTCTGATCCAGATAACACCTTCTGTCCATCTTATGAGTTAACGCAATCTTGAACATATAAGCTCATACTGTCTAGCTGGGAACTGTAATACTATTCTATGCTACAAAATTATATTGCAGCAGCTGCCTCTCCTTACATGAATCAAAGGGCAAGGAACAAAGATCAACTCCTTAGTTATTTTTTTTATTATTATTAACATATATTTTACAGGAGAAACATTGTACTGGGTCACATACCACTTTTCATTTCCTTCTATAGCATGCATAAAATTATTTATTTAACTCATGGGGTTGAAAACCTCATGAGTTAAATGAAAACCTCATGAGTTAAAACCTCATGAGTTAACTCATGAGCATGAAAACCCAAAACATAAAAGTTATAAAAATAAAATGTTTAATAATAATCAACACTATATAAAGCAGAGGAGGCACAAGCTGCAAAGCAACACCAAACTCTGATCTTATTAAAAATCAAGCAAATGTTTAAAGTGAAGATGGAATAATAACCATACTTGCTGTTATTGGAGATTATCTCCAAAACACTCGATTTTTTGCTGTATGCAGGGATGTAAAGGGGCAGCGGATAGATAAAAATTTTGGTAAATACTGAAGGATGTTAACTATAGATTAACTGAGGACAAAATGCAGCAATAGGGGGTTATCCTGGACATATAAGGAGAGTGGGAAGCTGGTTTTGGAAAATTGTATTAAATAAAATTAAAGTGGTACCTCGGGTTAAGTACTTAATTTGTTCTGGAGGTCCGTTCTTAACCTGAAACTGTTCTTAACCTGAAGCACCACTTTAGCTAATGGGGTCTCCTGCTGCTGCCGCACCACCGCGGCACAATTTCTGTTCTCATCCTGAAGCAAAGTTCTTAACCCGAGGTACTACTTCTGGGTTAGCGGAGTCTGTAACCTGAAGCTTATGTAACCTGAAGCGTATGTAACCCGAGGTACCACTGTAGTTTGATTTTTCAAATTATTACAAATAATTACCAATCAAAATAATTGGCAAAAAATAAGAAAGAAAGAAAGAAAGAAAGAAAGAAAGAAAGAAAGAAAGAACAGGTCTTTTCTACAGTGGCTCCCTATTTGTGTATCTCCAGCAATACACACCTGGCAACTTCATCACATATCTTAAAAACTTTCCTCTTCTCACAGGCCTTTGGCTGATTAAACAGTCTATGGCCTTTTAAACTGGGGCAGGGAGGCGGGCAGTATTGTTTTTGTTTGTTACATGTTATAGGGAGCGGATAGCCCTGTGTTGTTGCTGATCAGAAGGTCAGTGGTTTGAATCCATGCAAAGGGGTGAGCTCCCATTGCTCTGTCCCAACTCCTAGCAGTTTGAAAGCATACCAGTGCAAGTAGATAAATACCGTAGGTACCGCTGTGGTAGGAAGGTAAATGGCGTTTCCATGAGCTCTGGCACTCATCATGGGGTCCCATGACGAAGAACACTTTAGTCCTGCTGTCCACATGACCTTGAAAGCTGTCTGTGGACAAACACTGGCTCCCTCAGCCTGAAGCAAGAGGCGCAACGCACCTCATAGTTACCTTTGACTGGATTTAACTGCCCTGGGGTCCTTTAACTTTACTATGTTATATATTTTTGTCTTTTTTATTGTGAACCGCCCTGTGATTACAATTCCTTGTTTAAAACATAATAGAGTCTGCAAAAATGTTGACAGCAATACTGGAAGTTCAAGACGACTAGCATGCTTTAATTTGGAAGGTGTTTTTTTTAAAACCTATTGCAATAAGCAATTCTGTAAAGAATTTGGGGGGGTAGATAGTCTATGTATTTTGCTGAAGTTCCTAGTGTTTATTTAGTACTATGAAATTATGTATCTTTTTATTAAGTATCTTGTTTTTAAGATTTCAATTTTTTGCTAATATAATATTTACTTTGACCCCCCACCCCACTTTTTCTCTATATAATCAGTAGCACTTCTCTTTGTACATTTGTTTTTTGACAACCTTTTCTGAAATTGGCTATGTAGCCATTCAAATATACAAAGAAAGGGTGCAGGACCTTAAATGTTGCAGGCTTGTTAAAATAATAATAATACCTTTATTGTCAATGTATAACCTGTGTACAATGAAATTAACCGAGCCTCCCTCCCCCCAAACACTCAGTCTCATTGCACTCTGTGCTTGTCGCACAACACACCAACCCCGAAAGTCAGTTGCACTATATTATTTTCCGTTCAGCAGCCTAACAGCCCATGGATAGAAACTGTTTTTAGCCTGTTGGTACGACTGATTCTCCTTCTATATCTCCTGCCCGAGGGTAGAAGATTAAAGAGGTGCTGGCCGGGGTGTGAATCGTCCCTGAGAATTTTTCTCGCTCTCCTAAGGCATCGATCCCTTGCGGTGTCATCTGGCGGGCTCAGGGGACAGCCCCTGACATCATGTGCTGTGTTCACCACCCTCTGTAAAGACTTTCTGTCCGTACCCCACTGTGATACAATATGAGAGGATACAATATGAGAAGGAGGTCATCAACTGTTGTTTAACATTGTTCTTTCGCAAGACCCTGAAGAAATGGAGTCTCTGTTGGGCCTTCCTAACCACCTAAGTTATATTGTTTTTCCAAGTGAGGTCTTCACTAAGGTAAACTCCCAGGGAATTTAAAGGAAGAGACTCTCTCCACACAACACGCCCCCCCCCCAATATACAACAGGGCTAGTTCCCCTCACTTCCTCCGAAAATCCAACACCGTCTCCTTTGTCTTGCTAATATTTAGGTGCAAGTTATTCTCTATGTAGATACTTTTTCAACCTCCCCCCTGTACGCTGATTCATCTCCACCTGTAATTAGACCCATTATGGTAGTATCATCTGCAAACTGAATAATTGCAGTAGATGGATCAGATGAAATGCAGTTGGATGTATACAACTGAGTACAGGTAGGGACTCAGCACACATCCCTGTGGGGTGCCAGTGCTGAGCTTCAGGGAGGTAGATGTAACAGGCCCAATCCTCACTGCTTGTGGGGTTATTAACTCTTTAGGTTATTCTAGTGCTGCAAATCTCTCATGCCTGTCAGGGGATGGGCTGGGGCTTAATGTTGCAAATGGATTGGTAACAGGTTTTTTAAAATATTTACATAATTTTTCATGGAAAGGCAAAATCTGTCTTCAAATGAGAAAAGATACTACTACTACTACTACTACTACTACTACTACTACTACTAATATCTTTATTGTCATACTGGCTGGTATTTTCATACAATTGATGCCATGTGGACTTTGCAACAAAAGGGGGGGCATGTATGAGGAGTGCCCATCCTAGAATAAATACTAGTATTGAAGCACCTACAATTATTAGGCCACTCTTACTGATTTGTGACCAGTGCTGCAATAGCATCAAGGAATGCTTATATCTATAGCTGGAGCCCCAGCCTAGCTGAGTGTTTTATTTTGTAGGATATTTAGCTTCCTACACTAGCCCTGAATGTCAGACTAACAGCCCTGCAATATGTCCTGTTTTGAGTTATTTATTTCCTATCATATGTGTTCATTTGATAATGATGTAGTAAATGAATGCTTTAAATTCTTTTTGAGTGAAGACTTTGCAGAAGGATTGATATATAGATTTTATTTTACTGGAGACTGAACACTGATATACTAATAAGCATGAATCCAATAACATTGTAACTTCTTTGGAAGTCCTAATTTGGAAATACATTCAACTTAGCTTGCTCAGTTACATTCTTTAATATTGGCTAAATAGTCAGGAAAAGCCATTGCTATGATTCTTGCAACATGGGACTTTAGTCTATGTTGAGTTGTATTAGAGATTCAATCCCAATTACTTGGTTTCCTCTAGGAGCCTGTGGCTTCGTCTGTGGCTCATGTTCACTGTTGGTGGTCTTGCTGTAAAAGCACATTCTTTGTGGAAACAGATTGCTGACTGCCGACTTTCAGTTTTTTCTTGTGCTGAAGGCAGGTTTGTTTTGAGGGCTGATACAGATCCCTTTGAAGCAAAAAAGGGGGAAAATTGTATTTTTTCCCTTTTGTATTTACTTTAATATAAATTTGATTGACTCCTTGCTGATATTGTCAGTAAGACTCTCTGTATACAGTTGAAATCAAAATTATTCAATCCCCATTGCAAATGTTTATTATCAATATTTACAGACTTGTTATTTATTATTATTTGAATTTATATACCACCATAGACGCGGGTGGCGCTGTGGGTTAAACCACAGAGCCTAGGACTTGCCGATCAGAAGGTTGGCGGTTCAAATCCCCGCGATGGGGTGAGCTCCCGTTTCTCGGTCCCTGCTCCTGCCAACCTAGCAGTTCGAAAGCACATCAAAGTGCAAGTAGATAAATAGGTACCGCTCCGGCGGGAAATTAAACGGCGTTTCCATGCGCTGCTCTGGTTCGCCAGAAGCGGCTTGGTCATGCTGGCCACATGACCCAGAAGCTGTACGCCGGCTCCCTCGGCCAATAAAGCGAGATGAGCGCCGTAACCCCAGAGTTGGTCATGACTGGACCTAACGGTCAGGGGTCCCTTTACCTTTACCTATATACCCACAGGTCTCAGCTGTTTACAATGAGCAAATTAAGCAAAATCAATTGAAATACCTCAATATTTCAAGTGGTTTCACCCAAATTCAGCTGACAATGCAACTTATACTGGCTTCTCCAGTCTCACTATTATCCAACCCCCTGAATAGAATCCCTCACAACAGCACAAATACAACAGGTGTTGTCTCAAGAACACCTGGTGCAAGTAATCAAGGGCTTCATTAGTTGCACCAGGTGTGCTTGAGCTGGAACACATGAAATACCTGAACTGACTAGGGGTTTGCTGAGTGTCAAATTTGGCTGCATGTTAGAAATATGGCTACGTCAAGAGAATGGTCTAAGAAGGTAAGAGAAGAGATCATTGCCCTTCACAAACAAGGAGCAGGATACAAGAAGATAGTGAAGGCACTGGATGTTCCTAGAGACACTGTTGGAAGCATAGTTCACAAGTACAAAGTTAAAAGAACAGTGATTACACCAGTGTTTCCCAACCTTTTTTGGGCAAAGGCACACTTGTTTGATGAAAAAAATCTCGAGGCACACCACCATTACGGCCCCGTGACGTCAGCGTGCAGCGTCACGCCGGGAGGGACGCACGAAAGTGTAAGTTTCAATTTTTTTCCCTCCCCCTTGCCGGGGAACCTCCAAGCTTTGGGTGTGGAGGGGGAGGAGGCAGCAAAGCGAGGGACTGAGGGACTCCTCCAACGACAAGGGTTGGGGAAGAAGAGAAAGGGCTATTCCGCTCCAATCCTTTCTGAAGGAGCTGAGGGTGGGGGTCCTCCGGCACCTTCGGCGAAACGGCGCCGGCCCAGAGCGCTTCTAGGAGGCTGCCTTTGTACGCGACGTAAAGCCCTCTTTCCCTCCCTCCAGCCCCGTGTCACCTGTGGAAAAGGGGGCTGGATCCAGTGACGCAACTCGGAAAACTGTTAGGGAAGCCAGAGCAGGAAAGTGAGTGGGGGGCGGCGGCGCCGCTTTAACCCACGTTTCCTTTTTGAAAGAGAAACTTAAGACTAGATGACCCTTGGGACCCCTGCCAACTCTACAGTTCTATGGCCCTTTGTGGAGGGGGGGCAGCACCTGGAAAGACGGGCTAGGGGATAATTGGGGCGGCCGCCTTAGGCACACCAGAAGCGAAGCACGTCCTGAGCTACAAAAACAAACCCAATTCCTGCCTCGTTTTTTGCAGTTTCTGCAAAGCAAGGGAGTCTCCCCCGCCTCCATTCCTCGGTGCCTCCTCCTCCCCCTGCTCCCCACTACGGGTCTCCCCTGCACTTGGCCAGGCCGCCTCGCCCTCCTTCCTTTCCCAGAGCAGTGGCTCAGAGCGCCTCCTTGCACCGCAGGTACACTCCGTGGGGAGGGGAGGGAGCGGAAGCCCAGACCAGCCCCCAACCCGCTTAGTCCGACCCCTCAAACCTTCCCAAAATAAGAACTCTGTGTTCTACAACGTAGAGGAAGCTGATGCAACGTGGAGGCAGACCCCGGCTGGCGTGTGTTAGAGCAGTGTTTCCCAACCTTTTTTGGACTCGCCCGCCTCCCTCCAGGCAACATCTCGCGGCACACCAGGCAACATCTCGCGGCACACTAGTGTGCCGCGGAACACCGGTTGGGAAACACTGGATTACACTACCTGAATGGGGCAGAAAAAGGAAGCTATCTGCATGTCAGGGACTGGGCAGAGGAGGAATGGTGGAGACCACCTCCCCAACCTGACCCTTCCAGAGAAGAGGAAGACAGTTTAGAATTACAGCAGGGGTTTGGGTTGAGGGAGGTCACAGCTCAGAGGCAGATGAAGGGAAAAGTTGGGAAATAATGGGAGAGTAGGAGGAAGAGGAAGCACCAGGGTGGCGACAGCTGACGGACACAGTGTCTTCAGAAAGCACTCCAGTCCCCCCGCCAAATCCCGGCAAGCTTTGAAAGTGGGAGAGCAAAGATCTCAAAGACAGAGGGCACTTGTCAGCACCCGTAGAAAGGATGGCAAATGAGGAAGTGGGAGAAACAGGGGTGGAGATTCACTTGGGACAATGCCATTATCCAAGAAGCCTCTCTCTGTAAATACTGTGGATGGTAAGAACATTCCTTGTCTTTGTACGTTCCAGGGCAACCAGCCAGGGGAGTTGCTGGCAGCAGCCTGACACTTGAGGCAGAAACCTGATTTCAGAGAAAACCCCTCAAGTGGCTCCAAAAGAGCTGCAGCAGACACTGAGGTTTCAGTGAGCACAGTAAGGCGCATACTAAATGCAGAAGGTTTCCATGCAAGAACTCCAAGATGTACTGACCCCAAAGTACAAGAAAAGTTGGCTCCAATATGCTCAAATAAATAAGCCACAGAAGTTTGGGATTCTGTTCTGTGGAGCAATGATACAAAATTGGAATTTTTTGGTCTCATGGATCAGCACTATGTCTGCAGGAAGAAGAATGAAGCATATGCTGAAGAGAACACTTCACCTACAGTGAAGCATGGTGGTGGCTCAGTGATGCTCTGGGGCTGCTTTGCATCCTCTGGTACTGGAAACTTGCAGCATGAGGAAGGCAGGCAGGATTCATTGAAGAATCGGAAAAGCCTAGGAGGAAACATCACACCATCTGTGAGAAAGCTGAAGACTGGAGTCATTGGACCTTCCAACAGGACAATGATCCCAAGCATACCTCAAATACCACCAAGACTTGATTGAAGTAGTTCTGGAAGGTTCTACAGTGGCGAATGATAATACAGTCGTACCTTGGAAGTCAAATGGAATATGTTCTGGAAGTCCGTTTGACTTCCAAAATGTTTGGAAACAAAAGTGCAGCTTCTGATTGGCTGCAGGAAGCTCCTGCAGCCAATTGGAAGCCCCGGAAGCCCTGTTGGACGTTTGGCTTCCAAAAATAATTTCAATTTCAACTCTGTGTGTGTAACTATATAATAATAACTACTTTCATATAATTTGTCTACCTTTAAAATCCATTTAAATTAAAGCTATCTAGCTAAAGCTGGCTGGGTGCACATTGCCAGCTTGAGACACAGATGGGTTGTTCTTTTTCTCAGGTTGGATCAATTTTGTGGCACCAGGTTGAAACAGATGAGGTTCTGCTGGCTTCATATTTCAATGTGTGTGCTGTATAAGTCCACCAAAGAACAAATATTGTTTGCTAACAAGAGGCTTCAAAAGCCTTGATGAACTGCACGATAGCCTTGTGTGCGTCACTCTAGAGACCCCGTGCCCCTAGTTTTGCAACAATTCCATGAATCCTTGACCTGTGCTGCTGAAGACCCTAATAAATCTGTTATGATTGGCCTGAGCAGACTAAAGAAAGAAAGAGTTATGTCCATGCAGTGCTGCTCCCTTTCACTGTACATTTTGGAGGTGTTTTATTGTGGAATACAAATTGCATTTTCCTTATGGAAGGACAACAATTTCTATGGATAATTGTCTTAGACTTGCAACAGAGAAAAAATAAGAATGTCATCCAGTCTAGTTACATATCTATCCTAGAAAGAAGACTGCTGTTGAAATGAAATGCTTCCCCTTGGAATAATAATGAATATTGCAAATAAAATCACTTTAAACCAGCATGTTTAGCAAGGAGATGAAATCTATTGGGTGATTGGAAGCATCTCTTGGACAGGATTTATAGCTTGGAGATTACATGGTTAGTCACTCTTTAGAATGGATTCAGATTGCCATTTACCAAATGGTAGCTTACTGTGATGTGCAAGTAGCCACTTGGTAGACCAGGATATCTCTATTTATTCTGCTCAGCAGTAAGGTGTGATAAAATCATTTCCTGGATCTACTCTTAGTCTTCCCATTTCGTATCTGACATTTGGAAATATAATTATTTCCAGTTGCTATATAGTTGCTATATACACTTTAAGAAGAACTAATCGTGCCCTTACAAATGCAACAGCTTGCCATTATAGCCCCAGTCAAAATAAATGTAGTTATGATTAACCCAGGACCCATGGTTTTCAACTGGATTCAGTCACAACGTATTTTGTTGCATTCCTGAAGAAAATGAAATATTGATCCTCTCAAAAGAGGTCTTTTCCATTTCTGTAGATTACAGTGGGGATTTTAATTCACAGATTTCAGGATTGTGCAGCTGTTATATATTAGCTATTCAGTATACACTAATTTTATTGAAACACAAAAATGATCTGGTTTTCATTTATGTTTGTTTTGGTAATTTTTGTTCTGGTATCATTTCAACTATGCACAATCAACAAAACAGCTCACACTCATAAATCATTTTCAACATTATCTGACTTCTTTGGGCAGGCACAGAGTAGGTTCAGCATAAGGCATAACTAATTTAAAATATATCTAGTTTAAAAATATTAAATTCAGTTTTTGAACTTATAAGGTGGCCATATGCATTCCCTTAAAGGTTAAATATCACCTTTTTGAGAGGAGGATATTTAAACTGGGGACATGGTGCAGATTCAAAATATAAATGCACACACACGGGCACAATTTTCTGTTTTATTTGGGGACTCTGAAACTGCTTTGAAATAACAATAAAAAAAGAAAAGTAAGTGATCCCACCAAAATGGCCTCTCGGTCTTAGTCAAATTTGCCTATTTGGGAAAATTCATTTGATCAACAGTTTCCAAAGAGGTCCACCCTGCTCAGGCCATTTCAGTGAGTACACACAGGAACTCAAATGCTAGAAAGGAACATATTCTTCCAGTCAGGACCAAACTGTTCATTACATTGCTCAAGAGTTTTAAATCACATGCTTAGGACTGGGCACGTTGCTTTCTTAACTGGGAGATTTTTCAGCAGGAAAATGGCACAAAAAGGAGGAGTTAATTCTTCTCTCATCATACAGCAGTCCTGGTCCAGATTAAGGTACCCTGCAACTACTTTTTGTTAATAAGGAGACATGCCCAATCCTAAGCAAGTGTTTAAACATCCTCCTAATGTAACATAATTTGGCCCCCGTTCTAGCTGTTCAAGCACACAAAGTGAGAATCTCAGACAGACAAATAACTGGACATACCATGAGCAATGGGGCAGACTATTGGTTTGAATAGAGCTGAGCAGAACAACAGTTAATGGTGTGAGATGTGAGCAGGGAAGTCCTGGATCAAATGTCACCTCAGCTGTGAACACATCTGGTGTAGGCACACAGTTCTCTCTGAACCTCAGACCCACCCCACAAAAGAGGGGAAATAATACATGACCCCTCCCCGTGACAAGGTGGTTGGGGATAATAAAGTGCTCAGAAGCACTCTATAAATGCTACATATCACTGTGTGACTTCTGTGGAAAGAGCCCACATCTCATCCAATTGAATGAGATTGTCCCAAGCATATTAGCACCCAACTGGTGTTGGGGGGGTGGGGGGTGGGATCTTTTTCTTTTGCCTTCTCAGGCTCCAGCCATCTGCTCTCTCAACTATTGCTCAATACTTAAACTGCCAGAACCATTCTGAATAGTTGTCATTCTGGCCAATATCACTCTAGGAGGCTGTGTGTTGCAATAATTCCTATTCCCACCTAATGACTGAAAAACAAACATCCTACCCCTTCACTGAGTGTGCTGCTTTGAACAGGGTGGCGGTCCTACTGTATCTCCCCATCCCAGGCAGAGTCCAAAACATTTAGAGCCTCTTCACCGGAAGCAAAGTTTAAAAGTTCAGTATGGAGGCTGTAAATGAAGTGGGTAAGAACACTGCTGGCTCTTCATTGCGTACCCTCAAACTGGATGATCAGAAGGAAACCTTTCTGATTCCCCCTGTGATCTTTCTGAGTGCTTCATGCAGCCGTGTCTCTCTCTCCCCTGTGTAGGAAAAAGGAAGCAAAGAGAATGTGGCTGGCTCAGGAGATCTATGCAGAAGCACACATGGAGCCGACATTGTCCACACTCCCTTAAATGAACATAGCAAGTTAACATTTAACGTTAACTCAAATTCTAAGGAACTAGTCAGTTATAAATCTTTGGGATGATTTATCTTTTCCAGGCTTTGCTCGTTGTAGCCACTGTTGGCACACATAATGCAAACTCTAAATCAGTCATTTTAATTGACTCCTTATAGGAGTGGAATAAAAAGACAGAAAACAGGTTTAAAGAGACTTGAAATTGGTTTCAGAAAGGTTTTGCTTCTCATCCATTGTTCTTTTGTTACTCAAGTCAAAAAAGTTTTTGAAAAAGAATAAAAACATGTAAAGCCTGTTTACTAAAGGTACAGTATATGGAACAAATGGCCAGACTGTGAGTAGCAAATCCTTTTAAACTGCATAAAAAAATTCTGTGTAAAAAACTGAGAATTGCTTCCAGACAGTCACTATTTTGGGGTGAGATCCAATCACATCTTGGCAAATGCAGGTCACACAACTAATGCTGATTCAGTGCTCTTGTGCAACAAACTTGCTCCCCCCTCCCGACCTTTTGTGATAAGGAAACTGATGAGAAAATATACTGGAAAGCATAGGAGAGCAATTAAATATTCCAAGACAGTCTCAAACCAACAATGAAGGAATTTTAAGTTTACAGAGAAAGTCCATGATGCAGCAAAGCAGATGTATTTATTTTTATCCCTATAAAAAAATGTAAGGCACCCAAATATAAACAAAACATGTTAAATTGTCTGTGGGTACCATGCATAAGAAATGGAAACAATGCCATTTTAAAAGTGATAAAACATTAGCTTTGATAGTAGGAAAAGCAAGTGCTCTGTCATAAAATGATCTGTCACTTTAGAAGGCAATTACTAGACATACAATATTACTTATAGCTGTTTCTTCATTGATTTCCTCTCCGTTGTTCATGTAGACTATATGCGTATCTCATAGTGCATGGAGGATTTAAGTACCTCAACACCAGACAACACAAGACAACATATAGGGGCTGCCTAAAGGCATTCAACAAGAACTTAGGAAACAGAAGCCTCTCAGTCTTAGCTGGCTTGAGCGAACAGCCGTGGTCAAAATGTCAGTGTTACCACGGACGCGGACTTATAAAAAATATTGGGGGGGCCCGGGAAAGCTCATGAATAATAAATAAGCTCATGAATATGCAAATAAAGTGGCGCCGCCTCCTCGTGAGCGAATAGCGCCTATTAATCAGCTCCGAAGGAAATTAGGTGGAGCTTTTGCTCGGGAGGGAGGGCAGGAGACATGCAGCCCGATCCTGTGCATTTTGGGCTGGGGGAGGGGCGGCGATGGCGCTCTGCTGGAGGGGCGCCGGAGATTATTGGGGGGGCAGAGCCCCCCCAAACGAATTTTTGAGGGGGCTTGGGCCCCCTCAAGCCCCATGGAGTCGGCGCCTATGAGTGTTACCTAAGTTCTTTTTTCCTCCTTCAAGTTTTGCCTATCCTTTCAGCTAAAGAGATGTCAAAACAAACTCAATGCATTTGTGTCAGAAGGCAACAAATCTAGGAGAAGCAACAAAACTCTCCACATAGAACAAAAGGAGGAATGGGAATGCCTAACTTAACATTTAAAAAGATGTTAAAATATAGCATTCTTGCTCAGGTTGATGGGAGAAGAGATTACTAAAGTAGACCAAATATTATTTATGTATGCCACCAATGCGGCAAGAATTTTGTTAGCCCAAAGATGGAAATTACAAGAATTACCAATGGTTGAGGAGTGGCAGATGAAGATGATTGAATATGCGGAGTTGGCCAAATTGACTGTGAGGATCCAGAACCAAGGCGACCAGAAATTCCAGAGAGATTGGAGTAAATTTACTGAGCATTTAAGAGGCTATTGTAAAAAGTTGAAGACACTAGCAGGACTGACATAAATCCTGCAGCACAGTGTAATAATAATATCTGACCATAGAAGGATTTGATACGTATCAAAGGACAGAAACTGACAATAGAAAGGCGTGTACAATTTATGAGGAAGCCGGAAACCAGTTGAAGGGAGGGAGGGAAGTCACGAGCTCAGGGGAGCAAATGCATTTGATTGATTATTGTAATGTTGTTATATTTTATGTTTTATTAAAGAAAATAATAATTATATTAAAAAATAAACTATGCTGCTTTTCAAATTAAATCCTTGATCCCATTGCTCAGGGGGAGCCCTGGGGTTCAACTCAAGATGGTCTCTTCCACACCTTAATGGGAGCCTGCCCTTTCTTACCTTTGTCCTTGAAGGCGGTAAAGGAAAATAGACAATCCATTTACTACTGTAGATCAGTACTTATGTGTGGAGAACATGGAGCAAAACACTGGCCCCTGACCCTGAACCACTGATCCTGGATCATTCAGCTTTCAGACACACAGATAAATATTAACAGTTCAAGGATCTGAAGGACATAGGCATTTCTACAATCCGTGACCTGCTTCCCATAGGGACAGCAATTTCCAAAGAGGAACTGCAAGGAAAATTAAAAGGCACTCATATTACCTGGTTTCAGGTAGCCCAGACTCATTCTTTTGCACCCTCTTTGGAGTGCAGGGGAGACGGCCTAGCATACTTGCTTTGTTTGAATCCTTATGAATCAGGATGACCTGAAGGGGGCTGTTTCCCAAATATTAGATCATGAAGTGGGGGATGCTAGAGGCCTTCAAACTGTATGGGAATCAGACTTAGGTCACCCAGTTGAAGATCACAAATGGGAGGGTATCAGGACCACTATCCCGCTCAAACCCATCTCTGCTCGCTTACAGGAGGCCTTGCTCAAAGGTCATTCTCTGATGGCACTGGATGCCAGTTAGGGTGGCAAAAATTAATCCCTCCCTTTCCCCTTTATGTTGGAAGGGCTGTGGAAAGCTTGGCTAATTTATTCATGTTTGGTGGGACTGTCCTCATATTAAGAACTTTTGGAATAGTGTATTCTCCATTATATCTGCAATTACAGGCCAATCCCTTTTCTCTAAATCCTGTCTTAGTCCTATCTTTGGACCTAGACTTAGGTTCCACCCTGCACCACAGCCAACTAGTAGAGTTCTTACTGATTGCAGCATGATTATCAATAGCTCAGCAATGGAAGAACCAGAACATAACCCCCCTGAACATATGAGAAAATAATATATGGGATATAGCAATGTCTGAGTGTCTCACCAGACGCAGGAGGGCAATTAAAGGCATAACAAATAGTGACACCTGCCAAGAAATGTGGACCCCTTTCTTTAACTATGTTAATGACCAAAATCAAGACCTTCTTATACCAGCTCAATATTCTCAGTGGAGAGATATAATTGCATTTGAATTTGCATCCCCAAATTATGCATCTATAACGTTGTTAGACTTTAAGTTGCTGCAAAGGACTCTATTGATTTTGCTGCAACATGGCTACTGCTTTGGAAGAATATATAACCAAGGAGTTCTCTCCCCTTTCAAGCAGCACAATTAACAAGGGAACTCCAAAAGGCTGGATTTTTGCCTCTACAATAAGAATAAGAATGTTTTTGATTTTGCTGCTTCTTTTACCTGTGCTAAGCAAATGCACATCAATAAATGTGGATTGAAACATGTTCTCGTCTGCCTTTTATGATGCACTGATTGCTATGTATTTAGTTTATGATGCTTTGTTATGACTTTTGTTCTTGACAAATATATTCATTCAGCCAGTTAAAAGTAAACAACAGCCTTTTTTTGATGCACGAAGAACTGGGGCAGAATGCAACTGCAGGTAAAGACCTTGGTGAAACTTTACTTGTGATTCCTCAAGTTTCATTGAACTAAAAACCAGTAAAACTAACAACCTACAATGATGTAATGATTGCAAAGCTAGGTAATCATTAACAGCATCAGCAATGTTTGGTCATTACATTACTAACAGCAGTGTGTCTGCCACACTGCTGCAACTGAGGTGGTGGGAGTTGGGGGTGTTCCATGCCTTCTCAGAAGACACTGAGCAAGAAGCATCAAGGCCCTGTGGATAATGTTAATAACTTGTTTGTACCATTTCCATGAACAGGCATAAGAATTCCCCTTTAAGGGTTGTTTCCACACCAGCTGTTTAGTCTGGAATTGAGAAGAGCAATTCACTCATTTATCAGGGAGACAAACTACTGCTTTCCAGTGTTTTCTACAGTGTCATCCTGTCCTTTTTTTAAAAAAACACCCAGGCTGTTGCAATTTTTCTGACTTTGAATAGATTTTCAGCAGCAATCTGTTCCATGCAGGATTTACATAGTGTGCATATCCACTGTATACGAGCCCTGCTGGATCAGACCAAAGGCCTTTCTCACCCTGCATATTGCTTCCCACAATAGCCAATCAGATGCCTGCTATTGTTTCCCTGCAACTTGTATTCAGGGACACTGCCTATGATCTTGGAAACTGCATAGAGCTATTATGACTCATTATTATAAATCAGAGTTGGAATTAATCTAGTCCAACGAATGCTACTTTTCTAGAAAAAGAGGTGCTGGAATTCACCATGAACACCTTCCTTTTAAAATTGCAATGGTGCTGAGCTGAGATGCTAGAAATGAGTTCTGGCAAGTTCCTGGCTGAATAAAAGCCTTGAACCCTCTTCAATGCAGGAATATGCAGGTGGCCCATATGGGAATCAGACCCACAACCTCGGCATTTTATCAGCACCATGCTCTAACCAAATGCGTTAACAGACGCTTTAAAGCCATGAAAGTTGTGGTAGTAAATCCCCCTGTTTACCTTGGTGCTGTATGAAGAAGTACTTCCTTTTGCCTTTCCTGAGTCTTCCACCATCCAGCGTCACAAAATTATAGAATTGTAGATTTAGAAGGGACACCAAGGGTCATCCAGTCCAACCCCCTGGATGACTCCAGGTAAGACATGTGGAAAAGCATTCTCTCTCTCTCTCTCTCCACCCCCACCCCCATATATGTATAATTGTATACACCTCTATCATGTGCCCCCATCCCTCTCTACGCATCACTTTCCTTAACGAAAATCATCAAGCATTGCAACCCTTCCTTGTAGACTACTTGCTCCAGTTCCCTGATCATTACTGCATCATTTCCACATCTACAAAATCATTTTTTCAGGTGTGATAGCCAGAATTGTACACAGTATTTGAAGAGTGATCATAGAATCATAGTGATGGTAGATTTTGTAGGGTCCACATTTAAAGCAAACTAACACAACACTTCCAGGTCAAATACATGGATGAAAAGAGTGTTATGCTTGCATTTCTACACTTCTTCAAAGTTTGCAATAAAACTATTGATTAAAAAATTGAGGAATGGGGGAATTTACCCTCGAATTAGCAGCGAAGATTTCCACTCCCTGCCCCTTCTGTTTAAGAGAGAGCATGCATGGGCTTCTCTTTGCAAACAGACCTTTCCCCCATTTGAGCAGACGATGAGCAGGAAAATGCATTGTGATTGAAGAAGAGCTTCCAGAACACACTTTGCAGCCGCTGTGTAGATACAAGAACAGGAACTACAGCTATTGCTAAACTGGCAAAACTAGGCTGCTCCCTGTCTGTTGTTTTCTAATAAATTTTCCTTTTAAAAGGAAAATATCCTTTTGCCTGCTTCCTGACACAGTCTTTGCACTGAGGGAAATTGCATGACATTTGTGAACATTAAGATTGTGGTAGACAACACAAGAGATACAAGAAATCTCTGCCTAGAATTGTCTCCCACAGCTTGTCACAAAGCAAGCAGAATGGAGCTTCCCCAATATCTGAGGCACTGATAAAGCTACAGTTGTAGCCTCCACCCCCATCCCATTTCCAAATGAGGCACTGGGAAGGAGACAGACCCCACAACATGTTCCCCTTCTCATGTTATACTCACAAGGAGAGAGTAGGCGTGAAGCTCAGTTGGACCTGATCCTCTTCCTGATGGGTTTCCAAGAGGATTGGGCATCTGAAAGCAACTCCTCTCTGTTCCTGTTCCAATTTCTATGAGTGACTATGCGCCAAAGGTGCACATTTGCGGAAATACTCATAATATGAAATGTAATACCAGCAGTACATAGGCCTTTTTATTCAGAGCAAGTTCTTGAGACCAGGCAGCATAAACCTGTTTTGTTTCTTTCAGCATCTAGAATCAAATGTTGAATTAACACTGAATTTAACTCAGGAAGTATATGTGCATGTGTTTGCTGTCTGTGGTTGTTACAGCTTCTTTCCTTTGCTGGGTTTTTAGTTGGGGGGGGGGGAGTTGTGGTATGACTTGATAGATGTTTTTAAAATTGTGATGGATTCCCCTGGGGATGGATTCCCCTGGGGGAAAATGCATTCCTTTACACCAGTAGTGAGGAGCTTTTGGCCTATGTGCTGCACATAAATTTTGGTCTAATTTCATGCAATCTGTCAGACTAGCCCACTCTTGCTCTGGACCACTCCTCTGTGAATTGCTTCCTTTTCTACAAATGCATCTTGCGTTTGTGTTGAGTATGTGTGTGTAAGAGAGAGGGAGGAAGACAGTGGGGAGGAGACTGGGATGCTACAGAGAGAGAGAGAGAGAGAGAGAGAGAGAGGGGGGGGGGCACAGGAAGGGTGAGAAAGGTTACCTTTAAGTGACTGTGTTACTCTACACCAGTGTTTCCCAACCTTTTTTGGGCAAAGGCACACTTGTTTGATGAAAAAAATCTCAAGGCACACCACCATTACAGCCCCGTGACGTCAGCGCACAGCGTCACGCCAGGAGGGACGCACGAAAGTGTAAGTTTCAATTTTTTTCCCTCCCCCTTGCCGGGGAACCTCCAAGCTTTGGGGGTGGGGGGGGAGGAGGCAGCAAAGCGAGGCAGGAAGGAGAGCGCGGCTTGGCTGGGTGAGCTTTGGCAGGGGCAGGGAATGAGAGCCGCGAGGCGGGCGCTGCGGACGGAGGCGCTGCCCGCCGAGCTCGCAGGCAGCCAGGCAGGCAGACGGCGAGAGCCCCGCGCTGGGCGGCCTCTCCTCGCCGCCCTGCCTCTCGCCGCCCGACTCGCCCGCCTCCCTCCAGGCAACATCTCGCGGCACACCAGGCAACACCTCGCGGCACACTAGTGTGCCACGGAACAGTGGTTGGGAAACACTGCTCTACACAAAGGAGGATCAGAAGGCATAACATGATCTACTGAAAGTGATTTATAGTAGATGGGCAATGGTTTTTAACTTCCAATTGTGTAATAGCAGCAGCTGCAACAAAAAGGCTTTCCTCCCTAAATCAGACTGATTGTTAATATGCTATAGGGATGCTTAAAAGCACTACCACGGGTGCTCACTCCACCACTGCCTTGCTTTTTAATCAGATTGTTTACTATTCCAGAATTTTATTCAGAAATTTTCTTTAAAGAGATGGCAAAGTATTGTAATTTGACCTGAAGGTGCTGCTGTGCAATGCCAGGTCAATGACTGGTAAGACCACTGCCATCCACGACCTGATTGTGGATGGAGGACTTGACCTGGCATGTGTAACAGAGACTTGGTTGGATGAAACGGATGGGCCTGTTCTTGCTGCCGCTTGTCCACCAGATTTCTCTTACGCACAGCAACCCAGGTCACATGGGCAGGGAGGGGGTTTACAGTGATTTTCAGGAAGTCATTAGCTTGCATCAGGCGTCCTATTGGGAAGACCCAGTTCTCTGAGTGCATGTTCTGGAAGTTGGGCAATAGGGGCAGTACAGGACTCCTTTTGGTGTACCGGCCTCCCCGCTGCACCAAGGATTCCCTGCCCGAGCTGCTTCAGGTGTGGCGGATGTTCTCCTGGAGACACCTAGTTTGGTTGTCCTTGGGGATTTTAACATCCATGCCGACACAACTTACAAGGGACTGCTTGGGACTTCGTGGAAAGCATGGCCTCCATGGGGCTGTCCCTGAATAAGTTTGGCCCAACCCATAGCCGCGGACATGCCTTGGACCTGGTGTTCACCTCTACTGACATGGGTGATCTGACATTAAGTAAAAGTGAAACAAAAGAAGTGCCATGGTTGGATCACTTCCTGGTGCAACTGGACTTCTCCGCAACCCTTCCCCTCTGCAGGGAGGTGGGACCGATTCGGATGGTCTGCACCCGCCACTTAATGGTTCCAGAGAGTGGTAGGGGCAGTTCCTCCACTGCGAGAAGCCAAGTTACAGGGAACCAGGCAGAGGGCCTTCTCAGTAGTGGCACCCGCCCTGTGGAATGCCCTCCCACCAGATGTCAAAGAGAAAAACAACTACCAGACTTTTAGAAGACATCTGAAGACAGCCCTGTTTAGGGAAGCTTTTAATGTTTGACAGACTATTGTATTTTAATATTTTGTTGGAAGCCACCCAGAGTGGCTGGGGAAGCCCAGCCAGATGGTCGGGGTATAAATAAATTATTATTATTATTATTGGGACGCGGGTGGCGCTGTGGGTAAAAGCCTCAGCGCCTAGGGCTTGCCAATCGAAAGGTCGGCGGTTCGAATCCCCGCGGTGGGGTGCGCTCCCATTGCTCGGTCCCAGCGCCTGCCAACCTAGCAGTTCGAAAGCACCCCTGGGTGCAAGTAGATAAATAGGGACCGCTTACTGGCGAGAAGGTAAATGGCGTTTCCGTGTGCTGCGCTGGCTCGCCAGATGCAGCTTTGTCATGCTGACCACGTGACCCGGAAGTGTCTCCGGACAGCGCTGGCCCCCGGCCTCTTAAGTGAGATGGGCGCACAACCCTAGAGTCTGTCAAGACTGGCCCATACAGGCAGGGGTACCTTTACCTTTATTATTATTATTATATAACCAGTGAAGGTGGTGAAGGTCCTATGTGAGTGCCTGGAGGCAGTTGGAGGATGGAAGGCAGCTAACAGATTGAGGTTGAAGCCTGACAAGACAGAAGGACTGTTTTTGGGGGACAGGGGGCGGGCAGGTGTGGAGGACTCCCTGGTCCTGAATGGGGTAACTGTGCCCCTGAAGGACCAGGTGCGCAGCCTGGGAGTCATTTTGGACTCACAGTTGTCCATGGAAGCGCAGGTCAACTCTGTGTCCAGGGCAGCTGTCTACCAGCTCCATCTGGTACGCAAGCTGAGACCCTACCTGCCCGTGGACTGTCTCGCCAGAGTGGTGCATGCTCTAGATATCTCTCTCTTGGACTACTGCGCTCTACGTGGGGCTACCTTTGAAGGTGACCTGGAAACTACAATTAACCCAGAATGCAGCATCTAGACTGGTGACTGGGAGTGGCTGCCGAGACCACGTAACACCGATCTCGGAAAACCTACATTGGCTCCCAGTACGTTTCTGAGCACAATTCAAAGTGTTGGTGCTGATCTTGAAAGCCCTAAATGGCCTCGGTCCAGTAGACCTGAAGGAGCATCTCCACCTCCATCATTCTGCCTGGACACCGAAGTCCAGCTCTGAGGGCCTTCTGGCGGTTCCTTCATTGCAAGAAGTGAGGTTACAGGGAACCAGGCAGAGGGCCTTCTTGGTAGTGGCACCCTCCCTGTGGAACACCCTCCCTTCAGATGTGAAGGAAATAAGCAGCTATCCTATCTTTAAAAGACATCTGAAGGCAGCCCTGTTTAGGGAAGTTTTAAATGTTTGATGTTTTATTGTGTTTTCAATGTTTTGTTGGAAGCCGCCCAGAGTGTGGCTGGGGAGGCTTGGCCAGATAAGTAAGTAAGTAAGTAAGTAAGTAAGTAAGTAATATTATGAATTATTATTATAACTGCCCTGTGATCTTTGGATGGTGGTACATAAATTTAATAATGATGATAATAAAAGTATAAATTCTGCTTTCCAGGATGACCATGCCCAGAATGTTAGGGAGGAGGGGACAGGATGGTTAGGCGAAACTCACTTAGGGTGGCCTGAAAAGAAGCGGGCCGAAAGGCGCCAAGTAGGATGGCCGGACTGGCCTGCCTTGGAGGCGCCCCCTCGTCTCCCCGCTCGCTGCCTCCGCGTTCCCGGCGCGGCTTCCTCCTCTCCCCCATCTCCGGGGCCTGGAAAGTTGCAGCTGCAGGTCGGCGAGGCGGGGCAGCAGTCGCAGCAGCCGCCGCCGCCGATAAGGAGGACCACAGGCGGCGGCGGGGGGGGGGGAGTGCGCGTGCGCCACGCTCAGCCCAGCCGACTGGAATTTCTCGCCCTTCCCACTGGCGGCTGGCTGCGCGGGGCAGGTACGAAGCTCCACCTGAAGGCAGCGCGGAGCGAACCTCCCGGGCCGCCGCCAGCCGCGCTTCGTGCTCTCCCCCGAGTCTCCCCAGCCGCCTCCCTCCTTCCACTGCTTGGCCGGAGTCCTCAGAGGGAGCCGCTGGAGCGCTTGGAGACGCGGCGTCGACGGAGCAGGGGAGAAGTTTTGCCGGCGAGTTCCGCGCAGAGAAGGCAGGCAGCCAGGCAGGCGCGTCTTCCTCGACGCCGCGCGCAAAGCGCCTCCCGCGCACCTGGAGCGGGGCCGGCTGCCGGGAGAAGCGCCCCGTCCGGCGGCCCAAGAGCCTCTTCTCGCTCCTCCTTCCCTCGGCCGCCGGAGAGCAGCGAGCGCGGCAGGCGGCGCTCCCCTGGCATGGTCCTGGGCGGCGCCGGAGAGGCAGCCCGGCGCGCGAGGCTTCGCTGAGGAGCCACCCGGCGGGAGATGGGGCTCTGCGGGACTCGCTCGGCTTCGCTCGCCGGCGGAGGAGGAAACTTCGGGGCCAGGCGCGCGGCCGCCGCCCTCCTGGTGGGGCTGCTGGCCGGCAGCTTGTGCGGCGCCGCCGACGAGAAGAAAGGTGAGCGCGGAGCGGGCGAGGCTCGCGGGGAAGGGTCGGAGTCCGGAGGGGCCGTGGCTTAGTCAGGAGGGCGCTTTGCACGTGCTCCTTGGCAGTCCGCGCCCCTGATTTTGCCCGCCCTCTGAGTTCGTATTTATTTTCCCGCAGTGCTGGCCCAGACTTGGATAATGCCACTGTTGGGTTGTGGAATTGGGTTCTGGGGTCGGCCCTGGGCTCCAGGGAAGCCCTTGGTCTGGCCTCCCTACTCCAGACTGGCTCTTTGCATCAGATGCCTCCCAGGTTGTCATAGAACATTTGCCATAATTGTTTGATAGTAGCAATAATATTTGCTAATAGTAATCCTTTTGTGGGGAGCTGAGACTGGGATGGCGATCAGTTGTTAGGTCTTGGAGGGAAAGCTCAATAGAGGTGAAAAGTAGAGGTGGTACAAGTGCCGAAATTTCTTCTCTGCTTCCTGGGTAACTTGCTGGCGACTTCAGACTTTTCTTAAATAACAGGACAGAGGCAACAGGAACAAGTTAGGCACACGTTCCCACTATACCCAGTGACCTCTTTGGAATGACCTTCTAAGAATGAGAGCCAACTTTGTCTGCCATTGAGGTGACATCCACCCCAATACAGAACTTGTCCCGGAATATTTCCTAGTTATTTTTCTTATTTTGTTTATATTCTAAAGTGCTGCCTAGCTTCTGAAAGGTTATGTCGTAATAAAGTTATTTGCTTTTAAGGTACCACATGATTCTCTGGGGTTTTACAGGAAGAGACTTGGCCAAGACGAACAAATTGATAGTGGAGAGAAGTCTGTTGTTTATGTGTGGACTTTGTCAGTTTCACAAGGACCCAAATACCCTGCGAAGTGGTTCCTGCCCAGAGTTCATTATCCTTTTCCTGTAACGTGGGGAAAACCACCAGTGATTCATAGGAATGCCCAAGCCTAGCAACTAGCATTCCAGCCAGACTTGAGGTTTGCAAGTTCAGTGTGTTTGTATGCTTGGTTCTCTGTCCCAACCTTTTAAAATGACCTCTTTACTATCTGGAATAGTTAAGGAATAGTAGAAGGAATAGTTGAGACCAGTGCCTTTTCAACTCTGCTTTTCCTAAAAAGAAAAAGGGTTAGACGTTATTAATGTAAGCGGTTCCCAATCTATGATTGAAAGCCTTGTCAACCTCATAGAAACTTGCCTGGAGTTTCATCCACTCTCCCCGTCTCCCTTCACTTGGCTTAAGTTTAAGAGCTGTAAAGAAAGTGTTCTGTTGCTGCTGAAAAACCAGTTTGAAAGCTGCAGCAGGGATGGTGGGAGAGAGTTTTGTGGTGGTTATTTTGATCTGTAAGTGGTTTCCCCTTTCTTCTTCTTCCCTTCACTTTTGTGAAGTTTTTAGAGCAAGGAGCCAGCTTTATTTCCAGGCAAATTTACTTATTTTGGAAATCTGTCAAAAGGGGGGAAATGAAGATTTTCTTCTTTCTTTCCCCTTTTACTGCCTCTTTCCCGAGGGAAAAACCAGCAGCTAAAAAAATCTGATACATGAGCTGAGCAAAAGTAGTTTAAGCATTTCATGACGCTGGACAATAAAACTAACTTTGAAAAGGAGAAACGCCTCTCAGAGGAGCTTATTGCACAATCTTAACATCAAGAAGTTTTTCTCTCTGCTCCAAACAGCAAGTTCATACCTGTTGGTAGTGATGTAATTGGGGCAGGGCTGCCTTTTTCTTTTCAGTAAACTCCCATCTACCTTTGTGTAGTTGTGGCTAGTCTGAGTTGGGTCCTTGTAGAATAAAACTGCAAAAAATGTGTACTATAACAAAGCATTTAGCATTATGTACGTATTTGATATAATGCTATTAACTGCAGACATGTTCTGCTATGGTCTGTGGACTAACACATATTTTAATTTTTTTAAAACTGGTGGTAGGAATAACTTTCTTGGGTCACCAGTGTAACTGAATTTGGGCTGCAGCTTCAGTTTTTAATGTTATGGTGGGGACGCATATTGTGTTTGTTTCACCCTCCGTGTTGGATACTGTC
The DNA here is from genome assembly GCF_964188305.1 of Podarcis bocagei. Lineage (NCBI taxonomy): Eukaryota > Metazoa > Chordata > Lepidosauria > Squamata > Lacertidae > Podarcis > Podarcis bocagei. Next base: position 3,379,705 of record NC_138137.1, read on the forward strand.
AAGGACAAGAGCGGATGTATCTGTTTTGACTTCATCTTGTTCCCATAGTTTGTTTGAAGATTTATAAAGCAATAGTTAGAAGTATTTCACATTGTATTTTTCCAGGGTATCATAAGGGGAAAAGACAAATCCCCGCCCTTAGGAGCTTACAATCTAAATGTCAACAGTGAAGGAATCTGGTGCAGTTACATCTTCAGTTCTGGGGGATTAAGTGATAAACTGGCTTAATAGTGTTATGTTGCTATCATGGTTCCAAATACATTCCACTGAGCATGGTGCCTGCTTTCTATTGGCAAATGCTAATAAGGGGCATGATCTAATATTCATTTGCTGTAGATAACAATAAGTCTGCTTCTATAAGTTTATTGGCTCCCAGTACATTTCCGGGCACAATTCAAAGTGTTGGTATAAACTCCTAAACGGCTTTGGCCCTGAATACCTCAGCCACCGTCATTCAGCCCAGACTCTGTGGACCAGCTCTGAGGGCCTCTGCCAGCTCCCTCACTGCGAGAAAGGACATTGCAGGGAACCAGGCAGAGGGCCTTCTTGGTAGTGGTGCCCACCCTGAGGAATGCCCTCCCATCAGATGTCAAGGAGTTAAGTAACTATGCAACCTTTAGAAGACACCTGAAGGCAGCCCTGTATAGGGAGGTTTTTAATGTTTGGTGTTTTATTATGTTTCTGTATATGCTGGGAGCTGCCCAGAGTGGCTGGGGTACAATTATTATTATTATTATTATTATTATTATTATTATTATTTTATTGTCTGCTATAAGAGTTGGAAGCATCAGTTCTACGAGGAAAGGCTGTAAGTGCTTGTGTCTTTTAGATTAGAAAACATAATGGAGTTTAATAAGAGTATCAAAGATGTGTGGCTTCCAGTGGCGTATGGAGCCCTGGTGACACCCAGGGCAGGTGGCCGCCAGCATGTGCCCATTGTTCTATAGGGTGGGGCATGTGGGGCGGGGCGCACTGCCGGAGCTGAGGGGGACATGGCATGCATGTGTGCTGGCAGCAAAAGCAGTGCGGGGCTGAGCCACTTGTCCCTGCTGAAGGGTGGCTGAGGGAGAGGTGACTGGCGGACGCCAGCCCTGCCCTTTCTTTTCAGGGTGGCTGAGGGGGAGGTAGCAGGCATGGGGCTGGAGGGTGCTGCCCTTTGGGGTCCAGTGTGCCGTCCCCAAGGTAGGTGCTGCCCGGTGTACCCTGCCCCTTCCATCACCCCATTCCTCCACTACTGGTGGTTTCCACTATATAGAGCACATCACCAAAACCTATCAAAATACCGTAAAACCAGGAGTCTTTGGTCTGATCCAGTGAATTATTTATGAATGGCAAATTTTCTTATATGCTGGAAAAAGGCACATTAACTGACAATGTCCCATATAACAAGAATGCATGCTATACTGGATTCTGTTATCTCTCCCGTTATTCAGGTGTTTGTTTGTATTGTTCTGTTTAAAGTCACTGGTTCCCAGTATCAATATTTTAAAGAACACTAGGTCAAACTCTTGTAAAAGTCAGAAGTAAATGTACGTCTTTTTAATATTAAATATATATATTTTATTAAGTTTTTACATAGTACATCTTTAAAAAATCATATGTTACCATTCTTATTTTTCTCTGACTTCCCATATCACTTGATAAGACGTTATATCTCCACTCTCTGAATTGCCCATTTGTTTCTAATATCACACAAACTGTAAAATATAAACCTAAAAATAACATATTCTTCTTCTGTTGCTCAAGATATAAATCCATCTCGTACTGAAAAAGAATAAAAGTATTTTCTTAAGTAATGTGAAAAGGGTTTCCATTCTTCTACAAACACCTCATCATTAGAGTCTCTTAGTCTAGTGGTTAGTTTTGCCATTTTGGCATAACTTGTTAATCCATTCTTCTCTTGTGGGTATTGAAGTTTCTTTTCCACTTCTGCACATATATAATCCTTGCTGCAATTGTTGCATACATAAACAGTTTTATTAGCATTCTTACACATTTTTGCCATTTTCACGGGTGTTATATACAATCTATATGTCATTTTCATATAGTTTTCTTTCAGCCCACTACAGGCAGTAAAATTAAGATCAGTTTTCCACAACTTTTCACACTTACCCATTTCCACATTATGCCCTGAGCCAAGAGCCCAGTGAATCATTGTTGATTTTACCAACTCATCTTTTTTCCCATTCAGGCAACACTTTTTACATCTTGTAGATCAATTTCTCGTTGCCACTCAGTAATTCCTTTTCAAAGTCCAACCCTCCACCTCCAAAACCTTTTAATGAATCTCTTAAAAAATATTCATATGTTTGACGATATCGAATCCAATATGATATCCATTCTTTTGCTCTTCTTGACTTTTCATTTTACATTCCACCACCTTAAAACATAATAAATCTCTATATGTGCCCCATTTCTCCCTCATATTAATTTCCCCCCAAGAACTAGCTTCAATTGGGGACAGTCACAGGTTTTTCCCCTTTTCTAATAGGTCTTTATATTTATTCCATACCACATACCGACGATTTCTTATTGGGTGGTTCAGAAAATATTTATTTACCTTCACCTTTTCATACCATAAGTAAGCATGCCAGCTAAAACTGTTACCAAAGCCTTATAATAGTCTAACATTTTCCCATAATAAACAATCTTTTAACTAAGCCAAACAGGTTGCTTCATAGTATAGTTTTAAGTCCAGCAGGGCAAAAACCACTCTTGCCTTTATATCCGTTAATATTTTAAATTTATCCTAGGTTTTTCCCACTGCCAGATAAATTTGGAAATTTCTATTTTCCATTGTTTGAAGCAGCCCATATTGCTAAGAATTGGTAGTGTCTGCAATAAGAATGAGAGCTTTGGCTCTCTCTATATATATTTAATATAAAACACCATTTTAAACATATTAAACAGTAAATTTCAGATTAATTTATAAGAAAATACAAACACAGTTGTATAGAAAAGAGAAAGGGAAAAAAGAATAGAGAAAGAACAACTAAAAAGACCCTTTATCACATTTATAATGTGCATATCTCATCATTTATCCACACATAGAAAGGCAGATTCTCTCAGCTTTCACCTCTTCTCCTGGTCTCCCACCCTGAGAGATCCTTCCTGCCCTGCTTTTCTCCTGCAAGAGCCTCTCTTGAACCCTTGCACCCGGAGCTGCCTTCAGGCGGACAATTATTCCTGGCTGCAAATACTCCAGTGCCAGAAACACAGCCTTGCTGCTACTGTGGCTCCCATCCCAGAGAACCACGTGCGCTCTGGTGGCTGCTGTTGCACTTCAGTCCTGGTCTTCAGGGAGCTGGCTGCAACTGGGCGCTGCGGCCCCGTCTCTGGAGAGAACTTGTCGATCTGGTACACCTAACCTTCAAGGTTGCACGCCACTCTGGATGAGGAGCAAAATGTTCATTTTAACCGCTGAGATCTGTTCCCAGTAGGGCTAGATTCATTCTATTCCAGCTTTCCATATCTCATTTTAGACCATCCCATAATTATTTTGAAACAGCTTCATATTATTATTATTTGTAATCCAAATTCCCAGATATTTGTTTAACTTTAAAAAAAATACTTTTATATATGTTGTTTCTTGCAGTATTTTACTTGTTTGTTCAACTATTTTTTTGGTCAATATTTTAGTTTTAATTTTGTTCCTATAGACCCTGCCAAATCCCCAATTTTTAAAATCATCTCCAGTATTGTTATCACACTTTTGGTTGCATCTTCTAAAAAAACCAAAACCACATAATCCGCAAATGCCCTCAACTTATAACTTTGTTTTTTTTAAAAAAATATTTTTATTGCTTTTTTCCAGAGTCAAAAACATAGACAGTATCTCATCAAAAGCGACTTTACAAAGAAAAAGAAAGAAAAAAGAAAAAGAAAATATTCATATTCTCCATACAGTTTTTCATGATCCACTGGACTTCCCCACATCCTCCGCCCCCTGCATTCTTTACATTAAAAAATAACAGCAAATTAATACCTTGTTTCATGCGTTTTTTGTATTTTCGTCTAATTGTTTTTTAGATTTAGGGTACTTATTGTTAATTCACTTTCCCATCCTTGGTCCTAAAATAAAAACATTACTCTAAACTTTGGTCCTTTCATAATTATAACTTGGTTTCCACCGTTTTCAACTTTAATTACTGAAGCTAATTTCACCAGAACTTAGCAAATTCTCAACATTCATATAACTTATAGTGTTTTTGTAAGTAGTCCTTAAATTTTTTCCAATCCTCGTCTATTGTTTCTTCTCCCAGATCTCGGATTCTGCCAGTCATTTCGGCTAACTCCATGTAGTCCATCAGTTGCGTATGCCACTCTTCCAGTGTGGGCAACTCTTGTGTCTTCCAATGTTTAGCTATAAGAATTCTTGCTGCTGTTGTTGCATATAAAAAGAAAGTTCTATCCTTCTTTATCACTCTCTGGCCCACAACGCCCAGGAGGAAGGCCTCTGGTTTCTTGTGAAAGGTATACTTAAATACCTTTTTCAACTCATTATATATCATTTCCCAGAAGGCCTTCACCCTCGGGCATGTCCACCAGAGGTGAAAGAACGTTCCTTCAGCCTCTTTACATTTCCAACATTTATTATCAGAAAGATGATAAATCTTTGCTAGCTTGACTGGGGAAATGTACCACCTATAAATCATTTTCATAATGTTTTCTTTCAGGGCATTACATGCCGTGAATTTCATACCGGTGGTCCATAACCTTTCCCAGTCTTCAAACATAATGTTGTACCCAATGTCTTGAGCCCATTTTATCATGGCTGATTTAACAACCTCATCTTGAGTATTCCATTTAAGCAGCAAGTTATACATTCTCAAGAGTACTCTCGTCTTTGGTTCAAGTAATTCTGTTTCTAATTTTGATTTTTCCACCTGGAAACCATTTTTTTTGTCCTTTTTAAACACCTCTTGGATTTGGGCATAATTTAACCAATCTCGCACCTTATTTTTTAATTTTTCTAAACTCTGCAGTCTCCAATTATCTCCACTTTTTTCTATTATCTCGCAGTATTTTGCCCAACCAACCTCCATATTGAGTCTTTTTGGGGCCTTTGCCTCCATTGGTGAAAGCCACCTCGGAGTCTTATTTTCAAGTAAGTCCTTGTATTTGGTCCAGACAATGAATAAAGCTTTCCTGACAATATGGTTTTTAAACAATTTCTGGATCTTTACCTTGTCGTACCACAAATACGCATGCCATCCAAAAGCATTGTTGAACCCTTCCAGATCTAGGACACCAGTGTTTTCTAATAAGAACCAATCCTTCATCCAGCAGAAGGATGCAGCCTCATAATACAACCTTAGGTCCGGCAGGGCAAATCCCCCTCTTTCTTTTGCATCTGTTAGTATTTTAAATTTTATTCGGGGCTTTTTGCCCTGCCAGACAAACTTCGATATATCCTTCTGCCACTTTCCAAAACATTCCACTCTGTCCACGATCTGTAGGGTTTGAAACAAAAACAACATCTTTGGCAATACATTCATCTTTACGGCTGAGATCCTTCCCAACAAGGAAAGTTTTAGTCTTGACCAAATTTCTAAATCCTTTTTGATTTCTGACCAACATTTTTCATAATTGTCTTTAAATAGATCCAGATTTTTACCGGACAAATTAACCCCCAGGTATTTCACTTTTTTAACCACATTTAACTCCGTTTCTTTCTGGAACCCATCTATTTCTGAAGATGTAAAGTTTTTTGCTAAAACCTTAGTTTTTTGTTTGTTCAACTTAAATCCCGCCACCCGACCAAACTCATGAATTAGTTCTAAAACTCTTTTTGTACTAGATTCTGGCTCCTGTAATGTTAAAACCAAATCATCTGCAAAAGCTTTCAGTTTATATTGTTTTTCTCCGACCTGTATTCCTTCTACCTGCTGGTCCTTCCTGATCAAATTCAGCAACACCTCCAGGACAGAAATAAATAACAGAGGTGATAGGGGGCACCCCTGTCGTGTCCCTCAATTTATAACTTTGAAAGCCTAGTTGTATTCCTTGTATGGCAGAATTTTCTCTTATCTCAATACATAAAATTTCTACAATCAAAATAAGCAGTAATGGCGAAAGGAGGAAACTTTGCCTTGTACCTTTCATAACTTGTAACTTTCATAACCTTTCATAACTGCACATTTCTCTGTAGGTATTCCATTTAATATTAAATTTGCAAATTAGCAGTAATGACTCTTAGCAGCCCAGTGATTTTGAACTTTGCTAAATAGTTCATGTAATTATAACATATTAAGCATGTGCAATCAAATTTCACTCCTGATATCAAACGCTTATGAAAATTATTGCAGTATGTTGGGAAAACTGCCGTTCAAATCATGCAGTTCTGTTTTCCTCAGACCTTGGTGTTCTATATAATTTCTTTTTAAATGGATGCAACTGCCTACAATCCTTTCATCTACCTGTATAATAGCCAGTTAGTACTCTTATGGTATAACCTTTTAGTGTCTTAAAATATATCCATATATGCATACTGATGTATATCACATACAGTGGTGCCCCACAAGACGAATGCCTCGCAAGACGGAAAACTCGCTAGACGAAAGAGTTTTTCCGTTTTGGAGGTGCTTCGCAAAACGAATCTCCTATGGGCTTGCTTCGCAAGACGAAAATGTCTTGCGAGTTCCTGCGGGTTTTTTCCCTCCCCCCCTTTTCTAAGCCGCTAAGACGCTTATCAGCTGATCCGATAAGCCGATAAGCCGCTAAAAGCCGCTAATAGCACTAATCTGCTAATCCGTCAATGGGCTTGCTTCGCAAGACGAAAAAACCGCTAGACGAAGAGAATCACAGAACGGATTCTTTTCGTCGTGCGAGGCACCACTGTATACAGTATTTAGTTCTTTCTCATAAGCAGCTTCCTAAGAGTAAACCAATTTAAAATAGCTTTCCTTCTCAACGTCATTGGCTATGCAGTGTTTCTTCCTAGCAATAGTGCTTTATCACATTCCAGAGGGAGTCAAGGAAAGTTTGTGATTACAAATTTGCACTGGGGACATATGTTAAGAGTAATTGCCTTGCAGGACTTCTGTTGATTCCAATAGGAATTTTATGATGAAGCATCTCTCACTTGTATTATGAAACGCTTGCCCTCCTTGTTACTTTATACACTGCTTTGAATGCTTGAAATGAGAGCAGCTTATAAATGCTATATATAAAAGTTTTATTCAACAGTACGGGTGATGTTAATTAAAGCTTGGGTTTCAAAACTTTCATTACCTTTTAAGACTTATTTCTCAGGCATGAGAAGGAGAAGCAGCACTGGAGTGAGAAGCATTGCACAGGATTTTATGATTTTCTTCAGTTCTCTTTGCTGTTCAATTCAAGTGTTACAATCAAAATGAGCCTCCCAGTGGTTTTCAACCAGTGTGCCATGGCGCCCTGGGGTGCCTTGAAGGATGATCAGGGGTGCCACGGGCAACCCTGGCCTCTGTCCCTCTTTCCTTTCCTCCCTCCTCTGATGCCCTCTTGCGTCTCTGCCTCCCAAAGGCTTCCACAGCTGTTTGTTGCAGCAGCTCCACAGACTAATGGTGCCTCTGGGGGTGCTGGTTGCCAAGAGCTGAGGTGGCCTCGGAGTAAGCAAGCAAGCGGATGAGGGTGCCCAGCCAGTCCACCAGCCCTTGCTATTGGGAATGGACAGACTAGTGGGAGCCTAGGCAGGCAGGCAGGCAGGCGCTGCTCTGGCCTTTCTTGTGCTTGCTGTGTGCAAGGCCTGCCTGGGAGCTGAGAGCCCACTGCTGCCACTGCTGCCACCCAAGGTAAGGAGCTGGCCATTCTCCATTGGGCCACTAAGGCTGCAGATATCCTCTTCCCAGGCCCCTGTGGGGAAGTGTGAGGAGGCACCTCTCTTTGGAGCAGGGGGGGGGCAGCTCAGAGACCAGGGGCAGCAGCAGCGACTGCCTGGAGGACTCCCAAGTAGAGGGGAGAGGAGAGGAGGCTGAGGCAACACTCCACAATCTGGCAGCCTGAGAATTGGCAGCCACAATTGCCTGGTGCAGAACTGTTGCACGACAAAAAAATTGTGCTGAGATGTATTGTGCAGATGGGCATCAGAGGCAAACTGCTGATGTCTCTTCCAGAGCCCTTTAGCCACTAGCTACATTGGTACAATTAAGTGCTTTTTATATTTGGTAGGAAGCCATAACCTCATGAATTGAGATTACTACAAGCAGGCAACATGGTAGAGAAGGCTTTGTACCGTTTACGAAGCTAAGATGATTGTGATGTTACATTGGCATAAGCTACTTTGTCGTAGCTCCTCTCTATAGATCTTGGGGTGCCAATTATTTATATGTATAGTTGAGCTCTAAAGAGAGGACGTAGAGGAATCCTGAATAATCCAGGTACAGTGGTGCCTCGCAAGACGAATAGAATCCGTTCCGCAAGTCTCTTCGTCTTGCGGTTTTTTCGTCTTGCGAAGCAAGCCCATTAGCGGCTTAGCGCTATTAGTGGCTTAGCAGGCTTAGCGGATCAGCTGATAAGCGGCTTAGCGGATCAGCTGATAAGCGGCTTAGCGGCTTAGGATCAGCTGATAAGCGGCTTAGCGGTTTGGGGGAAAGGGGGGGAAGGAAAAAAAACCCGCAGGAACTCGCAAGACAAATTCGTTTTGCGAAGCACCTCCAAAACGGAAAACCCTTTCGTCTAGCGGGTTTTCCGTCTTGCGAGGCATTCGTCTTGCGGGGCACCACTGTATTTACTAATCTCATTAGAGTGTTTAGAGCTTTAGAAACATCAGAAAACAGGATCCCTGCCTGCCCTGGAGACTTTGTCGTATGAGAGAACTTGTTTGGTTCAGGGAGAGTCCTTTAAGGAGCATTGCATTGCATATACCTGTGATGTCCTGAAATCTGTACCAGTTTAGTCAAGAGTACATCACTCTTATTCGGATTAATCTGCTTCAAAATTTACATTTGTTCTCCTTTTGGTCAAACTGGCTTGAATATCGTACAGAGTTTTTCAATGATCAGTTAAGAAAGTATTTTAAATAAAGTTGCATTTATTACATTACTTGTAATACATTTTTTCAAGACCTAGTAATTTTAACAAGACATTTTAAAGCTATCTAGTCAAGTCTAATTCCAGAGTAATATAGGCTAATAAAGGCTTGGACATTCAGGTTGGGCTAATGAGGTTTAAAGCAGGAAAAGCACAATGGAGGAATTCTGCATTGAAGTAGAGGATTCTCTAGGGTTCATTAAAATGCTTCAAAATGTGCATGTACTTTTGGCCAAAGTATAGTGCTCCATATTTACATGTCAGCAGCACTTGGAGGAGATGGTTGGATAAAAGCCTCTGTGGGCTCTCTTGTTAATGTGCTCTGCTCAGAGCCTGTGGTAGAACTGCTTGTATGGAATTTTCTCGTGCCATAACACAGATATTAAAGGAACGAGGTAGCAAGGCCTCTTGGTAGCAGGCATTGTGTTGATGAATGATTTACCTTCATAACACCTTAAGCAACATCTTTCATTCTTATCTCTTGAGTGTGGTAACACAAAGTGGCTCAAATCAGATGTATGGTTTGTGATTGTGAGAATGAGCTGCACCAAGCCTTGGAGTTTCATCCACTGCCTCTGAGGACAGAGTTAAGCAAATTTAAACCCATATGTGCTTTTAATGTCTCCTAATCCTGTGCTGGCCTTCATAAACCATGTCTCAATGTATGTATTATACGTGTATACTCATTCTCTACCCCACCCCCTAAGTAAATGCAAATGTAAAAAGTGTACTAAAATAAAAGGGCGGAGGCAGAGTAATGGTAAATGACTTGTTCTAGCAGTTTGGCCAGATATTTCAACATTGCCTTCAGGAAAGAAATAAGGGATTGCCTAAGTTAGTAACTTGTTTCTTGCAGTCAAGCCGAGGCATATTCCAGTTCATTTTAAATGAAATAATGACTAGTGATAAAGAACATCTAGAAATTTAATGTGACAAACTGCACAACATTTTCTGTTCTGCGACCTTCGTGTGCTTAGGCGTGTCTTTTTGACTGAAACATTGTCTGGCATTTTGAACTTGGATAATGCCAGACAAAGATTCCATATCAGATAATATTCAGAATAGTAGGAAAACAGGGTTGCATACTGGGTTCGAGTCAAGGCTGGCCCAAGACATTTTGTCACCTAAGGCAAACTGCAAGATGGCGCCTTCCTCCCCACAAGGGAAGACGGGGTGAGTGAAGATCTACATCAGGCACAAGGCCATAAAAATAAGGATCTACTCGGGATCTGCTGTCCCTGTGAATCCTGCTGCCTAAGGCATTCGCCCCACCTTGCCTCATGGGCGGGCTGGCCCTGGTTTGAGTAACAATTCAGAAATGGAAAGGGGCTTCATAAACTTAATCCAGCAATTTAGAAATCCTTAAGCCATTGTGAGTGGAGTGCCCCCACACACCACAAATTTAACCTTTGCTCATAACAGCTCTGCATCAGCGCTCTCATCTGCATTTTCCTTTGTCTCACTCTTGGAAAGAAGGAAAACAGCAACTGAGAATATAAGTCAAGGGTTGGTACTAAAACTGTTTCTCAGGACTCTGGGAAATATTTTTTATTCTTCTTCATTGACCAGAAAAGAAATCTATAGTTCCCAGAGTTAAGCCAAAGACTGTTTTTAACTAGTTCTTCACATTGTAACAAAGAAAACTGAGGACAGTTAAATTCTACACTGCCTACTCAGGGAGTTGTGTTGTTTAGTTTCCTCAGTCTCGTCTGCAAGGAAGAACAGCAAAAGTACAATTCCCAGAATTTTTGAGCACAATATAAGATTTATTATGAAATCTTTGTTGCAGTGAGGTGGAAGCCTAGGCACTGAAGCCCACACACAGTATTAGTTGTCTTTGTGAACAAGTGTGTAAATCATGGTGTTAATTGGTTCCAAATTATGTGTTGGTTCACACATGCATGTTCACTTGATTTATCTGCTCCATGTGTGACTTGAATCCATTTGAGTCTGAGCTGATAATTGTATTTTTAAAATGCTGTAGTTCACACAGGGACATAAAATACAAAGTTATCCATCTCTATGTTGTTGCATAAGCAAATAGACCACCATAGATTTACACCTTCACTTTATATTACAGTGGTGCCTAGCAAGACGAAATTAATCCGTTCTGCGAGTCTCTTCGTCTAGCGGTTTTTTCGTCTTGCGAAGCAACCCGCTTAGCGGATTAGCGCTATTAGCGGATTAGCGGCTATTAAAGGCTTAGCGGCTATTAAAGGATTAGCGGATTAGCGGCTAAAAGACTATTAGCGGCTTAGGAAAAGGGGGGGGGAGCGAAAAAAAATCGGAACACTTGCAAGACGTTTCCGTCTTGCAAAGCAAGCCCATAGGGAAAATCGTCTTGCGAAGCAGCTCAAAAACGGAAAACCCTTTCGTCTAGCGGGTTTTCCGTCTTGCGAGGCATTCATCTTGCGGGGCACCACTGTATTACCAGGTGATGAATGTGCATGGGACAAAGCCTTATTCCACACTCACCAGATCAGTAGCCAGAATTGTTTGATGTAGCGAATCCCACCGCTAAGCACCAATTACTAAAGTAGCGGATTCACCCAGCTAACTGCCCCCAATTAAATATATCGGACCCACCTCATGGTACGCCAATTAAATGAATGTCTGCAATATACTACAGGCTAGTGGTGGGTCTTGTGTGAGGGAAAACTTGGCAGAAGCTGGACAAACAAGAAAAGTTTTATTTACAAAAAGAATTGTGAAACAAAGTTGAGTCAGGGGATGTGTTCTTTCAGGTAGAAGTTAAACTAAATACAAGGATGTCACAGGCTTAAACACAGTAGTATATGCACAGCGTTTCTTAAAATTCAGTTACTCAGTAATCAGTTGTTACACTTCAAATAGATGTTCAGGTTTCTAGAATAGGTGATAAAATGCTTAACTCGAGTTTCTGTAACTTCACTCTTGTTTCTTGACCTAGTTATGACGGGTGTTAAATACTTTTGACACAGCACCACTTCTTTCACAGCTTAATGAGGGAGGGGCACTTTTTACCATTTACCCTCTCTCTTAGCAGTCCCACTCCTGAGGTATTCTATTCAGTATAACAGACCCAGGGGGTCTCCTTTACCTAGAAGAACTCTCCCCTCCGGGCTAGGATGAGGCCCAGGGAGTCCTTCTCCCTCTCCCGCCTCAGACTCCAGGCAACTCCTGTCTGTATACCTTCCTCAGACCCTCAACCCCCTCTTCCTGTCAAAGCTGCAAGGCTCTTGCCTCTGGTTATAGAGAGAGTCTCCTCAGTTCTACTCAAATCAGAACCAGTTCTCCCTATCTCCCAGTAATCCATAATCCCTGTCTTCCAATCAGTTCAAGCCCTATCCCTCAACGGGAAGCCTATCTCTCAACTCAATCAGGCCCTATCTAACGCTCCCCCTCAGAAACGGCTCTTTTTATTCTCTTGGTAGCCAGTCAGAGAGAGGCTCCAGTGGAATTTCGGAAGGACTGCTTCACCGGACTCTGCTCTGGCTCTGCCGTCTGTCACATTAAACAATGGATGATGCATCATAGTAGTACAGTGGTACCTTGGGTTACAGACGCTTCAGGTTACAGACTCCGCTAACCCAGAAATAGTGCTTCAGGTTAAGAACTTTGCTCCAGGATGAGAACAGAAATTGTGCTCCGGCAGCGCAGCAGCAGCAGGAGGCCCCATTAGCTAAAGTGGTGCTTCAGGTTAAGAACAGTTTCAGGTTAAGAACGGACCTCCAGAACGAATTAAATACTTAACCCGAGGTACCACTGTAGTATATATTCTTCACACTAACTAATATTGTTATGAATGATTTGTACTGTACTTTCAAGAAACTTGATGCACTCCATCCATAACCTCACCTCTTCCATTTCCTGTTTCCATTGCCACCTGTCAATTTCCAATTTTAAATGATCAGAAGGAGCAAAACATGGCCTTGCTTTCCCAATTGCCATAGTCTCTTGCTTCTTGACCTTGCACTAAAACACTGCTGGCTTGCTTGAGGCTTCAGAAATCACTTTATGAACCCTTTCCATGCCTTCTAATACTTCTGGAATGGGTTGCACCTGCATTACTCTTGCGTTCTATGTGTAGCACACCATAATCTGAATTATCACAGGTTGTGGTTTTGTGTTATGTGGATTTATCTGTTTGGAACCTATGCTTATAGAGAAATATGTTGCAATGCAGAGTGTTGCTCTAATTGACATTTGAGCTCCTCCCTGAGATTCTCTGAATTGCTCTGTATAATAAATAAAAATCTGGTGTCTTTCAAAACCAGCTTTGTGACAAGGGGACTTTTTGCAATAAATGGACATGCAGCTAAGACATTTTGAACACATTTTGAATAGCTAAGCCGCTATTGGCCATGCCTCGCAAGACGAAATTAATCCGTTCCGCAAGTCTCTTCGCCTTGCGGTTTTTTCGTCTTGCGAAGCACGGCCAATAGCGGCTTAGCGGCTATTAACGGCTTAGCGGCTTTAAGAAAAAGGAAACAAACTCGCAAGAACTCGCAAGACGTTTCGTCTTGCGAAGCAAGCCCATAGGGAAATTCGTCTTGCGGAACGACTCAAAAAACGGAAAACTCTTTCGTCTTGCGCGTTTTTCGTCTTGCGAGGCATTCGTCTTGCGAGGTACCACTGTATTTTAGCTGTGTTATAATACTTCTAATCCAAACTAATTGCACTGTGATCAGATACGCAACATACATCAATATCACATTCTTGAATTTGATGGTACAAGGATGCTGTTATTAAGAAAAAATCCAACCTGAAACAATTTTTATGTGCTTGACTATAGAACGTAAGCTTCCTTTTGGTTGGATGCCTTAAGCACCATGGCTCAACCAGATTCAACTCTTGCATGTACTTTCTGAGTACTTTTTCTCTAACTAATGAATCTTTTTTTCATGAAGACGTGTTTCTATCAAAGTTAGGATCAATTATTTCATTGAAATTACCTCCTATTATAAGTTTATCATATGTACTTTGACTCAGATGACTAAAACATTGATAACACATATCTGGGGAATCTACATTTGGTCAATTAATCAACACTATTACCATTTTGGCAATTTTCACACACAAAATTAAATAGTGTCCATTTTCTCCATAATAACTTGTTGTATATCTACCCTCAATCCTTTTCGTATCAAGATAGTGAGACTTCTAGCATTAGAAATATAATTTGTAGTATATACCTTTCCTACCCAATCCTTCATTAACACTTACTTGTCTTGTTCCAACAAATGTGTATCTTGTAAACAAGTGATACCAGTTTTCAAAGATTTTAAGTATTTCCAAATTACTTGCTGTTTTTTTGGAATCTCTCAGCCGTTTTACAATAAAACCAACTAACTTCATATTGTATTATTAATTTCCTTTTGACCCCTGTTATCTTGGTCATAAATCCAAAATTCATTGTTACAAGGTTTATTGTATATGCATACACACTCACACACATATATACTGCCATTCATACACCTCAAATATCTTACACATGTCTCTGTATAATTTGGTTTTGTTTACATAATAATAGCCATAACCAAGCAATTCCTTATTATTAATGTTGGAAGGGGGGGAGAATAAAAAATGAAGACAAAAAACAGAAAAAAAATAAGAGACAGAGAGAAATCCCCTACCACATTAGTGTTACATAACAAAAACAACGAACAGATTATCCAACTTAACCAGTTTTGAAAATACAGTGGTACCTCGGGTTACAGACGCTTCAGGTTACAGACTCCGCTAACCCAGAAATATTACCTCAGGTTAAGAACTTTGCTTCAGGATGAGAACAGAAATTGCGTGGCGGCAGCAGGAGGCCCCATTAGCTAAAGTGGTACCTCAGGTTAAGAACAGACCTCCAGAATGAATTAAGTTCTTAACCCAAGGTACCACTGTATAAGAAAAATAAAAACAGAAAAAATAATCCAAATGGAAAAATAAAAATCATGACTTCCGGAGTGGGTGGAGCTTGCAGCTTCCTCCTCCTTCTTTCCTATAAGCTTGCCTCTGACTTGCTCATATTTTTATTCAAAAAGCAGTCGTAACTTTTGCTGCTTCACTGGTTGTTAAGCAGGTGATAGGTTCTCTTGTTGATTTTCACTGCTGACTGTTTGTACTCCAATCTATTGGCGCAACGCCCAGACTGGCAGAACAATATCTTCAACAGTGTATCCTCTTATTTGTTCGTTAAGGAAATCATTCAAAGCTTCAATTCCAGGGTACTCACCAATTTTAGTGAGGAATTCCTCTGCAAAATCTGGCTGGTCAAATTTGTGAGTTTGACCTGAATATTGAATACAAAACTTTGCCATAACACCGGTCCTGAGAGATCTGCATTGGCTCCCAGTACGTTTGCGAGCACAATTCAAAATGTTGGCGCTGACCTTTAAAGCCCTAAACAGCCTCGGTCCAGTATACCTGAAGGAGCGTCTCCACCACCATCATTCTGCCCAGACACTGAGGTCCAGCTCCGAGGGCCTTCTGGCGGTTCCCTCGCTGTGAGAAGTGAGGTTACAGGGAACCAGACAGAGGGCCTTCTCGGTGGTGGCACCTGCCCTGTGGAACGCCCTCCCTTCAGATGTGAAGGAAATAAGCAGCTATCCTATCTTTAAAAGACATCTGAAGGCAGCCCTGTTTAGGGAAGTTTTTAATATTTAATGCTGTATTGTTTTTAACACTTGATTGGAAGCCGCCCAGGGTGGCTGGGGAAACTCAGCCACATGGGCTGGGTATGAATAAATAATAATAATAATAATAATAATAATAATAATAATAATAATAATAATTTGCCATGAACTGAACTGTAGTATTTCACATTCTTTGCCCTAGCAAGGGCTTTTGGTTTAACAAATTTAGAGCACGCTTGAATCACATCCTTGGAAAAGTCCAGAAAGAAAGAAATTCTTCTGTTCCCATTGATTTTTGGCAGAATTTGCATAAGAGCTCATCTCTATCTTGAACTCACACTTCTGGATCCTTTTAACATGTACTGCTGGTAAGTCATGTGTTCCCCATCTTATATTGGAGCAGCTGGTTATTCTTCTCTAAGTGTAGAACCTTTCAGGCTGAAAGGGACTAGTGGGACTTAGAAGAACAGAAAGAAAAATCCCTTCTCATGGGCTCCAGCATCACTTGCTGCAATTCGGGAATTTCTTAAACAAGGAATTTTGTGAAGCACATACCTAGACTCAGGAAGGCTTAAGATAGCAGCCCTCATCTGACCACACCACCCATAGGCACCATCTCCTTATGCCTGAGGGGACCTCGGCTCCCCCCCACAAAAAACAATTGGGTTGGGGCTGAGCCCCCTCCCAACCTTGAGAGGCCAGGTCTTGTTGCAATAAGCCTTGCCATACCTTTCCGTGCCTGTGACAAGCCCCATCAGGCCTTCCTGCAGGGTGGCAGTGGTGCTGCCTATGACACCATCTAAATCCACCGTACTTGAGCAGTATTATGGCTGTTCACAGAAGCAGCATGCAGGTATGAGAGATTACATTCTCCCTTATTGCTCCTGCTTTGTACTATTCTTGGGTGCTTTTGCCAGGCAGGAGCGTGAGCTCTGACTGTGGTTGAAGCAAGAGAAACAAAGAACATGATGAGGCATTACAGCTAAAGGGAAGAAGAGGGGGAGTCTGGGAACCAAGTTCATGGGAGGGGAAGGGAAGGACAGTCGGAGGAGAGGGGAGGACTGTGGCAAGCCAGCGGGGCTTCTGCATGAGGAACAGCAAGAGGGGCAGAGAACTCAGTGACCGCCCTGGAGGGCAGAAGCCCTAGCTACACCACTGGGGCATGTAAAGGTGGATGCCCTGTTGGCTTGTGTGTCTCTGCCATGATAACACACTTGTTCAATAATGGGTACTTTCATTGCCTTCATTCTACATTGGAAATCCAAGGTAAGTGGATAATAGTTTTTCTGCCAACTTCCTTGTTCACCTTCTCAGCCCCACATCCCCCTTAGGGTACTCCTACTTGGTCACTTCATGAATGGCATAATGGTAAATATCTTGGCACTGGATTACGTAAGTATCTGCCAAGTACAAGTAGAAAGAGAGAGCATTTGAAAGAAATTAAACCATAGCTTTAGAAATTCCACTTAAGAATTAAAAGCACATTAAGTCATTCAAGTTGGAAATTTGAAGAGGCCATGTGATCAGATGACTTTCATAGAAAAAAAGCTTAGTTTTAATGTAGTGTCAAAAAGCTAAGCTTCTTTATATATTGTATCCTAATAGAAATTATGTTGTTTTTCCTTCTTAAATGTAAATTCACTGAAAATTATTCTTGATGATCCTTATTCTTATTTTGTTTGTAATGTATATGCTCTAGAATTCTGCATCTTAGCATTTTTCTAAGCGTCCAGTCTAGTGTTCTTGCACTAGAACATTAAGGTATATTTGCGTCTCTCTTCGCACATCCCCACCCTCTGGTCCTGCTCCACAAGGCTAATCGCTTGGCTGGAATGTGCCATGGAACTGTGGGGATGCCTCTTGTTTGCCTTGATGGAGGGGGGAGAGAAGGTGGGGGGAGGGGGGAGAATGCCTGGCTGGAATGCAGCTTCCTATACCAAGGTCAGGGACATATCCGCTGCCCTGCTGACTTTTGGCTCTAGCCACATCCACCACTGATGCAAGGTGGAAAACCAAACTTTTATTGAATTCTTAAAGCCAAACTAGCAGCAAAGGTTAAATTGGTCTCAGTATTGGAACTAGAATGTAACAATTCTACATCACAAAGCTGACCTGCTTGTTGAGACTTGGGGCCTCTAGCCCCGTGCAGATCATTGAAGAACTGGAGCCCATCTCAGGAAGCTGCTGAGCAGCTTGCGCTTTAGGTAACGTACTTAAGAATATTCATCCCCTGGCACTGCTGTGTCCTTAAGGAGTTGCCTGCTTGGTTAGAAAGACATTAACTAAATATGTGCATGTGATGTGTGTTTGTATTTGTTTTTTCCTTCTGGCTAAAACAAATTATATTGAAATCATTGTTATGGCTGGATCTGTGCACAGATGCAGCATTTTGTTTTTGTAAACTGTTTCCATAGCTGACATGATGCATATAATTTGAAAAGGTCCTTGGCTTTTACTGTATTCCTTCATATCGCCTGCAGATTTACAGTGTGTTCCAGCTCTTTGTATCATATTGTGGCTGTTTGATTGCTGTAAGGTGTAAAAACTGAGGCGAGCTGTGTGGGAAAGAGCAATAGCAAGTGATAAAACAGATCTGATTGACTTGTATTTCTACTAAACCTTTTATAGCAAGACATTTTACCATATTCATGTTCCATCACATTTCAGTGTGATAAAAAACAGGAAAACAAAATATGAGTTCTTACTGTGCAGATAAAAGTGTAGAGCTGAGCAGATCAAAGCAAGCTTAGTTCTCAATGACTCAAATAACCACCGGCAAACATTTTAAACCTCTGTTTACCGGTATGAAGGGCAGACCATGACAGCCTCACTTAGCGGTATGCTGAGGAAAGAGCTTCTGGATTTGCAGAAGTGCAAAACCCCTTAAGGGAAAAATCATAAAGGCATAGCCCTTTCCAAATGAATGAATGAATGTTCGTTCGTTCGTTCGTTCATTTGTTCGTTTGTTCATTCGTTCAGCCCAAACCTCAGATCATCTCAGTAGCTAGCAAACGCTGGCTGACTGTTGGGGTGGAAATGGAGCATGGTATGCTGGAAGAAGGAACGGGTCCCTTGCTAGAATCCTGAACTCATGGTGGACTCTGCTATCTGCAGTGGCCAGCTGCTTAGTTCTGAATTCAACCCAGTGTTGTCCTCAGGGCCTGTTGTCCTTTTGGCACCCGAGGTGAACCTCAGAATGGGATACCTCCCTCCTTGTCAGAGAAGAAGGCGTGAGTGAAGATCAACACCAGGAACAAGATTTGCAGGGCAGAGGGAAGAGAGAGACATTAGCTTCTGCTGCCCATGGGGGCCCTGCCACCCGAGACAGTCACCTCACCTGGCCTTATAGATGGGGCCGGCTCTGGTTGTCTCAGTCTTAATGATGATGATAAAGGTGGAACATGGCAAAACAAAAAAAGAACTTAAGCATGAGTTTAAAGTCTTGTGAGAAGGTGCCTTGCAGTCTTTTTTGAGGAGTCTACAGTTCTGGTCAGCACGCCTAACCGATCCCAATAATTGCAATATTTTCCCCACTTGAGGAAGCCAGAGGTGCATGCATCTTTTCACTGGCTGTACGATACACACACATTAAAGAGCCTCACATCCTTGCTAACTGCCCCCATGAGAACTGACTGCTCCAGTTTTATTTGCAGGATCTATTTTGTATTTCAGATGAAGCCTTTTTAAAAGCCAGCCTGTGTGTGTTCAGTAACCTGAAAGGCTGTTGTTTAAACAGAAGTTGGTTTACTTTTTCATGGATTTGTGACTGTTGTCGTTTAGCAATTGGTATGCACAAATGGGAGTTCAATGTGTATTTCAAGAGGCAAATAAGCCCATTTATAAGCAGGCCTCTCCTGCCTAATCTTACTCCTCCTGTTTGTTCACTCCTATGAGATATCTGCAGAAAACTCTGTGCTGGGCTCCAAAATGACACAGTTTGTGGCTTGAGCAGTCCAGCCTTCTTATAAATTGACTTGTAAGTCTTCTTGTGTTCTGTGAAACTTTCTTTCGTCTAAGAGCCAAACTAGATGTGATGATGACAATGCTTTGTTCAGAAAAAAGTGGGTGGGTGGGTGGAGGACAGAATTGAGCAATAAAAGAAGATCATGGGAGTGAGCACTGCATAGCCTTTCTGATGCCTCAACCTCCCTTGCAGTATGTTGCTCCAACCACTTCTCTCTGTTTCCTGCTAACTTCTATTGTGGGAGCCAGAAGTGAAGTGGAGTGTCTGGAACAACTTCTGCAAATGGGTGGTGGTGGTGGTTCAGTGGCTTCTCCCATATGCTCCTGTTTTATGTAGCAGAAACTTAAACAATAGTCCTGGGTTTGGCCCTTGTTGTGCATATCATCATCATCACCATCACCATCATCATCACCATCACCATCACCATCACCACCACCCTGCCCATCTGACTGGGTTGCCTCAGCCACCCAATACAGGGCTGCCTTCAGATGTCTTCTGGAAGTTGTATAGTTGTTAATCTGTTTGACATCTGATGGGAGGGTATTCCGCCTTCAGGTATATAATATGCAACAAGATATAGTACTAAATAGCAAAGGCGGCAAAGTTGCACTCCCATGCTTGGCCTGAAGTTAACAGCAACTTTAATAAAACTAAACAAGTCTGGATCTGGAGAGTGTCTAGATAGAAGACCATTTGGGCATCCTTTGCGTCCCTTTTTTAGTTCCGTGAAAGAGAAGCAGACTATAAATGTAATTAACCAACACTGTTGTTATTCATTGTAGATGGGAATGCAACGTGACACATTGGATTACTAACCTCTACAAAGTCTCAGACTTAAGGGAATGTGGCCTGGTGTTATTAAAATGGATTTGTTGTGTTTAGTACATTTAAAGTTTGTTTATTTTATTGATAAAATAAAACATGAGCAGCAAAAATGCTTTTGTGATCTGTTGACACTCAGTTTTTGTGTAACTTCAAACAGGAGTTATAATCACATAATCTACTTCAGTTTCTTTAAAACAATTTAGAAAATCAGCATCTATTCCCCCCCCCCGCCCCCACATGGCCTTTATATATTAGTAAAATAAAATAATGGGTAGTTCAATGAACCAAATCTGCTGGGTAACAGTTTCAAGTGTATATGAATTAGCTACATTTAGTTTAATAACTGAAAGAGAAGATTGTTTTAAGTCCGCTGTCTTGCTTTGTACGTTAATGTACAACATGTACCATACCAATTATAGAATTCCTCCTTGGCTTTGGACAGTAGTCGAGTTACTTCTCTTTAGTTCTTATTATTGTTTAGGAGTTCACAGCATTTATAATCAGTATGTGTTTCTCTGTGTTTGCAGTTTGTGTTTATTGATTCACAGTTGTAGCATGTTAAGACTTAAACAGGATAGCTAGTTTTCTTACAGCTTTCAGGAGCCAGTTAGTGTGCCTGAAAAGGGCAGTAGATGATTGGCTTATCTACAGCATTGCCTCATGCTCACTAGTATTCCACATATCTACAGATAGTACCTCATATAATCTGAAAGCCTTCCAAGAAAAAGTAAGTAGTGTTTAAAAATTCTAAATTATACCATCCCACGAAACCTTTGTTTATTAAGGGCTTCCAAGTTGGCTCCTTTGCATCATTAGAAACGTCATGAATTTACCAGAAGGCAAATTCTTTTTTTACTATGCAATAGCAGTTCAACTATACTTGGAAAGATTTAGTAACAGTTGAACAAACACTTTTCTTTCAAATGGAAAAAATATTCTACTTTATCAAAGTGCCCCATTTTGTTCAAAACTCTCAAAAAGTACCTAGATGGAATACACTGTGCAATGGTTTTCATTGTCAGCTTGCTAAGTATGAATAGGTTTCTGCATCGACTCCTTTTTATGTGGTGAAAGTGATCATCTGCATTTGAAGAGAACATGAAAGTCCCAAAGAGTAAACATTGTTTTTCTTAGATTGTCACAAACATTTTAGGTTTGTTTGCACAATTGAGATTAGATTTACATAAATTGGGTAAGCGACCTTCCTGAATAGTCATTTGTTGATCTGAGATCTCAAATGTATACATTGTCTATGAACTACAGTGGAACCAAAAGCATTCAGTTTACTACTGTTTCCATGCAAGTGAGATCAGTACAGTAAGCCTAGAACTTACAAGCTTTACACGGCGAAAAAGCAAAAAATTAAAAAGGGGGTGGGGTTCTTGTGAAAATTACTTTGGCAATCCCACCCACCATTGGACTCAATGTGTTTTGACTATACATGATTTGGGCTTTAGGCACAGTCCCTGGAAGGTAACCCTAGCATAAATTGTGGGCTTACTGTATAAACTTCAGAAGCATAATGAATTTCAATGATGCTGCTATTAATTTTAACGGGGCACTTTTTTCCATACAGATTTGCCAAAGGCTTTGCAACTTTCATTTTTGTTACTTGTTTTCTAGAGTATTTTATAAAGGTGGCAAATGACCAAGTGTAAAAAGGAATGCCTTGAGGCCAAATTACAGGTTAGGTTAACCTTGTGGTTTGGTAACACATGACCTTTTTTTTTAAGCAGCTGTAGGGGGCAGGTCTAGTCAGGATCAGCACAGTATGAAGGGAGGGAGGGTTAATACCCCCATGTCCATGTGCCACAAATTTAGGCAGATAGGCTAGTAAAAATGCATGCTAAAGGAAGACAGATATAAAAGCATGGAAATAAGAAACATTGAATATAAAATAATTATCCTCATATCCAAATATAAAGATATAATAAAGGTATTATAAATAAGACATATATATGCATATAATCTTGAAATTTATTGTTGCAAAATATTACAAATGTTGACTCAAAACAAAGGCTAGTAATTTTTTGATGTGTAGAATCCAGTGTAAAAGGTTACCATCTATGTAAATTGTTACAGCAAATTGACTTCATATGACATCTGAAGTCATATTTTAACTACTGCTGCATCAGATTAGAACAGAGACTTGATTACTCTTGAAGTTCAAAAACTTAAATAATGATTATTAGCGGTCTCTGTTCCAAAATTGTATCCACTTTAACTTTTGAGTGAAGAGATGTGAATTGGTTCTTAGTTATGTTAGTAGGCTTATGAAAAGCTTACCTTAACTCTTGAAAAGCAGTGCTGGTGTTTGTGAAGTAAATTGCTATGTTCTCATTTTACAAATAGAGGCTTGAAACTGAATGAGAAACCGCCATGTCCAGGGCCATCCCACATATCACAGTATCTCTCAACAAGCCTTAGGACTGGTCTTAAAGCGATAATTGCAAACTTGCTATTCAGGTAATGGGTTATTATTCAGGTAAATGAACCTATTGGTTCAAATGTTCCATGAAATGGTTAGTTCTTGCACTTTAGTAATACTTGTGCCGCAGAGGAGTTTCATTTGCATGGAGCAGTGTAAAAAGGATGATTAATTGCCTACAGAGGAATTCTGAGAACACCTTCATGAAGACTTTAAGATGTCTTGATACTTGAACAATTCTGAAAAAGACAACAATCCAAGCAGATGGTAGATTCTTGCCATCATTTCCTTAGTCTGCTTCTATGGTTAAGTCAGCTTGTGGTTAGCAGGAACAGATCTGAGTTATCTTGACCAATTTCAATCCAGATTCAGATCTGGTTAGGGAACTGAATTGGCCTTGGGTTCCCGGGAGAAGGACAGTGAGCATTGTTAATTAGCTTTTATGCATGCTCAGTTTTAATCATCTTATTATATAACCACCACCACCACCACCATCATTATTATATTTATACCCAGCCATCCTAGAAAAGGATCTAGGAGTCTTGGTTGACCACAAACTTGACATGAGCCAACAGTGTGACGCGGCAGCTAAAAAAGCCAATGCAATTCTGGGCTGCATCAATAGGAGTATAGCATCTAGATCAAGGGAAGTAATAGTGCCACTGTATTCTGCTCTGGTCAGACCTCACCTGGAGTACTGTGTCCAGTTCTGGGCACCACAGTTCAAGAAGGACACTGACAAACTGGAACGTGTCCAGAGGAGGGCAACCAAAATGGTCAAAGGCCTGGAAACGATGCCTTATGAGGAACGGCTAAGGGAGCTGGGCATGTTTAGCCTGGAGAAAAGGAGGTTAAGGGGTGATATGATAGCCATGTTCAAATATATAAAAGGATGTCACATAGAGGAGGGAGAAAGGTTGTTTTCTGCTGCTCCAGAGAAGCGGACACGGAGCAATGGATCCAAACTACAAGAAAGAAGATTCCACCTAAACATTAGGAAGAACTTCCTGACAGTAAGAGCTGTTTGACAGTGGAATTTGCTGCCAAGGAGTGTGGTGGAGTCTCCTACTTTGGAGGTCTTTAAGCAGAGGCTTGACAACCATATGTCAGGAGTGCTCTGATGGTGTTTCCTGCTTGGCAGGGGGTTGGACTCAGTGGCCCTTGTGGTCTCTTCCAACTCTATGATTCTATAATGATTCTGGGAGGCTTACAGCATATTGTTACTTGTTGCTAACCAGGAGCCGAAGAGATTATTAGGAGCAGCAAATTTTATATATGAATACCCAAATAACACTTAACACCAGTGACCAGAGCATTAGCTAATATGTGAAGAAGTATATATTTTGTTTGGGTCTGTGAAAAGTTTGTTCCTTGAAAGTGGTCAGATTTTTTTTTTTTTTTTACAAGTCATTGAGCTGACTTCTTACAACAGAATCTTAGGTTCTTATCTGATAATGGAAGTTACAGATAATTCCCCCTGACTTTGTGTATTAGTTTTGGGGGTATTAATGAAGGTGAATTTGGAATACTTTTTTTTTTTTTTTTGCAAAAGGGAATAACTGTTGAGGATCCACCCCCATCGTTCAGCCTGGACACTGAGATCCATCTCCGAGGGCCTTCTGGTGGTTGCCTCACTGCGAGAAGTGGGGCTGCAGGGAATCAGGCAGAGGGCCTCCTCGGTAGTGGTGCCTGCCCTGTGGAATGCCCTCCCTTAAGATGTCAAGGCAGTAAGCAACTATCTTACTTTTTAAAGATATCTGAAGGCAGCCCTGTTTAGAGAAGTTTTCAATGTTTAGTGCTGTGTTGTGTTTTTAATATTCTGTTGGGAGCCGCCCAGAGTGGCTGGGGAAACCCAGCCAGATGGCCGGGGTATAAATAAATAAAAATAATAATAATTGTTGTTGTTGTTATTTAGATTGCATAGAAGTAAACTGGAATATATATATATATGATTTCTTAGCTTACAAAAATACGTGCAAGGTTTATAAGCAATGTTATCAACAATATTATTGGTTTGCTAGGGTGTTGTGTAGTGTTACGGGTTTAGCTGAGGTTAGTTTGTAGTTCAAGTAAATAAATGTGACCTAAATGGAATCGGATCATTGCTTGGTCTGACCCAGTAGTGTGTACTCTGACTAGCAGCAGATGTCTAAGGTCTTGGAAGAGATCTTTCCCAACCCTGCTACCTGTTATAATTTTAGTTGTAGGTTTCAGGGATTAAACCTGGGTTCTTATGTATCACTTCACATTTCCAAAAGCACTTCAGAGAGACCATAGTCCACAAATTTTGATGTGCAATAAAATCTATGAAAAGGAAACAAATAGACTAAAAGTAAAGGTAAAGGGACCCCTGACCATTAGGTCCAATCACGGACGACTCTGGGGTTGCGGCGCTCATCTCGCTTTACTGGCCGAGGGAGCTGGTGTACAGCTTCCGGGTCATGTGGCCAGCATGACTAAGCCGCTTCTGGTGAACCAGAGCAGCACACGGAAACGCTGTTTACCTTCCCACCGGAACAGTGCCTATTTATCTACTTGCACTGCATGCTTTTGAATTGCTAGGTTGGCAGGAGCAGGGACCGAGCAACGGGAGCTCACCCTGTTGCAGGTATCCCAACCACCAACCTTCTGATCAGCAAGCCCTAGGCTCTGCGGTTTAACCCACAGCGCCACCCACATCCCGATATACTAAAAGTATTCATCCATAAAAATTGCCCAGTAACATAAAATACCCACCCCACTTACATAAGAAGGAACACCAAAATATAAACAACGAAAAGCCAGGCCGTTAGCTCTGTCCAAATGCCTGGGAGAATGAAAATGTCTTTCCCTGAGGCTAAAAGGTTGACTAAGTGCCAGGCAAGCCACACTGGGGAGGACATTCCACTGTCTGGGGGACAACCATAATTGGAAGTGGCATATTCAAAGTGTGTGGCCTTTCATTGAGT
This sequence comes from Podarcis bocagei, assembly GCF_964188305.1. Lineage (NCBI taxonomy): Eukaryota > Metazoa > Chordata > Lepidosauria > Squamata > Lacertidae > Podarcis > Podarcis bocagei. Next base: position 3,405,487 of record NC_138137.1, read on the forward strand.
TATGGTGGGGGGGGGTTTAATTCTATAATCCAAAACCTTCCTAGATAGTATAGACGAAAGAGGTGAATGACTGAAAAGATGATTAGAAAAAAGGAGCTCTAAATCTCTCTCTCTTTCAATTAATAGCATTTATGATGAGCTGCCACTCCAGCTGCACTCCCTTACGAGAGCTGGATGTTTGCAGCTGTGTATGTTGGCATGCTTTCCCCCCAGAGGCAGATGGCACTTGCTGAAGTATCAGATAATGCAGTTGAAAGGCTGCCCTAGCCAGATGTTGAGATGTCTCCAAACCCTTGGTGATTTTTTTTCTTAATTCCATTCCATTCTTTCTTAATTGTCCCAGAGACTTATTTTTGCATTGATAATTGCTTGCTGGTATGTTGGACAAGCTGCTGCAAGTGTCACTGAAGAGCATATTGGTGAACATACTTGTCTGCTGCTTCCCTTGCCTTCTTTTTTAGAACCATAAAATTGTAGAGTTGGAAGAGACTGCTTTTACTGCTTTTGATGTGGAGTAAAGGTGGTGTGTTGGATCTGCCCAAATACAGTGGTACCTTGGGTTAAGTACTTAATTCATTCCGGAGGTCCGTTCTTAACCTGAAGCACCACTTTAGCTAATGGGGCCTCCTGCTGCTGCCGCGCCGCCAGAGCACAATTTCTGTTCTCATCCTGAAGCAAAGTTCTTAACCCGAGGTAGTATTTCTGGGTTAGCGGAGTCTGTAACCTGAAACGTATGTAACCTGAAGCGTATGTAACCTGAAGCGTACCACTGTAGTCTTCATAGTCTTTCACTGGGCTATCCCTGCTGCCTATTGAATGGGATGAACAGTCCCCTGACTTAGGAGCACCAGCTCTGAAGTTGAAAACCCCTCTCAATGTTTAATCTAGTAAAACTTTTGTTTTTAATGAGTGGAAGAAAAGGGAATTCCAGAGCTATAGGAGAGAGAAACTGTTCTCTCAGGCATTCTATTCCATTGGGATAGTGTTTTTCAAACTCTGCCATAGTGTACCTTTCTCCAAGTTAATTATTTGAAAAGGCTGTTCAAACAGAAGGCCTGGCAATGCTCACTTGCATTGTCACCCCGAGGGGAAGAGTTTGGTTTTTTGGAAGTACGTAATTGCTTGAATATTCCCAAAGGGAAGAACCTCCAGGAAGCAGCAGCAGTTGTTGTTGTTGTTTGTTGTTATATTTATTTATATAGCACCCTTTCCCCTGACAGGACTCAAGGCAGCTAAAATAGAAAAAGCTAAAAACATATTAAAAAAATTAAACAACTATTATGCACAGAATTTCACTCTAAAACATTATTTTAGACATGGGAAGTAATAGCCAAAATTTGAGTTCTGCCCACTGAAATGATAATGAAAGTAAATCATAGAATCATAGAGTTGGAAGGAACCCTGAGGATCATCTAGTCCAGGCTTCCTCAACCTCGGCCCTCCAGATGTTTTGGCCTACAACTCCCATGATCCCTAGCTAGCAGGACCACTGGTCAGGGATTATGGGAATTGTAGTCTCCAAACATCTGGAGGGCTGAGTTTGAGGGTGCCTGATCTAGTCCAACACCCTGCAATGCAGGAACATGCAGCTGTCCCATATAGGAACCATGCCTGCAGCCTTGGTGTTATCAGCACCACGCTCTAGTCAACTGAGGCATCCAGTGGAATATGTATTGTATTCCTCCCAGCTAGTGCAATTTAGGAATGAGTGGAGGCAGGAGTCCAGTCAACATGCTTGGAAAAGTCAAGAAGGATGATTGATAACAGGGAATATACAAATCTTGCAACAGTTTTGCCTACTTTGCTTTCAGAGCCATCTTGTGCATCCTTGGAGTTACATATATATGCAGAACTGCAGAACAGTTGGGAGAAGTTGGAGAGGATATAAACATTTTGGTAGCATGTAGGCTCCCAGGTGAATCACCGGTTATCAGAACTATAGCCTTTCATGACTTAATGCTCTGGACCTTTTGCCTTTCTGGTATGTTGCACAAATAGCTTTTGATCACTTGTACTAGACATCTTTAGATGCCTCATGAACATTGTGCTTCAGAAAAAGATACATATATTTAGAGGTGAAATGGATGTGTCTAGTTTCTGCACAGGGGTCGCTGTACAGGACACTTTTTAATAAAAAATAATCAGCAGTTAACAACATAGCTTTTTGATGTTTCCAGCAGTTGGAGCCAATTGCAGCTATAGAGGCTGACCTGGTTTGCATGCCATGCTGACCCAAACCTTGACTTAGCACAAACCTGCTCAAAGTGTGTGGGCTCCTGGAGAGGACCTTGCTGGTCCCAAGCACTTGGTTACAGCTCATACTTAGACTGGAATGAGTTTAACGATGTGTCCAGGTTTGGATGTCACATTAAACCAAAACCTTCACTTTGCTTTGTGTGGCACAGCAGCAAAAAGTTCCTCGCAGGAGCCAAGTTGCTTCAAGGGGAGATGTGCTGGCTTAGTGCAGGGGCCACCAACTTTTGGGCACCCTTTTTGGACTTTGCAGAGTTTCATTTAAAAAACAAAACAATTGATTCTATGGCACTCTGGTAACCTGGAAAATAAGAATTATGTAACTAAGTAATACGTGGAAGGCATGGACCCAAAACCAGGGTTCTCTTCAAGCATGTGGCTTGGGAGAGGCGTTATGAACCTGACTTCAGAAGCACTAGCAGCATAAGGGCTGTGCCTGCTTTCATCTCCCCTGGCCTCTTTAATTATAGACCAGAATTTTCCTGTGTTACGGACAGAATTTCCATGGAAACATTCATCTTCAGGAATGCATTGGCAACCTAGTTTAGCTAGGTAATAAGCACATGTTGGGACTCATTTCACCTCAGTGGAGCTTCTCAAGCTTGAGGTTGCGCAAGTACTGAACTCAAGTTTCTTGTTGAGCCGGAGCACCAGATACTTACCTCTGTATGAGATGTGTATCTGAGTGTGTCTGGGAAAGAATGATATTGCATGCCTTAAAGCAAATGCAAAACCCGAATGTGACGTGTGATATCAAGTTGGTGGTTAAACTAAAGCTTCTATTTTGTCTCTGCAGTCATTCTACTTCTTTCATTTCATAATGGCTCTTAGTCTAAAATCATACTGTTTGGGGAGAGAGAGTCAATATTATCAAGCACCACTCGGTTTCTCATCTGGGGATAGAAGCTTATTTTGTTTTACAGCTTTACATTTTATCTCATTTGTGGGGATATGCGGCAAACTATTGTTATTGTTGTAATAAAAAATGGTGGACGGTCAAGGATGTGATAAAATTGCCTGGGTGGCCATATCTGCTCTGAACTCCACCCATTCTTGCTGTACTGATACATATGTATTTCGTTGAAACTTTGAGAATTAATTTCTATTTGTTATACAGTGTGAGACAGAGAGATTCTCTGTTCAATTTCATTAACACACATGAGCTAGGCCTAGATTTTCAAGAAACTAATTCAAACTATGTTACATACACTGTGTGATTAGCAGACCACACCTCACAATGAAAATGAAATTTGTCTTTTTGTGAGAAGGATAGCGTGTGAGTTACACAGAATGAAATTCCAAAAATGGTAAACCAGCAAGAGAGAGAGAGAGAGAGAATATTTTTAAAATCTTGGTTTGAAATGTGTGCAGAAGTGAGAGATGATGATTTACACCTGTGCTTTATCTCGTGGATGTGTAAAGGTCCTCCAAAAGCAATAGTTTTTAATTGGGAAATATTTGAAATTACCATGTTTGTTTTGAAGTGGAGATTAGGGATTAAGCGGGAATAAAAATGATGTGTAAGATGTGCTAAATCTAATTTAATTTATTAATAAATAAATATGCACTACTATTACTACTCTTTAAAAATAACAGAATCAGATAACATTGTTTATTATTATTATTTTATTTTATTTTATTTTATTTTATTTTATTGAATTTATATATCGCCCTATACCTGGAGGTCTCAGGATGGTTCATAGAATAAAATAAAAATAAAACCACAAAATACATAGATATGCATAAGATTGCATTGTCAGTTTTATAAAGCAACATAACACATGTGTTGTAGTGGTGCTTAGAGTAGCTGTGCAAAATCACTAAAGAGAGTCTGAGTCTCCATGAAGCTGATAAAATCATACATATCTATTACCACCATTGCAGACAGCTGCTTTGATTGCTATAGCAAATGCTTTATTACTATCAAGCATTGCTCTATCAACTTGCAGAGTCTGAACTCATATAAATCGTGAAGACAAAAAATGCTACTGCTGTCCTAAATCATATCATAATTGCAGTCTCAAATGCAGGTCAACCACGTTCTCTAATCAACTGCATTCCTAGCTCATGCTCTGTCCTCATGGAGCATTGTGTGTCAAATAGGAAACAGGCACCAAATGATTGAAACAAGTGTATAATATAAATACGATATCTTTATTGTCATTGTCCCATGCAGAACAATGAAATTGAAAAACTACATAAAACATTCAAAAACCGCTAAAAACTCTGAAACCCAATTTTAAATTACACTATACTATAGAGACCCCTCATGCTGCGTTTAGAACCAGAATTGCATTTGCGTAGAAACTGTTTCTCAGGCGGCTAGTCCTGGCCTTTATAACCCTATACCTTCTTCAAGAAGGCAGAAGCTGAACATATTGAAATTGAAAAATATTGGATTTTTAATTCTTTTTGAACTTGCATGATTTTTTATTTATTTAAGAAGAACTTGCTTCAACTCTTTTAAAAATGTTTAGTTTATGCTGAAAACAAGCACATTGATTTAGCTGTGGGTAGCCAACGGAAAGCAAGATGGTTCAGGTTTAACATATTATTGCGAGACCAATTAATTTCATGAAAAATAAACACCTGGATCCGGAGTGTCATCTCCTTTCTCTGTTTGACTTGTGCTACATTATGGAAGTGTAATATTTCTGGACAACACCCTGAGGCTTCGGATTGGTTGGAGCTGGTGTATCCATTGAAACCACATGGTGAAGAACACCCCCCCACACACACACACACCTGTACCACCACAACTCTTTTTTGGTGGTAAGTTTAAGGTTTTGTGGGGAAAGCAGTTGATAACATAATAAGGCAGCTGGCTCCCCATGTAGATACAGTAACCAAATACATCTGGTTTGGGTTTGGGCAGCATTATCTATCTCAAATTGTCTACTTGGTTGCCTCTGATAATTAGATGGGGAGGAGGAGGTGGTATAAATAACTAAAAGAGAGTAAATGTGGGACAGATTCCTAATCCAGAGTAGAATGTAAGCACATGATGTAGTGTCCCTGTCATCCATGTAATGTGCTTCTTCACTTGTAGGTTGGCAAACAACTTTGCATGGGTAGGCATCTGCGGATGACCTTGTTTTCATTAGATGTGCATGGAAGGAGAACCATGCATTCCAAACACTGTGCACCTTGGGGCAATGTACATGCAGTATTATTTACTAAATTCTGCATTTGAAGGATACAGTACATGTAAAAGCCAAATCACTTGGTGGTGATTCCAGAGCTACTGTAAGAGATCTAATTAGAGGAATAAGTAGCAAAACCTCTAACTTGGAATAAAGTGTCACCATCCCCATTACTTGCACACTCACCATGTAAAGGACCAGGGCTGTCCATGTAAGACATATTAATTACATAGTGCCAATTGCCTGAGAGATATAGGGCATAATATGGAACTGAATACATGGGAAAAACTGGTAGAAAATTTAAAGTTTACAGCATGTTACACACTGAAAGAGAATTTTATGAAAATGGTTTATAGATGGTACCTGACACTTTGTAAATTAGCAAAGATGTATCAATCTAAATCAGATATCTGCTAGGAATATAAAGAGAAGGTAGCTACCTTTACCATATGTGGTGGACATGCAAAATGGCTAAAAACTTCTGGGAAATGGTATATAATGAATTGAAAAAAATGTTTTAAAATTTGACAAAAGCACAGAAGCTTTTATTTTGGGCATAATCAATGCAGACATACGCAGGAACCTGAAAAATCTCTTCATGTATGCAACTACTGCAGCACATATGGTGCATGCACAAAAATGTGAGGAGGACACAATACCAACAAAGGAAGAATGGTAGATGAAATTGACTTGAGTATATAGAATTGGCTAATTTGATGAAGTCAGAATGAAAAAAATGTATAAGAAAGATTGGAAAAAATACATAGAATATTTGAAGAATCATTGTAAACACATTAAAATGTTTACAGCATTAGAATAAATTCACCAGTAAGAAATATTTTGATAGAAAACTGGGAGAATGAGAATTGGGGGGGGGGGCAGACTATGTAGTAGAAAAGAGTTCATAAAATGAATTATAGACAGGGGCGAGTCAATGACAAATGTATGTTTTGTATTTGGAATTAAAACTATCTGTTTGAATTTGTAAAAATTTAAAATGAAAAACATCGTCTTGCCACAATTGCCTTGGAGTTACCTCTGCCTCCCTTGCTCCAGCTGCTGAGTCACAATAGTCTGGCACAGATTTCTGGACTAAATGGAGTCTTGAGCACTTTACCTTCAAGGGTAGTAATCTATGTATGTTCTTCTATGCATTATATTCAAGGGTAGCCTTACACAGAGTGGATTACAGTAATCTATGTAATACGATGTTACTGGAACATGTGTTATTGTGGCAAGTCTATCCCATTTCATGAATGATTGTAGCTCGCAGACCAGCTAGGATTGGAAATCGGTACTCCTTTGCCACTGAAGTATCTTAGAAAAACCATTGAGAGTACTTTATTGCAGTAAATTCTCATTTAATCTCTCTGAAGCTAATTTGTTGGGATGAGAAGGTAAGAATGAGAATATTCTCCTATTAATACAGTCGTACCTTGGAAGTCGAAGTGAATTGGTTCTGGAAGTCTGTTTGACTTCCAAAACGTTCGGAAACCAAAACGCGGTTTCTGATTGGCTGCAGGAAGCTTCTGCAGCCAATCAGTAGCTGTGGAAGCCCCATCGGACGTTCGGGTTCCAAAGAACGTTCGCAAACCAGAACACTCATTTCTGGGTTTGCGGCGTTCGGTAGCCAAAACATCCGAGTACCAAGGCATTCGGGATCCAAGGTATGACTGTATATTAAATCCAGAGGTTAAAGGGTAGTCCGTTTAGAATACTGGGCACTTTAATTTTGCCTTTTGAAAGTTGGTTCTTAGCATCATTAGGTGTGTTTTAATCATCTCTAAACCAGTATGCAAAGTGTTTTGCTGAGGTCTATTTAGGGCAAGTTACTTGAACTATTCAAGCAAGGTTACAGTGTTTCATTGAAACAATAAATAATAGTCTTTTTGTTTTGTTTTGGCAATATACAGCAAATGGTGCTGTCAAAACTATGATTGCTTAAGGGGAGAATCAATAACATGTACCCACACTTAATAGGCCATTCACTAACGTTTCCTTAAATCTATACATACAGTTATGGCGTGGATGATCATTGTGCATTTTTCCTGTCAATAAATTGCCTGTAACAGGCAATATAGATCAAAACCATAATGAAAAGGTCATGAGGATTTGAAGGAAATGACAGCTGTGACAAAAACAAATACATTTTAATCGATCTTGCTTTAGTTGTCTTCCTTGATAGAATATATTCTATCTCTCTCTGTTTCTGTTATGTTGTTACATGGCTCATAATTTTCATTTCAGTTAGTGCAAAATCTGGGAAGTTACTTAAGGGAAACCCAAAGGCCTTGCATATTTCCCCCTGCATTTATGCATATGAGGACACCACTCTATACTTCTCTGTTGCCCTTCTTTATCCTCCCAAACCCATCTTCTCGAACTCTGGGTCTGTCTTCAAAACAGGCTGACTCTAGGAAGCTCTTGTTGGTTTGGCTAGGGATTTTTCCAGGTTTCAAAATAGTAAGCACCATAGCTATAGCCTCCAACCAAACTGAGTGTTTAAGTGCATCTTGTTCCTTGCCAGCGTCTGCATGCCACGCTCCAAACACGTTTCCCTTCCAGTGGTCAAGTTATAAGGGGAGGAGTTGAAAGGAGTTTTTTCCTCCTCCCTGTCACAGTGGCTTTGGAAGATGTAGTTCTCCTTCGAGGTGTTGCGCACCCATTCCTTGATTTAATTAATTTTTATAATGAAATATTTTTAGATTGTGTGACTATTTGACTGTTTGATTATTTGATTGTTGTTAGCCGCCCTGAGCCCGGCTTCGGCTGGGGAGGGCGGGATATAAATAAAATTTATTATTATTATTATTATTATTATTATTATTATTATTATTATTATTATTATCAGCCACCTGATCCAGACAATGGCAGGTAGCAACCTTGGGCACATTGTAGCTCAGCTGGTGGCGTCCAGAGGCTTTCCTCTCTACCCAACTAAGCCAACCTTTGCCATTGCTATCTCATTGTATATCTGATAACATTTGTAAAATAACTTTTATTGTATTTAAAGTTTGTTGAAATTCTTTATTTGTTTTTCGAACTTGAGTTTTTTGTTTTGTTCTGTTTTTATCTTGTACTTCTTTGAAGTGTTACATAAATTTGTTAAATTACAACCTAGATTGCAGCTAAGTAGTTTGGCCTTTTTGTGTAGTGTGTATGTGTTCATGTCTTGATTACAGTGGTGCCTCGCAAGACGAAATTAATCCGTTCCACGAGTATCTTCGTCTAGCGGTTTTTTCGTCAAGCAACCCTATTAGCGGCTTAGCGGATTAGCGCTATTTGCGGTTTAGCGGCTATTAAAGGCTTAGCAGATTAGCTGCTAAAAGGCTATTAAAGGCTTAGCGGCTTAGAAAAAGGGGGGGAGCAAAAAAAATCTCAAGACTCGCAAGACATTTTCGTCTTGCAAAGCAAGCCCATAGGGAACTTCGTCCTGCGAAGCGCATTGAAAAACAGAAAACCCTTTCGTCTAGCGGGTTTTCCGTCTTGCGAGGCATTTGTCTTGCGGGGCACCACTGTATTTCCTTGTTGGGGATGAAGTAAATGCATGACATTTGTGCATGTTTGCCTGTTGATACCAATGAAGAAGTCATCTCCTTGAGTGGCAGCACAGAAATGAATATGCAGCACAGAGAATGCCACCACATCTCTTATTTTCTTAGGATTTAGGCATACCACCAAACAGATATTGGAAAGAGATTTCTGGGTTACTTTTTAAATACCGCTCAGCAAGTTAATAGTTCTCATTACTATCTTAAGTCACTATCTTAAGCCATTAAAGTATTATATATAGATCTTAAAAGAAAACAACTTAATTAACAGTAGACAAAATAACTTTGTATTGCCCTACCAATAATGTCTTTCAAAAGCAAATTTTATTTCAGGTCTTCTTTGCCCTCACCCAACAGGGCCTGCTTGGAGTTGTATCTGGTCTATCTTCACTTTGAATAGTCAAGTTAACTTTTCCCCTAATTCTTTTCTGAAACAGCTGTAGTTTGTCTCATGACAGTGTTGTAATGGTACTCCAATTATGTGTTGTGCTTTCTTCCTCCGCACTGTGCAAAGTTTTAACTTCTCTCTGTGCTTAATTCTTATGGGAATGTTGCTGTTTAAAACTGTAGCATAGAGGCTCCAGCCAAGGAGTAGATGTTAAAAACAGATGGCGTCGAGTTTCACATGAGTAAAAAAATTAAGAAATATATCAACAGGAAACAACAAGAGAGTTCAATATATCTGAGATTTTTGCTATTCTCATTTCCGCCCCCTCCCTCTGCTTTTCACTCCCACATACCTTGTGTTCTTCTTCTTGAAAGTGTGTCCGTGTATGTGTGCTTTTGCCACTGAACAGTACTGTATTTGTATGCAAATACAATAGTGACTTTTTGAAGTCCAAATTGTAAAATAATTTGGAAGGGGGAAAAGGGTGTGTGAGACAACTCAAATGCCAGAACACTTTATTGGCATTTGCTATTATGATGGGGTTCCCACAACTGAAATGTGAGTACCTCTTGAGTCGAGTGCGGTATCCCTTCTACCAACTGGTGGTTGGAAGTGAAGCTGTAAAATAAATTATACCATATAAATGAAGTAGAAAAATGGCAGGCAAAATACAGCTTTTCAGTAATGCAGAATGTTCTAATAGTTCTGTAAAAATAATTATAATGTCTTGAAATGTTTTATCTTGCCTTTGGAGTTATCCCAATGTAACGCTAAATGCTGTACTTTCGTAAATCTGCACATACACACACTGGGTACGTGCAAGCTACTTCCTCAATATTTTAAAGTTTGTTTCTTTGTTTTTAAAAAAGCTGAATTTAAGAAGCTTACACTGTGTCTGTAAGGGGGTGGGGAACCTGTCATCTGCCAGATGTTGTTGGACCCCTGACTCCCATAAATCCCATCCAGAATGGCCAGTATCAGGGGGATGGGTTTCCCTCCAGATGTTGCTGGACTACTGTAGGTTTCCCATTTCTGGTCTGTAATCTGATAACATCAGTTGATCTTGTGCAGCTGAAGTGACACTTTGTTACCTTCCCCAGAAGAAATTGGCAGAGGAAATAAGTGAAGAGGCAATAGGCTTCTGAATGCCTGCTACTTTTTTAAAAAAGCAGAATTTTTTTTTTTGGTGCAGCATTAATACTACCCACCATCTTCACTTTATTCTTTGTTGTTTCTAGGAGCTTAGCACCAGTTTCACATCCGTTCAAGGCATTGTCAGGGCATAAATGCCCTTTAATTGTCTGCTGCTCCAGCTTTTTCAAGTCCACTGCCCTATGTCAGACTTCTGTTGCCAGACATATAACGGCTGAAGAATTGCTTCCTTCTGTTAAGAAATGTGCATTCCTGTTTTGAAGAAATGATTTCAATGGGTAGAGGCAGAGTACTCCCAAGTTTGCATTGACTGTGCTTAACATCTGCCTTGATAAAGGGAGCCAGAAGAATTGCGGGACTTGTTTGCGGTGGAGGGGGAGTCCCATAGCCTACTTCCCTTCTGTTAAAACCTAAGGGCAAATTACTTCTGTCCTGTCCTTTTATCTGTTACATGACTAACATTAATAATGATAATGATAATGATCAAAGGACAGTGTTGGCTTGGGGCAAAATACTGGGCAACCTCCCAGGGCCCCACACTTTAGAGGCCTCCAGAATCTTGTACCTCCAGAACCCTGCCTGCCTCCTTTGTAGTTGGTCAGGCTGCATCCCCACAGTGGTTTATTCCATTTCTCTGATGTTTCCCTAACTGCTAATTTCCACATTACATTTGAGTTTTCATGTGACATAAAAGCCACTTCTGGAAAATTAGCTCTCTTTTGGGTGTTAGAAGATTCCAGGGGGGAAATCCATTTGCATTCTCCTTTACTCAGAAAATCATGGGAGTAGAGTGACAAAATTTGGGGCAATAATGGCATATAGTTCCTTTCTGCTTCACATTATTCCTATTGTTCCTGCTACTGTTGCAACTGGTGAGACTTCATTTTCAAAGTTGAAATTGATAAAACATTTACTGTGCTCTACTGTTTGCAAGAACATCATAGAACAGAGGGTTTCAACCTTTTTGAGTCCGCGGCTCCCTTGACCAACTACATTCTTTTTGAGGCTGCCATGTGGGAAAATGCACTCCAAGCCCCTCACTCCTTTCTGAACCCCCTCCCTTGTGGCATGTCCCCCCCAGTCTCCTTTCCTCTCCTCTCTCCTTGGGAGTCCTCTGTCATCTCTAAGCTGCCGCAAAGAGAGGTGCCTCCTTACACTGGCCCCCAGGAGCCTGATAAGAGGATGCCCCCTGCCTTAGCAGTCCAGTGGAGACTGGCCAAAGGTGAACATGAGGCCAGCACCTTACTCACCTTGGGAGGCAGCCGTGGGTGCTGCTGGGCCTGCATGGTGGAAAGTCTCCCCTTTGGTGTTGGGCCCTCAGCTCCCAGGCTGGCATTGCACACAGCAAGCACAAGACGGGCCAGCACAGGGCCTGCCCGCTTGGCTAGCTGGCCTCCCACTTGTCTGTCCATTCCCAACAGCAAGGGCTGGTGGACTGGCTGGCTGGGCTCTCTCACCCACTTGCTTGCTTACTCCGAGGCCACCTCAGCTCCTGGCAACCAGCACTCCCTGGCCAGCCCCAGAAGTGCCATTTGCCCACAGAGCTTGTAACCAGGGCTGCTGCAATAAACAGCCACATGAGTATTTGGGGGACTGGGATGTGAGAGGGCATCAGAGGAGGGAGGAAAGGAAAGAGGGACAGAGGTCAGAGTTGCCTGCGGCCCCCTGATCATCATTCAAGGCACCCCAGGGAGCCATGGCACACTGGCTGAAGACCACTGTCCTAGTAGAATTATGCACCATTTTCACATGAACATAAAATTGGGTTAGGTTTGGATTACTGTAGTTATTTTATTGAGGACTTTGCTAAGAAGGCTCAGAAGAGGTCTGCTTCATTAAATACGCTTGTAGAGAATTGACTCTTTATTCATCGTTACTTACTGATGAACTGGCTTTTACCAATTCATTACATGTTCTTTCAACCACAATATCATACAGTATGCTTTTAAAGGGATTTTTGATAGGTTGCTGCTTCTGTTTATGTAAGAGCACCAGATATGGAAGTAATGGCTTATTTCTTTTTCTTTGTTGCTTGCAATCATTCATTTATTTACAGTGTAGCATTAATATCATGCATTAAGTGATGTTCTCCACTCCAGCTGTAATCAGAATTGACCACAATTAATGTATTACAATACATTTATCTATCCTCCCATTGCAGATTCATATATAGAACCAAGTTACATTTCATGCCTGACTTGCTTTCATACCTTTAAAGGGCCCCAAATGTCTCTTTTTGCCCCGGGCCCCCAAAACCCAGGGGTCACCATTGAAAACAGTATAGTAGTTACTTACATTTAAAACAACAGGGAATTGTGCTTCCTTGAATAGTTACGTTTTAAAGGAGTTGTTCTCAGTTGCTAAAATAAAAAGTCAACTATTTCCAAGAAAAGCTAAGGTATGTAAAAAATGTAGTTGACTGATTCTTCCCCTTTTAACCCTTTCATCGCCACTCATGTTTTTTGTCTTCAAAATGTAGCTGGCTGCTTTGTTTAGGCTAAATAAAACATAGAGCTAAAGTGTATTGGCTTGCAGTGCTTAACAGGCCACTTCTGTAATGCTTATATGGCAAATATAAATATTCCATCAAGTGAGCAGCTGCTACATTTTTTACTTCACACTCCTTATATTGTACTATTTTTGAAGGAGGGGGAAGGATTTAAGAGACGGAGGAACTAAAATGTACTGAAATGACACATCTTGAGAACATCTCTGTTTTATTCTCATGAATTGCAAAGTTTTTCTGTTTCATGGCAACCTGAGTGCACAAATTAAACATGCCATTCAAGTTGCACAGGGCAGGTAAATTCTGTGCCAAAAACACAAGAGGGAGAGAGCGGGAAACAAGGAAGAAAGGAGTTTAGCAAACCAGAAGGAGGATTAGCAGCAGGCATAGCTGTTGAGCAAACTGGGAATTTGGCCGGGTTGTTGATTTTCCATTCACTATGTTTTGGAGAGCACTTATTTCTCTCTCCTTTTTCCTGCCTTTACTTCCCAAAGCCAAAAGCACATTTATAAAGGGCTTACGCTGATGGATTAAGCCACAGACATTTCACCATTTTCTGCATGGCATCTATATGCAGTTAGAAGCTTGCTGTATTCTGCTGCTCTGAAGCTTGTTAGTTTAGTATATTGGAGTCTCAGACAACATCTACAGCTGCATGTGTGAAGCTCCATGAATCATCAGGGTATATACCTTGTGTGGAGATCTTGGCTTTGACTTCAAGCAGACATCAACACAGTGACTGCAGGAGCAATCAGATGTGTCAGTTGCACATTTGCGCACAGCTGATGTGAAAAAGACCTGGAGAACCATACAGGCTGTATAGGTTAGCTGCCTGCCACGCCATGTCTGATGTGAGGTAGTCATATAGCTATGCTTCGTGTGGTCACAACTTGGTTTAGTGAGCTTTTGAGAGCCTGTATGGTATAGTTGTTAAAGCAGAGGTGTCTAACTTCTGGTCCTTCAGATGATGATGATGATGTTGCTGTAGTTTATTAATTTTATATACCACCCTTCCATCTGAAGATCGCAGGGCAGTTTACAACATAAAAACATAATAGCGAAAAACAACACCCCCACATACACATTTAAAAGGCCACGACGGATTGTTTAAGCAGCTGAAGGCCTAGTTGAAGACTGCAGCTCCCAATTGTCAAGGAGTTGCAGGACCACAGGTCAGCCACTTCTGGGTTAAAGCATCAGACTAGGATCTCATGCGCTCACATTCACTTCCCTATTCAGCCATAAAGCTTACTGCGTGACCTGGCTCAGTAGCTCTTCCAGCCTAACATACCTCATCTGGTACTTCCATTCATTTGATGCGCTTCGTCGCCTTCATTCCCCAGCTTCTTCACTTCTGTGACCCTGTCCCCATGGCTGAGTAACTTGCGCTGATGGGAGTTGTAGTTCAGTGACATCTGGAGATCCAAAGGCTCTCATTTCCTTTAAAAACCTAATTGCTGTAGCTCTTGATCTTTGTGCAGCAATCCTTTCCCTGAGCAGCCCTTCATCCCTGTTCCTTGGCCTGCCTCTGCCTACTTCTGCTATGCTTCCTTGACTCAAAAAGCTTTTTCCTGGTTCTGTGACTGCACCAGTTCCATTTCCCATTCCTCTGTCCACACCTGCCTTTCCTGTGCAAACTGCTTCTTGGGAACGGACTCTGCCTGCTTTTGTAGCTATCAATTTTTGCCTTATCTTTTAGTTAGGCGTGTCAACCTGAACCTGCAGGAAGTGCTTTCATTCCACGACAGTACTGACAGAGTTTACTCTAATTGTATTGTACACTTCGCTAGTCTTTAGAGGCCATTTACCTTTATTTTATTTTATATTTTATGACTGTTGTATGCTGTCTTGTAAGCTGCCCTGATCTGGAGGAAGGACAGAGTATAACAACTCTAAAACAATAAACAAATTTGTAATTAAATATAGGCCCCACCCTTCCTCCCACAACACTTGTCTCTCTCCTATAATTAGAGCCTTAAATTCTACTAATCTTAATCTTAAATTCTTAAATTATAGGGGTTTGGAGCATTGAAAGTGTCCCTTATGAGATCCAGCGAGGAAGGGACTTTATAGACAAGGGTCTTAAAATAGAAAGAAGTGCAATTATAAGTGTAGTGGGAAAAAGATAAATTGCATTGGTTATGCTTATTTTATATTTAATAAAGGTTATTTTACAGCCAAGCTGCAACACAGATCTCAAGAATTTAAAATACTTTGTGATGGGACAGGCTTTTCTCTAAACATGTTACAGCATGAGAATCTCACCAGGAGACTTCTCTTTTTCTCATGGCAGTTCAGTTAATTCGTTTCTCAGCATAATTGTACTGCCTGTACCACTCATGAGTAAATGCTATCATCATAGCCCAGTGAATCCATTTACATTAGATTAATGACAGATTGTCTGTTATTTGTTCAGTTTTGTGGTTAAGTTAGTGTGGGAACAAAAAATAAGTAAATTAACTGCCATTTTCTCTTCAAAATAGTTTGATAGAAAGGCCACACGTGTGCAAAAAGAGAGTATTTTAATGTTCCTCAAATACTACTGTTGGTTGGCTTTGGAAAGACATAGGAAGATATTTTAGCATGAGAAATTTAAGTATCTTAAATGAGGAGGATGCATTTGAAATTTTTACTATCTGTTGTTACTGCATGAATCTGTTGTTAGTCAGAATGGGGACTAATGTTCAAGTAGTTCCTTGTACATCCTAAAACGTCAAAGAATGAAAGATCTGTACTGTTGACATGCACAGAATTTCTTACTGGAGGTATAGGTAAAATTCAGCCTATGAGCTGCTGCTCACAGATTATTCTTTTTTAAAGTAAGTTCCTCGTAGCCCTCTTGACTGATGAAATTCTTGAACATAAGTTTGTCATCTTCTTTCTTTGGTGATCACTCGTAGCCGAGTAAGATTGTCTTCCATTAGCACGGTCTTAATAGTGAGTCCGTAAGTGACTATGGAGGCAATTCTGGATCCACACGTCCTTCCACAGTGGGGACATAGGTTTCCGGGTAGGAGTTTATCATGGTGAGGGTTTACCAAACATGTCTTCCTCTTAGCACATTGCTCCCTTTCATCCTGAGTTTGAGTATCTTCAAAGTCCATGACACCTTTGGTAAAGGCTGTTCTCCAATTGGAGCGCTCGCAGACCAATGTTTCCCAATCGTCGGTGTTTATCCTACATTTTTTTAGATTTGCCTTGAGAGAGTCTTTAAACCTCTTCAGTTGACCACCAGCATCACGCTTTCCATTTTTAAGTTCAGAATAGAGTAGTTGCTTTGGAAGATGATACAACTTGACCAGTCCAACAAAGTTGACGTTGAAGAATCATTGCTTCAACACTGGTGATCTTTGCTTCTTCCAGTACACTGACATTAGTTTGCCTGTCTTCCCAAGTTATATGTGAATTTTTTCAGAGACATCATTGATGCAATCTTTCGAGGAGTTGGAGATGGCCTTTATAAGTGGTCTATGTTTCACAAACATACAGTAAGGTTGGTAGTACAATAGCTTTGTAAACAAGCATTTTTGTTTCCCTGCAAATGTCCTGGTCCTCAAACACTCTGCGCTTCAGTCAGGAGAAAGCTGCACTCGCTGAGCTCAGGCGATGCTGGATTTCGGCATCATTGTCAGCCCTTGTGGAAAGATAACTGCCCAGGTAGGAGAAGTGATAGACACTTTCCAACGTTACAATTTGAGTTGGATTTGTGATGCTTCAGAGGGGTTGTCTTGTGCTTGTTGGTGTAGCACTTTGGTTTTTTTGGATGTTGAGCTTTCATAGGCTTCTGCGAAGATATTTAGGATGGTTTGGAGGTCATCCTCTGAGAGTGCACACACTACAGCAGTGTCCCTTTATAAAAGGTCAGACTAAAACTGACAACTGTACAGTGAAGCCTGACATTTGGATGCAGTGGTACCTCCGGTTGCGAATGGGATCCGTTCCAGAGGTCTAGCCGGATCCCGAGGTTTCCAAAACCCAAGGATCACTGTTCTGTGCATGCGCGTGGCAGTAGACTGCCTCTGCACATGCACAAGGAGCGGTAGACTGCTTCTGTGCATGCGCATGCGGCGAAACCCTGTCCGATACTTCTGGGTTTGCCGCTTTCGTAACATGAAGTTTACATAACCAGAGGATTACACAAGCCAAGGTGCTTCTGTATTTTGATGTTTTCATAATCAGCATATTGAAGTTCTATGATGGAAGTTATGGTAACCTTACTCTTTGCTTTCAGCCTACTCAAGTTAAAGAGCTTTCCATTTGTTTGATATATGATTTCTGCCCCAGTGGGGAGTTTCCCTTTGACAATGTGTAGAATCATGGCAATGAAAATAATAGAGTTGGGGTGATAGCACAACCCTGTTTAACACCTGATCCCACTGGTTCACTTTGAGAGCCATTGCTATCTGTGATTGTTGCTATCATGGAGGAGCTGAAGGATGTTCACAAATTTATCTGGGCAGCTGATTATTTTTTAAAGTAAGTTGCTTGTAGCCTTCATGACTGATGAAATCCTTGAACTCATGGTAACACTGTTCAGAGTGCTGAAATTTCACATGGTCACTTCAAACAGCTGAAAGATTCAAATTGTAAGCAAGGCATTCTGATGTTTCCTCACCATTTACAACTTTTAGAAAATGTGTTTGATTGGACTATTGTACATTATTCAACATTTTCTCCCGGAAAGACAGGTGATTCCAGCTGATATCCAGAAAACATAATGTAATCCACCATAATGCTGTTTCTTTATCTTAAGGATTGTCTGTATGTGATGTTCCTCAGCCAGCTTTGGGGGACGGTGGGCACAGCTACATGACAAAGCTGGGTACCAGTGATCAGAAGGTTCCACATACCAAAAATCATATTGAACATCACAAACTTGATCTCTTATGTGATGTTCATTGTGGGGGCTCAATGTACTTTGAGCACCATAAAATGTGTAATGTTGAGATCAAATGTTCATTTGAAATGCATTCCAGCCATTTTGAAATCTTAGCGCAGACACTGCCCTAGGATTAAGAAGAAATCGGGGAAAGGGAGAAGGCAATTGCTGAAATTTCCTGAAATTTCCATTGTGTACATGCTAACCTATTGTGGTCAAAACGAGTGCATTCCCTTTGACCACAAATGAGGAACAGGAAATAGAAAAATGTCAGTCAGTCAGATTCTGGGCTAGAGCTGTGAGTATTAATGCTGGCTTGGTCACTACATTTAAGCTTTAGTTAGGGGAGTAGCCAAAGTAACATATATACCATTTGTAATGTTTCATCTCTGACATTGCGATATTGTATGAGATTGAAGTGAAAGATGTAATCAGAATTTCTGTAATGAGTTGTTTGTTCTACTTTGTTTTATTATTTGATAGCAAACTTTTAAAAAATAATAATAATCATGCAGCATATCTCATGGGAAGTAGAGGGCTGAGGTCCACCTAAGAAAATATTGCAGTCATTTTAAGAGTTTGATTTGCAACAACACATTGTGCACATAAATACTACTACTGCTGCTGCTGCTGCTACTACTACTACTTATTGTTATTATTATTTAAACCACACCCATCTGGTTGGGTTTCCCCAGCCACTCTGGGCAGCTTCCAACAGTTATTTCTGTGTTATGTTATTAGAAAAGATGAAGTAATTGAATCTGATGTCTGATTTATCATTCAAGAACTCCTGGTTATGAGAGATGCAAGGAAATGCGTGTGTCATTGATCACAAATTGAACAGAAGGAATTTTGAAAGCTGCTCAATTGTTTTTCTTTCTGTTAAAACCATTTATTCAAGCCACACCAAGAGTTGACCACTTTTGACCACCTTATAGTCAATGTTTATGTCCCAGTCGCAAACGACTCAGGGGTTGTGGCACTCATCTCGCTTTACAGGCCGAGGAAGCCAGCATTTGTCCGCTTCTGCAGACAGTTTTTCTGGGTCATGTGGCCAGCATGACTAAGCCGCTTCTGGCAAAACCAGAGTAGCACATGGAAACACGGTTTACCTTCCTGCCAGGGCGGTACCTACAATATTTATCTACTTGCACTTTGATGTGCTGTCGAACTGCTAGGTTGGCAGGAGCTGGGACCGAACAATGGGAGCTCACCCTGTCGTGGGGATTCGAACCACCAACCTTCTGATCAGCATGCCCAAGCAGCACAGTGGTTTAAACCATAGCGCCACCCGCGTCCCTATATAATAGGGTATTGTACCAACTATATACAAAATATTAATTGAGGTAGAATTTGTCTATCTTGTGGCCACAAAAATGAACCTTCAAGTAATAATCTCTAATGAGAAATGGAATATGCTTCGATGGGTAGGGGGAATCTTTTAAAATGCTTTTAAGGGAATCCTCTCTGAAACTCTTACATAGAAGGTAAGAGTTTCCCACGATACCAGGGGCATCAGCCTGTTGGAGGGAATGTGGGGAGACTGGATCTGACATACTTATGTGGTGGTTTTGCACATCTGTTTACCCATTTTAGGTTGTGGTATTTAAAGTATTGAGTTTAACGTACAAAATGGACTTGCAACTTTCCCCTCAACTTGTTTTACTTGGAATAAAGGACATGTCTACTCCACCAATTGCTCATTCAGAACTTTTAACATTCCTTTTTGCATTACATTCCTCCTCCTTGCATTTCTTACATGTAAGGAAATAGCCGTGCAATAGCACACCTCCTTGGACTTGAACATTGAAGCATGGTACACCAGAGCATGGACAGCAGCCCTGAAAGGTGATTTGTGTGACCAAAAGGAATTCTAATCCTATCTTTTCAATAATGTGTGGCATCCAGTTTCGGATTATATGTGTCAAGAACATTATAACCCCCCAATATATCATGGTAATAGGTGGAAAGATTTTTTGGAATGAACTGTAACAATTTGATTTGATATGTCTAATCAAAGTAGTTGATGTATTGTGAGTTATTTTGTGTGATGTGAAAAAAGAATTTATTTTTTTTAAAAAAAACTTTTTTTTAAAGAAAGCCACTCCAGCATATTGGCATTGTTAGTCAAATGCTGTAAATGTTCATTTGATGCATGAGGCTAGTGAATGTTCTTGGAATATCTTTAAATATCTTTAAAATTTAAGCTACAGTTCATTTAACTGTATTATAGATAAGAACAGATACTGTGAGTGATAATAGAGCAAAGATTTCTAAAATCTTAGTGGAGCATCTACATTGTATGCAGAAGATTCCAGGTTAAATTCTCTGTATCTCCAGATAGGGTTGGGAATTATATTTAAGCAGTAATTGTTCGCTTTAAGCAACTAATCTTCATTGTAAACTTAGATTTCTCTCACCTTTCCTGCCCGGAGCTTAGGGTTCCATTGCTATCCATTTTATCTTCCCAACAATCCTGTGTTACAGGTTAGACTGATAAATAGTGATTGGCACTGGGCCACATGGTGAGCTTTCAAAGGAATGTGGTTGTTTGCACATGATAGCATGCTGTAAATTCATTTAGGCACAGTGGGAACAAATGCCCTTCTTTTATGCCTTTGTGGCTAATCTGATTCTCTTTTTAATGTTTCTAATTCTCATGTGTACTGGAGTTGCAGCAACATTGCTGGAATACGTTCATATCCCAGTGCACCTCAACTTTGGGGTGTAATTTAGAACGTCAGTGAAGAATTGTGTGAATTAAGCAACTGAGCCACCCCAGGAGAGTTTGACTGAACCAGAGTCTGTTTTCCTGTCTGTTGCCAGTTACAAACAATGGTGGAGTGTTCCTAGCTGGTGCTGGGGGCAGGCATGTATGCGCCAGGGCACAGGGGTGTGCTGTGGCGGCAAGGCATGCTGCCAGAGTGACCCCCACCCACTGGAGCCAAGCGGGGCCAGGCAGTGCTGCCTCCCTGGCCGCACAGTGCGCAGGCTGGCTGGCCAACCTGACCGATGCCAGCCTGCAGCCTTGCAAATCACAGCACCATTTTGTGAGAATTGCAAAAGTGTTGCGGGGCTGGCAGGGTGCATGCTTGTTGCGTCTCTCAAACCGCCCTCCAGCTAGAGGGAAGCTTGAGAAGGATGCAGTAGCTCATGATGGCCTGCCGGTCCCACATTGTCGTGAGGAATGCACCCAAAAAACCCTTCACCTGGGCCTACAGCCCCCCCCCCCCAGCTCTGCCCACGCTATGCCTCTGGTTACAAAGTCAGCTTTTAAAACCCTTTTGTTTTTTTACTGCTTTCAGAAATGTGTTTCCCACCACTAGTGACTTTCCTTCTACAGCTTATGTGTACAAATTGGGAACAGCCTAGCTGGTAACGTCATACAATCTCATGCAGTGTGGGAACCACTAAATGATTTCCAGGTTGATGAAACTCTGATTTCAGTTTTCTTATGAAGCATGCTTTTCTCTTTCTGTTTGCTTTGTGGAATCCCTGCAGTGTTTAAACTAAATAGATGATTCTTTATAGAGCTGCCTACATAATTATAACATAATATAAAACAGATAGAGGCAGAGAGATACACAAAGAGACACTCACCATTTATAATGTTTAATCTCTTTTTTTAACAGTCTCCAAATCAATTAGCAAAGTCAAATTCTTCTCCTTCTGAAGACAGTGCAACCCCAGTAATATTTACTTTGGTTATTAGAATTCACTAGTTCAAATGGCATGAAAGTGTTGCAATATCTTGAACAAGGAGTAATAATAGTCTTCTTACTCTTCTGTTTGTCCCAGCTGTTTTCCCACTCAGCTTTCCCTCTTCACATCCTTGCCACTTCCAGGCCATTTTCCTGCAGCTCTTGAATACAGCTGGCATGTGTACCTCTCTTCCATTATTCAGCTTGCTCCCAGTTTCTCATCTTTCTGGCTCTTGGCACAGCTGCCTAGCCTTTCTCCTTTGAAGTTGCCAAGCTGCAATCCTACACACAAACACACCAATTTCCGCTATTCCTGTTCCTGCTCTCTTCAGTGTTTGTCTCCTTATGTCTCTGCAACTCTTTCCTTTTTTTCATCTCTTTCGGCTGTGATACCCGTGTGCCTGCATTTTTTCTTTTTCTTTTTGTTCAGTTCCGTCCTCATTTTTGGCTGGCTGTCCTACTTGATTTCTGTGTCGCACACACAGGGGTGTGTTTCATCATAGCTAAATGATGAATCTGGAATCCAGCTTTCTGGAAACAGTAAATGGTCTCATCTTTTCCTCATAAGGTCTCTCCAGATATCAGTTTAAAGTTCAGTCTTTAAAAAAAAATGTTGGTGTTTAAGCTGATGCTGAAACTCTTGAATTCCTTCTTCTGTGTATACATTCCCATGTGAACATGGGAATTGTTTTTCAAAGATTACTGAATAAATGAGTTATGCGTGTATAATAATGCGTCTGAATAGTTTTTGTGGTTATAAGAAATACACTATTTCAATGGAACCAGCTAAACTAGACTGTCTGAGTAATGAAGAAATGGTATTGATGGTATTAAGTATTTCAGCAGGGGGCCGGTCCACTGTCTCTCAGACCTTGTGGGGGGCCGGACTATATGTTGCCATGTTTATGACCCACATTTTTGGCAAAAACCATTATTGGGAACAACCCCAACGTTGCCCAAATGTGATTTGGGGAGGGGGGTGTTCCCTCATACACCCACGCTGCTTCCTTTGCGTTTTACACATTGACAGTTATTATTTCTCTTGTAAGGTGGGGGGCTGAGGAAAGTGTGCCATTCCTGCCAGCCCTGGAGAGCGTGTGCGCATGCGGGGGTGAAGGGAAAAGCCGTTGGCCACGCTAAGTCAGGCCAGCGTCGCTCAAGCAAAAACATTCTTTTCCCCGCGTGAGGGAAGACGAGGCGGCAGCTATTTACCTTTCCATGACTCGCACTGTGTAGCTAATGAGCAGCCTCCCCAGCAGAGCGCAGAACTGCGTCAGAGTGCAGCCGCCCAGGCGCTCCTTGCTTCCTCTGATGGGGAGCACCACCAACACCGGCGGGCATCACTCCCAAGGCACCTCTGAGCCCCTACCGCTGTAACTGCCCTTCCTGAGGTCAGTTGCCGGCAGCTCCATGGTGGAAATCTGAACTGTGGCTCCTTTTCCCTCTTCCCCACCCCAGAAGAAAAGATTGCTGCGCGACACGGATGGAGAAGGGGCTTGTCTCCAGCAGCCGCCCACCTCTCTTTTGACCCTCAAGCCTGGCTGAGTTGTAAAAACCATTGCATGTGCTATGCCGGCTGCCTGAATTCGTGGGCCGGATCTAGAAGGCAATTGAGCCTGGCCTGGCCCGAGGGCCTTAGTTTACCGACCCATGCGTTAAGTGAACCATTTACAGTAACTCTACAACATGTCAATATGGCCTTTATCCAGACTGCTTTATCTGGGACTCTCATCAAGCCACTTTCCCTCCTCAGGCCATGCTAACCAGCCCAGCACCTATATATCTATATGGAGAGAGATTGAGATCTCTCTCTCTCTCCATACACACACACACACACACACACACACACATCCAGTCATCATATGGTGACTAGGTTGCCCCAGCCACTCTGGATGGCTTCCAATTAAAATATCAAACACAGTAAAACATACATTAAATACTTCCCTATATTTCCCATGCCCTCTTTGAGCATCTTTTGCCTTGCTTGAATTTGTCGAACTGTGATAACGCCTTTTGCTTGCCTGGACGGAGGTGAGGTCCCTGTGTGCACCTGGTCTTTGCATGGCCAGAATGTAGCCTACCATAGAAAAGTGAGAGTCACACCCGCCTCATCCAACCACTGTTGCCCGCCACTGCCGTGTGGCCCCATGAACAACCCTGATCCTTTGGCACAAAATGGTTCTCAACTCCTTGATGTGCAAAGCTTTGAAAAGTTTGTGGTTTCGGTAGCTGGTAGTTTTGCCATATGAGATGAAGTGTTAATGATTCTAAATTATTTAGACATAAACATGCTTAGCCACAAGCGCATAAATTTTTTTATTGATGTGTCATTGAGAGAATGGATAGAGATTAAGATGGTTAAGATGATCACCTAAATGATGGTTGCATGATGGTCTGAAATAGGTCACTCTGATCAAGCAAGGTTTCACTATGTTCTTCTGTTTTATATTGTGTGTGAGGGCGTTTAAATCCTCTTTGTATCATAGATAATGTGGTAGATTTAAATCAGTATCTGAAGTAAAAAAGTTTTTTGAAAAAATTAGCCTAGAAGCTGTTTGCTAATGTTAGGACCTACTAAACCTGGCCTTCCTCAGTTTATTAGCTTTTACTTGGATGCAAACTGTATCTCGGGGTCAATGTTCTGTTTGCAATGGCTGCATCCAAACACCAAGAAGGGTCAAATTAGAACAAACGATGACCCAAAGCAGATATGAAGAAAGACATCAAATATGGATAGGGAAACACTTCCAATGTTTTGCAAGTTTACTTGTTCTTTGCAAAGTCGTGAGTAAGCAGCTGCATTGTGCAGAGAGATGAACAAATCACAGGTATTAATGGACTACTTTTTTGTATTTTATTACTATCCTGAGAAAACAGTGAAACAAGCTGTGCTTCACTCTTTCTTGATGGGATAAAGAAATCCCTGCTTGGACAAACCACAAATAAGCAGGTACTTATTTTTCAAGAAAAGAAGGTATCCAGAGCAATGTTCTGTAGTTAATGAACAGCAAAAGACTCTGCACACCCAGATATATACATTTTAATTGGGACTAGTTTGTATTGTAATATGCTTGCCAAATTTCTGAAGGAAGACTATGCAGAGGCTTATTAAAAGTACTGCTGTTTGAAAGTAGCAGCACCTAGTTCAGTAGTTTTTGCAGATTAGCAAGTGGGAGACTGAAGTGTCAAGATCCCTGATCCCTGATTCCTTCTTTCTAGGAAAAATAATGACCAAGCGATAGGCGCTGCATGGGCAGGATCTATTGAAAAATCTCCCTTCTAACCTCCCCAAAATTTGCCTGGGTTCAGTGACCTGAGCTTAGTGGTCTGTTATGGGTACCCTTAAGACATTTCACCCCTTTTCACGCCCACTATTTCCATTCTCAAGCTTGCTGCTTATTTAGAAGGGGATAAAGCAGGCACAACTAAAGAAATGGTACAGTGGTGCCCCGCAAGACGAATGCCTCGCAAGACGGAAAACTCGCTAGACGAAAGAGTTTTCCGTTTTGGAGGTGCTTCGCAAAACGAATTTCCTATGGGCTTGCTTCGCAAGACGAAAATGTCTTGCGAGTTCCTGCTGGTTTTTTCCCCTCCCCCCTTTTTCCCAAGCCGCTAAGCTGCTTATCAGCTGATCCGATCAGCAGATAAGCCGCTAAAAGCGCTAATAGCGCTAATCCGCTAATCCGTCAATGGGCTTGCTTAGCAAGACGAAAAAACCGCTAGACGAAGAGAATCACAGAATGGATTCTTTTTGTCTTGCGAGGCACCACTGTACAACTATACTCCTAAAGTTGGAGTGATCTGTGACTGAGCAGAATAAAGAAAAGATTAGGCATTTGTTTTCATTGGCTCGGCACTGGGCCTTTAATGGCAGTCTGACACACAGAAATAAAGCAGGCAAAGTTTTTCCCATTACTTGTCTCCATGCCAAGGAAAAAAATTGCTGGTTTAATAGCCTGACAAGCAGAAAAGTAAGGTACAGGAGAAGAGCCTGTTAAAAATGTGAAGAAAGTGAGCAAGAACTGGGTTCCTCCCCTTTTCCACTGTTAATTTTTGGATCTCGTTGCTCAACCAGGGTTTGTTAGGTGTTCTTATTTTAAGAGAACATCGCTAATTTGAAAACATCAATATTCCATAGAATTCTGCTCATAAGTCGCATCCTTATAGAATATCACTGATCCCAAATGTCTTTTAGTGTTGTGTATGTGGAGATTTTGGTCTATCAACCTATATCTCTTCTATTTACCCCATATGTGTGCATACACTTGATTTTCCCCCACCTCATTGTTGCTTTTCATATGTTTTCATAAGTGAGGACAGTGTCGGCTTACAAAGCTGAACAAACCAATGAAACAAGTGTAGCAGGATGTAAGGAATTATTTTCTTTTTCTCCCTCAGTGCTTTCTTTGGCAAAATGGCTGTACTTACACGCCTGCCTAGATGGGGAGATTTGAAATTCCTGGTATTCCGTGACCTACTTAGGGGGGAAGAAATGGTTTTATAATATTGCCAGTCATTTTATAAAGAGATTTAACCTTCCCCAGACAATGATAACATACTATAGAGTAATGATTGCAGCAGTGGAATTATGAAATAGCAGATGGTTCTGCCTGCACTACTGCATGATCAAATTTGATAGTGAATGCTGAAGTTTGATTTTCTGTAGCAACAATATGCCTTTAACATATCCTTGTAATTTTGGATCTACATTTAATCTTGAACACACGTATCTCTCTTCAAATCTAAAGAAGTCTAAAAAAATTCAAGAAGAAACGAAAGGACAAGACCTTCTTAAACTTCTCATTTCATCTGAAGAAGAGTCCTACATATGAGTTAAGAGCTGACTCTTAAAGGACTTCTGGAGGGATTCATTCCACTAGTTATAGAACTTAGACACCAGCCAAACTGAATGCTCTCTGAATTAGGTAGAACCACTTTTTAGGGATATGCTTTCAGTTCAGTCTGCTTCAGAGAGATGCAGTGTTGATCTTAGTTGAAGTGGGATGCCCTCAGAGCAGCCTGAACCAAATGGGGCTCTTTCCAAGCATTCAGGACCTATCTGGAGCGGGGAAATCAGTGGGGGAGGGGAAATATATAAGGAAACATAAGGAAAATATATAAGGAAACATAAGGAAAATGTGAAGAATTTAGGAGGGGGTTGGGACCTAGTTTTGTGACTGACAGCTCTGCCTCCCACCCTACCTGACCATTGACCATGCTGGTGGGCCAGGAGGACCCTTAATCCCGCAACGTCTGGAGAGCAGCATGTTAGCCACAATTTCCTAAACACAACAGTTGCTCTGAAAACATTTAGATTTAGGATAGAGACACAAACATTCTGCAATTCAGTTAAAGTACCCTGAACAACACACATTATCTGGCTTGGAGATAAATTCCTTAGAATGCAGCAAATGACAGTCTCTTTCCATGCTTCTGAGTACGGGTGTCTTCACCCTCAGCTGCAGTTCCGAGCAGTATCAGATAGGTTTGCTAGCATGGGCCAGCTTTTGTGAAGTAAAGTGCATCTTCTTCTAGTGCATCTTTTGAAGATCATTTCAGAATTCACCGTTAAAATACTTTCCAGTGTGTTTTTTAAAAAAGCAAGGAGTAGTAGGGGGAAGGGAAGGACAGATAGTTAGAATGATGCAAGAGATCCCTCCCCCCCCCTTCTCTGTGCTTTTAATTCACGCTTCTCATAGCGTGTTCTGTCTGTTTCTACTAGAGTCTTGGTGGTTTGCACAGCTTTTGATACTAAATTTTCCTGCTTTGTGCAGCATAGTCACTACAAAGGTAGTACAGGCGAAAGTAGCAGCCCAACTGGCATTTTGTAGCCAGAAATTAAGAGATAGGATAGGCAACCTGTGGGAACAAATCACATTGTCTTCATATGTCTGGTAAGTATTGGACATTTACCACAAGTGACAGATCCTTAGAAGAAATGTGTTGTGCATTGATAAATAGGAAACCTTGTAAGCCTGAAAACAATGAAATCACTTTTTTAAAAAAAGAAATGTAAGTTCTATTTTTCTTACAGAAATTCTGCCATTTTGGTATAGCATTTGGTGGCTTTTAATGTCGCTGATGTGTGAGCCCCAATGGTGAAATGTCCACGCTTCAAGCTGAATGGAAACAGTAAAGACCAGCTACGCAAAGTTTTATTCAGAGACTTCACATGCACACAGCACTTCCTCAACCATTTATGAGCCTACACAGAGTGTTTTCTTCATGGTAGTGCCTTGTAATGCATAAAAATTAATGGAGCTAAAGTCACAGGAACGCCATATAAACCCAGGCACTTAAGTTAGCACTCCGTTTTCTACTGAATACACACATGTTTCATTGGGCCTAATGATTGCTCATGCATTTTTAAAGCGAACATTTGTTAGGGGGAAGGTTGGTGTTCTGTCAGCAGCTTTGCCTCTCTCAACATCTTCCTGCTGCAGCTGCACTGAAAATGCTGGAACCCTACTAACTTCTGCACATGTGCACACTAACCTGGCCACGTGCCCCATTTTTATTTTGTGGAGAAATGCTACAGTGAACATTATGAAAAAGATTTTTTAAAAATAAAGAAAAATCAAAAATCAATATCCAAACCCATAGCCATTAACTTGGACCTGAATGCCTAAGGATATCCTGGCTCCCAGAAACTCAGATAAGGACGAAACACTACCAAGGACCAAACAAAGCAAACTTGAGGTGTACTTTGCTCCAAAAAAGCTGCAGCCTGATTTAAAGGATTTTCTATACCTCTTCAGAATTACCGTACTTTTCGCTCTATAAGATGCACCAGACCATAAGATGCACCTAGTTTTTGGAAAGGAAAACAAGAAAAAAAAAATCTGAATCCCAGAAGCCAGAATAGCAAGAGGGATCGCTGCGCAGCGAAAGCAGCGATCCCTCTTGCTGTTCTGGCTTCTGGGATAGCTGCGCAGCCTGCATTCGCTCCATAAGACGCACATACATTTCCCCTTACTTTTTAGGAGGGAAAAAGTGAGTCTTATAGAACAAAAAATATGGTATTTTGACCCTCCGGGTACAGAGGTGAGTGACCCAGAACAGGAGGAACGTGAGGAGAGCGTGGGCCAGGCGGATGGCGCTCTGCCCTTTTCCCCGGGCTCTGATGAGAAAATGCTGGCTGGGAAGCTGGCAAAGCGTTTCTGCCGGGGGATCAGTGTTTGTCCGTTGGATGGACAGTCCAGCTGAACTGCATACAGTTGCATAGCATTGATAAGAAACTGGACTGCTTGATCGGTAGGCACTTACATACCCTTGTGGACCATGGAAAATGCAAGGAGAGAGTTGCAGATCAACAAAAGATAAAGGTGCAAGCCTTGTAATGTGCCTTGCTGGGGTTCTGTATTCTGGGGAAAACAACACCTGAGGTGGCTTGTATGTTCTTCTGCAGGCAATACAGACTTAAAGATAGCCTCTTAATTTATTTTGAATCTATCTAGTAAAAGCCAGCCTATGAGATTTCTTCTAACTTTCAATTCCCAAAGAATACCAACATTCATAATGAGAAAGAACAATTAGCTAAGAAAGGCGTGATATCCCACCAGCAATTCAGAAATGCTGTCGTAAGACCTTTGCTATCATTCCAAAAGATGGGATATCCTGGCAGGACATTGAAACAGCAACAACAGAAATACAAGTAGTCTTGCATGAAATGACTTCAATCAAAAAACAATTTTAAACAAAATCAAGTATTTGTCAATCATGTTAGTACCTTTTGCACTTGTTGGTGTGGTTTTAATGTTTGATTTAGTGTGCTGAATACAGCCTCCATATTTTCCCATAACTTTGTACAGTAATGTGTTGGAGACTGGCATGGTTTGCATTTTTTTGGTACAGAAAGTATTGGTTTTAAGTGTAGAGATCTTGCCTATTCTATTCAAGAAGCTTCTGTAAACTTCTCTGAGTGATACAAATTGGTGCAAGCAGGAAGTTTCTAACTGACAAGTAAATTTCCTTTGTGCTGAGAGCGGGTGTTGTTTTGGTTTAAGCTGGTTCGAACTGGTCCTGTTATCTTTCTCTCAAGGCCATGCGGCCTATAAGAACAGGCCAGAAGGAGCCCAGTTTCACTTTCTGTCTCTCTTTTCTTCTTGGTTCTCTCTACTTAGGTGGAATCTACACACATATAAAAACCATTCTGAAATTGCTTTTTTTAAAAGTGTTTTTAAAAATACATTGAATTTTCCATAAGGCTTACCATCGCCATCTAGTGTCACATTGTATATTGCACTTAAAGGTAAAGGGACCCCTGACCATTAGTTCCCGTCGTGTCCGACTCTGGGGTTGTGACGCTCATCTCGCTATACTGGCCGAGGGAGCTGGTGTACAGCTTCCAGGTCATGTGACCAGCATGACTAAGCTGCTTCTGGAGAACCAGAGCAGCGCACGCTGTTTACCTTCCCGCCGGAGCGGTACCTATTTATCTCCTTGCACTTTGACGTGCTTTCAAACTGCTAGGTTGGCAGGAGCAGGGACCGAACAACAGGATCTCATCCCGTCACGGGGATTCAAACCGCCGACCTTCTGATCAGCAAGTCCTTAGGCTCTGTGGTTTAACCCACAGCGCCACTCGCATCCCATATATTGCACTTAGAACACACTTAAAACTGTCTATTTGCAGCTGTATAGTGGTAATCTGTATATAGTATTTTTAAGTTTTTAGTCTTATTGTAAGTTTAAGAGTGGGATTTGAACTGTTATGCTCATTTGCCTTCAGTAAATAATTACTGGATGAAGCTGATTGCCTCTGGTCTGTTTTATGGAAAGCTGCATCATGTTTACGCTGCTAAACTATGTGTTGAGGTCTGCTCTGGAGGAAAACCACAACCGAGACTGTCTTTATTTAATCAATGACAGCTAGAAATGTATGGAAGGAACTTAAAACATCTCTGGAAGTACAGGACCCTTAATTCTGTGGCTTGTTGTGTTAACTTGTGGCATTACTCTGGGCGCAAATAATGTTAATTCGTAATTTCATAATAAAATAGTGGTCAAGAATCTTCTGTTGCTCTCAGAATATTTTAGTTTTTAATTTTAGGGTTCCCTTAATAACTTCATCAAAGTGAAGTTGATGCATATTGAATATTAACTAATTGATGAAATTGACTGCTAATAACCATGGGTCAGCATAATGAGATATTCTGGGGTTCAGAAGCTTTTTGACTCCTAATGTTAAAGGCATCTCAGTCATATGGGTGGGGTACAAATAATAAAATTATTATAACTATTATTAGAAATGGAAAATATTTTATTTAGGTTTAGATTTTACTTGTCAATTAAACTTTTGATCTTTCCTGCATGCAAATGAAGCAATTTATTGCTCTTGCAGCAGTTGCAGCAGCTTCTTGATTGGGTAACTTCGATGGAATATTGAAAGTACTGTACACATCCCTGTGTGTGTGTGTGTGTGTGTGTGTGTGAGAGAGAGAGAGAGAGAGAGAGAGAGAGAGAGAGCGCGCGCATATGAGAGAGAAAGAGAGAGAGAATTTATCTGTCCTTCCCCCGTTGGATCAAGGGAAACATAAAGTGCACTCATGGAATCTATGCAGCTGCTTGTCGCTATGAGTTACATGTTTGTCTGCAAAATAGCTGGAATACATTGAAAAAGTAATAAATATTTTAGACAAAATGCATTATCAAATAGTGAGGCGAGATGCCTCGGTATTTTGTCTCACACATGTATTTTAGTTTTAAGTTGTGTTCCTCCTGCCACCGGGGATTTGTTTTCTTTCGATACAGCCCCTTTAGTAGAGTCCATCTTTTTTCAAAATAGGTATGTGGTATAGAAGAGATAAAATAAAATGTGGGTGGATATCTTGCTAGCAGAAATGAGCAGGTATTATTGCAAGGAGGAATCATGGTTGATATCGCTTTCTATTATTTTGTTATTGGCCAACGAAGCTATAGAGGCAGCCTACAAATATTGTTCTCCCTATGCAGTTGCACACACTGTGGATATTATTTGGGATAAGATAAAATAGTTTCTCTGCTCCCTCACCCCATTCTAGCTCTGTGATATTAGGAAAAACACAAAAGTGTCTGAACAAGCACTGCTGTTGTGGTATGCAAGCAGAAGTCCTGAGCAAAACATAACCCCAGTGCAAGTAATCCGCTAACTTTGTTATGTATGTTGAAGAGAGTGTGGGAAAACAGATGCAATGCAGCTTTATAAAATCAGTTTTGAAAAGCATGTCCACATATTAGGCTAAGCAATATTACAGAGTATTAATGTTTTAAACTCCTTTTTGTGCTAGTAAAATTCAACAGAACATTTGTATGATATCATCTATTATACCATGGCTGATTTGGAGAACAAAGCACTCCCAAGGAAGAGCAGTGCTGTTTTCAGAAGAATTTATGGTTTGTTAATTGTTAGGCCAATTTGGTCCTACTTTAATGTATGTGGACTTGGGTGTAGGATTGTAGCACAACAGTTTTCGCTTCATAGGGAGAGTTATTTATATTGCATTATAATTTCTAAGTATTATTTGTACAAACTGTTGCTTAATATAACAGAGAGGGGGGAAATTCTTCCTTGTGTCTGAATTCAGTTGATGAAAACATAGTACGTTGTGTCGGTTTCTCCACAAAACTGGGTATGTCTTCAGTTGTCTTCATGGACATGGATTCCAATAAATGCAGCATGGACTAGATTAATAAGCATAACTACAACCAAATTTTAAATGTGATGATCTGTGTGCAGAAAGAAAATTATGCTGCATGTTACTTGCAGGTAAATTGAGACACTAGCTCCTGAGCATGTCAGCATGAGCATTCCAATATGGCCTTGAACTCATGGGATGGTAATGCTTCAAATGTAGGCAAGCTAATCTGACTGAGATGTAATGGTGCCTATCTGGTGCCATGCTTAAATCAGGCTTATGTCTGTGAATGGCACCATTCGTGCCCAACTCCATATATGGCTTTGGTTGTACAGTGTACCCTTCTCCTTCTCCTGACATGTACACATGCCTATATTCTTCCAACATTACCAGTTTTTAGACAAGAGAATAACTTGCAAAAGCCATAAATACTATCAAAGAAACTATTAAAAGGTAATAATAAGCAAATCTAACTTACTCTTCTGAATATATTGTGAGATTCTTTAGATTCTAAAGAAAGTATATTTAAACAAGAGAGAGAGAAAACAGGCACACAAGCTAGAATGTGCGTACCTTCTCTACTCTTGCTATATTTAGGCATTCACTCCCTTCTGATTAACGGTCACATAGAGTCACATTGGCTCTGTCCCCAACTGCCATGCATTTGAGGACAGGTGTCCCATGGACTGCAAGAAGATCAAACCTATCCATTCTGAAGGAAATCAGCCCTGAGTGCTCCCTGGAAGGACAGATCCTGAAGCTGAGGCTGCAATACTTTGGCCACCTCATGAGAAGAGAAGACTCCCTGGGAAAGATGGAGGGCACAAGGAGAAGGGGACGGCAGAGGACGAGATGGTTGGACAGTGTTCTCGAAGCGACCAGCATGAGATTGACCAAACTGTGGGAGGCAGTGGAAGACAGGAGTGCCTGGCGTGCTCTGGTCCAGGGGGTCACAAAGAGTCGGACACGACTAAACGACTAAACAACAACAGTGCCTGTAGAGGGCAGCCAGCTGTATGTGCATAGCCCTGTGATTTGGAAACCTGACCGTCCAGTGTTCCAAATCACAGGGGATCCTATGTGTGTATAGCAAATTCCTCTTCACAGGCAATACCCCCAAATATGCTGATGAGAAGATGCTGTGGTGGCAGTGGTGAGGCATGCAGGTGTGCAGCAGTGCTCTTCATTCCACATGATATTTAGCTGTGTGGAATGAACTCCCAAATACTGTACTCATATACGAATATTCACAGACTCACATGTTTGTTGTGTATGATATAAGCATATGCATTCAGCAAAACACTCTGCTAAATTCTAGGGCATTCACGAGTAAGCGGTGGTCAAAGCAATTTTTATTTACAGTGTTAGTATCCCACTTTTCCTTCATGGTGCTCAGGGTAGGGAACATGGGGCTATTTCATTTTGCAAGTGGCTCAGATAAACAAAACATTACCTTTTTTTGAAGAGTATAAAAATGTAGTGGAAGTTTAGATTAAAATGTTTATTTTCCCCATCCCCCTTTAATTGCTCAAAAGAATTGGATTTGCGCTCATTCCATCAGATTGTCTTCATGGCATGTTGGCTTTAGCGTAACTGTTTCGTGCAGCAGTTCATGCCTTTTTTTATCCTGTAGAGACAATACTCTTTTGGACATTTCTGAAATAGAGGTTAAAATGGGTTGAGAAGGAGTGCTGCAGGGCATCCCTTGAGGTTTTGAGCTGTATGTAGGGGCAGAAACCTGTATAGATCTACTGCCAATTTTGTGATGTGAACAGACATCTAGAAAGAGTGCCTGACCTTGAATCCACTCTCCTTTCATTTATTTCATATGAAGTTGAACTATGAGACACAGATGGGCGCTTTAGCATCTCTGACGGTGTTGCCATATATGAAATGAATGTTGTAGGCTCTTAAGGTACTATGCCCTGACTTATGTAAAAATAGTGGGGAAGATTTATCTCTTTTCAGCTGAGGGGCCCAAAAGTGTTGCTGAGACAAATTCATTTTAAAATTGGCACAACTTGTCATAAACTCGTATTTCACAGGGTTTGCTTTCTCCATGCCCAATAGCGGGTTGGGTGCCTTTTTAGTGGGTAAAACACTGAATGTGAACTTTATCTTTTGTACAGCAGGATAGTTTCTGCCCACATTCACACACTCCTCTCTCTGTTATCCGTCTAGACAAGCAAAAGTCATTATCAGATTTCTAAGCCACACTCCAGCCAGGCAAAAGCACTCTAGGAGGCTGTGAAGCAAGGCTGCTGGGCCAAAGGTTCCCCATCGCTGTCCGATGGTGTGCTAAGACACAAAGGGGGACCTTGGAAAGAGGAAAGGATAAGCAGAATTAAGCAAGTAGAGAAGTGAGGCTTGCAACAAAACGTTGCCGTGTGCTGCAATGTTGCTCCTGTTTAGGAATATTCCATTTTCCCTCCCACCCAGTTTCCCACTTTCCCTTCCCCCACAGTAGTTTTAGTAGATAGCAGGGGGGAAATTGATTCAGTTCACATTTAAAGGAGAACCTTTCTAACCAGCACTTGCCATCCTTTGAAATTTGCACTGCTTTGAAATTTGCACATCCTTTAAAATTTGCATTTTGCATTGTCGTTCTCCATCCACACAAAATGTATATACAAGGCTATGAATGCTTAAAAGCTCATACATTAGTGAAAATCATATACAACATGTTAAGGAAAATTGCTGTGTAAAAATGTGTATAGTAGGAAGAATTCACACTAAAATTCTGGTGAATTTTCATGGGGACTTTAAAAAAAAATCACAAACTGATGTGGAAACATGGATAACTGAAGATTGGAAAAAGAAGGTGTAGCACCCTGCTTGTGGTTAACACTTAGCTGGAATGAAATATTCAACGCAGCAACAGAGAAATTAAATAATAATTTATTTGTCAGACAAATAAATGAGAGGCACAGTGGTATATCGTTACCAAGCTCTGGCCCCTGCCTCCTGCCATTATGGCCAGCCCTTATATTTCCTTAATCCAGCCCCTTTGCTCCTCCTTTGGCTGCCTCTGTTCAATCAGCCTGCTTGAATTTCCTATTGGCTGATTGCTATAACCAATTTTAAGATACACTCATATCCTCCTGTCCATATATGGAACACAAAGAGCTATATATTGTTACATCTATAAATGACAAATAAGTAGTAATATATCTTACATGTGTCTCAACAAGGAATCTTAATTACCAGCTCACCTCCTGCCCTCCTTGCCCTCCAAAACAGATGGTTAATAATTTTAAAATTTTATCTTGAACAGATGTCAGAGACCTTGGGTTCACATAAACATTGAAAGATCTCCTTCATTTGAAGGTTTCTAAACAAATGTTTGACAACTAATATATCTGGATGGCGTCTCATTGTCTAGGAGGAAAACACTGTCAAGGTTCTCTAAAAACAGCTGGTCTTGTGCCTGGCATGAAACTTTTGAAAATCTAAGCCCATTTAATTTAGGAACCTGATCAAGATATAAGCCAATATATGCCTTGATTAAAAATGCAGTCTATATTCAGATGCCACATTCCCCCCTTTCAAGCTCAAGGACCAAGCGTCCTTGATAGCTTGATCTGCATCATATTCTGAGTTAAAGCTGTGTATAGGGCCATGATATGAGGTAGAGTTTCATTCGAAATCATCTTGCTAATTGTACTTCTAAAACATGAAATGATACATGGCATCATACATAAAACCATCACTACTACTGTCAAGAAAAACAAGCAAGACAATAATATCCCTTTGAGTCCTGTGACATTAGGTAACCATCCCATATCCCATCCTTCCCATGTTTGTACTGGGACATGTGCTATATTCTCCATCTTTGTGGCCAACACACGGATTGCCTCACCATTATCAGAAATGTTAAAGCAACAGGCATTCCCTGTCAAGTTCAAGACTCCACATAGGCAAGTACATAATCCATTCCCATTTTCAGCTGCAAAATGCGGCTCTACTTTCATCCAACTGTTATGCAATACGTCTCAAACTCTGGGCCGTTACATTGGTTACAAGTTCCACTACTGCTTGCAATCGAATTATTCTGTTTAGATTATAAATAGGATCCCGTGCCCCTTGTATGAGCTCACCAGGATTCCAGGAGGCAGGATCATAATAGGCTATAATGCGCTCTGGTGGCCAATCATCAGTACCGCTCCAACTTTGGGTACTTCCTCCTGCTATATGAGAAATATCAGCGTTTCTTCGTGTTCGCTTGGCCAAATTAGTGGACAAAATCCACATTGGTGGTAATACCCATCCCAGGAAACAAGTCCCACTCCATTTGGAAGGGAGTTTCTTGTATGCCCATTCTCCACATATCCACCACAACCATGGGTCTGAGGGTTTTGGTATGTGGAGTGCATGAGGCGAAATATCACAAGGGGTATATAGTTCACAGTGCAGTATGTTAGATTGCCTTTCTCTGTCACAGTTATGTTCCATACCACTTTCCATGCATGAATAAAAGGGGTTGCACAGGGCAAGGTATTCCGAGTTCGATAGGTAGTACCGTTTGCCCAGGTATGACTATTCTTAATATAATCCCAAGTATAGTGGCAATGAGAAGAGCCTATCATGGTAGAATCAGCTGCATCTGATGATTTATGTACACAGAATTCCCCTTGTACAGGTATAACTCGTAATGTTTAGTTGAGTTCCATCCGGGGAAATTCTGTACTTCTGTTTGGTGTGGCATTTCGCTTACCATACCAATAGCATTTAATGGTATCGGTAATAAGGGCATACCTCCCTCTGAATCATCTGGCCCAAGAGAGCAAACAAGGCAATTAGTCCTATTTGCAACATTGGCTACCATCTCAGCTAAACCTACCCACATATTGTGGTCATAGCGGAATCCATATTTAGCAAATTTGGTCAGATTCAAGGACCCTCCCCTTCCCAAGGGATCAGGATTAATAATAAAATCATGTTGATCTCTAGCATATGCATTCCTTCCACAAAAGATTACCGTATTGTGATAGCATATAAATATTAGTCCCTATATAATTCCCCCAGTGACAGAAATGGGGAACCACCAAGACCAAAACATATATCCCAAAGATCCCCAATGTGTAATATCTCTGATAATTGTTCCACAAGGGGGCAGTCAATCAATTGTATAAGAGAATCTTCCCTTTCTCAGTCGCTGGTTCAGACGCTCCTCAAGCTTCAGGCGTGCGCAGGTCAGCCAGCTTCCAGGGTGTGGCTGCAGCAGGCCGGTCGTCTAATGTTGCCCGTGACCTAGCCCGTTCCCGGTAGGGCTAGATACAGGGGTTTTTTGGAGAGAGTCAGTTTAAGAGGATTAGAGGGGTCACCTTTGCATGTCCAACTGCCTTCGGACTTCTTCAAACGGGAGTGATGAATCCAGGGGGGTCACCTCAGCTACCTTCACCGCTGTTGGAGTAGAGAGCAAGACGGTGTAAGGTCCACGCCACTTAGGTGCAAGTGGATCACGTTTCCACTCTTTCACCCATATGCTATGCCAGCCTGGAGCTGATGAATCGGCTTGGCAATGCTGCACGGCGTGCGCTCGAGGGCCCACCTGTTAAGATAAAAACAAACAAACAAACAAACACGAGAGAGAGACAAAAACACGGGAGAGAGATTGCACTTGTCCCTGTGTCGCATGTTCTCTTATTTGTTTGAGGTCAGTTGGAATATCCTGAACAAAGGAGGGCGGCCTCCCATACAGGAGCTCAAAAGGTGACAACTTAAGTCTTTTGTGGGTGTGCACCGAACACAAAACAGTGTTATGGGTAACACGTCTACCCTCCTGAGACTTTAAACATATTAGTGGGCTTCTGGCATGCCCTGCAGATACCTTGCACAAGCGTCTGGCGGTAGGTAGTAAGCCTGGCCAGGTGAATTGCATTGTTTGGATCCCAATTAGGATCTTTCAAGGGAAAGTTGTCCTGGAGATGACGGTCAATATTATAAATATTTCCCACTCTGGCCTGCTCACGCAAATATATCTGTGCCTTTTCAATTATGTCTCTCCTTTCCTCAGTGGTGAACAGAGTATTCAGGAGCTGGCGGCAATCTGTCCAAGTAGGACTGTGAGTATTTATTATTGAAGTCACCAAGTCCATCATAGCCTGAGGTGGCTGTATTGCTTGCTGACCGATCAAGGTCTCCCTGTAACTTCTGTGATAATTCTCTAGAACTTGGATGTACAGGGGTTTGGGGTGGGCAATTAGTTGTTCCACTAAAGGAGACTGTAGATGGAGTTCTACTGGGACTCACAGGTGGAATAACCACTTCTGCTTGGGCTTCATTATAGAACTCCAATGCCTCCTGAAGATATTTATCATAATCTATCAAGGAATCAAGTTCTGTGACTCCACCCCCATTATTCATTCCACTTTCTTGCCTTGGGGTTACAACTGGTGGAGTGTTTGGATTTATTTGGCAAGATTCCTTTCCTAGCTTTGGCTTTTACAGCCAATAATTTGCATCGTTGGACTTTGCATTCCCTTATCCATGGAGGATTTTTATTTAATGTGCTCAGCCAAGAATCTATATATGAAAATTGTTCTGGGCACCCTCCAGTCTCTTTGGCGAAGTTAGACCAAAGTTTGCTTACTAAATTTATATCAAAGGTTCCTTGAGATGGCCATTCAATATTTTGATTCGGCCACTCTAATTCACATAACGTTCTCAGGCGCTCTGGCGTCAGTTTGACTCCATATGCCCCTGAGAAGGCTTTCTTAAAATTATTTAACATACATTCAAAAGGTGTACTTCCCCCCTTTGAACCCCCAACTCCCATTGTATGGCCCTGTGAAGTATCCACTCAGTCACTCACACACACACACCTTACTGGTAAACGAAGTAGTACTCACTCCACACTTAGGTCAGCTACACATTGTACTTTCTCACACATGCAATGCGCCAGATACTTCACCACACACTACCTCCCATTCTTCCCTTCTCCCCCACCAGATCACCATCTGATATACCCAGCCACCTAGCGTACTCAGTTCCCCTTTACTGAGACGCAGAAGTTTGATCAGGACTTCTCTTCCTCCCAATTAATTGGAGGGCCAAACCCCTTAGTGCACTTACCCTTAGCTGGTTCCCTGTTTATTTCTCTGGTCCCCCCCGGTCCGTCGCCGTCGGTGGGCAGGGTATCAGACAGACGAGACTGCTGCGTTCCCCTGGAAAAAAATTTTTCCAGTGCGCGCTTGGGTAGGCAATCAGTTGTCTTCTCTCTTGTACCCCGTCCAGTAAGGCGAAGGAGCTGCGTTCCAGCAGACCACTGATCCGAGTCGCAGGCACCATAAAATGTAGCACCCTGCTTGTGGTTAACACTTAGCTGGAATGAAATATTCAACGCAGCAACAGAGAAATTAAATAATAATTTATTTGTCAGACAAATAAATGAGAGGCACAGTGGTATATCGTTACCAAGCTCTGGCCCCTGCCTCCTGCCATTATGGCCAGCCCTTATATTTCCTTAATCCAGCCCCTTTGCTCCTCCTTTGGCTGCCTCTGTTCAATCAGCCTGCTTGAATTTCCTATTGGCTGATTGCTATAACCAATTTTAAGATACACTCATATCCTCCTGTCCATATATGGAACACAAAGAGCTATATATTGTTACATCTATAAATGACAAATAAGTAGTAATATATCTTACATGTGTCTCAACAAGGAATCTTAATTACCAGCTCACCTCCTGCCCTCCTTGCCCTCCAAAACAGATGGTTAATAATTTTAAAATTTTATCTTGAACAGATGTCAGAGACCTTGGGTTCACATAAACATTGAAAGATCTCCTTCATTTGAAGGTTTCTAAACAAATGTTTGACAACTAATATATCTGGATGGCGTCTCATTGTCTAGGAGGAAAACACTGTCAAGGTTCTCTAAAAACAGCTGGTCTTGTGCCTGGCATGAAACTTTTGAAAATCTAAGCCCATTTAATTTAGGAACCTGATCAAGATATAAGCCAATATATGCCTTGATTAAAAATGCAGTCTATATTCAGATGCCACAAAGGAACTACGGGAAACTGAAAATGACAAATTCACCCATCCCTAGAAGTCATCATTCTGTGATCACTGAGCATGTTCAGTCAGTGTTGTGCTGTTTTTGGTGGTCCCCACCCAGATTTAAATTTGTTTCCTAAAAAATGCTTTGTACTTGTGCAAACCTTGGGGCTCTCCTGAGTCTGCTGATACCTATTTTTGTTTGTGAATGGTTCCCTTTTGGCTACATAAGGACTGGCACTTGTATGCTGAGAATATATCAAAATTTAGTGATTCCATATCAGGCAATGAGACAGATCTCTCACTGTGCCAGGCAGAGTAGACGACAGTGGGTAGATGGACCGATACCCTGAACTAAAACAGCCTGCTATGCAAGAGCATGTATCATGGCATGGACAGAAATTGTACTGTAGAGTCTTCTTAGTGAGCAGAGTGGAGTTTCATCTTTGGGAGTGATCTACCATTTCCAGATTTGGAAGTAATTTGCACATACTTCCTTACACAAAATCACCCTAAATAATCTTTATTGCATTTTAACATAATTTACATTTTAAAATGATTTAATCCTCTCATTTCCTGTGAAACATGTACATAGAAGGGAAGATTAGGTAAAGGATATAATGAGATAATAGGGACGCGGGTGGCGCTGTGGAGAAAAGCACAACCTTAGAAAAATTAGTATAAGGTTAAACTGACTGAATTCAGAAACCGAAAACATAAATGCTAATGAATCTTGCATTAAATAAAGTACAGTTGCGATTGAAATTATTCAGCCCCCATTCAGCTGTTTACAATGAGCAAATCAAACAAAAGCATGTGGCATAGAATAGCGTTTCCCAAACTTGTGATATCTTAGCCAGATGGAGGCACGACTCCTTCCTGCACTCTCACATAGAGACACAATTGCCATCTCCTCAAAGGGCCTCCTGCTGCACACTCAGACCTGGTGCCGGAAGAGGACAGATTGTTTTTCCTCTCACCGATGCCTCATCTATGGATGGTCCATTAGACTCATAGCAGCTTCTAATTTATTTCTCACCCAGTCCCTTAGCAGCCCTCTCACAGCATACTGGTGTGACCTGGTTTAGCGTTTTGGAATTACTAGTGTAAATTTCATTTAGTACCAGAAAAAATAGTAGAGATACAGGCAAAGTGTCTCAAATTATCTGCCAGTTTTTTTAATAAAGGCCTTTAGCTTTAAACCATGAGCGTCAAGCTTTTTGGGGTCTTTACTTAGTTCTTGGTGTGATGTATTGCAGATGTGCTTGAGTAATTATCTTCACATACACCCACTTTCTCTTGCCAGTTTATTTCATAAACAGATACATTTTCATGGAACTTTTCTGCTGCTGCTGCTTCCTCCATCTTCAACCCACCCCCTGACTGGTTCCTTTCCTCTTGCCTTTACAGCATCCCTATATTTCGCTGCCAGCGTCTCAGGTGAAATGCAGTGCAGTGCAGCTGGTGCAGTGACTAAGAGTGGTGTGTGAAAAATGTGGGTCTCATCAGCCCCACAGTACACTTGCATCTTCTCCCTTCCCTTCAGCTGCACAAAATGCATCTCTTTCTAAAAGCCTATTGAAACAACACAAAGGTCTCTCAGCTGCCTACATACATAGTCTTTGGCTTATGCTTCCTTTCTTGCAGGCTGGAACAAGACTCTTTCTGTTTTCCTTTGCTGTTCAGGAAGTTGTACAGTGCAATAATCCCGTTATCTAATGGTCATAGTTTACTTAGCCTTCTACCACTTCCACTGTCCAAAAGAAACAATAAGGACCACCCCCACCCATTACTGCTGGAGACAATTGATGGCAAACTGGTGGAGAAAGCCGAAACATTCATGTTCAGCTTTTACTGAACTGACGCTAATATCCCTCACAAAAACTAACAAATAAGCAACTGCCAAGGCTGTTGTTCCATGCAGTAGAATGAGAGTGGATTCCATATCCTTCCCCTCCACTGCCCATAGGGCTGGCCACTCCTGCGGCAATTAATAGGTCAGCTACAATCTGCAGTTAGTCAGTCAGCTGATACAGCTGCCCACCACTCTTCCACCTGCCCACCCACTGCGGCTACATCTCCCTCCTCCAGACCCATCCACACATTTGCGCTGGCTGTGTCAGTGTGGGCTGTCTTGACCTTCCCCAGGAGGGAGGCATTGTGGGCAGGGTCACCCAGAGAGCAGCTGTGCTGCCACTGCTTTGTGGTCTTACAAAATACAGCTTAAAAATACAATTTTAAAAATTTCTTCAAACTTTAAAACTTACATTTCTGCACAGGTTCTTCTAAATATTACTGGAAGTTCATGGATTTAGCATTGGAGAAGCAGCAGCTATACTATGGTATCATATGAATGAGAATTTTAAAAATTCATTTGGAGGTGATGTTGCATTTTCTTTATTTAACACTGTCATGGAGAACACGGGATAGGGCAGGCTATATGCAAAATGGTTAAATTAAATATGAAAAGGCACAGTTCCTTGACCCTAAAGGCTTGCAAATCCTATATAAGCAGATGAAAGCAATAGGATAAAGAGAGAAGGCAGATTTTATAAATAGGAATCTAACCAATCCCACCCAGTTTCACTACTTTAGATGCTCCCACAGCAACAGTAGAATTCTTTATGCTTGCATGCAATTCTTTATCAAACCAGTTCAAAATCAGTCACCATGGTTTATTTTAGAAGAGCAAAAGTTAAATGCATATTTTGGCTAAAGTTGCTGCAGGGAGAAGAAGGGTAATCAAACAATGAGGAAATATATATTTCATTGCCATGTTTTATTTCATGCTGCTTGTTTAGATTATCCTGCAGACTCTGAATTCCCAGAGCAGAAATTGATGGTGCTTTTCTAAAGATGGATACCCATTGCATTGGAGTGGGTCCCACAGGCATTTTTAGAAGCTACAGTGAACAATGACAGTAGCCTCTTGAGAGAAAATTCATCTGCTTAACAGCTGTTTGACACAGCAAAGAGATTCAGCAAGTATAGTAGAATTGGAAACCCGAGAGGCCCAAGCTGTAGAATATTTGCACCCACTTATGCAAAGCTGTTCAGTAGTTTCTATTGTTATGGCCCATATTGTTACCACCAACCTAGCAGTTCATCTACTCATGATTATTCCCAAGATTTCCTCTTAGCCTTTCTGTTGACTTCCACCTGTATGGAGATAGCCAGATGTTGGAAAACCGGTGTTGGGCTGAACATTGGTTCTTGGTATAACAGAAGCTAACATGCCAGGTGAGAGCGGCAAAGTACAAACACAATCCATATTCCTTTTACAACATATGGCAAATGTTTATTGAAATACATACATTGTTCAGACTGGCAGGAATCCACCCAGCCCTCATGGGAAAATGTGGTGTGATCTCTTAGACTAATCAAATGAAACTTTAACACATGGCATTATAAAAGTCTGTAATTTTGTCAGGACAAGTTATTTGTTTTTTACTGTTGTAACAATTGTTTTCTCAAAATTTATCTTCTGTACCATGAAAATAAATAAAAACATGATTAAAAAAAGAAGAAAAATTGTGGGCATCTGCACTCCATGATCATTTCAGGGGCATTTTAAATTCAGTAGCTAAACTGCTGTTAATTCAGATTAAAAGGCTCACATGCATTTTGTTTTGTTAAGAGTAGTAGTACATCTTTACAGTACAAATTACAAGATAGTGGAAGACTTTGGACTTTGACATGTGGATAAATAGCACACACTGTCCTCGAGGGCTGTTGTATCCCTGTGGTTACTGAAGAAACTGGCACTTAAAATATATCCTCTGTAGTCTCTTGACAGCCAAAATAAAAGAGCCAGGATTTCTTCTAAATAAGGGTCTTTATAATGCTAAAATCCAGCTCATTTTCTTGACAATTAGAAGTTCTTTTTGGGGTTTAGCCCTTCAAATTACTCTTTGGCACTTCAGATGGCAGGCATTGGAAAGGTGCCTCTTTCCTTCTCCCCAGCCCTGTGGGGTCATTATTTCAGACTGTAAGTTACATCTTAAGAGGCTTTTCTTTTTATTTTGGAACAATAGGAACAGTAGCACAAGAACTTGGTATAGGTATTCCTAAATGTTGGGATTACTATTGTGCAATACACA
This sequence comes from Podarcis bocagei, assembly GCF_964188305.1. Classification (NCBI taxonomy): domain Eukaryota; kingdom Metazoa; phylum Chordata; class Lepidosauria; order Squamata; family Lacertidae; genus Podarcis; species Podarcis bocagei. The sequence continues at coordinate 3,449,776 of NC_138137.1, forward strand.
GAGAGTGAAATATTTTATCCTAAGGCTTAATAATAATTCCAGAAATACAGTGCCTTTTATACCCATGCTATTAATTTGAAATTAATGGAGATAATATTTGCACGTCTAGACTATGTAAGGGAATAATGTGCTTGATCTGTCTTCATTGCTGTGTTAAAATATCAGGCAACATCCCTAGCAACAAATTTATCAAGATGTAATCCCTAAAATACATTAATCAATTGGGAAGAGGGAGATAGAGTTTGATGAGTTGGCAAACCAAAGTTATCATTTGAAAAATACCATTATGAATCTTGCTATAATAATAATAATAATAAAAACTCTTGGGAATTGTGCAGCAATTAACTTTATTGCTAATGATTTCTTTTGGTGAGAGCATACAGACTTCAGGTAAAGTGTGAAATATTCAAAATCTTCGCTATTTGGGTTTCTCATTAGCTGAGATTATAAAATTTCTAGTTACCTATGTTGGAGACTTGCAGTCATCCAAACAATTTCAATCTCAAGAAAATTCAGTTAAAAGCAAGCTTAACTCATTATCATCATCATTAGATATCTCTGCAAGCAATATTGAAAATGCTGGAAAGCATAGTCTTCTGATAGAAGACAGGGTTTTGAAAGAAGCAAACCACCACTTTGTTATGCTCAGCAGAGAAAAAAATGCAATACAGATGCTATGTCATTTGCAGGTGTGATATTCTAAAACTTTTGTGTTTCTGTGCCTGAGAAGGACAACCCAACATTTTAAAAAGATTGGAAATACATCAAGATCCATAAACAAATAGCTCTTTTTCATATTTACTCAGCAACTTTGATTTCCTTTAGCTTTTTTGTGTGCTTACCTTTGCAAACTACAACCGAAAGAACACCCAATATTTGTTAAATATGATAAATAAAAGGCACTCTGTCAATCTTTGTTAGATCATCCATGTCACGATCATTGCTGGCGACAGTCGGGTTCATTGACTTTCATAGAAATCTGCAATGCAAACTTTAAGCTAAAATACTGAGACATTTGAGTGGATTAATTAAAATATGCTTTCAGAATCTTCCATCACACTGAAGCTTTTGCTACAAATTACTGTTGGTCTTAAGGCCTTATGCCGATATTATGCTCTAATTATCAGAGCCTGATAATTACCACATGCCTGATTCTGTGATGTACAAAGGTTCTTGCCTGTGGAGAGATGTTTGAAAATGAACACTGGACTACGTGGATGAGATGTGTCACTGCTGGGCTTACTCTAGAGGCTTTTTTCTTTGTTTTTTCTTTGTTTTTCTTTGTTTTTTCCTCTTTGTTTTCTAATTGCTTTGGTTTCATGTTGGGAAAGTAGATCTGAGGGAGGAAAAGTGATTCTTGCATTCATAACGCAGATTTTAGGGAAACATCTGACTTACATTTAACTATGACTTGCCATAACAATATATGGATGCAGTCATGCTTCAGTGGATGGCCTTTCCTGAAACATTTTCTCATGGTAGATTATTATTGGATGTTGTGGTGGGAGTCCAATCCAGATGAAACAAATCCAAGGATCAAGTTCATTATGCAGGGATACTGGCGCCTTTGCACTTTTGATCAAGTAGCTCCTTCTGTTAATGGAAGATGAGGCAAGCCAGATTTTGCTCATTTCCCCCTCTACAAGATGACCCTTCAGAACAGGATGGAAGGTGTGGGAAGGGTTGGGGAGGGGAGGTGTATCAACAAGAATAGTCTCTGGAACACTTCACAAGTAGGGCTGGGCAGTACCAGGTTTGCAACGTTGTGGTGTATCACCAGCCAAACTTTGTCTGGTAGTATACCGCAATGTTGAAAAAACAAGCTGCATTGGCCTCAGCCTGTGAAGCGCCGGGCGTAATTGCCCCCGCCCTCCCCATGGAAGCTGAGGCACTTTCACTCCAGCGCCTAGCGGGCTGCGGCAATGAAATATACTGGGAGTCAAGAGTGGATTTCATGCTCTTTATTCAGCTCATAGTGGTGAGGAGGAATGGAAGTTCTCCCAGATTGTCTGCTTTATATATATTATTTACACAATGGGCCCCACGTGATTGGCTAATTCCGGGATTCTCCTGTAGCACAATCAGGTTTCGGATTCACTTCCACCTGGAGCTGGATTGGGTGGCTCCTGTGGACCAATCAGACTGCTGCATTCTGAATTCTATTGTTCTAGGACCAATCAGACTGCTGCATTTTGGATCCTATTCAACTCAGTACATAACAGGCAACCTCGCTTGTTTGTGTGGCTCAGCTGGGGGGTAGGAGGGCTCCCGATCCCCAGCACTGGGGCTCCTTTGCCTTGCTCTGCTGGGAGTCAGGAGCCCTCCCCATCTCCAACAGAGCCACCCCCGGTGCTCCCCCCACTTGCGTGGGAGCCAGCGCCAGGCTGAGGGGAGCGGCAACCACACAGAAAGATGCGGAGGGAGGAAGAAGCTGTATTGGCGCCTCACCGGTGCACTTTTTTCTCCCTCTGCGCAGGACGAGGGCAGAGTGGGATGGTGGTTTCATTCAGAGATATATCGCTGGTGATTCTGCCCCTGCTGCCAAGTCCCTCTGCTAGCAACACTTGCTAGAGGAAGGGACTAGCAGAGGGACTCGGGAGCGGGGGCCTTTTCACCAGCGATATACTGCTGAGTGAAGCTGACATTGCAGCCTGTTCCTCATACCAGTCCGGGGTGATATAGTGATATATCGCCCAGGCCTATTCACAAGCTCTTCCGTGAGCACAAGGGCATCCCAATGAAAGAGTAAAAGGCATTGGGGGAAGCTAAAAACCAGGACCAGCCACTCTGTGGATGGGCTCAGCATTAAGCACAGACAACAGCTTCTCGCTTCAAACTGTCCTCTAAGGCTAAATTAAACTAAGGCAACCAAACACCATATAAATATGTGACTATCTCAAACCAGTACCGAGTGGCATTCTCAGAATCCAGGCAAAACCCAACAAATAGAGCCATATGCTGTTTTTAGTCCCAGAGGATTATTGGCTGTGTTTTATTCCCAGTGCGTGTGGAATGGTATGAACTGGCCTTGGTTGTGTCTAGCATGAACTGAGTGTTTGCCTTAGGACATGATTCAGAGTTCTTTGCAGGCTTTCTTTAGGAGACAAGTAAATGTGGAAACGGGATGCGGGTGGCGCTGTGGGTAAAACCTCAGCGCCTAGGACTTGCCGATCGTATGGTCGGCGGTTCGAATCCCCGCGGCGGGGTGAGCTCCCATCTTTCAGTCCCAGCTCCTGCCCACCTAGCAGTTCGAAAGCACCCTTAAGTGCAAGTAGATAAATAGGGACCGCTTACTAGCGGGAAGGTAAACGGTCTTTCCTGTTTCTGGCTCGCCAGAGCAGCTTCGTCACGCTGGCCACGTGACCCGGAAGTGTCTTCTGACAGCGCTGGCCCCCGGCCTCTTAAGTGAGATGGGCGCACAACCCTAGAGTCTGTCAAGACTGGCCCGTACGGGCAGGGGTACCTTTACCTTTACCTTAAATGTGGAAAGTGTACACAGGAGGTGTAAAGGTTTGAAAAGCATTGCTCTTAACATGTGATAATTTTCGGGCAAGTTCCATAGCATATTCCTACAAGTTCCGTTTTCATATTTATATTGCCTGCCTGACCAGTATAGTAGAACTAAGCAAGTGTTTGTACATGGAGATCAGAAGTGGGAAATGTTTATCACTTGAGGGTTTAAATCTTGCCATTTAATGTTTTGTTTTTCACATTAATAAGAGAGAACATACTGTTCACTGAGCTTACCACGCACTTGAACAACGTTCTGCATTACAAGGGAGAACCTGATTCCTAATGTGTGTCCCAATGGATGACATCTGGTGATAACATTTATTCATTTGGAACTACAATTTCCATTGACAGAGAGGGGGGAAACCCACACCACACAGTTTGGTAGAGGATCAACTAAACACCCACCTCACTCCTGCATTTACTTTTATTTCATATCCGATATTCTACTTGAATGGGGCAGGTTGCTACCAAGCGAGTCTTCTGGTTATTTTAATTAAAACAGATGCCACAACAAGTAACTGTGAAATACTCTTGTTTTAGTAAATAGTCTTTCTAATCTGGTGGGTTTCCTGTTCGTTCTTACAGATGAATTATAAACTTGCTGTTTAAAAAGGTTATGAGTGAATTTTGAAATGAAGCAAAAAAAAAATTAAATTTTTTAATGTAGCAGGTATCAACATACAGCCATTTCTATCTAGTTTTAAAAGGCCAGTGCCCAACCAGTTCTGTGCTAGCATGAGCTGGTTTTTAAAAAGCCATTTCTCATAACGTTTAGGAGACGTGTAAATTCTTTGTTCCTGCCTTTACAATGTTTGCCCTTTGAGTTCACTTCAGTTGATTAAGTACAAAAAGCCTTGGCAAATGTTTGCCTATTGCATATCTCTTCATTGCACATGAAAAAGGTCTGTTTACTTGTTTCTTTAATTAAAAGGTTTGTGAATATGGCATGTAAAAATAGCCATCAGGTTATTTGTATAACTGTATAATGCACAGATTTTAATAGCTTGTGGGGGGAGGGGTGTCATTGGGTTTTGTTTTTGTTCTTGCTTTTATTATATATTTTGTGTTTTTCTGCTGTGAACCACCCTGAGGTCTTTGGAGGAAGGGCGGTATACAAATTTAATTAAAAACAGAGCTGTGAAATTTCCAGAAATCTTAAAATCATACAAAAATAAAAACCATTTTGGAGGGAGGTTGAATAATTTAAATATATGTAGATGTAGTATTATCTAAAATTGGGGTGTTCAGTTACTTTATACTACTACTAAAGATTACAATAATTCACCAAGATATGTAGCAAGTGCCATAGTAACTGCAGATACACAAAATTAACCATCCTTATTTATTTTGATTTATATTCTTCCTCATTTTAGTAGTTAACATATCATTGAAAATAATTTTTTAGCCCAAGATTAATTTTAAATTTTAAATGTTTTGTGGACTTCAGAAAATTGGAGGCACATGGAAAGTGATTGTTCCTTGATTTTGCATGTGTCTTTAAAACTATTATTCAGCTTCCTTCTCTTCTTGGAGGTATCGGAGGCAAATGAAAATTAGAGAAGCCACAGGCTGTGTTGCCAGAAGCAATTTATTTGACCACCTCCAAAACTGTTAGTCCAGCCACCTAAAAAAGGTTCTGTCTTGTGCAACACTTGATGAAATCACTATTCCAACATCAAGTCATTGTTGCTTGTTTAGTAATCCCATCAAGTACACCAGAAATACAATCAAACTAACACAGGTAGAAGAGAAAACAGCGTTTAAGGCCAGCTGTGCAGAGCCTCAGAGTTCAGAGCTTTTGTGACTCTTGGTCTGCGCATCTAGGGAGGGTGTCCATGAAAATGACTGACCCAGATCAGCCAGAGTGCAAAATGACTTGATTACCCTCTTATCAATATGGAACTGATGTAACCCAGTTGTTTACAAGGCTAGAATTTGCACTGATTATATTTAAACACAGGAGTGTGAATCAGGGTGGGGAATCTCTTCAGTCCAGCAGACCAGATCCTTATCTGTCTCTACCCACTCAGGCCGACTTTGACAGGTTGGTGGGACAATGCAGCTGTTAGTCACCTGACATTATGTCTTCAAATGATTGACAGGTGGATTGTCCCGCCCATCTTCCAGTTCCTTATGCAGCATTTTCCAAGCACCCAATGGTTTTCTGGTTGTCTGGTACTGAAAAGCCACAGCTTTGCCACATACCTCCATGCCCCACACCGAATGTCACATAAGATGTCAGATGTTGGGTAGGTGGGTATGGGTTGGGAAGAATGACCTCACAGGCTAAATTGGTACTTGGGCTGCACCAAATTTGACCCAGAAGCCAGAGGTTTCCCACCCCACCCCACTGAAGGATGGCAACTGTGGAAACAATGGGCTGACTCACTCCCAAGACTCCGAGCTATTGGTCCCAGGATATTTTGAATGATCAGTCTGAACCCAGTCTGGTATGAAAGTAATCCAGAAGCTACAAACATTTTTGCACAACCACATTATTATTTTGGTGAGTGACCTCATTCCTGACGCTTGAATGAAATGCAGATAAGCAGCTTTTAGTGTGGTGTTCCTGTGCAGAGTTGAACTAATTCATTAGAAATGGTGGTAACTTCCTTTTAGCACATTTTTGAACTGATTTCCCATAAACCTTATGCTGACCTTTTAAAATGTATTGGATCAGAAAATGTTCTCTCAAAGACCAGAGGTACAAAAACAGTTGATTAAATTTTGATGGTGAGTTATCTGCATCATTTTGGCATCCTCTCATAAAGAACCTAAGTGAGCTGGTAGGTGGCAATGAGGCCTGTTAGATGTAGCAAGCTGTGTGGGGTTCAAGATGGAGCCAGCTGCAAGATTCATGTTGAGAATCCAGTGGGAGAGCTTGATAGATCAATGCTGCCTTAGGCTATCTTTATCCAATGTTGTGCCAACACTGCAAATCTCTCCCCTAGCTCCTCTATATGAGAACGGGACAGATACATTTGGGAGGATAAGGACTGGAGTATCCTTTGCCTAGGAAGGTGCTGTGTAAATTCCATTGGCTCAGATCAGAAGAACGATACAAACCACTGGAACTGTGTAGTTGATGGCCTATTTTTCCCAGCACGTTGAATATTACAAGAAATCAGACTAATAGCAAAATAATATAATACATATTTATCTGGAGGAAAATGGGATTTATAGTCATCTGTATTTGTATTGGATTTAACTTTTTTTTACATATGCATTTTTAAATATATATATGGGATTGTGTTCTGTTTTTATTCTTGAAGTTTTTATTGTGAAATTGCTTCAAGATACTTTAGCCGAAGCTATTCATAAATGGAATCAAATAAATAAAATGGTTCTGATGAAATGTGTATATGAATAGGTTACAAACATTTGTATGATTTCTCTTCTCTGCCTGGAAAAAAGTGTGAGGTAATGACTGTAGTTTATAAGATATCCTTTAAGAATTTCTTCTAGTCATGAATTGTCTAGAAAAAGTAATGTGTTTCTCAGGAAATTGATTCAAGATGAGTGAAATTGGCAGAATAGTCCATCTTATTCTTGGTTTGTGGTTTCATAGACTGGGCGTAAGAGTGACTACAGATGCATGTGATTAATTTGTTGTTTTGTGAGCAATTAGTTTGAATAACAACTTCCTTTCATTTATGATTTAATGTGGGTGGTACCTGACTAGGCATGTAGGTCACACTGGAATGGTTATAATCAGTGATGGGTGATTTAACAGAGCAATGGGTTTAACAGTGCATATTTCTGTATTCACACTTATGGTTAAACTGTCACCACAAAACTACTCTATCTGATAGCAAAGCTTTGGAGAGGTGTTAGAGCTTATTCTTAACACTGAACTTTCATTTATTTGGTACACCTATTTATTTGGTACACCTATATTCAAGATAAGTAGAACTGCCATTTTAAGATGGCTTTATTGCATTGCTGTTTCTCTGTGACACAAATCTCCCAATATATTTTTTAATTAGTGTTTTTATGGAGCAGTCAAGTAATTTTGTTGTCCCCGAAGGGGGCAATGACAATACATATATTATTATTATTATTATTATTATTATTATTATTATTATTATTATTATTATTATTATTTACCCACAGGGAACTCCCACTTTGTGGCAATGGTGCTGGGGAAAGGGCGTTTCCCTTTCGCCTCCTCTCCTCTTACCCACCATTTTAATCCCCCCCAAAAGTGTTATTGGCAGTTCTGCAGTAGAAATACAATAGCGGATGCAATTATCTCCTCTCTTCTTCTTCTTTTGCATTTTCAACTTAAGCAGCTGAAACATATGGCCATATAGATTTAGCACTTATTACTGCTGAATTCTCCTCTTGAAGGAGCTTATTCCTAAACTTATCCACTACTCCTAGATTTAGTGTTTAGAGCCTCTTCTAAGTAGTGCAGAACAGTGAACCATGGAATTTGCTGTGCACATTGGCATGATTCTGGAGGATCCTGTATATATCCATTGGTGGAGCCATATTCTTCACCATTATTTATAGGCCCTCATTTTGAGCTATCTGTATATAGCCATAGGTAGGAAGTTGTCTTCAAGTTGACCACTTCTAGGTTCAGTACGCAAGCAGCATTTGTATTTCTTCCCTTCCAATTCACCCGTGGCTCTCTGGAAGTATCTTATGTCTCACAACACTATAAAGCCTAAGACTTGTTACCTTCTGGTCAGTGACTCTCTCCCATAATTTCTGTTACTGATATCTATGGAAATGTGTGAATTCATGACAAGTTGGCAGAGAAACATGTTTTTAGAGTGCTATTGGGCTATTTTCACAAATATCCAGTGACAGGGATATGTAACATCTGAATGAATCCTAACTCATTTTTTAAATTCCTCAGGAAATTCTTTCACCTAGAAACAGTCGCATTAGACCCAGTATTTTTTTACTTGTGAGGCCAGCTGCCAGACAGCCAGTGTCATTCCAACTTAGCTGTTAGAAGTAGTCATCTTCGGTAAAATACTGCAATATTTTTTCCTTGTCTACTTCCTGGTAGCATGATTTTTACCTGTAGTGACCAGATTTTGAAACCAAGCTCAAAGACTGGAGGCAAGCAACTAGTAGAACACAGAGATTTGAATGTGCTATTGCTTCATGGTCCTCATTTAATTGTGCAACACATTTTTTCTGTCTTACTGTTATTTCTGATCAACAGGTTTTGAACGCTTGACGTTGCACTATGCAATTGGTTCCTCTAGTCCAATACTCTCACTGGCAACATTTCTCCTAGGTTTTTGGAAGCCCTGTTGTTTGGGGCTGTTTTTCTTAGAGATGCCAAGAATTAAACCCATTAATTGTTATACTGCCTAGAAAAGTTCCATTTTCATGAAGCGTTGTGGTATTGATGGTCTTTGTTTCCCCTACGGATCAGTTGCATTTATTTGGTTTTCAAGTTTCTAAAAAAAAATGTTTATATATTTAATCAGAGCCGGCCCAGTCAGATGAGACAGGTGAGGCTGCTGCTACTTCAGGGGCAGAAGCTGCCCAGGTGGCCTGCCCATGGGTGCCTTGGCTGGCCCCTCCCCCCCTCCACCATTGGCAGTGAAGCACCTCCAGCGCTGATTTTGGGTAAGATCACAGCCATTTTAGGCAAGATCCCACATTATTTTGTGAGAGATCTCACCCCAAATCGGCATGATCTTGCCCAAAATCGGCAACAATGGCAGCCACTCCTCCAGCAGCAGTGGATGGGGCAGCGTGCGCAGCAGCAGAGCAGATGGCGGCAGGAGCAGGGCAAAGTGGCTCTTTTTCACCTCAAGTGACGAAACAGAGTGCGCCACTTCTGCATTTAATGTGCCAACGGGAGTGGCAGCCATTTTGTTTAAGGGTACTTTCAAAACGGCATGATTTTTTAAATAGTAGAATTGGCAATATAGCAAGAAAATCCATAAGCAAATAGACGCAGCCCTTTCCACTAACTTTGATTTTCTGCAGCCTTTTAGTATACAGTATTTACATTTGCAAAGAGATGGTAAAAGAACAACCAGTGTTTATTCTCTTTTGACAGATACACAAATAGAATTCAAACAGGCTTAGTCAGAACACCTGCATTTTGGTCAGTGCTGATGTTGGAGGAGACAAGAGTCCAGTTCATTGACATTTGCACAGATCTGCAACGCAAGTCATCAACACTTATACTGAGAGGTCCTGGTTACTTAATTGTAAAATATGTTCAAAATTGTCCATATGGTAACAGAATTTGGTACAAGTGAGCTAACAAAACTGGAACCAGGATACACAATCAGAAGTGTCATGCGGTACAGCTCTTCTTTGAGAGTACCACTTCAGGTTGCAAATGTGTCCTTATTTAAAAATAAGAACTTTGCACATAGGAAAGTAGCATGTTGGGGAAATGATACACTAGCTTCCTCATCACCCTGACGAGCTTTTGTTTTATGTGCATATTTTTTCTGTGTATGAGACAGCAGTATTCAAACATGCAATCTCCCATCTGCAATGAAATGCTACAACCCTGCAAAAGCTGTCACAGCTGCAAAACCTTCTGTCTCTCTTCGCCCTCAAGCTCATCAGGGTAAAGTATTAATTAGTTAAGGAATTCTGGAATGATTTGCTCATTGTAGTAATTAATGACTTTGGTCTGCTGAAGCTAGTTAGTGGAACTGGCAATAGGATAGAAGGACATTCTGGATCCCTGCCACCAAAGGGATGTGTGCGTGCCACCTTTTTTATTGTGCTAGGCTGCCTAAGAGATCCTTATTATGCACAGTTTTGATGAAATGCCTTTCACTTTAAGTCTATTACTCTTCTAGAATCTGGCTAGTAACCTGCAAAAGAAGATAAGCCTCATTTATTGTTGAAACTGTTTGTGTACCTTAACTGAAGGAGGAGCAGTGCGATTCTGTGCATGCTTAGGCCCCATTGAGTTCTGTAGACGTTGTTATAATGTTATCCACTACAGTATCTTGTTTGTTGGCTAAGTAAGAAATTGTACTTGTCATGTCACAGTGAATTCTAACATAGTGTTCATCCAGGTTTTGTGGTTTGTTTCTTCCACACGCTAGTGGGGAGAAGCTGGGAGAAGCAAACTGGGCTTAATTTACTCATGCATTGCTAGCTGTTGTCTGCAGCTTATTGTGACACGCAAACACAGCCAGCTTACAAGGTGCAGGATTCAGCTTTTCTTAGTGCAGTTTTTGGATTTCTTAAGCACTTTTTTAAAAATGCAGCATAGCTTATACATCCCCCGTTATCAGTACTGATGGTAGGTAAATGCTTGGTCTTTTGATTTATAGCAACAGCATAGCAACTTGTGGGGGAGAGTTGGGAAATAGAGTAAACCCTAAATATATGTGCAAAGCTATCAGTCTGCACTCTGATATGTGTTGGGGGCATTCTGAGCACTATGCAGGTAGCTTTAGTTGATATTACTAGAACTAGGTTTGTTCATACCTGTCTGAAGTACACTCTGGTTGGAGCGCTGGAAAATAACATGATGAGCTAATAAAATGCCACCTGACTTACCGTATTTTTCGGACTATTGGACGCACCGGTCCATAGGACGCACCTAGATTGGGGGGGGGAAATAAAGGCAAAAAAAATTTATCCCCCCCCGCCAGGCGCGGGGCTGGGGCGGGGAAGCCCGAGCTTCCCCCACCCCCAGAACGGGACCCAGAGCCATGCTTTGGCATCGCTCTGGGAACTTGCGGGGCTGGGGGAGGAGGAAGCCTTCCGCCAGCCTCCAAACCATGTCGGGAGACAGCGGGATGGCGCGCTGCGCCTCTCCCGCTGTCCCCCGAGCTTGTGGGGCTGGCGGTGGGGCTCTCCTGAAGCCGGGAGGTTGTGGGGATGGTGGGGGGGGAGAAGCAGGCTTGCTTCTCCCTCCCCCAGCCTCCCGATCAGGTCGGGGAAAAGCGGGATAGCGGAGCGCCGCCATCCCGCTTTCCCCCGACCTGATCGGGAGGTTGTGGGGATGTGGGGGGGGGGAGAAGCAGGCTTGCTTCTCCCTCCCCCAGCCTCCCGATCAGGTCGGGGAAAAGCGGGATAGCGGAGCGCCGCCATCCCACTTTCCCCCGACCTGATCTGGAGGTTGTGGGGATGTGGGGGGGGAGAAGCAGGCTTGCTTCTCCCCCCGCCAGCCTCCCGATCAGGTCGGGGAAAAGCGGGATAGCGGAGCGCCGCCATCCCGCTTTTCCACGACCTGATCTGGAGGTTGTGGGGCTGGTGGGGGGGAGAAGCAGGCTTGCTTCTCCCTCCCCCAGCCTCCCGATCAGGTCGGGGGAAAGCGGGATAGCGGAGCGCCGCCATCCCGCTTTCCCCCGACCTGATCTGGAGGTTGTGGGGCTGGTGGGGGGGAGAAGCAGGCTTGCTTCTCCCTCCCCCAGCCTCCCGATCAGGTCGGGGAAAAGCGGGATAGCGGAGCGCCGCCATCCCGCTTTTCCACGACCTGATCTGGAGGTTGTGGGGCTGGTGGGGGGGAGAAGCAGGCTTGCTTCTCCCTCCCCCAGCCTCCCGATCAGGTCGGGGAAAAGCGGGATAGCGGAGCGCCGCCATCCCGCTTTTCCACGACCTGATCTGGAGGTTGTGGGGCTGGTGGGGGGGAGAAGCAGGCTTGCTTCTCCCTCCCCCAGCCTCCCGATCAGGTCGGGGAAAAGCGGGATAGCGGAGCGCCGCCATCCCGCTTTTCCACGACCTGATCTGGAGGTTGTGGGGCTGGTGGGGGGGAGAAGCAGGCTTGCTTCTCCCTCCCCCAGCCTCCCGATCAGGTCGGGGGAAAGCGGGATAGCGGAGCGCCGCCATCCCGCTTTTCCCCGACCTGATCTGGAGGTTGTGGGGATGTGGGGGGGGAGAAGCAGGCTTGCTTCTCCCCCCGCCAGCCTCCCGATCAGGTCGGGGAAAAGCGGGATAGCGGAGCGCCGCCATCCCGCTTTTCCACGACCTGATCTGGAGGTTGTGGGGCTGGTGGGGGGGAGAAGCAGGCTTGCTTCTCCCCCCGCCAGCCTCCAGATCAGGTCGGGGAATAGCGGGGTGGCGGCTCTGCGCCTCCCCGCTGTCCCCAGCTTTTGGGTGCAGGCTGCTGCCCGCAAGCCTTGCGAGCCCGCGGTACATCCCGCCGGGCTTGCAAGACTTGGGATAGCTTCCTGAAGCCTGGAGAGCGAGAGGGGTCGGTGCGCACGGACCCCTCTCGCTCTCCAGGCTTCAGCAAAAGCCTGCATTCGCACCATAGGACGCACACACATTTCCCCTTCATTTTTGGAGGGGAAAAAGTGCGTCCTATAGTGCGAAAAATACGGTAATTAGTTTTTTTTCCTCATCAAAGTTAATGAATACACAAGTTTTGAAGCAGTTTCTTTGGCAATAGTTTTAAAAGGGCGTGATATAGAGGCCTAGCACAGAAGAGAGCACTGTGACTGTTAGTGACCGTAGGTACACACTGCTCAAGGAGCCATGTAGTTAAAGATCACTGATTAACCCTTTAAATGAAAAAAAATCAATCTTCTTACTACTCACTCCAGTGAACTGCTGGTGGATTATTTTTCATGTATTGACGACCCAAGATATCTTATATACAGCCTGTTGAGATATCGGCTTTTAAGCTTATGTATAATAACATGAGCTCTGAACCAGTTCCCAGTTCTTTGCTAGAGACTCTAGAATTTAAACTGGAACCTCATGGCCTGAAGGGAGGACCAATACTAGTGGGTACTGCAAAAAGGCCTTCCCACTCCAAAGCCAGGAGGAACCATGAGCTGCAATTTTTTGTCTATGTCCCATCACCACAAAACTCTGTATACTTGTATGCATTTTGTAACTAGTCCAAAATCAGGAAGTCAAAGAAAATTATCACTTTCCTGTTTCCTATACGGTATCTTCATTACATGAAACAGCAGGTCTCCCCAGCAGTGAATCTTACACAGTACACTTTTTAGCCTACTTGCAAATAAATAACACCCGAATTTTCTAACTATAAATCAGACCTCAACACCTCAAGAACTTTCTGTGGACAGAATCTTGAGATCAGGATCTTGAGGAAACTCAGCTGCTTCTGCCCTGGCCACAGAGTGTGACCGTGCAAGTCCTTTGAGTCATTACTTTAATCAGTGACCTCGTTTCAAAGTGTGATGCTTTTGTAATAGACCTCCATTTCACAGCGTGGAGAACTATCTGTAATGATGATAAAGATAAAAGTAAAGGGACCCCTGACCATTAGGTCCAGTCGTGACCGACTCTGGGGTTGCGGCGCTCATCTCGCTTTACTGGCCAAGGGAGCCGGCGTACAGCTTCCGGGTCATGTGGCCAGCAGGACTAAGCCGCTTCTGGCCAACCAGAGCAGCGCACAGAAACGCCGCATGGGGCACATTAAATACAATAGGCAGTTTCTTTACCTCTTTGTAGTGAAAACTGTCACAGAAAGGAAGGTTTCTGTTTACCAATCCACAAACCCTGTCTTCTGTTCTTTGGGTTTGACAATTTATGTTACTTTACATTTTCTGTATATTTAACTCTTAACCCATTAGAGCAGGTCAGTAGCCATCTCATCAGAATGCAAGGTCAAATTGATAGTCATAGTTGAAAAACCTACTTTAAGTGTGTTCAGTGGTTTTGGCATGCCCAGTTGAACTTTCACCACCTGGTGATGCCTTGTAGCTTCTGAAAGTCCCCTCAGTTTCAAAATCAGTTTGCAGTGTGGTACGGGGTGTGTATATGTCTAACCTTCTGAGAAAAACAAGTCAAAGTCCTCCTGGGCACTCAGAACTAGTTATACCATTATTTTAGCTTCAGTATATCTCATATTTATTTTCATATATGGAATCCTTTCTACAGATATTTCTAGGCATCATTTCGAAATTCTTATTCATTGGTGCATTTTTTCAACAAAAACCTGTAGAGTTATAGCCTATCTCCTCAACATTAGGGCAGTGACTTCTCTGGAATATTCGTTTGCTCATTGCAGGTTTATCTGGTAATGTTGTTATTAGTTTTGTTTTGTGGTTTTTTTTTTTTTGCCTTCTGTGTTTTTCATTAATGGATTAGTGGCAGAAATAATAACTGAAGTTGGCAAGTATGCAGAGAAAGAAAATGTCATTTGCTTCATCCAAGCGTTCCTCTTTGTTTTCCTTATACAAGTATGTTCTTAGGCTTTGTGCTGCCCAGAGTGGCTGGGGCCACCCACTCATGTGCAGCATGCATACAAACAAACAAACAAACAAACAAACAAACAAACAAACAGTCTCCTTGGGTGCTTTGAATACTGTAAAGGTGATTAATAATCTTTTAAAAATGTGATAAGGAGAAAACAAAACCAGGTGGTATAGTAGTAGGCAAACTACTTGCCAATTATCTTCTAACTGCATTGGGAGAGTGGAAAATGCCTCATCACCTTTAATACTGCAAGGAAAGCATGGGGTGGGGGTCATTTTAAAAAAATATGTTCATTTATAATTTTCAGTTATAACAAATAAACATTTCAATAAAGAAATTTAAAAATTCTCACATATCAAACTTTGACTTCCCTCCCCCTCTTTCAGCGGTTCAATGAATTTACCCTCTTCCCCCATTCTTCATATCCCAATTAACTCTATTTCCCCCCCTCATCTATTTCATATATGTTTTAGAAACTGCAATAATCCTGCTAATGTCTTAATTTGTTTACAATTTGTATAATTGATTTCCATTCCTTGATAAAAAGTCTGTTGTCTTGATTTCTTATTCTTCCACTAAGTTTCGCCATTTCTGCATAATGGATTAATTTCTCTAACCATTCTTCTTTCACCCGGACTTTTTCTTCTTCTTCTTCTTTACATTTTTAGGCAAATATCATTCTTGTGGCAGTGGTTGCTGTTATGTACTGAAGTTCTCACCCTGGGCCAGCAGGGGGATAGTGTAGATAGTTTTCACTCAGGTCCACGTCAGTTATTTTAGGCGGGAAACCCTGGGTTGTTGTTGCTACAATGTTGGCAGCCGGCTGCCTATAAAAGCAGGCCGGCTGAGCTGTTTGCTGTTCAGTTCTGTTCCAGCTTACAAAATAAAGAGCTGCTTTGGAGAAATCGCTGTGTCATCTGCTATGTTCGCCCACAACTTAACAGTTGCATGCATAAATAAAATATTAGGGTCATTTTAAAAATGTTATCTACTTTTTTCAGAACTGCCATTAGTTATTCCTTCCAGTAGCACCTTAGAGACCAGCTAAGTTTGTTCTTCGTATGAGCTTTCGTGTGCATGCACACTTCTTCACGAAAGCTCATATCAATAACAAACTTAGTTGGTCTCTAAGGTGCTACTGGAAGGATTTTTTTAAAATTTTGTTTCGACTACGGCAGACCAACACGGCCACCTACCTGTAACTGCCGTTAGTTATGTGTCTCAAACAAACGCTAATAAAACTGCAGACTATACCAAAACTGTTCACCAGAGCTCAGCAGAATGCATTCCAGGACTCAGAGGATGGGGGAAATAAATGAGAATTGCCTTATTTCATCCTTAATTTAATAGCAAACATGGTTTACCATTAAACATGAACTATATAGGCTGTGATTTGGAATTTCATTTGAACTGTCACCCTACAGGTGTCAACTGAGACTGTTTACTGACAACTCTGGAAGAAAATCAGGACTGCTCGCCCCCCCCCCCCCATTATGCTAGCCCTGGCTCTACATAGGCATACTCTCTGGCACCTTGTAGATTGAAAGAAGTACCTTCTTGTGTGCTTGTAATAATGTGGACAATGCCCCACCCCTTCTCCAAATTGCTGGAGGCAATGCTATGTAATGTGTTCTTTTGCTGTGCTGTAGCTGGTTCTGCATTCAATCTGGAGCAAGCTGTATTAGTAAGCCAATCATAACATTTCAGGTGTTTTTAAATGAATAAAAAGTTTTGTAATTGATCCGATTGTAGTTAGAGTAGAAATGTACAAAAACCCTTCAGCAACGTTTACTTGTGAAGGAGAGGAAGGATGTCTGGAAACTAGAATTTCTAAAAGTTTATTTGCGTGTAAGTCCCATTGCAAAGAAGTCAAGGTGCATCCCCAAAGGAAAGAAATGATTTATTAGGTTTGGATAATAAGTTCAGCTTGTAAAAATGCACGCACAATTCAAAATAACAGTTCTCTCTATGGCATGTTGAGCTGTGGAATACTCTGCCTTTTAATCTCCATCAAAGCTGGAAGGGAGAAAATAATATTTCTGGCATAAAATCAAAGGAGTTTGATAGCTGCAGCTCCTATTGAAGGAGTGCTAATAAGGAAATGACCCTGAGACAGCATATAAGGAAGCAAAACAGCAAGGTTGCACAGCTTGACTAAAGCAGCATCTTTTAATATTTGAAGTGTGTTGTTTTTTGCAAGCGAGTCATGACCTTTTTGGACTAAAGACAATTTAAAAATACTGTTGTTTCAGGTGTAAGCATGCTTTGCTTAGGTGCAATTTTCTCACTGTGCAATGATGTTGTGATACAGAGAGGCAGAAGAAAACTTGATGGGTTTATAAAAAATATTTTCTTACAGACTCTTTATTTTTGCCTCTGATTATTATATCATAGCATACATAAGCCTTCTCTGTCAAGGGCTAGCCCAAATATTAACAACAGTACTGCACTGGGGATGTGCATATTGGGGGGGGGGATATAGAAATAGTAAAATTAAAAGTTGAAATGTGTGTGAGAAAGTTGTATTTGCAAGTGAACCATGAGAGAAAGAATGAAATGTATACAGGAGCTATTGCTATAACTGATAAGGACAAAGGGAGAGGGAGAAGGTTGCTGTGCCTCAGGATTAAACTATCCATCATCATCATCATCATCATTTTTTTTTTTTTGCATGCCGCCTTTCCAGAGTTAAAATTGTGCTGAAGACAACTTACAACATGAAAACTTTTCCATAATCACAAACATAACAAAAGTAGTCATGAATAAAACATTTAAAAGTTGAGCAATTCAAGGCTGGGAAAGGCTTCCATAGGGTAATTTCAAAGATGAAGGCAGGAATTGAGGTCTGCTTACTCTTTAAGAGTTTGGGGGGCACCACTTGAGCTCCACTTCAGGCAGTGCAATGTCTTAAAACAACGGTGAGCATTAGTGGTAGTAGCCTGACTAATGTTTTAAAGGTCTTCAAACTAATTTATTTCAAATGGTTTTTGCCTGTAAATCAGCATGCACTTTTTTTCACCTGATACTGCTGTTAGCTGAAAAGTGGAGTTACTGAGGTTTGGTCACCCCTCCTGTTTTTGTATTGAGATTTATGGGAGAGGGTGGCCCTGCCCCATGTATGCGGAGAGGGGCTATTCTTTATTCCAGTGCTGTCCCACTATAAAACCAAGAGCGCAGGTGCTTGCAGACCACTTTTCAAACGGATTCTCTTTCAAACATGACTCATCATTCTCCTTGCCATGTGTGCGGATAATCAGCAAACCACAGTAAAACTTGAGGGGACATGTTCGTGCTTTTTGAGTCTGTGAAGTGATGGACTCTACTTCAAAGTCATAACTCTTTCCCCAACAATCGCTGTAGTGGAAAATACAAGGTCCATGTATCCATTCTGTTCAAATGATTTGTTCCGTTAGGAGGAAGGGAGGAGGAATCTTCTGTGTGTTTTTATATTATAACATGATCCGAAGCAGGCAGGTGTTGTCCAACGAAGCTTTTCTGGACAAATGACAGTTCATGTAAATGTGTAACTTGTACAATCAATGCAATTTCAAGAGATTCTTCCTCCTCTCAGAAGAAACAGTTTTCTGTGAGTTCTCACCTACAGTGTTTGAAGTAGCACTTGACATTTCCAAGTTGTTACCATTAGTTATTGGATTCATACATGAAACCTAAACTTCTAGGGAAACTTCAAGGGAAGTAATAGTGCCACTGTATTCTGCTCTGGTCAGACCTCACCTGGAGTACTGTGTCCAGTTCTGGGCACCACAGTTCAAGAAGGACACTGACAAACTGGAACGTGTCCAGAGGAGGGCAACCAAAATGGTCAAAGGCCTGGAAACGATGCCTTATGAGGAACGGCTAAGGGAGCTGGGCATGTTTAGCCTGGAGAAGAGGAGGTTAAGGGGTGATATGATAGCCATGTTCAAATATATAAAAGGATGTCACATAGAGGAGGGAGAAAGGTTGTTTTCTGCTGCTCCAGAGAAGCGGACACGGAGCAATGGATCCAAACTACAAGAAAGAAGATTCCACCTAAACATTAGGAAGAACTTCCTGACAGTAAGAGCTGTTTGACAGTGGAATTTGCTGCCAAGGAGTGTGGTGGAGTCTCCTACTTTGGAGGTCTTTAAGCAGAGGCTTGACAACCATATGTCAGGAGTGCTCTGATGGTGTTTCCTGCTTGGCAGGGGGTTGGACTCGATGGCCCTTGTGGTCTCTTCCAACTCTATGATTCTATGATTCTAGAGGAAGCCATGATGCAGCCCACCCTCGCTGTGGAAAGTTGTACACCCTACAAGCCCCTCTATGAATAACAATAGAAAATACCAGCCTCCTCAGCTAAGGAATTCTATTCCCAGTGAAGGCTTGCCAAAGTCAGTTTCAAGTGAAAGAGCAGCTGTTATTGTCATAGACATGTTCCAGGCAATAACTGCAAACCTCATGGTTCACTGCTTACAAATTGTGATTCACATGCAAGCAGTTTTTGGTGTCTGTTGGTTCTGCTCCATGACAATCTTATTTGAACTGTACTCACGGTCTTCTGGAAGAAACATAAAACTATGGCTCTACACGGCAAGGAATAAGCTGGCACTGACATAGGTTTTTAGGTATCTTGTGTGGAGGGGTTTTGTTTTCAGTATGTTATCTGCTTCTTAGGGATGGGAGAGGCTGGAGATTGAGCTTTATAGATGTACAAGGATGAAGGCACTTTAGGGATTTTGCTGCTTATAGAAGTCAGAGAAGCAAGCTGTGTCTTTTTCATTTAGCTTTATGAAACTTGTCATTAAATGTGAATAGCAAATCACTGACCATAGAAGATGCGCTTCCTCTTCCCCTTCTCCCTACTTTTGCCAAGCCAGTGTTTGCATTTGGCTTGCTAAACACTGTTTTTGCTTATAAATATAATATTAAGTTTGTCAGGTTAGCTGTGATTAATTATTAGCCAAAGAGTGACGGAAAAGAAAGCAGAGGCTCGGGACCAAGATGAGTAGAGTTCTGAATAGTTGGGGATAGTAAACCCAGAAGGAAGATTATGCCTCTACATGTTGCTCACAGAGCAAGCTCTGACGCAGATATGGGTGGTTTGATGTCCTGCTGTGTTTGCATTTTGAATTGAGAGCCTCCCATAACTTTGCACAAGAGTGTGTTTAGGTGATGTTTGAACAGGAAATTGTAATGTACAGAACACCTCAATTCTGAATAAAAAGGAAATGAATCACAGGTTCATCGTCATTCTTGTGTTACCAGCTCAATCACGTGTCAAGCCCCCAGGCCCTGCCGTTCCCTTTGATAATAAACACACAGGGTCAAATTTTAAGGTTTATGGGATAAAATAGGCCACAACTTTATCAGTTACAGATGTGAGCAGTTTGGGTTCGGCATTGGGTGAAGCCAGACTATATCTCATCTCCCGCCTGTCTGCAGGGAGTCCAACTAAGGGTAAACCACCAGTAGGAGGAGCCCTGTGACTTACATCAGATGAGGGGTCCCTGTTGGGGTTGTGGCATGGCCCTAGCCCACATCCAGGCATCGGACAGGATCCACACCCACACACCCCAGATCCCTTTAACAGGATGCCCTTATTGAGGAGGGGCAGACGGAGGCTACAACCTCCCCACCATTAAACAAAGGCTTACCCAATGCCTAACCGCCACTCGAGCCCAAATGGCTTGTTGCCAACACCCTGCAGCCAATCTCTGATGCCATCTCCAGTATCATTCACCTGGGTATTATTTCCAACACCAGAGAGATGAATGCCATTGGAACAAAGCCTCCTGGTTGAAAGTGGTGGCAGGGTGTCGTATCACATGGCTATTAAAATGCTGCATCTTCTGTGCGACTGCACGGTTAGCTTTCTAGCACTATTGATTGCTACCAGGTAAGGACAGTCACACCAACAATGCCTCTCCAAAACCTGGGACCAGAATAAGGTTAAGTCTGGGTATAGGGCAGCAAGCTTGTCAAAGTCCTCTTTGAAGTTCCAGGTTAGGTCAGTGCCCTTCCTTAGAACCAAGTCGTTCTCCCCCAGCTGAACAACCAATGCATCAGGGGGCCCATGCAGTGCAGCTCTGGCCATCACAATGGGCATGAATTCATGTCATATCACATCAACATTCTTTGGGAGCCCCAGGCTGTTTTCCCTGCCAGTAGCGATGGCAAACATGCGGGCCCAGCGGGCTATGCTGTGTCCCACTAACCAGATATTGATCGCAGGGGTGCCTGAAAATGAAAGAGCGACAGGGTGTGGTTATTGAGGTTTTCTTCCAGATGTATCTTCTGTTGGCATTAGATCTCCAACAGCCTATATCCTTAATCCTGTCTATGGGGAGCTCCAAATCCTAAAGGAGTTGTTTATGCTGTAGTAGTTCTTTTAATCCGACTGATCATTCTTGTGCCGTGAGCCAACGTCAAAAACATCTTTGTGACCTTGTATGTGAAAGTGATCACACAAAATGAAACATCAAAAACATTTTGTTACTTTTGCCCTAGTCAATTCAAGGTTACCTGTGAAAATTCATTTGAAAGAATCAACACTGTATTCTGACCTTAGTTAAAGATTGAAAAGAGTTCTGAATGTTGAAAATGTGGTAAGAGTTGATAAATAACTACTACACCAAGCCTTCACTTCAGAGAAGAAACACATTTTATTAGTTTTGCTATTAGCAACATTCCTTTAAAATGTGTAAAAAATGCTTTGCTGGATCAGACCAAAGTCCTGTTCTAGTCCAGCATCCTTTTTTTAAAAAAACCCACACACAATCTTTTTACTGATTTTCAATTTTTAACGAATTATACCAAATTAATACAATTTAAACCATTTCCCCCATAAAACTGGCTCCCATGTCCATTCTTTGATGTGTCCATAAATTCATCTTATGGCTGCTTCAGAATCCCATTCTCTCTTTAAAACTCCACATTCCCAATAATTCTCTTATTTTTACAATGGTTTTTAATTTTTATTATTTATAAAACTTTATTCACCAACTATCCATTTTTCAATTCCTGCATGTATATTAGTTAAACATTTTTTCTTTATGTGTGCATGCATATTGCTTTCAATCCATGATTATATCAAATTTAATTATTAATCATCCAGTCCACTTTGTCAAACTCCTTCCATTCACAAGCATCTTTCAATAACTGTCCATGTTTTGATTTTTGCCATAAACAGTCCTTCTCCAACTTGTCTCAGAAGATCTGCTGCCAGCCAGAGCCTCAGGAATCTCAAGGTCACACATGTGACTCCACTTCACAAAGGAGGAGATCATATTTCCTTAGATAGCTATTCCACTCTCTTCCTCTCCTCCTTACAATCTGAATCACAGTCGGAGATTCCCCCACTAGACCATTTACAGTTTTTCCTGAGAGCTCCTCCTGCTCTCAACAGACCTGATAATCCTCCATCAGCATTGAAAATTGTAATCTGCACCTTTAGGTATTTATAACATCGTCATTTACATTGCATCTTTAGATGTTATAGTCTTTCAAAGTCCCATGAAGTCAATTAGAGGTGGGTTGTTCTTCTCCCCACAACTCCAACACCAACCCCCTTCTTCACCGTCTCAAAGCAATTACCAAAGTAGCTCAAAACTTCACACACCCAGTTTTAGCTCACAAACATCCAAGCCTCATAAATCTCTTTTAATGAACCTTACTTAAAGTGTGTGTTTTTTAACCCAGAGAAGGTAGATTTTAACCCTCATATATAGTAGTAGTAAAAAATAATAATGATAATAACACTACCTCTCTTTTATCCATTCTCTGCTATGGCAGGAATTGTAAACCAGACCTTATTCCTTCCATTTGATAGTTGAATTAAAATGGCATCTTGTTAGTAACATCTTGAATGGACCACTCCTTCAGGTTTTAATCCAGTATTCTGAATTGTAAAGGTGCCTGGCCACTATAGGAGATGGAGATGGAGACTGCCTCATCTCGACAAAGAGTTTGAGACCCAGCGTCCCCTTCCCCTTCCACCTGACACTTGGCAAAGGAGTTCTCCAGGATGTCCGCGGGTACCCCAGCCTCCTGAATACCCTCGGGAGTTACAGAGAGCATTCCACCCTCAGGAAGCTCTCCTCCACCTGCCTGAGTCTCTCCCGCTAGCGGGAGAGCTGCAAACTGGAGATCTTGCAGACCGGAACAGGAAGCCACTAGTCTAGCATCCTGTTCCCACAGTGGCCACAATGGCAAGCCCATAAGGGTGATATGAGGGCAATAGCTTTCTCCCAGCATGATGCGGCTGCTCCTTGAGGCAGCATACAGCCATCATGAATAATAGCCATTGACATCCTTAAACTTTGTGAATTTTATCTTGCCCCTTTTAAAGTTAAGTTGGCCACCACCAAAATGTGTTTAACTCTCCCCATCAGCCACTCAGACAATCCCCTCTGACGCATTGTTAGATCATGGTCTCTTTCTCTGCAGTTGGTTACATGTGCATCAAGAGCTTGAAACAGGACCTTTGTGTCAGGCAATGACCCACCACTCTGTGGGTCTCTAGACCTGTTGGTTGATGCAGAAGTGATCCTAGCCAGCCAGAAGGCACTGAGAAGCTCTGCAATCAATTGGTCTGGGTGGCTGGCTGCTGAGGCAAGGAAATGGGGTCTCTGTCTGCCATGGCTGACTTCTTGCCAGCAATATTGCAGATAATGTGCCCCTTCCCAAGTAAAGAAAAAATAGACTTTGCACCACTGAGCACCTGGCAGTGATTATACACAGGTCTCTTTCCACCATTGTGGTTGACATGAAGTGGAGCACTGTTTTAATTTTAGATACTGGTATATAAAAATAGCCTTCTACCTGATTGGAGAATTGAGTCCCCCACCCCCACCCCTGGCAAAGTAAGTGCTTTGATGAGTTAAGCAGGTCATATACAAAATTACAATTTGCATTTCACATAGATGAACTTAAGTGCCATTCTTCTTAAATAAGTTTAAAATAGCTGTCTGTGTGTGTCATTCTGCCTTGCCGTATAGGTAATAATAGAATGTGAGACGCACACTAATCCCCCCCCCCCCCGTTGCCCATAATAACCTTAATTGTTAACGTGTAGAGCTATTAGTCATTCCACACTGAAAATGAGTAATTAGATCTCTTGGAATAAATTTGGGTTCCCAGCCAAAACCATGTCAGTGCAATAAACCTTACACATTGGGCATCTTGAAGTTTATGTTGAGGATTGAAACACAAAGCAGTAAAGGCTTTTGGTGGGCTTTCTGGTTTTACTTTCCTTGTTGCTATATTGATACTGCTATTGATCCTATATATACGTTTCATCACTTCACTCCCGTTTAATATGTAAATGATTATATTGTTTTGCTGCTGCTTTTTATTTCTTTAGGGTATGATTTGTAAGTCATTTGAATACTGTTCCATAGAAAACAAGCTTTAAAATATTTTAAGCAAAGGCAGCTAGATACAGTACAGTTGACTGAAATGTGTTATCCCACTTCATTACAACTGGGTGTTTTTCTTCAGGTTGGTGCTTCAGTTTGTAAATGCCCCCAAATCCATTCTGTTCATCTCAAGTGGTTGGCCACTGTGAAAACAAGAGCGTAGAACTTGGTGGGACTTTGGTCTAATCCAGCAGCTTCAGGGCTCTTCTTGTGTCACGTAGGCAATAATTTACACATCTCCAGTAGGAGAAACAGATAAAGTTCCCCAACTACAAAAATACTAACAATTTTACTTTAAGGAAGCATGCTT
Source organism: Podarcis bocagei (assembly GCF_964188305.1). Taxonomy (NCBI): domain Eukaryota; kingdom Metazoa; phylum Chordata; class Lepidosauria; order Squamata; family Lacertidae; genus Podarcis; species Podarcis bocagei. Next base: position 3,474,124 of record NC_138137.1, read on the forward strand.
TATTCTATTAGAACGCGCAAAACCACAAAGCGTGGTATTGTATTGTCACGTTGTTGGATACTCAATGATTTCTAAGGCAGCAGCCATAAACTCTGCATGTAATAATAATAATAATAATAATAATAATAATAATAATAATAATATGTTTATACCCCACCCACCCGGCTGGGTTTCCCCAGCCACTCTGGGGGGCTCTGCCATTCTGCTGGCAGTAAGTCCTGACTTCTTTCTTCTTCTCTCCTTTACAGTTTGCCAAGGAACCAGCAACAAGCTAACACAGCTTTCAAGCGTGGATGAGCACTACAATAGTCTGAAGAGGATGTATGAAGGCTGCGAGGTGGTGCTTGGCAATCTAGAAATCACTCACATCAATCACACCTATAACCTTACTTTCTTGAGGGTTAGTGCAATGAGTCATGTTTCTCTGGTTCAGATGAAGTTGAGAAGAAAAATGAATGCATGTTGTAACCTAAGGAAGCAGCAACGTACACCTTAGTCAGCAACTAGGTTTGGTTTGGTTTTTTTGAGGAGGCACTTTGTCAAAGACCAAATTCCTCCTCCTAAAATATCATCCTGCCACATCCTGTTGTCATATGAACTGCTTGTTCACACCACTCTCTTGCTTTTGGAATAAGCAGCTGGAGTCTCTGAGTAATAGAGCAAGGGCAGGTTGGAGGGTCCTTCTAGGAGTAAGCCCCAAACACACACATTTTTGCTGCGCGTGCCAAGGATTCCAGCTATTGGGAATTGTTGTACTTCAAACTAATACTTTACACAGAAGGCCTAGAAACTCCTGGGCTGATGTGTACATACACGTATGTTTTCTATCTGCTGTTGGCAAAATAAGCTCCCCTGGAATAATTTGGCTTGTTCCAACTCGTGCATTTAGCACTAAACCGTAATCTGTTTTACAATGTTATGTGAGTACAGAAGACATTTTATAGTCTTCATTTGTACTGTTGAATAACATCAAAATACTTTTATAGACAACCCACCAAACGCAAATGAAATAAAGCTACAAATTGTAAGATGTGTAAAAGCCCCCTGATAAAAACTGCATTAAAAAGGAACATGTAAAGCTGACTCCTCCTTAATTATTATAATCTATTACTTTCTGGGTTTTTTTATAAGATATTTATTAAGATTTTCAAAATATTACAAAAGAAAAAAGAAAAAAATACAAAAGAAAAAAATGGTTAAAATCAACTCCATCTTTCCATTACTTATTTTTCATTAGCTTATTTCCCGGACCTCCTCACGCCTCCCTTTTTTGTATTCCAATTCGGTTTGTTGGTTCAGCAAATCCCTACCCTCTTTGTTTATCTATTATCTATTACTTTCTGGATCTACCCTCTGAAAGCTTGAAGCATGCAAAGTTTTCATATATGTATTTATATCATGTTTATTATGATTACTTGACTCACCACTGTGAGTGGCAAGAAAAATTGGATATAAATTTGGATAAGATGGATGAAAGATTTCTTTCACTTCTGGTACACAGTTTACAGAGTGTTCTTCCCAAGAAGAGCCTATATTAGCATAACGTAGCCACCAAGTTAGGGCTCTTCTTTTAGTGATATGCCAAGGTGTTGTAATGATTAGCTGTGACCAGATGTTTTTATTAGTTGTGGCTATATCTGGGTTTGTAGAATCATTAATCCCTGATCTGGTGACTGCTTTATTGCTTACTGACTTCAGTTAGCATTTTGTTGGTTCTATCATTCATTGTGTGTCAAGGCTTCGTGACCACCCCTTTCTCTCAGGGTTAAAAACTATACAGTACACAGTATGTTTGTTTTATGGGATCAAATAAGGCCACAACTTTATTGGTTACAGATGTCTAGGTTTGGTCATAGGCATTGAGGTAAGCCACTGTGAATATCACTCCAGCCTTTCTGCTGGCAGTGTCTCTAAGGGAGAAGCCAGCCGACAGGGAACGCCCTATGACCTACGTCACATCTGGCCATCCCCCAAGTGGTTTCCGTTGGTGGAGTGGAATGGCCCTGGCCCCCATCTGGGTATTTGACAGGAGCTATTCCTCCCAGATCCTTTTAACAGGATACCCTTACCCGTGGAGGGGCGGGTAGAGGCTACAGCCTACCCTCCATTAAAGATCTAAGCTTACCCAATGCCTGTCCGCCAATCCAGCCATTACCGGCTTGCTGCTAATCCTCCTGATCGAATGTGATGCTAGGTTGATGGATCACCCGACCCCCCAGAGTGATCAACCCTGCATCTGATCACAACATTGGCCTGTTTTCTGGCCCAAATGAAGCTAGCAGGGTTGAGACTACCACATCAACACTGCCTTTCCAACCAGTGTGACCAAAGAATGGTTATGATAGGGAACGATGTCAAGAATCTTTCTAAGTCCTCAATTACATACCAAGTGACGTCTATGGTCTTCCAAGGGCCCAAGTCATTCTCCCCCAGTTGGATGACATCCGGGGGGGTGGGGGGTAGCAAGATCTTAGATGTAGGCATGAATTCCTGCCACTTCATTCCACACCTCATAAACCAGGAAATCTGGACACCAGGTGCCAATCCAAGGTTGCTGCCTTTTCCGGTGGAAACTACCTGTGGAAGTACCTGGGGCAAGTACCTATGGAATGATAAAAAGTGGAAAGAGGCATCCAAAATATATTATATAAATACATCTTTATGAATCAAGTGCTGTAAGAATCTAGAAAAGTGTTTAGAAGCACTATCTCAAGTATAGGGCCAGTATGCTGGCTAGTAGTCTATTACTAAAAAATAAACTGCCCCTATGTTGCAGCCACAGAACACATCCACCACAGAGGAAAAAGCATACTAGGGATATTGTGCCTCCATCAATTTACTGAAGAGGTTTTGAAATATTTTTGTTTCTACTAGAAGACACCACCTTTCTTAATTTGTCTTCAGAAGTAACCATGTATCATTTGAAATAAGTACAGGCAGTGACCATTTTGTGTATGTCCAATTGACGTGCAATCACACACATGCTTGTCACTGCTGACCTGGAAGTGGCCAAAGAAAGGGGCGGGCTTATGCACACTCCATCTATGTGTGCAGGGGTCAGGAATGGAACCTCCATGCAAAATGATCGCCACCTGTACAGAATTTAATTTCTTTCTCGTTTGCTTGTTTTCTTAAATATTATTAACTAACATAAAATGAGTAAGGGGGAAAACGTCAAGATTAATAGCTTTTAAGACATAGCCTAAAATGACTAATAATATCTGCCTTCCTGTTGTCTATCCTCCAGAGTATACAAGAGGTGGCTGGTTATGTGCTTATAGCAATAAACACAGTGAAAAGTATTCCTTTGGAGAATCTCCAGATAATCCGAGGGAACAGCCTTTATGAAAATGCTGCGTTGGCAGTTTTACTAAATTACAACGATGTCAGGGGGCTTGAAGAGCTGCCAATGAGACGCTTAGCAGGTGAGTTATTCAGGATGGAAGGGGGCAAACAAAAATTAACACCCCCCCCAATAATCCTTCAATCTTTAGCAGAACATGGGTTTGTAATCTGTCATTTAAATAATTTGGAATTGACTCAGCACTTGGTATATTAACTCAACTTTCTGTTAATTTGTTGGTGAGGTATGAAATGAGGAGAATCCCTGTCACGATGCACGAATCTTTGAAGGATTATGCATTTCCCAACAACAGCTTTGGCAGCTTTGATATAGTACATAAGAGTTCTCAGCATCTCGCAGCAGTAGCTGTGTAACAGCTCTGTAAGAGAAACCGGTATTCTTGTCCCCATATTACAGACAGTAATACTCTGTCTGAAAAACCAAAGTTTATTTTAAGACACTCTGTGACCTAGTTCTTAATCATATCCACCTTCTGCTAACTGTGCTACAGTACCTGTGTGTTCTCATTGCTAATCAATGAAACCTTCCCAGGACCCCCAAGAGGAAACACATATTACTCCCATTTTACAGATGGGGGAAATGGGCTGGAAAGTCCAGTGCCTTAACCACACAGGAATATGAAAATAATAATGGGGTCAGTAGGCTCATGGAGACTCACCACTACCTGTCTATAAACAAACACACACACACACATACACACGTATTTCCTCCTCCTCCTCTTCCCCTTCTAGACTGAAAAGGAAACCATATCATTTTTGGTGTCTTTGCCGTAATTTCTTTTGGCAGAAATTCTAAATGGAGGAATAAAATTCAGCAATAATCCTTATCTTTGCAACATGGATAATGTTCTTTGGGATGACATTGTCGATAAAGCAAGCAGCAAAGGATTCGTACAGTTTGATCCTACTGAAAGAACAGAAATATTGCCAAGAACTGACAATAAAACATGTAAGTATAAACTGAAAAACCATATATGTATATATTCTTGACATTATACAAACCTATTGAAGTAGCGCCAGCCCACTGGATGTTGAATCCATAGCTGTCAACGTTTCCCTTTTCTTGCGAGAAATCCTATTTGGAGTAAGGGAATTCCCCTTTAAAAAAAGGGAAACGTTGACAGCTATGGTTGAATCTGTTTCTTAAACGAGTGCAGTCTCAAATTAAAAATGAAGATATAATAACTGCAGGAGTTTGCCACAATAGCAGCATGATACTAAGGCACTTTTTAAATAAAATGAAAAATTCATAGTTACTAATGGTATTTGCCTTGTTTCAAACTACAGTGTGTGTGTATCATGTCGTATTTGCCTTGTATACAAATCAGCATGAGAGTCTTGCTCTCAGGGTTGTGGGTTTGAGCCCTACGTTGGACAAAGGCCTTGCAGGGGGTTAGACTAGATGTCCCTCGTGGTCCCTTCCAACTCTCCAATTCTATGATTCTATGAAATGAAGGGCTGCCTTGCTGACAGTTCCCAAAAATGTATGACAGGAAAACTACAAGCAATTATAATAACTAGGGACCTGCTTTGTGCTCCTTTGGTGGTAGGAACCCTCTGTGACCTTTCTAGTTACTATTTAATATATAATGGGTGCTGACCCATTATTTTGAGCTTTGTCCCACATTCTGACATCGTTACAGACATTTCGTTTGAGGCTCAAGGCACAAAACTCAGTTGTTGAAATAACAAGTTTGGATCAGATCTTGAGTCATGTACACTTGACCAAGAATCTGTGAAAATGATTTTATGTAGTAAACGTGAATAAAAATATGTAATTAACATATACTAAATAAATTTTAAACAATGCTGTAACTCAATAAATAATAAACTTATTAAAACCACCTTTTGATGAAACTTTATCAAAACCACCTTTTGACTTCCAAGTTATCTTCAGTAGTCCTAATTGTATGTATGTATATACATCTATGGTTCAACATAAATGCCAAATATAAAAAAACGATCTCTAGAACATAGGCAACTAAAAAGAAAGATAGATGAGAAAAGGTATGTGAAGTAACAACACCAATCATGGCTAATAATAATGATAGTATTATTTACTATGCTATGGCTACATAAACCTACAGAGAATCTAGTTCCCAGTCAGTTGAAAAACCCTCTTTTATATATGTTTTCATAGTTCACTCAGAAAAGGGACTGTGGAATCAGCTCTTTCTAAATATCTTTTGCTTTCTTCATGCTTGCACATGTGTATAGTTAAAAGTCAAGAGCTCAAACAACAGAACCAAGCTTCTGGTAAACTTTGACAAGTTTAATTGAGGATACAAATTATCCAGCAGATAGAATAAACATGTTGGAAGTGATTGTGGCCTACTGATTAATTACATTTTTTAATTATTGCTCAAAATACCTTTGTACCAATTTCTTCTCTTCAGCATCAGGAATGCATGTATCCAACTGTCCCTCTTATATTTTGCTTGGATGATGGTTAAGCGACACCCATCCTTTGGGGCCATTTCTGAGGCTATATTTTCAACATCCTAAAGCCTATTAATGTCTTCAGACATATGGGAATGAATGGCTTTATCTTTGATTCTCCATTATCTGTTGCTTCCTGCATTAAAGTTGTTCTTCAAGCCAAATGCCCATTCCTACCAGCCCCCTTAGGTATAATCTTTGCTCTGACCATCTCCAGCCTTGACCGCTGCATCTTTCACAGCTTAGTCCCAAACTCTACTGGCAAAGTATTCACTTCTCCCATTAAGCAAAATAACACTTTTCCTCAAGGTCCTTCACTGCTTTCCCAACCAATTCTCTGCACCAAGCTCCTTGTACTTGCTATTAAAGCTTGACACAACCTTGCCTAAAGTACAAAAAGATTCCCATGGAATAAGATTTGTCCACTTGATGTTTTCTCTAATATATATTCCCCACTTTCTTAGGCCAACAGTGTCATCCCAATTGTACAAGAGCACATTGCTGGGCTGCTGGACTAGAGAACTGCCAAACAAGTAAGTATAAACATTTATTTTTCTTTCAATTTTAAAAATATACTTATGTTTTAATGAGGAATATTTCCATTAGCAAGAGTTTCTTTTTGCCATTCTCTATATCATCTGAAATTATGCTTATTTTAAATCTTGGCTGCATTAGCTTCCATGCAGCTGGTACATAGTATAGACCCACCTCAACTCCAATTACTGGGTCTGACTGATGCAGACGTAATGCTGGCTCCTTCTTAACCAGGTGCAACCCTCCACCTAATTTTTTGCAGCCCTTGATGCCACCGTTGTTTGCAACTCCTGTTGTGTACAATGAATTGCCTTCCCATAACTTTGTGGGATTAGTTTCTTTTTGGCAGCTTTTCTTCTTGGCAGCTTTTAGTATAATTAGCCATGGTAGCCTTCTGGACTGGCTTTGTAAGATGGGCACTGGGGACACTGTTGCACAGTGGTTCTGCTCCTGCTTACAGGGTTGTGTCCAGGGAATAGCACCAAGAGACTGTTTCAGCTGCATGGCCTTTGCATTATGGTGTGTACTGTTCCCCGTGCTGCTTAATGTCTACATGAAGCTGCTAGATGTGGTCATTCAGAGTTTGGGGGCAAAGTGTCATCAAGATGCTGATGAAACACAGCTCTACTTCTCCATAACATCAGGAGAGAGAGTGCATTATTTAGACCATTGTCTGGGTGGAGTGGTTGAGGGCCAGGAAACTAAGCTTGAACGCTGAAAAGAGTGAGGTACTGTAGATCAGCCACTTGCCTGTTCTGGATGCAGCTGAACTCCCTCTGAAATAGCACGGTCAGAGATTGAGGGTACTCTGAATCTATCTTTGTTGCTCGGAACTCAAGTATCCTCTGAGGCTAGGAGTAACCCTACAGCCATTCTTTGACAGGAATGATCTGGCTAAAGTGATTCATGCATTGGTAACCTCAAGACTTAGTCATTTTAATGCCCTCTATGTGGGGCTACCCTTGAGGCTGGTCCAATAGCCACACCTGGTGCAAAACCTTATAGCTAGACTGTTGGTGTGGACAAAGTATTGCCAGAGCATAATTCGGGTGCTCAAGGTCTTGCAGTGGTGGCCCATATGTTCCTGGGCCAGGTTCAGAGTTCTTGAATTAATTAACAAGGCCCTTAACAACTTGACTCCAAGTTACCTGAGAGACCATCTGATCACTTAGGTCCCTTCCCAGTCACTGAGGTCTTTGGGGGATTCAGTGTTAATGGTCCGCAATGGCTCATATCCACCAGGAGCCATGTGTCTTGGGGGTCCACTCTCACAGAGCTCCCTTCCAGTAGAAGTCAGACTTTTTGAATATTTTATTTATTGCAACAGGCAATAGAAGTCTGGTATTATAGCTTTTAGCTTTTCTGTATTGTATTTCTTGCACGCTACTTAGAGATGAGTATGTGGTATATATAATTATTTGAATAAAATAACAGATAAATGAATAAATGTTGGCATTTTTGTCTTTCAGTAACCAAGGTTGACTGTGCAGCACAATGTTCAGGCAGGTGCAAGGGGAGGCTGCCAAGTGACTGCTGTCATACGCAGTGTGCAGCAGGATGTACAGGTCCTAGAGAGAGTGATTGCTTGGTAAGAAGGCTACACAAACCTACATAAATTTATGTCACTATTATGTAACCCAACCTGCAAACAATTAAGCTGAAATGCCTAGTTTTTACAAAGTGTTTATTGCAATTCACCAATAGAAAAACAATGAAGAGAAACACAGCAACATTTGCTAGATTTACAAAAAATAAAATTGAACCTTATATGCTTGTGGCTTGTCTCCACATTATCCAGAAAACGAAAAAAGGTAGCCAAACATCTATCAAAGTTTATATTGCTGTTTTTCTGATACCTTTCAGATCAAATTATGCATGTACATGATGCCCCTTGTTTTAATAAACCATTTGAATTGACGTAGAATATGTATTGAGCTCGATTTTTTTTAGACACCATTATCCTAGCTACTATCAGACGATTCCATGATAAACTATATTGTTCCTTATTTGCATAATTGTTTCACTGACGCTGCATAATTAATTCTAGAAGCAAAAGAAGGTTGAAGCGTATGGTATTGACCACTTTACTCAATAACTCTGCATTTTAATGCATATTTACTAGATATGTAGACTAAATAGTGAACCTCTTCAGCAAGTATCTGAAGAATGATAATACATGCCAACTAGATGGATCAAAATGCATGATTTTTACAGTGTTATATTTTAATTTAACACATACCAAAACATAATATGCTATCTTGCAAAATAACACCAATATTTAATAGAGATGGCTGTATATAAATTATGCACTTAATTTTAGGGGTTTTTGCCTCCTTGCCTAATTCCATCAATATCTTAATATCGTAACTAAGTATTAGTTAGCTTTAATTTGACCTTTTAAAAAATCTGCTCAAAAGCATTCCCAAGTACCCTATTATTATGCTGGTCAATATTTGTTTGTTAGAAAAGGGTTTTAACTGCAGGTGTTACAAAATAGAATATATTGTGTATGTGCCCTTATTAAACATCTTAAAATGAAATCCTGATATCTAAGTCAGACAATCTTGAAACCTCCTTTCTACCCCAGTATGTGATTTCACTGAAACATGTTTCCAAGCAAATGTGCTTAGGAATCCAACCATATGTTTAGGTCTCATTCCCAGTTCAGCATTAGTCCGCTTTCTTAATGTACATGGAATCTAAAATGACCTACAGTGGTGCCCCGCAAGACGAAATTAATTCGTTCCGCAAGTTTTGTCGTCTAGCGAATTTTTCGTCTTGCGAATCACGAAATCCCATAGGAATGCATTGAAAATCAATTAATGCGTTCCTATGGTCAAAAAAAGTCCAAACAAAGCCAAATTTGGTACAACAACAGTTTATTAACTGCTCTTTAAAGTCACACATACTGTAAAGAGCAGTTCAAAAATTGAAGGGAAAATAAATTAACTTTATAAACAAAACATGTCTTTGTTTTTAGACAAAGGAAACAAAGTCGCGAGACGTTTTCGTCTTGCGAAGCAAGCCCATAGGGAAATTCGTCTTGCGAGGCAAATCGAAAACGGAAAAACCTTTCGTCTAGCGAGTTTTTTGTCTTGCGAGGCATTCGTCTTGCGAGGTACCACTGTATATTACAGATATGTTACAAGGCTGACAAAATTGCATAGGAACAGTGCTATATAAATAATAGATAATAATGAGCTTTCAGATTGAGAAATAATAAAAGTCTAACCTTAAAAATTGCAAATTTTCTCATTTTCTACTGTATTAAAACAAAATATTTGCTCTTGTACTATTGTTGCATTATTTATTAACAGGCATGTCGCAAGTTTTGGGATGATGCAACATGCAAGGAGTCTTGCCCTAGTTTGCAAAAGTATAATATTATCACCTATCAGTTGGAAGACAACCCAGATGGAAAATACAGCTTTGGAGCAACTTGTGTAAAGAATTGTCCACGTAAGTTTTAGCTTTGGAGCAACTTGTGCAAAGAATTGTCCACAGAAGTCAGTCTGTGGAGAAGAAAGTTCACTTTCTGCCTTCTATTAATTTCTGGTCTGCATCTCATGCACATCTTCTCGAACCCTCGGCTGTTCATTCTAGAGTGGTAATTTCCAAACGGCTGTGAGAAAGAACTTCAATAATGACTCCCTTATTTGATGGATTAAATTAAATCCACTAAGTTACTAGTCTAACTTCATCTCCCTCCAGCCATCCTCCATTTGCAGCTAGTGAACTTGGAATCACTCCTGATCCCATGATGCAGCATCATTAGCAAGCCTGGAGTCAGGGCAGCCACTGGACCTCTGTACAAATCACTAATCCTGGACTTTCCTCCTTTTCAGTATGCTGCCAGTTTTAATTCAGCCACCCTAAGCTTAGTTCTATAATCTAGAGGAAACTGTAAGAAGCACTATAGTTTTCACATTATGCACCCATCATAAAAATGTGTGATGAATTTTAATGTACTCACATAATGTACCTCAAACATGTACACTTGGGAGCATCTCTGCTAGCCCTATTTGCTCAAGACAGCTGGTGAGGCTCATCTCAACATTCCTCCACTCTCGGTTTTACATGCACACATAGGAACATAGGAAACTGCCTTATACCCACTATTGGTCCATCTGGCTCGAAGCTCAGGGTTTCAGATGGGACATTCTCAGCCTCTTTTTAAAACACGATATTTATCTTGGTTCATTTTTAATTTTTAGCATTTTTGTTGTGCATTTGAATAACTTTTTTGTACATTTTTATTGAAATGGCAAATTAGATCAGTCAAATTCCTCTCTGCCTTTCCTCTTTTCCCAGTGCCTAAGTGCTGTTTTTGACCCTCCCTTCCTACTAATGCTTCTTCAGGAATTCTGTTTCTGCGAGTTGCAGTATGAAGTGACCTGATCCACACCACCAAAACTAATATGTGGATTAGAACATAATTATCCTTCATATTTTGCAATACAGTTCTTGGCTTAAGAAATTATATAAATGCATGTAAAATGTGCATTTTAGGGTAAAAAGAATTTAGAAATACATATATTGAGATAAATTATGTATTAAAATATGCATTGTGATAAAATACATAAAACATCCTTAAATACATTGTTTTGTGTGGGGTTTTTTTAACAATTCACAGATTAATGCAGAGACAGGATGGAATGGTCTTGGGAACAAATTCATGCAAAACTGACACAGACTGATCCATCCATTCTTACTCCCTGTCTTTTCTAGATAACTATGTTGTAACAGACCATGGTTCATGCGTCCGGTCGTGTCCTCCAGACTCTACAGAAGTGGAACAGAATGGCATTCGGAAGTGTAAAAAATGTGATGGCCCCTGTAGCAAAGGTATGAAAACTAGAGAATCACTGTGTGTGATGCAGGTGAATATAAAGCCCTAATGTTGACTGACTTTTGTAGTACTACAGTAGTAATCTCAAACAGTAATAATGATGAAGTAAGTCTTGGATGAGATTACAGTTCAACAAATGCAGTAGAAATTCTTATCAAAACTGAAAAGTGCCATTTATCAAACCCTGGTCACAGCACAAGGTTTTTCGGGGAAAGGTAAATCATGAACCTGAACAACATGCTAGGTCAAACCATGGCTTAGCTCAGCTCCACACACTAAAATGACTGGGAAGGAGGAAAACAGCCACAATCTCATCTCCAGGAGCTCACATGTTTGCTCATTCATGGTTTGAGCTTAGAGTGGTAGGTAAATCCTTAAAAGGTATAAGCATAAGAGGCAGTGGTGAATGGAGTCTGAAATGCTTAACCAAAGGATAATTGTTATTCTGTTATTTAAAGCTCACGGTTTGGCTTGGAGAGTTAAACAATGAGTCTGGGTTCAGACACATGTGAAACCAAACAATGAAACACAAACAGCAGAATGACCAGGGGGAATAAAGAGACTGTTGTCTCCTCTCTGGGAGCCTGTACATTTGTGCTAAGCCACGGTTTGGCTTAAATATATTTCTGTTCTATATTGTTTCCATGTGTCTGAGTCTTCTTATGCTTTTATGTTGTGCAGATATGATTGATGTATTAAATAAAGCAAAAACAAAATGACTTGAGACCAAGTTCATTTGTTACATATCGATTTATTCCCCTTTGCCCTCCAGGACTGACAAGTGCGGAAGCTTGTTGCTGGTGTGTATATTGATCTTACTGATACCTGAAGCCCCCATTGAGCCCTAACATTTATTTTTCCTTTTTAACAGTGTGCAACGGGATCGGAACAGGTGATTTTAAAGGTGTTATTGCCGTTAATGCATCCAATATTGACTATTTCACAAATTGCACTACAATCAATGGAGACCTTGTATTTCTGAAAGTATCATTTTCAGGGTAAGTTGTTGTTGTGTCTAATGTGGAGCAGAGAAATGTGGCTTATCTATTTGCTCAGTCACTGAAGGTTCTGTTATTCTCTGTCTTCTAGTGATTCATACACAAGGACACCCCCTTTGGACCCAAAGAAGCTGGATATCTTTAAAACTGTTAAAGAAATCACAGGTTAGTGATATCAAGTGGTTTAAAAGCCTCATCTCTCAGATTAGAAACTGACTGAGATTGTAGGAGACAAGCATCCACTGTTAAGAAGTAGACTTTTTAATTCCAACCTATACAAATAAAATCAGTTGTGCATAGACTACAGACCATGTTTTGCATTTACATTTATATAAGTTGGACTAGCACTTGGTCCCAAAGGAGCCATTTAATGCTGTTTGACACCAGAAGCAATAGAACCAAAACATTTTTACACCTGGAGTTCTCACACTTTGTAGCAATGCTTCTCCCTAAGTGAACAGAAAACATTTTGAACTTCTGCAGATGCAGTGTCAAGATGGGAGTTGGGAGCAAGTCAGCAATAACTCAGAAAAAGTCAGTGAAGTTTACTCTTTATTCATGGAAACCAAAACAGCTCAGGCCTAGTGATCACAGCAACTCTTCCCTGTAGGTCTTGCCCCAATGAGGCAGTTGCAAAGGCTGAAGGTTCCCTGCCTTTCTAAGACTCCTCCTTCCCAAGCAATCTAAGGCTCCATCGTCTTATCTCTCTTGCTGTGCCCTCTTCATTCATCTCTGTTCTGGGAGACCAGAGGAGAGGGGAGCTGCTCACAGCAGGAGGGGGAGACTTCTTCAGCAGCCTGCCTGATCTCCTCTTCTTGGCCCAGCTCCTCTCCAGCCTTCACTTCTGCCTCTAACTCTGGACTGTTCTCTGCCACAGTATTGTAGTAACAAAAAAACCCCTGCCTAACACTGCTTTCATATTTCCTTCAACACCTCCCCTGCCCCATCCCATCAGAGGAGGAAGGGCTCTCTTTCCTTCCCCGCTTCTCCCCCTCGAAATCCTTTGTCTCTCAGCCAGCCTTACTCAGCGTGCAAGGAGTTGCTGGTGCCAGCACTGGTCCAGCCAAAAGGCTTAGAGCACGGCTGAGGCGAGGGTGGGGAGGCAAGTGAGGAGGCTGTGGCACTGAGACCACCTGAAAGTGACCCAAGGCTCACTGATGGGGCCCAACCCCCTGTTTTAGAAACATCAAGCTACCAGTCACTTGTTCTGATCATAGAGGTTGAGCGTGAATTGTGTGTGAGAGAGCAGGCAAGGACTCCCCCACAGTCTCATGATTAGGGCATGTTCTGGTATGCTATTTCTATGGTGTGACAACATATTTTCCTTGCTTTCATGTTAGCCTCAATATTTTGTGGGTGAATAATGCAAAGACAGCCAGATGTAACAGTTCTTGATTATTGTACATTTCAAAATGAAATAAAAACATTCATTACAGAAACAGGAAGGCCAAATCACTTTTGTGACTGATGGGGAGAATACATCTGGCACACGTGTTACCCCTGGAGGGGCTTTCAATCCGGTGGAGAAGAGGAGTGGATTTCCCTGCTGCAGCTCTTCTGGTTTCCACTCTGTTGTGAATGGCCCCCCAGCTCCCTGGAGCTGATTTGTAGGGGACACTGGGGACTGCAGAAGGGAGGGGGAGTTAGAAAAAAAAACCCTTCTCCTCCTCTTCCATTAGTGGATGCATCTGCTGGATCAAAAGCCCTTCTGTAAGCGCAGGAACACCAACTGGAGTCTACCCAGTGATGATAATGATTATTTAAAACAAATATTCTCTGGATAATGATGAAGCTGACGATGATTTATTTGTACCCCCACCCAACTGACTGGGTTCCCTCAGCCACTCTGAATGAAACATCTCAATAGAAGGCTGCCTTCAGATGTCTCCAGAAAGCTGTCTAGCTGTTTATCTCTTTGACATCTATAGAATGGTAGTTGTTCACACAACAGCCTCGTAGCAACTCAGAACAGAAGTCCCTCTTACTGTATTATGGTCATACCTGACATTTTTTGAAAATTCAGAAAAGGATTACTTACTCCATCCCTTTCACTACTTGCCCTAGGATGCAAGTTAAAAGCAAAGGAAATCAGGAAATCTGTTTAACAAGTTGCCTCAAGAGTTTGCTGCATTGCTCTAGCAAGCTTAGCTATTGGAGGCCTAATTGTCAGTAATATGGTCCTGGTTCATACACTCACAGTGTTCTCATTTGCATGGAGAAGGCAAGTCATGACCCCTGTGCACAACATCTATTATGGAGTGCATGGTCCATATTTGGCCAAAATGTTTGATGGCCTGATCTTGCTCATGGCATGGGGGGAGTAACTTAATGCATTTCATTTCAATGTTTTAGGTCTGTGTGCACCCCTATTCTTTCTGGGCACAGCTCAGTATTACAAGTTGTCCAGACTAATGTGTTACAGGCCTGCTTCATTTGTCACTTTCTCATTTGTCAGGTGGACTGAAAGACAGCTCAAAATGCTTGATGTTTTGAGAGCTCTTTCCAGAACACAAAGCCTGGGCAGCTGGGAAGCCTAATAGAGTGGTAGCTGCATTAAGCATTACTGTAGTGCACTTTCTGCATTTTTGAAGAGGCATTCACTAGCCTGTGAAATAGTTTATCTTTATGCCACCAGCAAAAGTTACTAGTTTCCAACAGAATTTGCTAAGGGAAGTAAAATTTCTGTGGTGTCTAACACAGCTCAGGTTTATAGACTCCAGCTTTTGTGATACTTAGCTGCCTTGGTGGCCTGCATGTAAACTGTTTACAAAGCAGTGTTAAAAATAGCTCCATGCTGAAGCTCCTTGAAATGTTCTTCGTTTTGATGTCCACATAAAAGTATGAAAGGAGCAAAGTCATTCTTGGTTGACAAAAATACTTTGTAAATGTGTTTATGCTATTGGTCTTCTTTCAGGATTCTTGTTGATCCAGGTTTGGCCACAAAATTTCAAAGATTTGAGTGCTTTTGAAAATCTGGAGGTTATACGAGGCAGAACAAAACAATTGTAAGTACAGCCATGTGCCAAAAATGCTTGTGTACTTGGGCTTGTTTGTAAAAAAAATGGCTAGAGGATTGGTCAAGACCGACAGCCAGATTGCAGGCTGCAATTCATGTGGGATAGGGACCAGCCACACTGCCACTGTTTTCTTCTATTTGCTTAAGGTTCCACTGGGGAGGGGGACATTATCATTGTTTAATTAACACATCTCTGTTTCTTCTAATATTCTTCCATCCAAATTACCGATCAAATAAGTATCTGCTTATCTTTAGCAGCTCTGCAGTATCTGTTTTTACCACTGTATTCCATTAATTGGACTCATTTTAATTTTTTGTTTGTTGGTTTATTTGTTTGTTTTTAGAGAATGAAGCAGAGGAAGGAGGCCATATGAATTTTCCTTAAGCATTATGTCAGAATAGCTAAACCAGAATTGAAGATTTGCAGTAAACCAGGCTGTGAAACTATCGTTTGACGCGGGTTTATGGTTATTTATGTTTAACAAGCCATTTTAAAGTCTATTTTCCATGCTTCTCCAGTACTCTGCTTGCAAGATGATAAGAAGCAGGGGCACCATCTGGGGTGGTGGTGGGCTGAGCCCCTCTCCCAAAATAATCAAGGAGGGGATCCCTCAATATTCCGCAGTCTACTGGGTCCTGTTGGGGCTTTCTCCAGCTAGTGGAAGGCTGCACTGGCTTGCATGGTGTCAGGAAACGCCACAGGGATCAGCGTGTCTGGTGTGAGGTCGCACCACCTGTGTAGCATCTCCCAATGCTGCAGGGACCAGCATGGCCTAACAGAAGGCTGCACCAACCTGCACAGCATTTGGAGATGTGTGTCCTGTCACACGTGTGGTGTCACATGCATGCTGGCCACCTTCAATCTTGGAGCAACCCGGCGCCTGTGACAAGAAGGTCTTATTAGTGTTCCCCTGTAGTTGTGACCTGCATAACCTGCAAGCTGACCACAACCTACCATCCACACATTGTGGACTGTCAAGTATTTAACAACCCCAGGCTGTTTCTAGTAGCAATAGATAAACTTAATTTAACTGATTGTGGACTGCTGTACATTGATCAGATACATGGTTCCTGCTCACAGCTTCTGAGGAAGCTAAGCTATAGTTTGTGGCAAGCTAAGCCATAGTTTCATGCTTCATTTAGGATCTTGCCCAGAATTAAGGCAACAAAACAATTAGTAATATCTGTGGTTACTCGTTATGTCTGCACTGGATGAAGAACTAGAGGAGCACACATTGGGTGTGCATTAGGCCTGGGCGATGTACGATACCTTGCCCAGGACCGCTTTGAGGGCCAGAGCATGATGGCACCTTCACCTGGCGGTATATCCTGGGTGGGGCTTGCCTGCCGCTGACTCCCTCTGCCACCAGTACCTGACATGTGGAGGGAGGAACAAGCGATACATCGCAGTGTTGAAAAGCTGACAGTGCCCAGCCCTAGTGTGCATGTGTGTTAGAAGCTGATACTGCACTGCAAGTTGCAGCTAAGAATGGTGTCCAAATCTGAAAAGCATGGATTGCATGTCAATAATGTTACCAAACTGTCTCAGATTTTCTCTGTTACCTCAAATTAGCCATGTAGTTCAGAAGTTTCCCTAATGTGCCCTCCCAAACTTCTCCGTCTCCCAGGCCACACCCCCTCTGTCCAGGCCATCCCCCTCGCTGGCCCTGCTTTGCACGCTCCTTGAGTGTTCTTGCCTGACTGGAATATTTCTTTGAACTCTGATGATGCCTTTCACTTCCCTGGATGGAGGAGGGAGTGACGTCTTTGTGTGTAGAAACCAGCCTCCTGTAGAAAGCTAAAACTTCTCTTAATAGTTCTGTCCACTTTTCCCTCTGGCCTTGCCCACCCGACCCAAGTCTCCCCAGAAGAGAATGTGGATCTCAGGCTGGAAAAGCCTCCTTATTCAGATTATTTTTTATGCTAGAGAACTTAAATTAAAACATACTTGTTTATTTCATATGATTTATTTCAAAGCTTCTTTCTAGTACCAGAAAATCAAAAGAAGAATGAGTTTAGAAAAGCTGCATTTTTCATTTCTCCCCTCCTTTTTTTTGAAACCATACTCTTTTTTTCTGTTTTAGGGGCCAATATGCTCTTGCTATCACTGGCCTGAACATAACATCTCTGGGATTGCGCAGTCTGAAGGAAGTAAGCGATGGAGATGTTGCCATTTTAAGAAACAACCACCTCTGCTTCGGTAACACAGTGGACTGGAATAAACTTTTTGTAACAAAAGATCAGAGCACAAAAATAATTAGAAACAGAGATGAAAATGAATGTGGTGAGTTACTAGGGGCCACTTACCCAGTTCAAATTACCTGTAAATTTCAGAGAGACTTCTGCCCATGGTTGCAGTTAATCACCTTTTTAAAACGTTGTTGGTTTTGCATTTGTCTATATCCCCATAAGCATGCATTATTGGAGGCCTCAATCCCTAAGCTGCATATCAGGCACAGTTGCGCATAAGGACTGCCTGTGTGAACCTTCCTGTATCCTTCAGAGGCCCTATTTGATGCTCCTACTTTCAAAGTTTAGGAGGGTTACAACCAGGGGCGGAGGGAGAGTGCCAGCAGTCAGCAGGTCAGGCACTGGCTGAGGGTTCCAGGGTTGAGAAGGTCCCTTCCCGCACTCCTTAGGAGCCAAACTCTGTTCCCATTTGCAGTGGTCGCCTAGAAGCCCATTTCCTTGTTGCTCTGCTCTGAGAAACAGTTGAGGAGGTCCCTCTTCCCACACCCTGGCCAAAGCAGCAGGGCATGTTAATTTTTTCAACTTTCAAATTCCAAAATGAGGGGTGCTAAAAAGTTGTAAATAAATAATGACGTAGTGTAATATGTCAGGTGTTGTAATATGTTGAAGTGGTATTTACCTAATTTTAAGACCTGCTAAAGAGCAGATTGTTGTTGTTCTGTCTTGATAACAACATAACAAACCATGGAATTCAAAGAGGGTGTACTTTCTTTTTCCCATGACTGTACATGTAAAAGGGGAGGGTGTTGTGGAGATCAGGGGCCTGAGAAGGCTTCTGGGTACCACAATCTAGGATGGAGGCAATACAAATAGATCCTAACCTGAATTCTAGCAATTCATTTAACTGAGTATCAGTGGAAACTGAATCATGTCCTTGATGCTTATCCTCTCCTGTGACTTTGACACCATCTTTTGAGATTTATTTAATGTTTAATTTTTAATTTATTTTGTCTGTTAGCTGCTGCAACAGAAATTTGTCATCCCCTCTGCTCAGATGAAGGCTGCTGGGGCCCGGGGCCCTTGCAGTGCTTTTCTTGCCGTTATTTTATTCGCCAACGGGAGTGTGTAAAAGAGTGTAACATTGTGCAAGGGTAAGCTAAGCGTTTCCTCCATTCTATTTAAATAAGATACTCAAATCTTAATCCTCTATATGTTAGCTTTCATGTGTGCCTGGACTCTGCATTTTGCTGAACCACAGAGAAGGATGGAGACGGGGAGTTATTCTGCAGGAGTTGCATATAACTTAGCAATCAACACAGGTAACTAAGAATAACAGAAGTTATAAGGACTATGGATCGAATATACTAGTGCCAATTATTTTGCTGGCACTGGCTGAGGAGAAAAACAGGAAAATCAGTTATATCTAGTTTGTCAGGTGCAAAGGTCCCATGGATGCATAGAAATTCAATCCCAGCTAATGATTGTGATCCTGAGGCAAGAAGAACATGTTGTTTTTCTCTGATGTCAACTATGCAATATTGACTCCTCCACATGCTTCCCATAGAAAATATTTTTCTTGCTATTCCTTCTACTATGTCTTTCCGAAATTCTTTGGCTAGTTTAAAACAAAATGAAACAAAAACCCAGCATATACATAATGTAAACTTTTTGAAATACTTCATCTTTCAGCAGATGTTACCTTTTTATAAGTAAAATTCCTCCAGGTAATGCTTTGACCCACATGGCAAATTTGGTCTTTTCACATCAAATTATGATCAGACACAGTTTAATTAGTGATAGAGTTACCTAGCATGTAATAGTTGAACCATCTGTTCTCAATTTTTGTATTTTAATGATTCACTGGAAATTTCAGAGAAGCTTTGAATTTAAGTATCAGCTGATTAACCAATGTAATTCAGTCCCTTGTTTAAAAATTGCATTGTGATTCCTCTGGGTTTGCCTGCATCTCCAGCCCACAGGATGTAATTGTGGCAAGGTATGAGGTTCACGTTACACTCATGTGCCCCCATGTGTAGCATCTTCAAATGTTAACTGAAAATGATGCTTATAAATAACTGTGTGACTAGAGTCCACTCAGATACAACAAGTTATACCTGCACAGGCATTTACTAGATGAAGGACATGTGTGAAAGACTGAAAAGCTTTACATGTTGTAGGTGTAGAGCATGACTGAAGCTCATGTCTGCACCTCATTGCATACACAGTTGGCCTGCAGGACCTGAGCGACAGAAGCATAGCTCTGTGGTGGAGCTTGGTTGGTTGGGAGACAATGCTGAGAGCGCCTGTGGGGCTGAAGTCGAACTAGAACATATAGTAGAGCAAAAGGGTCCCAGTTCAGCCCATGGCACCATCCAGTTAAAGGTATAGCAGGTGGTGGGAATGGCCTCTGCCTCTGGAGAGCTGCTGCCAGCTGCATTCGACAGTACTGGGCAGCATGGACAAATGGTCTGCCGCAGCAGAAGGCATCTTCCTGTGCCTCACCAAGCCAAACTCAACCAAGCAGCCCTCTCTTGCGACCTGCCAGGGGCCTGTTTCTCCAGCCCAAGAGAAGTAACATAAATGGGGATGAATGACTCCATGCTGCTGCTCATCTTTTCCCTAAGCTTAATAGCAGCACGCAGGGCCATTTCTCCCCCTGGAGATCTGCTTATGCTGCTCAGCTGAGTGTGGAGTACTTGGGAGTGTTGAGAAGGAGGCTGGACTACAGAGCAGAGACATGGCGCCATATCCTCCATTGGTGGAGGATATCACAACCTCTTGCAGGAGCAAGTTTCATCATTTAACTATGTACTACATGAAGAAGTGCTATGCTCTAGCCCAGGGGCTGTCAGCCTGGTCCCTGCCGCCCACTAGTGGGCGTTTCAGGATTCTAGGTGGGCGGTAGGGGGTTCTATGGCACAAGCTGAATCCTCCTTCCATTGAGCACTGGTGGGCGGTAAGGAACTTCCACCATCAAGAAAGATGCATTAGTGGACGGTAGGTATAAAAAGGTTGACTACCCCTGCTCTAGTGCTAGGTTTCTTTGTCTATGTTCTCCAAGCCATGCATAAGTTTATAAACTTCTATCATGTCACTTCTTACTTGCCTTTTCTCTAACTAAAAAGTCCCAAATGCTGCAACCCCTTGGTCCTTTTGTTTACCCTTTTCTGAACCTTTTCCAACTCCACAATGTCCTTTTTTTTCAGGTGTGACAACCTAAATGTATCCAGGAATGTATCCAGCATTCCAAATGCAGTTGCACCCTAGATATTGGCAGTTTTATTTTCTGTTCTTCTAATGATCTCTAGCATAGAATCTGCCTTTTTCACTGCTACCATACACTGGGTTGACATCTTGATTGAGCTGTCTACTATGACCCCAAGGTCCTATTCCTGGTCAGTCACCAGCATTTCAGATGATCTGAGCATATATATAAATTTAAGGGGTTTTTGCACCAACATGTAGCTCTTTGCACTTGTTTACATTGAAATGCATTTGCCATTTTACCAAACATTAGCTCATTTAGAAGAGGTCCTTTTGGAGCTCTTCACAATCTCTTTTTATGTTAAGAACCCTGAACAATTTAGTATCATCTGCAAACTTCATCACCTCACTGCTCACCCCTGTGTGTTGTGGACCATGTGAGATTAGCCACATGCATATGGCACACTTCTAAACAGATGTAGGAAAAAGCCATGTTTCTTGGATCCTATGCATATACTAACTGGAGAATGTTCCCAAACAATGTAGTAAATGCCGTTGAGATATTCACATTCCCCAAGGCCTGTTGTGCATGATGTTGGAACCATGGGATGGAAAGCCAGCTGGACAGGCCCCAGCCAGAGCACCTCCCTTCTCAGCCTTGCCGCTGCGGAGACCCCTCAGTCATGCTCCTCTAACGTGCGTCCGCCAGAGCACACATTACTCTGCAGAGTAAACACACAACAGATCTGGCTTGAGGTGTGGATACTAGACTACGTTTATTGTACATAAATCAGGACAAAGAAAACATAGCTTCTCTCCTTGTCGTTCTTCTCGGAGAGAGAGAACACAAAAGCAATACAGAGTGGATGTTCCGCTCACAAAACTCCAACAATCTCTGCTGGAATGTAAACAGACATGTGACATGTAACAATCCCACACATCTGCAGCAAGGGAGGAATGGAATTCCCAACACATAATGGTTAGAGAATGTCCACAATTGGGATATCATGCATATTAACCAGGAAATTTGCACATTCTCCATGAGGCCTGTACACAATGCCCATTTGTTATGCAAATTGACCACTAAACTTAAATTCCCCCTAACATGGGGGGGAGGAATACACCTTGGTATCTTGCTATCACACATAGCTGGAGGAGTTGGCTACACCACAGAACTCCAGGATTGCCAGAAAGAAACTGCAGAGTGCTGGAGAAATGTGTAGCTGGCACATCACTGGAAGGAGGCTTTGTCAGCGGGGGTGGGGGGTGTCTGTAGTGCTCACTGCTACTATGATGCTTTTGGGCATCATAGGTATTTCACAGCCACTCCTCAGTCTGACGGGTTACATGATTGGAATTTCCTCCCAGGTATTAAGCTTGAATAATCCACTACCTTAGCACTGTCACCTCCCTGGTCTTTGAAGCTAATGGGATTGTCTGTTTGGGTCTGGGTTGTTAATGTTGGAGTGATGGAGTGTCTTAGCAAGATTTTGGAAGTGACAGAACAGGCTTGTTATAGTGTTGCTTCTTCCAGTGCTATAATATAGTCCTTCTGCCCTCCTTTATTTATGTGCATCAACCCCGACAAAATACTACATTAATGTTTCAGCACTCGGAAACTTGGAGTAATATCTTGCTGTTAAAGTTATATTCACTTTTCTATCCATTTCAGGAATCCTCGGGAGTTTGTAAGAGAGCTTGAGTGTCTTCAATGCCATCCAGAATGCCTGGTGCAAAATTCAACTGAATTCAACGCAACTTGCACAGGACCTGTAAGTGCATATTATCTTGCAATCTTATTCTCAACAATACTTTAATGTTCAGTTGCCCCAATTCCTAAACCATGGTGGACTCAGATCTGTGCAATGCAACAGAGGGTGCAGGTAAATCTGCTTGGTGGGTGGAGGGACTGAGAGCTCATGTAGGTAGGAGAAAGCTATTCCTAGCCAAGCCCAGGGTATGTTTGCCTAAGTGATGCATAAGTCATTTGCACATACGGGCTCCCCTGTCCATGTGCAGAGCAGTTCCCTCCACTGAAATAAAGGCAGAATCATTTTCATGTTGGATCTCCTACATCCATAAGCAATTGCTAGTTTGGGTGAAGGGAAGTATGGAAGTTTTGTATTGGGGGGAGGACAATAGCTGTGATAATGATGGGCAATTAATCACTGCAAAATAGGGGGGAACCACAATTTTAATCTTTAGTGAGAATTCAGTTTTTGGCACCATAGTGTTACATCAGTGTTACATTTTACATAAAATATCCCAACTCTGCTCCTGCATATCCAAAAAGGTACATGCAACATTACTCCCCACAGCTAACATTCCTGAAGGACACTCAACTTGCCTCTTAAGGGGTTGCCCTATCTCCAGCACTGATGTGTGCCATTGGTGTCCCCACTCAATGCACAGTCAGCATTGGTCTAAAGGAAGCATACTCGTGCATGGCTCTTTCCACAGGAATGGGAATCCTGATCACTCAGGGTTCCTGTCCCCATGAAGGAAGCCCTATGAAAGTGCACCCCTACGTTTGTATGCCCCCCTCCCCCGCTTTCTGGCTGACGTCATATGTGCTTTGGCTGGCTAGGGCTGGTGCATGCATCTTAACAACAAGACCAACTGACTCATTCTTGAGATCCCCTTCACATTCACATGGCCCTAAGTGGTAACCGTCAGGTGGGTGGTGCTGTTGACGAAGGAGGAAGGAGCAGAGAAGGTGGGTGGAGATTTATTTGGAGCAACACCATTCCTCCAAGAGGCTGTGTTTCTAAGCCTCTCTCTGTAAATATTGAATAAACAACATTGGCAAGAACTTTCCTTGTCGTATCCATTCCTGGCAACCTACCGTGGGGGGTTGGATCCTCTGACGCCTGACATTTACTAACCTTTATGCCATTCCATTAGTGCACTTCTCAGCTCATGAACAAAAGTATTTTATATCCCAATTTCTTACTTCTTACGCAGGGTCCAGGCAATTGTCTGAAGTGTGCCCATGTAAAAGATGGTCCTCATTGCGTTAAGTCATGCCCTGCTGGTATTTTGGGTGAAAATGATACCATTGTCTGGAAATATGCAGATGAAAATTCAGTGTGTCAACTATGTCATCCAAACTGTGTTCGCGGGTGAGTAGAAACACTTTATTTCAAAGCAAATTGAAGTGATAAGCATTTTAATTTGTGAATCTTAACTGTGTAAACAAAAATACTAGAAAATTAACTTACAAGCATGAAAGCAAGATGCAATCAAAACTAAACAGAACTGCTACATTCTAAAGATTTGGAAGTGATTTTGGTGTTTTAGGTTTTAAAAAATTGATTTAATACATGGGGGCATATCAAATCTTAAAAAAGATTAGTAGTTGAAAGTGGAACTGCTGAAGCTGTTGTGTCTGGTATACAGAAAAATATGTAATGTTGTCATGTTGAAATCCAATTATTTTAACTGATGTCATTAAGGTTCAACTTGCATATTTCCCCCCATGAGCCAAGTTTCAGCTTGGGGGATGAGATTATAATCAAGATATGAAGGGAAAGGTTAAAAAAAAAAAAAACACCTTTCCCAATGCCATAGCCTTGTTTGATTTGGGTCCCACCCTGAGTGCTCCTTGGAATGACAGATCCTGAAGCTGAGACTCCAATACTTTGGCCACCTCATGAGAAGAGAAGACTCCCTGGAAAAGACCCTGATGTTGGGAAAGATGGAGGGCACAAGGAGAAGGAGACGACAGAGGACGAGATGGTGGGACAGTGTTCTCGAAGCTACCAGCATGAGTTTGACCAAACTGCAGGAGGCAGTGGAAGACAGGAGTGCCTGGCGTGCTCTGGTCCAGGGGGTCACGAAGAGGCGGACTCGACTAAATGACTAAACAACAACTTACAGCTTGTTAACACTTCTAAAAGACTGAGACATTATAATGGTTCACACTTAGTTTTATGTGGGCAGCCCCAAAGAAGGCCCAGTTTTAAGAACCTCCTGGATTAGAACCGTACTGACACCTGGTGGATAATTAATATATTGTGTTTAGGGACTTCCTTATGGTACAACAGGATTGTCTAAACGATGGGTCAGCAAACTTTTTCAGCAGGGGGCCAGTCCACTGTCCCTCAGACCTTGTGGGGGGCCGGACTACATTGGGGGTTGTGAACAAATTCCTATGCCCCACAAATAACCCAGAGATGCATTTTAAATAAAAGGACACATTCTACTCATGTAAAAACACGCTGATTCCCGGACTGTCCATGGGCCGGATTTAGAAGGCGATTGGGCCGGATCCGGCCCCCAGGCCTTAGTTTGCCTACCCATGGCGTAAACAGATCTTTAAAAGGGATACGTGCACTCAGTGCTTTTTTGGTTGAAAAATAAATGCGGTGCCAATACCCATGTAATGATAGAAGTGCTGTGGGTGCCAGCACAAAATGGCTGCCATGGGCAACAAAAAAGGAGGTCTGGTACTCGGTACCTGTGAGTACTGCCACAAAAAAGTCCTGAGTGCACTGAAGCCACAGCCTCATGTAAGGGATATTCTATTTTGTTTTAGAGAATATATATGCAGAAAACTTCTGTCAGGTTAAGTCTTGTGACTTCCACCTAAAGAACTGGAGGGCAGCTGAGAAAGACGCAGCCGGCGTGCACCTTCCCCTGCAACCCAGAGCTGCTCTTCCGCTGCTTGCAGAGAGGGCGCCGTGGGCTGTGGCCTGCTTCTCACAGCAGCCTCCTCCCATTGGGGCAGCTGAGAAGGAGGGAACAAGCCTGCACCCTGGCTCCTGCAAGCAGCGTCATAGCGCTGGGTTCACAGGGGCCAGGGCGCAGGCCTGTTGCATCCATCTCAGCTGCCCCCCAATTGTAGAGTGCCATGAGAAGGATGCAGCAGCCCATAGTGCCCTCCCAGTGAACTCAGCGCTGCTCACAAAAGCAGTACTGGGCTTGCGGGGCCAGGGTGCAGGCCTTCTCACAGCACCCTGTGAGCCCCACTTTGTTTTTGCAAGTCTTTCAAAGTGGTGCTGGGCTTGCCATGAGCGTGTCCTGCTTTGCAGACATGGGTAGGGGTTGCTCTTGTGGTTTACCCCGGCCATGCCTCGCCCCCATGGTGTGCCCTGCATGTGCGCCCTCCCTGCACCTAGGCCAGTAAGACTCCATCACTGCATCTGTGCACATATTCCCAGCAGTACAGCATTACCAAAATCAACACTTTTCTTCAGTGAAAATAATACACAATGTCACTTTTAGGTGTTATCTGTGCAGGAGTGAATGTTCTGCAAGCAGCAAGCAGCTCTTGTGTGACCCAGCTACTGGTTGGGCCTGATCACAAGGACTGCAAAATGGGTAGCCTGCTAGGAATGGGTGCTGATTCCATGGGAAAGTTCTATGGATTTGGTCCCACATGGGTGGGTCATGTAATGGTTATTACTGCTCTCTGAGAGGTTTTCACAGAAAAATGACTCTCTCAGATGGCAGATAACATTTTAAAGGGGCCCCACTTTTACCTTACAAGTTCAGAGTCTATCACACATGATAAAGCAAGAGACAGTCTGATTTAATGAGTTTATATTCTAAAGTTGAATTACTGTATTCCTGGTCCCAGGAGTGACTCCTGTTGAATGGGAATAGGAAGGTGTTCAAACTTTTGGGTCATGGAAGGCCAGAGTGAAATAACAAATTCCATCTTACTGATGAAAGTGTGATTAGTAGATTGCAGAAATAACCAAACCTGCCATACTTCTGTTTGGTTCTAAAACCTACATAGGAACATAGAAGAGCCTCCTGGATCAGGCCAATGGCTCATCTAGTCCAGCGTCCTGTTCCCGCACTGGCCAGCCAGATGCCTGTGGGAAGGTAAAGGTAAAGGGACCCCTGACCATTAGGTCCAGTCGTGACCGACTCTGGGGTTGCGGCGCTCATCTCGCTTTATTGGCCGAGGGAGCCGGTGTACAGCTTCTGGGTCATGTGGCCAGCATGACTAAGCCAATTCTGGCCAACCAGAGCAGCGCACGGAAACGCCGTTTACTATCCCGCCGGAGCGATACCTATTTATCTACTTGCGCTTCATGCTTTTGAACTGCTAGGTTGGCAGGAGCAAGGACCAAGCAACGGGAGCTCACCCCGTCGCGGGGATTCGAACTGCCGACCTTCTGATCGGCAAGTCCTAGCCTCTGTGGTTTAACCCACAGCGCCACCTGCGTCCCTGCCTGTGGGAAACCTGCAAGCTAAACATGGACACAAGAGCATCTCTCCCCTCCTGTGGTTTCCAGCAGCTGGTATTCGGAAGCCTTGCTGCCTCCAAGTGTGGAGGCAGAGCAGAGCCCTCCTGGCTGGTAGCCACTGACAGCCTTCTCTTTCATGAATTTCTTCTTCCAGAATGCGGTGGCGGCTGTTGTCTTCCAGTATCAAATGTCCACAGGTTAACTGGTTAGCCATTTGCCTTGGCACCATAGCTGGAGTGTGTGCTGGTGCTTCTTCCACCTCTCCCTCGTGGTGAGGACACAAGACTCCCTCCAGTTCCATCGCTGGCTTCTTCTGGCTCTTCTAGGCACATCAAAGTTGGTACAACAGTAATAGGCGGGTAATAGGTCTATATTATCAGGAGGACAGTGGGATCAGATTGCCCACAAGGGTGTGAGGAGTGTAGTCTTGTTAACTGAGGTTGCACACCCACCATACATTTAAAACACACGCAAACAAATCCTGGGAACTGTAGTTTACCAGAGAATTGTTTTTTCTTGCTAAATTCTTGTATCAAAGTTTTTACATTAAGTATCCTGTGAGAGGTCATAAATCTAAGCAACTTGGCTGTAGATTAACTTGGAAATAGTGGGCTCAGGAAAAACATTGTTCGAATTGTTTTGGAAAATTGGCCCAAACTTACTGTGTCTGTACCAAGTGAATTAAAATGTTTGTATGTGCAGATGAAAACCCATGTTCATGATGACAGTGGATGGACTGCGTAGTTTCAAGGATTTTTATGCTGGCCTCACTTTTACAGCAAATGAGGAGAGCAAAAGAGATGTATTTCAAAGTTTCAAAGATTCAGTTTAATATTTAGCATTTCTTATCTTAGTTTCTGAATGAGCACTATAAAACTGTTCAAGAATGTTAAGAGGAGATATTTCTGGTTCTTTAAAATATGCACAACTTCTGTGGACTGTTGTCACAAAATCCCACATGTGATATATAGATTAAAGTAGAAGCTAATTTATAGAAACAGCTTCTAAATCTTGAGAAACTCTGGTATACCCACATCTCTGCTATCCATGAAACAGAACTGCATTAGCCTTTTGTGGGCAAATCCATGTTTTTTGCTCCTCCATTATAAAATCACCTTGCACGTCATAAGTCAAGTCATTAAGATTAAAGATTTTCCCTTAAACAAAAAATTATTCTGTTACACAGGGTGCACTGAATAGCCTGAGGTCTGGAATTGAGAGATATCCCTTTGTGTTAGTTCTGTCCCCAGATATTTTAAACCAATACTTTTCTACTAGCAAGAATGTTAAAAGTGAGCATTTTGTCCACTCACAGCAAAATTGCTGGTTCCTTTCATGTACTCCAGCAAACAGTTGCTTCTTTGTGATGGTCTTTGTGTGGTCTTTTTGAAGTCTGAATAAGGCACTGCTTTTTAAGAGATTGAATTTGTACCTTGAGAGGGGGGCGGGAATTGGAGGTTCTGTGCACCGTTTGAATAATGTTCTGGCAGGCTCTCTTCCCAGTATGCTTAAAACACTGAGTTAGAAGCTGTTCCTTTAGCACAATGCACCCTATTCTTTTAACAAATGCATCTGGTTCAAGGATCTTGACATTTTCCCAGGTCCTGTATTTCCTTAGCAAGCTTGTTGTCTTTATATATTTAAAAAATGTGTGCAGGGCAAAAAAATTGAAATGTCCATTGAAGAATCTAGCAGTAAACGTATTAATTCTGCTGCCTCTTCTCCATCTCTCTCTGTGTTTGTGTGTGTGGTTTTTTTACAGGTGCAAAGGACCAGGGCTTGAAGGTTGTCCTAATGGGTAAGTATTGCTAATTGTTGCTAATTAATTACATGTCTATACTGAACATAACCTGTATACACACACCCATATTTCATGGTTAAAATGTGTTTTGCTTATGGCTAAAATATAATATTGAAACACTAGAAATCTAATGACCCTCTGAATATACAACATAGATTTCCAATGTGTATATATTATGGTCCCTGGAAAGGTACAGTTTAAGCACAGCAAGTTAATATAATTTTGACTGTTCTGAAGTTTGCATTTTTTTTTCTTATTCCTCTTCATATTTCTGTTTGTTAATCAAGGCTAATATGTAATAGTCAATTGATTTTTATGTTGACTTAGGCTGACAAAGCATATATGCTGGCTGTCACAGCTCTGCATTAATGTTTATTATTAAATTTAAATACTACCCTTCATCACAAACATTTACAACATAAGAACAAGATTAAAACACAAGTAAATCATTAAACCCCCCCCCCCCCAAATAAAGAATCCCCCACCACATTACAAGGCTGTAGAATATTAATCTGCCCAACGCTTGGTTGAAGAGAAACGTTTTCACTTGGTGCATATAGATACAGGATGATGGCAGCAGGTGAGCTGCCCTGGAGCAGAACTAGAAGAACAATCTGGTTTTATTTTGTCCCCCTTCATTTAAAATCAAGGTTCTCAGCTTGGGATACTCAGTAGATAGTGAGTTGGCTTCCTCACCCTCCTATGAGATTAAAGATAATTTCTTCTGTTTTTGCCTTCTAGTTCTAAGATCCCCTCCATTGCAGCTGGAGTTGTTGGAGGCATCCTCTGCTTTGTCGTTATTGCATTGGGCATTGGCCTTTACCTTCGTAGGCGTCGCATTGTTAGAAAACGTACTTTGCGCAGATTGCTGCAAGAAAGAGAGGTAGGTGCAGCACATTGTTTTGTAATGTACTGCCCAAAACTGACACAAACAATGTATGCCAGGGTCTTGGAGTCTTTTGCAAATTATCAGTGCAAATAAGCAATTATTTCCTATTCATTGCATGGAATCCAGGTGTCTTCCCTCAAAGAAGCACATCGGGGGTGGGGGGAGATAACACTCTTTTAGCAGGACTCAAACAATCGCCTCTTCTTCCTAGGTAAATATGACTCTACACACGCTACTCAAGGCCCTTGTGCAATCAGTCATGGCCATGATATTATGCCATACTGTGACCCTGTTGTCCATGTTAATTCTGGACAGAACCTAGCTCATGTTCTAGCAAAACACATTGGAGCCTCCATTTCTCCATGACACTGAGATTTCATACCTGACCTTGAGACTGTAATGATGGATTTGCTTACCTTGAGCTTTAAAAACAAGGCTCGCAATCTTGTGAGTTCCTTGCCTTGTACTACATTATGTTAGTCAGGAAAATCAGGTGAAATGTATGTTTGTCACCTGTTTTGCTGTTCTCAAAAAAAAGAAAGAGGTAATCCTATCTGGGTTTTGTTTTTGTTTTTAATATAAAAAGTAGGAAGCCTGACACTTGAAACCATATTCTTTTGGTATTTGACAGCTTGTTGAACCCCTGACTCCCAGTGGGGAGGCACCAAACCAGGCACTGCTAAGGATTCTAAAGGAAACCGAATTTAAAAAAATCAAAGTTCTTGGCTCTGGAGCTTTTGGTACCGTCTTTAAGGTAAGGTCAGAAAAGGATTGAATGGTTCAGATTAATCAGTGTTCTCTCATTGTATGTTGGTAAAACATTTGCTTGTTTGGCTCAGGAGTAACGCTTCTTCACTGCACTTGCCCCTCCCTTAGTATAGCATTAAACTTTCACTGTCATAAATATATTTTTTAAGCCAGAAACTGAAAATAGGATTAGGAACAATCTTTAAACTTTGGTTTAAAAGCTAATTTTGGTTACTAGTAATTGTGGTTACACCAGTGGTACAGATTCAATTCTGCACCTAGTTAACATTAACTAAAAAGGCCTTCTCGGTAGTGGCACCCGCCCTGTGGAATGCCCTTCCACCAGATGTCAAAGAGAACAACAACTAACAGACTTTTAGAAGATATCTGAAGGCAGCCCTGTTTAGGGAAGTTGTTAATGTTTGATGCATTACTGTATTTTTATATTTTGTTGGAAGCTGCCCAGAGTGGCTAGGGAAGCCCAGCCAGATGGGAGGGGTATAAATAAATTATTATTATTATTATTATTATTATTATTATTATTATTATTATTGAGGGGGAGGAGCCTGAAAGCCCATATTACATTCCCCGTTCCCTAGCCAGAAGATGGGGCCGTTTTACATCAGATCTGGGCCATTGCTGCTGCCACTTCTCACTTTTGAGCAAGATGTTAATTAAAGCCTTTGCAAAAATCTCTACAAAAAGAGGAAGTTTTGAGCAATTTTTTAAGGATATTTGCCAAAATCTACACTTCTGACAGATTTTCCCAGACATTTCAGCGATTAGTGAATTCTGCCCAGATGCTGTTTACGAGGGCCGTATCCTAGCTATGTCTATGAAATTCCAGCCCTAAATCGAACTAGTGCATTATTCAAACCCCAGTCAGAGCATGAGAGGGTTGTGGTCTTTTCCTGCTGTATGATTCTATGATCATTTCTAGAAATTTTGTGGTATGTACTTAACCCTGAAGGGTTACCTAGCTCATTGTTGGCTTCTGCGTTCACATCCCTGTTAAAGTCTCCATATACTTTACATGCAAACTTTTGCTCTTTAGCTCTATGCTAAATTTAACCTTTTTATTTTGCAGGGGCTTTGGATTCCAGAAGGCGAGAGAGTTAAAATTCCTGTAGCAATTAAGGAATTGAGAGAGGCCACATCACCTAAAGCCAACAAAGAAATTCTTGACGTGAGTCCCCCCCCCACACACTTTTGAAGCATTGAAATATTGGTTACTGCGATTTTATAGCATGAAGACAAATATAAATTTATGTTCATCCTTAATTGGGTTTGGAGGGGAGACACTTTACATTTTCCATCAACTGCTTTTAGGAAGTAATTCTAAAGTAAGGTTGCCATATTTCAAAAAGTTTTTGGGCTAAAGTTGTTGAGCTTCCAACATGGCTTGCCTTATGTCTAGATTCCCCGGACATTTCAGCAATTTCCACCCGGACACTGCTTCTGTTTGCCATATTCCAACCATGTTCAGGAAATTCTGGACATATGGCAACCCTATTCTAAAGAGAACTGTTGCAGGCAGAGAAGGAGGTTCATGGCTAGAGATGCCCAAAGAGCTCCACCATTGTTCTACGAGAAGAGATTTGGCCCCGGTGGGGGCCAAAATGAGAAAGGCCGAGGTACTACAGGATTGTGGGGTGGGAAGAATTGGGGGAGTTGAAGATGCTGGGAATCTCAGGTGGACGTTTTTTTCTCACAAAGTGAAAGTTGCTCCCAGTACCAATCACTACATGGAAGCAGAAAAAGGTTCAGATAGTCTACTGTTGCAGAAGATAAGGCTCAGCAAAACAATTCTGGACATAGATATATACAGCTTGTAGTCAGTGATGTGGCACAGGGATGGCTGATCAGGGGGGCCATCGCCCTGGGTGCAGTTTTGGGGGGTGCATCAAGGCCTCGTCGTGAGCAGCTGTGTCCTTCTCAGTGCTCTCCAGATTTTATATTTGGTGTTGGGTTCTTTTTTAAAAAAATGTAAGTCGGTTTGAATAATAATAATAATAATAATAATAATAATAATAATAATAATAATTTGTATTCCCCCCCCCCCCCGCCGGAGCTGGGCTCAGAGCGGCTAACATCATGAGACAAATCAAATGGAGTAATCCACAAATAAATACAATAAATAATACAAACATAGATAAAACACACAGTGCTTATTTTGCTGTTGCTTCTGAAGTCCCACCTGCATGGGCCACTGTAGGAGCATTTCTGGAATGTTCTAATCCAACTAAGAAGTCCCCTTTCTGTGTTGTGTTCTAGCATGCAGCAGTTGGGCAGTGGGGATAACACCCTTTCTCGCATTTTTCCTTTTCCACTGTTACATAAACCAGCAGGATCTTCCATTAGTTCTGCTGCTTCCGAACTTTTCTGCAAGCATTAAAATCCAGTTTATTCTCCAGCCACTGCTCATAATGACTTTATTAGGATAAGAGCTAATTCAGGAGATTTACCATCAAATACCACACATACTTGCAGCAGGTCATGGCGTACCTCAGAGATTTCCAAGATAAAGTGTAAAAACAAGAGCTTTGCTGTAATTTCTCAAAGCATTTTAAAGAACAGATGACTGCACAATGGCTTCATTATTCTTTCTTTGAGGGCTGGCATCTGTTTCACTTGGCGGTATCAAATTTAATAGGCTCTGTCAAATTCTGGAACAGCTCCATATTCTGTGTGGCCAACATATACACACATCCCATACAATTAAATTCCCAGTTTAGTAGACTGCAGGTCAACTTTTGCAGAAGGGTGAGTGGGACTTTAGCACAGTTTGGGGAATATTGACTTAACTAAAAAAATTAATACAGCATGTATCTGACATAACAGGAAGCAGAGGAAGAAGCAAATTTGGTTCACCATTCTGATTCAGCTACAGTAAATGGCAGTATCACAAGTCTTTAAACTTTCCTCGAAATAACTTTTTACAAAGTTTTGTTAATATAAGTATGTGTTACACACACTACATTTTACACACATTTGTTTATATTCCCAGTCCCCAGAACTCAGGGTGTAGTGTGTACCATCAACAACAACCACATAAGAAAAGTTGGAGCTGCAGCAGATACTACGATTGCCAAGAGAAGCTTCTGAAAACTGACTCCACATAGTGAATAATCTCTGCCACATGCAGAGGATGAGTGCTGGATTAAACCCTGTGGAGCCCCCCCCCCCCCCGGGCAGTCAAAATCTCAGGGTGGCCCTTGTGCGCACACTGTAGTGGAATAACACTGAACTAAGAAAGCTTGAGTATTGTTTTGATTCACTGTTGTGGGGCCCCTAAAAGGTGTAGGGCCCATAGGCTGGTGCCTACTCTGCCTATTTGGTAATCCAGCACTGCAGAGAATGGTTATCCAATGTTCGTTAAGCTCAGTGCTTTTTTTCCTAAAAAATGTTTAGGGGAACTACTACTACTACTACTGCTACTACTACTACTACTACTAATAATAATAATAATAATAATAATAATTTATTCTTTATACCCTGCCCATCAGGCTGGGTTTTCCCAGCCACTTTGGGCGGCATCCAACAAAATATTAAAAATACAATAAAACATCAGATATTAAAAACTTTCCTAAACTCCCATTTTCCTACTCATATTGAAATACTGCCCTTCAATGAGGCCAAACTTAGATTCACAAAATGTTTAGTGGTATGTGTACTCCTGCTTCCCCCCAGAAAAAAGCACTGATTAAGCTTAAATCCATTGTTTTCATTGGATCTACTCTGCATATGACTTGGACTAGTTCACCATGTTCCACGATGGGGAACCTCAGTCTCAGGGCGGCAGGAAGCAGTTAGAAACCTCTGACTTTTGGATGACTGGAATGTATCCTACTGAGTTGCTCTGACCACTTTTTCTCCTGGCCCTGACCCCACTGGCATGTGGCACCCAGAAGGTTCCCCAATAAAAAATGTGACCCTCGGGCTCAAAAAGGTTCTTCTCCACCCCTCTGTATGCAGGAAGCGTTTAACTCTGAAATGTGGGGCTTTCCACTTGCACTTCGTATTTATGCAGCAGTTCTACCGCCTCATTCTTTATAACAATCTTTATATTTATTAAAATGTAGAGTCATGTACAAAGCGTGATGAACACAGCCTAATTACTTAACAATATCATTTCATGAGCTTCCTTTTCCTGATCAGGAAGCCTATGTCATGGCGAGTGTGGACAACCCCCATGTCTGCCGTTTGCTGGGAATCTGCCTCACCTCCACCGTTCAGCTCATCACGCAGCTTATGCCGTATGGCTGCCTTCTGGACTACGTTCGAGAGCACAAGGATAACATTGGATCCCAGCACCTTCTCAACTGGTGTGTGCAGATTGCAAAGGTAAGTAAACTAAGGAATTAAGTTCAACTAGCTGATATTATCCACTTTAAAGAGCTATCTGAAGCAGACAGAAGGGAATGATTACATCCACCAGGAATTCTGGATTTTTGGGAAGCTGTTTTTGAAAACTCAGCTGAATTTTAAAACTACACAACGTGGATTGGTGCTGCATATTATTTTTCAAAGTTAAAACACACACTGGGTAAGTAGTGTTAGTCTTGAAGCCAAATCTGCTTGTCTAGAAATCGTAGCAAATCCATCACACGGGCAGGAAACCAGATCCCAAAGGTGCTCTTCCACAGAGTTCATTCCTTTATTTCTTCCTATGGCTTTGAAATAACATTTTCTGAAGGACGTTATCTTTAATTATCTGAAGCATAGAATTTTTCTCAGCGCAAAAGTGTCTCAAGAGGCAGTTCATAACCTTCCTAATAAAAAAGGGAGGGGATTTTGAAGTGGAATATCAGAGTACTATGAGAGATGCAGTTACTATCAATAAATCTAGAAACTAGTATATAATCAAATTATGCTGTAAATCACCTATTTTTCTAGGATTGGATCAAATAGAATATTACCTAATACATGGCTTTCCAGTTATATTATAGCATAATACAGGCATATACTCAATTGTGGAAGGAATAGCTGATTTAATAAACTGGAACTATTTAAGTCCTTGACTGAGGTTACTCTTGATAGGATTTTGTTGGGGTTGTTGATTTGATTTGATTGAGAATAACAGCTCATTAAACAGCTACATTTATTTCATGAAAACAGCTTTTCTTGTGGCCTTCTGCCAGTTTGCTAGGGTAAGTTGTTTGGCAACATTGGGAGGCCTTAGCACATTGTGGGAGTTCATCTGAAAATGTTTAGTAGATACTATGATGTTGGTCCAAGGTTAATGGAGAAAGGATGGGGGTGGACACTTGGGAGAAAAACATTTTCCTATTACTGTGTCATCGTCACATTTCTGTTTGGGGGGATTTCACCCTCCCCCCAAGCATTAATGGGCTTTTTCTCTGTTGGCCTCTTTCAAAAATGAGTTGATTGTAGTTCTTTCAAAGGCTCCATTTTCACAAGCATATAAGAATGCCAGTGTTTCATAATGTGTAAAGGTTCTGGTTACAGTTATTAACAGTCATGTACCAACAATGACAACTACAAAACAAGGGAAGCATTTGTTATTACTATAGAATATCACAAATATAGTTTATTACTTTAGCATGAAAACATAAATTCTGCTATTTGTTAATGGTGTAGAGAATAGAGGATTTCTGCCTTCACAGTTTTTAGCCCAAAGATGCAGCATTTTCCATCACCCATGTGACAAATAAAATTTGCTCCTGCTGCTGCTCTGAATCCCTCTGTTTCCTCTGTGAAGTTCTGAATTGAAAGAGACTGTATATAGAGATCCTTTGGATTAATATGGTGACACATATTTGTGATGTTATGACCATTTAAGATGAGTTGATATCTTGGTTGACTTGTTGAAAGCAGTGATTTGAATGTATCTGCATAGATTTCAGCACATGGAGAAACATTCCTATGATTCCTTTCCCATACATACAACATTTAATACTATGTATATTTACCGATCTACACTCAAATCTCAGTTGTCGAACCTAATCTGTTCCAGAAACCTGTTCAGCTTCTGAAATGTTTGACAACTGAGTCTGGTCACCAGGGAAGATAGAGCAGCTTTGCCCAGGCGTTATTGGACTGCACATCTTTGGCCAGTGACCATAGAGGTGTTGGAGGCTATGTAGTCCCAAAACATGAGAATCCAGAGTTAGCAACTGCTGTAAAACACAAGATCCAAAGTTGGCACCTAAACCTGGCAGTGGACTCTTACCTTCCTAGGTATTGGAAGGATCTTTGTGACAATATATACTTAGGCAGTATAAGCCTAAAAACATCTAATCACTTCTCTACCTTTGCAACCATTTCCCACAATGGTGAAATCTCGTTGGAACTGGCCATTTATTGTATGGAGCGATAGTCCTTTAATATTCTACGTAGCATGGCTATTGGTGTGGGGCGATAAAAAAAGATTTTTACAACTCTGTATTGGATGCAGGGAATGAATTACCTGGAGGAACGTCGTTTGGTACACCGTGATTTAGCTGCCCGGAATGTCCTGGTTAAGACTCCTCAGCATGTGAGGATCACAGACTTTGGACTGGCCAAACTGCTTGGTGCAGAAGAAAAGGAATACCACGCAGAAGGAGGAAAAGTAAGAAAGAGGATGATGATGATGATTTTTTTCAAAAAATCATTCCTCTTGGTTTGTTTGATAGAATTCTGGTGCATTTCTGCCTCAAGAGTTTTTGAATCAGTCCCATACAGTCCCTGAAGAAACCTCTTGCCCACATAAGGAAACAAAGAGCCTGATCCAGCGACCAGGCCCGTCTAGTGGCCAGCATCCTGTTCTCACATTGGCCAGCCTGATACAGGAGCTGAGCACCAGAGCCCCTCCCCTCCTGCCTTTTCCAGCAACTGGGATTCAGAAGCATCCCTGCCATTGTGGCAAGTAGCCATTGATAGCCGTATCCTCCATTAATTTGTCCAGTTTTCTTTGAGAGCCATCTAAGCGGGTGGCTATCACTGCCTCCTGAGCTGAACTACATGCTGAATTAGTAATTACTTTGTTTTATCTGTCCTGATTCTTCCAACATTCAGCTTCATTGAATGTCCATAAATTCTAGTGTTATAGGAGAAAGCAAAAAAAACAAAACCCTCCACTTTCTTCAAGCCAAGCATAGCTTTATAAACTTACAGCATGTCACCTCCTACTCAGCTGTTCTCTAAACTAAAAAGTCTCAGATGTTGCTACCATTTCTCAAAGGGGAATTGCTCCAGCCCCTTGATCGTGTTGTTTCCCCTTTTCTGAACATTTTCCTAATGTGCAATACCTTAGATGACAAAAACACATTGAAATTTAAACTGATAAACAAAGCACTGGCATTACTATGTTACCTATCTGTGCTAGCAGCCATCTGTTAAACTCTGCTCAATAGAAGCAGCTATGCATGGTAATAATATGTGTTATAAATGGAAAGTGTTTTATCGGTGGCAAACTTCTAGTTTACATATTCTGAACAACAGTTTTATGCAACATAAATATTATTACCAGGCCCAAATTGCATTCTGTTCTTCTGTTTAATTGGCTGTCTTCTTACATCCATTTTTTTCAAAATAACTCATCCTTGCACTCATCCCAATTGTTTCTCAGTGCTTACTATTTAGCATTCAGATTTAGCAACTACATTGCTATCTTCCTAGGTTCCTATTAAATGGATGGCGCTGGAGTCTATTCTGCATCGCATTTACACCCACCAAAGTGATGTTTGGAGTTATGGTAAGTCTGAAAAAAGTGCTATGCTGATTCTTGATAGGCAGCTGTGCAGATTTTATGATCTTCTGAAAGAGCTCATTTCCCCCATGATGTTTATAAGAATATATTTAATAGGAAAAGTTATTGAACATTATGATTATGAACGCACAAAACATTTCACTAATATGTATGTGAGGAAAGGGAATAAGGGATTTTTCTCAGGTGTTTATCATAATTTTACACTTCAGTTCCTAAACAATTTCTTAAAAGAAGTGTAGATTGGTGCAGGTTAAGGCTTTGTTCCTCTGAGGCTGTAAAGCTGTGTCTGGGCTGTACCACTTCAGACTACAGGTGGGGGGGGGGCTCAGGTGATGGATTGCACCTCCCATACAAAAAAACCTCCAGATCACTTGTATAGGTATCTAATGCATCGACAACAATGCCAGGATAGGACCGCTTTGAAAACACCTAGCTTCTGATATGGAGATAACTAGCACATGCACCATTTTGATGAGACAGCAGACAGGCAGGCAGAGTCCAGAAAGGCTCCCTCACAGAGAGAATCATTCGCCACCCCCTGGAGCCCATTGCCCAGCGCTTCCCTGGCTCGCTTTTATGATCCAGGATGGGCAAGGATCAAGGAGACAGGTGGTTGGTTTCACTCATCCAAGCAGCCTGTCCATGTGGAAGCAGCAGGTTGAAATTGATCCCATGCAACTTGACTAGACAGATCTCTGGCACTCTCCCACTCTCCCGACCACAGTGGAGTCTACTTCTTTTCGAATTTAATACAGTGGTACCTCGGGTTAAGTACTTAATTCGTTCCAGAGGTGTGTTCTTAACCTGAAACTGTTCTTAACCTGAAGCACCACTTTAGCTAATGGGGCCTCCCGCTGCTGCCGCGCCGCCGGAGCATAATTTCTGTTCTCATCCTGAAGCAAAGTTCTTAACCCAAGGTACTATTTCTGGGTTAGCGGAGTCTGTAACCTGAAGCGTATGTAACTCAAGGTACCACTGTACATTTTATCTGCAAAATCATTGCAGGTCCTTATCAGGCCCCAGTGGTGAAGGTGGTTGCGTTAGATGACAAACCACCTGAAAGAGTCTCCTGGAACTGTTTTCCACAGATGCAATAGTGGAGAAGGTTCTCTTCACCTTCACTTGGTAGACTGGGCACATTGAGCACTAACCCATGTTCAGTCTGATTTGGAATGAATTCTTCGCCCCTGGTGCTGTAACAATCTCAGCGATTGTTTCATTGCCCTCAGCTCCAGGAAAAACCACAGAACCATCTGAGCTCCATGCAGTCGATGAGGGTGCTTTGGAACCAGACATTTGATAGCCCTGGTTAACTCCGCCTTCCAGCAGGCCACCAGGGAATCAGCTGAAAGGGCATCAACCTGGGCTAATACATCCCCTACCATTCTCTGGAAGCTATTTGGATCCACTAAGTGTTGGGGGCAGACCATTCAAATTGGTCCTACCTCCATGCAGAGAGTAAAGGTTGTGGAGAAGTCTAGTTGCATCAGGAAGTGATCTAATCGTGGCACTTCTTTTGTTCCACTGGAACTTCATGTCAGATAACCAACATCCATAGAAGTAAACACCAGATCTAAGGCTTGTCCACGGCTACGAGTACAGCCAGAGTTATTCAGGGACAGCCCTATGGAGGCCATGCTTTCTACAAAGTCCCAAATGGCCCCTTGTAAGGTTAAGGTAGGGACGCGGGTGGCATTGTGGGTAAAAGCCTCAGCACCTAGGGCTTGCTGATCGAAAGGTCGGCGGTTCGAATCCCCGCGGCGGGGTGCGCTCCCGTTGCTCGGTCCTAGCGCCTGCCAACCTAGCAGTTCGAAAGCACCTCCGGGTGCAAGTAGATAAATAGGGACCGCTTACCAGCGGGAAGGTAAACGGCGTTTCCGTGTGCTGCACTGGCTCGCCAGATGCAGCTTTGTCACGCTGGCCACGTGACCCGGAAGTGTCTCCGGACAGCGCTGGCCCCCGGCCTCTTAAGTGAGATGGGCGCACAACCCTAGAGTCTGTCAAAACTGGCCTGTACGGGCAGGGGTACCTTTACCTTTTAAGGTTAAGGTTGCATTGGTATGGATGCTAAAATCACATAGTATCACCAAACTAGGTGTCTCCAGGAGAACATCCACCACGGCCTGAAGCAGCTCTGGCAGGGAATCCTTGGTGCAGCTGGGAAGTTGGTACATCAATAGGAATCCTTTACTGCCCCTATCGCCCCTGTGCCTGATGAAAACTAATGACTTCCTAAAAATCACTGCAACCCCTCCCCCAACCATAGGATCTGGGTTGCTGTGTGTAAGAGAAGCCTGGCAGACAAGCAGCAGCAAGAACAAGCCCAGCTGCCACGTCCTGTCAAGTCTCTGTTACGCATGGCAGGTCACAACCTCCATCCACCAGCATGTCATGAATGGCAGTGGTCTTGACCTGGCATTACACAGTGCTACGTTAAGGTCATGTGGGACACCCTTATTGATACCAGACAGCAACAAAACTCGCCTGCTTAGTAATGGCATGATCCATCCCTCAAGCAACTCCTCCTCCCACCCTTGATTACTGAGACTGGGTGTCTCCGTTCATCCTCCCTAGTGGAATGTCCCCCAGCAACTCCCAGGGCAGGCCTTTCCCTCTCCCCGGAAAACAAATTAATTCAGCCTGGCTGGCTGTGCCCTTCCTGCCATAAGCCCCCTCCACCTATCAGGAACCAGATCCTATGCCTGCCCCCTGCTTTGGCGAATGGGGATGCAGGCTGGGACTTGGGCTGTGCAGGGGGCGGAGCCAATGGAGTCGAGGGTGGGCTTTCCTTGGATCCGCCCCTCACACATTTAAGCAGCCAGCACAAATTAAAACAACTCTCAAATAAAACAACACCAACCTATAAAACACCTAAGTTAAAAACCACATTCCCATTGAAACAATTTTACCATGGGGGGCTGACCCATGCCCTCATTCCGCCCCAGCAGCTGGTGTAGGCCTAGCTGGGGCAGCAGGTGTTTCCAGTGCTGCCTACAGGCCTCTCTGCAGTCCTTTCACGCCCCCAGACAGCAGCTGCACATCTGCAGGGGAACTAGGAGTAGTCTTCCCTATAGGATGAGTCTTTAACATTCTGGTTTGCTATGACATTTCAGGTGTCACCGTTTGGGAATTGATGACATTTGGATCAAAGCCATATGATTGCATCCCAGCCAGTGAAATTTCCTCTGTCTTGGAGAAAGGGGAGCGGTTGCCTCAGCCTCCCATTTGTACAATTGATGTCTACATGATCATGGTCAAATGTAAGTCAATTCCTTGATTAAATGTCTATATAAACACTGTCCTGAAAATGTGTTGCTCTACAAATGGGCAGCTCACAGGATCCGCACCAGCCACAAAGGGAGTTAAGCAAGGTTGTATCCTAGCACCTGCACTTTTTATATATAAATGATATTGTCCAGAATTTAACATCCCCAGAATATCATGCCCCTAAATTGGCCACAAAAGCCATCTCTATATTACTATACACAGATGATGCGGTGCTTCTATCTCAAAGGAAAGTGGGCCTAAAAAGACTGATGAGGGCATTCTCAGGATACTGACAAAGAGAAGAGCTGGCTGTGAATTACAAGAAAACCAAAGTCATGCTGTTTTCAAGAAACTATAGGGCCCATAGATGGTATATGGATAATCAGTTGATCAAACAAGTAAAAGTCATCAAATACCTCGGCCTTACTTTTCAGCCAACAGGGTCACGGAGAGCACATCATGACCTGCTTGTCCATACAAAAGGTGGCAATCACATACCATCAGCGCTTGAAGTGTTTAAAGCTAAACCCCAGAACAGTTATTATGTGGGGCTCAGATTTGGACAGGCGCTCGCTCACCTTGGATCTACAGAAGCTGTTCAATCTAAGTTCTTAAGGCATTTTTCCCCCTGTTCCATCCTGTGTTCCAAATGCTGCATTGGTCTAGGAGGCTAATCTCCCCTCTGTTGAATTAGATTTGGTGTAGGGCATTTAATTATTGGCTTAGGCTAAATTTAAACCCCACTGGTCTATTACCCTTAGATTGTCATGAGAGCACGTGGAGTAAAATTGTCAACCAAAAGTTTTACTTTTCTGTTTTATCACCACAACAGTTATTAACACTGGGCTTCAGTAAAGCAAATAATTTAATTAGACAGTGCCTATATGATATTGGGGATGCGGGTGGCGCTGTGGGTTAGACCACAGAGCCTAGGGCTTGCCGATCGGAAGGTCGGCCATTGAGCTCCCATTGTTCGGTCCCAGCTCCTGCCCACCTAGCAGTTTGAAAGCATGCAGTGCAAGTAGATAAATAGGTACCACTCTGGCGGGAAGGTAAACGGCGTTTCCGTGCGCTGCTCTGGTTCACCAGAAGCGGCTTAGTCATTACGAGGGAGCTGTACGCCGGCTCCCTCGGCCAATAAAGCAAAATGAGCACCGCAACCCCAGAGTCGGCCACGACTGGACCTACTGGGGGACAACTGGGGTCCCTTTACCTTTATATGATATTGAGCGACAGAATGATTTGGCCACGATAAGGAAATTTTGTCCATGGTATGATTATTTTCTACTTATGCAATATGATTATTTTCTACTTATGCAAGATTGAATATACTGCCTTCAGCAGTGCCTGAGGGTCGATTTCAAAAAATTCCGCTGGAAAAACAAGTTATGTCCATGTGGAGATGGCAGTATTGAGTCAGTGGCTGATGTGCTTCTAGCTTGCACTGTATTATTTATACCCCGCCCATCCAACTGGGTTTCCCCAGCCAAATGTAATATGTTTAAGTTGGAGAATGACAATGAGAGAGTGTGGTAAATCACTGCCAGTTTTTTCTATTGGATAGTAGATCACAGCCTACTGGAGGCTGGACATGCCTGTTCTAGCAGATCATGATACCCAGGTGACAGCAAAAACCGCAAAAAAAATTAGCAAGGGCAATTAGAATAAGATCTATTATTTGATTATTGATGTGAACCTCCAAAACATATTTTGTATAGTTAGGTTTCTACCTCTGTCTCGGTACATTGTATTTTATTTTATTGCTATGGCTAGTGGCCGATGCAAATAAAGATTCTTCTGATTCTGATTCCTTGTATGTGTAGCATGGTTCATTGAGTAAGAAAGGCGATTATAGTATACCTTTTTAAAACAATATGCTTAAGATTGCCATTCATTGGGAAATATGACCCCAGTTACAATTCACAAGGCAGTGTGGTGGGATAGCCCCATATATAGGTGAAACTCGAAAAATTAGAATATCGTGGAAAAGTTCATTTCTTTTAGTAATTCAACTTAAAAGGTGAAACTAACAAATGAGATAGACTCATGACATGCAAAGCGAGATATGTCAAGCCTTTATTTGTTATAATAGTGATGATTATGGCATACAGCTGCGGTGGATTGTGCTGGCTGGGGCTTGCCTGGCCCCCCACAATATTTTATTCAAGTTGGCATTCCTGATCCTACTTAAGTATGAATCTTTTCTCCCTCCTTAAACGGTATATAAGGAACCTGGTAGAAGTGTTCTTTTTCAGTTTAAGAAAAGGTACATAAAATCATCCAC
Organism: Podarcis bocagei; assembly: GCF_964188305.1. NCBI lineage: Eukaryota > Metazoa > Chordata > Lepidosauria > Squamata > Lacertidae > Podarcis > Podarcis bocagei. Next base: position 3,517,619 of record NC_138137.1, read on the forward strand.
TAGGTGGCATTAAATACTTCATTTTGAATTTATGACAGATCTGCTGTAAATTACAAAGCTAAAGCTAAATTCACATCAGGAAAGTACATTTACTGAAGCCAACCCAAGTGTTCCCAAAAGTATGGCAGACCTCTAAGTTCTCCAGAACTCTTAATCAGACAAGATAATAAACAAAGTAAGCGTACCAAAAAACAAAAACAGAAATTATGACAGTATTGTGCTTGTGGATTCTGTTTTCAGATGGAGATTGCAGACAAAATAATCCCCCCGCCCCCCAGTGTTACAGATATCAGGTTATAGACCTAGGATTTTTTGGAGTAAAGAAGCAATGGTGGTTTCCCAATTCTAGCGATAGTTTAGTGTTCAGTACTATGCAAGGGAATCAGAAGTTTCTGGTTCCTTTTATAGTTTACGTTTTTACTAGCAGGTGTTCCTGGTTTTTCAAGTGTCACTTTGAACTCTGTCCCCTCCCTCCCTCCCTCCCTCTCTCTCTTTTCTATCCTAAGGTTGGATGATTGATGCGGAGAGTCGCCCCAAATTCCGGGAGCTGATAGCAGAATTCTCCAAAATGGCTCGGGACCCCCAGCGCTACCTGGTTATACAGGTATTGACCATCAGTAATGTGGTGACTACTTTTTTAAGGAAAGCAATAAGAAAGAAATGTATGTTAAGATTATTTTAGCATTATAAAATTATTTTATTTTAAAGTGGCTGAAGTGGTGCAAAACAGTTGTTGCTGTTTTCTATAAAGCTAAAAACAAAAATTTCAATGTCTCAGTTGGTAAATTAAACACAAGTTATATAATCTGGTAACATGATTCTGATGTATTTGTAATCCATATTAGCTCTTGAACTATTCATCAACCAGACAGAATGTTTTTGTGATTTTCCATTAGCAGTGATCCAGTGGACATCTCTGCTAGCAGAAGGCAGGAGGCAGTTTTTGCAGCTCTTCCAATAATGGAAGGACGTGCTAAGCAGCACCCCACCTCTGAAGGGGGCTGTGTTGTGTAGCAAAAATTATGACTGTCCTCACTCAGCACCAAATTTTGCATGGACCCAAATTTCAGTGTAAATTTAGAGGCTTCAGCTCCGGCAAAATTTCTGAAGTAAGACTAGTGAAACTTCTTAAGGTGGGTTCTATACATCCCAACTTCAGTCACCTGGACTGTTGTTGGCACACTGAAAATGAGCTGCCTGGGGAAGAACAAGGGCAAAGGGCCACAAGCATCACCATTAAGACTTCTGTGAGGCGTCTGGGGAACCACTTTGGAAATAGGATGCTGGACTAGCTAGATCTAGTTCTACAGTGAAGCAGCTGCCATGAATACAGAACTTTGCCATTCTTGGTCTCAGTTTGAATTTGTATTTTATGGCATGAGCTGTTGGGAGAAATGATAAATGTCTACCTGTGATTAATGGTGCAACCCAAAATCACAAATTCTCATTGTGGTTTGCCTCCTGACAGGGTGATGAAAGAATGCACTTACCAAGCCCAACAGACTCAAAATTTTACCGAAGCCTGATGGAAGAGGAAGACATGGAGGACATTGTGGATGCAGATGAATACCTCATTCCACACCAGGGATTTTTCAGCAGCCCATCAAACTCACGGACACCTCTCTTAAGTTCATTGGTATGGAATTATTTCCAAAAAGTTTCTATATTGAGAAAAGTCCAGGATGGTAGCCATGCTAGTCTGTTGTTGTTGCAGCAGCAGCAACAAAACCAACAAATGCAGTAACACTTTAAATGCATTGTGGCATCACCTTTCCTGGTTCATACCTTTTGCCAAAATAAACGTTAATGTTTTCAAAACAGTTTTTATAAGTATGAAATGCACTCGGGTAATCTAGTATGTTTCTTCCGTTAAATCAAAAACAATGAAACTTTTTCCCCTCTTCTTCTATTTTAGAGTGCTACCAGCAATAATTCTACAACTGTAACCTGTATTGATAGAAATGGGGTAAGTCTGAATAATTCAGGACCACAGGCAGAAACTGTGAAACTGTTCCACAGCTTTTTCGATATCATTGAGTGCTTAAAAGAAACACAGGTCATCGAGGTTTCTCTTTAGATTTGGGATGGCCGTGTTGTGCTATTAGAAGCAGTGTGCCATACACCTTGTTTTAACCAATGCCTTCCCCTAACCAGCAGGGCTTTCCAGTGAGAGAAGACAGCTTTATCCAGCGATATAGTTCAGACCCAACTGAGACATGCCTGAATGACAGCCTGGACGATAGCTTCCTACCTGCTCCTGGTGAGTACACAGAGATCGCCAAATCTTTGTGTTAATTCTCAGGCAAGCAGATTTAGTCTTTAGAGAGGGCATCTGTTCTCCCGTTGTATATGCAGAGAATCATGACAAAATTCACACAACTTTTCTCATGTCTCTTTTTGCCATTCCCCAAATAGTTAGTTCCGTGATTTTCTTGCTTTGAACTGTAAATCAGTGAATAGGCTGTTATGAGGAGTAGTAACACAGATATCTTGGTCACTGGATCAACATGTTATGTTCCAACACACAGCATCTGAGCAGGTTGCCTTTGAGATGAGAGAGGGAGATTTCTTAAATGTTATTTTACTTTGTCAATTTATAAGCATCTGTAACTCTCAGGGCACTTGCATTAAAATAAGAAAAACAAAGAAATAAAGGCTCAGAAGCCTTGGCAAAAAAACTCAAAAAAACAAAGACCTGCCAAACCTATTGGCAAGCAAGCAGGGGGTAGATGTATCTGCTATTACAGGCATGTTGCTTCTGACTGCCCAACAATGCCTAGAATTGGTCTTTGACATCATAAGTTCATGTGCCTAACGGGAATTTTGATGTGCACACAGTTGTATGCTAAAAAGGCATATTAAATGTGCACAGCTTATATGGAAGGGGGGAAAACTAATGTGAGTAAAATAAAGGAACCAAAAGCTGCAATGAGAGTACATTGTACATATGAAACACAACCCAAAAAGCATATTGTTGTTGTTTAGTCATTTAGTCGTGCCCGACTCTTCGTGACCCCCTGGACCAGAGCACGCCAGGCACTCCTGTCTTCCACTGCCTCCCGCAGTTTGGTCAAACTCATGCTGGTAGCTTCGAGAACACTGTCCAAAAAGCATATTAAAAAGCATATTAAAAGTATCTTATTAAGTTCAAAGTGAGAGGATTTTAGGAGTAGCCAAAGAGCTCACAGCTCAGTTATATGCAAACTGATTTAGGTCAACCCTGTCAGTCCCATATGTTGAATCACAATTTGGCCACAGAATCATTTTTTCCCCTAAAATGCTTTGTCATGAGAACTGCAATACCCACAGGAAAATTTTGTTTTCTTGTCCCTGGATTAATTTCCCCTCATGCTCCTATATGAACATGATTAGCTTTGGTTACACTCCAGAATGTTCTGTCAGCCTTTCACCTGCTGAAGGGCATATCTAGTTCTTTGAAATTATTTCCTTATTTGACTGAAGATAATGTTAAGTCATGCATTTGCCGATCTTAATTCTCTTGCAACCATTTTCAGAATACGTGAATCAGCTAGTGACCAAAACACCACCTGCTTCTGTTGTGCAAAATCCAGTCTACAACAATCTCTCTCTTACCCTTGAGCCTAAGTCTGTGGCTGATTCAAACCATCAGAATTCCCGCAATACGGCACTGGACAACCCTGAATATCTCAACACAAGCCTCTCTCCATTTGCTAACACAGTTTTCAACAGCTTGCCCTACTGGGATCAGACAGCCAACCACCAAATAAATCTGGACAATCCCGATTATCAGCAAGACTTCTTGCCCAAGGAGAACAAAGCCAATGGCATCTCTAAGCTTCCTGCAGCTGAGAATCCAGAATATCTCAGGGTAGCAGCACCAAAAGTTGAATACATTCAAGCCTCGGCATGACTACCAAAAGAGACCTTTTGTGGCACCAGGAATGCAGGTGACATTGCTGGCCGCTACAGAAACAGATGAGAGCAGCTCCAACATGCGCCAATTTCCTTCTGTATGTGCGAGTTTATTTCATCCAGTTTGCTTAGGACTTATTCTGTCTTTATCAACAAAAAGACAACATCCAGCAAGCAAGAAATTGTTGTTGCATTCATTTATTTTCTTTACAGACTATATTGGATTACAGCCTATATTTTGTAAACATTTGTGATATTTTTAAGAGCTTTTGTGAGATCAAGAAGACCAGATATTGAACTACTTCATGTCACATGGATCATTTGAGATGGAGAGAGGTGACACAAGATATTTCGCTGTCTCCTAAGCTTGTCTGTCGTAAGACTTAAAGAAAAACTGGTCTGGGTTTTCTTATACAAATGAGAAGAAAAAGGCACTTGGGGAAAATGGAGATTCTGCTTAAGATGTTTCTCAGAAAATAAAACAGGTTGCAGAGAATGTGATCAGCCCTGGTCAGCTTAGCAAAAGAACATGCCTACAGCACACACTGCCACCTGACCACTACTGTTGGGAACTCACTAGACTGTCTCTAAAATGCTCACCAAAGGCGTGGATGGCATTCGGGGCGGGGCGTTTTTGTCTTCTGGCTCCAATATTTTCTCTAGAGTTATAAAAAATGAGTTTTAAAGGTTTGACTAAAAAGCTTTAAATGAGGAGGGGTGCTTTTTATAAACAAAACACATTCCCAGTTCACTGCCTTGATGGCATTTAGACAATTAGTATAAATTTAAACAGTGAGGAAATGCAAAGGTTGCAATATGGCTGAAGTAGTCTGAATATGGGCACACTGTTCTCCTGCACAAGCTCTATAGGAATTAATACTTTCGCAAAGCTCCCATTTACCTTAATAAATGAAGTGTGTGCAGGAGAAGTTCCTATTGATTTCTAATTTACTGGTGTGAGTAGTGGAGAGAGAATCAGTTACAGCCCTACAATGATTTTTTTCTTGAATAAAACACCAGTTAATGCACAGCAGTTATATTAGGAAAGCAGGGGCTTAGGATTAATCACCTGTATTTGATCACCAAAATTTTACTCACAAATGCACTGATAATGCAAGAATTTCAGACCAATCCACTGATTATATGTGAAAGTACTATTAGTCTTATAAACTTGTGGATTCATTTCCACCTTCTGCAGTGCAGCCCCAAATCAGCAGCCAAGCTGATTTTGAAATTGAAATTACCTTTTTCCTGTTACACATGGAAGGTGTTTCAAGAGGTAGCTTTCATTGTTCTGCTATCCCTCATCAAGCCCCAAACTCATACAATGTCATGACAACAAATTTTCATTGAAAGTGAGAGGGAAATTAACCAACTATTGATAGTTTTTCTTGAGCCACTTCGCCCTTGTAGGACCCATTCAATGCAAAATAACTTACGTGGCTCATGTTGTGATGCAATACAGTCCATAAATGAGAACGCTTCATGTACAGTAGCTTAAAATTGTCTCTCTGTTATTAAAAGTAGAACAACCATCATAATACTGTAATGCTGTTCAAAAATATGCACTAATTCTGACCCACCTACCTTCATTCCATCATACAATTCCTCAGGCCGCGTTTCAATTAAATTTACTTTGGCTTCTGATTTGATTAGATCCACTGAGGTATCTCATGTTTATATTTAAAAATCCACCTGAACTCACAGCCTTTTAAATCATTTATCATAGAATCATATAATTCTAGATTTGGAAGGGACCCCAAGGGTCATCTAGTCCAACCCCCTTCAGTGCAGGAATCTCAGCTCAAGCATCCAGGAGAGATGGTCACCCAACCTCTCCTTAAAAACCTCCAAGGAAGGAGAGTCCACAACTTACCGGAGTAGACCATTCCACTGCTGAACTGGAACACACACACAACAGATATATAATTTAATTCCTGACTACTTCTGTTTTATCAAATTGTGGATTTATTTCCTAAAAAGATTAAATACATGAAGAAATCACATTTGTTCTGCATAGTAGTTGGTTAGGTCCTGGGCCTTGAGATTACTCTTCCATGCTAAACTAAAGTCCAGGTTATTGGACAAAGTTATTGTTCACAACAGTTCATTTGCAATGTGCCATCCTCCTTCCACTCTCATTGGGGTTTTGGAGCTATAATGGCTCTTCCATACCCCCCCCCCCCGGCTGCACCAGCATTTATCCTTCAGGGAACCTAGGCCAGTGCCATTGTATAAATAGCTGACCTGTCTTCTGTTCCCACGTTAGTTTGGGCTTCTATGTCAGTGGCATTTAGGGGCGCCACTCCCCACTTTCTCCCACACCACTGGAGCAAGGCTCTGCTTATTGCAATAAGGATGAATTGATACAGTGCCTTTCTCCCGCTTGTGATTTACATTACAAACCTCTTATATAAAGTTGGTACAGAACTCAGTCTACACCAACAAACATGAGGCAAAAATCACAACATTGGTAATGATCTAATAGTTGTGTGTGGAGACCAGTTCCTCTTCAAGAGGGGTTGTTTACACACAGGTACTAAAACATCAATAACATGTGCATGTTATGTGAATTATTGTCGGAGGGCGGGGAGACCATAGCTTCCTTGCCATACCTCTATACATTGCACATTAGACTGTCCCACATGCATGTTTCCAGGTGGACGGAGTATAAATAATAAAATTATTAGTAGCAGTATTTCTTTCTCAGCTTCCATAGCACACATGCACCAACTGTACCAGTTGAATGAAAACAGTTAGGTTTTGCAGGTAGTTGAGATGTCTTCCATGTGTGCACCAGAACATTATGCAGTATAAAAAACCAACATATATGATGGTCATGTGCAGTGATTCCTACACTGGGATCTCGTATTGATTCCTGCACCAAAGGTGTTTTTAGATACACAGTATATGGTGACGGCAGCAGTGCAAGACCCTTTGCATTTCCTGACAAGCATTTCATTTTTGAGACCTAGAAGTTCCGTACAGGCAATAGTGCAAAAACTGCTACCCTACCTCTTCAATGTCAGCTGTTGTTAACATTGCTCTAATTTTTCTATGATTTACATTTCTCTGTGAGAAAATATTTTAGGTGGGACAAGTGAGCATTGTCTTCTCTTTTTGCACCTCCTCGTTCTTGTCAAAATGTGTAGTAAAAAATTTGTGAACTTTATAAAAATTTCACTGTTGGGGTGGCACTTAAAAAGTTTTATAATAATCTTAAATCACCATGAATTTGTGATTTTTTTTCCTACTGAAAACTCATTTCATATTTTATTTCCCCAATATTTTTCACTTCTTTTGCTTTTTGGGGTGTTTTTTTTTTTTTTTTTTTGTTGTTCCAGTACCTGACTTTCTAGGATATAGAATTCTTAGGACCAAAGATAATGTCTAATTTTCTTGTTTTAAATAAAATAACATTCATCACTATTTTCATAGGTTCCTACTTAATAGTGAATCCAGGTGTTCTTGGGACAAAACAAACTCTGATTAAAATGAGTATTTTTAATATCTAAGGACTGGCTGAATATATATTTTAGCATTAAAATATGACCAGTCTGCAGATAACCAGGGGGATGCTATAGGCCTCAATGCTATATTCATTTTCCTGAGAACAGATCCCATTGAATTCAATATAGGACTGACTTTTGAGTAGACATGCATAGGATTGCAGGCATATTCAAGTAACAAGGCCCATTTCTTTCAGCTGTTGTTGTTAGATTTACTTTTAAATATTTTGATAATGGATGGCATAGTGAAATATGACTGCTCATATACCTGTTTCTGCATTATATACCACATCTAGTTTGGATTCTACATATATGCACACATACACTTTCACTTTTTTGTCGTTAATTTGTGTCCCACAACTTCTATTTGGGATTTCCCATTTGAGCAATAAAAATTTCTCTATGATGCAGCATAATTTGCTAACGTGTGTAAGACTCTCTTGCAAAACTAAACATTAGTACAAATAAAGGGTTTGATAAGCACTGTTCCATTTCAGTTGGAATTGTACGGGAGTAAGACATGACAGACTGAACACTTCTGTCTGTTCAGTATCTGGGATCCAAAACTGGTGGCAAAACCCCATTAAAATCTATAGATTGTTTGTCTCCACTGATGTTAAACTATAAATGGATTTTGATGCCTTGCCGGGGGGCGGTTTCCTTTATGCACAGAAAAGTAGAGAAAAATGTAATGAATACATGTCTTACACCTAGGTAGTTTCTATAAAAAAGAATGAAACACAGCTATTTTTAAAAAAAACAAACAAACAAAACACCTATTTGATACATGGTTTGGCTAATTTTGTGTTGTTTTTGCTACAAAAAATGAATCTTGAAAGTTTCTAGAATCAGATTTCTACCTATCCCCCGTCCCTGGATCTAGAATTGTGCAATTATAGTATATCATCTAGTACACAAACGACCAATATATCTTCCATTCAGGCCCCATTTGAAGCACATGAGAAATGCTTTGTGCATCATCACTTACAACATCTTAGTAGTCAGGGAATACCTAATTTTCATCTCACTGCATCCATTGAGTCTTGAATTGATTTACTGTGAACAATGCAAGGTCAAAGCTGTGTATCGCTTTGAGAAGAGGGAGATGTGCATAGATAATAGAGCTGGGTCTACCATTAGGCAGAGTGAGGTGGCATCTCAGGCAGCAGATGGCGAGAAAATGGAACATTTGTTAGGTATTCAGAGGACAGATCTATCAGTGCCATATGGCTTGTCATGCGGCCACTGACTAGCCTTTTGGCCTCTCAGGCAGCAGAGGGCGCTCTCCTGACACCAGTGTTCAAGTAAGGGTCAGCTGCTTGTCTGGTCAGCTTCTGCACATGGAATGGGTAGAGCAACACCTTGTCCTTCACCTCAGGCAGCAAAGTTTATGGGGCCAGCCCTGGCACAGAAGCAGATTTGGGTGAGTGTCTGCATGGTGATGCTCATCTAAGCCCCATACATGTCTCTATGAGAATAGGGGGCACATCCTCATCCAGAGTCTCTACTTACAGGGCTGGCCCAAAATATTTTGGCACCTGAGGTGAACCACAAAATGGTGCTGTACCCACCAGGGAATGAGGGATGAATGAAGCTCTACTTTGGGTACAGAGGGAGGTCAAATCAACCTTACCTGATGGTTGAAGAGGAGGGCACTGCAGAGGCATTCCTTGGAGGTTGAATCTGCTGCCCCGGTGGATCCTGCTGCCCGAGCCGGTTGCCTCACCTTGCCTCATGGATGGGCCAGTCCTGTCTGCTCATGATAAAGAGGTGAACTGGGGCATGGGTGTATTAAAGATCCTGTGGAACTAGTCCCATATTTGTATTAGTTCAGTGAAGCTGTAATCAGCTTTATGTAGGGAATAATATAGATTATATTCAGTAGTGTATCTTTAGATATAGGGTTCAAACCACCAATAACTATTCCACTGAAATACATGGAGGTAATGCAGGATTACTGGGGCACATGTCTACATGAGCATTGTAAAGTTACGCACTTATGAAAGCACAGTTGTAAAAATAAAAGCCACATTTTGTATTGCTAAATTGTTTTAGTGTTGATTTTAAAACTTTGTATATTCAGTGAAATAAGATGTACATAATTATTTTCCATAGTTTTTAATTTTTCTTGTTTTTTGTTTTTTTGAGGATGTATGGTGATATCACTCACTGTAATATAGTGTATTGTGTTCAATGGGAAAGGAATATTCTGACTGGCTTGTAAGCGGAAGCTTTTATGGAATTACTCAGTGCTTTTTCCCCTAGAAAAATAGTGCTGGTACTCACCATGAAGTTGTTACAGTATGTGCCACACTTTTTAACAGCAAAAAGAGGTGCCAGGACTGCGTACCCTTGAGAACCCTCTGAAAAAAGGACTGGTCTTTGATTTCCCTTGTGACTCTTGAAAATGGATCCACATGGGAGCTAACTAGAAATTTTGAAAAAAATGACTTAGGTCAAATTATAAAACATATTCCATCAAAAATGATAATTTTTCCCCCTTAGTTAAATAATTAGGAGTAGAGTCTCCCCAGCCCAAAGAATGGTGAGGTGTCCAGCATTTCCCAGCTTTCCTGGCACAGAACTGCAATCCCAAGGGTTCTCTGGGAAGAGGGAATGACTGTTAAACCAATTAAATCTAGAAATGCATTCATGAAGTGAATGTGCTCTCTGGGTAAGTCCCTGCTATGTAGAATTGGTCTATTTTTGAAAATTCTTTGATAGGTGAACTTTGTACAAAGATAAATAGGCACTTTATAAAGTTTTCTTTTAGACCCTCCTTTCCAAGATGGAGGCAGCATAAGCTATCATGATTGTTTTTATGTAATACACAATGTAGTCTTAAATCATATTCCTTCTTTTCAAACATGACTGTAATGTGTTTTTGAAGCATGGCCATTTTACTTAAATAAAGCCTTGAAATAATCCTCCTACGTATTGTTTATTTTATATTTAGATGTATGAATGAAGAGCACTGTTGGAGACTGGGCCAGTAGTCATTTATGCTACTGATGCCCCCAGAGTAATCACCACCCTGTTGCTCTGGTTGTTTATTATTATTGTTGTTGTTGTTGTTGTTGTTATTTTATTTTAAGTCTTTGCATGGTATACATATGTGCTGACAAGGGAGCAGTCTGCACCATGAGGTGGAAGGGAGATGAACAAATGAAACTACCGTATTTTTCGCCCTATAGGACGCACCGGCCCATAGGACGCACCAAGTTTTTTGGGGGGGAAATCAAGGGGAAAAAATTTATTTCCCCCCCAGGTTTGCGCAGCCATCCCCAAGCTAGAAGAGAGAGACAGAGCGCTCCATCTCCCTCTTCTGCCTTCAGGGACAGCATCTCTAGCCTCCGTGGGGCAGCGGCTTGCCCCGCTGTCCCCCAGCTTATGGGGCTGGCGATGGGGAGAAGCAAGCTTGCTTCTCCCCCCCCCCAGCCTCCAGATCAGGTCCGGGAATAGCGGGGTGGCGGCGCTCCACCTCCCCGCTATCCCCCGAGCTTGTGGGGCTGGCGGGGGGGGAGAAGCAAGCTTGCTCCCCCCCAGCCTTCAGATCAGGTCAGGGAATAGCGGGGTGGCGGCGCTGCGCCTCCCTGCTATCCCCCGAGCTTATGGGCTGCAGGCTGCTGCCTGCAAGCCTTGCGACCCCGCAGGACCTCGCGCCGGGATCCGGGGGGTGGCACGGAGCTGCAGGAAGCCCTGGAGCGCAGGCAGCTCCGCGCCACCCTCCGGAGCTCCGCGCAGCTTCGCACCGGGATCGGGAGGGTGGCGCGGAGCTGCAAGAAGCCCTGGAGCGCAGGCAGCTCCGCGCCACCCTCCAGAGCCCTGCGCAGCTTCGCGCCGGGATCGGGAGGGTGGCGCGGAGCTGCAAGAAGCCCTGGAGCGCAGGCAGCTCCGCGCCGCCCTCCGGAGCCCCGCGCAGCTTCGCGCCGGGATTGGGAGGGTGGCGCGGAGCTGCAAGAAGCCCTGGAGCGCAGGCAGCTCCGCGCTGCCCTCCGGAGCCCCGCGCAGCTTCGCGCCGGGATCGGGAGGGTGGCGCGGAGCTGCAAGAGGCCCTGGAGCGCAGGCAGCTCCGCGCCGCCCTCCGGAGCCCCGCGCAGCTTCGCGCCGGGATCGGGAGGGTGGCGCGGAGCTGCAAGAAGCCCTGGAGCGCAGGCAGCTCCGCGCCACCCTCCGGAGCCCCGCGCAGCTTCGCGCCGGGATCGGGAGGGTGGCGCGGAGGTGCCTGTGCTCCAGGGCTTCTTGCAGCTCCGCGCCACCCTCTGGAGCCCCGCGCAGCTCCGCGCCGGGATCGGGAGGGTGGCGCGGAGCTGCAAGAAGCCCTGGAGCGCAGGCAGCTCCGCGCCGCCCTCCGGAGCCCCGCGCAGCTTCGCGCCGGGATCGGGAGGGTGGCGCGGAGCTGCAAGAAGCCCTGGAGCGCAGGCAGCTCCGCGCCGCCCTCCGGAGCCCCGCGCAGCTTCGCGCCGGGATCGGGAGGGTGGCGCGGAGCTGCAAGAAGCCCTGGAGCGCAGGCAGCTCCACGCCACCCTCCAGAGCCCTGCGCAGCTTCGCGCCGGTATCCGGAGGGTGGCGCGGAGCTGCAAGAAGCCCGGGAAAGCCTGCATTCGCCCCATAGGACGCACACACATTTCCCCTTCATTTTTGGAGGGGAAAAAGTGCGTCCTATAGGGCGAAAAATACGGTAACCTCTCCTTGTTGCCACAGCAGCAACCAAGTGGATAATGTTTTCTCCTCCGGCTTCCTCCACTCAACAACCCTTTGGCCTTCTGGACTAGATGGCCAATCCTACTCCCTAGAGTTAGTAGAGTTTTTAAAGAGCTAGTAGCCCCAGAGAATCTCTTACTTCCTGCTGAGCCCCCGGGATGAGTCTCAGTCTTTGGGATGCCAGAGGCCTTCTTCAGCTGCAGTGTATCAGTCACTCCTGCTTTAGATATTAAGAGCACTAGATCTTTTCTGTAATGAATTTTATTTTTCATTTTCACAATTTACAAATACTTTAACATGAAAAACAAAGTCTCTACAACTTCAATTTTCATTTCCTTTGACTTCCTTTCTGCGGTTACTTAATTTGTATCTTTTTATTACTGCATATCATTTTGTTTGCCTGGGCAAGGACTGTGTGTACCAAAACTAGTACAAAGATGAAATGTGTATTATTGTTCCAACCACTTTTATCTCTCCTTTGCACCACTGGGATTTGGCCTCTAGAAGGTGGCCTGGAAATGACTGAATTTTTTAAGAGGCCACAAGGTTTTAGAACAGCCTTCCCCAACCTGGTGGCTTCCAGATGTTTTGGACCACAACTCCCAACAGCCACAGCCGGAACAGCCAGAGCTGATGGGAGGTGTAGTTCAAATGGAGGCCAGGTTGCAGGATGCAACTGATGGACTATGCTGAAATGGCAAAACTCACTGGGAGAATCAGAAACCAAGAAGAAACAAAGAATGGGGGAATTATGTAAATTATTTGAAAAGTTATTGTAAACAATTAAATTCATTAGCAAGATTATCTTAAAACTCGTAGGTAAAACTATTGACTAAGAAAGAGTCAGTGCTTTTTTAAAAAAAACATTTTTAGGGTTACTCTCATTTTCCTACTCATATTGAAATACTGCCCCTCAATGAGGCCAAACTTAGATTCACAAAATGTTTAGGGGTATGCGTTCCCCTGCGTCCCCCCCCCCCCAGAAAAAAAGCAATGGAAAAAGTGATAGAGTAAATGAAATTGGTCTGTTGAGGAGAAGCAGTAAGAAAATTATAACTGAAGAAATCATGAAAGGGGGGAGGGAAGTCAAATGAGATATTTGTATTGAATGTCTTATGAAAAATTAAAAACTGAAAAATAAAATATTTAAAAAGAATATTGCTTTAGCAATACTATCTTATTAGAGCTACTCTGCAGGTGAAGTAAAACGGGCAACTGTATTTAATGTCTAGGGTTGTTGTTGGTTGTTGTTTTTAAAAGCAGCTTGTGTGAGTGATCCAGGATTGGAACTAAGACATGTGGGAAGCAGGATTTAACCCTTTCCCCACACCAAAATCCCATCTTGAGGTTTCTATTTGCTAATAGCAACTTTTTACCTGCAGCAAACAGCAGCTTTAAGGGGGCAACTGAATCGGAACAAGGGTTAAAAGTCTTCCCCACATGCCACATTCCTAATTCTGATAGTGTCTGCCCCCCCTGTCCTCCTGCCTCCCCCCCCCCCAGGCCTGTAGTTTGTCCCTTAGGTTAGTACCGTATTTTTCGCTCTATAACACGCGCTCGACCATAACACGCGCATAGTTTTTAGAGGAGGAAAATCTGTAGGCATGCCACCCGTAGGCATTCCCTTCATAACACGCACAGACATTTCCCCTTACTTTTTAGGAGGAAAAAAGTGAGTGTTATGGTGCAAAAAATACGGTATTCTGTCACAAGGTTTTGCGCAGCTTGATTTCCAACAATGGCCAGAGTGGCTCATTAAGCTGCCAGTGACGTGCACTTGTGTGTTTGCTATTTGCTGAACCTGTATTGTCACACAAAGGGCATGGGAACCAGGAAACAAAAAAGTCAGTGCTTCCTATTGCCTATTTTATCTGACTTTTACAAATGTTAAACTGCTCAAAGCTCTATCCCAAGTCCAAATACGTAGAGGTGCACGAAAGAGAGCTTGTGCACAGAAATCTAGCTTGCTATAAACTCAAACAATTTAGTTCAGTCGGGTCTTGAACACAAAATCTATTTCCAGTGGCTGTTTCTATGATCCCTCTACCCTGAGGCTTCCAGCAAAAAATCCTGACAAGCAAGGTTAAGTTCAAAGGCGATAAAAACAAATACCCCATTAAGCCAGCAGGTTTCCAAAATAAATGTTTCTTGATGATCAAGTAGATTACAACAGATCTGTCATGTGAACTGACAGCCTCAGAAGGCATAGAGAAGACACTGTGTGACTCTGGCTGTGCTACAAGCATTTTGGTAGATCTCTGTGGTACATCTCTGGACTACAAAGACCACATAATCAGTCAACAAGTCTTCTGAAAGTTGGTTCTCATCAGATATACATTGGTGGCTAAAGGCCTGTCTAGCAAGCACAAATTTGTTATCGGTGAGAGTCAAAAGATGTAAGCAGATACTATGAAAGCTTTCTGGAATTTGAACCAAGGTGCAGAAATTAATATTAGCACAATGTTTTCAAATCAGGTGTCACAGAGATAATCATATGTAATCCATATCAAAAACAAACAAGCCCTTCTGGTTTGGCTTACTCAAAAGCCCTGCAATCCCTGTGGGGCAGGAGGAGGGTGAACCGACTTCTTGTGCACGGATGGGGGGGTGGGGGGGAGGCCTGCACCCAGTTGCACGCAGTGGAGGAAGGTGCGCTCCACAGAAGTGCAGGGAGACTCAAGGATCCACTTGCCTTAAGATGATTCACGTCCCTGGAGCCTTGAGATGCCCCCTGCTTACTCTGAAGGGGAGCGAAGTGCACTGGAGCCAAAGAGACACTGTTCTCTCCCCAGGATCTGGGGACATCTCCCTCTTCTAAAGTATTGCTTATCCCAGAGATGTCCAACCGTTTTGGGTCCACAGCTCCCTTGACCAACTACATCATTTCTGTCTTACAGTAACGGCTATTTATCAGAATAAGCAACCAGTTCAATACTAAATCTTTTTTTAAAAAATGATATTTATTAGAAGTTTAAAAATTACAGAAAAAAGGGGGGAAGAAAAAGAAAAAAAATTAACAGGACATACATTACAATACATTGAGAAAAGAAAACATAAAAAATACAACAATACAACAAAAAAGAACAATAACATTAAAACACACAATCCATATTCCATATCATTATCTTTCATTTACTTGTTTCATCGACCTCCTCACACCTCCCTTTTTGTATTCTAATTCAATTAATTGTTTCAGCAAATTCTTTCCATCTTTCTCGATTTTTATTCTATAGTTTATCTTAACGGTCTAACCTATTAATTAACTCAGCAAATCCTTTCCATCTTTCACTGTATTCTGTCATTAAGTTACCTTAATTTATTTTTACCTTATCTTACCATAAAAAGCCTTAAAACTTAAACTTAAAACTTAATACTTATTTATACATAACTCCTTATATCGTTTCTACTAAAGCCAAATGGTTTCATTCCAACATTTTCCCTAACACTCATTAATTTTACACTATTTCTCAAAATGAATTTTTAAAAACTTTCTTCCAATCTTCATCCATCGTCTCTTCTTCCTGGTCTCTGGTTATGTCAGTCCTTTCTATCCATTCCATCTAGTCCATCAACCTGGTGATCTTCTGTCCGAGGCTCTTAAGTCTTAAGATCTTCTTCTTATTTATACCTGCACTTTACTTTGTCTTTTGTTGATCTTTTTCTTAATTTCTTTCCTTTCTCATTGAGGAGTAGGTCTTGGGGAGACTCCAACCCAACAATATCTCCATCCCCCCTCGACAGGTCAGCCCACTCTCCACAGTCAGCACTGTAATCCAAAAAGTATTTGAAAGCATGTTTCAAAGTCCCTCCAAAGTTAAGAGCCCCCACAACTCCAGACCCCCCCTGACCCAAAACCAAATCCCAAGAGCCGAAACGGCCCTGCATAGGGGGATCCATCCGACTTCCCATCTCCAAACCAAACAGTACTCCATCTCTCCAAATCTGACCCTCTCCAGGTTCTTTCGTTTTACTTTCGTTTTTCAAATATTTTGTTTCTTTTAAATGCAAAAGGCAACATTGGAATCAAAATGTTTCTCTTTTTTTAACTGTCTGTCAAAAGACATTTCATTCACAGTCAATGAACTTCCCCAAAACGTCTGTCTCTGACACCCCGTTGCCAGGTTTGAGATGGTGGAAATTTATCTTTCTTTACTCTCTCTCCTGCAGGCTTAAACAGTCTAAGATTCCCCCTCCTCTTCTCCTGCTTCCAAGAGGGGTTTTGGTAGTTTTAACTGAAGGAAATTTAGTCCTTTGTATACGACTTTCCAGACTTTAGCTTGCAAAATTTTGCTTCAATCTATTTACAAAAGCAGAAGGCGGACTTCCTGTTTAGAACCTTCCCGCTTTGGTGCCAAATTAAAAATATTTCGTAGTCCAAATTTCCGTTCTACTCACGGGTACTTGTTTAGAGTCCAATTGTCCACAGGAAAAAGTCAGCGCTCTCCGGCAACAGCTGTGCGGCTTCGCTCCGTAAAAGTAGCGGTTGATTCAAAACACCGCGCCACTCACCCCACTTCGCTTCGGGACCCCAAAAAAGGGTTTCCCCGCGAGTAGGGGAGATGCTCTTGGTGTCAGCCGAATCCCACATTCCCAGGCTTCCTCCGCCTGGGATTTTTGAAGGGTCTTCGCCTTCGCCGCGGCGTCAAGACCCGATTTTCGCGGAGCGGGTTCCTCTCGGTCAGAGGAACTCCGCCATTGCCGATGGCGCTAACCTGGAATGCTGTGATCACCAATAGTCAGCATGGATTTCTGAAAAATAAGTCATGTCAGACTAACCTGATCTCGTTTTTTGACAGAATTACAAGCCTGGTAGATGAAGGGAACACAGTGGATGTAGCCTACCTTGATTTCAGTAAGGCATTTGACAAGGTGCCCCATGATATTCTTGTAAAGAAGCTGGTAAAATGCGGTCTTGACTATGCTACCACTCAGTGGATTTGTAACTGGCTGACTGAACGAACCCAAAGGGTGCTCATCAATGGTTCCTCTTCATCCTGGAGAAGAGTGACTAGTGGGGTGCCACAGGGTTCTGTCTTGGGCCCGGTCTTATTCAACATCTTTATCAACGACTTGGATGATGGACTCAAGGGCATCCGGATCAAATTTGCAGATGACACCAAACTGGGAGGGGTGGCTAACACCCCAGAGGACAGGATCACACTTCAAAACGACCTTGACAGATTAGAGAACTGGGCAAAAAGAAACAAGATGAATTTTAACAGGGAGAAATGTAAAGTGTTGCACTTGGGGGGGGGGGGAATGAGAGGCACAAATACAAGATGGGTGACACCTGGCTTGAGAGCAGTACATGTGAAAAGGATCTAGGAGTCTTGGTTGACCACAAACTTGAAATGAGCCAACAGTGTGACGCGGCAGCTAAAAAAGCCAATGCAATTCTGGGCTGCATCAATAGGAGTATAGCATCTAGATCAAGGGAAGTAATAGTGCCACTGTATTCTGCTCTGGTCAGACCTCACCTAGAGTACTGTGTCCAGTTCTGGGCACCACAGTTCAAGAAGGACACTGACAAACTGGAACGTGTCCAGAGGAGGGCAACCAAAATGGTCAAAGGCCTGGAAACGATGCCTTATGAGGAACGGCTAAGGGAGCTGGGCATGTTTAGCCTGGAGAAGAGGAGGTTAAGGGGTGATATGATAGCCATGTTCAAATATATAAAAGGATGTCATATAGAGGAGGGAGAAAGGTTGTTTTCTGCTGCTCCAGAGAAGCGGACACGGAGCAATGGATCCAAACTACAAGAAAGAAGATTCCACCTAAACATTAGGAAGAACTTCCTGACAGTAAGAGCTGTTTGACAGTGGAATTTGCTGCCAAGGAGTGTGGTGGCGTCTCCTACTTTGGAGGTCTTTAAGCAGAGGCTTGACAACCATATGTCAGGAGTGCTCTGATGGTGTTTCCTGCTTGGCAGGGGGTTGGACTCGATGGCCCTTGTGGTCTCTTCCAACTCTATGATTCTATGATTCTAAGTCTTCTCAATACTAAATCTTTGGTTTCATTATTATGTAGCAAAACAAGAGGCAGCATACTATAAATCCCTGAGAACTTAATATCTCATTTATCCAAAATAAAGCTTTTTTAGAAGCGCAGATTTTCAACCAGCCTGTACTTTTAATAGAAGTACCGTTAATGCACACACATTAACATGAGATCAGGTTTGTCTCAGTGCTGTGAAAAGCTTCCCCAGCTGATTTCTGCCCATTAGTTGGCATCCGTCAGTCTGACTCAGGAATCAGTGAAGGAATGCTCCTTTGAGGTGAAGTCAAACCATTGCTGTGGCTGTAGAGACCAATACAGGAGAGAGATGTTTTATTGCAGCGGGGGCAAATGAAGACAGTTGTGCTGCTTAAGATGAGCGTTTCTTCTCTCTGTGCTCCTCCCAGCCATCATTCCTTCTCTGGTCACTGCTATTAATGCATGACCTGACTGACTGTCTCCAGGCACAGCTGCAAGGGTTGATGCTACCAGCCTTCATGTCATGTTTGCAGACATCTTTGTAACACAGAGAGTTGGTCTGCCAGTGGGCCTAGTGCCTGAAGCCAGCTCCCTGTAGAGAACATCCTTGGGGATCCTGCCATCTTCCATTCTGGACCAAGCCAGCAGAGATGGTGGACATACTGGCCATTCAGATGACTCCAGGCCATAAGCACCATTGCTTACAAATATAATCTGAATTGATCTTATTAAGACTACAATCCTAACTACACTTATCTGGAAGTAAACCCTGTTGAACATAGGAAGATGCAAACATTTGTGGGATCAGGCTGCACTTCTACCATCCTGTGAATGAATAAACTCAGCAAGGTACACGTCTCAGTTGATAGGAATGGGATCAAACTGCATGAATGTTCCTGGCTCTACAGGTTGGTACCCTCTGGGTTTGGCATGTGCAAACCATATAACCCTGATCAAAGGCTTCTATTTTCCTGTTGTCATTACTTGGGCATATATGTTTAATGACCTTACTGCCCAGGTACATGCTCAGAAATGTCATATGGTATAGCCATTATAGGACTGTAACACTTCAAAATGTAGTTTCAGCATTTTCAATTATCTCTCATGCTTACCATATTAGGAAGGCTTAGCTAGCATATTTCCCTGTGATATGCTAGCTTTCTAGATGCAGAGTATTTACTTGGGAAAAAATCAAACTTGTCATTCCCCCATCTGCACATAGGAGCCACCTCCTAGGGGTCAGGGTCCTTTCAAGCCACCAGTAATATATTTGAAACCACCACCCCCCCAGTTGATGGGCCTAGCCATTCAAATGGTATGTGTATGCCATGTTTTGTGATCGATTATGCAGGGTGGGGTTTACTTGACCCACCAATATTTTATTCAAGTTGGCACTCTTGCACCTGCTTTCTGTACTGAAGGGCTGTACTATGTAATTGTTCTGAATACAGTGATACCTCGGGTTACATACGCTTCAGGTTACAGACTCCGCTAACCCAGAAATAGTACCTCGGGTTAAGAACTTTGCTTCAGGATGAGAACAGAAATCGGGCGGCGACAGTGGGAGGCCCCATTAGCTAAAGTGGTGCTTCAGGTTAAGAACAGTTTCAGGTTAAGAACGGACCTCCGGAACGAATTAAGTACTTAACCCGAGGTACCACTGTATGCACTTTAGCTTTAACAGTGCAATCCTCTACATACCTATTAAGAAGTCAATCGCCTTGACTTCAATGAGAATTACTCTCAAAAAAGTGTACACTGGATGGCAGCCAAAGTGTTTGTGACCTTAGGCAACCTCAAGATTCCTTCCAGTTCTGCAGTTTCATGAGATGATGACTCAAAACAGCTTCCAGCACAGCGTTATTTACACATTTTCTGCTGTTTGTTTTAAAATCCTTTGTTCAAGCCTGGGAGCTCAGCTGAGGATGACTGGAGCATTTATACAAGCCAAATAACCTGCAGAGTAAGAATAAAGCATTTCAGAATGCTGTCAGCAGGCTGTGTGAGTGTGTGTGCAAATGAAGAACCGAGAGAGAGTTTTTGCTTCAAACATAAATCTCCTTAGTCTAGTGCATTTTTTAGCTGAATGCTATTTTTTAAAAAACTATCCAAGGTAATAAAATGTGGCCTCCCAGCGCCGTGCCAGGGAAGGGCTTATATATTGGTTTAGCTCCAGGAAAGGGTGTCTTCCCACCAGCCAGTCATGTTTATATAATGTTATGTTTGCAGACAGTTCATGGGCGTGGGCAGAGGGCAGGGGGGCAGTTGCCCCCCTCCAAATCAAGTAAAATAATCAGAATATTTGAAATTGATATGCTTGCTGAGGTCACTGGATGATGTTGTGACTCATTTTGCTCATCTCTCTTGCTCAGCCAGGCACCACTTGTACCATAGAGTGGTCACTCAGCGCCTTGTGGAGAGTAAAGACCTGGTTAAGGTTGACGATGACAGCGGAGCATCTCAATGGGCTTTGCTTACTGAGTGAGCACAGAAAAAATGCATTGGAAAAAAGGAGGGATTTGAGAAGGAAGTGCTGCCTCTTGTTTTGCTCCATAATAATGAAACCAAAACTTAGTATTGAACTGATTGCTTATTGTGATAAATAGTTACTGTAAGACAGAAATCATCATCTAAACAAGTCTGATTTGCATCTTCATGACAATTTGGCTAGGCAGCTGAATGTGCTTTAAGACTTCAGCCTTTTAAAAATGTATCTATTTGTATTTTCTTCTCTAGTAAGCAATATGCCTTGTTACCAGAATGTTCCTTTCTGAAGTACAGGCAAACTGAAATTTTCAACAACAGAGCCAGACTGATACCCAGAGAGAACTTGCTGCAAGACAGACCCAAAAAAGAAAATAACAGAACACCTCTAGTCATCACATACAGCTCCCAAGTTAAAACAGTACAACGCACCATCAGAGATCTACAACCTCTCCTGGACAATGACAGTTCTCTTTCTCAAGCTCTGGGAGGAAGACCTTTCATTGCCTACAGACAGCCACCCAATCTTAAACAACTCCTAACCCACAATAATACTACAACCAGACTTAACACGGACACTGGCAATAAACCCAGATGCCAACTTTGCTGCCACATACACCCGGACAACACCATTACTGGCCCCAACAACATCACACATACCATCTCGGGACTATTTAATTGCTTATCGTCTAACATTGTGTATGCCATCAAATGCCAACAGTGTCCTTCAGCTCTCTATATTGGACAAACAGGCCAAACCTTACGCCAAAGAATAAACGGACATAAATCTGACATCAAGAATCACAAAACAGAGAAACCAGTAGGAGAACACTTCAATCTCCCAGGACATTCTATACAAGATCTCAAAGTAGCTGTTTTACTACAAAGGAATTTCAGAAATAGACTGGAAAGAGAAGCTGCTGAATTGCAACTCATTACCAAACTTAAAACCATGGAGAGACCTGGTCTGAACAAAGACATTGGATTCTTATCTCATTATACATGACTAAGCCATTTCTCACCTTCTCACCCCTTGCCTTTTCCTGTAAGACCTATTACAGTCGTTAAGAGTCGTCAACAGGCTCATCTCAGCTATCTGCCAATCTCCCATTCCCACCACCCTTCTGAGTAATACCCCTCCCCACCTTCTCACTATATAGAAGGGTCTGGCAACTTCTGTTTCAGTGTATCTGAAGAAGTGTGCATGCACACGAAAGCTCATACCAAGAACTAACTTAGTTGGTCTTTAAGGTGCTACTGGAAGGAATTTTTTTATTTTGACTATGGCAGACCAACACGGCTACCTATCTGTAACTGAAATTTTCCATTTAGAGAAACACTGGAGAGGACGAGCCTATGATAAATTGGTTTTTAAGAGAGAGAATTACTGGGCTTGCTGGCACGCACCACTGCCCACAGGGACGCTCCTGGGGGCGAAGTTGTTGTACTTAGCAATAATCAATGAAGATGTGAAAGGTTTGTGTTTTACTTCAACTTCATGAAGAATACAGGCTCTCTCTTTGTCTGCTGTTTTCCACAGAAAACGTATGATCTATTTAGGTGTTTTCTTCCGTTTTGTATCATTTTCACAAAAGTCTCACACAGCTTCAAACTAGCTAAAATAAAGGCCTCTCGAATCTTAAACCACTCTGGACCCCTAAATGTCTGGATGACCTAAGGACAGGGGACAAAGGACGCGGGTGGGGCTGTGGGTTAAACCACAGAGCCTAGGACTTGCCAATCAGAAGGTTGGCGGTTCGAATCCCCACGACGGGGTGAGCTCCCATTGCTCAGTCCCTGCTCCTGCCAACCTAGCAGTTCGAAAACACATCAAAGTGCAAGTAGATAAATAGGTACTGCTCTGGCGCTGCTCTGATTCGCCAGAAGCGGCTTAGTCATGCTGGCCACATGACCCGGAAGCTGTACGCCGGCTCCCTCGGCCAATAAGGCGAGATGAGCGCCGCAACCCCAGAATCGGCCACGACTGGACCTAATGGTCAGGGGTCCCTTTACCTTTTTACAGGGGACAAAACAGAACCCTGAAAGACCCTATTACATAGATTGAAAAGACTGTCGTATCCCTTATATGTGTAACTGAGCACTTTCCTTTGCAGATATCATCTCATCAAGAGGTCTGCTCTGTACAGTACAGGAATTGGAACCCCAGTTCCGAGGAGCTTGTTGCCAGACAGGCCCTTTGCCTTTAGCATCTTTTACATGCCTGTTGGTGCCCTTTCTCCTCCAACAAACCTCTTAAGTGGAGATTTTTATTCCTGTTTTTATCCACACTGGGTTTAAATTGTATTTATATGTGTGTTTTCATTTTTAAAAAAATTGTTACTGTTTCTACGTTTAAATTGCTTAAAGGTATTTTGCGGGAAGCAAATAATAAATTAAACAAATAAATAGACCCACAGCCCCAGCTTCTGAATTCAGTTATCCAAGTAGGAATAGAACCACCTAAACGCACTGCCTCTGTCAAGATCTTGTATATACCAGGCCTGTTCTCAAAACTTTGGTTTAGTAAGGAGCTTACACTTCTAGCTAAAGTGCCAAAATCAGGAGAGAGCAGTTTCTCTCTCTTTCTGCTAGCGGCTAGCTTTTGCCAATTCATTGCACCTGCATGATCTAGTGGCTAGTCTGCTAACTGGCCAAACATTTCTCAGCCAGGAAGTCACAGGTTCCTCTCCAGACTCAGAGTTTTGGAAAGTTATAGCATAAATTCCTGTATTACAGGGGGTTGGACTAGATAACCCTTGGGGTCCCTTCCAACTCTATTATAACTCTATGAAACATCTTCTGATTGGCAGGAAAGAGTCAATGCAGCTGCTGTGCAAAAGGGTGTAAGTCACTTCTTTGTCCCACTTTCAGCCCCATTGTTTGTATTCCTTTCCTGATGAGACACCTGAGCAACATCTCCTTGAAGGTTGGACGAGTATTGGTAATGTATTTTGTCGTTTAGTTGTTTAGTCGTGTCCGACTCTTCGTGACCCCATGGACCAGAGCACGCCAGGCCCTCCTGTCCTCCACTGCCTCCCACAGTTTGGTCAGACTCATGCTGGTAGCTTCGAGAACACTGTCCCACCATCTCATTCTCTGTCGTCCCCTTCTCCTTGTGCCCTCCATCTTTCCCAACATCAGGGTCTTTTCCAGGGAGTCTTCTCTTCTCATGAGGTGGCCAAAGTATTGGAGCCTCAGCTTCACGATCTGTCCTTCCAGTGAGCACTCAGGGCTGATTTCCTTCAGAATGGATAGGTTTGATCTTGCAATCCATGGGACTCTCAAGAGTCTCCTCCAGCACCATAATTCAAAAGCATCAATTCTTCGGTGATCAGCTTTCTTTATGGTCCAGCTTTCACTTCCATACATCACTACTGGGAAAACCATAGCTTTAACTATACTGACCTTTGTTGGCAAGGTGATGTCTCTGTTTTTTAAGATGCTGTCTAGGTTTGTCATTGCTTTTCTCCCAAGAAGCAGGCGTCTTTTAATTTCGTGACTGCTGTCACCATCTGCAGTGATCATGGAGCCCAAGAAAGTGAAATCTCTCACTGCCTCCATTTCTTTTTTTTTTTTTTTATAATGATTTTTATTAATTTTCCAAACATATAATAAAACACAAACAAAACAAAAGCATACAAAACATACAAACAAATAAACATGTATAATTACTTAAACTTATTTTCCTAAACCTTCTTTCCCGGACTTCCCCATACCTCCCTTTTTCTGCATCCTTATGTTAACCCTTTCTCAGCAACCCTTCGTTCAATTAATTCGATCATTTTCGTTATGCATTCTTTAAAGTTATGGTTTACTGCTGCAACTCTTTTTCTTATAACCATGACATTTCAACCATCATCAATTTTACAACAGTCTTTAAGATATTTTTTGAATTTCTTCCAGTCTTCTTCCACCGTCTCTCTCCCCTGGTCGCGGATTCTGCTGGTCATCTCTGCCATTCCCATGTACTCGATCACCTTCGCTTGCCATTCTTCCAGAGTGGGTAGCTGCTGCGTCTTCCAATACTTTGCCAGAAGAATTCTAGCCGCTGTGGTAGCATACATAAAAAATGTTTTATCCTTCCTTGGCACCAATTGGCCCACCATGCCCAGGAGAAATGCCTCTGGCTTTTTCAAAAATGTCCACTTAAGGACTTTTTTAATTTCATTATAGATCATTTCCCAGTAGGCTTTTACCCTCGGGCAGGTCCACCAAAGGTGATAGAAGGTACCTTCAGTCTCATTACATTTCCAACATTTGTTACTGGGCAGATGATAAATTTTTGCAAGTTTGACTGGGGTCATGTACCACCTATAAATCATTTTCATTATATTCTCTCTTAATGCATTACATGCTGTAAACTTAATACCTGTATTCCACAACTGTTCCCAGTCATCAAACATTATGTCATGTCCTATATCTTGCGCCCATTTAATCATGGCTGATTTTACTGTTTCATCTTGTGTATTCCACCTCAGCAGCAAGTTGTACATTCTCGACAAATTCTTAGTATTGGGTTCTAACAATTCTGTTTCCAATTTCGACCTCTCCATCTGGAAACCTATTTTCCTGTCTTGTTTAAATACCTCGTTTATCTGATGGTAATGCAGCCAGTCTCGTACCTTAGACTTTAATTTATCAAAACTCTGCAATTTAACTCTTTCACCATCTTGTTCTAAAATCTCAGAATACTTTGGCCATTTGGATTCCATATTTAGTTTTTTTGTCTCCTTAGCCTCCATTGGTGATAACCACCTAGGGGTTTTACTTTCCAGCAAATCCTTGTATCTTATCCAAATATTATACAGTGCTTTCCTCACAATATGGTTTTTAAAGCCTTTATGCGATTTTACCTTGTCATACCATAAATATGCATGCCAACCATATCTATTATCATACCCTTCCAGATCCAAGACATCTGTATTCTCAAGAAGTAACCATTGTTTCAGCCAGCAAAAAGCTGCCGATTCATAATAGAGTCTCAAGTCCGGCAGGGCAAAACCCCCTCTGTCTTTTGCATCAGTTAAAATCTTAAACTTTATTCTGGGCTTTTTGCCCTGCCAGACAAATTTTGATATATCTTTTTGCCACCTCTTGAAGCAATCCATCTTATCCAAGATCTGGAGTGTTTGGAATAAAAACAGCATTCTAGGCAATACATTCATCTTGATGACAGCAATTCGGCCTAACAAGGAAAGTCTCAACCTTGACCATATTTCTAGATCTTTTTTCACCTCTGTCCAACATTTTTCATAATTGTCTTTGAATAAATTTATATTTTTAGAAGTCAAGTTCACACCCAGGTATTTCACCTTTTTTGTTATTGTTAAACCTGTTTCACTCTGAAACTTCTCTTTCTCTGCCGTTGTTAAATTTTTCTCCAACACTTTGGTTTTTTGCATGTTCAATTTAAATCCTGCTACTTGACCAAATTTCTCAATTAATTCTAACACTCTTTTAGTACTAGTCTCTGGCTGTTGCAAAGTCAATACCAGGTCATCTGCAAATGCCCTTAATTTATAGTCTTTTGTTCCAAGCTCAACACCTTTAACCAATTGATCCCCTCTAATCATGTTCAGCAAGACCTCCAGGACTGTTATAAAAAGTAAGGGTGATATTGGGCATCCCTGTCGTGTACCTTTTTCTATAGGAATCTCTTCTGTTACCACATTGTTAACAATCAACTTTGCTTTTTGCTTAGAATATATGGCACCTATACCGTTTTCAAATCCTTGGCCTACCCCCATCCCTTGGAGATTCTTCTTCATAAAGGTCCAACAGATATTGTCAAAGGCTTTCTCCGCATCCACAAAAATTATAACTGCTTTTCTATTAATCTTTACTTCCAGCAACTCTAAAATGTCTATAATGTTCCTTACATTGTCTGACATGTGTCTCCCTGGGAGAAAGCCTGTTTGGTCCTTGTGAATCTCCTGCACCAAAACTCTCTTCAGTCTTTTTGCTAAGATATCTGCAAAGATTTTGTAATCCACATTGAGTAATGATATAGGGCGGTAGTTTTTAACCTGATTCTTTTCAGTCTCTGTTTTCGGTATAAGTGAAATAAAAGCTTCTTTCCACGATTCGGGTGCCTTTTTCCCTTCCAAAATTTCATTACAAACTTCCTTTAATGGTTGTACTATCCATTCCTTCAGTGACTTATAGTATCTAGCAGTCAGACCATCCGGGCCTGGAGATTTTCCCAATTTCATGTTCTGAATGGCGTCCTCTATTTCTTGTCCTGTTATTTTCTCATTCAGCATCCTTTTACTTTGGTCTGAAATCTTTGGTAGTCCATACTTTTTAATAAATTCTTCTATTTCTTGCTCGTTAACCGGCCCTTGTGCATATAGTTTCCTGAAAAAGCTTTGAAAACAGTTGTTTATCTCATTTGGTTTGTGGATAATTTTTCCTTCCATTTCCAAACTTGTCACAGTATTCAGTTTCTGTCTCTTTTTCAGTTGCCATGACAGAAGTTTCCCGCATTTGTCTGCTGATTCAAATGTTCTTTGTCTCATTTGCTTTATCTTCCATTCTATCTCTTGATTCATCAGTTCCATATACTGTGTCTGATAATATTTTATTTCTCTCAAAATCTCATGAGACTTTGGTTTAGACCTCAATTTCTTTTCAGCTTCTTTTATCTTTTCCAATAGTTTTTCTTTTCTCTCATTTTGTTTTTTCCTCTTTATGGAGTTTTGTTGTATTAGGAAACCTCGCATCACGGCCTTGCTAGCGTCCCATATTATTCTTTTTTCCACATCAGTTCTCAAGTTTATCTCGAAGTAATCTTTCACTGCTTTTTGGGCCTTCTTATAAATCTCTTCATCTCTAAATAGGGCGTCATTCATCCTCCATCTGAAGGTTCCAGTTGTTGTTAGTTTCATCTCTATCTTCACTGCATTGTGGTCAGAGCAAGTCTTTGGGCAAATTTCTGCTTTTTTTATCTTTGGTGCCATACAACTAGTTACCCAAATTTGATCAATCCTTGTCCAGGTCATTTTAGCTTCAGAGAAAAAGGTTCCCTCCCTCTCCAGGGGGTTCTTTGTTCTCCAGATGTCGATCAAGTCCAGTGTTTCAGTCATTTCAAAAAAAGTCTTTGGAAGTCTTCCATCGTTGGAGATTGTCTGTCTCTGTGCCTTATCCATGTTGGTGGAGACAACACCATTCATGTCTCCCATCATTATAATTTTACAGTCCAGATAGTCCATTAAAGTCTCATGCAACTTCCTGAAAAATTCCGCCTTCCCCTCATTTGGTGCATATATTCCCAGTATCATAATTTTTTCTCCTTGGACTTGTATTTCTATTGCCAGGTATCTTCCTTGTTCATCTTTAAAGATCATTTTAGGGGCCAATCTTTCCTTTGCGTATATCACCACGCCTCTTTTTTTGACTTTGTCTGATGAAATAAATTCTTGTCCAAGCCTCTTATTTATAAGTAGTTTCCTATGTGTCCTAATCACATGCGTTTCTTGCAGACAAATTAAGTCCAGGTGCTCTCTTTTCAAAATATGGAAGACTTGGCGTCTCTTCCTGGGGAGGTTCAGTCCATTACAATTCCAGCTAAGAAGTTGCAGAGACATTTTGATACTAAGTACCTACTCCTCCAACTGCTCCAAGTTTTTGTTCCTCCTCCGATGGTGGCAAAAGTCCAAATGAGAGATTTGCTATGTCAGTCGGTTCTTTCTCTTCTGTTGTATCTACTGTTCCTTTCTGTAGGTCCTCCAAGTTTCTTTCCAAAAACAATTCTTTATCTTGAACAGTTTTTATTTTAATTTTCCTTCCTGTATAGTTAAAGGACAGCCCTTGTGGGAACTCCCACCTGAAAGGTATACTGTTCTTCTTCAGAAGGTAGACGAGATCTTTATAAAAGGCCCTCACCTCCAATATATATTTAGGGATGTCTTTGAAGATCTGGACTTGGGAATTCTGGATTACAAGAGACCTTTGATAGTGTAAATTTAGTATTTTATCTCTCTCTTCTTTAGATCTCAATGTAATCAAGCAGTCCCTAGGCTTCTTGCCTTGCCTTCTGCCCAGCCGGAAGGCCGTTGTTATTTCGAATTCCTCCTCCTGGAGTTCATCCTGCCAAAATTCAAAAATGTTTTCTGTGAGAAATTCTACAAGATTGTCTTTCTCCTCCTCTGGAACTGATCTTAATTTGAGGTTCTTCTCCTTTCGCTGGAGTTCCCACAAAGATAAAGTTGCGTCATGTTCATTCACCTTTTTTGTGATTGGTGCAAGCTCCCTCTTAGTTTCTTCTGCTGTATCTTTCGCACTTTGAGCAATCTTTCTTGTTTCAGAGTTTTCTTGAATAAGTTTGTTTATAGAATCTGTGTTGGAGGCTACACTTGCCGTATTCAAGTCTAATCTTGTTGTCAGATCATTCAGTTTTTTTGTATTCTCCGCCGACTGCTTTGTCAATGCTTCCAAGGACTGATTTATTTTGAGCAATGCCTGTGTCATTGACTCCATAGATGCAGTTGGTACTTTTTCCTGTCCAGCTGGTGTTGTGCCTTGTATCGAGCCCCTTTTCTTTTGAGTTTGCTGAGTTTGTTTTGTTTTGGATCTAGTTGTTATCTCATCTGGTTGGCTACTCATGTCCTCAAGGTCAATTCTCACAGGAAAGGCTTGGAAGTGGAAAGTTCCACTCTTTCCCTCTCTCAGTAGCAAGTTTTTTAAAGTCCTCTAGGGGGAGCATTTAATTGTATCCACTTTAAAAAGTCCAAAGCTCATAAAATAGCAAACAAAGAATCCAAACAGCAATGTCCAAAGTCCACAGTTAAAGCACTTTTTACAGTTTCAACTTAAATGTTCACAAAATAACTCCATTAAAGTCTTGTAACTTTGTCCCAGTCAAGATCTTAACTTTGTATCCAATTCAAATTGACAGTTCAGCTGCCTGGTGTTTACTCCAGCAGCCCGACTCAGGGTTTTGACAGTGGAAGTTTTCTCTCCTCCGTTCTTTCAAGCAGGTTTAAAAGTTCCCAAATTTCCCCCCCTCCTTCTCCTGCTTACTAGGGGGGGGGGGAGATTTAATCCAATGTCCGGTTTTAAACAACTTAAAGGTTAGGCTTCATTTAGATGCAGCTTTATCGTTTCGTTGCTTTATTTACATGCAGTCCGGGGAGGCAGACTTCCTTACTTTATGCCTTTCCCGTTTTCCGCCAAATTGTAATTTCCACTTTTAAATGTCCCGTTCCTTGTATCAGTCTTACTCACGGGTTTGTAGTCCAATTTCAAATTTTCAGGAAGGAATCGGCGCTCTCTGTTCGATGGCGACGCGGCTTCACTCCGCAGGCTGGGTGACGACTCTCAGCACCGCGCTCACACCCGGTGCCGCTCCGTAGCCTTTAAAAAGGCTCTTTCACAGTACCGGGGGGCGCAAAAGGTGCCCGCCGAGTCTCCTTGCTTGCAGGCTTCAGCGCCTGCAATTTTAGGGGTCCCCCGCTCGCCGTAGCGGGTCAGACCCGAACTTGCGGAGCAGTCCTTCCTCGGAGCTCGAGGCAAGGACCGCCATTAAACACTGGCGCCGACCGGAAGTCACTCTGCCTCCATTTCTTCCCCTTCTATTTGCCAGGAGGTGATGGGTAATGTATTAGGCTAGTTAAACAGTTAGCTTTAATATTTTCTGTGGGGTTGTTTTTTATTTTCTAAATGTTCTTAAATTCTTAATCAGTATTTTTCTTATTGTCATGCTGTGTTGCTATATTATTAGTTATATTCTTCAAGTTGGTGTATTTATTTTGAGTAAAGCCTCGATTCTATAAACCAGTGTCTCGTCTTTCTCTGTTCACATTGGCTGCTGTGTAATTTGGCTTATTTTGCCTGAGGCTTCAAATAGCAGAGAGGGATACTTGTAGCTTTGCATCTTGTAGGTGTTTGGCATGCAACCTGAATCTCTGGGCTTAGGCTGCTTGGACAGAAACTGAAGTGGTGGCAGCTACTATCCTTGAGGGTTGGTTTAACCCTGGGTTTAACTTCTGAATTCAACAGAAACCAGTGCTGACCTAGGTCTTGGGTCAAGCTGGGCTTCCTTAGCAGCCCCCAGTTGTCAGTCTATTCACCCTATTCAGAAGCATAAAATGTCTGTAGTATCAAAAGCTGCCAATAAGTCCATGAGAATCAATAGCATTGCACTCTCTCCCAGTGTAGGTAATGTATTAAGGTGACCAATGAGGTTTCAGAACCAAATCCAAATCTTTAAATCTGACTGAAAGGCATCTTGAAACCTTCTCATCCAAAATGTCTGAATCTATATAGCAATGGGTCTTGCCCAGAAGGAAACGTTGGCAACCAGCTGATTATTATTGAGACTGTCAAGGTCTTCATGGGCATTAGTGCCACTGCCTCTTTTAATGGAGCTGAGAGCATCCCTCTTGCTCAAGGGGGTATTTACCAAGTACTCCATGAGGAACAAGTGCACATGTGGTAGGCCTTCCTCGTCCAAGCATCTTGTCCACAACTGGAAGTCATCCACCACTTCTGGATCTGTGAGTGATCAGGACACTTCTATAGACTCATCAGAAGCAGTAGCTGAATGGTGATGTGGTGTGTGTGTTGCAATGGATGTGAGCAATGTGAGCCTCAAAATGTTTAATAAACAACAACAATTTTATTAGTTATATGCTGCCCATTTGACTGAGTTGCCCCAACCACTCTGGGTGGCTCACAACAAAATATAAAACACAATAAAACATCAACCATTAAAAACTTCCCTGAGATGCCTTCTAAAAGTCAAAATAGTTGTTTATTAAAAATCTGACAGGAGGGCATTCAAAGAAGGCCCTCTGCCTGGTCCCCTGTAATGTCACTTCTCGCAGTGAGGAGACAACCAGAAGGTCCTTGGAGCTGGACCTCAGTGTCCAGACTGGACAATGGAAGTGGTGAAGCTCCTTCAGGTATGCAGGGCCAATGCCATTTAGGGCTTTAAAGGCCAGCACCATCACTTTGAATTGTGCCTGGAAACATACTGGAATCCGATGTAGATCCTTTAGGACTGGTGGTATATAGATCTGACAGCTGCTCCCAGTCATCAGTCTAGCTGCTGCATTCTGTATTAGCTGTAGTTTCTGAGTAACCTTCAAATGTGACCCCACATAGAGCATATTGCAGTAATCCAAGTGGCAGATTACCACTCTGCTGAGACAGTCTCTGGGAAGTAGGGTCTCAGCCAATGTACAGCTGCCCTGGACACAGAATTGACCTGTGCCTCCATAGACAGCTGTGGGTCCAAAATGACCCCCTAGGCTGCACACCTGGTCCTTTAGGGGCACAGTTACCCCAGTCAGGACCCACTGTCCCCTAGAAAAGTACTACTGTCTTGTCAGGATTTAACCTCAATCCATTAATCACCATCCATCCTGTAACAATATGCTTCTCCGAGAGTAACTTAACATCTGCAGATGGGCAAGATTGCAAAAGACCCCAAACCACCTGGAAAAGCTCTACTGGGTGTCACTTAGAGGATGTGATAGTGCCAGAGAATGATTTATCATTTTCAGTCTTCCCACTCCCAGCCAAAAACCTTCTTTGCTATCACTGCTGTCATTAAGCAAGCCCAATATGTTCTTACTAATGTTCAGACTCAGAGTGAGTTCCAGCCATCTTTCCTACCTGCCTCCTTGCCCTCAGCTTGCCAGCTTTTCCAACGTTGTACAAAATGCAAAAATGATAAAATTTAAAAGCCTCATTGGATGTTATTATTTGTGCTATTCCTCATTATGGTGAACTTGAAACCTAAGTTGACTGAAATAGCAAGGGCAGAAAGCTGTCTCATGAAGTTCAGCAAGCGCAACTCAGGCTTATCATTTCCTATTAGCATGCCGAGATCAGGCCAACAGCTGCTCCTTCTCTCCCAAGTCTAGAGGAATGCCAGAAAAAAGCAATTAACTTCCCGGACATCAGCAGGCTTCTTGACAGAATGATCATTCTTGATTATGACAGGCAATTATAGCACAAGAATTTCTCTGGACTTTACAAAGCCAAGTCAGGGTCTTGGAAAGAAAAACAGAAACCTATAAAAATATATATTATGCTCATAAGACATAGGGAAATCATAGAATTGGAAAGGGCTCTGAAAGCCATCTAGTCCAACCCCTGCAATTCAGTAATCTTAACTAGCTCATACATGACAGATGGCCATCATGACAATCATGGCCTCAATATGAATATGACTGGAATTGTGTTTATTGGTGGTGGAGTCCTTCTTGTCCTTCAAGACTAGGACATTTTGGAGCATCCTGAGAACTGGTGGCAGTGTAAAGATAAGAGAAACAGGCACACATGGACTTGCAGTGTAGTCAAGTGAGTCTGGGGATTCCTGACAAAGGTGGAGATTTGAATGATGGGAATATTTATTCTGGCAGGATTGGGAAGCAATCTCTTCCAATACGCAGAAGTCCTTTGGGGCCATGGGATGGACAAAGGGGGTGAGCCCTATGAACCAGGAGCAGCAAGGAGGCACTCTGGCCTGGTGTGCTGGAGCTGGTCGTAGGATCTGGAGAGTCAGAACAGGGAAAGGTGGCACCCTGCAACGGGACAGGGAGAATTATTTTTTATAACATAATAACTGCCACTACCTCTGCTACATTTTTAAACTGATGGTTATTTTCAGCAAAACTGTTTGGGCTCTTGGGAATCAGCTGGATGGGTTTTCCCCTCAAAGCCAATCGCATTTGACATCCCGGCTTTACGGAGGAGCATGGTCTGTTTCTTTGCTGCTCTGTACATATTACCACAAATCTCCAGAACTCCCCCTTCACAAGGGAGCTCACCATGTGAAGGGGGCAACATATTTGATCATGACTATGTGCCTCTGTACATCTTGAAGTTATTTCTTAAAAAATGAAATGAAGGTTGCAGTGCCATACACTTACTTGGAATTAAATCCTGAGTAGATTGCATTGTGAATTCATTACACCATTGCTAAAAGTACTTCTATGGAAGACATTAGCATTAATTCCTTTCCATGCTTGAGGCATTTTCTGAAGCCTGCTAAAACACACTTGAAGATTCTGCTTTTCTGGCTTTCTGCTGTGACCACAAAACTACTGGAATAAAATATAAAATATTTTCATAGATTGGGGGGGGGGCTCCTAAACCTGAGAAATTAATAAATTGTAGTATTGAAGGGAACACTGCAGTCAGTGGAAAAATACAGGCTAAGCTTCCTTCTCAAGCCAGGGCTTCACCTGGGATAAAGGTGATACATATGTGAATAAAACATATCTCTTAAAGCTACAGAGGTGCCTCGCAAGACGAAAAGAATCCGTTCCGCGAGTCTCTTCGTCTTGCGGTTTTTTCATCTTGCGAAGCAAGCCCATTAGCAGCTAAGCGCTATTAGCGGCTTAGCGGGCTTAGCGGATCAGCTGATAAGCGGTTTAGCGGATCAGCTGATAAGCGGCTTAGCGGATCAGCTGATAAGCGGCTTAGCGGATCAGCTGATAAGCGGCTTAGCGGATCAGCTGATAAGCGGCTTAGCAGATCAGCTGTTAAGCGGCTTAGCGGATCAGCTGTTAAGCGGCGAAGGATCAGCTGATAAGCGGCTTAGCGGCTTGGGAAAAAGGGGGGGGGGACCCGCAGGAACTCGCAATACATTTTCGTCTTGTGAAGCAAGCCCATAGGAAATTCGTTTTGTGAAGCACCTCCAAAACGGAAAACCCTTTCGTCTAGTGGGTTTTCCGTCTTGCGAGGCATTCGTCTTGCGGGGCACCACTGTACTTCAATTCTCCAAAGGAGCACAAACCCTGGGTGAGGACCTGGGCCCCCCTGTAGTCTTGCTACCACTCTGCAGAACGTGGGATGGCACCCCACTTTTGTAACCATATTGTAAAACACAACCCCAGTCTGAGCAGAAACACTCCAGTGCCTTCTGAGAGTCCATGGAGGCGTTAGGATATATGGTTTTATTTACACATATATACAAGCCAAGCATAGGATGGAGAGGCTCATAGCACTAGCACCCCAGAAGATATTACTTCTCCATTAGTCACAGCTTTGAATTCAGCACAAAGCAAGCATGTCTCTGTGTATTCCGCTTCCAGCTCAGCTCACACCCAAAGCTCAGGCTATTCTTCTCCTACCTAGCAGCTAGGGGAGCGGGGAGGGAATAGAGCGACTTCTCTTGTTGAGCTAATTGTGGTGCTTAGTCAGCCAAAGCCACTGGTTTGGCAAGCTTGCCATTATAAATTCTACCCATCCACAGGATCACAGATTTGGAAGGGGTACAGGATATAATCCAATCTGACTCCCCAAATTCATAACAATATTCTGACATCAAAACCCCAGCAGAGGTCCCATAACCTGCAACAAGTCAGGAGCAAAACAAGGGGCACACGGAGTTTATATGTTGTACGTTTCTATGTGTGGGGTTTTATGAGGAAGGGGATTGCAAACAGTGACTTCAGAAAAGCACAGGTTGATATTTACCTTAACAGTGACATTTTAAAAAACAAAAGTAGTTATTAAAAATACATTTTGGCATTGGACATTTTCATACATAATGTGAAAAAACCCTTTTGTATCAATTCACTGCACAAGTGAAAGCCACGAGCCTCTGGTGCAGACCAGCAGATTCAAATTGCAGCCCCCCTTTGTTTCAGCAAAGCCACCTGAAGGGCAGTTGTTCAATCCAGAAAGAGCCAAGAGATTGATGATTATATATTGAAAATAAAAGATAAAAACAGCCAGGTAACTTCTAAGAAGGACGAGTTGTTGGACTGAACCTGTTTGATGGCTGTGGGCTGGCACAGTACGTGTGTGTGCGCGCTTTGTGCAGGCTTCGCATCTATGCAGCGAGCTGGCCCGGCCCTCCCTCCGGAGCCCGTGTCACCGAAGAGGGGCGCGTTCATTCGCCGGCCCTGGGCGCGCTGCCCGCCGGCCAGCCCCATCTCACAGCCCCCAGAGGGAGCGCGGAAGCTGCAAGGAAAGCGCTGCAGGTCGGGGCAGGCGAGGGCCGGCCATCGCCAGGGGGGCTGCTTCTCCCGCCAGCTCTTCCTGGCACCTGTTCCGGGGACCGGCTGGAGAGAGGCGCGCCGCTGCTGTGCGATGGGCGGCTGAGAAGCAGGCAGCTCCGGCTGGCAGATCTGGATGAGGAGCAGCCGGGAGCCGCGGCCCCCCGGCGCCCCCTTTCCCAGCTCCCCCTCTCCTCGCCCCTCTCTCCCGATGACTCCGAGGGGCCGCAGGGGCCGCCGCTCCCTCCCCCAGGAGCTGCTGCTCTACTGCCTGGTCTTCTCCTTCCCCCTGATGGTCCTGATGCTCCTGCTCTGAGGAGGAGGATGCAGCTGGAGCCCCCCAGCCCCCGCGGCGGGCGGACAACCCTCGCTGGGCTGCCTCGGGGCTGCATGGCGGCGGCGGCCTGATCGCTCTGGCTGGTGGGGAGAGAGGCGAGATGAGGAAGCCCGCCGGCCTTTCCCTGAAGGACTGATCCGGAGGGGGAGCTTGCGGCCCTCGCCCTCCTTCCGCGGAAGCCGCGCCGGGAGGAGCAGCCATGGCGGGGGGCGCGCCCCTGCCCTGAGACCCCCGCCCGGCCCCACCTGCGGAGCCCCGCTCCCGCCCTCCTCTCTGGCGCCTCCTCCTCCCGCGGGGTCGCGCGCGGGGGCGGCGGGGCGGCGCATCCCCGCGATGGGCGAGGGCATGTCCAAGAGGCTGAAGGTGCAGCTGGGCGGCGAGGCGGAGATGGAGGAGCGGGCCTTCGCCAACCCTTTCCCGGACTTCCAGCCCCACGGGGCCCCCGCCGCCTCCTCGGCCAGCGCCGCCCCGCCCTCGCCCAGCGGCTCCGAGGGGAAGCGCGCCCGCCCGCCCTCGCCCGGCGGCGACGGAGACCCCCCGCTCTTCGACGCCGACGGCAAGGTGAGGCGGGGGGGGGCCCTCGGGGCAACGTCGTCTTCCCTGAAGGCTACGCAAGGGAAACGGCCACGTGTAAATAAAGAGACGGGTCCAGAGTGAAAGCAAAATAATTGCCCGCCTAACCTATTATCATTATTATTATTATTACTATTACTACTATTATTACTATTGCATATTGATTTGCCTCCCCCCCCCGCCCCCAACTCCTCGCCTCGCCTTTCCCCTCCCCCTCCGCGGCTCTTCTGGGCCTCGAAGCCTTTTTCCCTCACGGAAGTGGCGAAGCGTCTGCCGGAGGAAAGTGGCGGAGCTTTTGGGGTCGCCGCGCTCCGTCCTGAGGAGTTTCACGAAAGGCTGCCGAGTTTGTGGGTCTTTCGTGCCCCTTTGGCGGCTGCCCCGTGAGGAAGCGGGCCGGCTTAGTACGGACTTGGGGGGCTGCGCCGCCCTCGCTTCGCCCGCTGCCTCCGCGGGCCTCGGGGGGCTGAGAGGGTCTCCGTGGAAAGCAGTGGCCTCACGCAGAAAACTAGCCCAGCCGCGTCTCTGAATGGAAGCTGGCTTTTTGCATTTTTCTTTTAAATGTGCTGGGGGGGGGGTGTTATTGATTTGCTCTGCTTCGTTCTTGTTTGTACTTTGTGGTTTTTATTCCGTATTTGTATACTGTGAATAGCACTGAGATCTTTGAATGAAGGGCGGTATACAGATTTAATACATAGAAAATAATAAATTTGTATGGAGGAGCATCGTGTCAAGTGAGGCTCTTGCCCACAGCCTGACTTGTATCCACCCAGTCACAGGCTTGTTAAATTTGAGACTCGAAGGAAGAATATGGTGACATGTAGAATTGGGAAGGGTTGCAACAATATGGTAATAAGTATTCATTCTGTAGTATTTCAGGAGCTGGGTGCAAATATAACTGCTCACTCGCTGTGGGACTCCCTACACATGTCTGCTCAGAAGCAATTCCTGCTGGGTTGACAAAGTTAGGCAGGGAGGCTGTTCCTCCACAGTGCTGTGTTTTAGGTTGCGTTTGAACACATGGTGATAGGTAGCATATATGCACCCAATGTGTGTTACGGGTTGGGTTTTTCTGTTATGATTACCAGTGTTAAGAGACTGGGATAGAAAATTATTCACCACTTGGCTCCTGGAACCTGAGTTGCAGGTGCAAAAACAGAATGGCTAATTGCCATGGGGCAATGCAACAGCACTTCATATTCATTTTTTCGAAACTCATGAACTAATACACAATTCATATCAGTAACACCTTGTCACATTTTTAATAGCAATTCTTAATTGGACACCACAAACCTCAACCTCAGCAATAGCGGGCAACCATAAGTATTTATAAATACGTGTATAGATCACTGAAACTATGATCACACGATACTACATGCACACATGCAGTGATGCTGTTGCATCTGGAATAGCTTAGGTGGTAGAACATGAGACTCTTAAACCTCAGGGTTGTGGGTTTGAGCCCCACGTTGGGCAAAAGTTTCCTGCATTCCAGGGCGTTTGACTAGGTGATCCTCGGGGTCCTTCCAACTCTACAATTCTATGATTCTAAGAGGGAGCATTCCTCAATAGAAAGGAAAATGTACAAGATAGCACACACTCTCATTTCACAGAAATCACTTGGAAGTTACCAGCATGGCTTGCCCACTGTTCCTTGTCTCCAGTCTTCCTCCAGCTGCCGTTCACTCTCAGGATGGCACAGGCTGCACAGAAGCTGGTGATGCTGTCACCACCAAAGGGCCCAAGCTCATTTTTGCTGCTACCACTTACTCAAAGCTTCACCTGGCCACATTTTGGTACTATGCTAAAGTTGAATTGGTTCCCCCAACTCCTGCTGAAATTCCTAAGGCTATGGATGGCATGAAAGGATTGCTGACGACCTGGCAATCTGGCCGCTAACCATCAAGGAAGCTGTTACAGATGGGTAGCCGTGTTGGTCTGCCATAGTCAAAATAAAAAAATTCCTTCCTGTAGCACCTTAAAGACCAGCTAAGTTAGTTCTTGGTATAAGCTTTCGTGTGCATGCACACTTCTTCAGATACACCCTGTGTATCTGAAGAAGTGTGCATGCACACGAAAGCTTATACCAAGAACTAACTTAGTTGGTCTTTAAGGTGCTACAGGAAGGAATTTTTTTATTTCATCAAGGAAGCTGTAAGGAACAGCTTGGTGGCTACTGAAGTGGTAATGTGGTTTTACATCTGCGAAATCATAGGCAAATGTGGCCTGGTTGGCTGTAGTGCTTGAAAGTCTTTTTAGTCCTAATTCAGTGTCTTAATACCAAGATGAAATTGTGTTGGTCTCTACAAATATCGTTCAATTTGAGGCAAAATCAGATGATGGTGATGTGAACGGCGACAAGGATTGCTAAATTACTATTCAAATAAACGCTATACAAAGAAAAAAAGTTACCAGCACATTTTGCCCCATAACTTCCTTTCTAGGAAGGCTGAGACGGACTTCTTTTTTAAAAAGAAAGCTCAGAGTCTGGAGCACCTCCCCAGGGTCACTGGTGAAAGCTGTAGCAACCATGGGCATAGCCAGGATTTTTGTTAAGAGGGAGGAGGAGCTTTTTTAAGGAAATCAAAGTTGTTCAGCTCTTCTTGGGAAATCATAGGTAAAAATACCTGTCCCTTGAATAGGACATGGGGGGGGGAGGTTTCTGCTGAGGGGGGAAACCTCAGATAATGGAGTACTTTCAATACCCCAGCTACAGCCATGCAAGCAACCCCTGGAGCATGGGATTGTAGCCAAATAGTTGTGAAAGTGACCTCAGGTGGTGTAAGTTGCTCAAAGCCAGCTAAATTTTCCAGTGGTGCTATATTCTTTCCCCCAAACAATAGCTAAAAGTGCCGCATGTTGGCAACAGGCGGTGCTCTAGAACAGAGGCTCCCAAACTTATTTGGCCTACCAAATAAAAAAGTACTCTGTGTCCCCCTGGAAATATACCTTCTTTAAGCGAACAAGCAGAAAGCTGCAGTGACAAATTTGCATGCTTTTATGTATCTTTATTTTTACCTACATTCTACAACATAGTAAAGAAAGATGTTAAATAAGACACTTTGAAACTTGAAATTACAATTATTAAAATCAACAATGGTAACATTCACATTACACACAGAAAATTAAGATAAAGAAGGATATTAGAATAAAAATTAAGAATAACATTAAAAATAATCATAATGAGAAGGATGAACTTTTAACTTTATGCTTTGTGTAAGCATCATTGCATGTTTCATTGGTGAAGTGCTCCTTAGTGGGTGCAGCACACACATTTTTAAAACCTGTTCTGTGCAAGTCTGGTATATATCAGAAATTTATTTTTTTAAAAAATACTGGTCTCACACACAGGTAAACAAATACCTGCGCAGATCACTGCAGTGAACCTCTGGGTTCTTGAAGTAGTAATATAGTTGGAAGGGACAGCAACACACTGCAAGTACATCCCATCAAGCACTGCCCACGTTGTGGTTGGGAAACACTTGAGAGAGAGAGGCAGTTTGTCTGAAAGTGCTTGTGTGTGCAAAAAAGTGTACAGGGCGAAATAAATTATGTGCTGTGTATGTGCCCATTTATACGCTAGTGTGTACAGGGCCTTAGTCTTTCTCATTTACAGTAAGGAAGAATGTTTTACAAGAAAGACTCTTGCCAACTGTTTCTAGTTCTGGAAGGCTTGCAGAACCTGTAACCTGCCAGCCCAAACACACCTCTGGCCACACCAAGGCCTCTAAACCTCCAGATTATGGCTGCTGCCTTGGGGTTTTTAAACAGACCGCAGTACCTGCTTGGACTCCTTGGTTAGATGACAAATTCTGCAGGTCTTAATCTGAAACTAATTTTGGGGTGGCAGAAGAAAAGAAAAGAAAACTAAATACTTGAAATAACAACTAACCCCCCTAACAACTTCTCGGGTGTAGGTGGGGAAGCTGTTGGGACCCTGGCCTCTTGGCAGGACCTACCACTGTGCTGACACCTTTCCTGAGCCATTTAAATTGTCTCTTGCATGCGGTGTTACTATAGTGGAGCAAAGAAACAGTGCAGCTGCTGCCACCTGTCACTGCACCAGTTGAGGCAACTCAGTGGAGGTCATTTGGGAAAAGGCTCCCTTGAAACTTGTAGCTACCCTTGCCTAGGTTCTTGAAGTTTCTGTTCAAGGTTCAAGTGCTTGGAGTGGTTTTGGAAGGGATATGACGAGCATTTTTGGTCACAGGGAGGTGCGCAGGTTTTTATTGAAGGAGATATTAAAGCTCAATTTTGAATGCTACTGGTGAGCTTAGGAGACACAGAGAGCACCATGCATTTGTCACAGTGCCGTACATTTTGGCTCAGCTGTGAGGCCGTTGCCTATGACAGCCTTTCTCAACCTTGGGTCCCCAGATGTTGTTGGCTTGGCACTCAATCTGTCATTGCCTTACTCCAGCTGCACATAGTTGGATAAGCAAGCCAGTCATCCAATGGCATGCATGAGAAATGCTGCTCTTCCCTGTATCTGAAGCCATTGCTTGACATAATCACATCACTAGAGCAGCACAGGATCATAATGTTTTGACAGCCTCAAATTGAGTCACAATGTTTTGATAGGTGACTGAAGAGCATAATCAAGAGCTGCCTTCAAACCCTGATGATTCCGCCGCCCCTCCAAAAAAACCCCAAACAAGCAACAGAATGGACTTCGCAGACTTAGGTCTAATTAATTAATGAAGTCTAAACCCTAACTAATTGTTTGTATGTGTCCTGTCGTGTTTGCATTGCACACTCCATGTAATTAAGGTTTATTTTAGACTTTGATTCCCTGGAGCCAACTGAAGCCTAATCATATTTAATGGCAAGCATTGCCAGTTAGTGGGAATAGTTAATGAGGGCGTCTTCAGATGATTTAGTGATGTTTGGCTGCTTTGTGGCCACTTGAGACTTGCTTGTAATTCACATTTACGGGAAACGTATTTAGAGTTACCTTTTTGATAAATCACGTGGTGTGGTTTAAATGGCATCATACTTTATGCGTAACAGTTTATAAACTTTCACAACAGGAACTCTTCACTGTCTTGTGGAACATCTTTATGCCATTGATTGGCAGATCAGATAAATAATTTTGTGTATTGTTTCTAGCAGTATTTATTTATGTATTGTGTCTGTGTACAGTACTATCCTTGCGCTGTGAAGTTCAGGCAGTGTTATTTAGGGTTACTCCATCCTATCCATTACAAGCCAGTGGGGTAGATTGAACTGAGAAACAGTAACTGGCTGAAAAGCATCCGTGGTGCTTCATGGCTATGCATGAATTCCTCTTGCAACAGTGACACACTGACTCTCCACTCTGGTGTCATCAGGGCTATCTATTGATGGTCAAAATGGATGAATCCTGCAACTCATTGGTGATGGCCACAAGAATATCCCTGCAGAACTGCATCTAGAGCCATTTCCTTGCAGTTTCCGGAAACAGTTGAAGATAAATTTGTTCTGACAGGCATTCCCAGCTGGAGAAATGGGTCTTTCCCAAAAATGTCCACTTGTTGGGGTTTTATCCTTGTCTTATTTGTGTGTGTTTGTATATGTGTGTTTTGATTATCTTAAGTGTAAATTTAGAAGGTGAATAATAAATCAGTTGTGCTTGTGATGATGACAATAATTCTATTGGTTGCGGAACACATGACTTTTGAACCTGTGCTTTTAAAATTGATGCATTCTTTTTTGGTGTCCTCTCAGTAATGTGTTATATGGAATTACTGTTTTTTTGGTTATGGGTGGGGTTGTTATTTGTTGATTTGCTTGTTTTTATGTGCTGTAACAATAATTTAGGTGTAGCGCATAGAATAGTCCATTTTCTGATAATGGGCTTCTTGATCAGGGAAGCTCTTCCAAAATGGAACATAGTTTGTTCTTTGTCTCTTGAGTCCATAGATGACTTAACAAATATATAGCAGTAGTCTGGCTAGTAAAACTTCTCATGGCTAGAACATCTGTGGGCCAATATTCATCACTGAGACAACTGTACAATGTGAATTAACCTGGTTAATTGTGTTTTGTTAAAAAGAAGGCTTTTAATTTTCCTACATCATTCCATACCTAACTTCCTTATTAGACATCTTGCCAACGTCCACCCTAATGACATAATTATGCAAGTGAAGTTATGATTAGTTCTGTATGAATGAAAATGGGTTCTTTGTGAGCTTCCCCAGTCTTGTGATGGAATTTCATTTCAGTCACTCTTTACTCTTCTTGCTGATTGAATGATCTTCTATTAAAACCTGATATATAACCAAATGAAGCTAGTATTTGGTGAAATTTTAGAACTTGACTCCACACAAACCAGAATATTTCTGCTTGATTTTAATTAATCCGCAGCTGACCCAGCTCACTTGCCTACATCAGTAGCATTTTACAGGCACCTGGCTTACATTTAGGAAGAGCAATGGTTAACAGCTTTGGGGCAGCATGGCCTATGATTGTGTGGAGGCAACTGTGCCTTCCCCTGTTTTCCCAACTGCAGCCCCGTTACCTCCTCATTTTGCAAGAGAGAGGTAAACAATTGGTCCAGGGGACCTGCACTCTCTCTTCACCTCCCCATAACCAAAGTAGACCCAGCACTAGGATGGGTGGAAAGGCTTAAACCTCTGTCCAGTCTGGTACCCTGATGGGGATTTAAATTATTAAATTGCCCTTCCACAATCAAATCATTTCATGAGTGGGGAGTAGGGGCAGATCCGAGGTGGGAGATGGGGGTGGTAGTGGCCACACCCATGCGTGACCTGTAACTACCAGAGGGTTGGCCAGGGCAAATGAGGCTCCCAGGCCAAAAATGGTTGGCCCCACTGCTCTAGAGAAGTTCTCTCTCTATTCTCCCAATAGAAGAAGGGAAATAGGCGCCAGTCAGGATAACTCATAAAGAGGAAGCACATGCATACCTGCATGCACACCATGCTCAGCATCTAGGAAGAGTTGTAGTTTCCTGTAGGTGAGCAAAATAGCTTGAGGTGGCCCTGTTTATGCACAAACGTGTGTTGAACAGCCTTAATTAGCTGTTTAGGATTTTTGTTGGTTTTTAAATGATCTTTCCCCCCCCCTACAGATCTGCCCTTATTTCAGTAAAAGGATCACAACTAAAATTAAGGATCTGCTGCAGCAAATGGAAGAAGGGCTGAAGACTGCAGATCCTCATGACTGCTCTGCATATACTGGCTGGACAGGTGAGGTACCCAAACTTCTTGACAAAGTTCATGGAATTACTTTTGGAGTTGAATTGTTAAGATCCTCACAGATACAACAGCTTACTTAGTGCTGGGTTCTAGGTTCAGGCTTCGTTTCCATTTATATTCCATTGATAAGTATATTCATAACATTTTAGTCTGCTTTTCCATGAAACCACATTCAGAATGTTTGACAGCATTATAGGGCTGGCATATACTCCCACTTTCAACCCAGTTGCTCTCTGGAGGTAGAAAGTGAAGACCATGTTGCTACAGGTTTCTTCCTGCTTACTTTCCCACTTAGAGCCATTAACAATTAGTCAGCCAGGAAAGCTCTTCCTTGGTTACCTAAGAAAACTATTAATCCTGTTTTCCAAATTCTTAAAATAACCCCCCCCCCCCCAATTACTACTGTTTTGAGCATAGCCTGGCCTGCTGCTGTGAAGTGTGTGGTCTGGTCTGGTGCCACTTGTAGTTTTCAATTTACCCAACACTTTCTACAATTATTTGTATGCTTATGGGGGGGTTGAAAGGGTTGACTGGTGGATTGACGCATTTGGATGAGATGATTGGTGGATTGAGCCTTTTAATTAGGCAGTGTGTATGTCACTATTTTGTAATCTAAAGAACAGAATGCTATATTGGGCATAGAATTCAATCTCCTATTAATTCTTGCTTTCATATTTTTATTTTTTGAAAATGCAAGTTTGTAGTCCATATGGCAGCAACATTTTTTTTAATTTATTGAATGTGTTAGTCGCTTTATCTTGCCCAGAGCAACCCAATGTGACTTACAGCCAACCATACAAACAGGCAAAAAATCACATATACAGTGGTGCCTCGCAAGACGAAAAGAATCCGTTCTGTGATTCTCTTCGTCTAGCGGTTTTTTCGTCTTGCGAAGCAAGCCCATTGACGGATTAGCGCTATTAGCGGCTTTTAGCGGCTTATCGGATCAGCTGATAAGCAGCTTAGCGGTTTAGAAAAAGGGGGGAAGGGAAAAAAACCCGCAGGAACTCGCAAGACATTTTCGTCTTGCGAAGCAAGCCCATAGGAGATTCGTTTTGCGAAGCACCTCCAAAACGGAAAACCCTTTCGTCTAGCGGGTATTCCGTCTTGCGAGGCATTTGTCTTGTGGGGCACCACTGTAGATCCATTAAAACCAAGAGGAGAAAGAAATATGTTAAACAAACATGCTGCCCACTTGTAAAGCTAAAGAC
The DNA here is from genome assembly GCF_964188305.1 of Podarcis bocagei. Classification (NCBI taxonomy): domain Eukaryota; kingdom Metazoa; phylum Chordata; class Lepidosauria; order Squamata; family Lacertidae; genus Podarcis; species Podarcis bocagei. The sequence continues at coordinate 3,562,454 of NC_138137.1, forward strand.
CTGGTTATAGAGGAAAGTTTTTGCCTGCCAGGCAAACCCTCTCTGGGTAGAGTATGTGGCTACTAAAATCTCAGGAGCTAGATGGTGGTTGAATAAGATGTACAGTGGTCCAGGATTTTGGTGCTCTGCATAGCTCATTATTCCTCCCCATGATGTACAAACTGGAATAAATAACTCAGAATTGTAAAAATAGCCATCATGAAATATGCAAAGTAGATGATGCAGATTTGCTTAATTTGTATAGTTATTCAGGTTGCAGAACACAGCTTTTTTGGGGGGGGGTCAGTGAATTTGTACTGTCTGTGTGCAAAATTTGTTAATTTGCACTAAGTGTACATAGATGTGGATACTTCTTCATTCTAATTCTGTGCTTATGGCATATTGCAATCAAGGTGGACTTCAACTGATACATTCGTTATCCTATTCTATAATAGATGTTTGCACCGCATGCTCCCCAGGTTCCTTCCAGCTTTGTTGCTAAGAAGAATTAAATATGAAAGAGGATTGTTGGCCCACATTCAGTTCTGGAAATGGGAGTTCAGTATTTTTCCTCTTTTCTTCTTAATGGCTCTTGGAAGGATTCAGAATGTTCTGGGCAGATGGTTCTGTAGGAGGAGAAATGACAAAAAGGTGACATTTGTCATTGGTTTGTTTTAAAAACCTAAAAGGTTGTTTTTTTTAATGCCGCCTCTCACTTGCTGTTTCTTTAGAAGCAGAACAGAATTCTGACACTGGGATTGACAGAATTAATTGCTAATTCACAGTAGGGCAATTAAAACAAATCAACCTTCCACTTAAAATAGCAATACAGATGGATGAGTAATATCAGTTCCATGGAGAATGGCTTGGGCTTTATTCAGAAATGCTTAAATACGACAGAAAAATAAGTTTTAGAACTGTTTTTGTGTTTGTTAAATATAAAAACAGCTGTATATGTTTTATTTTTCCCACACATTTTTTCCTGCCTTTCCTTAGAAGAAGCTCATAGTGACATATATGGTTATCCAATATAGTCACAACGATCTTATAAGATTGTATAAGATAAGAGGGAGACTACTCTAGTGAGCTTCATAGCAGAATGAGGATTTGAACCCGTTCCTCTGGTCAAGATCCAACACTCAGGCTCATATCATGCAACCCTCTAATTTAATCCTAAGAAAAAAGTTTTCATTTTCCCCCAGCAGAGATAATGTAATTCAGCAAGATTCAGTATTCACCTCTGCTGCATTTCTTCTATTATACAAGATGCAAAACAATTATTATTGAAGTACAGTGGTACCTTGGTTCCCAAACTTAATCCATCCCAGAAGTCCATTCCAAAACCAAAGCATACCAAAACCAAGGTGTGCTTTCCCATAAAAAGTAATGCAAAATGGATTAATCCATTCCAGCCTTTTAAAAACAAGCCCTAAAACAGTAATTAAACAGGAATTTTACTATCTAACGAGACCATTGATCCATAAAATGAAATCAATAAACAATGTACTTCAGTCACACAATCAATCAGTAGCTGAACTGGGTTCCACACAGTTACAAAAACAAAAAAAAGAGCCACAAAAACGCAAAATAAATAGCAAAAACAGACAGACCTCAGCGTAACACTCAAAACAGAAGTGTGGCACTCAAAATGGAGCACGTTCGGCTTCCAAAAAATGTTCGCAAACCAGAACACTTACTTCCAGGTTTGTAGTTGTTTGAGTACCAAGGCATTTGAGAAGCAGGGTACCACTGTGATCTTCAAAGGGTGAGAAAGAGGGGTGGACATTGAGATTGTTATATAAATCATTCAAAGTTCACAATGTCATACAATATATTTTGCTTATTAGACTCTGTTTTACCAGGCTGGGGGTGAAACGTGGGCAGGGGCAGAAATCCCTCACTGTATCTGTGTCTGGCCCCCTGAACCTTTTCCAGGTTACATCCCTCACTGGCTCTCCTTCACATCCAAAGTGTGTTTGCCTGTCTGGAATCTGTCTTGCTTGAATTCTGATAATGCCTCTTGCTTGTCTAGACTCTAGATGCAGGATGGAGGGGTGGGGCTTATTTCTAGAAGCTAGCCTACTGTGTGGGTGGCGCTGTGGGTTAAACCACAGAGCCTAGGGCTTGCCGATCGGAAGGTCGGCGGTTCGAATCCCCGCGACGGGGTGAGCTCCCATTGCTCGGCCCCTGCTCCTGCCAACCTAGCAGTTCGAAAGCACGTCAAAGTGCAAGTAGATAAATAGGTACCGCTCCAGTGGGAAGGTAAACAGCGTTTCCATGCGCTGCTCTGGTTCGCCAGAAGCGGCTTAGTCATGCTGGCCACATGACCCGTAAACTGTATGCCAGCTCCCTCGGCCAATAAAGCGAGATGAGCGCCGCAACCTCAGAGTCGTCCGCGACTGGACCTAACGGTCAGGGGTCCCTTTACTTAGCCTACTGTATAATTGTAAAATTTACATTGCTGCTCTACCCACTTTTGCCTCTGGCTCCACCAACGACTGGCAAATGGCTCTTGGAAGGTAGACCGGAAGGAAAAATGACTCTGACTAAAAAAGGGAATGATGTATCTCAACCAAGGAAGAGGAGGAAGAGGAGAGGCAAGGAGGGGAGGGGAAGAGCTAAATCAAAGCGCTTGTTCATTCTGCTCCACCTGCTATATTCCAGAATCTGGGGTTGATGGTCAGCCAACCATCGGGGGGGGGGGGTGTTGAAATGCCAGGTCTGGCCAGGAAAAAATATTTTCCATGATTTGATTGTAGATGAGGGAGGAAACTTTGGGTGTATAACTGAGACATGAGCAGATGAGCGCAGTGGTCTGTGCTAACCCAGCTGTGTCTGCCCAGGTGCAGCACCAATTCAGGTCAGAGGAGCAGGTGGTGGTTGGTTGCTATCCATCTCCCTTGCCAGGAGAACAGTCTGCATTCTGTCTGGGTTTGAGGGGTTGTCGGCCTTTGTAGTTGGGATTGACAGAATTGTGATTTGATCAAGTGTATTAGTTGAACACTCTGAACTATTTGATTCATCTAATATATATGATGGTTTTCATGTACCGTATTTTTCGCTCTATAAGACGCACCAGACCACAAGACGCACCTAGCTTTTGGAGGAGGAAAACAAGAAAGAAAATATTCTGAATCTCAGAATCCAGAACAGCAAGAGGGATCACTGTGCAGTGAAAGCAGCAATCCCTCTTGATGTTCTGGCTTCTGGGATAGCTGTGCAGCCTGCATTCGCTCAATAAGACGCACACACATTTCCCCTTACTTTTTAGGAGGGAAAAAGTGAGTCTTATAGAGCAAAAAATACGGTAGTATTTTAACAATTGTGACTCTTGCTGATATCGCTCTGTGATTAGGGGCAGAATACAAAACATAGAAATAAATAAATGGTCAGACCTGGTTGGCACCCTCCCTCCTGACACCCACCTCATTTAAGTTACTTATCTGAATTCAGCGGCACTTGCATCTCACTGCTCAGGATGATCCCATGTGTCTTTAATGGGAGTTATGCAGTATTATTTCATCCCATAATTAAGGTTTGTCTAGTGGCCAGCATAAGTCGGATCAGGTTAGTCTTTCCCTGGTGAATCAAGACCACAAGTAGCAGGCTGTGCTCAAGGTGGGCTGTAGAGGCATCATTTTCTATTTCTCTGGGCTTTGATTTAAGAAGAGAAGGGTGGGAAGAGAAAAGAAGAGGCAAAAAAGGAGAGTGAGACCCATCTTGTACTTGGTTGCTAAAGGTGAGTCCTGGTTTCAAGAAGGTATAAAAAGTCCTGTCGTCATTTTTTTTTAAGGACTATTGTGACACTATGGGTCAGCAAAGGAGAGGGAATAAGTCCATTTAATTTTTCTTCTTTCTGGTGATTCCAGGGATAGCCCTTTTGTACCTTCAGCTGTACCGTGTGACGCAAGAACAAAGTCATCTACTGCGATCCCTGGATTATGTGAAGAGGATCCTACGCAATCTGAATGGAAGAAGGGTTACTTTCCTCTGTGGTGATGCTGGACCCTTGGCAGTGGGAGCAGTGGTGTACCACAAGCTGAAGAATGACACTGAGTCCAAGGAATGTGTGACCAAGTGAGTACCTGAGATGGGCTGGGGACAAATGCTTAGAGATAGGCGAAGCATTCTTCAATGGGTCAGTAACAGCAGAGCAAATCCCCTCCTTGGGAGACCAGACGAAGGAGCTGGAGAGGATTAAGTTGGTTTTTCTTATGGATATCTCAGCCTCCAAAGAAAGACTCTTAATGTGCTGCTGCCAGTTAGCCGCCCTAGCAATATAGCAAATCAGAGAATTAAAATAGTAGCTATCAAACCAGCATAAAAGCATTCCAGGTGTTAAAAGTTTAAAAGCCAAAGGAAATAAAAGGTCTTTGCCTGGTGCTGAAATAATAAATCAGTCTATTCATTCTACAATACTTTTCCTCATCAAGTGTTATTATTATTAGTAGCAGTAGTAGTAAAAGGTAAAGGTAAAGGGACCCCTGACCATTAGGTCCAGTCGTGGCTGACTCTGGGGTTGCGGCGCTCATCTTGCTTTATTTACAGCTTCTGGGTCATGTGGTGAACCAGAACAGCGCACGAAAATGCTGTTTACCTTCCCGCTGGAGCGGTACCTATTTATCTACTTGCACTTTGACATGCTTTCGAACTGCTGGGTTGGCAGGAGCAGGGACCAAGCAACGGGAGCTCACCTCATCGCGGGGATTCAAACCGCTGACTTTCTGATCGGCAAGTCCTAGGCTCTGTGGTTTAACCCACAGCGCCACCCGCATCCCACCTTAGCTATAGTAGAACTCTCTGAAATCAGGAATTGGTGTGAAAATGAGGAATCAGGCAGTAGTGTTTATCCTGATCCCTGATACATCTACAGTTGCAATTGAAATTATTCCACCCCCATTGCAAATCAGGTTTATTATCAAAATTTACGGACTTTTAGCTGTTTGCAATGAGCAAATCAAACAAAAACAATTGAAATAGCTCAGTAAAACGAATGCTTCAGGTGATTCCCCCAAATTCAGCTGTGAACTGCAAGTTATACTGGTTTCTGCAGTCTCACTATTGTTCAACCCCTTCATGGCAAGCATCTTTTTGCACATAGAGCATCCTTTTGCTGCTATGAATAATTTCAGATGCAGCTGTATAGGAGAGAGAAGGGTCACTTTAGTTCGCAGAAGGCAAAGCACCTGCAAAGTAGCAAGTTGCCATGCTAGGGTTATATATAGGGACTCAGTCAGTTCCCTGCAGCTAGGAGAACTTACTACTGGGCAATCAGGCGGAGGATCTTTACAAAAAGAAGATGCCATCTCCACCCCACCCACCCCCGTAGCATGAGAAAGGATCCGTCTTGCTTATTTTGGTTTGGTTTCCTCTGATACTTCCATCCCTAGAAAGAATAACATTTGATCCAGAGGCTTCTGGGATACTTCTCTGCCTTTTTCCTCCCATTTTGGACAAGGCTCTAGTGACCTTTGGCAGGTTATAAACACACAAGTGGTTTCTTTTAGCATTCTTTGCCCTGGCCCTACCTGTTTGCTTTTCCCCAGCATCCCTTGCTGTACCCAGAGCTCTTGGGGGCTCTGCTCTGCCTACAGCCATTGCACTGCAGTTTATATTTAGAAGTTGCATCACTCTCCTCCTAATCCACAGTCTCTGAAAGATTAATCTCTGTCAGGGCTTTTTGATATGACTGTTTGCATTTTAAATGGAACTTCCTTTCCCTGCTGAGAATAAAAGGCAGGGTGCTGCTTTTTTCAGATTTTGTTTCAACCAGGCTGCTTTGTGGAGTGGGAAGCAGAGAATAAAAATGAGATTAAGACTAAGATTCTCGTTTGCTTAATTGAAAATAAATGTCATTGGAAACAGTTGGGCTTACTTCCTAGGAAGCGGCTGCCATCCAGAAAGCAGATCTGCTGGCTATCTCTCTCCTTTTTCTGAGCAGCTCCCTTCCCCCTTCTAGGTTGGTGTATCTTAAGCCACTTTTGAAATGGAAGTGATTTGGAGCAGTTTACACTGTGCCTAAGGGATAGGTGCTGCTAATTTGAAAGACAGATAGATGGCTTCATTTCTACATATTCCTAACTCGATTTACTCTTACCTTGATGACTGAAGGCTGAAATTTGCTTAACAGCATGGGGGCGGGCGGAGTTCATTAATTCCATTTGACGGCCTGGAAATAACCTGTTTCCAGTGCTCAGCGTTAGCTCAGGTAGACAATCTAGGTGCCACATGAGGCCTGAAAACTAGGTTATGGGTGCAATAACAGAATGCCTAGGCGCTGCTTTTTTTTTGTATTACAAGATTACAAAGCTGAAAATGAATGAACTCCAGCTAAAACCTTATCTTCATTTTTCATATGGTCTCATCCTCATCGATATTCTTTTGTGGGCCCCTTCTTCAGTCAAGCTCTGGATTCTCCCTACACCCCCTATATAACTTTCTACCACAACAACTAACACATATTACAGGCCTACACAAGTGATGGAAGAGACACCACTTTGAGTGTACAGTTCGCACTCAAACGTCTTACTTCAGTGCCATCTTGTGGGGCAAGATAGCGCCAAGGTAAGACGTGCCTATCAGAGCTCTGCATATTCCCTTTCACTTACATGACGGGGGGTTGCTTTCCTGGCTCCCCCCACCCCTTTTGTTCTTTTTAAAATTCCTCTTATTGCCCAGTCTCAAATCTTCCATTCTTGGGCAAAGTGATTGAGCGGATGGCTGCGGAACAACTCCAGGCACGCCTGGAGGATGCGGACCATTTAGATCCCTTCCAGTCAGGATTCAGTCCTCACCATAGGACTGAAACTGCCTTGGTCGCGCTGGTTGATGATCTCCGGTGGGGTAGGGACAAAGGTGAGAGCTGTTTCCTAGTTCTGCTGGGTCTCTTAACGGCCTTTGATACCATCGACCATAACATCCTTCTGGACCGTCTAGAGGAGCTGGAGGCACTGTTATACAGTGGTTCCACTCCTTCCTTCTGGGTCATGTCCAGAAAGTGGTGTTCAGACCCCTGGGCTTTCACTTATGGGGTGCCATTGGGTTCTGTCCTCTCCTCCATTAAAACCCTTTCTATAATGTTTGTAGTACTTGGTTTCCACCATGGCATCCTTCCCCCCAACAGCCTTAAAAGCTATGATGAAGGTAGAATTTCACAGATTGGCTGGTTAGAGGACAAGGCAGGCTGTTAGGATATGGTTGTGCTATCTGACTGATGTGTGTGAAGCATTTGAGAAGGCAAAAAGTAGGAAATATGCCACTTCCCCTGGGGGGGCTGTTCACAGAGTTGTCTCAGGATAAGCAGTAGGAATCGCACATGAGTATGTTTAACCCACGTTAAATCATCTTACCACTTCAGATGTTTCTTGAGCTTCACAGTGGTTAAAAGTGATGGGGTCTTTATCTGCTATAGGGTATCGACTGCCGGGTGGGGGCGAGCCTCACTCTCCCCAGCCCTCGCCAGGATGGGGCTTGCCTCCGGGGGTGGGGAGCGCTGAGTGGGGGCGGGGCTTGCAGCCCTCATTGCCCTCACCACCAATGGACAGGAGAGCACTTGCGCCCCGAGTGCGGGTGGGGATTGGAGGAGAGCACTCATGTGCTGAGTGGGGACGGGGCCTAGGTGCAAGACATCATGCCCATACATCTAAAACTGGTTGCAATTGGACCATGGCAAGTTGCAGAACATGCCTAGTCCTTAGGGAGTTTCAAATGCTGCCACTGCTGTATATAGAGAATGAGAGGATAATAGTCGGGAGCAGGTTGGAAGCATGTGTGGTGTTGAGTGGCTAGAGGTTGATCTGCCTCGTTGAATCTTACACAGTTGATTTTTTATTTCACCAGTCCAGATAGGACTGGACAAAAAAAATCTCTTTCAAATATTGGAGAGACACTACTGAACTAGATGAACCAATGGCTTCTTGTGTTCTGGAGGAATTGTTTTGGCCTCTTTCTCAAATTATTTGACCTAGAAAAGCCTAAGTTACCTCAGCTTTAGTTAGCTTTGCAAGCTCACAGTGGTTTTTGCCAGCTCACCTGGCTACATCAACCTGCTGTGTTAGTTGCATGTGACACACTGACAGCCTGCAAAAAAGGAGAGCAGAGTCTTTTCTGTGTACAGAAAGCTTACTTGCCTGATCACCTGGAGGCAGTTCCTATTCACTGTGGCAGCCTATTTACAAGTTTCCCATACTTGGGTGTGATCTGATGAAAGACTAAGAACCCTTCAGTTTCCCCTCCAATTCTTTCTCATTCCAGACTTTTGCAGCTCCAGAGAATGGTCCTTGCCACAGATTCTGACCTTCCAGATGAGCTGCTTTATGGAAGAGCTGGTTACTTGTATGCCTTGCTTTATCTGAATACTGAAATTGGACCCGAGGCTGTGCCACAGTCTGCTATCAAGGAGGTAAGAGAGAAGCGCTGTTTTCCAGGCATTGGCTTTGAACAGAGTTGGTTGTTTGGGAGGAGAGATCACTGGAGGTTCATGGTGCCTTTAGTAATGGTTCCCACCTTTTGCCTGCACTTAGCTATCTCCATACATCTCCCACTTGTTGTTTCAATCTTGCAGAACTGTCTCCTGCCTTCCCAAGCCACTCCCTGCCTTCTTTGGGGCTTTCCACATAATGCTTTTCTAAAAGCCTACATTTTCTTCTTAGTGCTATACAGGCAGTGCTCGATTTGCATGGAGGTTACATTCTGGACCCGCGTGCGTATCAGCAGGGTCCGCATAAGGCCACCCCATTCCGCACCTTTTTGTGACATTTTTGGGTCACTTCTGGGTTTGGCACGATGTGCATGGTTGCAGTCACAAACATGTTGGACACACCTAAAACGGTTGCTGTCTGTACTTGTGCCTGTACTTATCCATGACTAGTGGTCCTATATCCACACTTAATGGAAGCCATTATTGCATAAGCCCTGAAGAAGAAGAAGAAGAAGAAGAAGAAGAAGAAGAAGAAGAAGAAGAAGAAGAGGAGGAGTTTGGATTTGATATCCCGCCTTTCACTCCCCTTCAGGAGTCTCAAAGCGGCTAACATTCTCCTTTCCCTTCCTCCCCCACAACAAACACTCTGTGAGGCGAGTGGGGCTGAGAGACTTCAGAGAAGTGTGACTGGCCCAAGGTCACCCAGCAGCTGCATGTGGAGGAGCGGAGACACGAACCCGGTTCCCCAGATTACGTGACTACCGCTCTTAACCACTACACCACACTGGCTCTCAAGATAACTGAGTGCTCCTGCTTTTCAGTTGTACAGCAGAGCAGGCATGCTTGGTCTCTAATGAAGTAATAGTATTTAAGGGGTAGAAAAAACACACCTCTGACACTTTTGCAAGCAGCTCCCACTAATGCAGTTGCTCCACATGCTGGGGTCCCTTTCACTAGCAATAACACATTGCTTTTTGAAATGTAGTAACAGAAATTCTACCTGGAGGAAGTCTTGAATACCCATTGCAACCTATGCATTCAGTGGCCAGGGAGGATGGGAGTTGTAGTTTAAGAATAGCTGGAGGACCAAAAGTTCTCCACACCTGATTTCTTTCATTTTTTCTGGCTGGAACAAGAAGTTCAGAGTAGTCTCTGAAAAGGTTATTGCAAGACCAATTCCCACTGGTCACATAAAGTAATTTGTGAAATTTTTAGGCTTGCATAACTCCACTGTTACGGCTTTGGCTACAGAGTGTACCGGCCAGATGTGAGATGTTCTCTCAGAATAATGGAATGCCTGTTATTCTATCTGTCTGCATCAGGTGGTGGATTCCATCATTGAATCAGGTAAAAACTTTTCCAGAGAGGAACGAAAGACAGAACGGTGCCCATTATTGTATCAGTGGCACAGAAAACAATATGTTGGTGCAGCCCATGGCATGTCTGGGATCTACTATATGCTTATGCAGGTAATGTTCTTCCATGCATGTGAATAAGTCTTTTATGGCAGCTAACCCAAATCAATTATTTTAATAACCGTGGTGATAGGAGCCAGCTTGGAAAAGGGGGGTGGGGTTGGGTGGGTGGGGAGAGAAGGAGACTCTCCTGAGGGCAACAGTGAAAGAAGGGAACTTGTCTTAAAAAGATAAGAAGCGGCTGCTGGATCAGGCCAGTGGCCCACCTCGTCCTGGATCCTGTTCTCACAGTGGCCAGCAGGCATCAGTTTACACTTATTTACATTGTTTATGTTGAATTGAACTTGCCATTTTATTACCCATTCACTCAGGTTGGAGAGCTTGTTCTGGAGCTCTTCACAATCTCTTCTTGTTTGAATGACCCTGAACAATTTAGCATCGGCAAACTTCACTGCTCACCCCTAATTCTCAATTGTTTTTGAACAAGTTAAATAGCAGAGGTCTCAGTGTTGATCTTTGTGTTGACAGTGGAATTTGCAGTGTTGACAGTGGAATTTGCTGCCAAGGAGTGTGGTGGAGTCTCCTCCTTTGGAGGTCTTTAAGCAGAGGCTTGACAACCATATGTCAGGAGTGCTCTGATGGTGTTTCCTGCTTGGCAGGGGGTTGGACCCTTGTGGCCCTTGTGGTCTATTCCAACTCTATGATTCTATGATTCTATGATCTTTTTTAAATAAAAAATAATATAAGGTGTTGTTAAAGTTTTTTCATAATACAATAAGATAAAAGAAACTAAATAAAAACAAAAACAGAGAAAGAGAAAACACCAAAGGGAAACAAAAAAAGTAGAAAGAATAAGAGAAAAAAAATAGAATTTCCATTTTTTTTCTTTTGTCAGTTTCATAAAAGAAACTATTCAAAATATTCACTCTAGAATATTTTCATGCAACTGATCTACTTTCTGTTAGGCAATATTTCCCCAGTCTTCCTGACCCAGATGTCTCAGATTAATCTATTTTCCTTTTTACACAAAAGTCCAAAAGGCATTCTCTAACTATTGTTTAAATAAATGTCAGCAATAGTTTTTCTCTAATCAACATATCAACTTTCTCTCTGATAACTTTAACAACCATTTCCCATTGTGAGATGTACAAGTTCCCTATCAGTGGGAAAGCTCATGTATCTCTTGGTATGGGACATGCACAAATGGGCATTTCAGAAGACTTAGTGGCAGGGTAAAAAGAGGATGCCTAAGTGAATTGTGTTACTCTCTATTGGCAACTCCTTGTAACATATGATGCCAACTTCTAAGTATATAACAGCCACAGTTGTCTCCCACCTTCACTGCATCCAGTTAAACAAGGGTAAAATAATTTTCCAGATTCATCAATGTGAATGCACATCAGCATGGATTTGTAGTAATATGAAAAAAATTACTGCTTTTTATTTTGAAAAAAATACTGTGTGTTTGTTGTATATTTTAGCCAGTGTGCAATGTGGATCAAGAGACTTTGAGAGAACTGGTGAAACCAAGCATTGACTATGTGCGCCATAAAAAATTTCGATCTGGGAATTATCCATCATCTTTAAGTAATGAGACTGACAGGCTGGTGCACTGGTGCCATGGTTCCCCAGGAGTCATCCACATGCTCATGCAAGCATATAAGGTATGTCCTTGTTTAGCTCAATCTGGAGGCACGGAAGAATGCATACAGTGGTACCTTGGTTCTCAAACTTAGTCCGTTCCGGAAGTCCGTTCCAAAACCAAATTGTTCCAAAACCAAGGTGCACTTTCCCATAGAAAGTAATCCAAAACGGATTACAGTGGTACCTCGGGTTACATACGCTTCAGCTTACAGACTCCACTAACTCAGAAATATTACCTCGGGTTAAGAACTTTGCTTCAGGATGAGAACAGAAATCATGTGGTGGCGGCGCGGCAGCAGCGGGAGGCCCCATTAACTAAAGTGGTGCTTCAGGTTAAGAACGGTTTCAGGTTAAGAACGTACCTCCAGAACGAATTAAGTACGTAACCAGACGTACCACTGTAATCCGTTCCAGACTTTTAAAAACAACCCCTAAAACAGCAATTTAACATGAGTTTTACTATCTAATGAGACCATTGATCCATAGAATGAAAGCAATAATCAATGTACTGTACTATAAAATAAATAAGACCGTATTAAAAAAAAAAAATCTTACCTGCACTGATTATAGTCATTGTTTGGATGGGGGGCTTTTATCCATTTCCACAATCACACAATCATTCAGTAGGAACTGGGTTCCACACAGTCACAAAAACAAATTAACTGAAAAAGCCTCAAAAACACAAAATAAATAGCAAATACAAAAGCGCCAAACTTAATCCGTTCTGGGAGTCTGACTTCCAAAAAGTTCGAAAACCAAGGCACAGCTTCTGATTGGTGCAGGCGCCCTGGAAACAATAACTGACAGCCACATCAGATGTTTGGATTCCGAAAAACATCTGAAAACCGGAATGCTTGCTTCTGGGTTTTCGGTGTTTGCGAACCAAGGTATTACTGTACTTCAAAATTGAAAGTTGAGTTTCCAGGTTTCCAATGGGAACCCATAGTATGGTTGCATGTTGTCTACACTGCTTCTTAAGACAGAATGTCTGTGCTGCATGCATTAAGAAAATTGTTAGTTCTGTAAGTCCAAGGGGATTTCTAAGGAGAAAAAATATTAATAGCAACACAAGGTACTTTCCTGATGCCATATGGCAAACTGCTTTTGAAGTTGTGGAAGTTTCAAAATTACTGTGTTTTTCCATCTATAAGATGTATAAGGACACCCCTCCGATTTTTAGCAACTCAATTTTAAGAAAATGAGCGGAGATGGCCCAAAGTTGTTGAGCTTCTCCCCCCATGCAGCTGCGGGCAGGAAACACTCCCTATATCATTTCCCACGCACAGCGGCATCGGGGGAAGTTGCGCAACCGGCGGGCAGGTGGGCACGCCACTTCTCCCCCCGCCATGCCACTATCCGTGTACTGGATGACCTCAGTTTTTTGACATGATTTTTGAGTCAAAAAACCTCGTCTAATACATGGAAAAATATGGTAGTATGTGGCGTGTCACCTGTTCAAATTTAAAAGTATGTGTTGCTTGACCCTAAGCAGCTCTTAGGATGCTTCTGCTTGCCCAGGAGCCCAGAAACAACATGGCAGGCACCAGCCCTTTTATTAAAAATACAGTGGTGCCCCGCAAGACGAATGCCTCGCAAGACGGAAAACCCGCTAGACGAAAGGGTTTTCCGTTTTTGAGCTGCTTCGCAAGACGAATTTCCCTATGGGCTTGCTTCGCAAGACGAAAATGTCTTGCGAGTGTTCCGATTTTTTTTTGCTTTCCCCCCCTTTTTCTAAGCCTCTAATAGCCTTTTAGCCGCTAAGCCTTTAATAGCCGCTAATAGCGCTAATCCGCTAATAGGGTTGCAAGACGAACAAACCGCTAGACGAAGAGACTTGCGGAACGGATTATTTTCGTCTTGCGAGGCACCACTGTAGTCAGTTTCCAACAGCCTGCTGAAACAAAAAGGTCTTTATTTGCTGGCTGAAGGACAAGGAGGGAGCCAGACCAGCTTCTCTAGGGAGGGAGGTTCAAAGTTTGCGAGCAGCCACCAAGAAGGCCGTCATTAAAAATAGTATTTTTAGTTCATTGCTGTGGCTAAACTTGTGTTCACATTTCTGCAGGTTTTCAAAGAGGATAAATATTTGAAGGACGCAATAGAATGTAGTGATGTCATTTGGCAGAGAGGATTGTTGAGGAAAGGCTATGGCATCTGCCACGGGACAGCTGGGAATGGCTACTCCTTCTTATCCCTCTATCATCTCACTCAGGATAAAAAGTACCTCTATCGAGCTTGCAAGGTATGCCTTAATTTTATTTTCTGATGCACATACTGGGTGATACTCAATGCTAGTTATACTTAGAGAAAACCCATTGATTTCACTGGACCTGCTCCAGCGTAAGACTTAGTTCAGGAGCATCTGACAGGGTGCCCTCCAGAAGGTCAGAGATTGTGAGCCTTGTAGTCCAGGAAACATTTAGAAAGCACCATGTTGGCTTCTCTTGATACACTGTGCAATCTTAGACATGTGTATGAGTTCAGCGGGACTTACTCCCAGGTAAGTGGAGTTAGGATTGTAGCCTTAATTGGATAATACTCATAACTCTATTCTTCTTTCTGTGTTCTTGATTATTTATGACTGAAAGAAGGTGTTGTTTAAATACTGCAAAAGAAGAGGAACTTTCAAATTATTCTCAGTCCTTTCTTTTTCTTTTTCTTAAGAAAAAAGGTGCTGGTACGCAACATGAAGTTGTTATATCATGTGCCACACTTTTAACATTTTTTTTTAAAAGGTGCTGGTACAGCATACCCTTGAGTACCCTCAGAAAAAAGCACTGATTCTTAACAACAACAGCATAATTTAGTTTAGGGTCTCAAAATTATACTGAGAACTGTTTAAAGAATAAGCTGGGTCCCCAGCAGAATTATCGGCAATCTAACAGAAAAAAGCAGAAAGAACAAGAGAAGGGACTCGGGAACAAAGACAGTGTCCACGTAACTCACGTTACATAAAGCAAGTGGGGCCTCAAACGAAATGTTTCAAGGTGGGGCATCCCATTTAGGGTTCCAGCCGTGCTTTTTCCCATTTACTTTGGCATTTTATGCCAAAACTGAACAAGTTTGCTTCTCAGTGACCTATGATTGTTGATGGGGGTTTTATTTTCTAAGGACGTTCTGTTTTTCTGAAAATTCTGACACACACACACACCCACACACACACACACACACACACACACACACACCGGTTTGCTGATACCTCCCTTTTGTGCATGGATGCTGCCATTCTGTTTGCATCAGTAGGCAGGCTTGAGTTTGCTGTTACGGGAGAGTTATGAGATAGGGTAGTGAAGCTGACTTCCAGGGTTGAGGCGGTCTCTGCCCAGATTCATGGAAAAACCCCATCCCTGGACCAAGACCTAGTGGCTGTTAAGTGGAGGAGCCATCCGTGAGGTGGGTTTTGTTGGAGCAGTGACAGCACTTCTGTAGAAAGCCGGGAAAATGTTGTTGCTACCAATGTGACACAGCCTCTTGAACAAAGATGGTGAATACATTAGTTGCTAAGGGATTTGTTTACCCTCTTTATCCAAAGCACCATTTGTGCATCTGCAGCAGCACAACCAGACACCTTCACCTGCCCCAGCTGCAACAAAACATTTCTCTTCCGTATCGGTTTGACTCCACCCCCCACCCCACCCCGGTGCACTCCTCCATTATCTCTCAAGACAAGAAGGGACAAGAAGCTGCTTCAACATTAAGCACAGACATTTATTTACAAGACAAGCTACTTCAGGAAAGGGCTGCTGGTGGGATTTATTCCGTGCTCAGGGCTACTGAGTGCACTATGCTCCCTTCTAATGTAAGCACATGACTTACATTGCTACTTAGTAGATAATATCTCTTCCTTTCACTGTGACCAATGAGAGAGAGGGGGGGGTCAGTTCTTTGTAAACCTTAATCACTGCAGATTGGATTTTGGATAATCTGCACTTGCAATTTCCTGAAATTTCATCAGAAACTTTATTAGGGCTGAAGTTAGTTTTCTTAATCAACTGACTTCTTGCACACCACAGTATTTCATATCTATTGGATAGACATCTTTATTTATTTTGGTTTTCAATATTTTAGTCATTATTTCTTCATCCCTATTTGCTTCATTTCCTCCAGTTTGCAGAGTGGTGTCTGGATTATGGTGCACACGGCTGTCGTATTCCTGACCGACCCTATTCACTGTTTGAAGGCAAGACATTTTTTATTGTTGAATTCTGTATTCAGTAACATGTATATTATAAAATTGTTATATGATTGACTTCAAAGCTACATGGTTTAGTTGGGCTGTAAAGTCACTTAAGCTGATATTGGCCTGGTTCATTTGCCAAGCCAATCCGTCTCTGAGCGCATGAGCCTGTGGACGCCAGGAAAGGAAATGGTTCTGCCGCTGTGTTAAGTCAGGGTTTGGCTTAGTGTGCCATCTGAACCTGGGCTTGTGCTTTAGCTCTCCTAGACAAGCCATGAACAGTAATCCATAGGGCAAACCCTGATTAGACCTTGTGGTTAGCAGGGAGCACATACATGAGCTGAACCACAAAGTTCAGACAACATGCTACGCCACCACTAAAAGCCAGCCTCTTCCCCATTTCCTGGAGCTCACATCCCCTGTGGCAGCCTTCTGAGAGTAGATGCCAGTAGTGCGTCTTGTAGCAGATACCCTGGCAGCTGTGCTCAGAGGCCAACCATAAAGTGTGCCAGGTGCAATCCCTTTGGAGGCACTGTGAAAGTAATAAACAGGCAGATCCTGCCTTCCCTTATGGACTGGTAACTTCTGTTTTATGTGTATTTAATATGCAAGGCTGTTCCAGGGGATCCCTTGCAGCTCTCTCAGGATAAGATCATGGCCCAAGGATCCAGGCTTTCTGTCTTTGTGCTTTTTTGAATTTGGGATTTGTCCACTTCAGGTATGGCAGGAGCTATCCACTTCCTCTCCGACATAATTGACCCCCAGAACTCCCGCTTCCCAGCATTTGAACTCGGCCCTCAAAGGAAAGAAAGCAAAGAGGAGCAGAACAGCTAAATGGAAACTGGAGATAATGCCCAAAGCAACATGACTGCTTAGTGCCTCAAGTGAAACTGAACCAACATTGGGAGTCTGGAGGAAAAACTCTTTCTCGCCTGTTCTCCAAAGAACCACGCTTGTCGTTACTGCATGAGCGAGAGAATTCCACATTTCAATGTTTCATTCTAAGAGATGCCTTGAGCTGTGGCAGTGATCAGGCTTAAGTTCATTGGGACTCTTGCTTTTTCAGTTTTCACAGTTGTCCTTCCAGGTCTTTCTGGGTGTGTTTGCATGTTCCTTGGTGTTGTCCGTAACTGTAAAGTTTTTTCCGTTCATTGTGAAGCTGAAAACTGGTCAGTGACATCTTGTCCTGCTTGTTTTTCTGTGCATGGCTGTAATGACAGCACACACCTCTCCACCGCTGAAACAGGACCTCACATTTGGAACACTCTGCCTATTAGCTACCATGAATGAATGAGGGAGGCAAGCCCAGCCAAATGCACAGCTTGGTTGACCCTTTTCTGGACTCACAACTTCAGTCATTGAACATTCCTTCCACCCCACCCCAAGACATCAAGAGCATGGTCCAGTCAGAGTTAAGAACCTTTTAAAAAAATAAATCTCCTATTGATTTTCTTGAAGAGGTTAACCGTATGATTAAAATTCTGCCATTGAAATCAGTTACCCGGCGTCTGGCCAAATTATTCCCCAAATCTATCTCCCCCTGCCCACCATGGGGACTTTTTAAGGCTTTCAATATACCTAAAGTGAATCACGAATGTTGCACTGGTTTCCATGGGAAAAAATTAAACAAGTACTACACTCTACTGTCGAGATGTGTGGGGCTGGATTGTGCCTCCAAGAGTGAAGCTCACTTCAAATTAAATAGGTGAGCATTACATCTTCTGTGCCTCCGACCCTTGAAATAAGTCCACAATGCACATTTTCAAAAGTACTTCTATGAGATTTTCAGATTTGAAAACTCTCTTAAGTGCTTTCTGAAATACAAGATCCTTTCAATGTAGGGAGGAGGCCATAGACATGTCCTAAGTACCCCACATATTTCCACCAATTTTGTAGAGGAACATCATCCCTTCAGTTCTTGTGGACCATGGAAAGTTTTCTGACAAAACTAGGCAGAGCCACACAAAAGCAGTATTGGGTTCAGCCCCACAGTTTAGGGAAGGACTCTGGGAAATGAAATGGCTTACTACTGCTGTTGAAGTTTCTGAGAAGGGGCCAAGGTATCCAGTTTTAATTAATAGTAAGACTGTCAATCTCCCTGCTAGGTGACATAGACAGTCCCATTTTTGTTGCTTCACCCTCTGAAAGGTTGCTTTGTTGTTGTTCCTCTGTCTGAAGAGCTACATAGTGAATGTGTCACTCAGGCCCTGAGTCACAACTTTGTTTTGTTTACATTTTGCTCTTCCACATCTTCTAAAAGAAATTTTTGACAATTTGCATTGCTGGGTGTACTTTTTATATGAGAGAAATTTGGCTTCTTGAATAGCTTCCAGTCACCGTTGCTGAGAAGTGAACCCCACTTCCTAGATAGGATGTTTAAAGGTTGTTGTATCACATTGTTCTGAGTTTTGTTGCACTGCTTTATTCTAACAGAAAAAGGACAGCCTCTCAACATAAATGAGAGTGTTTTGGAAGAAGGGGTCGTGGATTAGGGGAAAAGTCAGTTATCACAATGTTTTGCTGTTAAAGTTGTTTTCAAAAAAATAAATTTAGCAAAATACAGATGTGTTCTGAACAAATTTTTCTTACCTACCTGCCTATGTGCTCTGACAACAGACAGCATTAGTTGAAACTACATGTTACACATGACATAGGTCTACTACTAGTGCCACCAAAACTGGCAGCACTGCGCAAGCTCCACTCCATCCACTGGGATTTCTTACAATGTTATGTGGCATCATCACACTTGAGTTTATCACCACTTTCATGGCTGGCAAAGACATGGAAACTTCCAACATGATGATATTGTAGTGCAACGTATGAGATTTACCGTATTTTTCGCTCCATAAGACGCACTTTTTTCCTCTTAAAATCTAAGGGGAAATGTCTGTGTGTCTTATGGAGTGAATGTGTGGTCCCTGGTGCTGGGGGGGTAACCCAGGCTTCCCTCGCCAGCGCCGACAAGCTCTGGGAACAGCGGGAAGACTGCGCAGCCTTCCTGCTGCTCCCCGAAAGGAACCCGAAGCCTCCAGAGCACAGCGGGAACTCCCGGATTGCCTTCACTGAAGCCTGGAGAGCGAGAGGGGCCTCTCCAGGCTTCCAAGGTAGCTGCCTGAAGCCTCCAGAGCACAGCGGGAACTCCTGCTGTGCCCCGGAGGCTTCAGGTTGCCTTCACTGAAGGCGACTGAACACACCTTGTTTTAGAGGGGGAGAACAAGGGGAAAAAATTCTCCCCCTCTGCGCAGCGCCCCTTCAGCGAAGCGACAGGAGAAATGGAAGGGGCTCCGTTTCTCCTGCCGCTTCACTGAAGGGGCGCTACACAGAGAGGGGGAGAATTTTTTTTCTTGTTCTCTCCCTCTAAAACAAGGTGCATCCTATGGTCGGGTGCGTCCTATAGAGCGAAAAATATGGTTACGTATTATGGTTGAGTGTGGGAGAGCCCAGCACTATCATTTGGAACAGCAGCCTTGTTTCATTCATATGTAACTACAGCTGTGTAACTTCATCCACTCCATGCTTTAAGTCCCACTGGATTGGGTGAGACTTGCTCCCAAGGAACCCTGCACAGAATTGCAGCCTTTTCCCACTATGTGATTTGTGTGAAAGGTATTTGCTGTTGGTGAGATTGAAATGGATGAGCCTCCCTTTTGGAAATGCCTCCAGGCTTTACCTGCAGCCTGTTGTCTTTGCTCAGTTTTGCTTGTCACTTTAATTTATTCACTTGCTTTAAAATACTTGGTGTGTTTTGTAGTGGGCCCTAAGCGAGTCAGCACTGGAAATAAGGCCCCTGAATTGAATAAGCTTTCTTGTTCCCAAAAAGAAAATTATTCAGACAGTTCATTTTTGTGACAAAAAGCCTCTCACTTCAGATGATTTGCCTTAGAGCTTCTTCATGCTTGTCACTCATTTATAGCACAGAGCATGAGATCCTTATTCACAGGGTTGTGGGTTCAAGCCCCACGTTGGGCAAATTCCCCCAATTATTGGACTAGAGGACCTTCGTGGTCCCATCCAACTCTCTTATTCTCTATGAAGGAGGGATTCACTAGGGCATGTTCATAAATCTTAAAATTGCTAATCTTCAGTCACACAGGATAATTCTCTTGAATCAACATTTGTGGATTGTGACCACCTACACCATAAATTGATGTAACTCCTGCTGTCATAACTCAGTTTGCCCTCCTTCCCACTTAAGGGATTTTTGTGTGTGAGAGAGGGGGGTGACTGTCCTTAGAGATTTCACCCAAAACTATGATTCCCAGGGCTTCTCATGGAAAACCCAAATGCTTAAGCTGTAGCATAAAAAAGCTAAAGGTAGGTGTAACCTATAGAAAACAAATGTGCTTACAGTTAAGGGCGCCTTCTGGGTGTATGTTCAAAGCACTTGCACAGGAATGTGCATCAAATCTGTATATGTCAACTCAGAAATAAGTCCCACTCGGGTCAATGGGACATTCCTAGGTGTGCATAGGATTGCAGCCTCAGTCACAAAATCCTTTGTCCATAAATGAAGTGCCATAGGCTGAATCCTTGCACACCTATTTAGAAATCTGGCCCTTAAGATTTAGAGTTCCAGGGTTGTTGTTTTCAGGAAAAGGATTGCCCAGATTATTTGAGTTCATTTCCTATTGTAATTGGGCCATAGTCCAATAAATAACATCTTTGTATTTTCAGTGGGTTTTCCAACTAAAATTGAGTCCATGATCTGTCTTGCTTGAACTGATTGAGTTATCTTATAGTACCTAATTTCCCCTTGGGTGATACTTTCTGCATCAAAGAATGGTCTTGAAAATATATTTGGTGGTTCAGAAATCATTTTAGGAACATTCAAAATTGCCTTATACCAAGGGGGCCAATTGGGTCATATAATGTAACAATGAGGGTTGGTATACAAATTTAAATAATAATAATAATAATAATAATAATAATAATAATAATAATATTGACACTGATTGTCAGTGATTCTTCAGCCCTACCTGGAGATTGAATGCCGGACTCTTTTGCATGTGCTTCACCACCAAGCGGAAACCGAAAACCAAACCTGAAGCAATCTAGCCAGCTGTTTGCACAGGGAGTTGGATTTTGTTGTCTTCCACTCTCCCTCCCCATAGATAGCTGGTCAGTGGCATTCAGCATATCTAGCCAGGTCTAGTATGCACGCACAGCCCCGACTGGCAGATCAGGCATATACATGTTTCCACAAATGGTTAGGAAGACAGGAGAATTGCTAGGGACCCCGTTAATGGGTTGCGGCTGAGAAGTTGCACACAGCTTACATGCTTATCTGTGCCACACTACATTTTGATAATTCCAGCCACGTAAGATACTATACTCAGGGACTTATATTAGTCTTCCACTCAGGCCACACCTCTCACTGGTCCTGCCCTCCCCACCCTCCGCCATCCATTTTTCTGTCTGGCTGGATATGTCTTTGAATGGTAATAATGCCTGAATGGTGAGATGTCCATGTAGAACCCTTGGCGTTTTGTGCAGCAAGACTGCAGCCTACTGTGCAAAGGTAAGAGAGGGATCTGTTGCCCCAACCTACCAACAGCATGTGGTCTCCAGAAGGCTGCCCCCCTAGAAAATGCAGCTCAAGTTGAAAAAAGTTCCCCACTTCTTGTTGTAGATTTAGACCCTGAGAAAACAATTACATTATAAAGTAATAGAATGTGGTGTATTATTAGGCAGGCAAAGTTAACATCTAAGGATGTGTGCAAGAGAGATGCATATATTCTCTTTCAATTTCATTTGTGGTGGCAGAGAGTGAAAAACACCAGGATTCCAGAGTCTCCATTTAAAAAAATGACAGGCAGTGAGTTTGTAAGATATAATTAAACACTTGGCAAAATGGGAAACTGCATGAATGGCTGTATGGCCAAGAGGAATTTTTCCTGTTTTTTCCGCAGCAGCCCTTGCCATATCGAAGTCCCACAGCCAGCTCCTCTCATTGCTTTATTATTGGAAATAACATTATTTTTCAGTCCACAACTGAATTATGGATTACGTGCTTTAATTCTCGTGGAGGGCATTGGCTGATATTAATGAGGCCTATCGCCTCAGGAGGGGTATGTGAATACAGTGACTCATGAGGCCCACTCTACTCTCCTGATTCTCTGATAATGGAAGCTGGATATCATAATTCTGAAGGGAGTAAGAAACCAAGACAAAGAGACCTGCACTCTGGCAGGTCTCATTAGCAATCAGAGCCACATCCCTGGCAGCTGGTTTGCAAGCTCCTATTAGCATACTTGCCCTAAAGGGGTTCTCCTCTTCTTTGGCAAAGGTGCATTAATTATCATGGGCTTGACAGTAAATCCAAAGGGGTGCACTGCTGCCTATGAAGCTGAGATGGAGACAAAATAACAAAGCCTCTTTGTGATGAACCTTTGGCACCTGGCAAGCAGGCTGTAGTTACCTGGACTGCCAGATATCTTGATTAGAATGTGGTTAACTGGCATGAGATGGGCTCTGCGAGGGCTGAAGCCATTATTGAAAGAGCATAGCTCAAGGCAAGGCCATTGATGCCCATCTGGTCATTCAGATTAGCACAGCAAGGTATATGATGGGCCGTAGGTGGAGCTTCTGGTCAATTGTGGGTCAAGCTTCACAGAAACATTGTCTTACCTCAGACAACATTACTATAGACAGGTGAAAATTAGCAAAGATGTATAGAACTGCCTCAAATGTTTGTTGGAAATGCAAGGAGAAAGAAGGCACATTCTACCACATGTGGATGTGCAAGATAACAAAAGCATTATGGGAAATGATGTACAATGAGTTGAAAAAAATGTTTAAAATAACGTTTGTTACAGAGGCTTTTTTGCTAGGTGTTCTAGGTACAGAGATTCCAAAGGAGCAGAAACAATTATTCATGTTTGTGACGACAGCAGCATGGATACTATTGGCCCAGAGATGGAAAGAAGATAAAGTTCCAACCAGAGACAAATGGCTGATGATGGTGGACTACGCCGAAATGGCAAAATTGACTGGGAAAATCAGAAACCAGGAAGAGAAGAATTTTAAGAAGGAATGGGAAAAAATTATAATGTATTTAAGAGAACACTGTAAACAACTAAAAACTATGGCAGG
This sequence comes from Podarcis bocagei, assembly GCF_964188305.1. Classification (NCBI taxonomy): domain Eukaryota; kingdom Metazoa; phylum Chordata; class Lepidosauria; order Squamata; family Lacertidae; genus Podarcis; species Podarcis bocagei. Next base: position 3,585,177 of record NC_138137.1, read on the forward strand.
ATTTGAGTAATGCTTGTAATGTACGAAAAACTATGGTAAAAATGGATAATTTTTCTTAAAGAAAATAAGAGAAGCAGTTGGGGCAAAATAGATTGATAATGGTAACCATGGAAGGGCAGGGGGGAGTCAAAGGATTCAAGGAATCCTAAATGGTGATGTGGATGTTTTATTTGAATTTGAATTTGTTATGTAAAACTTAATAAAATATATATATTTTAAAAAACTATACACAGGCGAAATGCTGACTAGCTGAGAAGCTTCCCTTTGCTGCTTTTTGTGACCCATCACTGCACATCTCATCCAGCAAAATAGTCAGGCCACAGGGAAGGGATATAATTAAGCACATCGTGGTTGCTAAGCTACAACATTGCTTGAGCCTAAGTGCTTCTGTTTTGACCTGTAAGGCGAATGCACAACAATTTCTACCACCTTTTCCTGAGTGCAGCAACAATACATTCAAATGGAGATTTTTAAAATCACAGTTGGTATCTGTATTGGATGCTGTCAGGGACCGGGCTGAGAAGGGCTGCTCTGAGGAAGAATGGTGGGAGCCACCCCCTCCTCCTGATCCTGAATCTTCCTAGGAGCAGGAGGACAGTATAGATTTGGAACAGTGGTTTGCAGAGGGGCATAGCTCAGAAGGCAGAAGCTGGGAAATACTGAATGGGGAACAGCTAGGAGAAGAAACACTAGGGGAGAGAGGGTTAATAGATTCACAGTCTCTGGACAGCATTCACCCCACCCTTCCCCAAAGACACAGAGCTCAGAAAGTGTCAGAACAGAAAGCGCTGAGGCTACAAACTCAGATTACAAGACGTAGGAGTGACGTAGATTAACAGGGATGGAGCACTGCCATTTCTAGGAGACGTGTTCTTTTTTATCTCACTGTGATTATTAAAGGACTAACTGGTAAGATGTTCCTTTCGTTTGATCTTTTTTATTTACTGCCATGGAGAGAGGAAGCCAATTCCCTGAAGCCTAACAGATGCATAGGAGCCAACTGTTGTTCATGATTTATATACCGCCCTATCACCGCAGGTCTCAGGGGCCGAGGGGTCTTTGCACCCCCACTAAAATATTTGAGGGGGCTGCCCCCCCCAGTTGATGGGCATTGCCATTCAGTGTGGGTGTGGGTGTGCGCACCTCATCATGTGACCAGTTATGTGGGGCGGGGATTACCTGCCCCATCCCTAATATTTTATTCAAGCTGGCACACCTGAGGGGATGTGAATTGTTTTCATGTATCTCCTACTGATGTTGTTTTAAATGGCTCATGTCTATATATAATGGGTTTTTCAAACTGTTTTATATATGCAGCTGTTTAGCTGTTCTAGATATAGATATAATTGTTTTATACATGCTTTTATTATAGTGTAAATTGCTTCAGGATGCCTCAAGGGAAGCAATTCATGAATGAAATGAACAACAACAACATAGTCAAACAAAATTGAAATTTGGCATGTTGTACACTGAAAGAAAACTATATGAAAGTGACGTACCGATGGTATCTGACTCCCAGTAAGTTAGCAAAAATGTATAAGTCATCTACAAATATCTGTTGGAAATGTAAAGAAAAGGAAGGCACCTTTTATCATATGTGGTGGTCTTGTAAGGTAATAAAAGCATTCTGGGAAATGATATATAATGAGATGAAAAAAAAAGTTTAAATTAACTTTTGTTTAAAAAAAACAATAGAGGCTTTTTTATTAGGAATTATAGGTGCTGATATTCCAAGGGAGCAGAAAAGACTTTTGATGTATGTGATGACAGCCGCTCGGATGCTATTAGCCCAGAGATGGAAAGAAGATAAAGTCCCTACCAGAGAAGAATGGTAAATTAAACTATTGGATTATGCCCAAATGGCAAAGTTGACTGGGAAGCTGAGGAACCAAGAAGACCAAAACTTTAACAAAGAATGGGGGAAATTCATAATTTATCTTGGAGACCACTGTAAGCAGATGGGAAAAAAGCAGGATTTCAATAAGACTTGTAATGTAGCAAGTATTGTGGAGACAATGGAGTTATATAAAACATAGATTATTTGAAAAGATGCAGTAGAAAAGGTTTAATAATTCTTTGGAGGAAGCCAGGGTTATTTCATAGAATCATAGAATCATAGAGTTGGAAGAGACCACAAGGGCCATCGAGTCCAACCCCCTGCCAAGCAGGAAACACCATCAGAGCTCTCCTGACATATGGTTGTGTCAGGGGTTCAGGAGCAGAGGCAAGGGCAAGGGAGGAAACAGAGAGCGAGGGGGAGGAGGCAGAAGAAAAGATGAGTGATGACGACGACCCGAGATCTCCGAGTCTTTCCAGTGAATCAGAAGATTCACAGAAAGGAGCACCAGTGGCCAGGGCAAGGGGGGAGCCTAGGGGGACACCCCAGGGAGATAGAGCCAGAGGGGACTCAGAGGGGAGCAGTTGGAAATCGGGACCAGCGTCACCGCCAGAGAGTAGGGAAGAGGAAGGGCGCCAGGGATCAAGCGCTGGCAGCTCACAACGGGGGAGGGCACGAGTCAGGAGTGGCCACACCTCCGTCGGGGAGCGAAGAAACGGTCAGACGGAAAGTGGAAGGTTGGGCGCGCGCGCCAAGTTCAAATGCACAGGAAAGTGACGCAGTAGGCAGCCCGGAAAGGGAGCCAGGTCCTAAAGCCCGGCGCAAGGAGACAGGAGGTTCCGGGGGGTCGGCGTCAGAAGAATCCCGGAAGGAAGAGACCCCGGGGGGCAGAGGGACCCAGAGGAGAACAGTCAGGCGGAAAAGGTGGAGCAGGGCTAGGATATTAAGTTGGTGCTCAAGGGGCGGAGACTCAGACGGAGCTTCGCCGATCTAACCACTAGACGTAGAGTTGCACGCAGCAGCTTGAGAATGGAAACTGTAACTCAATAAAGACTTTTACTTAATGATCGCTGGCTAGCGTGATCCTCTGTGAGCTAGGATCTGGAAGCAGCTCTGACAGGTTGTCAAGCCTCTGCTTAAAGACCTCCAAAGTAGGAGACTCCACCACACTCCTTGGCAGCAAATTCCACTGTCGAACAGCCCTTACTGTCAGGAAGTTCTTCCAAAAATGGTATGATACTGCTTTCAAGGTAGCATGGCCTCCAACATGCTGAGTCCCCAAACCGGGACACGTGTCTTGCCGTCCATGCTCCCCCATGAGTCACCTGACTTGCATGAGATCATGGAGCCCAAAAGCATTGGTTTTGGGGTGCCAAACAAGATCGTGATCCCAAAAAAGTGCTTTTCCAGGAATACGCAGATATGGTGAAACTTACCAGAAAATCAAGATAACAAACTTTGTTATAAAAGAATGGAAATGGTTTATTGCATATTTACAGATAAATTGTAAACAGATAAAAACATTGGCAGGATTAATGTACAGTGGTACCTCGCAAGACGAACACCTCGCAAGACGGAAAACCCCCTAGACGAAAGGGTTTTCCGTTTTGGAGGCACTTCGCAAGATGAATTTCCCTATGGGCTTGCTTCGCAAGACGACAGCCCATAGGGAAATATCCGGGACAGCGGGGAAGCGCAGCGCGTCTTCCCCACAGTCCTCGGACCTCCTCCGAAGCCGGGCGGTGGGGCGGGAACGCCTCCTCCCGCCGCCGCCGGGCTTCGGAACGATGCTCCGAAGCCGGGCGGCGGGGCGGGAACACCTTCTGAAGGCGGGCGGGGGGCGAAAGTCTTTGCTCCCCCCTGCCTGCCTGTCCCGGAGGGCTTTTGAAGGCAGGCGGGGGGGAGCAAAGACTTTCGCCCCCCGCCCACCTTCAGAAGAGGTCCAGGACCTCTTCTGAAGGCTGGCGGGGGGCAAAAGTCTTTGTCCCCCCTGCCTGCCTTCCCAGGGGCTTTTAAATTGCCCCGGACAGCGGAGAAGTCCTCCGCTGTCCCGGGGCGATTTTAAAATGCCGCCCGCCAGCATTTTAAGATCGCCCGGACAGGGGAGAAGTCCTCCGCTGTCCCGGGGTTTTTTAAAATGCTGGGGGTGGGAAGAAAAGCCCTTGTCCCCCCCCCCAGCCTTCAGAAGAGGTCGGGGGACAGACTGTCCCCGGACCTGGTCTGAAGGCGGTTTCCCTAGGAACGCATTAATTGATTTTCAATGCATTCCTATGGGAAACCGTGCATCGCAAGACGAAAAACTCGCAAGACGAAGAGACTTGCGGAACGAATTAATTTCGTCTTGCGAGGCACCACTGTAATAACCTGCAGTTTTATAAGAAATTGGCATGTCCAAGCTGACATGTTTAATCAGAGAGAAGTCATGGTCAAGATTGGAAACTTTTTGCGTGAAAGAGAAAATGAGCTGGTCTGTAGAAAGTGGATTTGTTGCTCAGGAGCTGCCGGCCTCTGCAAGGGCTCGAAAGGAGCTCCCCCTGAGCTTGCCCAGCCAGTCCCCTTCGCCAGCCATCAGCGGCTCCCCAGATGGGCTCAAAGGGTGGACCCCGGAGGCAAGGAGGTGGATGAGGAGGGAGGAAGGTGAGTGGCGAGCATCAAGGTTGGGGGCTGGAGGGAATTTCAGGAGCTTATTTGTCAGTTATCCGGAGCTGCTTGGCAAAATCATGTGGACAGCATTTGAGCTTAGGTCCTCTGTCTTGAGGCTGCCCTGTTGTGGTCTCTCAGACCTAAGCTCAAATGGCGTCCAAATGAAAACCAAAATACAGTCATACCTTGGGATGAATACGCTTCGGGCTAGGCATTTTCAGGTTGCGCTCCGCGGCGACCTGGAAGTAATGGAGCGTGTTACTTTCTGGTTTCGCCATGCGCACATGCACAGACTGTCAAAATGAGGGCAGAAGCGCCAAAACATGACCCGCAGAAGCACGGACATGGGTTACGTTCGCCTCGGTATGCAAACGGGGCTCCGGATACAGAGATAATTCAAACACCATAGTTGCAACACCATGGTTATAATTCTGTAAATATTTTTTAAACGTGTCACATTTCTGAATAAAGCATTGATTTGCATTGCCTCTCAATCTGTTTGTCATCTGAACCATCTCTACATATTCTAGAAGTTTATTTAACCACTCTGTTTTAGAAGGAACCCTGTCCTGCTTCCAATTCATTGCAATCAGGGTCCTTGCTGCCGCAGTGGCATACAAAAAGATTTCTTTTAGGCCTTTTGGTATTTTGTTATCTAAGATGCCAAGAAGGAAGGCCTCTGGTTTCTTTGGGAAATATACTTTCAACATTTTTTTAAAATTCATCATAAATGATATTCCAGAATTCTTTAATTTTTTTACAGAGCCACCACATGTGATACATATTACCTTCCGACTCTCCGCACCGCCAGCATGTACTCAGAATATTTTTATACATTTTAGATAGCTTTGACGGTGTTAAATACCACCTAAACTGCATCTTCATGAGATTTTCCTTGATATTATATTTGTTTTCCACAGGTTTCCCCAATCGCTCATTGGAATAGAGTGACCAACATCCTGGGCCCACCTAATCATTACTGATTTAACCTCCTCCTCCTTGACTTCCCAGTCAAGGAGGAGTTGTTACATTTTTGAAAGTATCTTGATTTTATTATTTAACAAATCTCCAATTTGGAGGGCTCTTTGGCAAAGCCCTTCTTTTTATCTTGTTTGAAAGTCTCATTTAGTTGGAAATACTGTAGCTATCCTGAAAAATGTTCTTTCATATCATCATACTGTTTTAACTTTAATTGGTTGCTTCCTCCATTAGTAATGACTTAGACGTGAGCCAGCCCTCCTGCATATTCTTTTCTTTACTGCGTTGGCCTCCAAGGGGGAAATCCACCATGGTGTTTTGGGTTCAATCAAGTCCTTATATTTTGTCCAGACCATGTATAGCGCTTTTCTAATAATATGATTCAACAATCCCTTACACGCCTTCATCTTGTCATAATTGAGGTAGGCATGCCAACCGAAGCAGTTGTCATGCCCTTCCAGATCAAACAAGTTCGTATTTTGAAGTAGACACCAATCTCTTATCCAGACAAGACTGGGTGCCTCACAGTAAAGCTTCAGATTGGGGAGGCCAAATCCTCCCCTCTCTTTAACGTCAATTAGCAATTTGTGCTTTATTCTAGGTCTCCGACCTTCCCAACTGAATTTAGATATAGATGGGTAGCCGTGTTGGTCTGCCATAGTCAAAATAAAAAAATTCCTTCCTGTAGCACCTTAAAGACCAACTAAGTTAGTTCTTGGTATAAGCTTTCGTGTGCATGCACACTTGTCCTTCTGCCAGGTTGTTAAGCAGCCTGTTCCCCCCAAGATTGGAATGTTTTTTGGGGGGGGAAGCATTATTGGGAGGATATTCATTTTAATTATCAATATCTGTCCCCCAAAAGATAATTTCAGTCTATTCCATATCTCCACATTTCTTTTAATTTCTGACCAAGCCTTAACGTAGTTATCATGGTAGAGATTTATATTTTTTGGTGTTATCGGTATTCCGAGATATTTTGTTCCAAGATAGTTCCCATCACAGCCGAAGATTTCACCTCCATCAGCATTTTATAATTTTTGGCCCCAAACCATTGTTTGTTATTAGGCAGGTTGTCAGCTGCCTGCAATACCATACAGGGCCCAGGATGTCAGACAAAAGGATTTTTTAGTGAAAATAATGAAACCATGGAAGTTTCCAGCCACAACCTTGTTGGACCATTAAACCCTGAGATTAAGAGTCTCATGCTCTGCTGGCTGAGCTACCCCAGCTGCTTGCGCATAATGGGAGAGTGTGGCAGAACAGCCCCTCTCTAGAGAGGTGGCAACCTTACAGCCCATTATGCAGGAAAATGTAGATTGATGTCAATGAAAGCTTCTGCTCAAAGAAAGCCTTCTTGGTTTTTTAATAGCTGTGAATCAAAGGATGTCGTGGGAGTCTACCCCCACCTACCAGGATACTGACGTGGGTGATTTCTGAAAACACGGGCACTCAGGTGGGGTCTTCCATGCCAGGTGTTGGGGAGTCTATCCAAAAGTTGGATCTGAGCACAGAGCACAGGCTTCTCGTCTCCTCAAAACCAGTAGCAATTTGTGCTGGCTACCCACCAACAAAAATCAGAGACAGAAGAGAACCTGGAGTTCTTCATCCGCCTCTGCTCCTTAGAATGAAGTGTTCCGTGAAAGACAAAGTTGTGTACACTCCCCCTCCCCACATCATACCAGTGCTAGGTATGTGCGGAGGTTGCATTCGGATACCATCTGTGCTTGTCAGAATCTCCCATTCCAATGGAAAAATTAACTCCCTCACTATTGCTGCTGTAAACAGTTACTGATGCAGCATAAAGGAATAACTGAAGAGAAGCAAGGTCACTGTTATTTATTATTTTTATTTATACAATTTATACAAATTCGCTAACTTACTGGGAGTTAAATACCAACGGTACATCATCTTCATATAATTTTATTTCAGTGTATAACAGCTCCCCCTAACAAAAATCCTGGCTACGTCCGTGGATGAACCTGCCTTTTGGAATTTTGAAAGTAAAAAATTTTAAACTTACTAAAGTGTGTGGTCTGTTTAATGCTAAGAGGGGTAGAAATGGAGAAGCTCTGGTAGCATACTGCGACTTTAAAACTCTGCTGGGGGCTCTCTCTTATGGGAGAGCATGTTCAGCCCCACTCTTTGGATCTATGATCCAGCCAAGCCTTTGATCAATTATAACCACATGGGTGATCTAGATCTATTTTCTTTCACAGGACCCAGGCTCAGTATAAGGTAGTGTGCTATGTTCCTATGTGTTTGCTGCAAACAATGCAGAAATCATAGGGGAAATGTTCTGTAACTCCAGGAAAGCCCAGTTTAATGAGAAGGCTGACATGTTTATTCATTTAGGCTTAACTAGCTCCTGTTTTAACTAAGAAAATGTGGAAGCAGCTGCAATACGTCAAGCAGCTGGAAACTACCCAACCAGAATTATTTCAGCTGAGAGAACATTATTAATTCCCAAACAAAACAACAGCGCTTATTTTTTCTTTGTTTATTAGATCATCATATGATATATGTTTTTGGCAAGAAAGAGCCATTTTACAATCCTGAAAGGAGAAGAAATACACACACACACACACACACACACACACACACACACACTACATTTGTTCAGAAGGCAAGCTTTTGATGAATTCCAGTCCTTTTGCCACCTACTGTCACATCTTAAATTATGTAACAAAACTAATTTTACTGATAAATTACCAAGCTATTAACATGTGCAGAAGCAATTCAAATGCCTGCTCAGAAACCCTCTTTGGAGACTTCCCCAACCCTTTTCAGTCTTCCAACATGTACAGTCGAAGCCTGATAATTAACCAAATTGCCTCCAAATATTAGAACACTGCACCAAGTAGATGCACAAAGCTTGAGTAATTCACCCTTAGCTGTGATCTTTGTTTCCTTTTGATGTTTTGATTCCCACCCCTACTAGTGTCACTCATTTTTTTAAAAAGCTGATAATAGCTGGGACCTTCAACCTGCTCCCGCAGTGATGCTTCTGCCAACCAGGAGAGAGGAGGTACCATTAGTGATTCCCCCACCCACCTACAGTTCCTTGTGCTCCCCCTCAAATCTGGTCCGGAGGATAATGGATCCCTCCTGGGCTACTTGAGAGTTGGCCTAAAGTGCTGTAGGAGGGAGAACTCGTGATAAATCTCTCCCCTTTCTGCCATCAGGACTCTCAGGTCCCCCCAGATCTTGGTTCTGCCTGTGAATCCAGGGAATCTAGTTAGCATCAAAACCATTGTACTCAGAATCACTACCATTAAGGATCTGTTTCCATGCGGCTTCTTCCCATGTAGTCATAGCCCACAGCATACATTTAAAGCAGTATGATAGCACTTTAAACTGCCATGGCTTCCCCCAAAGAATTATGGGAGCTGTAGTCTATTAAGGGTACTGACAGTCAGGGGTGGCCCAATACATTTTGGTGCCCAAGGCAAAAACGCCCCCTCTGCCTACATCATGATAGAAGGCATGAAGCTCTCGCAAAGCCTTGATATCCTGCCAGGATGCATGAGAAAGCTTAAGAAAGCACTTCTCATGGAGGAGAACCACTTTCTGAAGCTTCCTTCCTGCCTGGTGGCAAAACTACTGGGTGGTAGAACATTTCCACTCTCAACTCTTTAATGTCGGCCGCCTGAGGCAGCTGCTTCATCTCGCCTCACGCTTGAGCTGGCTCTATTGGGAGCTGTTACGAGACACCCACTTCCCCTCACATTGCTACAATTTCTCTCTCTTTTTAAATATTATTTATTGATTTTACATTGATTAATTATATACATTTTCCATTCGTTCTTCAAAATATGTTAACTTATACATGAATGTGAACCAAAATAAATCAATACTTCTTCACACGTGACATCCCTCCACCTTATTGCGGCTTCTTACTTCTTCCTTATCTTTTAAACTGTGTTGTTTTCCTTATTTCACTTCTCTTGCATAATATATGTCATCTATCTATCTGTTATTTACTTTGCAAACTTTAGTCAAAACACATTAAAGGTTTTGTTTGAGAACAATGTTCTTCCAGGTACTCTTTAAAACAGGCCCACTCCTTTTTAAACTTTTGGTTTGGTTGATTTCTAATTACTTCTGTCATTTTTGCTAATTCCAAATATTCACACAATTTGATTTGCCATTCTTCCTTCATGGGTGTCCTATCCCCTTTCTAATTTTTAGCAATCAGCGTTCTTGCTGCAGCTGTAGCCAGGGCCAGATTTCGATGAAGAGCGGCCCTAGACTACTCCACTTGTGAGGCCAACCCCCCACCCCCATGACTAGAAGAAAATGGAAGAGTGTTATAAACAAAATTCAGTGAAGCCAAGGATGATGGACGGGTATTTAAAATTCTGCAATTCTCAATTTCTCCTCTAAAGGACATAAGATGTTATTGTTAAATACCATGGTGATTTTTTAAAATGCATAAAATTAACACTGAAAAACTTTTGCAATACCTGAACTTTGTAAACCTTTTGTGTAATAAGCATTATTTTTTAGGAAAATGAAGTTGTAATGTTATTTTAAAAAAACAACACACCTTGAGTTTACAAATTATATTGCCTGGGAAGTGTAAATAATATGACCATGATTACCTGACAGTGTGGCACTTTTAGAATCTACTTTATGTTGCCATTAAAAAGTCAGTTTTAAAATACATATTAAGAAGTAAACTACAACCATCAAATACAGGAAGGCTAAAATGTTTTTTTCCTAGCCTTCCTCATAGCAAAATCATCCAAAACTTCAACAAAATTTGTTTGTCTAAGTTTGTCACTTTCAATGTGACATCATGGCCCTTAATTCATTTTTAATTCTTTTGAGTCTTGAAAAACTCCTCTCTCCTTAGCAGTTAGTGGCCATAAGGCTAAGAAATAGCTGGAAGATTCCTGATGCTTCCACATTAGGAAAGGCCATATGAATTTTGTCCTTATAATATATAATTTGATAAAGTTCTGTATGAGACAAAGAATGCGCGGCTGTAAGCCTATGGCTTTGTGTCACGTACAGGTGAAAGTGCAAAAGTTCATCAATAGGTTTCAGGTCAATATCTTCTGGGTATGCTTCCATCAACTGTTCAACACCTTGCTTAATTTCTTGCTTAGATGCTGTCAAATTAGCAAGAATGGCAAACAATTCTGCAACATCACTGTGCACAGTACTTCTTCTTTTAAATTGGCTTCAAGTGCATCTAATAATGGATAAAGGATTTTATCCTAAACCTATCTCTTGAAGAAAGTGCATCTTAGGCATCAGGTGCACTTCTGTCATTTCTTTGCCGTTCCCTCACTCTTTGTCTCCTTGTTTTGTAGTTGACATTTGGCAAGGTGGCTTTTGCTTGTTTCTCAAGCTCATCAAAATCATCTCTAATTTTCCTCAAAAAATCCAGAAGTGAACTGTACAAACTTGTACAAGAACTCAGGTCTGCTTTTTGAAAGGCTTTGCTGACCTTGTGAAAATGACGTAGCACACGGGTCCAAAAATGCAGCATAAACACAGATTCCAGTTCTTCCATTTTCTGCAAAAGATTGTTAGCTTGGAGCCTGGTCTCCCCCTTCCCATTAACATCTGTCAGGATGAGGTCCAGTTACCAACCTGCAGCCTGGCCTCCTGCCTTCTACAGGTAGTTCTGGATCCCTCCGAGGATCCCTTCCCACTGCTGCCTTCCCTGATCCCCAAGGCCCCTCTCTCTCTGCCCGTGGGCAATCTGCAGTGCATGCTGCAGGCACCAACAGGGCTCTGTGAAGTGTGAAAGATAGACTTCTCTGCCTGGGAGGGGTGAGGCCAGTGCCAGTCATGTGTGCTTGCCTTGCTCTATTCAAGCCAAGGACGAGGGAAGGAATGGAAGAGACTTGGGAAAGCCTAGTCTATCTGGCCCAGCCAGCCTCCCACTCACATTCTCCCACTGATTAAAGTACCACTACTGACCTGACCCTTGAGCTGGGGAAGGCTGTGCAGCTGCTTGTTGACTCTCTGGGCCTGCTGGCTCTGGATTCTGAGATGGAAAATTCTGGGGTGTGAGGATACTCAACAGCCCAGCTTGTCAGGGCGAAAGTCCCTGCAGGTCTCTGTGGTCAGCAGAAGGAAGTTCCAGCCAAATACAGGAGCAAAACAGCGGTCAGTAGACCACAATCTTTATTGTTGCGCAACAGGTCTCCACACAGAGTAAGAACCCCCAACATGGGTTACAAGCTCTTTGAAGACCTTCCCTCCCTACCCAGAATACATTTCCAGAACCATCATTGATACATCGCTGATACATCATCATCATGTCACAAGGAGGGAGGGGAGTTGTGTTCATCAACTTGCCCTGGTTATCAGATCATGTTCCTAACACCTTAAGTAAAGGTAAAGGGACCCCTGACCACTAGGTCCAGTCGTGGATGACTCTGGGGTTGCAGCGCTCATCTCGCTTTACTGGCCTAGGGAGCCAGCATTTGTCCACAGACAGCTTCTGGGTCATGTGGCCAGCATGACTAAGCCACTTCTGGTGAACCAGAGCAGCGCACGGAATCGCCGTTTACCTTCCTGCCAGAGTGGTACCTATTTATCTACTTGCACTTTGACGTGCCTTTGAACTGCTAGGTTGGCAGGAGCAGGGATCAAGCAACGGGAGCTCACCCCGTCACGGGGATTCGAACTGCCGAGCTTCTGATCAGCAAGCCCTGGGTTTTGTGGTTTAACCCACAGTGTCACCCGCGTCCCAACACCTTAAGTACCTGCAAGCTAAAAAACATATATTTGCATATATTTGCCTTCTGGCCTTCCCAAGGATGGGCTGTGGGAACACCTGGCCTCAGGAAACCCATCAACGGATGTTCATTGTTCCCCTCAAGGGAGGGGTGCTCTGTAATTGACTGTATATCCTAAGGATTATGGAGGGGGCATATCCAAGTTGAGTAAGTGACATCACTTAGAGGACTATGGAGGAAGGCGATGTCCAAGTCCGCCTTTCCTTTTGAAGCAAAATGTCATTGAAATGGAAGAATTGGTTATAGCATTGATTTTATGTGATTTTCAAAGGTCCATCAGCACGGTCAAGTACAAGGGGATACAATTTCGACACTTTCTTGCAACAATGCAACAAGTTTTGCCAACAGAAACCAGATGGGATACAATTTGCGAGCTTTCTTCATTAACAGTGCAAAGGCTCATTGTCCTGGGGTTTTGAGGGAGGTGTTGAGAGGTGACAAAAATGATTTCCAAGAAGTGCCCCCCTTCATTTCCATAACAAGCCCTTGAGTCTGTACTCTGAATAGTGGCACCAGGGACCTAGAAGTGGCAGCACTTGTCAGCCCAACCCCTGCAGAGTCTCATCAGGGCTGGCCTTAAGGCAATTGGGCCAAATTGAGCCCCACAAGCCACTCCTAAGGGGGATCCCCACACCAGGGCAATCTAGATGGATTGTATTTATATCTCTAAGATTCCAAGTTGGGCACCACTGGCTAGCCCTGAGTCTTATAGTTGCTGGGCCCAAGTTGCCCTGCCCTCGCATGAAGTCTTGGGTTTGCAATTTTGGGAGAGGGGAGCAGGCGGGCTGGTGAGGCCCCCTAGATTTAGAGGCCCTGGGCTCCAGCCTACTCAGCCTATACATAAATCCAGCCCTGCTCCCTTCTTCCTCTGCCTATATTAGCAGGCTGTGCACAAGAGCAAGTTTTTATGCACCCACATAGCCCAGCCTATGACTAGCAATCCACATGATATTCAGAACCAGCTCGGTTTCGATTTGTGTTCACATGAAGTATAATATTCAAACCTATAGGGCATCTTTAAAAATACCACGCTTTTTGTTTTTTAAAAAACTGAAAATATTTTGGGGGGAAACATGCAAATAGTCAACAAGTGACTCATAAATTTAATCACAACTTTGCTTCTTTTTATGCAACTGAGTACCAAACACTTTCACCAGACCAGCAGTCTGGCCTCATTAAAAGAGTTAGTATGATCCGCTATCAATAACATGAAAAACCACATTTTAGAAATTTTTTTACTTTGTGTTAAGTTGGATTTCAATGTACAACATCAGAGGCGATGGTCAAAGTGGGTTCTACCCAAGGTTAAAAAACAAATTGTCAGTTCTCAAGACACACTGAATTGTTATGGGAAGGGATTACGAGAGTCAGTGCTTTTTTCTGGGGATACACAAGGGTGTGCAGGGCCAGCACCATTTTTTTCTAGAAGAAAAGCACTGGTTAAAAGTGTGGCACTCACTGTAACAACTTCATTGCGAGCAGGGGCACTTTTTTTTTTTTTTAAGAAGAGTTGTCGAACAACTTCTGATGAGTGCAATATTCGCTATACTTGACTGAATGCTTACAGCATATTTTCTTTTTCCTTTATTTAAAAATTGGCACTGTTACTAGATCCATCAAAGACATGTTGGGAGTAATATAAAGCAGCCATTTTCAATTAAAGGTTTGATCTGAGAAGCTGTGCATTGTGTGTTCAAGTGATCTGCATGGGCCACAAATGCAAATGAAAGGTGAAGCTTACACATTACTCCAGTTCAGTCTGAGTAACATTGAAAGCTGATTTCAAAACAACAGTGATTAAATCTAGAATTTAGTAATTACTAAATTACGGTACTAAATGAGTAGTAATTTAGTAGTTACTAAATGAGAGCCAGTGTGTTGTAGTGGTTAAGAGCGGTAGTCTCGTAATCTGGGGAACCGGGTTCGCTTCCCCGCTCCTCCACATGCAGCTGCTGGGTGACCTTGGGCCAGTCACACTTCCCTGAAGTCTCTCAGCCCCACTCACCTCACAGAGTGTTTGTTGTGGGGGAGGAAGGGAAAGGAGAATGTGAGCCGCTTTATCAGGTAGTGATAAAGCGGGATATCAAACCCAAACTCTTCTTCTACTGCACACACCTCAACAAATTTACTTTGATGCAAGTCACCCAAAGTTCACGTTATTTATTATTATTATTTATTAAATTTGTATACCGCTGTTCAACCAAAGATCACAGGGCAGTTCAGAACATAAAAATGAGAACACAAAATACATAATAAAAAAAACAAAAACTAAGCAATAACCCCTCTCCTTATCCTAGTTTACGTCTTTAAGATTACAGCCTTAGGGCCATTTCACATTACATGTGCCAGACAATTCTGCCTTTTTTGTGAATGCTCCTGTAGAAGTGTCTGCAATGACACGTTCAGTGCACACACTTTCTAGATTTGTAGGTACACACTTAAATAGCCTAGGTATACATCTAAGAATCTAATCTGTTAAAAGTCTTTAATTTCATAGAACCAGAGAGTTAGAATGGATCCAAAGGGTCATCTAGTCCACCCCCCTGCAATGCAGGAATCTCAACTCAAGCATCCAGGACACAGTCAAACAGCTCTTACTGTCAGAATCTTATTTCTAGTAACTTGAGGCCATGGGTTCGAGTCCTACCCTCCAGAGCAGGAGAAAGCAAGCTTGCTCCATCGTTCACGTGACAGCCCTTAAGACATATGAAGATGGCTATCATATCTCCTCTCAGCCTTCTCTTTTCCAGGCTACACATACCCAGCTCCTTCAACCATTCCTCATAAGGCTTGGTTTCTAGACCCTTAATCATCTTGGCTGCCCTTCTCTGCACACCTTCCAGCTTGTCAACATCCTCCTCAAATTGTGGCGCCCAGAACTGGACACAGTATTTCAGGTGTGATCTGACCAAGGCAGAAAAGAGTAGTACCATTACTTCTCTTGATCTAGACACTACATTTCTGTCGATGCATCTGAAAATAGCACTAGTTTTTTTTTGGGGGGGGGGGTTGGCTGCGGCTGCTGTATCACACTGTTGACTCATGTGAAGCTTGTGGTCCACCTAGATCCTTTTCACATGAACTGCTAGTAAGCCAGGTGTCCCCATCTTATATTTGTGCATCTGGTACTTCCTGCCT
This sequence comes from Podarcis bocagei, assembly GCF_964188305.1. NCBI lineage: Eukaryota > Metazoa > Chordata > Lepidosauria > Squamata > Lacertidae > Podarcis > Podarcis bocagei. The sequence goes on from NC_138137.1 coordinate 3,600,531, forward strand.
AAGTGCAGAACATATTGAAATTCAATTTGATAGTTTGGGTCCAGTTCTCCAAGCTGTTAAGCTGGGGAGAGAAAAAGGTAACTCCCCCCACCCATGATGATCACTGACACCAAAAACACCCCTAGATCACCTAGGTCTGAAAGAAACCTTAGATTTCCAAATCTGGAAATTTGATGAGCATTCCCTCAGTTCGTTCATCCAAGTCATTTATGAAAACATTGAACAACAACGGGCCCAGGACAGAACCCTGCGCACCCCACTTGTCACTTTCTTTCAGGATGACAAGAACTCCTATCCTGCTTGGACTCCTTTCTCTTTGAGCATTTCTGACCATGTGATCAAACCCAGGAGCTCCTTCAGCTTTTTGAAATTGGCCTTCTTAAAGTCCAGAGTGTGTGTCCAAATACACTCAGTTTTCCCTTGCCTTTGTATCATGAAACCCAGGAGGACATGATCATTTCCTCCCAAGTTTCCAAGTGCTTCCACTTTGTTGATCAGTTCCTCCCTGTTGGTGAGGACCAGGTCCAAAATAGATGATCCCCTTGTTGCTTCTTCCACCTTCTGGTAAATGAAATCGTCAGTGAGACTTTTCTTCAAAATGTTTTTGTTTGATTACTGCACAACACTAGAACTCATTCAAGGCTCTGAGTATATTAAAACCAAAGTTTGTTTTAAATATTGCTTTCATAATATTGCCCATTATAGCTCAGTCAGAAGAGTATGAGACTCTTAATCTCAGGGTTGTGGATTTGAGTCCCATGTTGGGCAAAAAAATCCTGCATTGCAGGGCAAGGACTAGATGACCCTTGTAGCACCTTCCAACTCTACGATTCTATGATCACATTCAATAATAACTGTAAGACATTTTTCTAAGACAGAGAAAAGCCCACCTCTCAAGTCCCTTAAACATAATTGCATACTGATTCCCACTTTCCCTTAAACTGAAGACTGGGGTACGTTGTTGTGGCGTGTGCCTACACCTGGGGTCTCTGCCCGATACTTTGGTGTGTCACCTGAGGGGCCTGGTTGATACAGCAGGTGAAGGAGGAGAGTGAACAAAAGGAAGGTGGGTGGTGTATATGGGAGAAACGGCCACTGCCTGGCCTCCCAGTTCAGGAGCGGAAACAAAGCAATGGGGAAATCTGCAACCTGGCCACCTTAAGCAAGGTCTCATCTACTCTGCATTTACAACATACTAAGAGACTGAGAAGCAAGTGCAGGTGGAATCTTTGTAATCCAAACCCAGAGGGCATAACAATGGAAGACAAGGAAGGACATTTATCGCAAGCAGAAACTATGGAAGATTCCAGTATTCTTTTTTAAAATAATAATAATAAACTCACCATGATATGGAATGAATCTGTTGTTTTCTAGTGGTCTTAATTTCTACATCATTTCTTCATCATATTCTGGAAAACTGCAATCATTCCCTAGTATTTGGTAACTCTTACATCTCCTATGAAGTTCATTTTGAATAAATCAGTCACCACATCAAAAACAATGAGTAAAAGTCCCCTTGAAGCAACTTTACCATGTTAAAAATGAAAGACTCAGGCCCCAGAGGAATGTGGAGAAGGAATACTAAACATCCAAATATTACCCATGGGTCATCTGACACATCACACAAAGAAAGGCAAAACCATCAAGTGTATACTCAGCAGGCTACTGCAACCAATCCTGGAGCTCTGCTGAGTGTATTTGTGCCATGCACATCTGTCACACATTTTCAGATGCATACAATGAGTATCTTCAGTGTACGCCTAAATAATGTCATGAAAAGGGGCCCAAAGTCAATAGGAAAACTCTGATTCAAAGACTACCCATTTTATTTTATGAAGTCTCTTTAGAGAATAAATATTTCCGCAATCAGTTTTTTTGTTGCTAGACCTCTGCTTATCATTGTTGGCGCTGAACATTTTTACCTTCCACACAATTGCTATGATATTCACACCATCAACAGTACATCACAATTTTAGTTCTTGGCAGCAAGACACCTCTTTCCTCCCCAAAACAACTGTCAGCAAAAAAAAGGGGGAGCCAGATTTAAGATGCTAGGGTTGGACCACAGGCAGAGCTGCTATAAACCTGTTCCACCCAGTGTTTGTTCAAGTGAAGCAGGGCGATGGATCTTCTTCCGCCCTGGAACCATTTCCCACACTTTATCTTACCACAGTTCCTTGGAGTCGGCATGATCCAGTCGCTTCCTTGATTAACAAACATCACTCATCTCACATCTTTCACTTGCTTCTGCCATTACCTCCTGTCCTGTGCTCCAGGTTTCCCATATTTAAAATACAAGTGACTCCAAGGTTTTTAGGCTGGTATACATTGTTTTGTGCTTATTACCATACTGTGCTGCATCAATATGTTAATACATGTCTTAAAATCACAAAGACCATTTTTTTAAGTGTATGGGATTTAAATATAGGCTTCCAATAAAAAGCACTATAAAAACTTTCATTCTTGCTTTGAAGACATCAGAAAAGAATTCCCCCTGGGGCTGCACATCCATCAGTGTCCAAACAGTGCTAACTAGGAGGAGAGCAAAGGTCAACAGAGCACTAGCAAGTCTTCTGCTGCTCCCAAGCCTGCTCTCTTCTGCCCAAGTCACTGTTCACTGCAGAGAAGAGAGGTTAAGTGGAGGATTTCACCGCCTGCTCATACGGTGGTGGTGGGGTATTACAGTAAGAAGGGAGAGGAGGGTAAACTGGGTTCACTTGTGGGGACTTAGGTTGGACATGGTAAGTCATAGCCATGGGGTTCATCATAGCTCCTTCTGGGTCTGTGTAGTATGCCATCCCCGGCTGCTGGGCTCCTAAAAGTGGGAGACACAAAAGAGTAATGCTGGACATTGGTCTGTGTTGTCAATATTTGAAAGGAGTCACAGATGATTTTCAAGGCACCAACTTGTTCACTTCAAAGAAATCCCTTTCTTTATCTATAATACATATGTATTATATGTACACAAAATGGGTGCACCCCTGCTTGCTCCACTCTCTAACCCCCTTGATATTCCCCACAGAGCTTCCCCCTCCCTACCCCAGTGCAAATACTAAGCTTGCTATTCACCTCCCCAGTCCTATCCTTGGAGGGCATCCTTGAAACCCCCCACCCTGGATCACTCAAGCCAAAGATGGGGTGGGGAGCTTGTACATCTTTACTCCTGATGCAATTTATTTCTGTCATTTCCCAATTTTAACGTCATCCAGCAATAAGGATGTTTTGGGGCCACTTAATAATTTCTATTCATTCTAATCGTTACATAGGAACAGTTCAGTACTTGCTGTTCTCTTCCATATTTCCTGTCACAGGAAGCAGCAGGCACAGGGAAAGAGAAAAACCAGCAGGAGATAATTATAAAGTATAATGCGGTTTAAAGTGATCACTTGGCCAAACACATACTGTCGACTTCCTGGTTTTCAGCATTCAGCAATGGCTATAGAATAAGTTACTCACTGGTCTGCCTAGATAAATGCTTGCATGCTAAGCGTCTGGTTATATTATCCTCAGATCAATCACAACAGTAGTCTGTGGCCAATAATTATTGTCTCACATAGCAGTACTAGTAGCAGGATGCAATTTCTGACCTGCTGCAGAGGGGTTAGGTGGCCGGGTATACGACACGTTGTATGTTGTTTCATCAACCAGCGGTGGAGGATACATCCGCCTTCGGATAAAAAAACCCGCCCCACAACAGAACAAAACTCCCATCATCAGAAGGAACCTGAGCAAAGGGGAAGGAGAGAAGGAAAAATTTAACCAGAGTTTGCACAGTTTGTAAAAACCCTAAACATTTACTCAGTAGTTAATTGCAGATCCACCCCTCATCCTAAAGTCTCAGGGTAGATTATGGCAATGAAAACACAGCATTAAAAACAAACTAAATCAACTTACAATCATTTACAATCACAGAAAGAAGGTGGGTCCTAAAAAATATACCTCTCATGTGTCAAAGGTCAGGGTAAAGAGGGGCATCTTCAGCATTCACTGAAAATGGTATAGTGGAGTTGATAGATGCATCTCCGTGGGGGGGAGGGGTCTTCCACCACCTAGGGACCACCACAGAGAAGGCCCTCCGGCAACTTCTTAGGGTAGCAGAACTATTAAGAGGTCCCTCTCTGCCAAGCTTGACACCCAATAGGGTCTGTAGGGAAGCAAGCAGTCTATGTAGGGCTTTAAACACTGATGTGAGCACACTGAATTGGGCCCAGAAATATTTTGTGGCCAACAGAAGGCTTTTTTTCAAGGCTACCTGAAGAACGAGGGTGAATGAGGGATGCGGGTGGTGTTGTGGGTTAAACCACAGAGCCTAGGACTTGCCGATCAGAAGGTCGGCGGTTCGAATCCCCGCGACGGGGTGAGCTTCCGTTGTTTGGTCCCAGCTCCTGCCAACCTAGCAGTTCGAAAGCACCTCAAAGTGCAAGTAGATAAATAGGTACTGCTCCGGCGGGAAGGGAAACGCCGTTTCCGTGCGCTGCTCTGGTTCGCCAGAAGCAGCTTAGTCATGCTGGCCACATGACCGGAAGCTGTACGCCGGCTCCCTCGGCCAGTAAAGCGAGATGAGCGCCGCAAGCCCAGAGTCGGTCACGACTGGACCTAATGGTCAGGGGTCCCTTTACCTTTTACCTTTACCTGAAGAATAGGGAGTGATTTTTTTGGGGGGGGGTCACACCTGGGAAGAGAAAAAGGTAACTCCCCCCACCCATGATGATCACTTACATCAAAAACACCCCTAGATCACATAGGTCTGAAAGAAACCTTAGATCACCTACTTTAGGTAATGGTGGTGTGGAGCCACAGCTGGGGAGGAAAAGATTAATTATTTCCTGTCTAGCTGTGACTGGCAAAAACATCCCTGTGCACGATATGTTCAAATAATAAATCAGTCTATTCATTCTACAATACTTTTCCTCATCAAGTGTTATTATTATTACTAGCAGTAGTAGTAGTTAGTTAGTTAGTTTATACCTTGCTTTCCCCCCTGACAGGGACACAAGGCAGCTTATAGATAAAAGTAATTGCTGAGGATCTCCAGCAGAGAGACCCAACACACTTGCCCCTGAACCTCAGTTCCCAGGATTCTCAAGGGGAACCCAATTATTGTTACATTCAAATTAAAACTGATATAAATTCGTAGTGTAGATATAGCCCTAGAACAGGGGCCAGCAAACTTTTTCAGCAAGGGGCCAGTCCACTGTCCCTCAAACCTTGTTGGGGGGGGGCGAACAAATTTTTTTTAGGGGAAAAGAATGAATTCCTCTGCCCACAAATAACCCAGAGATGCATTTTAAATAAAAGGACACAATCTTCTCATGTAAAAACACGCTGATTCCCGGACCGTCTGCAGGCTGGATTTAGAAGGCGATTGGGCTGGATCTGGCCCCCGGGCCTTAGTTTGCCTACCCATGCCTTAGAGAATCCAATTAGAAGATGCAACCCTAAACTTATCAATAGCTATCATTGCCTTACCAAAAATACCATAGTCGCTGGATAGACAAAGTCCTTATGCAGCATCTTGAACCACAGCAATCTTCATAGGAGCGGCATCTGCATAAGAATAAAAAGAAGAGGACATTTGGAGATTGCAAAGCAAAGAAGCAGCCTGGCAGAATAAGGCATTGACAGGAAAGGAAAACCTCAGTGGGCTAAGATTCTGTCAAGCCTCATGGTTTTAGCTGTCAACACATTAGCTGAAGAACAGACGTGGAAGATGCAACAATTCCATTGCAGAGAGATCTAAGAATGTCATTTGTGACATTATACATCTGGAGGCTGTACCATAGCTGTACCGTGTTGCTATGGTTGCACAAGACACAGCTGGGCTGGGATGCTCCCTTGAGACTCGAGAGCAATGCTAATTTGCGCCTGTAAAGAAGCCAACATTGCTAATGCCCTACAATTGTAGTCACTAATACAGAGAAGTCCTCAGCTCTGGATGCAACTGATTTTTATTTCAATCATATTCATGGTGTTCCACTTGGGATTCTCCAGGAGATAAACAGAAACACACCCACAGCTTTGAATTAATTTCCTATATGTAGTTTCTAAAACAGGAGGTAACTCTGGGGTGGTTCTCACACACAATTGCAACATCAAGCAGATACTTGTATGCGAATACAGGTCAACCAAAAGAAAAATGAAAAGGTATAGACTCTGAAAGGTGAAAAACACCAGAAACAACAACTAAGGGAAATATTAACAAAATCAGATCAATGTTAATAATATGCAAAAATTCAGTTGTATATTGTAATGTATTTTAACAGACTGTACTATAAATGACTATATCAGCTAGTCACAAAATGCCTACATGAAAAACCTTATTTAATTTGATATACTGCCAATTTGGGGACGCGGGTGGCGCTGTGGGTAAAACCTCAGTGCCTAGGACTTGCCGATCGCATGGTCGGCGGTTCGAATCCCCGCGGCGGGGTGAGCTCCCGTCTTTTGGTCCCAGCTCCTGCCCACCTAGCAGTTCAAAAGCACCCTTAAGTGCAAGCAGATAAATAGGTACCAGTCTGGCGGGAAGGTAAACGGCGTTTCCGTGTGCTGCGCTGGTGCTGGCTCGCCAGAGCAGCTTCGGCACACTGGCCACGTGACCCGGAAGTGTCTGTGGACAGCGCTGGCTCCCGGCCTCTAGAGTGAGATGAGCGCACAACCCTAGAGTCTGTCAAGACTGGCCCGTACGGGCAGGGGTACCTTACTGCCAAACAGCAAATAAAACTGGAAATCCACAAAATTTAAAGATGGCTGAACTCAGTCATGGCTGACAGAACACTGGACCCATTTTCACAAAGCTCTTCACCAGGAGTCAAAGTAAAAAGAAACTTCAGTGCTGGCTGTTTAACATATCCTGCCTTTTAACAGGATTGAAGGCAGCTAGGAAATGTCCATGAATCAAATGCAGTAAAAGAAGAGATTAACATAAGCAAGACTTTCTCTGGCGGGAAATCAAAGAAACAGGAAAGAAAACAAGGTAAGTGAAAAGGGAAGCTGTGCAGCACTGAAGTGGTGTCATCCTGAGGACTCAGGAGAAAAACAAAATAATGCTGAGCTGGAAAAGAAATCCAAAAGTTATATCTGAAATAAAATATTTCTTTGAATTAGTACTTTATTTTTCACATTTCTATCCTACCTTTCTACTACAATGTTCAAGAGCAACTTTAGTAGTGAGTTCAAATGTATTCTAATTTGTGGGAAGAGAGTGCTAAGAATTAAGGTCTGACCTGTGGTTATGAAGTGTTTTGCAAGACCAATTTACATCACTTAAAGTCAGATGCAGAGGCCTGCTTCACACTGTAAGCATATATGGTACAAAAGAAGCACATTTAGAAAGACATGTATCATACAGGTACACAAATTTGAAAGCCAACATTGGCTGCAGCTCCTTGCCATGAGCAAATTCTTCATTGTGAACGCTGGTGTGCTGCCACACAATTTGTGGAATGGCATTAAGACTTTCTAGTCCTACAAATAACTGGAACAGATGGAGAACAATGAATGTTTCAGCAATGATTAAACCATATTATTGTGTGAACATTGCAGGGATATTATTCCAGAAAATAAACAAACAAATGCACACAAAGATCTGGTTCTGTATGCAAGTATAATCAGGCTATGGTCAATCCAGAAGTTTAGTATTTTCTTTCAACCACAGGAACCCCTTCTGTTCTTGATGTGAGTTCCGAAGCCTCAGGACACAGTGCCACACTAGACTGGACCCCAGCCTGTTCATAAGCTGCCAGTTCAAGCCCCAGAGTCCCTGACACTAGGCGAGTTTAAAAAGCATCTGTTCATGGAATACAGAGTTCTCAGAAAGCAACACAAAGAAACCTGCAGATACTATTCGAGTATGAACATAAATCAAATAATACAAAGCCAAGAACAGATGTATTAGGACTACAGAGGCTTGGGATGTCTCCCTCTCCCACATGGACTTGCAGGGGGAAAAAAACATGCTAAGAACACCTCGTTTCTCTTTGTATACAGTAACAGACTTTGAACAATGACCAAGCATACAATGTGTTTAATGAGTTGGAGAATATCAGATCTCAATATGTCACTGGTTAGACATAACAGAAGCACAAAAGCGAGAGGGAAATCTTCATTATGACAGCTCATTCACCCAGTGTTTATAGATTAGATGCTAACACAACAGAACAAGACCAGATCTCCTCTTGAAAGTGTTCCCAAGGTCCTGGAGGCCCAAAAGTGTTTGGCAGCCTGGCTGGTTTGTACACCAATAAAGAAAATACCAAAATGATAATTAAAAATCTGGGGAAGTAGGCAAAATAAAATTTGGAAAAGATTTCTTGATTTAAAGCAGAAAAGAAAGTCAAATATTTGGGACTTTGGCTGGTGCCTAGAAATTTGAACTTATTTCACGATAATTACAGTAAAATAATACTGAATTATGGAACTGGATGAAGCTTTTGCTGCCTGGAAGAATATTGGCAATCAAAATGAATATTTACCAAAGATGATATTTTTGTTTCAAGCGTTACCTGTGATAAATGGTACTGATTGCTTCCAGCAATGGAGAAAGGCTATAACTGACTTCATCTGGCAAGGGGAAAAGCCCCAGATTAAATGTAAAATTCTAATTGATGCAAAGAGTAAAGGAGGGTTTGCTCTTCCAGATTTGAAAATGTATTATGAGGCAGCGTGTTTGTGCTGGGTGGAGCTGAAAAATCCAACTATTTTGGATCTTGAAGGATTTGACCTAGTTTATGGATGGCATGCTTACTTACAATACATCGCCCAGGCCCATTTAGTGCAAAGGGCAGCCTGTGCAGATGTTGCTTTCTTGTTTTCTGTGGGAAGCTACAGGTATGTGGCTACATTTTGGGATGGGAGGAAACATATGTATGGTAGAATCCTAATAAATTAAAAAATTGGTTGCTCCAATTGGATAATCAGCAAGAATAAAAACTAATTAATCTCTTTAAGCCAGGGATGTAATTTGGGCACAGGAGGCCTAAATAATAATAAAAAATACTACTATTAATACTACTACTACTACCAACATGATGAAATCCCAGTTGTTTTCTACTCAGTCTTCACCAATACTTTATCAAGCCCTGACCAAGCCTTCACCTCTGTCTTGAAGATTCTTCAGTTAGCAGAAGCTTCTGCAAAGTTTTGCTAAAATGTACCATCTCAGATTACAGGTAAGGAATAGCATGTTTGAACACTCTCATATAAAAAATCTTCTGCATATGGAACACTTGCAAGTTAGGGATGCAATTGCTTTTTTATTATTCAGTTGTATGGAGCAATGGAGACAGTGTTTTCCTCCTGGCTGGGGAGAGGCAATTTGTGGTAATATCACAAATTTTATGGTCTGGCTGGGTTTTTTTTAGTACACCTTTGCTTCTTAGGGGCCACCCCACATTTTCTTCAAAAAATTGCTTTGCACAGGTAACTACCATACAGTTATCAAAAATATCAAAAGTAAGGGGTCCGTGGTTTGGCTTTTGATAAATAGGGGGTCCTCAGTAATTAGCTAATTGGGAATGACTGCTCTAGAATAAGTGCTGATATAAAGAGCTTAACAGGGGTCAGCAAACTTTTTCAGCAGGGGGCCAGTCCTCTGTCCCTCAGACCTTGCGGGGGGCCGGACTATATTTTGAGGGGGGGAAATTGAACGACTTCCTATGCCCCGCAAGAGATGCATTTTAAATAAAAGCACACATTCTATTCTTGTAAAAACACCAGGCAGGCCCCACAAATAACCCAGAGACGCATTTTAAATAAAAGGACACATTCTACTCATGTAAAAACATGCTGATTCTGTGGGCTGGATTTAGAAGGCGATTGGGCCAGATCCAGCCCCCAGGCCTTAGTTTGCCTACCCATGGCTTAAATCTATCTCCCAACATTGTGAACACACAGACACACACATCCACAGATGAACACAGAGAGACAAGGAGGATCACTTACATATAATATGTAGGATACACCCCTTCAAAGTACCAGCACTGCTTTTTGGCCTCTGAATACTGAAAAGAAAGGGAAAAGAGGACATTGTTCATCATTTAAAGCAGAACCTGCGAGTTATACACAGCATTTAACAACTGTATCTACAAGAAGTTTTAACAGAAAAGATGGCTTCAGTTCACAAATGAATATATTTAGGATAACTAGAAGCAAAGTGAGAGCTAAGGCAAATGCCACGATGGGGTTTGCAGGGGCTGGGTGCTTCATCCCTCCTAGACATGCTGACTCAACCTTGCAAATCCTCACCCCCCCCCCAAGGTTCTTCCAGTTGCAGAGGCTGGTTCTCCGGAAGGGGGAGTCCAAAATGACTTGGGGATCTCTGCAAGGAAGAATATGTCGGCTGGGAAAGGCCATTGACGCTCTGCTGCAAGTGCTTTCCTGCTCCTGTTGTTAGAAGCAGTCTTAGGAGGAGTTGTATCCTGGAAGGATATTGACAAGTGTAATCAATAAATAAGAGGAAAACATGGTTCTAACTGTTGCAGAGGAGAGGGAATTACAGCACAGGCATCTTGATTGCCTGTGTGACAATCTGCTCCTGTCAAAATAGCCTGTTCTATTAGACCTATTTGACTAACAGAGATTAAAAGCACTGCTCTATGTTATTACATAGCAGATGGTGAATACATTTTTGACCTAAAGCAATGGGGCTATGTTTGAGCATAATGCATTTCTCACTCTTCCAGAAAGAAAAGGTATTCATATTTACCAAGCTAAGCTAAAAAAAATTGCATTGTGAATAGGTAATATCTAAGGCAATCAGCACATATGCAAAAATGAATAAAAGTGGGAAGAAACACAGTTTGCTTCAGCTTCAGTTTAAGGGAAACATGTAAACATGTTTACATGTTTTTAAGGGAAACATGTAAACAAAGACAACTCACAATTCACTTTTAAGTGGCTAGAGGGCCTATAAGGGACCGTTGCACTCCCATTGTTGTTTCTCCTAGAATGGACCACCATGCTGTGCCTTCACACAAAACTGATGCAACAGCTGACTTGCACACACAAAAATTGTGTCAATGGCTGCTTCCCACCAATTAAGTCTATTTCTTCTGGGTCAGCACAGGGACTTTGAAATGATGAGATAGCGAAGCAATCAGGACCCTGGACAGCAGCACAGAGCACAAAGAAATATTGCCAGCCTTGGCTGATTGCTTGTTTTGAAAGGTCTGAGAGATGGGAGTTGTAGTCAAACAACATCTGGAAATATACAGGATTCCCACCCCCAACCTACAAGAAATCAGTATTCTCTCAGTCTCACTGTCCATCTCCAACAGGGGATAAGAATTCTGACATCTCACAGCATGTTGTTAGGATTACTAATCTAGCATATGTTAAGCACCAAAAGCACATATAAATGCTGTGTATTATTATTTACATATTAAAATAGTCAATCCTGGTGATGTTCAAATTGCTTAACTTTGCAACCACTAGTGGCTACCACTAGATCTGATACTCATTGACTATGTGACTTGTTAGGGATTAGGCCTAATTCACTTATGCGTAAATAAAGCTTCGTGATCAATTTATGAAGATTAATTTCACCTGTTCATGCTTGTGGTGAACTAACCATGTGAACCAGCTGTCCAGATATTTGGCCCCATGAATTCCCTCACTTGGTTCATTGCAACAATGCTGCTGAGGTGTGCTTATGGCAGTCAACTCATGCAATCTATCTACCATGTGAATATTAAATACAGACAGAAGAAGAGTAATAATATTAAATGAGATAAGCCCAAATTCTGATCACATCAAATAGCTCTAATAAAATGTGAACTTGGTATTGCAAAGAGTACTAGACATTCCGTTTTGGTGACTGCAACCTGGTTGAAGGAGTCAGCTTATATATCTGAGCTTCTAACACTAGTATAGACAATGGTGCAGCAAATTCCTCCACTTTATTTACTAAAATAAAGCTAAAAATATATATTTAAGAACTACCAATAATATACTTTAACTGAATAGTTCAGGTACACCAGATAGCTACAAAAGATCACAGAGAGCAGGGACTACATATTCATACCACTGTTGTGATACATTCCATACCCATAGCAGAACCATCAAAGCTTCCAAGTTTTGAATCTGGCACAAAAGAACCACTACTGAAAAATATGAGAATTTAGGGATGAGTTTATATGGAGTCAAGGGACGTGGGTGGCGCTGTAGGTAAAACCTCAGCACCTAGGACTTGCCGATCGTATGGTCGGCGGTTCGAATCCCCGCGGTGGGGTGAGCTCCCGTCGTTCGGTCCCAGCTCCTGCCCACCTAGCAGTTCGAAAGCACCCTTAAGTGCAAGTAGATAAATAGGTACCGCTTTATAGCGGGAAGGTAAACGACGTTTCCGTGTGCTGCGCTGGTGCCGGTTCGCCGGAGCAGCTTCGTCACGCTGGCCACATGACCCGGAAGTGTCTCCGGACAGCACTGGCCCCCGGCCTCTTAAGCGAGATGGGCATGCAACCCCAGAGTCGGACACAACTGGCCCGTACGGGCAGGGGTACCTTTTACCTTATATGGAGTCAGGAGTTATTCTCTCCCCTGCTCCTTTCCCAAGGCTACCACAGACATTCAAAAAGCTCAACTAGTTTTAATTAAACCAATTAAGGTTTGCAAACACAGTTAATAGATTATCAACTAAAACTGGCATGTAACTTTGAGGAACACCACACAGCTCACTGGGTTCTGGCATCTGGCAATTAAGTTACCAACACACACCGAGGCTCAACCTACAGCTCAGACCAATTTTCAGATATTCAGCAGATGTAGAACAAATTAATCTGATTACTATGGATCATTTCTGAAGTAGACTTGGGGGGTTCCTTTTCAAAAGAAAACAATATAGACGGGTTCCATTCCCAGTCCCCGCGTATAAGTGTGCCCAACCCCATTCCACCCTCTTCCAGATCCAAAAGGACCCACACATCAGTGACCAGAGATCAACTGGACATGCCTAATATGGTCACTGCCTGTACTTGTAAAGTACAGTATTTATTGCACCGTAACACTCACTTTTTTCCTCCTAGAAAGTAAGGGGAAATGTCTGTGTGTGTTATGGAGCGAATGCCTACGGGTGGCGGGGGGGGGGGTCTGCTGCAGTTGTGAGCAGAGGATCCATGGTTCCCCTTCCTTCCCTCCTCCGTGGCTCGCTTTGAAACAGCAAAGCGGGAGAAGAGCCGCTGAGTGGGGAGGAGAGAGGGACAGAGAGCCTGCTTGCTTTAAAGGAGCAAAGCGGGAGAGGAGGGGAGCTGCTTACACGAGTGTAAGCTAAATAGCATTATTAGCAGCATCCTTCTCCACACACCCCATGCGTGCTCCTTGTCCCTTGAGTGCTTTTCCTTCCCTCCCCACTTAAAACATGGTTACAAAGCACGGATCCACATGGATCCTCAGGATTTTTGCACTGGGTCACCCCAAATTCACCATCAGATCACATAGCATGTCCATGGCTACATCTTGCACCAAAAAAATCACGCACCCACTGTTGCCTGGGGTCGCAGTGGTGCAAAAACGTGGTTACAAAGCATGGATCCACATGGATCCTCAGGATTTTTGCATTGGGCTACTCCAAACTCACTGTCAGATCACATGTCTGTGGCCACAGCATGAACCACAAAAATCATACATCCACTGTTTCGTTTAGAATATTTTTTTTCTTGCTTTCCTCCTCTAAAAACTATGTGCTTGTTATGGTCTGGTGCATGTTATAGAGCGAAAAATACGGTAACTAAATTTACAATGTCAGAATTCAGTTCATGTAAACATGCACACAATTTAGCTTATATGCTTGCCTAAATATCACAGATATTTTTTCCCTACAATACCACAAGAACAAGCATGGACTGTCCTTCAGCATTTCATCTAAGTCCTCAAGGATTACCCTTTATAGTACACAAAGGAGAAACCAAAAGAAAAAAGAAAACTGCCCTCAAATACACTGATATGTCTCTTGATATTCTCTCTGATTCTCTGACCTTTTGCAGTAGAACAACGGAGCTGAAAGCATCAGCTGAAAAGCCACAAGACACTGAGTGCTAGCTGTGGGGTCACAATCCCCAAAAGGTTAAGTGGGGTGGCAGTGGGAAGATTTCTTTGATGTTTCTTAAGGAATCAGAAAAGCCTGAGTAGAGGACTTCAAAGACTTTGTCCCATTCATGTTCTATTTCCTCTCCCCCCCCTTCCACGGGAGATTGTGTGTTCTATAGCATCTTTCCCCCCTCTTGCTCTTAGCATTGTATATTATCCCCAGCATTAGCCATACTTGCTCAATACTTCTTTCAGGGCCAAAGAGAAAATGTTTATCTCAGGAGGTTTTTCTAGAGTGTTTATTCCGGAACGCCAGTTATGAAATCACAAGCCCCTTTGCAGCTTCAAAGTGCTGACAGGCAATGCTTTTGCCCTTGCAAGAAAAAGATAAAAATCACAGAAAGCTTGAAAAATAACGGGTAGAAGGGCAAAGGACATAGGAGATTGTTACAAGTCTGTGGGGAGCCTGCACCTTGCTTCTAATTCCTGGACACCCTTTCTAACTCCTGGGTGCCAGACAAGCACAATGTGGGCCGACTATTTGAATCCAAGGCTGCAGCAATGTGACCCCCCCCCCATTGTATGCTCAGGTTGTATATATGTGTGAATAAAACATATATCATAAAGACACCACAGTCTCTGCTGTGCCTTATTTCCAAAAGCAAACTCAGACCCTGGGCAAGTACCTGGAACCCTTGGAATCCCACACAGCTTGGAGACTGGGGTGCTGCGCAACTATATATTGAAGTTGAAACAAAATAAAATAAATTAAATTAAATTTAAAAATTCCTTGCAGTAGCACCTTAGAGACTAACTAAGTTAGTTATTGGTATGAGCTTGTGTGCTCATAACAATAACTAACTTAGTTGGTCTCTAAGGTGTTACTGGAAAGAATTTTATTATTATTTTATTTTATTTATTTTATTTTGTTTTGACTACAGCAGACCAACATGGCTACCTACCTGCAACTATATATTTAAGGCAAGGCCATGTGCATTATGCTGTACTACTACTACTACTACTACTATGAATAATAATAATAAATACAATTTCTCCACTAAGACAATCCAAACTGATGGCAATCATGCAATTATGCGCTTCTTGCATATAATGTATTTTGTTTTTGCTTAGTCATAGAAAAAGCACAAACATATATACAGGGCAATAAAACTGCATCCTTCAGCACTGATCACTTGTGATTTCTAAGCCCTCCAGTTCACTCCTGTCTGAATAATCTCCCAAGACACTCAACATGGTCTTCCTATCTAAGCTACAATGCTTAGAAAAAGTGAGTATTTGCTCAAAGAACATGTTTTTTGGGAAACATTTCTAATTGAATTAGCTATTTTTTACTTAAACTGGAAGCTGGAAGAAGAGGATTCCAAACCAAATTTCCTGCACTATAGCCCATGCTCTCCAGCTCTGCCTTAGTGATCCAGATTATCATGCAAGGAAGCTGTACAGAAGAATTGTTCTAGGGCTAGCTAGCATGGGCTCTCACCCAGGGGGACAAAATCTAAACCACATAATTTTTTATGGTAGGATTCCTTGCATCAGTTCAAAAGAAGGGATTTAAAGTTTAAAATATCTTGGGCACCCTAGTTGGGGCCTTTCCAGGGCACAAACCCAGTTGCTTGTGGTTCTGCCAACTACTTAGAGCTTCAGAGATTAAAACCAGAGTTTTGAATGATGCTGCCTTGAATGCTTCAGAGAGCCAACACAGATGCTGGAGCACTGATGCTCTGTGTTCCCCTGATCAAGAGGCAGGAAGTTTCGTTCTGCAAGAGTGCATATTGCAACAGTCAAGTCCTGAAGGCAAAACACAAACAATACATCTTCCTAGTTCTCAGCCTATCCCTTTCAATGTTCTTGCCATTAGGCTAAATGCTCTCCGTTCCTCCACTTGCAGTTGTTTCATGTGCTTATTATTCCACCCACAAAGCTAAGACCAAGGAACATTTGTTCTAACACAGCAGCATCCGCAGCATGGAGCACTGTGCTGCCCATGAGACCTTTAAACTAGTTCCAAGGCTCTCAATAGGTTACTGTAAATGCAGGGCAATGAGCAAAGAAAGGAAACAGAGAGACAGGGATTAGACCACATTCAGCATCTTGTGAACAAAGCATGCTTCTTATCAGCACAGCTGATGAGTCTGTCATGCATTTTCCATTAAAGACTTGAATACAGTCTGCATCCCATGTTCATATGACAGTGAAAGAGGTTTGTGTGTGACCAGCCTTTATCATTCCACATTGCCAAATCCACTCATCCCCCTTTTTAAAGCAATGTAGTAATCCACATTTCTAAACTAGTTAATGCAGCCAGATTCTGGAATTAGGTCTCAATCTTCACTCCTTAAAACACACTACAGAAAGTTCAGAATGTAATGGGAGCCACAATTCAAACAGAGTTTGGAGCTAAAACCTGCTTTCAGTACAATAGCTTGGAATCCATACACACTTTGAACAGAGGACAATACTTCCAGGTCAGAGGGCATGACTTCCAGGCTTCCTGGAATTAGTCTAGAAATTGTAGAGCTACTCGTGGGTTCTACTCTTAAGGTAGTCTGTTCCCAAGACATTTAGGAATTTTAAGGTTAAGACCAAAATTTGGACTAAGAAACAAATGAGGAGACAGTGTAGTTTTAAAATTGGTGAGGTGCATTCTATACGTCCTGGCCCAGTTAGTAATCTAGCTGCTATATTTTGTACTGACTTTAGTTTACAAACTACTTTCAAGGGCACTGTAGCCCAGTGGCATCTTATCTGTTAATTTAAATGATGGATATACTGCCTTTCAGCAGAGCTCCCAGTTTGCAAAGATGTGGTAGAGCACACACTTTGCATGCAAAAAGTT
This sequence comes from Podarcis bocagei, assembly GCF_964188305.1. Classification (NCBI taxonomy): domain Eukaryota; kingdom Metazoa; phylum Chordata; class Lepidosauria; order Squamata; family Lacertidae; genus Podarcis; species Podarcis bocagei. The sequence continues at coordinate 3,617,404 of NC_138137.1, forward strand.
CCTGGCCTCAATCCCTGGAGTTCACAGGTAGTACTAGGAAGTGCTAGAGAGCTACTGTCAATCAGCGAATAACAATACTGAACTAGCTGGACTTTATTCTGGGACCCAGCATTAAGCACTGTTCTATGTTTACATACAATACAAACTAAAATTACTAACTAAGAAATGCATACACACTCTGAACATTACTCCAAACCATATTTCCACATCTAGAGATCTCATGCTTGTTGGGAACCAATCTTGTTGCCTAGGACTAGACTAAAACCAAAGAGAACATCTATATTTCAGACATAAACATGTTTTAATATTCATTCCATCATTGCACTATATTAACTATATTTTGGGATAGAGGATGGGGTAGATCTCTAACCAAACATTTTATCACTGTCTTAACCCAAATAGACCATTTTCTATAGGATTTGAGCAAAAACGCCCACCCAAATATTCTCCACCCTACTTGCAGATGGTGAAATTAGGAAGGAAATTTGGCAACAATATCTCATGAAGTGGCCAAACCGTGCAAAAAAATGTTCAATAAGCAAGTGTTCAATAAGCAAGTTCAAGTTCAAGCAAGTTCAATAACCAAGTGTTCAATAAGCAATGAAGATTGTTGCCCACCTTGGGAATCCTTATGTCAAGTTTCATGACAATATCTTAAAAGGCAAGATTCAAAATGGTGACTGATATCCAAACATCAACAAAGAATGCTCCCCCCCCCCCGAAACTTTATGCCAAGTTTGGTGCCAATACCTTGAGAGGCATCCAAACGTATAGAGAACAAAAAAGGACAGAAAGAAAAATCACGTTCCAAAATATATAGAAGCATGAATTGTGGGGGGACTCAGGAGCAATTGTAACAGTTTTTCTTAAAGGCTCTGTAATGCATAAAAACATTACAAAATGAAAAAATAGTGAGATTTCCATTCAACTAAATTCAGGAGTGGGGGTTGGGTGGGGAAATATGGACGGTCTGACCCTCATTTCAATGGGAAAGGCTTCCCAACACGAGCAACAGAATGACCCCTATGCACTTGGGTGTGTCTCAGAACAGAATCTGTGCCCACCTCATGTTGTAAAATACAGCTTCTATTATATCAATTTCATTGCTGCTATGGGAAAAATGCATACTTGACAACATAATTACAGCTATCACTCTAATTACTATGTACTGCATTTACAAAGATTCACAGGCAAGAGGATAAGACTCACCATCTATTTTATTTTATTTGCTTGGCATCAAGAACCAGTTTTAATCAATTTTAGTGCTAGGGAAAGCCTGTGGACTCAATGCAGATGTAAAACCAGGTATAGGCAAGAAATCCGGAGCACCCTACATGTTCATGCTCTATTAATTCCCATTGTGTGAATTTTGGTTCTGACAATGGTCTTGGTTAGCTCCAAACCAGAGTTTGTCACCTTGGCTAGAAGCAGGTTTAGCTAGCATAATTTTCTCCAGGTGCAACACTGCTTAGTTATCGCTTCATTAACACAGAAACATCTTTATGATTGGTTTAAGGTAAAGGTAAAGGTACCCCTGCCCAAACGGGCCAGTCTTGACAGACTCTGGGGTTTGTGCGCCCATCTCACTCTATAGGCCGTGGGCCAGCGCTGTCCGGAGACACTTCCGGGTCACGTGGCCAGCGTGACAAAGCTGCATCTGGTGAGCCAGCGCAGCACACGGAACGCCGTTTACCTTCCCGCTGGTAAGCGGTACCTATTTATCTACTTGCACCCAGGGGTGCTTTCGAACTGCTAGGTTGGCAGGCGCTGGGACCGAGCAGCGGGAGCGCACCCCGCCGCGGGGATTCGAACCGCCGACCTTTCGATCGGCAAGCCCTAGGCGCTGAGGCTTTTACCCACAGCGCCACCCGCGTCGCTATGATTGGTTTATCTTATCTTAATAAGCTTTATGTGCTTAAATAGAACCATTTTCTATAGCTAGAACATATCAAAGGTCAGGAGGAGTGAAATGGTCCAGCGTAGATTAGATATTTATTACGGCCGTAGGCCCATACAGATAAAAACAAGACATAAATAACAGCTTGTGCACGTGGGAAAAAACAGCCGCTAAAACATCACTATAACAATAAAATACTATAAGATAGAATGACATACTGCGCCTTAATTAGCTTGTAGTGCTCCTTGGCAGCGCTTTTGGGTAAGGACAGCGACCAGAAACCTAGCCACTTTCAGGGTCGTATGGATATCCTTATCCTGCAGGATTTGGGCAAGGTGGAATTTTGGTGGGGTACCCTCTAGCTTCTGTATGATTGATCCCAACAAATTTGCCCGTGGCACATTGAACAAGGGGCAAGTGAACATAATGTGCTGAAGCGACTCCGGCGTCTCCCTATCACATTCGCACATGGCGGAGGCTTGTCCCTTTGAGAATCTATGTCTCAGGACATTGGAGGATCCAGCGTAAATACCTGATGAATCTGAACATGTTCATGTTTTTATTTATTATTATTTTTAATACTGCTTATTTATTACTTTAATAAAACATAAGTATCTACATGGTTTACATTTTGGTACAGAGGGCATTATTTTTATTAGGACCATGGCAGATGCGGAGGGGAGATTTAAGTTTACTGTCCCAGTCACAATTGTACTGAAAATTGCCCTTTGCTGCAATTTCTATTTTTAAAAAATGTTCCCATCGGTGCTAACTATGACACGGGGAGGGGCTAGTTTAGCAGAATTGTGACTAAGAGGTAAGGATTAAATCTCACCTCCTTGATGTCAATGAATTAGTTGAAATGATCAATGAAAAATTCCCTCCCTAGGAAGACCATTCCACAAACTGGGAGTCACTACGGAAAAGGCCTGTTCTCGTGTTTCCACCTGCCAGACCTCTCCTTGCGCTGGCATACGAAGAAGGACCTTAGACGTTGATTGCAGGATCTGAGTTGGTTCATATGGCGACAGAAGGTCCTTGAGGTATTGCAGTCCCGAGTCATTTAACACATTTGTTATTATGCATTTATATAAACTTGCCTTTCTCCCAAACTGGTGATGATATAGTTGATCCGGCCTTAGATCTAGATTTTGATACTGCTTAATGGTTTCAGTATTTATTGCATTTTACCTTTTAGATAGAATGCATCATTGAATGATTCCTGTGTGCCTGCATTTTGTAACCTTCATGCCTTCCTCCTATACTGTGTATTTCTGTGTAAACATTGCATACCAGCCTTCTTGCCTTATCTGACCCTGGAGGGGCAAATGATGCTTTGCTAAAAGTCATTTGTTGGATTAGCATCTGGGTGACAACCAGCATTTCTCCTTGAAGCTATCTGAGGCCGAGAAAGAGGAGATGGGAGACCCTCTTCCATTCTCAATGAAGGTCTGGTTGCCAAGGCAACTACCAAATGGCTTGGGGCACCCCAATGTAAATGTGGGAAGTTGATATCAGTATGGAGCCATGCATGTATACATCCCATGATTTGTAACCTTTATTGATGTATGTAGAAGGATGTTTAAGATATTTTATGGCTCTTTATGTACAGTGTTATATATAAAGGTTAAAAAAAAAAGTAAAGGTCCCCTGGACGGTTAGCTCCAGTCGAATTCTGAAAGCATACCAGTGTGAGCAGATCAATAGGAACTACAGCAGTGGGAAGGTAAACAGCATTTACATGCGCTCTGGCTTCTGTCATGGTGTCCTGTTGCACCAGAAGCAGTTTAGTCATGCTGGCCATAAGAACCGGAAAGATGTACAGACAAATGCTGGCTCCCTCAACCTGAAAGCGGAGATGAACGCCACACCCCATAGTTGATTTCGACTGGAGTTAACCGTCCAGGGGTCCTTTGCTTTTACGTTTTACCTATCTCTTCTGGACAGTCCTTCCTAATTGGAGGTTTGTTCAGGCAACCACATTAAGCTGGGCTGTCCTACTACACAGTAGTGTTAATTAACTTGGTCCTTGGACCACTAAGCTTGCTATTTTTCTCCTGGTTCCATGTTTTAATTTAACAATGTTCCCTCACGTCGGCAAGAACAGGTGATGTAGAGGTAAATTCTTACCACACTGGGATTCAACATTCAAACACATAATTATAAAATACAAAGTAATAAAAACAAACTAGCTAAAAGGAGTAGTTAAAATAAACTGAAATGCATTTAAAACTAGCATTAAAGTGTAGTTTGCCCTGGCAGCAGCCTAGCGGCCAGCATTGTTTGCACCTTAGTTTTCAAGGGCCTATCTGAATAGGAAAGCAAAATAAAAAAATTCCTTCCAGTAGAAGTGTGCATGTACATGAAAGCTCATACCAATAACAAACTTAGTTGGTCTCTAAGGTGCTACTGGAAGGAATTTTATTATTTTGTTTTGACTACAGCAGACCAACACGGCTACCTACCTGTAACTTGAATAGGAAAGCCTTAGCCTGCCGGTAGGACAGCAAAGAGGGAGCCAGTCTAGCCTCTCATGGGAGGAAATTCCATAGAAAAGGCTCTCTCTCATGTCACCACCAACCATGCCTCCCATTTTGATGGACCTCATCCAAGGATTTTAACACCCAGGATATGCGAGCCCAAGCCATATAGGGTGTTATAGGACATAATCAGGGTTGGGTGGTATCTGTTTTCCACAACATGATATATCACCAGCGAAACACCACAATTTAGTGATATATCATGATGTCTGAAACATGGAACTATGTAGTGGGGGGGGGGTAGAGCTTGGGCAAAGGAGCTGTGTTTGGCGTTCATGCTGGTGGGAGGGGGAGATTGGGCGAAGGAGCAGCCAAGGAGCTTAATAGGTATGTGCTATCTGGGCAGTGGATTCCTCCTCTCAAAGGAAGGCGAGCCCTTGCGTTCAAAGAGCGAACTCCTTCCGCTCCTCCCTAGACAGAGAGAAGGAAGAAGCAGCCAGCTACGATTCCTGCACAATTACACTGCCCCCTGGATTTTTTAAAGGCTGTGCTTCGCAATACATTGCCAGCTCAATTATTTTGAAACGGTTCTCATGATGTGGTCTACAAACTGGTGTTGGATGATGTATTGATACATTGCCAAGCCCTACCAGTCAAGGGTATGACTGCAGCATTTTGGAACCTCTGAAGCTTCTGAACATTTTTCAAAGACCGCCCCATGTGGAGCTTGTATCAGCAGTCCAATCAGGATGTAACAAAGGCATGCATCTCTGTGGCCAGATCCACCACCTCAAGGGTGCTGTTGGTGCACGAGACATAATGGTACAAACACACTCCTGGCCACCACCAAAGCCTGGGAACCCAGGTTCAGGGCAGCATCCAGGAGTACACTCAAAACCCATTGTGGTACAGACAGAGGGGAAAAAGTTTGGGGGGTGAGGGGGGGGGCTAAGAAATAGAGACGTATGGTGCGGTAACATGAGCACAACCACAAATCAGCTTAAGAGAAAACACTGATTAATACTGGCAAGAGATAAAATTGTAACACAAATGTTTCTATGGGGTTAGTGCAGCAATGTGGTCCTGCCATGAAATAACATATAAACGTGGCCCTGAGAGAGACTTAGTATAAATAATAATGATAATAATAATGATAATAATACACTATACAACCCCCTGGACGGTTAAGTCCAGCTAAAGGTGACTATGGGATGCAGCGCTCACCTCAATTCAGGCCAAGGGAGCTGGCGTTTGTCCACAGACAGCTTTCCGGGTCATGTGGACAGCATGACTAAACTGCTTCTGGCGCAATGGAAGCCAGAGTGCTGCAGCAGTACCTATTTAACTACTTGCACTGGTATGCTTTTGAACTGCTAGGTTGGCAGGAGCTGGACAGAGCAACAGAAGTTCAACCCATCACGGGGATTTGTACCGCCGACCTTCTGATTGGCAAGCCCAAGAGGCTCAGTGATTTAGACCACAACGCCACCACGTCCCTAATAATACACTATGCACTAGGGCTAAAGCAAAACATGGAAGAGACAGAGGAAATTTGCTTATGAGAGAGGAAGAGGAAAATGAGAAATTTACAGTGTGCTACCGATCTCCTGTTGGCTAGGACAGTGTTTCCCAACCGGTGTTCCGCGGCACACTAGTGTGCCGTGAGACGTCGGCTGGTGTGCCGTGGGAGGGAGGCGGGCGAGTCGGGCGGTGAGAGGTGGCGGCGGCGAGGATCCGCGTCGAGCCGGGGGCGGCTCCGCGGTGGTGGTGCCGAGCGGCGGGGCAGCGCGTGCAAAAGGGAGGAGCGCGAGACAGCGGAGGAGGAGGAGGCCGGCATGTCCGGGCAGCAGCAGCAACAACAGCAGCAGCAACTCCCGCCGCCGCCCCCTCCTCCGCCCGCTATCGCCGCCACCACCACAACAGCCGCCGCCGCCTCAGCTGCCGCCGTCCCTCAGTCCCTCGCTCTGCTGCCTCCTCCCCCCCCACCCCCAAAGCTTGGAGGTTCCCCGGCAAGGGGGAGGGGAAAAATTAAAAACTTTCACTTTCGTGCGTCCCTCCCGGCGTGACGCTGCGCGCTGACGTCACGGGGCTGTAATGGTGGTGTGCCGCGAGATTTTTTTCATTAAACAGGTGTGCCGTTGCCCAAAAAAGGTTGGGAAACACTGGGCTAGGAGACTGGGAATGCTACACCTGCAAATGGCCACGTGGCTAGCACCTGTCAAGTAAATGCTGGCACTTGATCTAATTAAGAAAACAAGCAGTATCTAATGGGTACGGCCATTTTCCAGCTATACCAGCTAAACACAGTCTTGCAGATATATAGCTACGCCAAACCAAACTGGCATCTTCCACATCCTGGAATGTTTGGCACTTTAGCAAAGCACTGAAGTTAAATCTTCCTTATTTGGACACAGTTTATATTGCTCATTAATCTGACCTCCCAACTGTATACATACTGGGTTTGTCACACTGCGCTCAAGGAAACATTCTCACCCACCCATTCTCAAGCCTCTGCAGGGAACAGATTTACAGAAGCACTTTTGTTACATAATCTCTGTTTTACATAATCTGTACCGTGCAAATCTCTTTACACAACATTAAATACAATGAGGGAGGGATGGTTGTTTAAAATAACTGTGCCACTCTACTAAATGTACAGTCTGAGTCTTCAATAAATGATGTGGCTTTTGATCTGGAAAAATACTGATGGAAAGCCATGATTTGTGTCACCTCAGACTTGTATATTACTTGTCTCAGTTCCACAGTGGCAGAAATGCAGCTTGGCACTATGCTGAAAACTACGCCAGCTTGAAGAGGGGGGAATTCTGTTTTAACTTCCTGCTTCCAGAGAACACCTATGAGGCATGGAATCACCTCATTCTCTGTCTTTGAATCCCTCCTCAAAACCCACCTTTTCTGCAAATCCTTTGCCATAAGGCCTTAGCTCTCTTCCCTACAGAATCTGGTCTGAAGATTTGTAACTGTATTTGCATATATTCTTCCATCTTCCTTTCTCTGTTGTCTCTGTCAGTGTTTACACTGAGAGCTTATTGAGGCAGGAGGTGGTTACATCGCTCTATAAAACAATGTATAAAACAATGGCAGTTTTATACTTCAGTCTCCCCCAAATCAGACAGAACTCTCATTAGTATTTTCCCTACTAGTCCCAACATGTAATCCAAAAAGTAAAGAGGGAAAGTTTTATTGGATCTATTATTACATTTTCTGCAAAATGTTGAAACTGAGCTTCACAGTGGGAAACAATTAGCAAGAGCCAGATAATAAAACTGCACCACTGTGACTACAATATTTTGCCTTTATCAATGCTACTGTGTTCTGCCACATATCTGTGATGCTTATTTAGATAGATGACATTTAGATAGAGAGCATTTTCATTTCTGCAGTTCAACAACCAAATAAGCATAGGCATCTCAGGTAAAGGAACAGGTTTTAAAAACACCATTATTTTCCTTGCCAGACATGCAAATGGTATACACATCCTTATACAATACAAAGGAGCTCTGGGGCCAAATAGTATCTTCTATGAACTACTAAATGAAACTAAGACTAAGGAGACTTGAGCAACAAAAACACAAATGAGACTTGCAACAAAATGCCAGTGTGGAGTGTGCCTTTCCTCTCTTCCAGGCAGCCAGCCAGCCATGCCCTCTTCCAGGGCACATGATTCTGTCTCCCTGCCTCCCAATAGTCCCAACAGTCAGGCAGCATCCCATGGCCTATACAGATAACCAAGGGCAAATGAAGTGAGAAAGAAACTGGGGGAAAGGCTCTAGAATTTCAGGAAGAACAAGCTTCACATTTGGGCATGGAGTGTAATGAATTATTTTATTTAGCCAGTCTGCTGATGAGTATAGCAGGGTGCTAAAAGTAATATGCATTAATAAATCTTGACACCACTAAAAGTTGGAACTGCATTCTAGCAATTAGACATTGTGAACTTGGAACTTGATTAACTAACTTGATTAACACATGCACTTCAGAATTTTTGCTGTGGCCAGAATATGCCCTGGAGTCATCTGAGTCCCTTCTTTGTGTGCCTCCTCCGTAAGAGGCCTGGAGGGTGGCAACCATGAGAAGGGGCCTTTTCTACAGTGGCCCCCTGCTTGTGGAATGTTCTCTCCAGGGAGGCTCACCTGGCACCTTCATTGCATATTTTTAGGCACCAGCCAAAAACATTTCTCTATAACCAGGGCATTCAGCTGATTAAACAATCTATGGCCTTTTAAATGTGTTCTTGAGGGGTGGGGTTATTGGTTTTTGTTCTTGTTTTTCTTATGTATTTTGTGTTCTTATCTTGTGAATCACCCTGAGACCTGCAGATGAAGGACAGTATACAAATTTATTCAAAATTAGTAAGTCCATTATCAAAGGAGAAACCAGATGAACCTAGAGCTGGCTCTAAGGTTTTGAGGCCCCTCCCAAGGCAAGGCCCATAAACTGAGAGAGTGGCCCAGACTCCCCTCTGAGATGTACCCTTGCATGAGACTCACCCTATCTGGTCCATATCATGTCCTCTGCCTTGAACACATCCCACAAGCTGTCTGCACATGAAAGACTTCACTAGAGGAGGACACTCACCCATCTTAAACTGAGTGCTTGGTAGTTAGAAGAAGCACCACACAGTCTTGCACTGCCTCCATTTTACTTGAGCAAAGTCCCTTTCTGACTGCTGAGCATTGGCAAAAACATAGCCATACTGACCTCAAGAACTAGCCCAGAAAGATGGTTCTATGACTGGATGGAATTTCATAAGACATTAAAAGAAATGTAATCAATAAAGACAAGGCATTGGCAATGCCACAAAAATAATGACTATGGAAACAGTAGAATGACTGCCCAAATCTAATTGCGCAGGCAGCCTCTGCGTGTCTTCCTTCCCCTCCACACACTTTCTCTCAAGTAAATTGCTCCATTCTAAAGCTACTCCTGCGTGCAATTTCCATGTAATCAGGTTTAATCAACATTTCTACAGTGTACTAAGATTTCTGCATGAAATATATTACAAATGTACGTTATTTCTAGCTTAAACGTTTAGTGTACCCATAATAATCTATCAGCTGTGATAGAAGAATAAACTGACCCATTAACTCATTGATGCACTTCAATAAAGCTACAGCCACAAAAACGGAATTAAGAAGATTGAATCCAGGGTAAAGTAAGAGCTACAAGAAAACTAGAATACTTAGCAGACTTACCATCGCCACTAATTTAGGATTGCCTAAGCTTTTTTTGGCAAAGTTGTTGCATTTTTTTTAGTTTTGCCCAAAGTTATTGAGGGAAATCAGTAAAAATGACGATGGGTTGCCATATGTATGTCTGGGAAATTCCGGAAACATGGCAACCCTCCCACACACAAAAAAATCCATTGTTACTGAAATGTTTTCATCAGTTATTTTGCAGAATCTTTTCCAAATCCACAACTTTTTTTTTCATTTTTCAGTTTATATACAGCAAATTTCACCCTAAGCCACCTTCATCTTATCTTTGATAATTAAAAACATTTGACATGCAGTTGACTGGAAATGTTAGGTGATGCTTGTAGGCAGGAGGCTGACCAGGCGTGCAAAAGGCCTTTAGGCCTTCTGTGCCTTCTGGGGAAAACTCTTCAGAAAAGATTGATAAACCACCTCTTTAGCTGAAGTAAATCAAGTGAACATTCAATTTAATCTTTTCTGCCTTCACAATTTTTTTCTTCACAAGCACAGAGACTGATTCAGTGTTGCCCTCTTTTCATTGGTATCTACAGTTCTGAAAATATATGCAGATGTGCATTTCCAAAATCTTGGTGATGGCAATGTTTGAGAGTAAAATGAATCTAGTGCATTTTCATTCCCCCACCAGCAAAGAGGCCGGCCGGTTTGACATACTGTAGCTATCGCCATTTCCAAAAGAGCAAGACTCCATTTCAGAAATCAGCAGAGCCCGGCTGCTTTGGTTGGGATGAGTATTTCCTTCTACATCACCTAGGCAACCAAACACTTGGTCTCCTGCTCTCTGTGTTGCCAATATAGGGGCTGTCCCTTCCTGTTTGAGCATTCTTAACCATTACTAATTTCTGGCCATTACCTCTTCCTGTAAGCATTCGTTTTAATTAGAATGAACAATGGAACAGGTTATAATGGAACAATTATCAGCCTGGATAACTCCATTGATTAGAGCAGGCTTCCTCAATCTCAGCCCTCCAGATGTTTTGAGACTACAGTTCCCTTCATCCCTGGCCACTGGTCCTGCTAGCTAGGGATCATGGGAGTTGTAGGCAAAAACATCTGGAGGGCCGAGGTTGAGGAAGCCTGGGTTAGAGCATAGTGCTGATAACGCCAAGGTCGCAGGATCGATCCCTGTAGGAGACAGCTGCCTATTCCTGACTAGATGATCCTCAGGGTCCCTTCCAACTCTGTGATTTTAGTTGGAAAGCATTGGGCCTTAAGAACTTGCTCCCTCTCCCATTTGGCCTTCAAAGACATAACAGAGGCATGGGTTAAGCAAGATGGCGAGTGCAGCAGCCGTGCTGAGCTCACAGGGACCGCCAAGACCATCAGGGTGCTCTGGCTGGTCCCCACACCGCCAACACCAATGCTGCCACAAGCAGGGGGGAGCCAGGGGGGGCCAACATGAAGGTTGAGAGGGCTGTGTGGAGCCCCCAACCCCCTATGACCTCAGCTCCACCAGGACTGGGATCGCCCCATACGTGATCCAGCAGAGCTCAGAGGTCTGGAGGCTTCCGGAGCTGAGCAGACAACTCGGCAGAGCCCCCCCCCCCCAGCTGAACACTCACCAGCCTCCACCACCACAGCCGCTGCTGCAGCCATTGAGAGAGAGGTAGGAGGGGACCAGGAGCCAGGGAGGCCGCATGAAAGTGTGCAGCCCAGTCCAAACCTGGCCCCAACCCGACATCTCTGGTGACCAGCGAAAGGGAAGCGCCTGGGAGAAGACAGGCGCTGGGCGGGCCCTCCCCTGCTGGCGGATGGAAACGGACACAGGATCCCAAAAAAATCTTTTCTTAATTAAAAAATATATATTAAATACATTATTCATTCATTCATTCATTCATTCATTCATTCATTCATTCTAACTCTCAAGAATTAAAATGACGGTGCCCATAAAGAGGCCCTGAACCAACACAGGCCACTTCCTGGGACCATAGCTTCAGCCCTGATCCCTCTACTTTTTATTTGTTTATTTTTATTTTATTTTAATTAAATGGGGGAGAAATCGGACAGTCTTTTTCTCCCTCTCTCCCTGCCCTTCCATTATTATCATCACCTCTTTTCCCCCCAAAAAACTTTTTATTCCACTTTATTGTTATTGGTATTATTTTTCCTTCTTTCTCTTTCCTTTTTCTCTTTAAAGTGTACAGTGGTGCCTCGCAAGACGAAAAGAATCCGTTCTGTGATTCTCTTCATCTAGCGGTTTTTTCGTCTTGCGAAGCAAGCCCATTGACGGATTAGCGGATTAGCGCTATTAGCGGTTTATCGGATCAGCTGATAAGCGGCTTAGCGGCTTAGAAAAAGGGGGGAGGGGGAAAAACCCGCAGGAACTCGCAAGACATTGTCATCTTGCGAAGCAAGCCCATAGGAAATTCGTTTTGCGAAGCACCTCCAAAATGGAAAACTCTTTCGTCTAGCGAGTTTTCCGTCTTGCGAGGCATTCGTCTTGCGGGGCACCACTGCATATATCTCTATCTATCTATCTATCTATCTATCTATCTATCTATCTACCTACCTATCTATCTATCTATCTATCTATCTATCTATCTATCTATACTAAATAAGTAAATAATAATCCCCCCTCTCAAAAGAGTTTTCTATATACTTTTTATTTTATATATAGATAAATAAATATATAGATATAGATATAAAAAAACCTTTCAGATACCACCCCTCAACACCTTCAGTTTTCTTCTTCTTTTTCTTCTTTCTTAACTCCTAAACTCTCTACTCTTTCCATCCCCCTCCTTCTCCTCTCTTTTCTTTTCTCCCCTTCCCCCCTAATAATAAATAATAATAATAATAATAATAATAATAATAAATCACATACCTACATACATATATCTCCCCATCTACTTTCAATAGTACCCCCCCCCCTTTTGTGGTCTTTTACCTCATACTATAACTTGAATCACCACTGCATTTTTTATCATTACTATTACTAATTGCCCCCTTTATTTTTCTTTTTTATTTCCCTCTGCTTTCCCTTTCCTCCCCCCTTCTTTCCCCTTTTTGTTTTTTTGAATACAACCTTGCCAGCCTTTAATTTTTAACTTTTTACTACAAAGCCCTAACCCCCTTCCCACCCTTAACTGGACCCTACTCCCTCATTTGTGGTATGAGTGTGTAGGTGTGTGTGTCTCCACAAACAACCCCCTCAACACACATCCTCCTTCTGGCCCCACCCCATGGGTCTCTTGCATCTCTGCTTGTTAATCCCTTTATGTCAACTGTTGGTCTGTTGGTCTGCTTGTCTGTCTGCTTGTCTGATCTCCGCTTCACCAACACAGCTGAGGCGACTACAGTGACCCTTAAAACACAGCCCAGACGTGACAAAATGGCAGCCTAATCCTGACACTCTGCAAAAGCCACCAGTCTACTACATCTGTTCAACTCAGCAACTCAACAACATCCAGGAACCATCACCACCAAAACTCCTAACTACAACACACTCCGCTCCAAAAGGACACCACACACATCTCAAACCAAGGCCACCAGAGAGACTGAGATAGCACCAACCAGGGAGATGGTGAACAGCACTGAGTCCACGACATCCCCCCAGGATGACAACAACCCAACAACAAAACGGGACCTGAGGAAAATAGAACAAAGACTAGCAGAACTACTGAAGAACACAGTGACTCAGCAACCTGACCTCCTAAGTGGAAACCCTCACTAGGAGCATCTCCACTCTAGAAAATAAAAACCAAATGCAAGAAAGACTAATAGAGTGGTACTCTAAACACACATGTGAAAAATGAATTGGCTGAACTGGTAAGCCACCTGGAAACAAAGCACATAAATGAGAACTAAACAAGCAGACCTCGAAGATCGCAGTAGACATTGCAACATCCGCTTCCGCAACTTCCCCGAAAAAGGACAAAACCCAGCAGACCTCATTGTATGCTGGCTAAAAACTATGATTCAAAGAACCCCTGATGCCCTACATGACCCACCTATTCAACAACATCATAAAAGGAGGCCGTTCCTAAAACCTAGACCTCCTTCCAGATAGTCTCTATCCCAAAACCACTCAAAGACAGCCTCAGTAGAATCATACTGCCCAATCTCATTAATAAACCAAGACTACAAGATATTCACATCAATCATCATCATCAACCTTTTATTCGACCGTCAGTCAGAAAAAAAAGTACATTTGTCAATACACAGTTAAAAGCTCCAGGAAGATTTTAGAACTTAGCCAACACTAAAATGGGCTAAACAGATAGCCCCATATCAATACAGTCAATTATAGTCTTGCGACGCTTAAAAGCTAAAAAAAGAAATTTGGCCACCAAGGAAGGTATAGCTCTAGTGACGTTATTCAGCAAGTGTAAAACCTGGTTTTCTCCGGGTAGGAAGCTAGATTGACATAGGAGTGGGTCTATGAAATTTTGTCTAAGCTCTGCATAAGAAGGGCAAGTCAAAAGAATGTGTTCAGTGGACTCAACCACACCCATGGCACAATGACAGGTTCTCTGGGCGTATGGTACTCCCCTGTACCTTCCCCACAATATCGCAGAGTCAAGGACATTTAATCTAGCTGCTGTAAGAAGTCTACGGTATCCCACATAGTGAATTTCTACAAGGTAGGGGGCTGGTATGATCCGATAAATCTGGTCCCCTAGGAACATCCCTGGTTTTACCTGGGCTATGTCCTCTTGTCTGGCAATGTCACTCAGTCTCCGGGAGATCACAGCTCTAGCTTGATTGTACGACATAGACTCAAAGTAAAGGTGAGATAATCCGCAGGATTGAACCTCGTTAGTGACCTCCCTTTCCCACGATGATTGGAAATCGTCCCTCAATATCAAGGGGGCAATACCCACTGGTTTAAAACAAAGCTTGAGCCATAGCCAGAGCTTCGTCTTCAAGGCCACATGCCGTAGAGCTTGCCAGCCGACCTCTAATCTCATAACCGCACCCGCTACCGAGGGGGGAATCCTAAGGATGGCTCTAAGGAACTGCGTTTGGATAGAATCCAATTTCAAAAAATCCCTACGGGAGCCTAAAGAGATGCCCACCAAAAGAAGGGGGAGGACTTTCATTTGAAAGAGTCTCAAGGCTATCTTCACTGATTGAGCCTGATTATTAGCATATAGGGATCTAATCTGGATGGCTGCTTTAGATGCGATGGTTGTTATATAGTCTCTATGGGCCAGAAAAGACCTATTTGACCGTATTACTTGTCCCAGATATTTAAAACAGTTAACCTGCTCTAAGGGGATCCCGTTCATCGACCATTGATGGAGTCTCGGTCGGGCAGAGAAGACCATGATCTTGGTCTTAGCATAGTTGGGTTGGAGCTCATGCTGATCACAGTATTCATGTAGAGCTTGCAACATTCTCCTCAGTCCAATAGGGGATCTGGCAAGAAGTGCGGCGGCGTCCGCATACAGAAGAACATTCAGAGATCGGCCTGCTAATTTGGGGGGGTGGAAAGCATCATTGGCCATGTGAGTCACCAGTGAGTTAATGTAAAAATTAAACAATGCTGGGGCAGTGGTGGTAACAGGGTTGGAAACTAGGCCTTTATTGTCTAGCCTGATTCTCAGAAAGGTGTTTGTATGGAGGCTGATAATCAGATGAAGGAGATGACGATCGATCTTTGTAGCAGCCAGTTTTATCCATAACTGCTTTCTAGAGATTCGATCAAATGCCTGCTTAAGGTCAATAAAAGCCACATGAAGAACCTTTGGGGCTTTGCCAGCATACTTTTCCGCCAGGTGATTCAGGGTTAATATTTGGTCTGTGGTAGATCTTCCAGGGCGAAAACCCGCCTGTTCATCGGCAATGATATTGTCGTCCTCCATCCATTTCGATAGTTTGTTTAGCAGGTACCCCGAGTAAATCTTCCCAATGACATTTAGCAAGCTGATTGGCCTAAAGTTGCTCGGCTCTGTACGTGGGCCTTTCTTATGTATTAATACAATCAACGCAGAGCTCCAGCTTGAGGGAAAGTTTGCTGTTTTGTTTATATGCGTGTAAAGTGCTGCTAAAAGTGGGATCCACCAATTTTTATTTGCTTTGATGGCATCAATGGATATAAGGTCATCACCGGGGGCCTTGCCTGCTTTAAATCGATCTATGAGAGTTTCAACTTCAGGGCATGTAACTGGGTCCCAATCGGGCAGTGCTTCCGGCTCCACCGTATCTCCGCAGGCATCATGAGCTGCATACAGATCGGTGAAGTATCTTTCCCAAGTGTCCGCTGAGATGTGGGGTTCTATTCTTGCAAGTGGCCTACCCAGGTATCTGGAAATTAACTGCCAAAAAGAGGCTGGATTTCTATTCTCTGCAGCTATCAAAAGGTTGTTCCAATTGTTTCTTTCTGCCTCGAGCTTCTTTTCCTTTAGTAGGGCTTTATAGCTTCAATCTTGGCTAACCGCCTAAAAAAATTCCTTCACAAATAAATAGCCCTGGACCAGATGGGCTTCATCTCTGGTCGTTATATAACAGACCTTATCAGGAAACTACCAAATCTGATCAAACACAGCAAGGCAACTAAACTCCCACTGACAACTATGTCCCTAGACATCCTCAAAGCTTTTGATTGCCTAGAATGGAAATAACTACTAGCAGTACTAACTAACATAAAATTTGCTCCCAACTTCTTACAAACCCTCAAACAAATCTACTCCCGAGCCTCAGCAAAATGCAGGACTAACAGCTTAAATACCATAGCAATCCAAAGAGGCACAAAGCAAGGATGCCCACTGTCTCCCTTCCTATTCACCCTGGCTCTGGAACCTCTAGCAATCTGAATCTGAGCAGCCACAGACATCAAGGGAGTGGAAATAAAAGGCAGAACCTATAAATTAGGGGACTTTGAGGACGACCTGATGGTCACAACACCAGACTCCAAAAATACAGCAACCTTCCTAATCAGAGAACTCAACACATTCGCAATGGTGTCGGGCCTACAAGTAAATTTTGCAAAATCTGAGGCTATGTGTTTCAGTACCCTGCTCCCTCATATCCAAAAAGAATTCGCCAACATCACCAAGATAAAACTTTGCTGCCCCAAATTCAGATACCTAGGGGTACAAATAACCAGAAACCTCAACAAACTATACCTCCACAATTACAACCCCCTGTGATGACAAAGCAATAAAGATTTGAGATTGTACAATATCAACTTCACTCTCGGACAAAATAGCCATGATCAAAATGACCACCCTCCCAAAATTAACCTACATATTCCAAACCCTCACAATCTGGATTTCCCCAGCCCAACTCCACAAAAAATCAAGAATAAACCCCAAATCCACCAACCAAATGAGCCACATAATCCCGTACATTCTAGAAGATGAGACAAAACAATGGGTACACTTGGAGAGAGACATAATCGGAAATACCTCTACCACAGCATACCCATTCCTCCCAAACTGCCTAAGGGAAAACCCCATAACACTAAACAGGTTCACACAGATCATGCTTAAATAATGGAAGGAAGAAGCAGGTAAACTGTCCACAACCCCATCCCCACTAATACCCCTGGTATACCAACCACTACTCCACCACGCAGCACAAAACCTCCAGATAAAACTTGGCAAGCCAAAGGCTTATTCTGCCTAGCAGACTTCTACATGAGAAGACAGGCTCCAGCAGACTGAGTGGATGAGACCAAGAGGGGGTCCAACAGTCAAGAAGGCGGCTTCTGCATGTGCTGTAGACGGAAATGAGGGGCAGATGGGGCTTGTCAGCCTGGGAAGGTAGCCCATCTAGGAGAAGGAAAACTCATCCTAAACCTTCGCTACCTTGTAGCTATACACATTTATGATGAAGGCTTTGGGAGTAAACCCCAAGGAAAAAATCCATCCCTGCTGCCTTGCAGGACATCTTTGGGGGAAGAAAAAGCTATGGAGTAAACCCTACTTAAATGCAGAGTTGGAGTCCCAAGGGCAGTTGGATGGTGTCTTGTATGCAGTGTTAGAAACTCAGATATATAGGTTAGGCACCAAATGGTTCCTTAAACCAAAGTTGCAGTCATCAAAGTGGTTGCCATTTTGGGGCAAGACAGTTCTAAAGTCTTATTTTTCAAATGATGGACTGACTGTGATTGATGGTCAGTTAAACATCTGGCAAATTCAGGTGACAACCTTGAGCTAGGTTAACAGCTCTGAGAACTTAAAGAAGAACTTAAAAGATCCAGGGACAGTCCACATATATATTGGCCTGTTCCCACCTCTTTTTCTTAATGGTGCCTGCTCAGGCTACACAGAAAAAGCATTTTGGTTCCTAAAATTCATTCTGATTGTGCATATAACACATAACTGATAGAATTCTACAGGATGGGGTATTAATGTCCAAAAACAGTCCAGATCCAATGATCCCTAGGCATACACCTCCAGCTGGTGGAGGTATCACACGCCATCCTGGCATCTTCACTTGGTCACCAGTGGCCAAAAGCCAGGTGCAAAAATGCACCTCGTGCCTGGCTAATTTTGAACACTGCTTGTATGCCTCTTTCTGGCAACTTTTGCAGTCCAGTTGGTGCCAAATATATTGCTTTCCTTTCCTTTGAAGTACATCAGCAAGGCTGAGAGGGAGGTATTTCGTCGGGGCAGCCCAGGAGCCCAGGCTCCAGCTCCAGAGAGGTCTCTTTGGTGCTGCAAATACAGCAAACCCTTCCACTGGAGGTAGCACTCTGAGGAAGGCCTCAGCAGATGACCTTAAGACCCAGAAAGGCTCGTATGGGAAGAATATAATGAACATATATACACCACAACCCAGTCAATGATAAATGAGTGTTTGTTTCTTTAAAAGGGGGAGGGAACTAAATTCCAAAAATCCATTATAAAAGAAGGTCTGAGTCTTCCTAGAAGCCAAGCACATTCCCTGAAAACTCCAGGTGTGTTGATGCCCTAAATGCTTAGATCAAAGGAAATTCTGATATAGCAGCCAAAAAAAGCAAAACATGTACATGAAGCATTAACAACTTATGCTGAAACACCCTGTTTATAAAGTCAATTAAAGCTTACAAGGAATACTGCAGGGCTTCTCCTAATGGATTGAACATTGAAAGCTTAATCTTCT
The DNA here is from genome assembly GCF_964188305.1 of Podarcis bocagei. NCBI lineage: Eukaryota > Metazoa > Chordata > Lepidosauria > Squamata > Lacertidae > Podarcis > Podarcis bocagei. The sequence goes on from NC_138137.1 coordinate 3,636,048, forward strand.
ATTGTGCTGTCGTGTGGTTTGCTGGGCAATCACTGTTGTACATTCTGATTACGTTCCTTGGGGTGGGGGAAGCAGGGGATGATTGACAGTTATTAAGTTCCTAGTGGACTTTGAGGAGCCTTCGGAGCCAAGCTAAAGTAAATGCTTCCATGGACAGAATATTTATCAGTTTCTCTGTTCTATTACACAGGGAACTTGAGATCAGAAAGATTAGGACTAGAAATACCCTTGTGCATTTCAGAAAAGGGATCACCATAAACCACCTCTGGTATCTTACACCACCCACCCATATGGACAGCTTCTGCAATGAGAGGAAGTGGGGAAAAGCTACCATTTTTTCCGTGACTTTTCACGCACCTTGCATGTGAAAAGCCACTCAGGTCATATGTGCAAATCCAGTTTCCCATGATAATGATGAAAGAGCTGCAAATTGCTTCTTCCTCCACCCCCATATACACAATACACACATCAAGCTGGCAATGCCCCCGGCTCAGTGTTCAAAAAAATGTGTGCAGTCGATCAATCTAGAAATCTGCACTGACAAGTGTGTTCATGATGACTCCTTAATATGGAGTGATCCATATGTTTTGATCATTCAATGAACATACAATCTGAAATCCCATAACTAACAGAAAGAATACATTTATGTTCCTGGATACCTCCTATGACAGGGCAAAGGAGGAGTGTAAACACAGTGTTTGCAAAATTACTGGGGAGATTCACCGCCTCGTGAATCAATGCAGTTCAATGCTAGGGTAGTTGACCTCTACCTAGGAGCCATTGTGTCAAATCACAGCCTACAAAGAACTTCCTAGAGGTAGTTTCATATATTACAACACAATACAGATTCTGTCAAAATCAAGGGGCATGGGTGAAATACCAGGCTTAAATTTTAAAAATCCTTCCAGCAATACAGTCCTTATGGCTATTTGTCTTTACAGATCAATCAAAGATAAGAGTCCTAAAACACACAGAACCCATTTACGAAGCTGGAATAATTCTCCTAAGCCACCCTATGGTTTGAATAGGTGGTGGTGGTGGTGGTGGTGGTGGTGGGACTTCCGGGTTGGCGCCATCGCCGAATGACGGACTCCCTCCGAGCTCCGGAGGGAGTCTGCTCGGCAGGGGCTGGGTCCTACCGCGCCGGCGACGCGGGGACCCTTAAAAACCACAGGCACAGAGCCCGTGGACATGGTGACTCGGCTGGCACCGATAGCGCCCTCCCGACTCGTGAAGGAGCCTTTTTAAAGGCTTCCGATCAGGTGCCGGGGAGCGGCGTGGTGCTGTGAGTCCTCCGCTTCCCCTGCCGAGCGCAGCCGCATGCCATTCGACGGAGAGCGCTGGCTTCTTCCATTGGAAATTCGGACTTTTAACAACAACCCGTGAGTAATTGGGTAACCGGGTATAAAAGGAGAAAAAAAGATTCGGCACGAGCGGGGGCGATCTAAAAAGGAAGTCAGTCCCCCCCTGATTGTAAACATGCTAAAACAAGGTCTGGGCAACCAAGATCGATCCAGAAGTTTATTGCTGATAAAAATTATTAATTCCACGATGCGAAATTACAAGAATTGTGCTGGAGGAGAAAAGTGGAGGGTGAGAGGAAAAGGCAACCCCCCCCTGGGAACCGGGGCGATTCGTAGAACCTGGCGAAGAGAGACGGAGAATTTGACAGCTGTCAAAGTAGCTGTCAAATCTTGAGAATATAAAGAGGACTTTGTTACAGGTATTTTGCTGGTTAATTCTGTTACAATTTGATATAATATGGATACAAACTGTTGGGGGAAAAAAGAAACAACAATTTGACTTTTGGATTAGAGGATACAAAGTTACTGCAATCCCCCTAGAGGGGTTTCGGGACATTACAAGCGGTCGTATGTGGGAAACTACTCTGGGATGTGCACAGGTCTTATCTTCTGGGAAAGCTGCAAAACTGAAATACTATTTTGTCTACAGAGGTGTTTATATTAAAAGGAGACAATAGAATTTTCTATTGAAGAAAGGAAGGGACTGGACGTAAGTTTTTGTTCCTGAATAACAAACCTCTGTAGAGATACTAGATTTTGGAATAAGAACGTTTTAGCAGCTGAACAAGACAAGAAACCTGAGAAAGTAAGGAATAAAAAGAACAAAGGACCAACTACGACACGGAAAGAACAATGGGAGGAGCAACAAAGACCAAGGAAACTAAAGGCCTCTATTAGACTGGATTTTTGAAGTTAAACATCAATAAAACAAATAAATTTAAAGAAAACCGGCAAGGTGGAATGAGAAAAATTTGGCTGTGGACTTGAGACCTCCAGGCCGATAACACACAGACTGATGGACATGGGGAATTCAAACCGGGGAAGGGAGGGGGAATCTTGGAATCCGAAGGCTATGTAACCAACTTTTTGAATCTTCTTATATCTTTTATCTTCTATTTCTTTATATAACTTTGGTATCTTGATTTAACATGTTTTCTTTAAAAAAAGGGGGAATTCGTGGAAGGAAATTGGGGCAGATCTTGGGGGGAAAATCTTTTTTCTATTTCTGTTAAAGATGAGGAGTGATGGTAAGATTGTATAAATTTAAATTGGCTAAAGGGTTAAACATATTAGGTTTTAATTGGGAATGAGAGCTTGTGGAACCAACCTAGGGAAAGGGGAATACGGTCGGGAGGGGAAGGAGGGAGTCCTGGAAAGAAGGTTATGAAAGCAAGAATGTAAATTTGTCTTTCTTTTTCTTTCTTTTCTTTATCTTCTCTATTTTTCTTATTCTGTTATTATTGGAAATGCTAATAAATATGATTATAAAAAAAAATGAATAGGTGGTGGTGGTGATGGTGGGGATTGTACTACCTAATCACTGCTTCTATTACGCAAAATTAAGCAGTACTGAATCTAGGAAAATGCCTTAAGTGCTTTACAAAGGCAAATAGGCCAAAGAGAAGAGACCCAGTCACAAACAATCTAAACCCTCTTTGATTAAAACAAAGCAAAACAGAATGATGATGTAGCCAAAGAAGATTCATGCAAATTACTCTCTCAAACACAGTGAATCTTTCCTGGCATGGCTAAATAAAGGCACCTGAACAGGCAGGCCTTGCAGTGAAAACTTCTTTTCCTATTTTTTCTTTGGATCAACTCGCTGCTCATGAAACAAGGAAGCGCTGCCTCCAGCTTAACTGAGCCAGGATTCAGACAGTTCACCTGCTTGAATGCTGAGGCCGGGCTTTTACTGCGCCAATCCACCATCACCCAGTGGCGCATTCACTGAGTCCTTTGCCCCCTTGCTCCCCCTAAAATCGCCACTCCCTGGGTTTTTTAAGCACCTGTAACTTGACTTGTAACTTGTGACAAATAAGAATCTCTCCCAGACAGCTAGACGGGTTCCCTCCCCACCCTCCAATATGGAGAGGAGACTGTGAGGCCACCTGGAGTGAGGAAAGTCAGACAGCAGTGGCTCCTCTTACATTACTTCTCCATTCCTGGTGGTCCTCTTTCAACAACACTCTAGTATCTGGATTATAATACAAATATTGGAACACAATGTCCAGTTAGGCCCTGTCACCAAGCTAACTGAGTAGCCGCTCAGTCTTGGATTGTACCAACAGAGCCCATCCATTCTTGATTCTGAAAAATGTGGATAAGAACTGTCTTGGAGTATGTGTAGAGTATATTTCGATCACTATTTGAGTAGCCACAGCCTGCCCTTACTTACCCAGTGGGTGGGGGGGTGGGACTTCCCTAGCAGGTAGAAAGCCCTTAAATAAAATAACTACTGAATTTAATCTACGTAACAGGATCACATTTGGGAGGAGGATACGAAGCAATAATAAGAAAGTACTTTAATGAAAAAGAACAGTAATTATTTTGCAATACAAATGATTCCTGGTGATTAATAAAATTTGTATTATATTTATTTGCAATGCGCAGGAAGCTAGTGATTTCAGATATTTCTCTATAAATAAAAACTCATAATGGTGAGGATGAGGAAGAAACAAGGCCCGTGCCATCAAAACTGTGTAAAACCTTCACAGCTGATTAAAAATGAAAATGCACCTAAGATGTATCAAATCTGTGTGTCGACATCACATTTAGTTCCGTGCGGAGTTAACATCAGCAGTTAGTAATAAAGGTAAGAGTCCTCAATCCTATCTATGACGATATGCCTTCAAATCTACAAACCAGTTAGGCCTATTTCTCCAGGTCCAATGCATGCAACATTAAAATAAAACGAATTAAAATAAAATAAAAAGCTGTCATGGGAGGCTAGAACCTTGAACTCTCCATGGGCAGAGTGTAAGGCTTAACTGTTTTCCCTAAATCATTTTTCTACTCAACATCCCTCTCCCAATATATTTTTATCTCCACCGTTAAAAGAAAAAGTGGTCATGGGTCTTATTCCCTGCAGGGGAAGGGGAGCAATTTGGGAGGGGGCATTACTTCCAGGTAAAAGCCCTGAAGGAAAAGGGTTTAGTAAGCAGCCCTGACCCACCTTCACTTTGCTCGAGTTCCCAGCCTCCCTATGGTAGCTTTGCATAAAAAGAGGGTGTCTGGGGGAAATTCTATACACTTCCCTGTGAGATCCAGCTCGAGGTGGGAAGCCTGTCTGCAGGCTGGAAGACTGAATGCTGCTACTCTGAAGAAGCGCAGCTGGGACAATAATATCGCTTACCATGATCTCAATAGGAACGAGGCTATTCCCTGCCGGGTCTCCATTAAATCTCAACCGGGCTTCAAATGTCCATTGTGGATGGCAGAACACTCTCAAACCCCGAGCCTCTATAATGATAGCAGTAGTAATAGCAACCCCTAATAATCCTGATCTGCCTTACCTCCAGGAGCAGGAAGAGCAGCAGTAGGATCCCCTGCTGAAAATGGCTCATCTCTCCCCTTCTCCTCCTCACACGCGCTCGGAAGCAGCAAACAGCCGCGGCATCTCGCTCCGGCGGGAGGAAAAGGGCAGACGAGCCTCCGGGAGAGGAGCGCGCAGGGAGCGGGATCCTCGGCTTCTCCCCGCCCGCCTCGCTCGGATGCCAGACCCTTGATTTCCGAAGCCAGCAGAACAGCGCCTTTCCGAGAAGCGGCGAAGGGGATCCGGGCAGGTCCGCCCGCCCTGGCCAGCAGCTGCCGGGTCGCGCCCCCTCCGGCTGGGCCGCTGTCCCGGGGCGACGGGAGGGTCTCCGGCCGCGAGCGCACAAAGAGCAGCAGGAGGAGGAGGAGGAGGAGGAGGCGGCGGCCCAGCGGCGGCAGAAGGGCCGGGCTGGGAAGGCCCGCCCCGCCGACTCCGCCTAGCAGCGCCTGCCCCCCGCCTCCGCCCCGCCAGCCGGGCCGGGAAGAAGCCAGAAGGAGGCCTTGCAGGTCGGGAGCCCTGGTTGTCCTGGCGGGGAGTCAGGGGTTCCCCTAACCAGCCCAGTCGAGGGAGGATCCCTAACACGGTTTAATTCTAGTAAGAAGTGAAGCAGCCACGTCCTAACTCGCTTGAAAAGGTGGGATAAAAAAAATACAATTCAAGCCTGAATTCTGCACAGCCTTCCAGGACGTCTTTAATTGCAAATGGGCATGAGCTGCCTATTCAACAACACACAGGCGACAGAAACTGGGAGGGAGAGGCGACTCTTTCTTACTGCTCTATGTGTTGAGAAGCAGCCGAGTATCTCCTCCTGCTTTATCAACCCGAGAGCAGCAAGAATGAGGCTGCAGCCTTGGCTGGAAAGCAGGGGCTTCTGCTTATGTTGGAAGGGTCTTCCACTGAGAAGAAGACATCTGGCAAAGTGAAAGCTAGCTCATAGCACGAGCCCAAATTATTGGAGGGGCTCTGGAAGGCTAGGGACATTGTAGATGGTAGCCTGAAGCGGGAAATTAGTCATCCCTAATTTGATGAGGAATTGTATTCTCAGATTTGGTTCATGGCCCTTATGGAAAAAACTTTGGTTCATGGCCCTTATGGTTGTCAATTGAAAGAAAGAAAGATTCCCAGGAGAGAGAGAAATATATTTCGAGTGAAATGGTTTTCTAAATATGTTTGTGTCAAAGAGCATGACTGGACTTTATATTTGTGGGAGATTTTCTCTTGTCTACTTGTTTTGTTCTTATGCCTGCTATAATCACATGTCTATGTGTGTGCTTCAAGTTTTTATTTTTTCTTTGCCAGCTTTTCTTTGAGATAAGTAACTGCTGTATACAACCTTTAGAAGACATACAAAGGCAGCCCGGTATAGGGAAGTTTTTAATGTTCAACAACAACAACAACAACAACAACAACAACAACAACAACAATAATGTTCTTCTATATGCTGGAAGCTGCCCAGAGTGGCTGGGGCAACCCAGTCAGATGGGTGTGGTATAAATTGTTGTTTTTGTTGTTGTTGTTAGTCCTAATAAACTGTTCTTTAAAAAGAAAAGCAGGGGGGAAACACCAAGCCCATCTTAGTATCTTTATTTTCTACTTTCAGGAAGTGTTGTTTGTTTATATAGGTGTGCAGTCAAAACCGGTGACCTTCATCTCTGTTGCAATGTTATGCTTCAAGTATAGATGTAGCCTTCCTAAATACTATAGTACTATTTTTCTAGAAAAAGAGGTACCGGAACCCATCAGTCAACTAAGCCTGAAATACAATTTGATCAGCGTGAATCTCCAACACTATTCCAATGATAGAAAACAAAAACCATCCCAGAAAATCCTGATCAGAAAGAGGCTGCTTTTTCAATCAAAGGAAGGAAGGGTATGGGGTCAAGTACCTGGGAGAGGGCAACCAAGGAAGATCAAGCACCTGCAATACACTTCTTCAGCCCACCTTGGTCCTCTATTCCTGATTTCAGTCTCCAAAGGCATTTAAAAATAAAGCCACATTTTTAAAAGACAGAAGTGCTCCAACAAGTAAAAAATCTCAAGAGATTCTACCTCTCAAGTGCCCCCTACAAACAGAAACTGAATAGTTAGACTTCTAATCCAGTAATAATATTAATAACTTTATGGTTTCCAAAATTACAAACAATTATAATTACAAAGGTAAAAATAATATAGTTTTAATAATAATATGGGTTTTCTGTTATAAATCCCATCTCAGCTCTGATAATGCCATAAACTGATTGAACTATCCTGTAGGTAGTCAATTTATAATGACTGCCCAACTGGTATCTTACTGTCCTAGAGTCATTTGCTTTTCCTATCTCCACCAGCAGACTTGACAACAGTAGTCTCCTGGGAGCTGAATAAATATGGCACTGTAAGAAAAACGAGACCTGAGTACTCTCAGGAGGAGTGCTCGCCTTCCGGCGAAACAGGGAGGTGAGTCACCGGGGGATCAGAACTGCCCGTTACCCGACAGAGATAAAAGGCTGTCGGACCCCGCCCTAGGTTGCGGGAGCAACATTGCTGCTTACTGGAACCTGCCTGAGACCCTTTGCCTGACCTAGCCTGGTTTCCTGTCTTGTGACCTGCCTTGGCCCTGTTGGACTGACTCCTCGCGGAATCCTTGGATTCGGGACTGGATCTGGATCGCGTGCTCGGATTAACCCCTGGGCCCAGCACAGGGGAAATCTGAACTTGGAACTTGCTCCACGTCATGCTGGATGACATGTTCCCTGATTAGTCTGCCTTTAAATATTGTTTGTACCCGCCATGGGTCCTCCTTTCTCACATTTTGCAGTTAGGGAAACTTTTATTTATTTGTGATATTTAATATCCCACTCTTCAATATAATTTCTGAGTGTGGCTTTCAGAATAAAATTAAAAAGAGCAACAAAGTTTGCCTATAATAAATAATAGGCAAAACATAAAAACACCATAATGAGATAAAAACTTGAGGTTTTTGTTTTGTTTGGAAAAAAACTCTACAATAATCTAAAAGACCTGGGAAAATGAATAAGTCAAAAGACAACAAGCTCAGCCCTAAATGAACACTTCTGGGGAGAACTTGCAAAGCCAAGGTGCTACCACAAAATAGGCCCTGTCTCTGGGCACCGCTGTGCACCTCAGCTGAGAGCAGTTGGTCATGGAAGTGAGTCACTGAAAAGGGTAAACTAAGGTTACCAGATGTCCCCATTTCCCAGGGACAGTCCCCAGATTTACAAATCAGTTCCCTGACAAAATCCATCTATTTAGTAGGAAGTTGAAAAGTGTCCCCGGATTCATTGAAAAAATCTGGAAACATTAGGGTAAACTCCTGGACAGGTTTACATGGGAGGTGGTCATCCCTGAGGTGACTGAGTCTCAAGCTGCATAGGTCAACACTTTTGATTGTCCCCAGAAATGTGCTGGAAGCCACTGTAGCTGTTTCAATGGTGGCATAATATGCCTGGTTGCATTCAGTAATCAAGCGGTTATATTTTGGAGCAACTGCAATTTACAAACATTATTCCAGACAGGGAAAGTGATTTAGGCTTCCAAATAACATGGTCTGCTCCTGGTAAATAAGGACAGTTGGAGCATAGGCCTGTGTACGGCCACTGTACCGAAACCTTACCAGAGGCAAATGTGAGATAGGTATATGCTTCACAAGCCATATCCGCTGTTTCAAATCACCCTCAATTTAAAATAACCATTGATTGATTTCAGCCTAAATATGTACCATGTAGTGGCTGAACATTTCTGTGAATCACCCTGAGACCTCCAGGTATAGGGCGGTATATAAATTCTAATTCTAATAATAATAATAATAATAATAATAATAATAATAATAATAATAATAATAATAATAATAATTTATCTGTTATGCATAGTGAGATGGGTTTTAGCTTAGAATTAAATAGATTCACACAACCTCCCTCAACACTGAATGCATACGTCAGAGGTTGCAGGGTCACACCAGCTTAGCCCCTCCTGCTATGACAACATGTTCACTGGCCATGCCCCCTACTGACCGCTCAAATGGCAGCTGCGTGAAGCACAGGTGTAGGGCTGCCCCGTGTGATGGGGAATCTTAAGTAGCTCAGAATTCCCCCTCATGTGAAAGAATCCTGCACAGCTGCCTCTGGACATGCAGAGGGGCATTTCACATACCTGCTAAATACGTGGTTGGTGGAAGACATAACTGCAAACACGGTGAACATGGGGTGGGGTTAACCAGTCAGACCCCTTGACACACAACTCCCTCCCTATGTGTGAGAAGGTGTGTGTGTGCACCCCTTTCATACCGCAAAGAAACAGAATGAAATTGGAAATCCCTTGAAACATAATTCTGCTAGAAAAGAGATTATAGATTTGCACTATGTAGCAGCAGAGCTAGTCTTACAGGGAGCATGTATAGGAAGAGATAGAAATCTCATTATTCTACCACATTTCTCCTGGTTTTCACTTTATATCGGTTTTGTAAGCCTATGTACAATTGTAAAATGCAACAGCCTACCAGACTCTCAATTATGGAGTGGTGCAATTAGATTCAGGGCTTGTTTCTTTTCACACTGCAGTAAATCACCATTAACCCAAATGGAATCAATGAAGCTGCAAGAGGAATAAAAAAGGCATGAGAGGAACATCAAGATCTCAATTCCAGCCTCTTTCTTTTAAAGTGAACTTTCTAATTAGACAGTTCCTCATTTAAAATAGGGCTAATTTCCTCCAATTTATCATGAGTCTCATTGTCTTTTGCCATCTGGGTGTCCTCCACAAAATCTCCTCTAGCTCCTTTAGCTATTGTATAGTGCAATTCAATACATGACACCTGAAAAGCGTGTCCCACTGAGTTTAGTAGTGCTCTCAGGTAAGCAAGTTTAAGATTGCACCAAAATACGATTGGAACATTCATTGGTTTTCTGGAAGTTAGAAGCCAATACATTAGCTCATGTCCCCCAGGAAACTGCAACTTTTAAAAAAATTATTGAGCCAGAAGATAGAGGTGAACTTATTCACAAATGAATTCACAGTGCCTCAACATCTGAAGAGTTAAAGCTGGCAACACAGAAACCAGCACATGGAATTGGTGAAAAGCTTTGGATTTGTAAAACAAAAATAAGACTTCAGTTCTGGGAAGTTGCAACTATGATCAGGGGCTACTTTAACTTGGTTAGCATACCCCTTGATCACAGTTGCAATTTCCCAAGAATTAAAGTTGCCGTCTACTTTTTACAGTGAACAGTTACTTGGTTCATTGTAACTGACTGCAGTAAGGTAAAGGGACCCCTGACCATTAGGTCCAGTCGTGACCGACTCTGGGGTTGCAGCGCTCATCTCGCTTTATTGGCCGAGGGAGCCGGCGTACAGCTTCCGGGTCATGTGGCCAGCATGACTAAGCCGCTTCTGGCAAACCAGAGCAGCGCACGGAAACACCGTTTACCTTCCCGCCAGAGGAAATACCTACGGTATTTATCTACTTGCACTTTGACGTGCTTTCGAACTGCTAGGTTGGCAGGAGCAGGGACCAAACAACAGGAGCTCACCCCGTCACGGGGATTCGAACTGCCGACCTTCTGATTGGCAAGCCCTAGGCTCTTTGGTTTAACCCACAGTGCCACCCGTGTCCCATGGAATAGTAATAGATTATTTTGAAACACTTTTAAAAATAATGTGTGACGTGGCAAATGAAAGTGTGTTGAATCCCTTTGCAGCTGCTGGGTGTATATCAATATACAGAGTTGTCAGGATTGTAGATTTTTCTCTTCTGGCCACTACTGTAAAGTGTTTTATAGAGGCTGTTGTGAAATGTGCTCTCTGATAATATGAATTATGTATCATTCTCCCTTCTTATTTTTTGCTTCAAGAATGCCCCTAATGTGGCAAATTACATGTAATCTCAGACATCAATTCTGGCAATGAAAAAAGGACTTTTGGCTACAGTCCTCTGTGAATCGGCTCCACAATACACTGTGGGACTTATTCCTGAGGACCAGGCTAGGCTGCAGTGAACAGAATTCTTTGAGGGGAAGTATGTGCTTTGAATGGACTTTAAAAGTGTAGTCTTTACACAGTCTTAGACATGTTACATGCATAATCACATTAAATGTGTTGGCTTTTTTTAAGTGGTTGAGATGTGGGGAGGTCAGGCTTGATCAGGTTCAGGATTGTGGCTCACAGGGAGAGAGTTAACTCTCTTTGCCACTCCTGTCCTGGAGAAAATGCCCCCCCCCCCCGAGAGGAAGCAGCAAATAACAGATGTGTTTTGTTGAGATCATAGCACAGTGAGGGGCAAGGTTATACTTGCCTCCATCTCTGCCATGGTCTCAATCCTAATCCAGGAACATCTCCAAACCTGCTTCTTCATGGAGAGCCACAACCCCATCCAGGATAGACAAATTACCACCCAGCCTTGTAGCCAACCTTGGCATGGCTCAATGTGGTGTGGCTGTAAAAAAAGGACTAGCAAGGTGTGAAGTGCTTGCAAGCTCCTCTCTAGGCAACGGCAGGTTTCCACAGTCTCACTAAACAGGTAGTCTCCAATCTTTTCTTACCTAAACATGCACTAGGGGACCCACTTCTTCATCTTTTGCCATATAATTGCATGGTGGTAAGTGTGCCTGTTGCAGCCCACCTTGGATCAGGCCATGACCCGTGTCATGTGAACCAGGCCACGGTATTAAACAGCTGCATGACAGGCAGTAACTTCAGCAGTGGAACTTTTTCTTGGGATTGAGCAGGAGGGGAGAAAAAAGGCTTTTGCCTGCTTGAAATTTGGCCTGATATGGTCATCTCAAAACTACAAGAGTCTGGGGCAAGTGGTGGTGGGGATAACTTTTTGAAGTGTGAATAAGATAGGTTATTGGCTCCAAACTGAATGTCTTAATATTCTTCCACTGGAACGAATTCAAAAGCCTGATATGTGATATTTGAAACTGCTCTTTATAACTGCTCTAACAGAAATAACCAGTCTCCCTTGCACTTTAATAAACAAAGGGGGTATAATTATATATCTTAAACCCTATGTTTATAAATGTTAGCATGTTCTCTTAGCCATTGTTACAAATGGATGTTCAATGCACACACACATTCACAAAGCACAGCATGCAAAATGAATCATCATCAGATAACCAGACCAAATTAATCTGCTCTGGGCTGATGACCTTTACTTTTAATCAGGTCAGCACAGTTATGAAATCATGGCCAAAAATCACTCTGCCAAGTCAAGATAACATAATATGCTAGCATTATTAAAGCAGACAGGGCAGGTTTTAGGAAAATGCCAACAAAATCTGCAGTAATCAATCAGAGTGCTTGCTGCTGTTACTGTATTGTGTAATCAGCATACACGGGCAATTGCAGAATAACGTTAAGTAAAATATAGGTCCCTGCATGAGAAATGTACAGTCTAAATGCAGTCACTGGTGATGGACAGAGACAACAGAGTGCAGCTTTGCTGACAAGTATCTTAAATGCCACATTACACATTATTATTATTTTCTACCTGACTAGGAAAAAATATATGTACACAATGCATGTCCCCCATCCAGCTTTGATTTTTCTCTAAAGTTTTTTTTTCTTTTCGGTATTTATTTATGAAACACTTGGCTTCTTCCAACCATGGTGGCACTTCTGTCTTGGTTCTAAGCAGTGCTTTTTTCAGGGAGTACTCAAGGGGACACAGTACCTGCACCTCTTTTTTGGTGTTAAAAAGTGTGACGCTTACTGTAACAACTTCATGGTGAGTACCAGCACCTATCTTTCTAAAAAAAAGCATTGGTTCTAAGTGCTTTTTGCAAGGGTGCCTGTCTCTCCTCGCCACCTGAGTCCACTTTTAGAGGGAGTGATCTGATTTGGGGAAGCATACTTTTCATCTTAGTTCTCAGCCAGTCACCAGTGAAGTATTCAGGGCCGAAACCCTTTTCATAGCACTCCACACAGGGCTGGCCCACCTATGAGGTGTGGTGAGGCAGTCACCACAGGCAGCAGACTGGGCACAACTGTGAGGGGCGGCAGATCTGCGCCCCAAGGAGCATGCCACTGACTGCCCACTTTGCCACTGCCACCCCCCAGTGCCGCCTGCTCCTCTCTGGCCTCCTTCAGTGTGCCAAGGCTCTCCCAGGCTACCTCCAATTGCCTCAGGCAGCAGCAGTGGGTGGCATGGCAGACATGAAAGGTCTGCCATTTTCTGCTTTGCCTTAAGCAGCAAAACATCCTGGCTCTATGTTTGAAGAATGCAGAAGTGTTTCAGGGGCTTGTAGGCTAGGAGTTGGGCTGTCAGGTTGAAACCCAGGGATCTGCATTTTACCTTTAAACTCACCAGTATATCTCCCTCCTGTTTTTGTCTGTGATGCCCATCTTGGAAGTATGGAAGACATCTCAAGGTCTGGATCTGGCAGCCCAATCTAAACAGGAATAGTAGCAGAACTTAATTTTAACCAAGCCTTCACCCTGGGAGTTGTTTTGAATGCCAAGATTCAGGCTGCTGGTGAGTGAACAAAGCCCATGTCAGTACCTGGAGGCCTTGAATGGCTCACCAGCACAGATGTCTGGTCCTTTATTTGTCCATTCCTCTGGGCTTGAGCCGATCTAGAAGCAGCATCTGGGAAGCCACTCCTCATTCAAGATTTCCTGGAGTAACACGATGTCCTTGTTAGTAATGGAGATGGTGGGTGGCTCAACATCCATAACCTGGTAATGCTGCCCAAAGGAAGGCTACTGGAGCCAGGGGTGAATGGACTACATAACGCTTTGCTGAGGGCTGCTCATACTTGGTGCCTATCCTGTGAATGAACAGAAAAGTAATACCTGAGTCCCTCTTTACAATAGGATGGGAGTTCCGTGCCATTGAATTCAGAGGAAGAGGCATGATTTGGTGCAGCTGCTAATAGACTGAGCCTGTACAATGCCTGGTTCAAATCTCACCACACTAGATTACATTAATTATGGGGGAACTTTGGGGAGGCTTAATAAAATCTACAAGCCCCAACGCTCTTCCAGTTTTAGCCAAACCATGGCTGTTGCTGTAACAACAGTAATTTAGAAGGCTGACCCAAAAGAGGAGCAGAACTTTCTTGTCCCCCTCATAGTTCTGAACAACATGTCTCTGAATGGCATTTACTAAGAATTGTTAGCCGGGAGATGCTGTTGCACTCAGGGACCTGCTTGCAGGCATCCTGCTGGATGCTGGGATAGGTGGGCAGTTGGCGTGGTCCAGCCGGACTCCTGGGTACTTTGTCTGGAGTGCTGGTTTTGGCCAAGTCACTGCCTTTCATCCTCAGAGCCCAACACAGCCATACTGACCTTACGTGTTTTTCTGTAAAGACCACTGTGGGCTCCTATGCGAGGGGCTTTGAACACTCACTCTGTCAGTCAGATAGTTATTACAGCAAGCTGACCAATGTATAAAATACAAAAGGCACATCCTCTATGAAGCCAGTTGCCTCAAACAAATTCCAAGCTAAGAGCTAAAAGTCATTGGTGATCTAAGGGACATGACAACATTCTGACATTTTGCCACCCGCTCTGTAATAAACGTATTTGTACCCTAAAGATTTATGCTAATTATTATTGTATCCTCGTTAAGTGTATTAATTTACTATTAAATGTGTGTTGGACTGGGCTGTTATAAAGCAATTAACATAAGAATATATACATATGTAACAGATAATTGACATAATTAACAATATATTAAATTATATATTAAGGGATGTGGGTGGTGCTGTGGTCTAAACCACAGAGCCTAGGGCTTGCCAATTGGAAGGTCGGCAGTTCGAATCCCCATGACAGGGTGAGCTCCCATTGTTCAGTCCCAGCTCCTGCCCACCTAGCAGTTCAAAAGCACATCAAGTGCAAGTAGATAAATAGGTACTGCTCCGGCAGGAAAGTAAATGGCATTTCCGTGCTCTGCTCTGGTTCACCAGAAGCGGCTTAGTCATGCTGGCCACATGACCCGGAAGCTGTCTGGGGACAAACATTGGCTCCCTCGGCCAATTAAGCGAGATGAGCGCCGCAACCCCAGAGTCGCCCACGACTGGACCTAACAGTCAGGGGTACCTATAGCTTTACCTTTAAATTATATATTCAAAGCTTGAATTCAGAAATTAGCGTGCTGATGAGTAGGATGGTAATTTAATATGAATTTCAAAGCAAATATCAAAGAGTTGCTTTGAATTCAAGGATGTGGCAGAAAGAGACATACTTGCTAGTTTTTTAATACCGGTAGTAGGTAGAAGGTGCCCTCACTTGCTTTTACAGCAGTTTCATCCTGTCTTACAACCCCTGAGTGACCCCAGTTCTCTAACTGACGCAGAGGCTGTCAGCCGTCGCTTGTTTTGTCTGAAGCTAGTGGGCCTTAGGAACTTTCTGTCCTGGCATGGGCTGTGACACTATTGTCTTTTGGGGAAAAACATGGGGGGGGGGAGTGGGCACTTAGAAGTGGAAGCATAGAAAGAAAGAAAAAGTTAAGCATTGTCGAAGTTCATTGTAGAAGTTCATTGTGTTTTAATTACTTAAGTAATGTTTTAATTACATAACCGTCACACTTTCTTTAGTTCTGCCTGTCCAAGTGGGACTTTTCCAGATAAAAAATAGAACTGCAGAAAATTGGTTGCAGATCTCGTTAGGCAGTGGAGTTATGAGTGGGACTGACTTTCTGTGTTGCAGGGTAGAGAAACAAGGCTTTTTATTCTGTGAACCACCCTGAGATGTTATGATGAAGGGCAGCATATAAATTTAATAAATAGTAATAGTAGTAGTAAAAATAGATGATTTATCTATTGAATGTATTTTTCATTTTATTCAACTTTCAAAATTAAAATGTATTAAATATTTTTGGGGTTATAAAAGTACACACAGTGTCTCTGCTTTTGGTTAATAGAATTCTTTCTACAAATTGTTCATATCTGATGTGAGACAACAATGTTATAGACAGTATAAAGTTGTGGGGAAAGAGAAGTAGGGAGAGAGAGTGGGAGGTGAGAGAAGAGGGGATAGTAAACTTTCATTCTTCTACATAGGTTGTAAGGTTTTGTGTCAGCGTCACATGGGGGGGTTCTCTTTCTATTCGTTTATTCGTTTTCATTGGCAGTGAGGGAGACGGGGGGGGGGCCCAGGGCATGGTTGGTTGCCTATAGTTGACTGCAGTGAGTTTTCTTTGTGTGTGTTGGGTCAGCTTAGGCTGTCGGTGGGTTCCTGTTGTGGTCTTGCTGGGCTGTGTATGGAATAAAGGGGAGCCACAGCGGGGTGAACGTGTCCTATTTGGTTTGTCCCTCTGCTAGTTTCAGTTTGTTGATTAGCTTTTTCTAGGAGGGCTGTTTCCCATACAGTTTGGTACCAGTTGTCAATGTTTACTCCTGACAGGTCCCTCAAGTGTCTAGTTATGATGCTGATTACTGAGAGTAAGTGGTTCATGAGTTATTTGCAGTGTGTGTGTGTGTGTGTTATTGTCTTGGAAGATATTTAATAAGGACATTTCTGGACTGGCTTCTGGTACCTGTTTTGTTATTTTGAATATTTCTTGTAGGATTTATGTCCAAAAGGGTTGAATTTTTGGGCAGTCCCACCACATGTGGTACCACCTATAGATTAGCTTCCAAAGTGAATTCCCCTTTTTTTTGGCTGAGATGATTTTAAGGATGGTTTAGATCACAGTTTAGTTCATTGGGCAGGGTTTATTTCATAATCTATGTCATGCTCCCGTTGTTTTTTGATTGAGTTGTGGGGTTTCAACTGTGTTTATATCCAATGGATTTCCATGAATCCTAACGCAAAAATGAGGATGCATTGCATGTAGTTTCCAGCGCTTTTTATTAAACTATTTTTTCCTGAATAGAATGAGCTGTGTCATTCAACATGCCACTGTCTAGTTCAGTGCCATTACCATTATGAATCCTGACAAGAATTTTTGCTCCCGGCTTTTGTGCAGAAATGTAAATGATAACAGAGCTAGACAACTTATAATTCAATTACATAACATGTGAAGCTCCTGCTGCCAGAACCAGGGCAGAACACACCTTTGGCTCTGACGTCAGCTTCTCCTTCTGTACACTGTGCTCCCGTGCTTTCGCCAACATTTGCTTGTTGTTTTGTGAAACATACTGGAGTGTATTCAGCTGTTGCACTTAAACCCGCTTTGGGTTTCCCCTCTTATTTAGCTAATTATTCTAGCAGCAAAAGATTGCCTGAGGACTCATCTGCACAGCTGCAATTATAACATTATAAGTGTGTTATAAAAATGTGACACCAGATGGCGCTGTAAAGCTCAATGGCAAATTGCAAATACAATGGACCCTCGGGTTGCAAACGTGATCCGTGCAGGAAGCATGTTCGCAACCCGCAGCGTCTGCATCCCGCAGCGTGACTTGGCGCTTCTGCGCATGCGCAAAGCATGATTTAGCGCTTCTGCGCATGCACAAGCGCTGAAACCCAGAAGTAACCCGTTCCAGTACTTCCGGGTTTGGCGTGGTGCGCAACCCGAAATTGCGCAACCCGAAGCATCTGTAACCCAAAGTATGACTGTATATTTTATAGCATTTTTAATAGCATTTTCATAGCGTTTTTTTATATCTGTGTAGATCCAGCTTAAGTGTAATCAGTTCTTACTTACTGTTCCCAACTCTAACCCTGTGGAAAGCCATCTGATTAGACTTGTTTTTAGGAGGTAATTTAATTATTGTTTGATTTTATACTAATGTTATAGATCTGATGTTAGCCGCCCTGAGCCTGACTTCGGCTGGGGAGGGTGGGGTATAAATAAAAGTTTTTTATTATTATATTATTATTATTCTACATGTGTGAGAGAAAACAAGAGAAAAATATTGATTCTGAATTCAATCTTTGACTAATGAGGTGGAACTACAGCACCTGTCTTGAGCACAAAAGAGAAAGTTACTCTGTCTTGAGAGCAGGAGGGGGTGACCTTGTTCACAACCCTTGCACCTACCTTCTATTATTCCCTTTAGCCACTCTGTGCTTGCTTGCTTGCTTAATTAATTATCCACTTTTTCTTCAAAGGAACTCAAGTTGGTGTACATGTTCTCCTCCTCCCCAGCTCATTTTCACAACAACCCTGTGAGGAAGATTATGCTAAGAGATGGATACTGGCCTAGAGTCACTCAGTGAGCTTCATGGCTGAATGGGGATTCGAACCCTGATCTCCCAGGTCATAGTCCAGTGCTCTAACCATTGTACCACACTGGCTCTTACAGTATTGTGCTTGAGGCAGTGAAGCTTTGGATACTCTTTGTTCCACCAGTGTGATAGCTTGGACTATCTAGCACCGCCTTATAGTACTACCCAGCTCATGCCTTAAGATATTTGGAGACATAATATCTCAAAACAACCACAAGAAGTTTTTTAATGTGGTTGGAATGGCACTGATCAAACCTGCATGGATTCTGGGAAGAAGTTGTTCACTACAATAGCAACATTGATGCCAACCAATGATGCTTACAGCACTAATGCAAACATCATTTACTGTTGCTGTTTTGTTGGGGAAAGCTACATTTCCCCAGCAAATCAATATTGCATCATGAGTGCTGCAAAAACATGATACAGTGGTGCCTCGCAAGACGAAATTAATTCGTTCCGCAAGTTTTTTCTTCTTGCGAGTTTTTCGTCTTGCGAAGCACGGTTTCCCATAGGAATGCATTGAAAATCAGTCAATGCGTTCCTATGGAAACCGCCTTCAGACCAGGTCCGGGGACAGTCTGTCCCCCGACCTCTTCTGAAGGCTGGGGGGGGGGGGACAAGGGCTTTTCTTCCCACCGCCAGCCTTCAGAAGGCTGTTCTGAAGGCTGGCGGTGGGAAGAAAAGCCCTTCTCCCCACCTCCCGCCCCGCAAGCTCCGGGGACAGGAGCGCTTTGCTGCCGCCCGCCAGCATTTTAAAAGCCCCCGCTGTCCCGGGGCGATTTTAAAATGCTGGCGGGCGGCAGCGAAGCCTCCGCTGTCCCAGGGCGATTTTAAAATGCTGGTGGGCGGCAGCGAAGCCTCCGCTGTCCCGGGGCGATTTTAAAATGCTGGCGGGCGGCAGCGAAGTTTCCGCTGCCCCGGGGGCTTTTAAAATGCTGGGGGTCGGCAGCGAAGGCAGAGAAGTCTCCGCTGTCCCGGGAAGGCAGGCGGGGGGGGGAGCAAAGACTTTTGCCCCCCGCCGGCCTTCAGAAGAGGTCCAGGACCTCTTCTGAAGGCCGGCGGTGGGCGAAAGTCTTTGCTCCCGACCGCCAGCATTTTAAAAGAGGTCCCCGGAGATTTCCCTATGGGCTTTCTTCTTGCGAAGCAAGCCCATAGGGAAATTCGTCTTGCGGAACGACTCAAAAACAGAAAACTCTTTCGTCTTGCGAGTTTTTCGTTTTGCAAGGCGTTCGTCTTGCGAGGCACCACTGTATCCTAGTTATAACAGTGCTAGTTTGTCTTTACATTTTAAAGCTTCTGCTATGAATTACTACTGCCATATCTGCTTGCATCTACACCATACATTCAAAGCACATGGCTTCCCCCAAATAATCATGGGAACTGTAGTTTGCTCCCTCACAGAACTACAATTCCCAGCACCCATAACAAACTATAGTTCTGAATATACTTAGGGTTAGCCAGGTGCTTTAACTGCACTGTGTGGATGTAGTTGTTCTTCTGTACTTTAACTTAATGTCTTGTTTCCACCACTCGCAGTTTCTTTTGGTGCCTACCTAATTTGCCCTAGTGTGCACGGGAAATCCCTGCCCATGTGGCAACACTAGCCAGAATGATAATGGCAGGAACATGGTAGCAGGGTCTGGTGGTGGTCTCTCAACCATCTCTGGATCCCAGCAAATGCTTGGCCCTCCTGCAGCTGCCATCAACTTCACTGTGCGCACACAAGCAGTGGTGTTTTCCACTCCCTTTTCTTCTGCTCCTTGAACAAAATTACTGTCTGCCTCCAGCCGCAATAATTTATTTAAATTGAGACCTTATTTAAGTCACTTGGTGCCATTGATTTTAGTACATCAACCAAATTGGAGTGGTTTTGCACAATGTCATTGGTCTGGACATATTGACATAATTATCAAATGAAGAAATGAAGCCACCCCTCTGTTTGTTTTAAATAATTCATGGCAACAATCAAATTGGGAATACATTTCTGACAAATTCCAGTTAAGCTCTTTATCTCCCCCTCAGCAGATGGTTGTGTTTCTACCTAGAAGGGAGGGAAGAAATCATGTGAACTCTGGAAAAACCCCTCTAAGCTTTGATTAAAATGGAAAACGGCATAAAAAAGAAATGAAAGCATTTTGGAGGACTGAAAAGCTCAGTGTCTTGTGACCTTTCTATCATGAAATCCCACAGATTTTTAACTCATCATTTTTAAGGTAGCAGATGAATGAAATCCTTACCACGAGACTCATGGCAGGTTGGGACAGGATGAAAAGTATTGACAGAGATCTGTAGGAAAGATAAATTTAACAATAATCAGGATTGTGTGTAGACTGATTTAGCAGGAGTACTGAAAAATCCTTACATGCTTGAAATTGAAAATGTATGGGAAACCTGTGCCAAAGTGGCTGGATAAGAGTGGGTGAATAATATTTCTAATGCTTGGAGAATCATGTTGTCCTTGGGATTGTCTTTCTAAATAATCATTCAAGCACTTCCATTCCTTCTTGACTGTATTCATTGACTGTATTCAAGTCTTATTATATCCGTCAATTTGGCCAGTTGCAAATATTCACATAATTTACATAACCATTCCTCTTTGGCCGGTACCTGGTTACCCTTCCAGTACTTAGCCACCAGGATTCTCACTGCAGATGTCGCGTACTGGAAGAATTTAGTATTTTCTCTAGAAATATCACTATTCAATATTCCCAAAAGGTATGTTTCTGGTCTTTTGCTATGTGAAGTTCTTAGTAACTTTTTTATTTCTTCATGGATCATGTCCCAGAACTTTCTGATCTCTGGACATGTCCACCACATATGGTAGAAAGTTCCAATCTGCTTTGTGCATCTCCAACACAAAGATGATTTGTTCATTTTAGCCAATCTCTCCGGTGTTACATACCACCTATGGTGCATTTTCGGGACGCTGGTGGCGCTGTGGTCTAAACCACAGAGCCTAGGGCTTGCCGATCAGAAGGTTGGCGGTTCGAATCCCTGCCACGAGGTGAGCTCCCGTTGCTCGGTCCCTGCTCCTGCTAACCTAGAAGTTTGAAAGCACGTCCAAGTGCGGGAAGGTAAATGGCGTTTCTGTGCGCTGCTGTGGTTTGCCAGAAGCGGCTTAGTCATGCTGGCCACATGACCCGGAAGCTGTACGCCGGCTCCCTCGGCCAATAAAGCGAGATGAGCGCCACAACCCCAGAGTCATTCGCAAGTGGACCTAATGGTCAGGGGTCCCTTTACCTTTACTATGGTGCATTTTCAGGTAGTTTTCTCTTATTAAATAACATGCTGTAAAATTAATATTTTTTGTCCACAGGTTTTTTCCACTCTTTATATTCTATTACATAACCTAAGTCCTGCTCCCATCTTATTATGGCCTTTCCCTTTCCCTCTTTTTCTATTTGAGCATTTTGTAACAGCTTGTACATTTTGGAGAGAGTCTTTTGGTTGTTCTGTAAAACCTCCTTCTCTAAGATTGATGCTTTATTACCAGACCCTTTTAACGTCTTATCTTTTTCAAAGGTCGCCCTATTTACCCCTAGTTGTTTGAGTTCTTCAAAACTTTTCAGTTTGGGACAATAATTTATCTCATCCACCAAGTCTCTGTAAGTTGGCCAGTTATTGTTCATGTTATTCTAATGAATGACAGTTTATAGGTGGTACCCACCAAGGGGTTTTTGTTATAACTTTGGATTTATTCCTCTCCCAAACTTCGAATAAGGCCTTCCTCACTAGGTGGCTTGTGAAGCCTTTATGTGCTTTTATTTTATCGTGGCATAAGTAGCCATGCCACCCGAAAACCTTGTCCCAGCCCTCTAAATCCAAGACTTCGGTTTTCCTAAGCAACATTCAGTGTTTCAACCAAGTCCAGTATGCATCCAGGACTGCGAACCCTCCTCTTTCTCTGGGTTCCGCCAACAATTTAAATTTCATTCTTGCTTTTTTGCCCTGCCAAATAAAATTGGCCAGGTCCCTCTGCCAATCTTTAAAACATTTTGTCCCAATAATTATTGGAATTTTCTGAAAGAGAAAGAGGATTTTGGGAAGTACTGTCATTTTAATCATTGATATTCTGCCCCATAATGACAGCTTCAATTTACTCCAATTTTCTAAATTTCCTTCCCTTTTTTGATGTAATTGTCTTTAAATAAATTAGTGTTCTTATTTGTAATCCAGACCCCCAGATAGTTTACTTTGTTTGTGGTCTTTAGACCTGTTATTCTTTCTAGGTCCTCTTGTTCCTTTTCTCCCATATTTTTTGTTAATAATTTTGATTTATCTTTATTCAGTTTAAATCTCGAGACCTTGCCAAATTCATTCATTTTCACTAGTGCTTTTTGTATGCCTTCAAATGGATTTACAGTAGTAATAATTACATCATCAGCAAATGCCTTTACCTTGTAGTATCGGCTACCTAAATTGATGCCCCTTATTTCCCTGTCTTTCCTTATTGCTAGTAAGAGAGTCTCTAATGTTGTGATAAATAAGAGTGGGGACAAGGGACAACCTTGTCTAGTCCCTCTTTCTCTATTAAATTCTTCAGTGATTTCATTATTTGTAATTATTTTGGCTTTCTGGTTGTCATAAATTGCCTTAATTCCATTCATGATGTTGTTTCCTATTCTCAAGCTCTCAAAAGTTTTAGTTAAGAAGTTCCACAACACGCTGTTGAAAGCCTTCTCCACATTTGTCAGTAGCATTGCTACCTTTTTGCTTGGTTTCATTTCTGTATATTCCAGTAATAATTATCCTTGTCTTATTTCTTATTTGCCTCCCCAGCAAAAAGCCAGCTTGATCATTTCCTATTACCCTGTTTAATAAATTTTTCAGCCTGTTAGCCAGGATACCTGTAAATATTTTATAATCCATGCTTAGTAGTGAAATTGGTCTATAATTCTTAATAAGTTTCAGATCCGTACCTTGTTTTGGTAAGAGTGTTATTAGTGCTTCATGCCAGGATTCTGGGGTTTTCTCTTTCTCCAATATCTCATTCATGATTTTTTTAAGCTTAGGGAATAACTATTTATTCTAATTTTTTATAATATATTATCAAAATCCCATCCGGACCTGGCGATTTTCCAACTTTCATTTTCCTTATCACTTCTTTAATTTCATCTGTTTCTGTATTTGAATTTAGTAGGCTATGTTCAGCCTCCTCAATCTCCGGCAACTTGTTTTCTATCAGGTATTTTTTAACTTTATTGTCATCTTTGCGTTCTAATTCATATAGTTTTTTGTAATAATTCATAAATTTATCTTTTATTTGGTCCGGGTTGATAATTTCTTTTTCCTGGTCTGTTATTTTATTTATAACTCTTTCCACTTGTCTTTCCTTTGTTAACCAGGCCGGCATCTTGCCAGGTTTATTGGCCAATTCAAAATATCTTTGAAATCGTTTTTATCTTTATTGTACTGCCAGCAGATGGAGACTTGTTTACTGTAACTTTTGGGAACTCTGTTGGTCAAACCATTCACTTATTTGCAAAGCTAAGTGTCTGTGATTTATTCTAGCCTAAGTATTTTCACAGGGAACATTTATTTAAAGGTAGACGAGGGCAGATGCAAATTCTAACCAAGTATTAATGTGCTTGGAGCAATCACCATTTTGCTGCTATGAAAGAGTAAGGATCTTTCTCCCCAAACTCTCTCTCCAGTAGGCTTTCTCATTCAGCCTTATGAATTCCAACACTTCAGGCAGGCACTTGGAGAGCTTTTCCATGGGGTTGTGCTGGCCCTGGAGGCAATGACTGCAGTAGCACCAGCACAATATGCAGAACCTCGCACACCCTGCCAGACCTCAAACTGTCACTTTTCAGATCTGAAAGGCAGGCAGGCAGGCAGGCAGGGAGGAGGTGGAAGTGGCTCCACCAGAGAGACTCATTGCCTTCAGAATGTGGAAGGTGTCCAGTTTTTCAAGTAAGATCTGGGACACTCATTGCAGAGGCACAAAAGCAGCAAAGAAAAGGGCATTGTCCTTCCTTGGAAAGACACTTAGTTCTACATGAGTGCTAATTCTTGTCAGCTCCCTTAGATTGGAGGATTCTGTCGGCACACGCAGGAGAAGGAGGTTTCACATCAATTGCCAGGCAACTAATGTGTGAAGAGCAGCTGTGTTTCTGACTCAGCCAGGATCAAGAATGACCCCCCTTCATGCTTTTCAGATGCTTTCAATTAGCCATCTGAGTGACATTAATCATCCCATCTCCTCTCTCTGTAATAGAAAGACGTTTATATATAATCTGATCTAATGTTTGCTCCCAAAATATGAGCTGCCATTTTGAAACTGGCACAGAACCAACTCTGCTTTTCATCCACCAGGGACAGAGGATGAAAAACAAGAGCTGATTGGACTGCAATTTAAGTGGAGATTCCATTTGTATTTTCTGTCTCTTTTCCACTGGAACAATTTCATTTGATTCTGCTCCCAGGGTAGTTTCCTTGATAATGACTTTACTTCTGTTTTATCTAAGCAATTTAGGCTGCAGTCCAGTAACCCCATTGAATTTCATGGGACTTGCCTCTGAGTAGACACAGGATTGTACTGTAAATTAATCTAAAGCCATTACTCTCTTCCCTCATTCCCTTTCACTGGCTTGGGCAACAGAAACATTGATATCTCTGGCCTAAGAAATCAGGTGACAACTGGGAATGCCCTCTTTCCCAATCACATTCAGCATCCAGGTCTTCTCTTTTGACTGGCAGAGCCAGTATCTGTTACTGCAGTGGTTTTCAACCAGTGTGCTGTGGCATCCTGGGGTGCCTTGAAGGATGGTCAGGGGTGCCACGGGCAACACTGGCCTCTGTCCCTCTTCCTTCCCTCCTCTGATGCCCTCTCACACCTCTGCCTCCCAAAGGCTTGCACAGCTGTTGCAGCAGCCCTGGCTACAAGCTCCGCAGGCGAATGGTGCCTCTGGGGCTGGCCAGGGGATCTGGTTGCCAGGAGCTGAGGCAGCCTCAGAGCAAGCAAGCAGGTGAGGGAGCCCAGCCGGCCAGTCCACCAAACCTTGTTGTTGGGAATGGATAGACAAATGGGAGGGCAGGCAGGCAGGGAGTCGCTGTGCTGGCCTTTCATGTGCTTCCTGCCTGGGAGCTGAGTGTCTGGTGTTGACCTGGCAGTGCCCGCTGCTGTCACTGCTGGCCTTTGGCCAGACTCTGTTGGGCCACGAAGGCTGGGGGCATCCCAGTGTGAGGAGGCGTCTCTCTTTGTCATTTCAGAGACTAGGGCGGCGGCAGGTTGTACCATGGCAGATTGTCTGTAGTTGAATGTTTGAATTTCCTTCAGATAAAGAACTCCGTGAGTGTTCATGACTAGCATAACAGAAGGAAGACTAAATGAGAGCCTTCCCCTGGAAGTGCTAGTTTTCTCTGTGCAGAGTGTTGTTGTTTTTAATATAGAGGGCATCCAAATATTTCCTCCCCCAACTGCATTCTAAATGCTACCATTCACCATCACAGAGTAGTGCCATGTAGTATATTGTATTCTGCATTTCAGCTCTAAAGGTATTTTAGAGGGCATACTTGTAAATTAAAGTGTTTTTTACCTTCCCCCCCCCCCCATCAAAACATTGTCTGCAGCACCCTCTGGTGTCACATTTTAATACAGTGGTACCTTGGGTTATGAACTTAATTCGTTCCGGAGGTCCATTCTTAACCCAAGACCATTCTTAACCTGAGGCGTGCTTTCGCTAATGGGGCCTCCTGCTGCCGCTGTGCCGCCACTGCGTGATTTCCGTTCTCATCCTGGGGCAAAGTTCGGAACCCGGAGCAACTACTTCCGGGTTAGTGGAGTTTGTAACGCAAAGCGTTTGTAACCTGAAGTGTTTGTAACCTGAGGTACGACTGTAATGCATTATGAATATTAAAAGTAGGATGCCATGTGTCCATATAGTTATCAAAACCCTTCCTTAACCCATTAAAAAGCATGAGTGTAGATCTGCCCTGGGTCTCCTGCAGTTTTATTCCTGCTGCCTTCCTTGGAAACAATAGAGCCCTGTATTGGATATTCAGAATCCCCCTCCAAAGTTGTCCTCAAAGGGCTGTGCTGTGTTCCCACCTGCCAAGAGAAACAAGCTTGAGCCAAGGGTCACAATGCCCTGTAGGGAGAAGTGGGCCTTTCTAGTCTGGGGAAATTAGTAACAAGACCAAGAGTAATCAAATGAGCAGTTGATTGCACACATAAAAGATTATTAATAGTGGCCGCATTTAGACTGGCTAGTGACAGCTGAACTAAATCTATAGAGGAGAAACAGGATCAGGGCAGATAGAGGAAGAAGAAACATTCATGCTTGTGCTGTAGTAGAAGGCAAAAAATGTTAATTCCAAATAAAGGAAGGGAAATATGCAAGAGAATGCTTTGCTGAGAGAAAGTGTCTGCTGTTTGAGTCTGCTGACAGGTTGATAAGGGCAAGAAGGGACAAATTCTGTTCCCCTGCATTGCCATCCCCCTCTCCCCCCCCCCCGGATCCCAGGGTGCTTCTGTGTGAAGTGGGGAGCCTCCTCTACTTGTGAAGGTGCCTCACATGACTAAGAACCTCGATTCTTCAGAGTCCTCCATTGCATGAGTCACCCTTCAGGAGAGTGGAGCTGAGCACACTCCTCTCCACGGATCCCGGATGTGTGTAGAGTTCACCTGTTCCAAGCAGGAGTGTATGTGGGTGGGGTTCTTTTTCCAGAACTCAAAGTCATCCTTGCCACCAGGATATTGCTTGTGGCATTGTGCATTATAAGGCTTTAGGAATAGAGACTTGGAGGGAGAATACAAGGCTGTGTGTTGCCTTGGAAACCAGACCAAAACAATAAAGGAAAAGAGGTGCCAGAACTCACTACAAATTCCTCCCTTCTTCTCTTAGAATGGCAGTGGCTCCCACCTGAGAGGTGCTGGAACTGAGTTCTGGTTGGAAAAAAGGCCTGAAGACAGAGGCAGGGGAGAAAACTGCGGGAGGAAGGTGGATGAGCTAAAGAACACTGACTAATATTTTCATAATAATAATAATAATAATAATAATTTATTATTTGTACCCCGCCCATCTGGCTGGGCCTCCCCAGCCACTCTGGGCGGCTTCCACAGAAACCAAAAAACACTAAAATATCATACATTAAAAGCTTCCCTGAATAGGGCCGCCTTAAGATGTTTTCTGAATGTCAGGTAGTTGTCCATCACCTTGACATCCGATGGGAGGGCATTCCACAGGGCGGGCGCCACCACCGAAAAGGCCCTCTGCCTGGTTCCCTGTAGCTTCGCTTCTCGCAATGAGGGAACCGCCAGAAGGCCCTCGGCGCTGGACCTCAGTGTCCGGGCAGAACGATGGGGGTGGAGACGCTCCTTCAGGTATATTGGGCCGAAGCCCAATATGGTTGGATCGCCTCTTAAAGGCTTTGTATAACTCTCCAGCAGTTTGACTTTCACCCCCAAAGTCTTCCATTGTCTCCTGAGACAGGAGACAGACAGATGACAATGACAACCCAGTGAAGGTTTTTTCCTAGAGCACAGGGAGAAGCAGCACCTACCGTAAGTCCCTAGAAGGATTTAAGTGTTTTTGCTCACGGCTGCTGAGTGAGAAATGTGGGATGCAAATGAGGTTTAATGAACACCCTGATGGATACTAATACAGTGGTACCTCGGGACGCTTCAGGTTACAGACTCTGCTAACCCAGAAATATTACCTCGGGTTAAGAACTTTGCTTCAGGATAAGAACAGAAATCGTGTTCTGGCGGCGCGGCAGCAGCAGGAGGCCCCATTAACCTAAGTGGTGCTTCAGGTTAAGAACAGTTTCAGGTTAAGAACAGACCTCCGGAACGAATTAAGTACGTAACCAGAGGTACCACTGTAGGTGCTAATGGATAAGTACCTATCAGAGATGTGTGGTGAAATTTTTCATAGGGGAATAGTTAGGGGGTCCCAAGAGTCATCTAGTCCAACCGTCTGCAAGGCACAAATCTCCACTCAAACATCCTTGGCAGATGCCTAAAAGCCTTCAATGAAGGAGACTCCACAGCCTCCCAAGGAAGTCCATTCCCTGGCCGGTCAATTTGCCAGTTCCTAGGAGCTTGCAAAAAGGAAAAAAAGTTTGGCTTTGCTTTGTTTTTTGAAAAAGACAACCCCAGGCAGAAGCGTGGATCCCCCCCCCCCATTAAAAACCCATTATTAACACACACCCTTTCTTCCATCTCCCTTTCTATGATTGTGTTGTTGTTGGTTGTTGCATGTTGCTGCTGATCCTTCAGGTTCTGGCAGATTGGGGCTGGGGGTTTATTTTATTAAAACACCATGCTTTCAAAACACACACACACACACACACACACACACACGAGAGAGAGAGAGAGAGAGAGAGAGAGAGAGAGAGAGAGCGTGCTAGTGAGATATTAAGGTTGTAGGGATCTTGTCTTCCACCCCACCCCCCACCCCACAGGCACTTCAGGCTATCTGACTGCTCTTCCTTAAAAAATGAAGGCGAAGGGGCTGCAGTTCTGCTTCAAGCAGCCGCTTCCTGCTCAGGTGTGTGTATTGCTCTGCAGGCTTGTTCAGTTTTGCAGCCTTTATGGAGGGCATGCTCGCACATACAGGAGCCTGGAGACACTGGCTAAGCAGGTACATGGCAAGGTCCTGCTGGTATGTATAAAATGTTTCTCATGGCTTCCAGCATGGAGCTTCCTTTTGCCAGGGCTCTGCAATGGCCCACCAGTAAATGGCCTTGGATGGTTTGAGTGCACTAAGGACACTGCAGGGAGGAAAGTATTTGGGGTTTTTAAGGGTTTGCATGCGCCTCTCTGCATTGGATGGGAATCACTTGTGCTGGTTCCCTAAGCTTAGTTTATCTCCCCAGATATCATAGAGTTTAGGAATTAAGCCAGTTAGGGAGATGCTCATAATGAAAGGAAGACTGAGAAGCAACCCTTGAGGTTATCTCTAAGCCCTCCCAAATGATTCTAATATGGACCTATTTTAAATGTTGGCGGCACAGAACATTCAGAAAACAACTTTTAAGACACACTTAGGCAGTTTTTGAAAAGTATGTGACCTATTTGTTGCATGAATTCTGAGAAGCTCATTAACTAGTTTAAAAGATGATGAGTATGAATGAATAAGTAATACTCTAAAAGCTAATGCACTATCATCCTCATCTCCCTAGCATTTAATGGAATGGAATATGAATTTTGCCGGTTCTGCCCATGGGAAAGGAAGGCATTCATCTCTCATAATTCTGAGTGACTTCTGCTGACCCAGTGCTATATTGCAAAGAACCATTTTTGGCCTTTGGAGAAATGATCCCCTTGCATTTCAGGCCTTCAGAAACAAACTGCATCAACTCATATTTTCCTAGAATGGCTCACCCTTTCTTTTGCTGTAGAGAGAATGTAGACAGAGCATGCACCAACACAAATATTTACTATCCTACACAGTAGGGTTGGTAATGGGGCCATTGCATCTGGAACTGAGGAATTTAAATAGTAGTCATGGCTGTTGTAAAGATTACTGAGTGATCAAGTAATGTTACCAGAAGCAGCTTGGAAGATACTGCAACTAGGAATGAGTCAAAATGGGGAACACTTTTCATGAAGATATTTAAGATGCTTTTCAGGGAATTTCTGTGAATGATAATTAAAGAGTTCACTCATTCAGAGTGAGGGCAATGCTTCCTCTCCCCACTCTGAGTTGATTATGCAACAGCTTGTGATAGTGTGACATTATCCAAATCACTTTGTGATCCCTGATTGGCAGGGACCACATAGTGGTCAATTTCAGCTATGAACAGCAGTGAAAAAAGGAGAAAAGGGAACTTGGGAAATATTTGGAGAGCCTACAGAACATGACTTTTGCAACATATTCATTTGTAAAAGTCCAGTGCTATGCTAGCTGCAGGATGACAATCCTACCAATAATGTTTGAAGATGAAATATGGGTGAGCTGCCAGTGTGGATACTTTCCATGCCATTAGGTATACGTCTAAAGTTGTTATGTCTGAAGCATTATGAAAAGGATGTTTGCAACCCTTCCTCATGTTCTGTTCTGTAGAATAGATAAGACTTTGTAACTGCTAGTCTGTCTTTTGGGCATAGAATTAATTAGAAAAACACAAATGTGCAATAACAGATCCTGCTAGTTTGAGGAGAGCTTTGCATATAAAAGAGTTCAGATTCATTCCTCGATATCTCCATTTTTAAAAAGGAAAACTGGGAAGGACTCCTGCACCACTGCTAGTCAGAGGAGATCATACTCAGACTAAGAGCCCAGCCCATGCCTCTCCAGAATTAAGTCCCACGGAGTTCAGTGAGGCCGGCTCTCGGTAGGTGCAGATTGCTGTGTAAAGCAGTCTGAATGATGCCCTGTATACTTGCATCTCAGCAGTTCTCCTTGGAGCTTGCTGCTGTTTTTCCTGTTCAGAGAAGATTGGTTTGCCCTTCAAAAAGCCCCGAATAAAGTTTAAAATACTAACTGATGCAAAAGAAAGAGGGGGGTTTGCCCTGCCAGACTTAAGGTTATATTACGAAGCTGCAGCCTTCTGCTGGATGAAAGATTGGTTTTTGTTAGAGAACACTGATGTCCTAGATCTGGAGGGTTTTAATAACTCGTTAGGATGGCATGCTTATCTGTGGTACGACAAGGTAAAAACACACAAAATGTTCAAAAATCATATTGTCAGAAAAGCAATATTTATGGTCTGGACAAAATACAAAGACTTATTAGAAAGCAAGACCCCGAGGTGGTTATCACCAGTGGAGGCCAAGGCTCGGAAAAAACCCAATATGGAGGCCGGCTGGCCGAAATATTGGGAAATAGTAGAAAAAATTGGAGATAATTGGAAATTGCAGAGCTATGAAAAACTAAAGAATAAGGTGCAGGACTGGTTTCATTATGCCCAAATTCATGAGGTTTTTAAGTTGGACAAAAAAACAGGATTCCAGGTGGAAAAATCGAAACTAGAGACAGAACTGTTAGAACCAAAGACTAAGTTATTATCAAGAATGTATAACTTGCTGCTTAAATGGAATACTCAGGATGAAACGGTTAAATCAGCCATGATAAAATGGGCTCAAGACATTGGGTACAACATCATGTTTGAAGACTGGGAAAGGTTATGGACCACCGGTATGAAATTTACGGCATGTAATGCCTTGAAAGAAAACATTATGAAAATGATATACAGGTGGTACATGACCCCAGTCAAGCTTGCTAAGATATACCATTTGTCTGATAATAAATGTTGGAAATGTAAGGAGGCTGAAGGGACATTCTTTCACCTCTGGTGGACCTGTCCAAAAGTGAAGGCCTTCTGGGAAATGATTTACAATGAGTTAAAAAAGGTGTTTAAGTACACCTTTCCTAAGAAACCAGAGGCCTTTCTCTTGGGCATTGTCGGCCAGAAGGTGTTGAAGAAGGATAGAACGTTTTTTATGTACGCAACTACAGCAGCAAGAATCCTTATCGCAAAATATTGGAAGACTCAAGATTTGCCCACCTTGGAAGAGTGGCAAACGCAATTGATGGACTATATGGAATTGGCCGAGATGACTGCCAGAATCCGAGATTTGGGAGAAGAAACATTTGAGGAGGACTGGAAAAAATTTAAGGACTATTTGCAAAAATTTTATAAGTTATATGAACTATAAAAACTCGCATGATTAGGAAAGGTTAGCTCCAGCAATGAGAGTTGATAACATTGAAATTAGGTAACACTGATGAAAAGATTAAATGTGTAAATGTCTAAAATGATATTATATTTGGTTATAAGGTAAATGGATAATAAGTAATTTAAACTTAAAATGCAAGGATTTGAAAGTATAAAGGAAACACATGAAACAAGGTTACAATTTGCTGATAACTTTATTGTTAAGAACGCATTGTGGGAGATGTGGGGAAGTCCGATAGATGACTGAAATAAGTTTTGAAACGATTCTCTTTTTCTTTTATTTTCTTGCTGTTCTTGTTTCTTTGTATATCTGACTGGTTACTTTTATCTGGAAAAAATGCAATAAAATTTCTATTAAAAAAAAAAGAGAAGATTGGTTTGCCCTTGACTTTTGCTTTATGTTGTCTTTCTGGTTATCACCAGATCCTAAATCCTGCAAGCTTCCGTATTTATGCAAATCTAATGTGCCAGTGAATCTAATGCGCACCTCAATTTTCAAAACCTTGAAACCAAAAAAGTATTTGCTGGCACCATCAAATCTAATGCGCTCCCTAAATTTTGCGACGTACTTTGGCCAAAAAAAGGTGTGCATTACATTTGAGTAAATATGGTATATGAAAAATCTATAGCTACATTGGATTCATGAAGAACTGTGGAGAACAGCTAGAAATAGCTCTAGGGCCAGAAAGCTGAACATGCTCAGTGTAACTGAAGCACAGACACTAGAAAGTCTAAATTGTCCTCCTGTGCATCTGGGTTTGGTGGAATGGTCAAAGGTACAAGTTGTGGCTTACAGAGATATGCAACAGTAGAACAGGTATGATTATTATCCATTCAACGATAGTGAGAGTCAGCATCTTCCTAGCAGGCTGTTCCCTGGCAGTTTGGTAAGCATCTTTCTCTCTTCCTTTGCCTAAGGCCTGTGGCTATAAAAGCAAATGACAAAGTTGGTTTTTCCCTTCTCAATTCTGCTTTTGTAAAAAGCAGCAACCACCGTTTTAAGCCTAAAGGTGTTTTGTACTGTTTTGATTGTGGACTCAAGTCCCAGAATTGCCAAAAGCCACTGCACACAGTTTTTGGATCTGCAAGATCCAATGGGTTCTGCCTCAGTACCACCCTCAAAGATAGACCTTTAGGCCCATGCTGGTGGCATAATTTTATATATACAGTGGTACCTCAGGTTACATACGCTTCAGGTTACATATGCTTCAGGTTACAGACTCCGCTAACCCAGAAATACTACCCCGGGTTAAGAACTTTGCTTCAGGATGAGAACAGAAATCGCACGCCAGTGGTGCAATGACAGCAGGAGGCCCCATTAGCTAAAGTGGTGCTTCAGGTTAAGAACAGTTTCAGGTTAAGAATGGACCTCCGGAACGAATTAAGTACTTAACCCGAGGTACCACTGTATCTGTTTCTAAAACAGAACACACCCACACACTAGGATATTGTATTAAAAAACCCCACTTCTTAAAATTAAGGAAGTTTGTTAGGAAGAAGAGAATAGTTAAAGTAGAGAACGCAGCTGTTTTGAAGGCTTTCCCTAATGCAGTCTGAAAGATTTCTCTTAATTTATTATGGTGCACTGAAGTCTTTCCATCTATGCCTGCACTGACAATCTGGTTTGATTATTATACAAATTGTGACACAACTGTGACACAACATGGCAGTGTTTCTGTTCAAATTTCCAACCAGCCAGCATCTTCCTGGAATTTCCGATTCTGTTCCTCCTCCTCGTTACTGTTCTGGTTTTCCTTGCAACAGACATCCAGGATTTAATGACCACTGAGCATGCTCAGTTCTCTTTGGACTGTTAGTTGCCCCCCCCCAAATATTTTCTGTACTTCTGTAATCCTTGGCGGTGGGGGTTCTCTTTCAGCATGCCAACAGTTCCCTTCTGTTCCACAGCAGCTGCCTTTTGGCCACATTCCTATAAGCGTTCATCAGCTGAGTTCCATTAGAGCTCATGTTCTATTTTCTGTGTTTCGTATTTAAAAGCATTCATTTTTAAAAATCCTGTTTCCTGCCTGTTGGTAATGGAATGACTGTTTGGATGATAGCCAGAAAAGCTGTGATGAGTGTATAAATTACCTACGGTACATTAAGATGAAAACTCCTGTTATGGAAAGCACGAGCTCTCTTACAGGAAATAACTTGATGTGTGAACGCTAGATCAGCCTTTCTCTGCTTTGGAGTCCCACATGTTGTTGCCCTACAACTCCCACCATCCCTAGCTAGCAGGACCATTGGTCAGGGATGATAGGAGTTGTAGTCCAACAACATCTGGAGACCCAAGGTTAGCCAAGTTGCTGCCATGTAGATGTTGCTGGTACCCCAACTCCCAGGATGGTGGGAGCTGGAAGCCAGTAGCAGCTCAAGGGGACCAGGTTGGCTGCCCTGTTCTAGATCAGGGGTCAGCAAACTTTTTCAGCAGGGGGCCGGCCCACTGTCCCTCAGACCTTGTGGGGGACCGGACTATATTTTGAAGGGGGGAAAATGAACGAATTCCTATGCCCACAAATAACCCAGAGATGCATTTTAAATAAAAGGACACATTCTACTCATGTAAAAACACACTGATTTCCTGACCATCAGCGGGCCGGATTTAGAAGGCGATTGGGCCGGATCCAGCCCCCGGGCCTTAGTTTGCCTACCCATGTTCTAGATAGATGATCATCATAAACACACTAGACAGCTTTGTTGAAGTACTAGATGGGAGCAAGAATCAGTAACAAAACCACCCCTTCCGCCTCCAAGATATACAAAGCCAACAAGAACAAATGGTCTCTTTGTCACCACTGCAAAAAGAGAAGCTACAGGGAACCAGGCAGAGGGCCTTCTTGGTAGCGGTACCCACCCTGTGGAAAGCCCTCCCATCAGATGTCAAGGAAATAACAATTATCTGACTTTTAGAAGACATCTGAAGGCAGCCCGGTTTAGGGAAGTTTTTAATGTTTGATGTTTTATCACTTATTTATTTATTTTTCCGTTGGGAGCTGCCCAGATGGGCGGGGTATAAATATTTATTATTGTGGTTGTTGTCACCCCTTTCCTTGCAAAAAGGACATCCCTGGTTGGAGACAATGGAAATGGAATACTGATCCGTGCTTGATATCCAGCCCTGAAACTTCTAAACCAACCAAGTCTGCCGTGATCCAAAATAATTACAATCTGAGGTTTGAAGTCTGCCCAGTTGTTGAGAGCAGTTTTTACATGGAAAAACATAAATCACCACAGCTGACAACACATGGTCCCAGCAGGAACGCAAAAATCCAATTTGTATGGAAATTCACTGACCCAATATTCCCTAATGGGTAATCCTTCAGGTCAAAGCTGATGGACTCTAGAAAGACACCAAAAGGAAAGGGCAATGCCATTTTCTCTGTGATAAATAATTCAGGGACAAGGGGGACGGGACGGCCTGACAGAGACCAATTAGATCAGATGATGAATCTAATTGGACCAGTTCTGCTGGTGGGAGGCCATCTTGAGAGGATTACCGTTTTTTAAAGCTGCAGCTTATTACAGTTCGTATAAAAGTACACAAAACAACATTAGATATACAAATGTAAGTTAAAGCACATAAGAAGAATGAATTGTTGAGGAAAGTGAAGACGGGGGAATTGTCTCTTCAATTAGACTTAAAGTAGGAATGTTAAGGATAGTAGGAAAGGATATACTGAATGAATACTATCCTTCCTTCACTCCCGCTAGTAAGTGACGTAGCAGAGGAGATTCCCCTCGATATAGCTGGAAGCTGGTTTGCAGATTCGTTTGAATCTCTTAGTTAAGTTTATTTCCTGGTGTCCCCTTTAATCCCTCTTAAAAGAAAGACACAAGAGTCTTTCTGAGTAAAGCAACAAAAAGTTTACTCACATTTCAGTTCACAATTTGATCCCTGAAAGGCAGGCTTTACTTGGTAGTTACATAAACAAACCGTGAGTTCATCTCATATGGAGACTGGACTCATGTAGCCAGCAGACAACAAAATTACATTAAGACAACACAAGGGCTGCAGGAGAGCAGCATGGCAGCAAGCGAGACAAGAGAAAAACCACAGCTGAGAAAATGGCTGTGTGACTTGACTGTTTTATGGAGTCAGCCAGGGCCATGCCCATCTCCCAGGTCACCTGCAGGGGGAGGATGCTCCAGACCAGTGGAAGAGGACGTTGCACTGACTGGATGTCCCCCTGCCTGTGCTCACGCGAGGGAAAGGAGACATGTTGCATTTGACTGCACCAATGGATTGCATCCCACACTTATTGGATTGTATTCAAGAAACTTTATTCAGAACAGGCTCATTAAAATTAACGAACATGACTGAATTAGGTCCATTAATTTCAGCAGGCCTACTCTGAGTAAAATTTAGTTGACTACCACCCGTGTGTATTATTTTCCTACTGTTTTAAGTCTAACTGAAGAGACAAGTGAAGGAACAGGAAGAATCCTACATATTAATTAAGGCATAGAGAATGGGATGGACTGAGGAACATTCCCTTCTAGGGGAGACAAGCCAGTGGCAAACAGGATAAAAGACAAAAATTGTACGCTTGTAGGTAACCTACCTTTTATACATACTCATCTGTCCTAGAATCATATAGTTTGAAGAGACCACATCGAGTCCAACCCCCTGCCAAGCAGGAAACACCATCAGAGCACTCCTGACATATGGTTGTCAAGCCTCTGCTTAAAGACCTCCAAAGTAGGAGACTCCACCACACTCCTTGGCAGCAAATTCCACTGTCAAACAGCTCTTACTGTCAGGAAGTTCTTCCTAATGTTTAGGTGGAATCTTCTTTCTTGTAGTTTGGATCCATTGCTCCGTGTCCGCTTCTCTGGAGCAGCAGAAAACAACCTTTCTCCCTCCTCTATGTGACATCCTTATATATATTTGAACATGGCTATCATATCACCCCTTAACCTCCTCTTCTCCAGGCTAAACATGCCCAGCTCCCTTAGCCGTTCCTCATAAGGCATCGTTTCCAGGCCTTGGACCATTTTGGTTGCCCTCCTCTGGACACGTTCCAGTTTGTCAGTGTCCTTCTTGAACTGTGGTGCCCAGAACTGGACACAGTACTCCAGGTGAGGTCTGACCAGAGCAGAATACAGTGGCACTATTACTTCCCTTGATCTAGATGCTATACTCCTACTGATGCAGCCCAGAATTGCATTGGCTTTTTTAGCTGCCGCGTCACACTGTTGGCTCATGTCAAGTTTGTGGTCAACCAAGACTCCTAGACCCTTTTCACATGTCCTGACAAGCAAGAGGCATCAGAGTTTGTTTCCAAGCCCAATTCAAGATGCTGGTTTTGGCCTATAAAACAGCATACCGTATTTTTCACTCTATAAGACACACTCCCCCCTCCTACAAAGTAAGGGGAAATGTGTTTGTGTCTTATGTAGCGAATGCAGGCTGGGCAGCTATCGCTGAAGCCAGGAGAGCAAAAGGGAGCGCTGCTTTTGCTGCGCAGCGATCCCTCTTGCTCTTCTGACTTCGCTTTGCTGGAGAGGCACTGCGCAGAGAGGGAAAGCTGCGCACGCCCCTTCAGCGAAGCGGGAAGAGAAACGGAGCCCCTTCCCTTTCTCCTCCTGCTTTGCTGGAGAGGCGCAGCACAGAGAGGTAGAGAGTATTTTCTTTCTTGTTCTCCTCCTCTAAAACTGGGTGCGTCTTATGGTCAGGTACATCTTATAGAGCGAAAAATATGGTAAATCTCAGGACCCTTATGAAACAGGCAGATTCTCTCTAAACAGGATTAACACCTGTATTTTCAGAGTCAGACACAGGTACTTGGGAAAGGTACAGTACATACACCATGTTTAGTATTGCACGGTACATAGGACTATGATTTAAGTCAGTGGGGTTCTCCGTTAAGCATATTAGGAAAATTGTCCCGCAATTTAGAGCATTAGCACTTTTAAAGCAAGACGCATCTGATGACCAGATTGCGGGGAGGAGAAATGAAGGAAGGAAAACAAAATGATGAAAGAGTAAATTGAGCTCAGATGTCTTTATTAAAGTCAAGGCAGCACATACAATAATCACCAGCATACTTTATAGCACAATGTATCAACAACATCATGTTTCTGAGGCATGCATCAAGGCATTTCAGTGCATCACATAAAGGGTTCCAAGGAAACAGAGGCGTTTCTGAAAACAAAAAACTGAGGCGGCCACTAAAGGCATACAATGACCAACAATTTGCCTCCTTCAGTTCTATTCATATCAGCAATAAAATATAGTTAAACTGGACAAAGATAACTGCAGCAACAACCTTCCACTTAACTCTTGTCTAGCATTGCTTCCAATGCAATCCTATGCATGTCTACAGAAATAAGCCCTCCATAAAGCAATGGGTTTTACTCCCAGATAAATGTGAATTACTTCTGAGTGAACATGCATATGATAGCATTTAGGTGCCATCTTTGAAGATCACAGAATGTGAGTGATTTCTCTCTCTCTCTCTCTCTCTCTCTCTCTCTTTAAAAAAATCAGTTATATATACTGTGTCTTAAAAATTAAAATAAAAAGGCCCTTTGTTTGTTTGTAAAAACTGCAGTATTTTTCCAAAAAACAAGGGGCTGGATCCAGAGTGAGTTAACAGAACTTTCTTCCAAGAGAAATCAGTAAGAGTTAAGTCATTATGAACTTGTCCTGATTGTTTAAATGGCACTCATGTTGCACTAACAAACAGTGTAATCCTATACATGTTTTCTTTGAATCCTACTAAATTCAATAGAGTTTACTCCCTGGTAACTGGGTATAGGGTTTTCAGCCTTACTCTGGATCCAACTCAAATGCACTACACTTTTCCATGTAAGTAATACTAAAACTCCAAGGCAACAACCGACTTTCTTCACTTCCTTGGGAGGGGCAGGGGAATGGGAAAATATTTCTATATCGTGAAAATTCCCAGCTCCCTTTGATTCGGGCCAATGGCTTTCATTTTATGTGAACCACCCGGAGACCTTCAGGTACAGGGCGGTATAGAAATTAATTAAATAAACAATAACAATAATTTTGGCCCTATAAAGTTTACACTAAGTGGCAGTTTATAGAATCTTGGCCATTAAAAAAAGAATTGTCTGCTAGCATGAACAAAACACTGTAAGCACAGCATATAGGGAAAATTCTGTTATCTCAAAAAGAGAGTTTCAAGATTACAGAATATGTTGCAGCCCAGATCTATGGTCCTCCTCAACTTTTCATGTCACTCACTGTACACCTCTAGACCATTTCTATGAGTAAAGAGAGGAGCCAGTGATAGCCCAGCAACAGAATTTGCAGTAAAAGTACTTTTAAGGGTCACATGTACTACAATTTAGGTAGGCTTTCCCTTAAGTTAGAAACAGCAGTGTCCTGACCACAAGGCAGCAGACTTGGGCGACAGACAGATCAAACCTGTAGGGTACAGTAAGGCTATTGCACAGTAGAGTTTCCCAGCAACTGTACCCCATAATAATCAATGGAGAGTGGATGCCATTGGGTTGGTTGGTTTTGCTTCAGGCAATATAACATTGGATTGGCCCTCATCAGAAGCAAAGCAATATGGCAGGGGCAGCGACAAACTAGCACCAAAACCATTCAGCAAAGCAGCTGAGAGGCAGTTTTGGTGTAGTACTCCCAAGTGCAAATAGTTTCGTTCTGCACATGCTAGTCTCACAATCAGCCACAGGGACTTGACAGAAGCAAAACAACCAACCTTGCTCCCTTCACAAAGATGCGGTGCTGTTTTATTGATAAGTCAATAAATGCCACAGAACACCCACATGCAGCAACCCCCCCCCCCCCCCGTGCTGGCACATTTGCAAAAGCTAAGCAGGGTATAGTATGGTTTCATTTTGGATGGGGGACCCTATGTTTGGATTCATGGATTGCAGGGGTTTGGACTTGATGACTCTCAATTCTGCAATTCTATGATTCTATTGAGACACAGAACAGTATCTTGGTTGCACAAATTTCCATCTTGTGACCACAAGCATTTCAAGCCCAATATTGGGAAGTTTGCTTCCATATTTAAAATGAATATAAATTTAGGCTCCTATTTGCGAGTCAGT
Organism: Podarcis bocagei; assembly: GCF_964188305.1. Taxonomy (NCBI): domain Eukaryota; kingdom Metazoa; phylum Chordata; class Lepidosauria; order Squamata; family Lacertidae; genus Podarcis; species Podarcis bocagei. Next base: position 3,675,678 of record NC_138137.1, read on the forward strand.
GTTTACAAGAACATAGCAGTAATTATAAATGGCTGAATTGATTGGAACTACGGAAAGGATCCTGAAATGCCATCTTATTTAGAGAATCCCAAGTGAAATAGAACAATTGACTTTCCAAAAATCTTACTTTGACGATAGCGCTTGAGATGTTTTGCCGTTTCAAAATAGATGCAAGACTATCATGGGCAGAAATAACACAGCACTGTGCTAAATGAAAGGCATAATCCTCAGAAATTTCAGTATACAATCTTCTTTCAGTATACTTTTGAGTATGAACCTCTTTCTTGTACTTTCTATAGCTACTGTATATAACCAAAAATAATTTCAGGTCTACGTTATGCAAATCAATTTTTAGATCCAGGCGAGATTGCTTGCTATGCAGTCACTGAATCTATCATTTCTAACACTTCAAATGGGTTTTGTATGTTCTTCTCAGACTCCCCCCCCCCCCGCATATATTCAAATTCAAACTGAATATTAGCAGAGTTTATTGTGCGTTTCTAGGGACAGGAAAATGACCAAGAGCTACTCCAAATACAAGATGTAGCAGAAACATCGCAAGGCTAACTTGACCCACTTTGTGTGGTGATTCTCACAAATATGCCTCTACATGGTGACAACTGGTATTTATATTAGAAGAACAGCCTGAGAACAAGCAGGTCACCTGCTATGATCACTACCACCATGTGGAGGCACTCTCCTCACAAAAATAGAGTAGACCCACTTGCTTTATGGCAGGTTAAGACGGAATCAGTCTCAGAAAGGAGCTGGATCAAAGCATGAGGTCTGAAATCTCAAGTTCCAATTCAGCATAAGGCAATTAAGTGTAAAACCCAGTTGGAGGGCAGATTTTTAACTCCAGCCATGTTAAAACTGAGCCATAAGTTCATGGAAGTAGTTCCACAGCTCATATACCTGTCTGTCAGCTAGTTAATATGGGTGAGAACTAAACACGATACAGGAAATAGCAGCCACATAGAAAGTTCTCTTGCTTCCAGTAACGCAGAGCAAGATTTTTGAGGATCTTTTCCTCAGCCCTCCCAGCAACAGCCAAAGAGACAGGTGGGCTGAAGACACAACACAAATTAAGTCCAACTAAACATTCTGTAGATTGGGGCAGGGAATGCAACATAGAGCTGTCATTTTCTGTATCTGTAGTTCTGTTGTCAGAAGGTGCTTTCAGAGAAGAGACCCATGCCAGTGGTGGGCAAGGCCAAAGGTAAAGTAGAGGAAGCGAATAAATGTATTTTACCTCTGAACAGCAGGCAACACATGTGCCTACACCTCTTGTCTTCCACCCAAGCAAAGCAAGAAGTATTACCAGACTTCAAGAGCGCATTCTACCCAGGCAAAAGCACTCCTCATGGAGGGCACAAAGCCCGGCCGGTCTGGGGGGAAGGAATATGGCCAGGGAGAAGGTATGTCCTGGGGAAAGAAAAGAAGGTCTGAAGGGCTGGAAGGCTACATTTTGCCAACTCCTTCACTAAGGCAAGCCAAAAGTGGTACACTATTCACTTTTGCCAGGTTAAACCAAACCTGTAAAGGACATGGGAAACCTGGACTGGCCCAAAATTGTTAGAAAAGTCTTACTGGTCACAATGGAGTGTCTGGCAAGTTAGAAGGGAATGGAAGAAAGAACCATTTCCGGAGGAGGAGGAGGAGCAGCAGCAGCAGCAGCAGCAGCAGTTCTAAGCAGCCCAGCCCCCGACTCCCAAGCAGATTCAAGAGTAGATGTTTGCTGGCCGCTCACAGAGCCTTTGAATCTCTTCGGCAAGGTCGAGACACAGCAGAATCCGCCTCTTCTCAGCCACCACTTCCTCTTGGGAGGCCTGGCCCAAAAGCTTTTTGGCAAAGAGGATCAGGTCTTGCATGAAGATGCCAACTTGTGAGCGGGGGGCCTCGGGAAGACTCTCCAAGCACCCGTTTGTGAAGCAGAAGTTGATGGCCTTGTCCCGCTTCATCCCGGGTGCCCTTTCTTCAATCCAAGTCAGGGGCCTGGTTAAAGGAGACGGAAAAGGAAGGGAAACCAAGTCAACCATCTCAGAGGCTGGCTGCAAATGAAGACCTCATAATAAGCCAAAAGTGTGTCGTGGAGGTCAGAAAGTGCCCTCCAATATTGAGTGCTATTCTCTAGCACAGCGCTTCCCAAGCTGTGGGTCACCACCTGCAAGTGGGCCCTGAAGGCTCTGCAAGTGGGTCACAGGTTTTCTGTAAGTAAACCCAAAATAATTATTGCTTGTAATGGTATGAGAAATGCATTTTGCTTTGCTGGCATATTATAATGCTATGTCGACACTTGTAATAAAACATCAGAAATGCTCAAATCTTAGTTTAACACTTGGGGAACGCTCTCCGGTGGCAAAGGCCACAAAGTGCTCATATAGGGAGGAGTTGTTGTTTTAATTGTTTTTATATACTAAAAATGCAGTAAAATGGCTACATAAAGTTCAAGCAGGTTTTTAATAAGCCACTCTCATCTTCCTCATTAATAACATTTCAGAGATAACAAAAGCTAAGAACAAATTCACAAAAAGCTTGTGTTAAGACTCAGGCTGCATTTCTGACCCCATTTTTCCCACTCAAGGTACCCAGAAGGACATCAAGAGTAGTTCTGCCTAACTCACAGCCAATTCAGGGATGCGTCAGAAATGCTCTATTTCTCTATTCCAGCAAAGACTTACTGAGTCTGTCCACATCCAGCCCACACTTAAAACCAACTCGGACATAAATGAGAGTGGGCCAAACATTCAGCTAGTGCAAATCCACCCATGTCAATGGAACTGCATCACTGGGAAACCTGGCCCAGGAAGGGAACAGACCTGGGACACTATGCAGAGCAGCCAAATGCTAAAAGGGCTGCATGACACCCAGAAGCGGCTTGCACAGATGTCTTTGGCTTTGAAAAGACAACAGAGGGAATTTCCCCATCCTAAGCAAGCTGGCTGCAGGTGGTTCTGTATATGCAGCAAATTATGAAGACATACATTGAAAAATAACTTGCAGCTTATTAAAGCATATAAATGGCAAACTGAACTGGAGAAGTATGCATGCACACGAAAGCTTATACCAGAACAAACTTACTTGGTCTATAAGGTGCTACTGGACAATTTTTTAAAATTATTTGAACACTTGCTGCCACTTCTAGCACCACCTGCTGGTGTTCTTTATCTTTTGTGAAAAGTTACCAAATTACTGCATTTTTCTGAAGGCTGCAGCTTTCCAATTCAATCCGTGAAATTAACCCCTACCTCTCCCCTCTGCTTTTCTGACCCTTCTTGTCCCCTTTGGGTTGCAGGGTCACAATGTTGCAACATCCACAGAAGACACACCTGGCATAATTGCCCTGCCAGATTCTCAAGCCCAGATCTAACAAGCCTTGGCTCTCTAGTCAATGTTCCCCAGTCTTCTTGCTTTATCACTTGCCAGCAGTTCACAGCTGCCTCCTGTCTCTTGCCATATGTCTGATTTTACCCAGCAGCCTTCCCAATCCCCAACCTGAGAAGTTTCATTCCCCAAATGAGAGAAGCTTGATTGTAACTCATTTCTGCGCTGCTATACCTAGGGCTGTCATATTTCTAGAAGTAAAATTCAGGACACAAAATTTGTTGAGCATATTTAATGAAATTCAAAGTTGTTGAACTTTTTTTAGGTAATCAACCTAAAAATCCTGGACATTTTTCCAGAATTCCCCCTCCTGGACACCTGAGGCCGGGCTACACAGGCTAGTTGCCACTCCTAATAGTGATCTCAGGTAGCAAGTGGCAACAGGATTGTGGGCCAAATGAGGCCACTAAGAGGAAGGTATTAGCATGCTTAGGGAAATCTCATGTCTTGCAAAACTAAAAGAGAACAAACATTAAACACACACAAACATGTCCACTGAAAAATGAATGTGCTCAAGAGCCAGACAATATTGACTGTCAGCTGGAAAAGAAAAACAAGGAAATGTGTGGACCTGAAATGTTTTGTATGAAATGAAATGGATGGAAGGAATCCTGAACAAGAGCACTCCTACAAGGAGGTGAGGATAAACTGCAACCTTTTGTTGCAGGTTCCACTCTTCTATAAAAGATGACAGAACAAGTAACAAGATTTAATACTGACGGCTCTGTGTAAACAGCTGTCCAAATACTCAGTGAAACCAAACCCACAGCAGTGGCAGCTTTTCAACCAGTCAGCATAGTTGCTAACTCTGTTTTGCTGCCACAAATATTGATGGAAGACCTGGACTCTCCTTGCATCATCTGTTTGGTCATTTGCAGAAAACACGTGTGCAGGCACTCCTTGTTACATCTTCTGAGGGAGAATGCCTTTTGTCGCTTCCCCTTTGTTTTTCTTTTGGACAGAATGGGGGTGGTGGGGGTGGGCTGCTTACAGCCCTGGCCCAGGACATACAGATAGAAAAAGGACTCCAAGTCTAGCACTATTCAGAGTCCTCCTCAGCACAGCCAGCTAATATACATTTGTGAGGTGGCAGAGGATATAGCATTATCTTCAAGTGGACCGGAATCAGTCGTGCTCTTTTTCAGAAGTTAAACACTGTCTGCTCAGAGTTACAAACTCCCATCTATGCTATTTGATAAAGGGCTTACTTTTTTGGGAGCCATGCTGCTGCTGAGCCACAGGCAGTTTAAGTGACCTTTTTGGAGAGAGACCTTGGCTCCAGCTCCATGAGAGATTTTTGCCAGTGGAGCTAGGATATGATGCTAGCCAACATAGTTAGACTGTTATGCAATGCTGCCATTCCTAGCAGATTAATCTTAGACGAATGACTACACCAAAGACAAAAGCTACTGGGATACACATGGCAGAGGTGCACACAACATGTGATAAGCCTAGTAGAACAAAGGTGGTTGACAGCGCAGGTAACAAACCAGGCCACATGCGACCTAGAAAAGTAGGAAGACAATGGCAAATTTGACTTGTAGGAGCAATTACAACTGGTTCCAGTTCTGAAAATATCACCCAGGATATCAAAGCAAAACCATTTCATGATTCCCAGCAAATGCCTGTCCAATTGTGGTCATGCCCTATGTCACAGATGCAGAGGAAATAATTTATTGAGACTAGGGCAGTATTATAGATTGAAAGTGTAAACTGTTTATTGTGTTCATTTCAATATTATGGTTTTGTTTTGTTGTACACTACCTTGAGCATATGCGACAGTGGTTTGTAAATTAAACAGATATTGGTCTGGTTTGCACATTGCACAAAGCCAAATTATGCCGTAGCATATACCCAAGCATACAAGCTCCTAGAGAGATGCTCACAGCTAATTTGCTCCTGCCTCGTCCTTTTCTTGGTGCAAAATTTAGATTGCCTGAGCAGAGATTATTTTGGCTGAGGGTTGAGTAAGCCAGCAGGAGAAATATTATTGTGGTTAATCAACATTTTCTAGAATTCAATTATACCAACCTATTTTTTGCAGTCTGAAACTGTGCAGTCATTCTGGAGTAATTTCTCTCTTTCTGCTCTTCCCTTGTGGCAGAGACAACAGTGAGGTCCCCAAACAGATCAACTAGCCAAGTCAGGCGAGCAATCCCACTAAAAGCTGGGAACCCTGAGCGTTCCTCATCCAATGCACCACCTTTAGAAATGAGAAAGAGGACTTTGAACACATGGCTGGAAAAAGAACTATTCTACCTATGGGTGGACTCGCTATACTATCAAATAGACAGAATAATTTCAAAGACCAGGTCTGTTTGTACAACAGACAGTAGAATGGACTGCGCCAGTCCAAACTGCAGCTGGGGGCTGGACAGAACCACATTTTTAAAGCTCTCTTACAATAAATAATACTTGTAAATAGAAAAACCAGTGCAGTCAGCAAAGAGGTAGGCCTAGAATCTTTGGTTAAACTGGCTAAGAATCTAGGCCTGGTCCACGTTCATTCCTTCCAGAAATGGGTGGGTTGATGACGTCTGAAGCACCGGCTGCTGCAAAGCAGGTCAGACTGCATTAAATTAGACAGTCTCCAACAACTGACCTGTGAAGTGCAAGGTTCCCTTCACAAGCTCCTTCCCTGCCACCTCTTTCTTCAGCTGCTTGTACTCCTCAGTCAGGAGTTCAATATGTTCCACGTGGAGGATTTTGCCTGCCATGGAGACAAATGAGATTTAAGGATCAACAATTGGGAATGGCATCAGGTTCAAATGCATGGTTGTCAGTGCCCAGTGTGAGAGAAGCTATGCGCCTTGAGCACCTTCTTACTACATAGCTAGTAAAGTCATAAAATCTCCCCTTGAGTAATTTACCTGGGAACCCTACACCAAGGAAGTAGCTACGCATTCCATTTCTTGGCTGCACTATTTGTTTGTTTGTTTGTTTGTTTGTTTGTACATACAGACATACATACAGTGGTGCCCCGCAAGACGAATGCCTCGCAAGACGGAAAACTCGCTAGACGAAAGAGTTTTCCGTTTTGGAGGTGCTTCGCAAAACAAATTTCCTATGGGCTTGCTTCGCAAGACGACAATGTCTTGCGAGTTCCTGCGGGTTTTTTCCCCTCCCCCCCTTTTTCTAAGCCGCTAAGCCGCTTATCAGCTGATCCGATCAGCAGATAAGCCGCTAAAAGCGCTAATCTGCTAATCCTTCAATGGGCTTGCTTCCCAAGACGAAAAAACCGCTAGACGAAGAGAATCACAGAACGGATTCTTTTCGTCTTGCGAGGCACCACTGTACATACATACATATCCTGCCTTTTTCCCTAGTAGGATTTAAGGCATCCTACGGATAAAAATGGCTAAAAACAGAAAAAAACAATTAAGCAACTATTTCGTCCATCAGATAAAAAGGTGGGGTATATATACATGAGAATGAAATTACCTTCCCTGAAGGTACAGAGCAGGCCAGGGCAGCCTGTGCCAAACAGCTTATCAGCCATTTACTGTACCCCATCAGGTGCTGCAAAACGTCCCTGTTTTTGAACACAATTTAGATGGTTGGTGGGTCAGACATTGTGCAGACTTGCTCCAAAATACAATGTGCTTCCACACTGCGCTATCTGTATTACTACACCAGCTTTTCACTTTTTGAAAGTGTGGGATCTTATTTGCACTGATATCAGTGTGGGTGAAAGACTGCTACTCTTAAAGAGCTCTATTTCTTCTTTACATCTTCAGGTGAGGCAGTGGACGTGCTGGACCACTCTCTTGCCTTGGTCAAGGACTGCATGAGAGTCAATAAGCTGAAGCTCAATCTAGATAAGACTGGGGCCCTAGATCAGATGACTGGGGCAAACTCCCTCTGAAGGAGGGGGCACACAGCTTGGGGGTACTTCTGGGTCCTTTGCAGTTGGTGGTCCAACTGCACCCCTCTCTGGACAGGGATAGCCTAACTACTGTTGTCTGTGCACTTGGTAACCTCTAGGCAAGAATACTGTGACATTATACATGGGGCTGCCTCTGAAGAAGAATTGGAAACTTTAGCTGGTGCAGAATCTGGCGGCCAGGTTGCTCACCGGGGAAAGACAGTCTGAGCATTTATCACCAATCCTGGCCTAACTGCACTGGCTGCCAATCACTTTCTGGGCCCAATTCAAAGTACTGGCTTTGACCTATAAAGCCTTAAATGGCTCAGGACCACAACTGCTCAAGGATGCCTCTCCCCATATAAACCACCCTGGACCCTGAGGCCCTTCTTTGCATGCCTCCTTCATGAAGGGTCTGGAGGTTGGCAACATGAGAATGGGCCTTTTCTGCAGTGGCTCCCATTTGTGGAATGCTATCCCTAAGGAGATATCCCCAAGGGGACGTGGATGGCGCTGTGGTCTAAACCACAGAGCCTAGGACTTGCCGATCAGAAGGTCAGCAGTTCGAATCCCCGCAATGACGGGGTGAGCTCCCGTTGCTCGGTCCCTGCTCCTGCCAACCTAGCAGTTTGAAAGCATGTCAAAGTGCAAGTAGATAAATAGGTACCGCTCCGGCAGGAAGGTAAACAGTTTTTCCGTGTGCTGCTCTGGTTCGCCAGAAGCGGCTTAGTCATGCTGGCCACATGACCCAGAAGCTGTCTTCGGACGAACGCCGGCTCCCTTGGCCAGCAAAGTGAGATGAGTGCCGCAACCCCAGAGTCATCCGCGACTGGACTTAATGATCAGGGGTCCTTACCTTTATCCCCCAGGAGGCTCACCTGGCACTTTCTCTATAACCAGGCCTTTGGATGATTAAACAATCTATGGCCTTTAAAATGTGTTTGTGGTTTGTTCTCGTTTTTTTCATTATTGTTATGTATTTTGTGTTCTCATGTTTTATTTTTATGTTGTAAACCACCCTCTGATCTTCAGATGAAGGGTAGTATACAAATTTAATAAATAATAAAAATCAGTAACAAAAGAGAATGAACTAAGGAATTTCCCCCTGCTTTTTTTCCTAGGAATGGTGAAATCAGGGGCAACCCAAGACATTTTGCAGCCTTACCGTATTTTTCGCCCTATAGGACGCACTTTTTCCCCTCCAAAAATGAAGGGGAAATGTGTGTGCGTCCTATGGGGCGAATGCAGGCTTTCGCTGAAGCCTGGAGAGCCCCACCGCCAGACCCACAAGCTCGGGGGACAGCGAGGAGGCGCAGCGCGCCTTTCCCGCTGTCCCCCGACTTGGCTGGAAGGCTGACGGGGGGGGGGAAGCCTGCTCCTCCCCGTCGCCAGCCCCGCAAACTCAGGAGACAGCGGGAGGCGCAGCACGCCTTTCCCGCTGTCCCCCAACTTGGTTAGAAGGCTGGCGGGGGGCTTCCCCCTCCTACAGCCCCGCAAGCTCCCAGAGCCATGCCAAAGCTGCACGCAGCTTCGGCATCGCTCTGGATCCTGTTCTGGGGGCCCCGCGCCTGGGGGAGGGGGAAATAAAATTTTTTCCCCTTTATCCCCCCCCCAAAATCTAGGTGCGTCCTATGGGCCAGTGCGTCCTATAGGGCGAAAAATACGGTATATGGAGTACAAGGTGGTGCTACACCGACTCCTCCAAATTCCACATGCAGTACCTTACTGCAATGGGACAGCATCCTCTGTTGCTGCAGAAGGCTAGCTTTTTTGAGGGAGGGGCGGGTCAGGACAGGCCATGTGGTGCACAAAACTTGTCAGCATCTATATTGTGTTTTTAATATTTGATTGGGAGCCACCCAGAGTGGCTGGGGAAACCCAGCCAGATGGGTGGGGTATAAATAAGAAATTATCTTAATTATCTTATGTGAAGCCAGTAGGTGTGGTCATCAGGGAATTTGGGCTGGGTGTTCACTGGTATGTGGATGATACTCAGCTCTACTTCTCATTTAAATCGGAACCAGTGAAGGCAGTGAACATCTTGTTTTTTTAAAGAAATCATATTTATTAGAGTTTCCAATAATATAACAGAAAAGAAAAGATAGAAAAGATAGAAATATATTTAAGACCTTACTTTCGTTACCTTCTTTCCTAGGACTCCCTCCTCCCCCTCCCGACTATATTCCCCTTTCATTAATTTGGTTCCACAAGTTCTCACTCCCAGTTTAAAACCTAATATGTTTAACCCATTAACCAATTTAAATTATACAATCTTACCATCGCCCCTCATCTTTAACAGAAAAAAAAAAGATTTTTCCCCAAGATCTGCCCCAATTTCCTTCCACGAATTCCCTTTTTTTAAACATGTCAAATCAAAATACCATGATATACAAAAGTTATATAAAGAAATAGAAGATAAAAAATATAAGAAAATTCAAAAAGTTGGTTACATAGCCTTTGGATTCCAAAACTCCCCCCTCCCTTCCCCAGTTTGAATTCCCCATGTCCATCAGTCTATATGTTGTCAGCCTGGAGGTCTCAAGTCCATGGCCAAATTTTTTCCCATTCCACCTTGCCGGTTTTCTTTTAATTTGTTTATTTTAATGATGTTTAACTTCAAAAATCCAGTCTAATAGAGTCCTTTAATTTCCTTGGTCTTTGTTGCTCCCCCCATTGTTCTTTCCGTGTCGTAGTTAGTCCTTTGTTCTTTTTATTCCTTACTTTCTCAGGTTTCTTGTCTTGTTCAGCTGCTAAAACTTTCTTATTCCGAGATCTGGTATCTCTACAGAGGTTTGTTATTCAGGAACAAAAACTTACGTCCAGTCCCTTCCTTTCTTAAATAGAAAATTCTATTGTCTCCTTTTAATGTAAACACCTCTGTAGACAAAATACTATTTCAGTTTTGCAGCTTTCCCAGAAGATAAGTCCTGTGCCAATCCCAGAGTAATTTTCCACGTACGACCACTTGTAATGTCCCGAAACCCCTCTAGGGGGATTGCAGTAACTTTGTATCCTCTAATCCAAAAGTCAAATTGTTGTTCCTTATTTTCCGACAGTTTATATCCATATTATGTCAAATTGTAACAGAATTAGCCAGCAAATTCCTTGTAACAAAGTCCTCTTTATATTCTCCAGCTTTGACAGCTACTTTGACAGCTGTCAAAGTCTCCATCTCTCTTCGCCAGGCTCTATGAATCGCCCCGGTTCCCAGGGGGGGTTGCATTTTCCCTCTCACCCTCCACTCTTCGCCTCCAGCACAATTCTTGTAATTTCCCATCGTGGAATTAATGATTTTTATCAGCAATAAACTTCTCTTTCGATCTTGGTTACCCAGTCCTTGTTTTAGAATGTTTACAATCAGGGGGGGACTGACTTCCTTTTTAGATCACCCCCGCTCGTGCCGAATCCGAAAAAAATTTCTTTTTTTCTCCTTTTGTACCCGGTTTCCCAATTACTCACGGGTTGTTGTTGATAGTCCGAATTTCCAATGGAAGAAGCCAGCGCTCTCCGTCGAATGGCATGCGGCTGCGCTCGGCAGGGGAAGCGGTAGACTCAAAGCACCACGCCACTCCCCGGTACCCGATCCGAAGCTTTTAAAAAGGCTCCTTCACGAGTCGGGAGGGCGCTAGCGGTGCCAGCCGAGTCACCCATGTCCACGGGCTCCGTGCCCATGGTTTTTAAGGGTCCCTGCGTCGCCGGCGCAGTAGGACCCAGCCCCTGCCGAGCAGACCCCCTCCGGAGCTCGGAGGGAGTCCGCCATTGGGCGATGGCGCCAACCCGGAAGTAGGCAGTGAACATCTTGAAGGCCGTTGAAGGATGGATGGCAGCCAACAGATTTAGGTTGAATCCCAACAAGACAGAAATACTGTTTCTGGGCAACAGGGGGGTGGGCAGGTGTGAGGTACTTTGTCATCCTGAATGCAGTAACTGTGCCCCTGAAGGACGAGGTGCACACAGCCTGGGAGCCATTTTGGACTCACAGCTGTCTATGGAGGCACAGGTCCAGCGCGGCTGTCTACCAGCTTCATCTGGTACATCGGCTGAGACCCTACCTGCCTGCACAGTGTCTCACCAGAGTGGTACATGTGCTGGTTATCTCATGCTTAGACTACTGCTTGATCTACCTTTGAAAGTGACTCAGAAAGTACAACTAATCCAGAATGCAGCTGCCAGACTGGTGACTGGGAGTGGCCACTGGGAACATATACCACCGTTCTGAAAGACCTAGATTGGCTCCCAGTATGTTTCTGAGCACAATTTGAATTGTTGGTGCTGACCTTTAAAGCCCTAAATGGCCTCATCCCTATATACCTGAAGGAGCGTCTCCACCTCCATCGTTCAGCCCAGAAACTGAGATCCAGCACAGAGGCCCTTCTGGCGGTTCCCTCATTGTGAGAAGTGAAGCTACAGGGAACCAGGCAGAGGGCCTTCGTGGTAGTGGCACCCACCCTGTGGAATGACCTCACATCAGATGTCAAGGAGATAAAGAACTACACAACTTTTAGAAGACATCTGAAGGGAGTCCTGCATAGGGAAGCCTTTTGGTGTGTAATGTTTTGTTATTTTTTATATATGTTGGAAGCCTCCCAGAATGACTGGGGAAACCCAGTCAGATGCGCGGGGTACTATTATTATTATTGTTGTTGTTAGCAGTAGTACAGTAGTAGTGGTAGTAATAATAATAATGATAATAATAATTTATTATTTGTACCCCGCCCATCTGGCTGGGTTTTCCCAGCCACTCTGGGCGGCTTCCAACAAAGATGAAAAATACACTAAAATGTCACATATTAAAAACTTCCCTGAACAGGGCTGCCTTCAGATGTCTTCTGAATGTCAGGTAGTTGTTTATCGCTTTGACATCTGATGGGAGGGCGTTCCACAGGGCGGGTGCCACTACTGAGAAGGCCCTCTGCCTGGTTCCCTGTAACTTGGTCTCTTGCAATGAGGGAACCGCCAGAAGGCCCTCGGCGCTGGACCTCAGTGTCTGGGCAGAATGATGGGGGTGGAGATGCTCCTTCAGATATATTGGACCGAGGCCGTTTAGGGCTTTAAAGGTCAGCACCAACACTTTGAATTGTGCTCGGAAACATACTGGGAGCCAATGTAGGTCTTTCAAGACCGGTGTTATATGGTCTCGGCGGCCGCGCCCAGTCACCAGTCTAGCTGCCGCATTCTGGATTAGTTGTAGTTTCCGGGTCACCTTCAAAGGTAGCCCCACGTAGAGCGCATTGCAGTAGTCCAAGCGGGAGATAACCAGAGCATGCACCAATCTGGTGAGGCAGTCCGTGGGCAGGAAGGGTCTCAGCCTACGTACCAGATGGAGCTGGTAAACAGCTGCCCTGGATACAGATTTGACCTGTGCCTCCATGGACAGCTGTGAGTCCTAAATGACTCCCAGGCTGCGCACGCGTTCCTTCAGGGGCACAGTTACCCCATTCAGGACCAGGGAATCCTCCACACCTGCCCGCCTCCTGTCCCCCAAAAACAGTACTTCTGTCTTGTCAGGATTCAACCTCAATCTGTTAGCCGCCATCCATCCTCCAACCGCCTCCAGACACTCACACAGGACCTTCACCGCCTTCACTAGTTCTGATTTAAAAGAGAGGTAGAGTAGTAGTATATTCTCCAACAGAAGGGAACACTGAAGAAACGTTGAGAGAGGTGCTGCCATTGCCTCTCAACATCTGTTGCCTGAGGCAGTTGCCTCATTTTGCCTAATGGTAGGGTTGGACCCCAGGTGACACATACTTTATACCTTTCTTAGAAACTGAAGCAGTAAAGTGGTTGTCTCTGTCCAAGAGCACAAACTTCTTGCAGCACAGCACAGCGTTCCATAGTTTTCCATTTTGTACCACACCTGTTCCTCATCTGAGATGTCCCCCCACTCCCATTCTGTTAATTTGGAGGGACCAGGGCAGAGTTCCTTTGTCTCTAATAGTTTAGAAGAAAGGAGAACTTTGACATATATAATTTCTCCCATTGTGATGCTGCAGTAGTAGAAGCAGCAGCAGCAGTACTTGTCAAATTCTTCTTTCTGCGTAACTATCCATACAGGACAGGATACCTTTGCAACTGTGCTGCCCTGCGACACACACTTTAAATTACAAAGGAGCAGAGCCATGGTGCCACACACTGTTTTAAACAAGCACAGCCTTGGTTTTGCATAATACCTTTCTGCTCTGCCAACTCCCACAGCTCATGTGCTTCCTTTGCAGACAGCGCCAAAGGGTACTCGACAAGGACATGTTTCCCAGCCTCCAGGAACATCCTTACAAAGGAGAAAATGAAATGCGTTACACTTATGCATCTTGCACTTTCAGAAGCTCAGAGCACCTTTCCTAGGTGTTTTCCAAATTATTCCCAGCAGCAGGGTGGCTAAAAATAAATGATTTAAAAAATAACCAAAAAAATTAAATTTTTAAAATAAAATGCTTTCTAAGGATAGTTTTCTATTTAAGTTACATTATAGTCCAAAGGCTATTCATCAGGAAATAAGGATTTGTTGTAAGTTTTTCATGTGTGCTAAAACTCAGTCTGTGGTGTTTTTTAAAAAAAATGTTTAACCACATCAGTTAACAAACATGGATACATGGATACCTATGCTATAATGTTATTGTTTTAGTTAAATAAATTGTTTAAATTGTTATTAAGAAAATGATTATTTTTCTCCTTCCAATAAAGTACAGCAGAAAAGTTTCCAAATAGAAACAGTTAACTTATTAAACCTCACAATAATTTCATAATTATCTGTCTATGTATTTCTAATAGTACAACCAAATCAGTCATTTTTAATATAACTGTAAAAACTACTCTGAAAATTTATTATTCCAAAAATGAAACCTTCATCTGGTTGCAAATATTAAGATTATACCAGCAAGAATGAGTCTTTCTGTAAAAAAATGATTTAAATCAAGTCTTACTGACTAGTGATTTAAATCAAATCCACCCAGCCCAGCAGCCGTGCAAACTACAATTCTCATTGTTCTTTTGGTGCAGCAATTAACAGTTGCAGCCAAAGTCAAACTAGTTTACAGTTTGACGCAAGCTTTCATGGATATCAGAAGCATTTCTAGGCACTAAGGACAATTTTCTCCATACCTTTTTACATTCTAGCATCCATGCAAGCACTTCGCATAAACTGCGCATTTATATTGTTGCCTTTCTAGATGAAACACACACATTAAGTGGCGACCAGGAAAGAGCCAAGGCTCAGGGGAGCCAGAGAGCAGTGCCAGAGCAGCTGCTTTGCATGCAGACGTTCCCAAGTTCAATCCCTGGCGTCTCCAGGAAGAGCTGGGAAGAGAATCGTAGTATTGTAGAGTTGGAAGGGTTCCCAAGAGTCACCAAGAGCAACTCCCTGAAATGCAGGAACCTTAGCTAAAGCATCCCTGGCAGATGGGCATCCAACCTCCACTTAAAAATCTCCAGTGAAGGAGGGAATCCGTTCCTCTGTCAAATGGCTCTTATTGCCGTAAAGTTATTCTTGATGTTTTCTGTCTGAAATTCTGAAGAGCCTCTGCTGGTCAGTATGGACAAAGCTGAGCTTGACAGACCAATGGTCTAACCTGGTGTAAGGCTGTTTCCTATGTTCCTATCCCACCCACGTTTTGGAAGGTAAGAAAATGTACTGTTTAAACTCGCAAGAACCATCATCAACTGATGAGAAGGATAATGCCTAAATCGCAACTGAATTTGCTGAAAGTCATTCTGGTCAACATACTCTCTGGAATAACGGAGAGCAGACATTCTAACGTCGTTTTTATACTAGAGAATTAGGAAGGCAATACCTGACAGTCTCACTGTGGTTCTGGTTATCTGTACAGACGATGGCAGCAGTGACCTCCTTGCTGTCCACAGCTTCTTGTAGACTTATCTGCTTGACTTTCTGAACATCACCTAGAGGTCTCCTAGTTTTAGCAGAAACAAAAATGAATGAGAACATACCTACCATGAACAGCACTTATGTGGCACAAAAGTGCAGAAGGAAGCAACAAGGGCTTATTTATTTCCCAAAATTGCTTTTGGAGCTTTTTACTCAATTAAAATGTCACAACAATAATAAAAAAGCATAATTAAAACAGATGATAGATAATCCAGTACCATGGGGAATATTTTAAAATGCCAGAAACTTAAAAAGATGATAGAATTAAGATGTTTTCATCTGGTGTCTGAAAGGAAACAGTGTTGGAACCAGATAAGTAAATGGGGCACCACAACCAAAAAGGCATTCTCTCCAGTTATCACTCATTTTACCTCTGACGAAAAGGGAATACTGAAAAGAGCCTCAGTGGGGGACAACTTGAGATGTACAGCGCTCTAACCTGGCTCATTAGAATATTAAGTTCCTACTCAGCATTTGAAGAAGTAGGTTATTACCTATGAGACATCATGCCCATTTTTTTGAAAAAATAAAAAAGGCTTATCAAAAGTTAGCTTCAAGGTGCTATCAAGCATAATTGTTTTTACAAGGTATAAATTAGTCTCATTAGACTTTTTTTCTTAAGCCACATAATGAAGCCTCTCACCTAGACACAAAGCCCAACAGTCTGAGATGCTCAGCAGGACTGGAAGGCAAAGGATTCAGCAAGTCCCTGATCCGCACAGATCCTGCAATCCCAATCCCAACGACCACAGTCCCAAACATGGTAAAACCTTCGTGAAAGAGGGAGGGGTGGGGGAAGAAGAAGAAAGGTTACTAGAAGCTTGTTTCTCTCCCCATTATCCTCTACGCTTTCACAGAATTGCTGCTAGCATTTCCTATACAGATGGTCTAATTGTTTAAAGAGCTGCATTCTTTCAACCCTAGCAAAGTTAATTGCACAGGGTACTTCAATACTGAAAGTGCACAGAGGGACAACAAATCTATGGCTATAAGAGCTGGACGTTAGATTGTGATGTTTAATTTATGCATTTAAAAAAACAGCATTGTGATACCGGCATGTTTTTTGTTTAATGGCAAATTGCCAAGAGACTTGTGTAAGTGATGCATTAATAAATAAATAATAATAATAAACTTTAAACATCAGATATACATAAATGTTGGCCAGAGAAGGGGAAGCTGCAGAGATTTCTGCTTTGCCTCTCCCTGCCAGGGCGATCCCTCTGCTCCAACTGACAGCTGCCCTGGGATGCCAGAGTCAAGGGGCAAAAGACCTGTCACTGGCCAGAGGCTTCCCTTCTATGAAGGGTCTTTAGCACTGTTTCCTCAGTTAAATGTTTTGATTATAGCAGGATTGTGCCCAATATGTTCTCTTAGATTAAAGGCTGGCCCAAGACATTTGACACCTAAGGCAAACCACAAAATGGTGCCCCCCTACCAGGTAAGAAGGGGTGAGTGAAGATCTGCATCAGGAACAAGGGGGGGGGAATCAAATCAACCTTACTCAATGGCTGAGCTGGGAATCAGAGATTGTCGTGGGGGAAGGAAGAGGTCCACTCTGGATCATGCTGGGCAGATGTAGACCCATGGGGCTTCCCCCACCATTTCTTCCCTAGGGGTGGGAAGAGACCAGCAGCACTGTCTATGTGCTAAGAGGCCTCTGTGGAGGAGGGCTGGGGTGGGGGCTGAGGAGGTGGCAGATCCAGCCTCCGAGGAATGATCGGCAGCTGCTGTTACTACTGCAGTGGTGGGCAATGCATTCCTTGGAGGGCGGATCTGCTTCCCCTGTGGATCCTGCCACCCGAGACAGTTGCCTCACCTTGCCTCATGGATGGGCCAGCCCTGCTCTCACAGACTCTTAATCCTGTTCCATTAGCAAGGCCTACAAAGTACATTTCCCCTTATAATTTAGGAAGCCTTCCCTTTCCAACAACTTACTTGTAACGTCAACCGATAAGACAACTTCTTTTCAGTTTAATTTGCCAGTTGCCTCCTCAAGCAGACATGTATCTCTGTGCTCTTCACTTCCTCTGTGCTCTTCACTTCCTCAGTTGGTCTTCCTGTTGCCTGGATTGTTCTGCCAAGACAGAAGAGTGCTTTGGGTACAACATCAGGTGCAAATGTGGAATGAAAAAGGCTGTGAGATGGGCTGCTGCTCACACAATATGAAGAGCTTCAATTCCCGTAATCATTGCCTGCACTTGCCCTCTGTAGCATTCCAGCTGTTCAGCCAACCCAGCAGCAAATGGCAGGAGGAGAGAGGGCAGGCAGTCAGAAGCCAGGGATGGAACTGGGTACATCATACCTGGGGAGGGGGAGTAAAGTCCTTCACCTGGGTCTGCGCAAAAAGAACACGAGAGGATGCAGGTAGCAGTATTTAGGACGATGTCTCAGCTTTACAAAGAATTCACTACTTCTTTCTGCCTTTTCTGTATAACAGAGATAAGGCATATGCACTTTTGACTGCTCAAGATAAGCATGAGGGTGAGACCAACCACAAGTTATCTATCAAAAACAGGAACAGGGGTCAAAGAGGAGTAGCGAAGGAGCATTCCTGGATCAAACTGAAACTAGATATGTTGCCCTCTTCCAGGGGGGATGTCCAATTTCCTCTCCCCTTTTTAAAAAAGCTAGAAACTAGCTTTTTCACGCCAACAAAAAACCCTATCCCACTTTTTCTTTTAAACTCTTGAATTCTGGTCCTCTGGTAAATTGCTATTTGTTTTTATTCCAACCAATGACACAACATTTTGGAGAGAGTCTAGGCAAGAATCAGATTGGGCACTTCAACAGTGCACAGAAGAAAGTGCCTTTGGGGGCAGGCAGTGATCACCAAAGAATTGATGCTTTTGAATTCTGGTGCTGGAGGAGACTCTTGAGAGTCCCATGGACTGCAAGAAGATCAAACGCATCGATTCTTAAGGAAATCAGCCCTGAGTGCTCACTGGAAGGACAGAGCCTGAAGCTGAGGCTCTGTGATGGCCTGGGAATCTGATTCAGAGGCTGAACCGGAGGAATCCCAGCCTGCACAGGAGTCCCCGCCTCCAGGGCTGGCTGAACTGGGGCAGGGCCTTGAATCTGAAGCGCCTGCACCTGTGACGGATCCTCAGGAGCAGACACCAGATGAATCCACTCTGGCTCCGGAGGTGATGGAGGACCCATTGCCTGCAGGTGCGCCTCTCCCAGCCCTCTCAGGGGAAGGTGAGCCTCCCCCTGGGTCCAGTAACCCTCCAGCCTCTCCTGAGCTGCAGAGGCTCAGGGCAGAGAGGCGGTGGGAACTGGGTTCTCTCAGGAGGAGTGCTCGCCTTAAGGCCAGGAGAGGCGGGTCACCTGTGGACCGACCCTGGCCTCAGAGAAGATAAAGGCCAGGTTGCGGGAGCAACGTCGTTGGAAACCTGTTTTTGCCAGCACCGAGACCTGTTCTTCTAGAGTTCCCGACCTTGCCCGGCTCCTTGCTTTGGACCCCGTTCGCCCTTGGTGGACAGTCCCCAGACCCAGGACCGGACTCTGACCACGCCTCACAGTAACCAGCACAGGCTCCAATACTTTGGCCACCTCATGAGAAGAGAAGACTCCCTGGAAAAGACCCTGATGTTGGGAAAGATGGAGGGCACAAGGAGAAGGGGACGACAGAGGACGAGATGGTTGGACAGTGTTCTCGAAGCTACAAACATGAGTTTGACCAAACTGCGGGAGGCAGTGGAAGACAGGAGTGCCTGGCGTGCTCTGGTCCAGGGGGTCACGAAGAGTCGGACATGACTAAACAACAACAACAGTGTTCTTGGGGTGGTAGCCAGCATCATTTTTTGCACTGAGCACCCCAAGGTCAGAGGAAGCAAGAAGAGTTCTCCCCTATTCAAGTGGAACATTGAGGATGTCTTCCCAGAACAACCCTTCCCCTTTCCAAAATAAAAATTAGATGAGCAATCCTTGCCTGGATTCTTGGAGGCTATGATAGCAAATGTTCTACATCTTAATCCAAAATGCCACCAGAGGGAACCCTTGCAATCTCAAATAGCTATTTAGGCAAAAGCTTCTTACTCCTTGGCTTACATAAAACACAAGAAAGGACATTATAACACTGTTACTGTCCTTCCCTGTAATACAAAACAAAACAAAGAAACCACATTTTTTAATATCTAGGCCCCAGGCTGATGAGGGAACAAACATTCATATTTCTCAATGCCACTTAGCTGTGTTTATGTTACACAGGTCATTTTAGAGACAGGGTTGAGCAGTTACGGTACTTTTCATCCTGAGGTCCTGGTGGTGAGGAGAGGCTATGAAAATTCATTAATGCATCAAGGAAGAAATGCTGTTGGAAACAACCCCAAATTAAGCCCCACTGAAACCAATGGAACTTGCTTTTGATGTATATGAAGGATCAAGGTCTCTCACACAACATGAAGACTGCTGTCAGTTTTCCTTTCCCTTCTCTCCCCCACTCCAATACCTCCAACCACAGGTCTATTCATCCAGGTTCTGTATAGATAAATAAACTTCCTCAAAACTACCTCTGAGTTGGAAATGGACTCAAAGTCTAGCCCTCCCTCTTATGCAGGCCAGCCCAAGAAGCTGTTTGACAAAATGGCTCCCCCCCCATTCCAAAGTGTAGAAGCCAACAGGAGCAGCAGTTGAATCCAGCGCAAATTTATATATTTTATAGACTGCTGCTCTGTTAACTATTTCATATCTCCCAACTTTAATTCACGAATATTTGTTTCAAATACAAGTTCAGGCCTGAACTAAATTAATGCTGAAGAAAATAGCCTCTGGGGTTCCTCCAACTTTACTTTCTGCTACAGCAGAAAACCGGAGCCTTTTTAAAAAATGCAATAAGCATTTATTGTACATATCTGCTGAGATGCACACATTTGTTTGTGTTGTTTTTAATAATTAGTTCTCTCCGCAGAATAGTTTTGGAAAAGCCCAGCCTCTCTCAAACTAGGGAATGACGGTGTGGTGTAGTCTACAGTTTTATGTTAGTTCTCTGGATCTGGTAACCATTCATTCTACCAAAAGACAATTTTGCGAGAGCGATCTATGGGAGCTTTATGGGAGTTTCCACCACTGAGTTGCCAACAAAGATAACACAGGTCTAAACTGGAGATCGGTTGCAGTCTGCTGCAGCAAGCTGAATGTTCAAGAAGTAACTTCAGTCTTTTTCCAGTCTGAAAACTTGAAGCTGCAACTGAGTAGGAAGACGAAGGAAGATTTTCCACCACCCCTGGGGAAGGGGAAATGTGGGGGGTTGGCCAATTATACCAAAAACACACACTTATTTTGCTAAACTATCCCCAAGCTCAGAATAACTTCTCCTTCCTTTAATTATGACCAATCACCTCTAAATAAATTATCTTACATTAATTGCTTCAAATAAAAATCCGACCTAGATCATCCCTTAATTCATTATCAACCCAGATCCTGCCTGCCCCAAATCCAGTTTTCAGTTAACCCTAAGTCCCCACATTTTCCATCTGTTCCTAGTTCCATATAAAGTAAAACTACACACTGTTGAACATCTTTAAGTCTACTGTTTTTAACAGGAAGGGGCAAAGAGCTCCCTAGGATCCATGCTCCCGTGGGATTAGGGTGGTTACACGGAACCCTTCTCCCTGACATGCTTGCTTTCTATTTTCACCACCTGCCCGCTAAAGTGCCAGGGTTTAGCAAAGCTTCACCACCTCATTCAGCTGAATACCTAAACTGACCCCCAGGATGCTGAATTCTGTACCAATCTGAATTTTTCATTGCTTGTCCATTTTGGTCCATCCTGGTTGCTAGGTAATTCTATGAAAATGTTAATCTACAGACCCATTTCCATAAATAGTTAATCTGTTCTAAATTGCTTAAAATTTAACTTTCCACAGTTTCATTCTCTAGCAACTTTTAAATGGCATTTTACATGTGAGGGGGGGAAACCAGAAGCATGACATGCAAGATGACACAAAACCTTTCTATTTTTCTTCTTCTAAATTTCAGTTGAAGGACCGCCCCCCCCAATAGGGAATAGACTACTTACCCTTTATGGTACTGAGAGTTTTGCTTTCTCATTTAGTGATCTGACAAAAAATAATAATCCTAGGAACAAATCAAATGCACTTAATTTTGGTAGTTTAGGTGTCTTACATTGGTCACAAAAATCCTTTCCCCCTCAGCTATGGACTATGTGACCACAATGTGACTATGACCTCATAGGTGGCAAGTCTGGTGCATCTTTGGAACATGATCTTCAGTGCAACAAAAGGTGAGTTCTTGTCTGCTATACCTTGTGAGTCATTTAAAAAGATTCCAGGACGGGCTGTACTTGAAGCCGATATGACTGAAAGCCTTCACGTTGCCAACTCCAATCGTTCAGATAACAACTGTGAAATAGTTACAATACACCGAATGTTTAAATCCCTTTCTGCAGTATTAGAATGATTTGCCTTCAAGGGACAGATCACAGTAATGCAACAGTTTCTTTATAAACATCCATGAAGTCTAGATGCTTGGGATTAAAGATCAAGAGTGAGTTTGTTTTTAAATGCTTGGCAGGCCACACACTAGTGTTGAGCTTTTTTTAGGGAGTGTGCCGCATTGACTACCTTTAAAAGCACTGAAAAAAATGTTGCCGCTCCAGAACTGCATTCAGGAGTGTTCCGGCTGGAAAAAGCCCTTGCACACACAAAATACAATTTATATGCAATGCCACTATGAGCCACAGATCCTAGCAGAGACAGTATGAAAGGAACCCTGGGCATGCTTTTATATGAACAGATACAACTTGTCCTGAATCAATCTGACTGTCCTTCTATAGAAGTATTGTCCATATTTAGAGGCTCTCAGGCAGAGTTCTGCTCCATTCCTGCAAAGCATACCTCAGCTGTGGACCCTCAAATGACATTTTCTCTAAGTTATATATTCCCAGGCCCAGCTTCTGCCATCTGAGGGACTTCAGAATTCAACCCCACAACTAAAAATGCCAGACTTAAGCCACAAACTTGTACACTGGAACACCGGTAAAATTTGACTGTCCTGCAATTCATGTCAGAGCTGGAAAACATAGCAACCATTGCCATGAATTGAAGGATGTGTTCATGGGAGCAGTTTGGAAAGGATGGCCAAAAACTATTTGGTGTTAGGTTGCAGCATGAGTCACTCTGACCCCTGCTGCAACTGCAGTCTGACTGAGTGTGGGTTCTCACATTACTTTTACTAATAGAAATACCAAGACCAGTGTCAGAAAACAGGTGTGCAAACATAATGCCAGGAGGGCCATAGGAGTGCCTCATTTCCTTGCTGACAAACACACTGGGATTCCTGACACATGTAGGGAAAGGGAAATAAATAGATGAATCTGCTTTATACCAAGTCATGCCTTCTATAGCCCAATATTAGCTGGGCTGACTGATGTCCAAAGATCTTTTCCAGCCCTTCTCCTTATATCCTTATAAACAAAAACATGGCAATCCAAGCAGTGTTTGAAATTAGCCAGGCACCAGGAACATTTTGCACCTGGCTATCAACCACTTGTGTCCAAGTGAACTTGCCTGGGCGCCAGGATGGCACCCGACGTCCCCACCATCTGGAGCTTCATGCCTGGGGATCATTGAATCAGGACGCTTTGCACACTCATACAACATCCTGTAAAATTCTATCAGTTATATTTTATCTGCATAATCAAAATGAATTTCAGGAACAAAAAATGTTTTTTCTGTGCAGCCTGAGCAGGAGCAGTCACCATTAAGAAAGAGGTTGGAATAGGCCAATATATACTGTGTGTAGATTATTCCTAGATCAAGTGACTTGTCTTCTTTAAGTTCTCAAAGCTGTTAACCTAGCTCAAAGTTGTCATCTGAACTGGCCAAATGTTTAACTGAGACTTAATCACAGTCTGTCAATCATTTGCAAAATAAGACTTAAGAGCTGTCTTGTCCCCAAATGGCAACTAGACATTCTGTTTTGGCAGCTGCAAACGTGGTTTAAGGAGCCATTTGGCACTTCGCTTATATATCTGTCCATGTACACAGGGTAGGAAAGCTTGCGTATTGCAGAAACCCCTGACCAGTGCATCTTTTTACACCCTTCACGTTGACGTGAACATACAAGAATTCCCACAGGACCCTGTAAATGGGAGTTGGATCACCCAGAGTAAAGAATAGAGGGCAGGTTTTGATCACATCACAATTTCAACCAAGTGCAGCTGTTTTATTTCCCCTCAAACAAACAAATGACAATCATTCTCATGACTGAGAGAAGGCAAAGATCTCGCAACTCAAGCCTCTGAGAATCAAGTCAGAACCACCCTGGAGTCTGCTTCTGGATCATATTACAGTCTTGCAGACTGATTTTTATACAAAGGTAAGTGAGACCTGCAGCAAAGTGCTCCAGTATGGAAGTCGGTTCACCTTTTACGCAGTGGGAGGCATTGTGGCCAGACAGCCGGATCTCAACAGTTCCCCAGCCAAACGGGCGGAGGGACGCCGCCTCTCCCCCACATCACTACGGCTGCGTCACCATTGCTGGGGGACAGCCCCAGCCATTCAGCTGGCAGGGTGGGTGTGGCCACGGGCAATTTAATCGCGACACGGCTGGCCGGCCCCTTTTCTCACCCCTTCGTTGAATCACCCAACCCACCCACCCTCTTTTCATACTTTGCTCAAATGACCTTGCTATGGACAATTGTTGGTCGCCATGTTGTTGAGGCTGGGTAGGAATTTTTTTCCACTTGGCAAATTGGCACCGGCCATTTGGTTTTTGACTACCTAGTAGCAATCGTCACAACTTTGGTGAGTTTAGGCATTGGGTAAACCTTTGTTTGGTTGGAGGGGAGGATGCTGCCTTCACCTGCCTCTCCTCAGTAAGGGTATCCTGTTAAAGGGATCCAGGGTGTGAATCCTATCTGAAGTCTGGACGTGGGCTAGGGCCATGTCACAGCCCCCTACGGGGACCCCCTATTTAATGTAAGTCATAGGGCACCCCTTATTGGTGGTTTACCCTTCAGTGGACTCTCTGCAGATGGGCAGGAGTCAAGATATAGCTTGGCTTCACCCCAATGCCTAAGCCAAACTGCAATGCTGCTTCTCAGGATTCTAGTCACTCCATGCCATTCCTACACCTGGTTCCACACTGTCAATCAGCATTCCATGGCAGGGTACCTCTGCTTGTTCAGTTCTTAGTGGGGCTATTTAGGTTTTTGTCTGCCCCTAACAATTTACTGTTCTCTTGCAAACCCACAGGTTTCCCCAAGCCAGCTTACACCTCCCTTTCGTGTGTGGTGCGTGTGTGCTGGTTTATCTATAGAAGCAATGGCATTCACAGCTTGGAAGCAGAGGGCAGGATATAGCTCACCTTTATTAATTCCTGTATTTCTTCACTAGAAGGCTTTTCAGCATGAAAATATGTTGTATTAAAAACACCTGCATCTACTTCAAACTGTGCTCCACACTTTTAGAACTGCTTTAACAGCAGCTAACCTTTCATACCTGCAGAATACTTCTCATCGGACCTCAGAATTTTGACCTAAACTCTGCAATTGGAGCTTAAGTCACCCCCATTTTACACTTGGTTGAAATGACCTACAGCAGGCACCCCCAACTTGCGGCCTTCCAGATGTTTTGGCCTACAACTCCCATGATCCCTAGCTAACAGGACCAGTGGTCAGGGATGATGGGAATTGTAGTCCAAAACATCTGAAGGGCCGAAGGGATGCCTGACCTACAGGATAGAATTCAGCATCTGCAACTGAATTTTTGAGAGCTCAACTCCTCTTAAAACCAAGTTGTAGATAGCCCGTCAAAGTTACAAAGTTTACTCACCTTAATATCTAAAGTGACACACTTTGCACCATTTTTGTGTCCTTTATTTACCTTACTTCTCCCCCCCCCTTATTTACTCAAGGTGCACCCTTCAAATGTGCAAGGAATTTACTTGGTGCTTCTTTTAAACATTGCACATTGCTTCCCCTCTCCCCCCTCCCACTTTAAGGGCTTGTTGCCCTTTTAAAATTTGGCTTACAGGGTCCATAAACATAAAGCATTTGTCCTTTTCTAAATTGTTCAGAGGGCATATTTCAACAGCTGTAATAAAACACAGGACAGCATACTCAAATAAGCCCTCCCACATTCCACCTGCGCCCCCCCCCATTACAGCAGTAAGCACTTTGAGGGAAGTATGGATGGGACATAAGAAGAGAAGAAGAGCCGCCTCCTGGATCAGGCCAGTGGCTCGTCCAACATCTTGTTCTCCGAGTGGCCAAGATCCCTGCAGGAGACCAGTGAGCGGAACATGAGCCCCAGCGCATCTCTCCCCTCCAGTGGTTTCCAGCACCTGCTTTTTGGAAGCCTTGCTGCCTCTAACTGTGGAGGCAGAGCAGAGCCCTCTCACAGAATCATATAGTTTGAAGAGACCACAAGGGCCACTGAGTCCAACCCCCTGCCAAGCAGGAAACACCATCAGAGCACTCCTGACATATGGTTGTCAAGCCTCTGCTTAAAGACCTCCAAAGTAGGAGACTCCACCACACTCCTTGGCAGCAAATTCCACTGTCAAACAGCTCTTACTGTCAGGAAGTTCTTCCGAATGTTTAGGTGGAATCTTCTTTCTTGTAGTCTGGATCCATTGCTCCGTGTCCGCTTCTCTGGAGCAGCAGAAAACAACCTTTCTCCCTCCTCTATGTGACATCCTTTTATATATTTGAACATGGCTAACATATCACCCCTTAACCTCCTCTTCTCCAGGCTAAACATGCCCAGCTCCCTTAGCCGTTCCTCATAAGGCATCGTTTCCAGGCCTTTGACCATTTTGGTTGCCCTCTTCTGGACACGTTCCAGTTTGTCAGTGTCCTTCTTGAACTGTGGTGCCCAGAACTGGACACAGTACTCCAGGTGAGGTCTGACCAGAGCAGAATACAGTGGCACTATTACTTCCCTTGATCTAGATGCTATACTCCTATTGATGCAGCCCAGAATTGCATTGGCTTTTTTAGCTGCCGCGTCACACTGTTGGCTCATGTCAAGTTTGTGGTCAACCAAGACTCCTAGATCCTTTTCACATGTACTGCTCTCAAGCCAGGTGTCACCCATCTTGTATTTGTGCCTCTCATTTTTTTGCCCAAGTGCAATACTTTACATTTCTCCCTGTTAAAATTCATCTTGTTTGTTTTGGCCCAGTTCTCTAATCTGTCAAGGTCGTTTTGAAGTGTGATCCTGTCCTCTGGGGTGTTAGCCACTAGTAACTGCTGATAGCCCTCCTCTCTCCATGGATTTGTCTCATCCTTTTTAAAGCCATCCAAATTGGTGCCATCCCTGCTTCTTGCAGGAGGGAGTTCTGCAGTTTGCCTTTGTGCTGTTTGGGGAAGCACTGTCTTTTATCTTCCCTGAACCTTCCAGCATTCAGAATAACCAATGTTACCATCAGCAGCTGGAAAATCCAAAACGACAGGGATATGGTACTTGCTAGCAGGGATGACCGCCCACCTAGCACCATCCCAGCGGGGGGGGGGGCATCACAGAGTCCCATCAACCATGGACCCGAAGCAACATTATCTCCTCCTTCCCCACTTTTTAAAATTCCACATGAGAAAGAAGGGCTGGTTTGAGCTTACCCTTCTCTCCTCTGTCTTTCTGCAGATACTGCTTACACAACTCAACTGCCAGCTCCACTGTGCGGGGTGCAGTCACAAAACCGGCTTGGCCTCCTGGCGCTGCTCACAGCCGCTTGCACAACTCCGGGGAAGGAAGGTCCCTCCTGCCGCTGCCGCCGCCACGAGGCGCCGCCTCCCGAATTGGAAGGAGGCCAGAGGCGGGCATAGCAAGAGAAAGGCAGGGCGGAAAGAGACAGGGAAGCGGCGGGGAGGGGATCAGGAGGGCCGGCAGGCGCCGATTGGTGCCCGGTGTCAGACACGGGGCAGGGCCTTCCGTGGGAATCGCCGGCCAAGGCAGCCTGAAACTGAAGCCGGCCGTGCAATGTGCAACTCCTTGCAACGCAAGTTCCCCTTTGGGGCGCAACTTCTCCCGACACGCTCCGTCCCCTGAACGTGCCTGCTTTCCTCACCCGGATAATGCAAAGGCAAGGCATGCACAATGCAAATCTCTCTATCTATCTATCTATCTCTCTATCTATCTATCTATCTATCTAAGAGATGCACAGATCGATATGAGAGTCGCTGTGGTCTAGTGGATTATGCAAAGCACGCCTTCCACTCTTCCGTACACAACTGCTGCTGAAGCGAGGCTGCTGCTGCTGCTGCTGCTGCTGGCATAAAAATTAAGTAACTCTCTCCGTGAGCCGTTCAAAGGTCCTGGCAATCTCAGCGGCACCAGCCTCTCCTACAATGATCTGCCTCTGCTTGGTTTTTTCTAAATAAAAACGAAAACAACAAATTCATTCTTGGAAAAAGTTACCCAGAGGCCGAGCGGGGCAGGTTCCCTCCGAAGCCGCCGCGCTTGTGCTCCGGGGCGGCCGAGGCCTCGCTTCCCCGGCCTCGCCCCGCCCCTGCCCGGCCCTCCTTCGCCCGCCGGGGGCCGAGGAAGCCTCTCCTCCGTGGCGGGGAGGAGCCGCAAGATGGCGGCGCCCCGGCGGGCAGCGTGACTCGCCCCTTTCCCGCCGCGCGGCTTCGGCCCGGACGCCTCTCTCGGCCCTCAGGGGAGCAGCGTCTCTCCGCCCCAGGTTTGTGCCTTCCTTCTGGTTTTAGACTCTTTTAAGAGGCGAAAAATTGGACGTGTATTATTTATATTTAATTAGTCTGCCGCCCTTGGTGTCCCGCGGCGCTTCGCAGTGTATTTGTAAACTCGGATATGCTTCCATTCTGGTGGGCGAGCTTTGCTGTGCCGTCACTTGGAACTAAATGCTGTTAATCTCTCACACACGACTCGTATACATACATACTTACCCATCTTCACTTACTTCTGAGTAAACCTGCATAGAGTTCTTCATAAACTAAAAATGTCATTCAATGTGTGTGTATCTGAAGAAGTGTGCATGCATATATAAACACACACACACACAGAGGGAGAGAGCACGCTCGCATGCACAGACTTACCTGTATAGGATTCTGCCTAAACTAAAAAAATGCCCTTCTGTGTATATATGTCATTCCCAGTTGCATATGTTGAAGGGCATTTTTAGTCTAGGCAGAATCCTATACAGGTTTACTCAGAAGTAACTGAGGATGGGGGCTTGCTCCCAGGTAAGCAGAAATTGCCTTCCAGCCTCAGATTGCAAAACTAAACATGCTTACTAGGGAGTAAGCCCTATCAGATTGGTAGGATTAAGTTTGAGTAAATCCTGTAAAGGACCACACTGCAAGAAGTCCACAGTTGTGAGGCATGAGTTTAATGGATAAGTCAGGGCAGCAAATAGCACTGTGCAGTAGGTGTGGCCCACCCCAGGTGTCATCCCTGAGCGGGGGCGGGTTTGACATCGCTGTGCTGTCCCCCTGGGACCCTTGCCGTGGGCGGCCCCCCCTCCCGGACGCTTGACCTCCCCCCCTCCACGGCTAGCCCCGCCCCTGGGTACACAGCATGTGTGCCCCTTCGAGTGCTGGAGCAGCTAGCTCTGCCTAGGGAAATTAGGCTTCCTTGGTTTCAAGAGACAATGGGTGTGCCTCCGGGGGTGAAGCCAAACCACTGGAGAGTCACAGCTTGTAACTGCTGCCTCCCATGTTATTTTCGCTGCCAAAGTGACCTCCTCAGAGTGCAGGCCTGAGCAGTGGGTCTGGAGGTCCTAGGCTGCTCAGATGACAAAACCCCTTTTCTTGGCCTTGCTGATGTGGTCCAAATGAAAGCGGAGCAATATGTTTGGCACCAGCTTGGCTGCAGGAGTTTCCAGAAGGAGAATACAAAGCACCGTCCAACTGTCTTAGGGACTCCACTCCAAATTCGTACAGCGTTTATTTCTTTGCCTTTTCTTCTCCCAGAGATCTTCTGCAAGGCAGCAGTGGTTTAGGATCAGAGTTTTGCTTCTCCCCAGTTGGCTACCTTCCCAGGTGGACAAGCCCCATCTGTCCCTCACTTCCTTCTACAGCATGCACAGAAACCGCCTTCTTGACCATTGGATCCACTATTGGTCTTGCGCACTCAATCTGCTGGAGCCAGTCTTTGCATGCTTCCTGTGGCGATCACACAGGGTCCCCGGATGTTTCACCATCTGTTGATCCCTGTGCCACTACTTTATTTCCTGCTGCCAGCACCCAGGCCCTAGCAGGTAAAATACCGAGTCCAGTCAGGGTTAAATTGGAATATAAACTTCTATTTATTGCAGTTTAACAAGTGTGTGGTTTCATAAACAGTATCAGTCAATTACAATCATGGGTTGCCTATCCAGACCTATAAATTCCGCTACCTGCTCTCACTCACTAAACCACCTCAGATATTTACTTCTCTTCCTAGCTCCTAACTGTTCCTGACTCAGCTTGTTTCGCTACACTAACTCAACCTCCCCACAGACTCTATCCCAATTCACTCCCACTCCAACCAACCACCCAACTCCCTACAAACTCTTCCCTTCACCCCTCCTGGAGCTGGTCTTATAGTCCCTCTGACTCCACCACCCCCCCCCCCCCGTTTAACTATTTCACCTCCAGCACTCTCATATGTTAACGTCACACTTCCATCCTTAACTCACTGAGAGTTTGAGACCCATCAGGAACCCTCACTTGGTTTAGCCAGCCAGTCAGAGCCATTCCTGAGTGTGACTGGTGCCGCGTGCTGACAACTTCTAGGAGCCACAGCTGGGCTTCTGAGTAGCCCTGCATAGGTTTGAGTATTCTTATCGGAGCTGACCATGGCAAAACACAAAGCAAGGTGGTCTTTATTTCAGATTAGTTAATCCAGTATGGTTTTCTCTGTCTCACAACACAACATGTGGCCCCTAACAGATTACCCCTGAGGGCATGTGGCCCTCAGCAGAAAAAAGCCCCACCCCTGTTTTCATGGATTATGAGGCTGGTAGGTGGAGGCACTATACATATACTGTATTAGGCCCTGGTTTTTCTCATTTCTCTCCAATTTATTCCATACAGTGAGAACCCGCTGAACAAGGGATTGCTGGTGGGGTTGCCTTGTTGATTCCTTCCCAACAATGAGTTTGGCTTCCTTCCCCCCACCCCAGTTGCAACATGCTCATTTGCTCTCTACAAGCCGTCTCCTAAAATTGCAATATTGGATTCTTGGGTTAGTCACAGTCATTTGTTCGTATCTGCTTTTAAGAGGAGCTATGCTAAAGGCTGTTGAAGTTCTCAGTTTATTTGCCAAAGCCAGAAGTGTTCAAAAGAGGTTCTGGTACAAGCACTTTCTAGAGTATTTGGCCCACTAGTTCTCTAAAATGTCAAATTCCAGTCACTACAGAGGCCATCAATCCTTGGTTAGTGAAAGCAATGTTGTGCATTATCAAATTCTTTTATGCAAGATGTTTCTATTACAACAATTAATATTTGAAAGCCACGCATAAATATGCATAGAGAGCAAAAAAATAGACAGATAAAACTATAAAATATATAGTATATATGTATGTGTGTCAGGGGTTCAGGAGCAGAGGCAAGGGCAAGGGAGGAAACAGAGAGCGAGGGGGAGGAGGCAGAAGAAAAGATGAGTGATGACGACGACCCGAGATCTCCGAGTCTTTCCAGTGAATCAGAAGATTCACAGAAAGGAGCACCAGTGGCCAGGGCAAGGGGGGAGCCTAGGGGGACACCCCAGGAAGATAGAGCCAGAGGGGACTCAGAGGGGAGCAGTTGGAAGTCGGGACCAGCGTCACCGCCAGAGAGCAGGGAGGAGGAAGGGCGCCAGGGATCAAGCGCTGGCAGCTCACAACAGGGGGGAGGGCATGAGTCAGGAGTGGCCACACCTCCATCGGGGAGCGAAGAAACGGTCAGACGGAAAGTGGAAGGTTGGGCGCGCGCGCCAAGTTCAAATGCACAGGAGAGTGACGCAGTAGGCAGCCCGGAAAGGGAGCCAGGTCCTAAAGCCCGGCGCAAGGAGACAGGGGGGTCCGGGGGGTCGGCGTCAGAAGAATCCCGGAAGGAAGAAACCCCGGGGGGCAGAGGGACCCAGAGGAGAACAGTCAGGCGGAAAAGGTGGAGCAGGGCTAGGATATTAAGTTGGTGCACAAGGGGCGGAGACTCAGACGGAGCTTCGCCGATCTAACCACTAGACGTAGAGTTGCACGCAGCAGCTTGAGAATGGAAACTGTAACTCAATAAAGACTTTTACTTAATGATCGCTGGCTAGCGTGATCCTCTGTGAGCTAGGATCTGGAAGCAGCTCTGACAGTAAGCTCCGTCTCCTAAATTGTGGGCATCTACGGCCTCAAGGAGAGGAGAGAAAGCGGGTGCCTACTAGCGAGCTCACGAACGGCAGACAACATGACGGCTGAGCAGCAGATAGCGGAACTCAGAGAAGCAGTGTCACAACTGAATGCCGAGGCTCTTGCATCCAGGAAGAGAGAGGAGGAGGCAGCTGCAGCCTACAGGGATCTCCAGGTCAGGTTGGAAATGCTTACGAAGCAAGGGCAACTGACACCCAAACAGGAGGGAATTGGGTTGGGGAGACGAACAGGCGGTCTGGTCTCTCACTTCGATGGGAACCTGCAACAGTACCCCAACTTTAGAGCAGATGTAATGTGTGCACTGCAACTGCTGAACAAAGACTTTAGAGATGAGCAAGAGAAAGTGGGATTCATCATGTCCCATTTGCATGGAGATGCTAAAGCATGGCTGCGCAATTTGTGGAGGGATAAGGATCCGGCGCTCCAAAATGCGGATGCCTTTATTAAAGCGATGGATGGGTGCTTTTTATCAAGCATTGACGTGGATCTTGCTCGGCAGCAGATACATGGACTGAAGCAAGGGAGGGCCAGCGTAAGGCAGTACCATGCCCGCTTTTTCGCTTTAGTCAGTGCCCTGGAATGGGACAGAGATTCGGCTCCTGTGAGAGACCTGTTTTGGGAGGGATTGCACGGCTCGGTTAAAGATGAAATTGCGAGGGGGGAGAGACCCCGGACCACGCAGGAGATCGTTCAGAGGGCGCTGGCGGTGGGGGTGCGGCTGGAAGAACGTCCGTGGAGCAGGGACGAAGGGCGTGGAGGGCGCGAACCAGCCAGGGGCTCCTCCTTCCTTCCCAGAGAAGCAGCGCGTGCGCAATCCACGCCTCCGCCAGGAGGAGGGGCGGAACCTATGGAGGTTGGAAGTGCAAGGGCTCAGTCAGCAGCCAGAGCCCTAGCACCGGCAGCAGTGAAAGCGAAGCCTCCTAGAGGGAACAGGAAGTGTTACATCTGCGATGATCCACAGCATATGGCGAAAGAGTGTCCCCGGAGGTTCCACAAGCACACTGCAGTCTCAGCAATGGTAACTGCAGCAACGCAGCAGGGAAACGACGGAGTCTGGCTGGAGGAAGAGGCACTGGGGCCCAGCCAGACGTGTCAGTGAAGCAGTCCCCAGAGATTTTACAGCCCATGGACCCCCTCCTGCCCAAACCAGTAGTGAGGCTCACCGCATCGCTCCAGCTGCCCAATGGAATCACCATGGACGTCCCAATCACCATTGACTCAGGAAGCAATGCGGACTTTATAGGGCAGGACTTTGTCGACCGGCACGCTATACAGTTGCTGCCTGCCACGCTGCCCCTGCAGGTTGTCACGGTGGATGGCAGGGAGCTGCTAGGGGGGCAAGTGGTGCAGCAGACGCCACCAATAGTGATGCGACTTGGGAATCACAGGGAAATCATCAGCTTCAACGTCACTCAACTATCGGACACGCCCATTGTATTGGGTATGAGTTGGCTGGACAAGCACAGCCCAACGCTAGCTTGGTACCAGAGGCAGCTGACCTTCGGCTCTTCCTTTTGTGCTGAACACTGCATCGTGTCCCGGCAGGAAGGAGAGGAAGAGGAGTCACAGCTGCAGCTAGGCACGCTGCAAGCGGTTCCCCACAAGTACGCAGAATTTTTGGAGGTTTTCTGCGAGAAGGAGGCAGACAGGCTACCCCCCCACAGACCATATGACTGCAAAATTGACCTGCTGCCGGGGGCGGCGCTGCCCAAAGGGAAGCTGTATTCCATGTCTGAGGACGAACTGCAGGAACTCAAAGAGTTCATAGATCATAATTTGGAGCGCGGTTTCATCCGAGAGTCCAAGGCGGCGGGGGGCAGTCCTGTATTCTTTGTTAAGAAGCGGGACACGCCCCAAAAGAGGCTTGTGGTGGACTATCGCATCTTAAACAGTGTGACCAAGCCATCGGACTTCCCCATGCCCCGAATCGACGACCTCCTCGCAAAGGTACGGAAGGGCAGCGTGTTCACCAAGTTGGACCTGCGAGGGGCGTACAACCTCATTCGCATGCGGGAAGGAGATGAGTGGAAGACAGCCATGTTCACGCCCCTGGGCACCTACGAATATAGAGTTATGCCTTTTGGATTGCAAAATGGCTCCCACGTTTTTCAAGCGTTCATGCATCACGTGTTGGCGGGGCTCCTCTACAAGACGTGCGTCTGTTTCTTGGATGACATCCTGATCTTTTCGGAATCGCAGCAGGAGCATGACGGACACGTCAAGGAAGTGCTGAGCAGGCTACAGCAGCATAGGCTTTACGCCAAGCTGGAGAAGTGCCAATTCGACGTGACGGAGGTGGATTTCCTGGGCTACAAGTTGTCTGACAAGGGGCTTGCCATGGACAGCGCCAAGGTTCGAGCAGTGTTGGATTGGAAAAGCCCACGCAACCGGAAGGAGGTCCAACGGTTTGTCGGCTTCGCGAACTTCTATCGCAAGTTTATCAAAGGCTTTGCCATGCAGACAGCGGCCATCACGGACACGCTCAGCTCCAAGAAAAAGAAGTTCATCTGGACAGAGCAGGCGGAGCAGTCTTTTCAGGCACTCAAGCGTCTCTTCGCGTCGGAAGAGCAGCTGCTTCATGTCAACCCCAGCAGGCCGATGAGGGTGGAGACAGACGCGTCGGACAGAGCCGTGGGAGCAGTCCTGCTGCAGAAAGACCCGCAGGGGGTTTGGAGGCCGGGAGCGTTTTACTCCAGGAAGCTCAGCAAGTCCGAACAGAACTACACCATCTGGGACAGGGAGTTGCTGGCCATTCATGCAGCGTTCAAAGCGTGGAGGCACTTCCTGATCGGCGCCAAGCACACGGTGCAGGTCTGCACGGACCACAAGAATCTGGAGCACTGGCGCACGGCACAGTTCCTGAACCAGAGGCAGATACGTTGGGCTGAGTTCTTTGCGAACTTCGACTTCCGCATAGAATATGTCCCGGGGGACACCAACATCATGGCGGATGCTCTCTCCCGTAAGCCGCAGTATCTGGAGGAGGCAACGCCAGCGGCCGCCATGCACATCTTCGCACCAACAGTGTGGGCGTGCGCTGCGGCAACAGTTGACCTGGAGGCGGTGAGACGAGAGTTGCAGGATGACTCCTTCGCGCAAGCAAAGATGGCAGAGGTGCACAGGGGCACGGCAGCGACCGACGAGTTCCAGCTGCGAGATGGATTGCTCATCCGTAAAGGGGCCATCTACGTGCCGGGAGACGAACTTCTCGCCAAGGTACTGCAGCAGCTGCACGACGCGCCCACTGCCGGGCACTTTGGCAAGGAGAAGACGGTGGAATTAGTCTCCAGAGACTTCTGGTGGCCCGGAATGAGAGGGGAGGTCGCGGACTACGTAGCGAGGTGTGACACCTGCCAGAGGGCCAAACCGGTGCACAGACCGCCGGCCGGACTGTTGGAACCGCTGCAAACTCCGGTCGAACCATGGGAGAGAGTGGCCCTGGACTTTGTCACGGATTTGCCCAGCTCGAGGGGCAAAACGGCCGTGCTGGTGGTGGTGGACTTGTTCTCCAAGATGGCACATTTCATTCCGTGTGCGAAGGTGGCCACAAACCGCCAAACTGTTCATAGACCACGTGTTCAAGGTTCACGGTCTGCCGCGGTCTATTCTGTCCGACCGAGGGCGACAGTTCATTTCGAACTTCTGGCAGAAGCTGATGGGTTTCCTGAACGTCAAGATCAACCTGGCGTCGGCTAGACACCCGCAGACCAACGGGCAAGCGGAGCGGGTCAATGCCATCATGCAGCAGTACCTGAGATGTTATGCGAATCAACAGCCTGCGACGTGGGTGGATTACCTGCCTCTCGCCGAGTTCGCCTACAACAACACGAAGCACGTGTCCACGGGGGTCACGCCGTTCTTCGCCAACAACGGGAGGCACCCCAGAACCTTCCCGGGACTGGAAAGAATGGGGGAGGGGGAGCCGCAGACAGCAGATGCGTTCGCGTCGGAGTTGCAGGAGGTCCACAATCAACTGCGGCGGCACCTGGAGCTGGCCAAACACGCATACAAGGTACAAGCGGACAAACACAGAAGGATTGGAGAAGAGATCCATGTGGGAGACTGGGTCTGGTTAGCAGCCCACGCAGTGCCGGCCAGGTCGTTGGCAAAGAAGAAACTAGGGCATAAGCAATTGGGGCCCTACCAAGTCGAGGAGCAGGTCAACCCGGTGGCTTTCAGGCTGGCGCTTCCGGAGGGTTCCAGGATGCATCCGGTGTTCCACAGATCGGTGCTCACTCCCTACAAGGCACCGCACAGGTTTCAGGAACCAGGCACGGCACCGAGTCCGCTCAGAGAGAGAACCGGGCACGCGGGAGTGGCACAGGAGGAGCGCATCAACGAAGTCACGGAGATTTTGGACTCCAGATGGGGGGAAGAGGGGGTAGAATACCTTCTCGCCAAGGAGGGCACCCCGGCCAGTGCCAACAGCTGGGTGCCGGGCTACGCTTTGGACGAACCTCTGCTCAAAGAAGAGTTTCATGCCCTCTTCCCACATAGGCCAATGCCAGAAGACTTTTTCGACGACTGGCTTTTCACGCCCACGCTTTCAGCCAGCACGTTCCGGGGGTTCGACTCGGAGGAGGAACCGACACGAGACGCCCGTTCCCCGGAGGGGTCACCCTCGGGATCTGCCTCAGAACCCTCGTATTGGTGGGACGACAGACCAGAGGAGCAGTGGCGCAGAAAGTGGCTGGAGGGTCCAGGACGAGCAACGCCGCCAGGAGGAAGCGAGGGAGAGACGGACATGGACGTTTTCGGGGACGACCCGGGTTTCGAGCACGGCGGCACAGAGATGGAAGCGGAGGTGACCGTCGTCGACGAGAGCAGGGAGGAAGAACCGGAAGACTTCAGATGGAGGCCCGCCACGGGAAGCGAACTGTATCCGACATTCGTCCCCCTGACACAGCAGCACCCAGCTCCCGCACCGGGAGGAGGGGAGGGGGGAAGAGGGGGCTTCGAGGGGGGGATGGATGTCAGGGGTTCAGGAGCAGAGGCAAGGGCAAGGGAGGAAACAGAGAGCGAGGGGGAGGAGGCAGAAGAAAAGATGAGTGATGACGACGACCCGAGATCTCCGAGTCTTTCCAGTGAATCAGAAGATTCACAGAAAGGAGCACCAGTGGCCAGGGCAAGGGGGGAGCCTAGGGGGACACCCCAGGAAGATAGAGCCAGAGGGGACTCAGAGGGGAGCAGTTGGAAGTCGGGACCAGCGTCACCGCCAGAGAGCAGGGAGGAGGAAGGGCGCCAGGGATCAAGCGCTGGCAGCTCACAACAGGGGGGAGGGCATGAGTCAGGAGTGGCCACACCTCCATCGGGGAGCGAAGAAATGGTCAGACGGAAAGTGGAAGGTTGGGCGCGCGCGCCAAGTTCAAATGCACAGGAGAGTGACGCAGTAGGCAGCCCGGAAAGGGAGCCAGGTCCTAAAGCCCGGCGCAAGGAGACAGGGGGGTCCGGGGGGTCGGCGTCAGAAGAATCCCGGAAGGAAGAAACCCCGGGGGGCAGAGGGATCCAGAGGAGAACAGTCAGGTGGAAAAGGTGGAGCAGGGCTAGGATATTAAGTTGGTGCACAAGGGGCGGAGACTCAGACGGAGCTTCGCCGATCTAACCACTAGACGTAGAGTTGCACGCAGCAGCTTGAGAATGGAAACTGTAACTCAATAAAGACTTTTACTTAATGATCGCTGGCTAGCGTGATCCTCTGTGAGCTAGGATCTGGAAGCAGCTCTGACAATGTGTATTAAATTTTTTGGGGGGAAAGGGATCTGTAAATTTTGTAGCGGTAGAGAAGGCATGGAATAGACTAAAACAGACTCTCTTCTACAGTACTCCCTTTTTCCATACTTCATTGCAACCAAACAGAATGTTTACATTTCCTCTGTGGTTATGGAAAATACATTCCCCTTCATCTGTAATAGGCCCATGGCAGTGAGGTGGGGGAGGGCAGAGAAGAACGCTGCCACTGTGCCACACTAGGCAGATCTCAAATTCCTGTAGATGCAGGTGTGTTGATTTCAGCAGTGTCCCGCTTACAGTTTGCTTGTTCACT
The DNA here is from genome assembly GCF_964188305.1 of Podarcis bocagei. Classification (NCBI taxonomy): domain Eukaryota; kingdom Metazoa; phylum Chordata; class Lepidosauria; order Squamata; family Lacertidae; genus Podarcis; species Podarcis bocagei. The sequence continues at coordinate 3,713,160 of NC_138137.1, forward strand.
CAGTTTTACACACAAGTGAAGGATGATGAGCTGAAACTGTAGCTCCCCCTTGTACCACTTGCAGCTTAGAAGTGGAGAGCTTGAGATCAGGCTTGCCAGGTACAAAATATAAAGGACAGGTAGGCCTTAGAAGCCAGTGGCTGCCATAAGGGATTTCCAATATGTTCTGTGGACTGTGGCCAGTGGGGGCTTGATTTAAATCACTAGTCAGTAAGACTTGATTTAAATCATTTTTTTACAGCAAGACTCATTCTTGCTGGTATAATCTTAATATCTGCAACCAGATGAAGGTTTCATTTTTGGAATAATAAATTTTCAGAGTAGTTTTTACAGTTATATAAAAAATGGCTGATTTGGTTATACTATTAGAAATACATAGACAGATAATTATGAAGTTATTGTGTTAATAAGTTAACTGTTTCTGTTTGGAAACTTTTCTGCTGTACTTTATTGGAAGGAGAAAAATAATCATTTCCTTAATAACAATTTAAACAATTTATTTAACTAATAATAATAATAATAATAATAATAATAATAATAATAATAATAATAATAATTTATTATTTATACCCCGCCCATCTGGCTGAGTCTCCCCAGCCACTCTGGGCGGCTCCCAGTCAGTGTTAAAAACAGTACAGCATTACATATTAAAAACTTCCCTGAACAGGGCTGCCTTAAGATGTCTTCTGAATGTCAGGTAATTATTTATCTCTTTGACATCTGATGGGAGGGCGTTCCACAGGGCGGGCGCCACTACCGAGAAGGCCCTCTGTCTGGTTCCCTGTAGCCTCACTTCTCGCAATGAGGGAACCACCAGAAGGCCCTCGGCGCTGGATCTCAGTGTCCGGGCTGAACGATGGGGGTAGAGACGCTATTTAAAACAATAACATTATAGCATATGTATCCATGTTTGTTAACTGATGTGTTTAAACGGTTTTTAAAAAAGCAACTTAGACTGAGTTTTAGAAAACGCATGAAAACACATTAATTTTTATCCACCCTGCTATTTATATAATTTTGGCTTTTGTGTTTGTGGTGGGCTTTATCTGGGTGCGCAGAGTGCTAGAGTGCAGACTTCACACACAACCTGTTGTCACAGATAGGAGGGCTAGGGAAGACTTGAAGAGCCATTGTTATTCCAAATAAAGGCTTGGTAGACTAATGATGTGATGCTATAAAGCAGTGTGAAATGTTCATTTTCCTGCATTTGCACTCTTGGGTGCTGAATGAAATACAGTGGTGCCTCGCAAGACAAAATTAATCCGTTCCGCAAGTCTCTTCGTCTTGCGGTTTTTTCGTCTTGCGAAGCACGGCTATTAGCGGCTTTAAGAAAAACGAAACAAACTCGCAAGAACTCGCAAGACGTTTCGTCTTGCGAAGCAAGCCCATAGGGAAACTCGTCTTGCGGAACGACTCAAAAAACGGAAAACTCTTTCGTCTTGCGCGTTCTTCGTCTTGCGAGGCATTCGTCTTGCGAGGTACCACTGTAGATCATTACCCCTTGAAGGTTATGTGAAAGTCAGTCAAGATCCATATGTGGAAATCTTTTTCCACACAAGGATCACCTTTGCTAGACTGGGAGAAATATATGCTGTGTGTTATTTGTGGGGCTTCCTCTGAAGACGGTTCAGAAACTTGAGCTGGTGCAGAATTCGGTGGCCAGGTTGGTCAGTGAGGCAAGATGGTTTAAGCATATATCACCGATCCTGGCCCTACTGCTCTGTCTGCTGGTCAGTTTCCAGACTCAATTCAAAGTTCTGGTTTTGACCTATAAAACCTGAAATGGCTCAGGACCCTCTACTTGGGCATACTCATGATTTACGTTGGGGGCAGGCAGGACACCCACCTGTCATCATCCTCTGTCTGTCTCTGTCTAGCAGATTCGGAATGAAATGTTTCAACCACAGTTGTTTTAAATTACAGTCATACCTCTTGTTACGTTCGGCTCAGGTTACGTCTTTTCAGGTTGCGTCCCGCGGCGACCCGGAAGTACCGGAAAGGGTTACTTCCGTGTTTCACCGCTCACGCATGCGCAGACGCTCAAAATGACGGCATACGCAGAAGCAGCGACACGCGCATACGCGGGTTGCGTTCTGCTCATGTTGCTAACGGGGCTTCGGAATGGATCCCATTCGCAACCAGAGGTACCACTGTACTTTCTTTTGAGCCCAAGTATTCAGGGGAAAAAAATCCAGTAGTGATGTATGGAAGTGAGAGCTGGACCATAAAGAAGGCTGATCGCCGAAGAATTAATGCTTTTGAACTATGGTGCTGGAGGAGACTCTTGAGAGAAGAAGATCAAACCTCTCCATTCTTAAGGAAATCAGCCCTGAGTGCTCACTGGAAGGACGGATCGTGAAGCTGAGGCTCCAATACTTTGGCCACCTCATGAGAAGAGAAGACTCCCTGGAAAAGACCCTGATGTTGGGAAAGATGGAGGGCACAAGGAGAAGGGGACAACAGAGAATGAGATGGTGGGACAGTGTTCTCGAAGCTACCAGCATGAGTCTGACCAAACTGTGGGAGGCAGTGGAGGACAGGAGGGCCTGGCATGCTGTGGTCCATGGGGTCACGAAGAGTCGGACACGACTAAACGACTAAACAACAACAAAATTCAGAAAAATCTGTCAGAATCTTCAGTTATTTGAGAATTAGGAAGTTAAATAAAAAAATAACACCAGGAAGTACATTTCATGCAATTAACGAGTATATTTTGCAAAATTACAAAGAACGTGCCCTTTTCATATTTTTAAAAAATCAAAACTAAAGCAAGTTTTCTTGGACTTGCTGAAAATCTTTTCAGCACTTCCTTCTCAAATCCCTCCTTTTTCCCCAATGCAGTTTTTCTGTGCACGCTCAGTAAGCAAAGCCCATTGAGATGCTCCCCTGTCGTTGTCAACCTTAACCAGGTCTTCACTCTCCACAAGGCGCTGAATGCTATGGTACAAGTGGTGCCTGGCTGAGCAAGAGAGATGAGTAGAGCTTTTATTGTGGCCTGGTAAAAGATTTGCGCCTCTTTTACTAGGTCTGCTACGTTCAGCTCTTTTAACTGCTCTTTGCTAAGTTTCTTCTCCTTCCACATGGTATACCATAGTTCAGCTTCAGAGTCTTGCAACTTATAAAAACTTGAGAACTGCTTGTCTTTCATCTTGAAGTCTTGAATGTTCTTCTCCAGGCTTCCTCAACCTCAGCCCTCCAGATGTTTTTGGCCTACAACTCCCATGATCCCTAGCTAGCAGGACCAGTGGTCAGGGATGATGGGAACTGTAGTCTCAAAACATCTGGAGGGCTGAGTTTGAGGAAGCCTGGTCTTCTCCAACATAAGGGGGTGTAGAGCCAAAAGCCACGCTCAGTCAGGTTGCCAGTTGCATCACTAGAATGCCCAACAGCATCATCCAAGTGACGTCAGCGAGCATTTCAGTTTCAAATATTCTTATTGTTTCTACTTCAGTTAAGTATTCTTATTTATTTACTTGATTTAGGGGGCCAGCTGCCCCCCCCACCTGTGCCCATGACCCTGTGATCCACTTCCACAAGAGGTCTGGAGGTTGGAACCATGAGAATGTACCTTTTCTGGGGTGACTCACTGTTTGAGGATTCCTCTTCCCTCTCTAGGCTCGTCTGGTCCTTTCATTACATATCTTTAGGCGCCAGGCAAAAATGTTTTTCTATAACCAGGTTATAGATTGAACATTTTGTGGCCTTTTAAATGTATTTCTGGGAGGGGGATTATTGGTTTGTTTCTGTTTTATAATATATTTTGTGTTCTCATTTTGTCTTTATGTTGTGAACCGCCCTGTGATATTTTGGATGAAGGGCAGCATACAAATTTAATAACTACTATTAATAATCTTCAGAAAGTTGTATGCTAGCACTGTCAACAGATAAAACAACTTTTTTTGTCTATTTGTCTATTGAGTAATTACTCAATTGAGTAATTGAGCAATTAAACAGATTTTCAGCATTACTTTGTTGGTTTCTTTCACACCTACTAATTTTATCCTCACAATAAAAGTTGTACCCTAGCAATGAAGCATCCAAAGTTTTAGTCTATCCATCTACTGATTAGCTGTTAGTCCTGTAAAACACCCTGAAGGAACCAGTGGGATTTAAGCATCCACTTTTTCTGGATTGCAACCCTTTTAGGAGGGCATGCTTTCTGAATAAGTAGTTTCTAGTACTAAAAACTGGTGCAAATGGTTTCATTTTTCATCCCAAAGATAATACTGGAGAGAAAGAGAGTTAAAATAATCTATGTGTGTATAATTCTATAATTGTTCCAATTTTGGTTTGTGATTAACCAGCAGGAGTAGGTTGCTGTAGTTGACAAGGGGAGCTTTCTTTCTGAAAAATCTTGTAGCAACAACCTGCGGGGCTTATAGTTCGTAAAGTGGGTGAAGCATTGAAAAGGACTGTGTTTTGATTTGTAGCTTTAAAAGAGAGGGAGCGAGAGTAGAGTATAGTCGTTTTATTATAGTCAATGACTATAAACAGTGACTGTAACAGGATAAAAACACCAGTTACAAAATTTAAAAGCTCAGAACAAAATAAAATAGTATAAAATCACATACACATTAAAAAAGCAGTTCTAGTTGGTCGTTCATCTGTCAGAAGGAGATCCTTCTGGCCAAAGGATGACCAGGGCGCGGGAGAAAGCAGTTCACCTAGTAAATGAGTTATAGCCCGTGGGACTCTCAAAGTGGTGATTTAATGGTTGTTTTTGGAACAGTAGCCTCCTCTGATGAAAAGGCCACGTGGAATAATCGTAAACATGAGGCAACTTCCTATTAGCAATGTACAGATGTGCCATTGCAAGAAGAAACAAAACCTATATTGTTTTGAGCTACAAATGGAAAATGTGCACTGCTAGCTGATGAAAATGCCACTTTCCATTGGGAGACTTTGAAAGCACTTAAAGGACATTTCAAAATAGTTTCATTTCTAAGGAGGTTGAACACCCTTATTCCCAAGCTCAAAATACCTTCCGGTTTCTGCAACTGGCATTGCTGAAAGGTGGACATAGATTTTTTCTATGGTGGCATGGCTGCGGTTTTGAACCATTTTCGATCAGGAAGTGTTAGAAATTCCCCAGACGTGTTTTGCAGCCCCATGGAGATCTCTGGATGACAGGCTGGCCACGGGACATCTCCCTCTGGCCGGCCCCTCCAGGTGTCTTAAGCAGGGAAGCAAAAGAGCTTATTTATTGCATTTATATCCCACCTTTCCCTCCAATGAGTACATGGTTCACCCCCCCCTTCTCATTTAATCCCTACAATGACCCTGTGAGGTAGGTTAAGAGACTGTGACTGGCTCAAAGTCACCGAGTGAGCTTTACGACTGAGTGGAGATCTGAACCCTGGACACCTGGGTCCTAGTCCAACACTCCAACCGCAGTACCACACTGGCTTCCTAGAGTTCTTCTGTTGTTGTTGTTGTTGTTGTTTAGTCGTTTAGTCGTGTCCGACTCTTCGTGACTCCCTGGACCAGAGCACACCAGGCACTTCTGTCTTCCACTGCCTCCCGCAGTTTGGTCAAACTCATGTTTGTAGCTTCGAGAACACTGTCCAACCATCTCGTCCTCTGTCGTCCCCTTCTCCTTGTGCCCTCCATCTTTCCCAGCATCAGGGTCTTTTCCAGGGAGTCTTCTCATGAGGTGGCCAAAGTATTGGAGCCTCAGCTTCAGGATCCGTCCTTCCAGTGAGCACTTAGGCCTGATTTCCTTCAGAATGGAGAGGTTGGATCTTCTTGCAGTCCATGGGACTCTCAAGAGTCTCCTCCAGCACCATAATTCAAAATCATCAATTCTTCGGCGATCAGCCTTCTTTATGGTCCAGCTTTCACTTCCATACATCACTACTGGGAAAACCATAGCTTTTACTATACGGACCTTCGTTGGCAAGGTGATGTCTCTACTTTTTAAGATGCTGTCTAGGCTTCTAGTTCTTCTGTTATAGGGCAGCTATATAAATTAAGTAGGTAAATAAATATGGGAAAAGCAAAATGTCACTTAGAGAAGAATCTGAAATATTTTCCTTGATGCTTTACTTTGTTTTATTTGATGTTTTCATGTGTTGTAAACTGCTTTGAGATATTTTTTTTAAAAAGCAGTATAGAAATATAATCAATCAATCCCACTGCAAAAAAGGTGCATTCCCTTGGGGTGACTGTAACCTAGGTTTAACGTGCCATTTGGCGATTAGCCTCTCTATCTGAGTTTCTAACACTGGCCGTGACCCAGCCCAACAGCTTAAGACCAGCGTTTCAGTGTATTGTTTATGCAGTTTGAATTGCCAAGTATTTTTTTTTTAAATTTCATTCTCCAGTAATTATGAAAGCTGGTTAAAAGTAGTGCAATAGCCAAAATATCCTAAGCCAACATCCTTTTTTTTCTTTTGGCATTTCTTGGATTATTATATCAGCAATTGCTTACAGAGGAGTGTGCAGAAGGAAGCAAGGACTCAGACCATCCTGTGCTCTGGAATCTAATTTAGTACTAATTTTTCAGTTAAAGCAAACTGTGTGTCAATGCACTTTTGTCCTGTGGCTCCATAGAGCTGATGTGAGGGGTCAGAGGGCATATAGTATTATGGTTGTGATGCAGTGGCGTGGTGGGGGGCACTGGGTGCCACACCACAGGGGGCGGCACTTACTGCTGGGCCAGCAGCGCCTCTGAGCCACGCGCTTCTCCTGGAAGTGACGCAGTGGCTCAGGCGCCTGCAGGCTCCATGCTTCCTGAAATGACAGTGTGGGGCTTGCGTCTGCCCACTGCCTCCCCCTCAGCAGTAGGGCAGCCGAGCCTGGGGGAGGAGTTGGGCGGATTGCCTGCAGGCTCTGTGCTGCTGGAAACAGCGTGGGGCTTGCATCCACCCGCCGTCTCCCCCAGGCTCGGCCGCCCTATAGCTGAGGGGGAGGCGGCAGGGAGACTCCGTGCAGCTTGCCCCTTGCCCCCGAGCTCAGGGCACTTGCGCCACCCTGGGTGCCTGAGCGGTTAGCTAGCCGCTGTTGCTATGGGTCTGCATGCTTAAATAGCGCAGCTGGATTTCTTGTGAGCTTTTGCAGATCCAATTGTAGTGTATTCCCTGGAGACAATTCCTTGTCCTCATGTCTGTCTTTGTTGTGGAAATGCCATGCTTTGTAGCCCCCCCCCCTTTTCTTTGGGTGTGTGTGAGAGAAAGCGGCTGGATTTATGTATGGCACTCCCACTTTGCCAGAGGCTGTAGTCTACCCGTGAATATTCATTAAAAGGAACATGGGCAGCTTTTAAATAGCACTTTAATGCATAGACACGAAAGGGAATACATGCTTGTGGGAATACTAATGCAAGCAGACTGATTGAACTGCACTGGACATCTGCCTGTGGACCAAAGGGACTTACGAATACAATCTGTTGTACGCAGGAGAAAGATTGGGGGGGGGGCGGGGTAGGGAGGGAGGGATAGCTTTCCTCACCTGATAGCCTAGATGGCGTGTTGCTGGCTTGGCTTTTAAATGATTGATGGGGGAGATAGCTGATAATACTGATACAAGAGTACGGCATTAACTTTTAATTCTTCTTATTAGGGGCTTGGAATTCTGGCTGTGACATCTTTAAACATTGTGGGCTTAAAGGTGTTTTTTTTTTTGTTTAGTCCCAATTATTGAATCCCATAATGCATGTTAGTTAATCATTTTGCAATCCAGTAGTTATTCATCCTTTCATTTCTTGGAATTATATTGGTGCAGGGACACTCTGAACCATTACAGTCCCCTGGTGGACAAGCTTCCTGGGATGTGCCTTTGAAGTCATTGCTTAAAGTGCTATGCAAGCAAAGTGCTGTGTGGTGTCATATTTAACAGTGATCAGAGTTTAAAATGGGTAAATGGTTGAAAGGAGAGATGAGCCAAGCCGCAGTCACCTTGCTCCCTGCTTCCCTTTGAGTGTGAACAGCAACAGATGCTTTGGCAGAGTCCTCTTTTTCTGCACCTGAGCTGCTCAATCCCCCTTGTTTCTTTGCTTGATGCTTGGAATTGAGTAGCTGAAGCACACGAGCGACAATCTCTGGCAAAATTAGTCTTGGTCCTCCTACGTGCTGGGTGGGGAGTAGGGTGACCGGTGGCTAATTGCCTTGGACTGCAGAATGTGCTCAAGTGCAGAGTGGAGGTGAGATGGGACCAGAGGCGGCACTGGGGGGCACATAGGAAGCGCCTGGGGGCCAGTCTAAGCATCCAATCAGCCTGACATGTATCCACCCTCTCCATATAGTAACCTGTTGTGTACCACATGCAAATAGCACAAACACGGATGACTTAACTGACATCCAACCAGCTTTGGAGAACTGTGTGGTGGCGGCAGCCCTGGCTTCCTGTCCCAGATGTCCTTATTTGCTCCGCGACTTCATTTGGGGGCTGGGGGAGACTGAAGGTGGGTACTTGGTGGGGGGAGCTTTCTCTTCTCTCTTTCTCTCTCACACACACCATCAAGACTAAGACAATCAGAATGTGGGTAGACAACCTGCACTTGGATGTGGGTGAGAGAGACTATTCCTTTTGTTCTAAGGAATAAAACAAAAGCATGCGTTAACATGCTGAGATTGCAAACAGTGTGATGCAAACATGTTTGTCAATAAAATGGACAATAAAATGCAGGCTGCTCCTGGACTGGGTGCGCAGAATCCAGTAGTGGTTTGCCAGTTCGCCATAGAGTAGTTTATTAAAATGTTATGTAGGCAGGTTTCTGTTTCTAGGCTTGAAAATGTGTTGTTATTGTAATAGTACATCTGTTCAGCCTAGTTAGTTATCCAAGAAATCCATACATGCAATCTCAGTGGGTTTTTTGGGTGGGGGGTGTTGTAGGTCATCATGAGACATAATGGATTGGGCTGGGGAATTATTTTGTAAATGCAACATGCAAAAAAAATCCTACAGCTTGAGTTTGTCATATTAATTTAACACGATTGTTTACTCTGAAACAAAGTGTAAGCCTCTGGTTACTGGAGTTGGAAACTTGCCCTAGTCTATGCTTGGCTATACAGTGCAGTCTTTACAACAAAGCGCTTTATATCATTATTATAATATATATTATCATTATCATCATAAACTATTACTTAGTTTAAGGAAATGGCTAATTGTTCATGATACAGAGCTGTTGGTAATCATAAAATTATGAGGAAGGGGCTCATGTCCAGATTCAAAGTATTTTTGCTGGTCTTCTTGCACAGCTTCCCTGCGGTGTCAGTACAGCAGTCAGTTTGGTTAATCTGAAGTACTCAGTAAATAGGAAATCTTCAAGCCATGCATGCTTGATGGCTGGCTGGCTTGCTTGCTTGCTTATTTATGTATGTATGTATGTATGTATGTATGTATGTAGCCTAAGCAAGCTGTCCATGTTCCCCCCCGACGGGGTGTTTGTGACTGGTCAATAGTTGTTCCAGTCTAACCCTGAGGTCCTTGGAGTGAGGTTGGGAAGCACAAACAGACCCTAAATCAAAATGTGGGGTTTGTAAGGAACTTCCACCTCGCATTTGTCCAGCAGGTGGCACTATTGTAGCTCAAACTGCAACAGTCAGTCTCTGGTTACAGTATATTAAACGTACTGTTTTGTGTTATTCACTTGGTCTTTAAAAGCTAACATGTTGAGCTGAAATGTTTGGGTTCTTTCTTCAGTTGCAGATTGTGGTGATGAACAAATAAAAAAATGCAAGATACTTTTGATTTCTCAAAGGTGTTTTAATTCGCTTATCAGGGAGCATCTTATTAAAAGCAATTCATGGCAATTCATTACTGTTTAGTCTTCCTGATTTTATCAGATAATAGTTGAAAAGCATGTTTTCCTCCTTTATCGCGGTGCCACATTGCAGTTGTCTTATGTCAAAGGGATTAGGAGTTCTTATATTTTTCCTTCTAGGAGACGCTACCTTCCATTTAATTGTGTTTTATTGTGTGCAAAGTTAGTTAAATAAACCTTTTTGTTTGCTAGTGTTTAAGTAAAACTTCTGATGTATAACTAAATGAACTATTGCATTTATTTCTTGCCCCATAACTCTGCTCTCTTGGTGATACACAGGAAATGTTGAATTTTTAAAAGGCTAAAATACCAGAACAAAATCCATAACCAGCACAGGGAATAAAATACAATAGCAACCATTGTCAGTTATCAGAAGGCGAAGCTATCTCAAATAAAATGGAGACAAACAAATTTATAACAGCATTCAGTGGTGCTAATGTTTAAAAAAAAGCCTGGGAGAACAGTACTTTCTCAACCTGGCACTGCTGAAAAGCAAGAGGCAAGCACCTACAGGGCGAGAGAGAGTTCCGCAAAACTGCTAAGTGTCTGAAAAGTGCCCGTTTTCTTGAGCTCTTTTGGAGCCATTCATCTTGCTTTGAGTTCTTGGTTAGTTAACTTTGAGCGTGGGGTTAATCTAAGTGCACCTTTGACTAATGTGCACAGCTCTTGGCTCACCTCTTCTTTCATTTTGAGATTAGGGGTTGCATAAACAATTGCAGTGCCCCAAGAATGGAAGGAGGGAGCAAGCAAACAAACGTAAACACTACCAACTGACTGTATATTTGCATTCACTATATTTGCAGCAGCTTAAAAACTCACACTGCCAATTTGAAAAGGTGAGGGGAAACACTTTTCAACCCTATGGATTGTGTTGTTGTAAATAAAAATATGCCCTTTTCCCTTATGGGGTATCCAAGAGCCCATATAGAGTCCTTACATAGGTTCCCTATTGGTAGGAGAAAATAACAGAGGCCAACCAGAGAATATTGAGAAGCAAAGCAGCTAGTAAGCTTGATCTTTATTGATCTGTTGCAACAGGGTACCCCCCTCACACGCAGGAGAGGAAGAGGACCCAGAACAATGGCCTGCAAGGCCTTATAAAGACTTTTGAAATTCCCCTTCTCTAGATCAGGACCACCCCCAGAAACATTATGCATACATCACAGAAGGGGTGTAACCTAAGACCACCCCTCAGATACATCCCACCTACATCACAGAAATTTAAATGTTGTTTTTCTCTTCTCCTTGTTTATCTCCTGTCTAGCAGGTTCCTTGATTGGATTTTCTGGGGAGCCTGGCCATTCTTTTGTAATGCTAAAATACTTATTTCCTGGGCCAGGTCACAGGCTCACACCTTATTCAAACACAGATTAAAGGAAGAGACAATGGGGAGGCTTTTCCATTTTTAACCTTGCAGAGAAAGGATTTGGTCAGTTTAGGAATCAAAATGGTTCCACGTTGGCCTTCCTGTACTGATCTATGTATGTGCAGTTATGAACATTACTATATATCTAAAACCATAAAATTCCTATCACAATATTCCCCCCTTTGGGGCTAGAATTTTTCTTAAAAATTTTTTGCCCCACAAATAATAACATCGTATGTTGTAGATGGATGTCTTTGTATGAATATATCATATAAAAATAACACATGTTGCATTTTGCTACTAATTACTTGTGGCATTCTAACACTTTGGGAGAGACCATTTACTCAATAGTGTTCTATGCTTTACACCTAGCAGGAAGGTAAGGTCCACTAATGACTGAAAAGTGCAGTTTGCTTCCCCCCCGTCATTTTAGTGTTCTCAGGTGTCAAGGTAGCTCTTATGTGGTCTCACACTGACATAGTGCTACAGCAACACATCCTTTCTGTTGAATCCCCTCAGGGCTTTCATTTAACCATGTCGCCTGGCATTCACCATAGCTGGCACAGGTTTTGGGCATCTCGTGAGGGAGAGGTCTTCGCCTTGGCCTTTAGCTATGGGATTTTATTATAGGCTGTGGTCTTGGGCTCATGAGAAGTTGCTCACTTGCACTTAAAGGACCAAAAAGCTAATTGCAGCCTGGATACACTTGCCCAATTCAAACTGAGTCCAATTTGAATTTATCTTGCCCCATGGTTCTCAACTCTTCAAACCAATCTGTTAAAAGAAAACCATTCTTAACAAGGGCAGTTGTCCAAATAAGTCAATTTAAGTCTATAAGGGATCATTCCTGCTAAACCAAAGCATATCCACCTTCATGTTTCTTAGAAGCTTCTCCTTGGTAAAGCAAGTTTAGGGAAAGTTGGCAGAGTGCCAGGTGGAACAATGAAATGTGGTTATAAATTGAGACTACACAATAGTGTGAGCTATTAGAAAGTATAAAATGCATGAGAATTCTCCATTGGTGTGTAAGCAATAAGACATTAAACATAAAAACAGTTACACACAGAAAAAAAAAATTGCCCCCCTTTGTGGAAATCACACTGTCAGACACATTTCAACATTCTTACATAATAACACATAATACAAAACAAAATAATTAAATATCTGTTGCATATCTTGACACAATTGTGATCTTTTACGTATGTATCTTTTGAATCCTGGAGCAGAGGCTTGAGGTTCAAGTGAAAAAATGTCCTTGCAATTCAACTCCTCCCCCCTTTGTCAGTTCAACCCCTCCCCCCTCAGTCTATAGCCTTTGAAAGAGATAACTGTGGGCACTTTGAAAACTCTGGTGTTGCAGGTCTTGTGAGTTGAGGGGTTGTTGCTGCTTTTCATCATTGCACATCTGTAGAAGTGATATCCTGTAAGGGGGCAGGGTTTTGGGGAGACTTAAAAACACAGTTAGACAAGAAGGATGTCCTCCAGTTTCCATGGGAAGCTGCAAATAATAAAAAATCTTAGCGCATTAAGCATTTTATTTATTTCAATATTATTATCACATTTCCACATAATTACTGTTATTATCTGCTAAGTTTGTTTGCTTTCCTTCACTTAATTTTTGTTGTTGTTGTTCTTTTCATATTATAAAATAAAAAATTACTCCACATGTATAGAAAGAGAACTGTAAAAATACAAAGGTTAAAAAATAAAAAGACAGCAAAAAATTAATTACCAGTTAGATGAAAATGGACTTGACACAAAGACATCAGATTCAGAAAATAACTATTATTAAATAGTACAAAGATATTATCAAAACCACACAGATTACTACTGGACTGGGGGGGGAAAGGGAAAACAATGGGGAAAACTTAAAATTCACCATGTGCTATCCAATAAAAGAACTTCATGAAACTGACTTTCAACATGTGATGAACATGTCCCCAAAGTAAAACACACACACACAAATGACCTATGAGGAACCGAAAATAAATAAATGCTAAGACACACAATTAATAAGCAACCTGAAGTAATCTGTTTTGGCATTCTAACATCCCAAATGAAAATAAAAGAGTGTTTCTTGATGTGACAACATCAGCTGTAATGTTAATACTGGGAAATGAGTTAATACCAATAAAAAAATGAATGGCAATTTTAAAGTTGTGCAGGTACCTTGCACCAGCCAAAATGACAGAATTAGTAAGAAATGCTCAAACAATGTTTGGTTGTGCTTCGATTAACTTCATAGACATCATGGAGAAACTGATTAAATAAATGAAAACAGATTATTTGTAACTTTAAAAAAAATGTCAAAGGCACAAAGAGATAGAGGTCACTAATACAGCAGGGATTCAGACTTGTTTCACAGAACAGAAAGAAAGTTGCTGTTTGGCTTTTAGGGAAGAAAGACAAAAGAGAAACAAATGCAATTACTTTTTATAGAGTATTTAAATCACTGTTTGCATCCCCTCATTATCATTTGTGCTGTGGGAGAAAAGAAAGGACACTCTGTTAAAAGGGAAAATTATTTCATGTGAGAGGTCTGTCAGGAAGTGCTGTTCCTAAAATGCATAGGCATATACACACACACACACACCAAAAAAAAAAAAAAAAACAAAAACAAAAACTTATAAAATTTAAATTCCATTGGGAGGCGAACCTTTTGTTAGCCCCTGGGGCAAGACATTAAGGGTGATTTCCCTCAATGGTTCCAAATTTTACATAAGGAAATTTGTATAGGTTTCAGGCTCTCCAAACCTTCTCTCTCCCCCCTCCTTTCTCTCTCTCTCTCTTTTGTAAGCTGATCTAGCCTCTGTGCATGTGCAGAGTTCATGCCCCAGCAAACCTTTTATACAATTGAAAATGTTGCATCTTTTGGCTCAATTAGAATAAGGAAGGGAAAGGTAAGGAGTAGATTTTAAAAATAGGGTTAGATTTTAAAACAAAAAAGAGAAACTCAGCAATTCAAGTATTCACCATTCAGCCCAAGCAAACTGAGACTGCTTCCTTTATGTACAGGAAAGGGCTATCATTATTGGTCATTTTATCTGGTCATTCGCGGAACAATCAACCGCTCTCTTATTTATGAGTAAAAATGGCCAGGTAAGGAGTGGTTTTTTAAAATAGGGTTAGATTTTAAAACAAAAAAGAGAAACTCAGCAATTCAAGTATTCACCATTCAGCCCAAGCTTCCTTTATGTACAGGAAAGGGCTAATATCCCTCTGGCCATTCGCGGAACAATCAACCGCTCTCTTATTTATGAGTAAAAATGGCCAGAGCGTTAGAATTCATAGGATTTTTTAACATTCTCAGTCATTTCAGCCTTACCATTTGCAGACAAAAAATTATTATTATTATTATTATTATTATTATTTTCTGCGCCTTAATTTACAGGAATGGCCAAGGCTAATTGTACTTGATTATTCATTTGTATGTGCTTAAACTTTGAATTGACTTTTAAGTTTGATTAAAAAAAATAGTAGACAAAATGATAAATACTGTAATCACTCAAATGCTTGATATTACCAGTTGTGCTTCAAAACATCATGGCTTTTACCTCTCACCTTTTAAAACTAAAAAGCAAAGCTAGGCTGAATTTCAACTCCATTACCACACCAGAATTTAAGAATTACCCTCCAATGCTTGCAGACACATGGTCTTCCACACAGCCACAAATTGGGAGAGTTGAAAGGGACCCTGGGGTCATCTAGTCCAACCCTCCAAAATATAGGGTTCACAGCAAGATTTCGCAGCAAGATTTGTACTACCAGAAACACACACATTCACCTCTCACCTTTAAAAACAAAGAGCAATCTGGGCTGGATTTCAACTCATCAGCCACAAATTGGGAAAGTTGAAAGGGACCTGGGGTCATCTAGTCCAACCCTAAAATACAGGGTTCATAGCAAGATTTGTACTACCAGAAACACACACATACTTATGTACACAGACACAACTGGGGAAGAGATCACAAGCCATGCGCCTATCACAAACCATGCGCCTATCATGTACTAAGGAAAAGGAAAATAAAAGTACCCAATTCTATACAGATCTTGAAGCTAGTTTGAGTGAGTGTTTACTTCCTTAGACTAAAGAGTGAAAATTCCTATAGAAATTATCTTTAAAAGAAGATTGAAGTTAACATTTTTCCTAAGATAGGGAGAGGATCTTTTATAAAGCAAAGTTTAAACAGCCATAGATTTGATTTAAAAGGAATACAAGAGTGAACAATTTTTCCTGAACTTGCAGAGGAATAGTAAGCCTAATTTATGCCCCCCCCCCTTTGCAGTTTCCTTTAAAGGAAGCTTACTCGGGAGTAAATTTACCTGGCACAGAATAAGAAGGAGAAGGGGAAAAAACCCTGAAAGAGACAGAATGAAACAAGGGGGGGGCATTTTCTAAGAAAAGAGGCCAGGACGTCTTATAGAGACTGATATCAGGAGCCTTACAATAACTCTTCTGTCCAACCAGATCAAAGTTAAAACTGGACTCAGATATTTTTCTTAGAAGGAACACCATACTTTCATAGGCATATGCTTAATGAAATACATACACTGCATCTTAGCTTGAGAGAGCAGTTGGCTCAACTAGGCTTTTGCAGCAGAAACATTAGGTTAACTTAGACTGGAACACAGGTATACTTGCAAACTCAAAAGTTACAACAAAACATTTACCATTAGACTTAAATCGCCCTCCTCACTTAAACTAGAGGAAGGAGGTGGGGTAATTCCCCTTTCAGAACACAAGTAGCACGTATACAGGATTTTACCACTTGGGAGGAAAACTCTTTTAGAGCCTCTCTCAAATAACAAACATTTGCACACTCCATTCTCCATTTTGTCTTGCTTTAAGATTGATAAGGCTCAACATGGCTTCCTTAGATTTAGAATTTGGAGCAAGCTTGCATTTTTATTTTAGATGGCACATTTAAGATAAGCAGCTGCTGGATGTTACCTAAGTACAATTTAAACACAGGAAAAACGTTTCTTAAACACAAATTGAAGGGGACTGTCAGAGTCCAGGCGGGAAGTAAGCACCAACTGGGCTTCTTTCACGCCAGGGGTCTGGGGACTATTTTTCTTTTGACTGAGGTGCACCCATTTTCAATTAAAAGGGTTTTGGACCTGGGCAAAACTCCGAAGGGTCCGGAAAAGGGGAAACCTGGACAAAAAACTTGGGGATACCTGGACAAATCTCCGATGGGAAAAACCTGGGGATCAGAGGGGAAAACTTGGGGAAACCTGGACAAATCTCCGAGGGGAAAACTTGGGGATCCAAGGGAAAAAAACCTGGGGATACCTGGACAAATCTCCGAGGGGAAAAACCTGGGGATCCAAGGGGAAAACTTGGGGATACCTGGACAAATCTCCGAGGGGAAAACTTGGGGATCCAAGGGAAAAAACTTGGGGATACCTGGACAAATCTCCGAGGGGAAAAACCTGGGGATACCTCACTTAATCTCTATTCTACAACTCACAGCAACCTCCCTGCCTTTTACAATCTAACTCAGAGTCCCTACTGAACGCTTGCACACTTGCAATGCCAGATTGAGACTCTGGAATATGAAAGATGGAAAGGAATTCAGCGCCCTTGCGTTCTCTGTTCACAGGTCATTTCTAACAAAGATCGCCATGGCAGAGGTGCGGCTGCGCTGGAAGTTAGTTTTCAGTGCAGAAGAAATTGCACAACCTTTCTGGGCAAAACTCCGAAGGAATAGGTTGGCATAAAGAATTAAGTGGAAGAAATCACACACAACCCTTGCCTGGGCATACTCCGAAGGGCTAAGGCTGGTGTTGAGATCGAGGGGACAGAAAGGAGTAGAAGGCAATTTTTTCAAGAGTTAAAGTGAGGAAAGAAGTAAGGATTTGAGAAGTATAGGTTTGCTGTGGTTTGCAGAATCCCACCCCACTACCCATTTTTCCTACTCATACTCACTTCGCAAGCGCTGTCCTGGTGATTCTGGGATCTCTTGACTGGTTGTTTAAGGCCGGCCTGATCAAGCTTTGCTTCCCCTGGTTAGCCTCGCTGAACTCCAAGTTATTGCCAGACCCTGGGACCGATGGAAGACTGGTTATTCCTCCTGGCAAACTGCCTGGTGCGCGCTGGATAACCAGTCCTTCCTCGTTTCCAGAATCCGGGTAACCAAAAGTCCCTTCGTGCGTGGTCGCCATCTGTTGTAAATAAAAATATGCCCTTTTCCCTTATGGGGTATCCAAGAGCCCATATAGAGTCCTTACATAGGTTCCCTATTGGTAGGAGAAAATAACAGAGGCCAACCAGAGAATATTGAGAAGCAAAGCAGCTAGTAAGCTTGATCTTTATTGATCTGTTGCAACAGGGTACCCCCCTCACACGCAGGAGAGGAAGAGGACCCAGAACAATGGCCTGCAAGGCCTTATAAAGACTTTTGAAATTCCCCTTCTCTAGATCAGGACCACCCCCAGAAACATTATGCATACATCACAGAAGGGGTGTAACCTAAGACCACCCCTCAGATACATCCCACCTACATCACAGAAATTTAAATGTTGTTTTTCTCTTCTCCTTGTTTATCTCCTGTCTAGCAGGTTCCTTGATTGGATTTTCTGGGGAGCCTGGCCATTCTTTTGTAATGCTAAAATACTTATTTCCTGGGCCAGGTCACAGGCTCACACCTTATTCAAACACAGATTAAAGGAAGAGACAATGGGGAGGCTTTTCCATTTTTAACCTTGCAGAGAAAGGATTTGGTCAGTTTAGGAATCAAAATGGTTCCACGTTGGCCTTCCTGTACTGATCTATGTATGTGCAGTTATGAACATTACTATATATCTAAAACCATAAAATTCCTATCACAGTGTTCAGGGGGAATTAATCTGCATCAAATAGGTGCTCTTTGTTATCCTGATAATGTAAAGCAAAGTTTTGTACAGCGTGACAACTCTCTCAGTTGTACAGGTACAGCCGTGTTATTTATTACCATTATGTCTAGAGTGGGGATGGGGAGTGTGTGGCTCCTCAGGTTGCATTGAATCCACACTCCATCAGCCCAGCCAACATGGCCCATGATCAGCAATGGTGGGAGTTGTATTCAGTGCATCTGGTGAGCCGCAGATTCCCAATCTCTTAACTAGTGAAGACCTGTATCATTTGCACCCACCCATTTCATAACTTAACCAAGCTATATAAAAGAAGAATCTGCGCTCTGCCCCCCAGGTGCATGTTGTGCTTGGAAAATGTGATATTGCTGTCAGTGGGGGTACACAGATGCCGGGCCCCAAGCCAGCAGGGGCCCCAGATGCTTCTCTCTCTCTCTCTCTCTCTCTCTCTCTCTCTCTCTCTCTCTCTTTCTTTCTCTTTGTCATTTGGACATTTCCGAAGAAAGAGCACGGAGCTAGCTAAGCCTTTAGCACTCAGCAGGTGTAAGGTCACTTAATGACTGTTGCTCAGGAGCAAAGGTTGCCTGCTGCACCTGAGACTGGGGGGGGGGGGGCTCCCAAAGCAGCATAAACAGGATATGCTCCTCATGGTTGCTGCTAGCCTGGCTGGACAGAGGAAGATACTGGGGTATGTGCTTTTCTCTGTGCCCACATTATTTCATCCAGGCATGCCAAATTAATAGCAATAACAACAGCCCTGTGAGGTAGGCTAGGCTAAGTTAACATATGTACCTAAGCAGCCATTCCTGCCAATAGATTGCAGGGGGCCGGGAGGATGTAGGGGGTTTAGAAAATCCTGTTGGCACCCTTGGCTACCCTCAAAGCAGAATCTTAATTGAAGGTAGAGATGGAATGCCCAGAGCAAATGATGGTTATTTGTATTATCTTTATTTATTAAATTTATATACCGCCCTTCATCCAAGAACCACAGGGTGGTTTACAGCATAAAACCACAAGAATACATAGCATTAAGTGACACATATGTTGCACTAGAGAGACTAATAATCTCTGGAAAGTTATTTATTTTTCTTGAATGAAATAATCACTTTTTATTGGATATCATCATCTGGCTGCTTTTCAAAATCATTATTCATTAAGTTTGAAATAACAGTAACAGTTGTGAAAATAAAGGAAAACAAAACGTATAGCTTTGCTTTCTGGCCTGATCTGCAGAATTACACATATATTCTTGAGAATAATACAAGTATATATCCATCTCTGGAAAGACAGGAAAGGAAGTATTCATATGCATTGTATAATAATCATTGATCAATTGTCCAAAAAGCAAAACTGCAAAGATACCTCTTGCCTAGCAGCAGCTGTGTAAAGGAACTGCTATTGAGTACATGAAAGGAAGGAACTAAGCAATCCTAGAGAATTTGGCTATCAGGAAAGCAGACTACTTGGTACTTAAAGCTAGAAAAGTCACTTTGTGCAAAGTCCACAAGGCTAGCTCTCCAAAATGCCATCCACTCCCTTTAAATAGCTATAATTAATCCTATAGCTTTCATTTTATGAATTAAAATTTTAATGAGTGCTTTTTCTCCCTAGTGTGTATTTTGGGTGCAGCCAGGAAAATGTCTGCATGTTCTGAATAGCAGTGGCATTCATATAACCACTCGGAACTGTTTGCAAGTGTCAGGAAGCTGCATTAGCTCATTCGGCACCCGTAAGTCGCTTGGCTGGTCTTCAGGCTTGCCAGTGCCATCCCAAACAAGGCAGTTGACACAGGGATGGCATAACAAAAGCATATCCTTTCTCTTCAGGTTTCTGCATTGGCTGCTTTGCTGGAGAAGTTACTACTGTATCTAAATCGGGGTAGTCAACCTTTTAATACCTACCACCCACTAATGCATCTTTCATGATGGTAAAAATTCTTTACCGCCCGCCAGCGCTTGAGGGAAGGAGGATTCAGCTTGTGTCTTGGAACCCCCTACTGCCCACCTAGAATCCTGAAACACCCACTAGTGGCCGGTAGAGACCAGGTGGACAACCCCTGATCCAAATGCATACACTGCAGACTCAAAGCATTCTTTGCTGTTGCTTTGCCCCATTTTAGTGACTTAAGGTTTGGCTCTGAAGGATCCTGGGGCTGCCCCTCCTTGGTGATCCGTAGCTAAGAAGAAGATATGGGCTACATCACCACTGACATGCTGACCTTAAAAAAATATCACTGAGCATGAAAACATGAGTAACGATAGTGCAGCACAGTGGTTAATAGAAACAATAGTTTCTAATATGAGGTTACAACAAGAACAAGAAATTAAAGAATAACTAAGGAATTGGTTCATGCACAGTTTAAGAATAGTGATTCAATTATCTCTTAACAGGCAGCTAGAAACAATATGTCTCTCAAGGTCTGCCCTGCCAGTTTCAAGGTGCAGATTTCAAGTAATATTCCTGTGCCACTGCTTCCTGTACGATCCTGATGCATAAAATGCTTCAGTCCCTGCCGGTCTGTGAAGCTGGCAGGGACTCGCACAGAGTTCCCATGTTCACCATACAGTGGTACCTCAGTTTGCAAACAGCCTAGTTTACAACCATTACGACCAATTCAAACCCAGAAATGCGCGTCCCAGTTTGCGATTTTTTTTTGGATTACAACGCATTTCATAGAATCATAGAATCATAGAATCATAGAATCCTAGAGTTGGAAGAGACCACAAGGGCCATCGAGTCCAACCCCCTGCCAAGCAGGAAACACCATCAGAGCACTCCTGACATATGGTTGTCAAGCCTCTGCTTAAAGACCTCCAAAGTAGGAGACTCCACCACACTCCTTGGCAGCAAATTCCACTGTCGAACAGCTCTTACTGTCAGGAAGTTCTTCCTAATGTTTAGGTGGAATCTTCTTTCTTGTAGTTTGGATCCATTGCTCCGTGTCCGCTTCTCTGGAGCAGCAGAAAACAACCTTTCTCCCTCCTCTTTGTGACATCCTTTTATATATTTGAACATGGCTATCATATCACCCCTTAACCTCCTCTTCTCCAGGCTAAACATGCCCAGCTCCCTTAGCCTTTCCTCATAAGGCATCGTTTCCAGGCCTTTGACCATTTTGGTTGCCCTCCTCTGGACACGTTCCAGTTTGTCAGTGTCCTTCTTGAACTGTGGTGCCCAGAACTGGACACAGTACTCCAGGTGAGGTCTGACCAGAGCAGAATACAGTGGCACTATTACTTCCCTTGATCTAGATGCTATACTCCTATTGATGCAGCCCAGAATTGCATTGGCTTTTTTAGCTGCCGCGTCACACTGTTGGCTCATGTCAAGTTTGTGGTCAACCAAGACTCCTAGATCCTTTTCACATGTACTGCTCTCAAGCCAGGTGTCCCCCATCTTGTATTTGTGCCTCTCATTTTTTTTGCCCAAGTGCAATACTTTACATTTCTCCCTGTTAAAATTCATCTTGTTTGTTTTTGCCCAGTTCTCTAATCTGTCAAGGTCGTTTTGAAGTGTGATCCTGTCCTCTGGGGTGTTAGCCACCCCTCCCAGTTTGGTGTCATCTGCAAATTTGATCAGGATGCCCTTGAGTCCATCATCCAAGTCGTTGATAAAGATGTTGAATAAGACCGGGCCCAAGACAGAACCCTGTGGCACCCCACTAGTCACTCTTCTCCAGGATGAAGAGGAACCATTGATGAGCACTCTTTGGGTTCGGTCATTTTTTTGGGAGGCCCCATTGGCGAAAGCGCGCCTTGGGTTACGACCTGTTTTGGTTTACAGATGGACCTCCGAAACGGATTATGGTTGTAAACCAAGGTACCACTGTATTGGTATTATTGGGAAAGTACTTCCCAGGTCACTTTCTGGGCTTGGCTATGTCCAATAGCTGTAAATGGCTCCAGATGTGCGTTTTTGTGAATAAATTGGCAGTGCCAGGTGACTGTGTGGTCTAAACATAGTTTTTGCAGCTTCGTTTGTCCTAAGAGATCATTTAAGCACCAGAACGGGCAGGGGGCATCAGGGTTACCTGTAGGAAAGATATTTCTGTATGTACAGAAACGGATGCAGTGAGCAATAGGAGATTTGATTGTCACATGGATTTGTGCCCTTGCTAAGTGTTCAAACCATAGGATAACATTTAAAATCAAGAGCTGTGAGATTGTTTTCCTGGCTGTGTAAAATATTTGTCAGATACCTCACAATGCTCAAATAAAGGGTAATGAGTTAATAAAGTACAGTCGTTTGACTGCCTTCTTTAGCTAGAGCTTATGTTAAAAGGTAACTGTCTCTTTCTCATCACCATATTTTTTGTCCTATTTCTCTGTAGAGCATGCAGCCCAGTAGCCCCAGTGGTGATATACACCTGAGTGAATGGCAGATGAATCACTTTGCTTATACCTCTGACACCTCAACACCAGGACAGAAGGCAGATGCATATCGTGCACAGATTTTACGCATTCAGTATGCATGGGCAAACTCTGAGATCTCCCAAGTTTGCGCTGCCAACCTATTCAAAAAATATGCAGACAAATACTCTGCGATTCTTGACTCTGACAATCCAGAGATTGGCTTGAATAACTGTGCGGAAAACATTTTGACACTGGCAAGAAGTCAGCAAAATGAAAATGACAAGTGGCAATCTGCTTTGACGACAGCTAATGTGATGGAACTGAAGTGTGTGCAAGAGATGATGCAGAATAGTGAAATGTTTCGGAGCGACAAGGAAGCCACCGCCTCTGTCGCTTCAGGTCTTCCTAAACTCACTCACTGCAGTGGTGATGGCAAATCTGTACATAGGGATGGCTCATCAGACTGTACAAGTCAGGAACTCCATATCCTTGGCAGAGCCCCAGCTTTGAAACCTCATCAGTTTGGCATGCTTTCCTCAGCCAAGGCCAGAGCTGCACATTCTTTTTTGCCGGTGCCTATAAGTGAAGCGTCCGACATTACCTCTTGTGCGACTCCATTGTTTAGAGATGGTGAATCCGTGTTTAGTAGTTCTCTGACACTCATGAGTAACTCTGGTTTGAAGCAGAATTCTTCATCTTCCACTCAGTCTGCTTTCCCTTCAGAGATGGGCAACCTGGGGAAAAGGAAAGCATTTCTTGTGTCGAATGAAGAAAGTAGCACGACATCTTCTGGTTTCATTCTGAATAAGCCAGTTAATACAGAAGGGAAGACCTTGGCGTGGAGTGGAAGCAAAAACAATGAGAACAAAGCATCTGGTTTCAAAACTGCGAAAGAACAGCTCTGGGCGGACCAGCAGAAGAAGCACCAGCAGCAATCAGAGCGTCTAGCACCAGTCCCATCTAGCAGCAGCAGCACAAAAAAGACTTTGGGTCTCTCAAGATCTCGGGGTGTATTTGGAAAGTTTGTCCCTCCAACACCAAAACAAGATGGGAATGAAAACACTGGGACGCAGTGCAAATCTTACGGGTCGACAGAGGTGACTTGTCCAACGGATGAACGGCTCAAGAATATAGAGCCAAAAATGATTGAACTTATTATGCAAGAGATCATGGATCATGGGCCTCCAGTGAATTGGGATGACATTGCTGGGGTCGAATTTGCAAAAGCAACTATCAAGGAGATAATAGTGTGGCCTATGTTGAGACCTGACATTTTCACTGGTTTAAGGAGTCCTCCAAAAGGAATTCTTCTGTTTGGTCCTCCTGGGACAGGGAAGACGCTCATTGGCAAATGTATTGCATGTCAGTCTGGGGCTACATTTTTTAGCATCAGTGCCTCTTCATTGACCTCCAAGTGGGTAGGTGAGGGAGAAAAGATGGTCCGCGCATTGTTTGCTGTTGCACGATTCCAGCAGCCAGCAGTAATCTTCATTGATGAAATTGATTCTCTCCTGTCCCAGCGCGCAGATGGGGAACACGAGTCTTCTAGAAGAATAAAAACTGAATTCTTGGTCCAGTTAGATGGAGCAACGACCTCTTCTGAGGACCGCATATTAGTTGTGGGAGCAACCAACCGGCCACAAGAAATTGATGAGGCTGCCCGAAGGAGACTGGTGAAGAGACTGTACATCCCACTTCCTGACGCTTCTGCTAGAAAGCAGATAGTGACTTGTCTGATGTCAAAGGAAAATTGCTCCCTAACGGAGGAGGAAATTGATCTCATTGTTAAAAAATCAGATGGGTTTTCTGGAGCTGATATGACTCAGCTTTGTAGAGAGGCTTCTCTAGGCCCTATCCGCAGCCTTCAGTCTATTGATATTACAACCATTGCACCTGAGCAAGTACGATCTATAGTTTTTCAAGATTTTGACAGTGCTTTAAAAACTGTGCGCCCCAGTGTGTCCTCCAAAGATCTTGAATTGTATGATACTTGGAATCAAACATTTGGATGTGGAAGATAAGAGAAATTAACTTTGCATGCTTAAATTCCATGGGAACATTTGATTTTTATCTTTCTTTCTAAAAATGTTCATAGTGTTCTAATAAATTTGAAAAAACTGGCATGTGGTCGCCTTCCTTCCTTCCTTTATTTCCCAAACTGTTAAGCCCTCTGTGCAGACTGATTGCTTAGAAAGAGATATTAGGTAAAGGTAAAGGGACCCCTGACCATTAGGCCCAGTCGCGGACGACTCTGGGGTTGTGGCGCTCATCTCGCTTTACTGGCCGAGGGAGCCGGCGTACAGCTTCCGGGTCATGTAGCCAGCATGACTAAGCCGCTTCTGGCGAACTAGAGCAGTGCATGGAAACGTCATTTACCTTCCCGCCTATTTATCTACTTGCACATTGATGTGCTTTCGAACTGTTGGTTGGGAGGAGCTGGGACTGAGCAACAGGAGCTCACCCCGTTGCGGGGAATCCCCATGCTCATTGGGAATTACTAATGAGTAAACATGCATGCATGCCCCTGCAGTAACTTGTACTCCGGTCCTAATTAATTACAATAATCTTAAGCTGTGGAGTGGCAGAGCCCTTAACAACAGGTATCATTGAAGAAGAAATGATGTTAAGAGGCTCCACTCAAACACCAATATGCTGCAGTTGAGAAGAAGTAAATCTATTTTCATAATATTGCACTGTATCACAGAATCAGGACTTGAGTAGGAAGGTATTAGAGCTCATCAGTCTTTCAAGACAGCCCTGTAGAAGTCATTTCCTCTCTCTCTGTGTGTGTGTACACGTACACACACACACACACACACACAACCACCCTTCATCATGGGATCTCAGGGCAGTTCACAGATTAAAATACAAGATAAAAAGTCAACTAAATAATTAAAACAAAATGGCAAAACAATAACCCTGACTTCCCACAAGCATATATTAAAAGGCTGTATAATATGAATCAGCCAAAGGTTACCAGTGTTCTAGGTATTTATGGCTGCTGAATTGTCAGCATATGGGGAAATGCTTTGTTTTGATATAGTCAAACAAGGAGAAAGGGAAGTGAGGTGGAAAAAAGAATGGTATGAAAACGTATTTAAGTGTGGCGTGCATTTGCTTTATTCTAGAACGATTTGTTTTTATTTTTAGAAAATTGAAGGCCACCTTTGTGAACAAAACTCTTTAAAGGCAACTTAGAAACAAGTAAAAACACAACCTAAAATGGTGGTAAGATGAAATATAATACAAAACTGCCAGTTTATTAAATTTGTATACTGCCCTATACCCACAGATCTCAGGGCAGTTCACAACATAAAATTACTAAAATAAAGAGCACAAAATACATAATAAAAACAAAGTTAACCCAAGAATCCCCCCTTCCTTCCACAACAAATTTAGAAGTGCTTCAGATGTCAATTAGCCAAACGCCTCGTTAAAGAGGAAGATTTTCGCCTGGTGTCTATAAAAGTGTATAATGAAGGCGCCAGCTGTACCTCTCTGGGGAGAGCATTCTACAAATGGGGAGTTACTGCAGAAAAGGCCCGCTCTCCTATTGCTACCTTCCAGACGTCTCATGGAGGAGGCACATGCAGAAAGGCATCAAAATATGATCTCAAGGTCCAGGTAGGTTCATATGGAGAGAGGCGGTCCTTGAAGTAATGTGATCCTGAGCTGTTTAAGGCTTTATAGGCCAAAGCCAGCATTTTGAATTGGGCCCGGGAACTAATTGGTAGCCAATGCAGTTGGACCAGGATCATTGTAATATGCTGAAGCCGTCTTGCCCCAGTGAGCAACCTGGCTGCTGAATTCTGCACTAGCTGAAGTTTCAAAACCATCTTCAGAGGCAGCCCCACAACATGTTGCAGTAATTTAACCTAGAGGTTACCAGAGCATAGATAGCAGTAGTTAGGCTGTCCCTGTCCAGATAAGGGCGTAGCTGGGCCACTGATGGAAGGCACTCTGGGCCACTGAGGCCACCTCAGCGTCAAGTGACAGCAAAGGATCCAGGAGTTTCCTCAAGCTACATGCCTGCTCCTTCAGAGGGAATGAACCCCCATCAAGAGCAGGCAACCTCCCAGCCGTCTGGTTTAGGGAACCGCCCACTGACACCGCCTCAGTCTTATCTGGATTGAACTTCAGTTTGTTGGTTCAGCACATCCACTGCCTCACCTGCAGATGTAAATGAGAAGTAGAGCTGCGTATCATCAGCATGTTGCTGACAACGTACTCCAAACCTCTGGATAACCCCACCCAGCAGTTTCATGTAGATGTTAGACAATATAGAGGGTAAAATTGAGCCCTGTGGAACCCCACATTGAAGGCTCCATGGGGCTGAAAAACACTCCCTAAGCAGCACCCTC
The DNA here is from genome assembly GCF_964188305.1 of Podarcis bocagei. Classification (NCBI taxonomy): domain Eukaryota; kingdom Metazoa; phylum Chordata; class Lepidosauria; order Squamata; family Lacertidae; genus Podarcis; species Podarcis bocagei. Next base: position 3,739,857 of record NC_138137.1, read on the forward strand.
TGGGAACGTCCATCCAGACATACCACAACCTCTTCAATCAACAGAATACTTCTTACGAACCTAATGTCAAAGGCCTCTATGGGCACGTGTGTGTCTGCAGGAGGCCACTTTGGTAAGCGCAGACCTGTTCGTTCTGCCATGGCCTCTGGAGTGATGCAGCCCACTTTCATGCCTGTATGTTCCATCTAGTAAATTTAGACTATGAGCATTTATGAATGGTAAACTTTGTAGTCCTAGTTTATAAATATTATTGCAACAGAGAACCAGCTCCCACATTTTGGGAGTAATGTACAGATGTTTCTCCTACATTCTGGATTGGTCTAGCTGAGCAGCCATTCATCTACTTGAATCAAAAGGAGATGCGAAGCCATCAAGTGTTGATCCATTAGAATAAATTTTGATGCCATCTTTTACTGGTCTTCCAGTCTTGCACTGTTAAGTTGGTACATGGTGAGCTAAGGAGCTCAAAGCATATATCTCTGAAGCTTTAAAAAAGATTTATTTTGGCTTCGACTTTGAAAAAAAATTGCTCAAGGGAACCCCTTGTAAACTCAAAGTGCTAAGATATTATTGTCTCGCATAAACACATCTCAAAAATTCACCCAACGTATATCTAACATGTTCCTGCTTGCACAAGGGTTGTGTGTGTTATAAAACTGCACCAGCTACTTTCTAGTCGCTGGTCTTGGCTGAACAGTCAGCACGGTGTTCTTCTGCAGTGAATAATTTCCTCTTCCTTGAATATGATTGTTTATACCATGTCAGCTGTATAGCCAGGCACTTACAGAATGTACTAATGCTGCTTTTCTGTATCCGGTATTGCATCTCTTTAGCCGTCTGCCACAGCCATTTACTTGAAAAGGATTATATTTAATTGAGGATGTTTATCTTCTCTGTCCAGGATGTTTCAGTTGTGATGTAACTTCGTTTCTTTAATTAAATGTGTAGCAAATGGAGCATAGTCAGGCCTCATATGACTTGACCAGTCAACCGTGAAACTAAAGTCACCTGCTGTTACTGCTGTCACCAAGGTGCTTCGATGCAAAACTATTCTGTCTGATCCAATTGGCAGGTTTTGGACTGGATGGATCTTGGCAATTTTCAGCGTATGGGATTTATTTTGTTTAGTTGCTTCATTTACATACCCAGTTCAAAACACAGTGTGGCTTTAGCATGCCATGGCTCAAATGGCCTTGGTCGCTCTGAGGGATGACCTTTATCAAGAGAGGGATAGGGAGAGTGCAATCTTGTTGCTTCTCCTTGATCTTTCAGTGCTTAGAGTGGACCTGTCAATTGGGTGTTGGAGACTGGTATGGTATAGTGCATGCTAGACTGGTTCTGGAAGGCAGAATTGGGAGACCACTGGTTGGTCCTATGGCATTTGTGTTGAGAGGTCCCACAAGGTTATGCCTTGTCCTCTATACTGTTTAACGTCTATATGAAGCTTCTGGGAATGATGATCAGGTGATCTGGAGCAAGGTACCATTAATATGCAGGTGACACAATGCTCTGTTTCTTGTTGACAGCAGGTCCTGGAGCTGTGCTTGAATCCAGTGATGGGTTGGACTAGGGCTGATAAATCCCAACAAGACAGAGATCCTGTGTGTTGCTGGGTCCCATTGTCTGGGAATTAGGTAGCTGGCCTGTTGTACTTGTATTGCACTTGCACTTGCTTTGAAAGAGCAAGTACAGACTTTGAAAGTCTGGGGGTGCTCCTAGATGCAGCACCCTCACTGGAGGAACAAGTGGCCTCAGCAGCAAAGAGCTTTTAGCACTGTGGTGTTCCAGGTGAAAGCTTATTGGGATCATCTTGACTTGCAGAATGATCTCAGCTAGCATAAAGTCCAGGTAAAATGACAGGTCAATACATAATGGGAGACTAGCAGGATCTTCCAGAAACAAAAGCCCAGAGAAGCTTATTCTGAGAAGCACTCAATAGCTGCCTGAGAAAGGGAACAGCGTTAACAGTGGGGATGTTGAGGCTGCATCCAAAGCTGATGGCTGAACAACTGGCCCTATAAAGGGGGTCATATTTGTCCCTCCCTGGGCGAGCCCACCACCTCTTCATCTTTCCCTGTTGATTTGAAGAAGAAGAGTTTGGATTTGATATCCCGCCTTTCACTCCCCTTCAGGAGTCTCAAAGCGGCTAACCATCTCCTTTCCCTTCCTCCCCCACAACAAACACTCTGTGAGGTGAGTGGGGCTGAGAGACTTCAAAGAAGTGTGACTGGCCCAAGGTCACCCAGCAGCTGCATGTGGAGGAGCGGAGACGCGAACCCGGTTCCCCAGATTACGTGACTACCGCTCTTAACCACTGCACCACACTGGCCCTCGAGTCCAATCTCCTAGTCATATGAATCCAAATAGTTGTAAAATGGAAAGCTCCTAGGAACTAGTTGGTATAATAATAATAATAATAATAATAATAATAATAATAATAATAATATATTCCACTCATCTGGCTGGGTTGCCCCGGCCACTCTGGGCAGCTTTCAACACATTAAACACTTCCCGATACAGGGATGCCTTCAAAGTCTTCTAAAGGCTGTGTTTTTCTTTATCTCTTTGACATCTGGTGGGAGGGCGTTCCACAGGGTGGGCCCCGCGGCTGAGAAGGCCCTCTGCCTGGTTCCCTGTAACTTCCAGAGGAGGGCAACCAAAATGGTCAAAGGCCTGGAAACGATGCCTTATGAGGAACGGCTAAGGGAGCTGGGCATGTTTAGCCTGGAGAAGAGGAGGTTAAGGGGTGATATGATAGCCATGTTCAAATATATAAAAGGATGTCACATAGAGGAGGGAGAAAGGTTGTTTTCTGGTGCTCCAGAGAAGCGGACACGGAGCAATGGATCCAAACTACAAGAAAGAAGATTCCACCTAAACATTAGGAAGCACTTCCTGACAGTAAGAGCTGTTCGACAGTGGAATTTGCTGCCAAGGAGTGTGGTGGAGTCTCCTCCTTTGGAGGTCTTTAAGCAGAGGCTTGACAACCATATGTCAGGAGTGCTCTGATGGTGTTTCCTGCTAGGCAGGGGGTTGGACTCGATGGCCCTTGTGGTCTCTTCCAACTCTATGATTCTATGATTCTTGCAGCGAGGGAACCACCAGAAGTATCTTTTAGTGCTGCTGTTTTTAAAATTCCAGTTATATATTTGATGAAGTTTTGTTTTATTTTTTTATAAATTTTTTTATTGATTTTACAAAATTTTTAAAACAATACAAACATATAAAAAGACATACACACACGTATAGTTTCATAACCTTTTTTTCATAAACCATGTTTCTCAGACTCCCCCATACCTCCCCTTTCTGCATCCCAATGTCCAAAAGTTTTTAACAACTCTAAATATTTCTGTCAGTCCTCTGTCCTCTTAATCTTTCCTTTAGTCTAGTCTTGTATCGCTGTAACCCTTTCTTGCTCAAAACCTCGACATTCTAACATTCAACAAGTTTATAGTAGTCCTTAAGGTAGATTTTAAATTTCTTCCATTCTTCTTCCGCCGTCTCCTTTCCCTGGTCGCGGATTCTGCCAGTCATCTCGGCTAATGTCATATAGTCCATCACTTTCATCTGCCATTCTTCCAGGGTGGGTAGATCTTGTGTCTTCCAATACTTTGCGATGAGTATTCTTGCTGCTGTTGTAGCATACATAAAGAAAGTTCTGTCTTTCTTTGACACCAATTGGCTGACAATGCCCAAGAGAAAGGCCTCTGGTTTTTTAGGGAAAGTACATTTAAGTACCTTTTTCATTTCATTATATATCATTTCCCAGAAAGCCTTAATCTTCGGGCATGTCCACCAAAGGTGATAGAAAGTACCTTCAGTTTCTTTACATTTCCAACACTTATTATCAGGCAAATGGTAAATTTTTGCTAGCTTGACTGGGGTCATGTACCACCTGTAAATCATTTTCATAATATTTTCCTTTAAGGCATTACATGCCGTGAATTTGATACCGGTGTTCCACAACCATTCCCAGTCAGCAAACATAATGTTATGACCAATGTCCTGTGCCCACTTAATCATAGCCGATTTAACTGTTTCGTCTTGTGTGTTCCATTTCAGCAGCAAATTATACATTCTTGACAAGTTCTTAGTATTGGATTCTAACAGTTCAGTCTCTAATTTTGATTTTTCCACCTGAAAGCCAATTTTCCTGTCCTGTTTAAAAACCTCCATTATTTGGAAATATTGAAGCCAGTCTTGTAATTTAGGTTTCAATTTCTCATGACTCTGTAATTTCAATTTATCTCCATCCTGTTCCAGAATTTCCCAATACTTTGGCCATCCGGCCTCCATATTGAGTTTCTTCAATGCCTTAGCCTCCAAGGGTGACAACCATCTAGGGGTTTTGTTTTCCAACAAATCTTTGTATCTTATCCAAACATTAAACAATGCTTTTCTGACAATATGGTTTTTAAAGGCCCTATGCACCTTGATTTTGTCATACCATAAATATGCATGCCAACCAAATGCATTATTAAACCCTTCCAAATCCAGCATGTCTGTGTTCTCGAGAAGCATCCACTCTTTCAGCCAGCAAAACGCAGCTGCTTCATAGTACAATTTTAAATCCGGCAGGGCAAATCCCCCTCTTTCTTTAGCATCTGTCAGTATTTTAAATTTAATTCTGGGCTTTTTGCCCTGCCAGACAAATTTCGAAATATCCTTCTGCCACCTCTTGAAACAGTCCATCTTGTCAAGAATCTGTAAGGTTTGAAACAAAAATAACATTCTAGGCAATACATTCATCTTAATAACTGCAATTCGGCCTAACATTGACAGTTTCAAATTTGACCATATTTCTAACTCTTTTTTAATTTCTAACCAGCATTTTTCATAGTTGTCCTTATACAAATTCAAATTTTTAGATGTCAAATAAACCCCTAGGTATTTCACCTTTTTAACCACTGTCAAACCTGTCTCTTCTTGAAATTTCTCCTTCTCCATAACTGTTAAATTTTTTTCTAAGACTTTAGTTTTTTGTTTGTTCAGTTTGAATCCAGCTACCTGGCCAAATTGTTGAATTATCTCCAACACCCTTTTCATACTAGTGTTTGGCTCTTGTAGGGTCAATACTAAGTCATCTGCGAATGCCCTTAACTTATAATGTTTAGCTCCGACCTGTACACCTTTAACCTGCTGGTCATTTCTAATCATATTCAGCAACACCTCCAGAACAGAAATAAAAAGCAATGGGGAAATTGGGCATCCCTGTCGTGTTCCTTTTTCTATCTTAAGTTCCTCAGTTATCACATTATTTACAATCAGCTTGGCTTTTTGTTCAGAGTATATCGCACCCATACCATTCTCAAATCCTTGGCCTACCCCCATCCCATGAAGATTCTTTTTCATAAAACTCCAAGAAATATTGTCAAAGGCTTTCTCCGCGTCCACAAAGATCAGCACTGCTTTAGTGTTTATTTTCACCTCTAGCAATTCCAAAATGTCTATTATATTCCTTACATTGTCTGATAGGTGCCTTTTTGGGAGAAAGCCTGCTTGGTCCCTATGAACCTTCTCCATCAACACTCTTTTAAATCTTTTTGCCAAAATGTCTGCAAAAAATTTGTAATCCACATTAAGTAATGATATTGGGCGGTAGTTCTTAAGTTGAGTCTTTTCAGTCTCTGTCTTTGGTATGAGTGAAATATACGCTTCTTTCCACGATTCTGGTGCCTTTCCCCCCTCTAAAATCTCATTACAGACTTCCTTTAACGGATGAACCAGCCACTCCTTCAAAGATTTGTAATATCTGGAAGTCAGTCCATCTGGCCCTGGAGATTTGCCCAGTTGCATGTCTTGAATGGCACCCTCTATCTCTTGTTCTGTTATTCTCTGGTTTAAATCCACCTTACTTTGATGAGAGATTTTTTGTAATCCATATTTATTAAGGAATTTATCTATGTCCTCTTCATTTTGTGGTCCTTGAGAATAAAGTTTTTTAAAATAACTCAAAAAGCAGTTTCTAATCTCATTGGGTTTAGATATGTTCTTTCCATCCACTTCTAGACTTGTAACTGTATTTAGCTTCTGCCTTTTCTTCAATTGCCATGCCAGAAGTTTACCACATTTGTCTGCCGATTCGAATGTCTTTTGTTTCATTTGCTTTATTTTCCATTCAATCTCTTGATTCATCAATTCCATATATTGTGTTTGATATAACTTAATCTCTCTCAAAATCTCCTGGGACTTCGGTTTTGATCTTAATTTTTTCTCTCCTTCTTTTATCTTTTCCAAAATCTTTTCCTTCTTCTCATTCTGCTTTCTCTTTTTAATTGAATTTTGTTGAATCAAAAATCCTCGCATCACAGCTTTACTTGCGTCCCAGATCACTCTTTTTTCCACATCGGCCTTTAGGTTTATTTCAAAATAGTCCTTTAAAGTTTTTTGGGCCTTCATGTGGATCTCTTTATCTCGAAACAGGGTGTCGTTCATCCTCCATCTGAATTGACCAGTTGTTGTAAGTTTCATTTCCATCTTCAAGGCGTTATGGTCGGAGCAGGTTTTTGGCCAGATTTCTATTTTCTTGATCTTTGGAGCCATCCCACTAGTGATCCAAATTTGGTCGATTCTGGTCCAGGTCATCATTGCTTGGGAGAAAAAGGTTCCCTCTCTCTCCAGAGGGTTCCTTGTTCTCCATATGTCTATTAGGTCCATATTTTCCGTCATCTCAAAAAAGGTTTTCGGAAGTCTCCCTTCCTTGGAGATTGTCAGTCATTGTGCCTTATCCATATTTGTAGAGACTACACCATTCATGTCTCCCATGATTATCATATTGTAATCCAGATAGTCCGTCAAAGTTTCATGGAGTTTCTTGAAAAATTCCGCTTTGCCTTCATTTGGTGCGTAGATTCCAACTATTAAATATTTTTCTCCTTGTACTTGTATTTCCACTGCCAGGTATCTTCCTTGTTCATCTTTAAACATCATTTTTGGGACCCATTTTTCTTTTACATAAATCACGACTCCTCTTTTCTTAACTTTATCCGATGAGATGAATTCTTGTCCTAATCTTTTATTTATAAGTAGTTTCCTGTGTAGTCTGGTTATATGAGTTTCTTGTAAACAAATCAAGTCCAATTGTTCTCTTTTCAGAATGTGGAATACTTGGCGTCTCTTCAAAGGCATGTTCAGCCCATTACAATTCCAACTAAGGAATTGCAGGGCCATCTTGTTATTTTTCTGTTACTCCTCCAACCGCTCCAAGTTGTTGCTCTTCCTCTGATGGTGCTGGGTTAAGTCCGTACGATAGGTTAAGAATGTCTAGTGCTCTCCTTTGTTCTGCAATTGGGTCCACAGTTCCCTTCTGTAAGTCCTCTTGGTTTCTTTCCAGAAATCTTTCTTTGTCTTGTATTGTCTTTATTTTCACCTTCTTTCCCTTATAGTCAAAAGACAGTCCTTGTGGGTACTCCCACCTGAAAGGGATGGTGTTCTTCTTCAACAGATAGACCAAGTCCTTATAGAAGGCTCTCAGCTCCAAGATATGTTTAGGGATATCTTTAAAAATCTGTATAGATGAATTTTCAATTTGCAAGGCCCTTCCGTAATGTAATTTTAGTATTTTGTCTCTTTCTTCCTTCGATCTAAGGGTAATCAAGCAGTCCCTCGGGGTCTTTCTATTCTGTCTTCTGCCCAGTCTGAATGCTGTTGTTATTTTTATTTCTTCGTCTTCCAGGTCTTCCCAGAAATCAGCAAACTCTCGTGTCAAAAACTCCACTAGGTTGTCTCCTTCGCTCTCGGGAATCAGTCTTAATTTCAGATTTCTTTCCTTTCTCTGTAATTCCCACAAAGCCAGAGTTGTATCATGTTCATAAACTTTTTTAGCAATCGGTTCTAAGTTCTGTTGAGTCTCTCCAGCAATAGTTCTGGCTTCCTCTGCAATCTTACGTGTTGCGGAATTTTCTTGGACCAACTTATTTATAGATTCTGTATTCAAATCCAATCTTGCTGTTAGCTCTGTTAATTTCTGTGTATTTTCTGTACTCTGCTTTGTCAAGTTCTCCAACGACTGGTTTATCTTGAGAAGCGCTTGTGTCACTGACTCCATGGAAGCAGCTGTCACTTTTTCTTGTCCTGTTGTTCCTGTAGGGGTTGCGCCAGTGATTGAGCCTCTTTTCTTTTGTTGCTGTTGCTGGTATTGTTGTTGCTTAGCTTTGGCTCTTGTGGTTATCTCTTCTGCTGAGCCACTCATGTCCCAAGGTCGTTCCCAAGGGAATAGTCCTCTGATGGAAAATTCCACTGTCCTAAACTGTTACAGCCATTACTTTAGCCCTCTAGGGGGAGCAAACCAAAATGTCCGAGTACGGAGACAAAGAAGTTAAAGACAAATATATCAGGAGGCTTGTAAAAGTCTTTTACAACACCTTTCCCAGTAGATACAATTTCAACATGCTCCAGTAAACTGTAACAACAGAGTCCAAAAACTTTGTAACAAAAGAAACTTCAACTATGTAACTTTCCCAGGAGTTAAAGACAGTTCAGTGCTTTAATGCCTTATTTGGCAGTCCGCTTCAGGGCAGTGAGGCAGCAGAAGGGTTTTCCCTTTTTAAATAAATCATGCAGTTCTTAATGTCCTTTTTTCCTCCCCTCTGCCCTGCTTGCTAGAGGGGAGATCTAAGTTCAATGTCAGGTTTAAGTAGTAAAAAAATATCACATACGGATGCAGCTTTAAAGTTCCGTTGCTTTTAGCTGTCATGCAGTCAAGGGGAGGCAGACTTCCTTAATTTTTACCATCCCCGTTTTCAGCCTAATTTTCTTTTAAAGGGTTCCAGATTAGCGTTCAGTCTTACTCACAGGTTTTATCAGTCCAGATTTGTAGGAAGGAATCAGCGCTCTCCGTCAATGGCGACGCGGCTTCACTCTGCGGGCTGGGTAGCGACTCTCAGCACCGCGCTCTCCCGATGCCGTTCCAGAGCCTTTAAAAAGGCTCTTTCTGCAGTAAGGGGGGGCGCTTCTGGTGCCCACCGAGTCTCCTTGTTCACAGGCTTCAGCGCCTGTGATTTTAGGGGTCCCCCGCTTGCCGTAGCGGGTCAGACCCGAACTCGCAGAGCAGTCCTCCTCCGGAGCTCGGAAAGAGGACCGCCATTAATGCTGGCGCCGACCGGAAGTCTATTTGATGAAGTTTTAAGCTGCCTAAACCTTTGTTCTTTGCCTTTCTATCTGCCGTTTATCCTCTGAGAACAGCAGCAAGAAGCACCAGCTCTTGCCTGGTGCAGATATCACAGGGCTGCTGATTTTATGACCAAATCAGAGGTGGGCTCCCCCTCTCTTCTTCTTTCCTGTGCAAATTCCCTCCTTGTTTCTCATAAGCATTACTCACAGGGAAATATTAGGTCTGCACCATGCTAATTATGGCTAATAATATTAACCATGGTTTGCAACCACAATTTCAGACCTTTTAGCTTCAGAATCTGGGGAGAGTTGCATACAGCAGGCAAAGGGTAGGGACAACTTCAGTCCAGATCAGTGGAGTTTCTTCTGTGCCAGAACTGCTCAAAGCCTTTTTTCTAAAGTGCAGTCAACAAAGGTGAAAACACAGAGGCAAAGAAAGTGAACCGTTCAGGCAAGTCTGTCAAGTTGTTGATGTACTGCCATGTGCTGTGAAATGTTCCATTGATGCAGGTACTTGCTTTATGTCACGTGATCCTCAAAGCTGTAAACTGCTGGAAGCCCCCTCCTGCAATGGGTGTTTTGAGAAGCAAAGCCACAGAGCTAAAATAAGCTGTTTCCAGGAGTGCTGGTGGAAACTGCCTCTGGCTGATAGTAATTATTCCCAAGCCATTTTCAGGTTCAGTTGCTTAATGCCTGTAAACCATCTTTATGAAACAGCTCCAGCTGTATAGAAAAATCTGGTTCAGAATTCACTAAGAAGCTGCTGAAATTTTGGGGGTTTTTTGAGTGAATATGTAGTTCATATTCAGTCTGGAAGAGGTGATGGCTGTGTGCAACAAATAAATTAACATCACATTGTATGATCATTATTTCCCCATCTTGGAAGCATATTTTAAATCACTTGTACTTATAAATTTTTCCATGTAGATTAAATGGAGAAAAAATAAGTTAGTTTGATATTTATATGAGTTCCAATTCTTCTGTATTGATACACACCTTAAATAAGTTAGGGGGGAAATAAGTTTCTGAAAATTCCTACATATGGCACCCTCTACTTTATCTTCCTTGGCATTGTCTTAAATGTAGAGGAATGGGGGGGAAATGCTGCCATTATTATTTCTAGATAGCTTTTTTTGTGAGTTTGTTAGTGAATTTCTGAAACGAAAAGTTTAGGCACTGTCCTTCCAGAAACATGAAAAATATTCTACCTAATCTCAAACATAACTGTACATGAGTAGAAGTCTTTACATCACATTTTGAGGGCTGACCCAAGCATTGCATGGAATACTTTTTAAGTGCTGTACAAGTCCTAGTGTTTTGAAAACAGCAAGGTTCAAAATTGCTGCTCTACCAAGTCAAATTGTTAACATCTGCTTTGGAGTAAAGCAGATGCTCTAGCATTATAATAAGGCAAACGAGGTCCATACTCCCCACATCTGAGTGCACCCTAAGTCCTGCTCAGGACAAACGTATTAAGTGCAAACTCATAATTAGCAGGACACAATGACTTGGTATATATGTAATTTTAGAATTTATTTAGTATATATTTATTGCACATTTCAGTCAAGTCCTGTTTCCAAAAGCAACTCCCATCAATTGAAAAAAAAATGGAAGACTGCCTTGCTATCAGCCTTTCCAAACAATAAATGGCTAGATACCCATTTATACCTATGTTTTGGCCAGGTTGACCTTCACTTGCTGCTCTTGCTCCTTGAATGGCTCTTCTTCCTTAAGGAAATGGATGGGACCAGAGTGTGCTTCCCCCACGTGGCTTCCGCGCTCCCAGCGTGACTGGACATTGGGACAGACTAATCTTTCTCGCAGACAGGAGAGGAGGCCAGCTTCCTGCAGCTGCTCCTTCGTTGACCTGTGGATGGGGCCAGGTTAGTCTTCCCCTTGCCACGAAGTTTTTCCTGGGAGGCAGGGGGCAGGTGCCACCTCTCAGTGGCTCTTGGTCCCCTGGATTGTGGAGTGGGCCAGAGAGAGCTTCCCTTCTGCTCTGCTGTCACAGGGGAACTAACTGGAGATTGGAGCTGAGTGTTCTTTCTGGTTGTGGAGATTCCTCAAGCTGTTCCTTGTCTGGCTGATGGATGGGTCCAGGTTGGTTTTCCCCTTGCCCTGAAGTTCCTTCTTCTGGTTTAGGAACCACATCCAAGTGGTTCTTGATCTGATGGCAGAGAACAGATTGAGCGTCTCAGAGAATACTCATTTTTAATTTTTAATCTTTATTCTTGGAGAGATCCCCTTAATGACGAGTGATCTAGCTTGAGGAGGTTAAGGGGTGATATGATAGCCATGTTCAAATATATAAAAGGATGTCATATAGAGGAGGGAGAAAGGTTGTTTTCTGCTGCTCCAGAGAAGCGGACACGGAGCAATGGATCCAAACTACAAGAAAGAAGATTCCACCTAAACATTAGGAAGAACTTCCTGACAGTAAGAGCTGTTTGACAGTGGAATTTGCTGCCAAGGAGTGTGGTGGAGTCTCCTACTTTGGAGGTCTTTAAGCAGAGGCTTGACAACCATATGTCAGGAGTGCTCTGATGGTGTTTCCTGCTTGGCAGGGGGTTGGACTCGATGGCCCTTGTGGTCTCTTCCAACTCTATGATTCTATGATTCTATGATTCTAAGCCCCTTTGTGCTTGGTGGCCCTTCCAAATAAAACTGCTCCAGATCCAGCTGCATATTGCTTCAAGTGGCAGTTATCATCCTGTGTTGCATAGGGTTAAAAAACAACACCTTGCAGTAGAATTGAGGATGGATCCAAAAGAACAACAAAACTGGAGGGTCAAGAATCAAGGTAAAACTTCTGAGTATTTTAGAACCCCAAATTGGTTATCTGGCAAAAGACTGTGTCACTGGTCAGACTGGCACAGTTTTGGCTGGTGAGCAATTCTGCTGATGAGCTGCTGTGTGTAGTGGCTGTGCCCATGGATTCGGTCACCTCAAATGGTGTTGCTAATCCAGGGATGGGGAAGTAGATCCAGCCACCAGGCGGGCACTGTGCATCATTTTTGGGGATGAAACTTTGTATTTTTTCCATGCACAATTGTATTTCCTGTTTATAAACATGACCAATGTTGGGCTCCCCTGGATGAGTTTTCAGAAGAAAGTTAAAGGACACAGTTTGTGTTTTGAAACTACAGACAACTTTTACGCTTATCACCACTTGGAAAAAGAAAAAGATCAGTTCTTTTACTAAATATGACATAATAGGCATCACTGAAACCTGGTGGGATAAGTCCCACGATTGGAATGTAATAATGGAGGGATACAATCTATTTCAGAGAAACAGACCAGACAAGAAGGGAGGAGGAGTGGCGTTATATGTCAGGGATGTGTATACCTGTGAAGAGATCCAAGATTTAGAACCTCAAAGCCAAAGTGAGAGCATTTGGGTCAAAATTAAGGGAGAGAAAAATAACAGAGATCTCATTGTGGGAGTTTACTATAGATCCCCAAGCCAAACGGAGGACATAGATGATGCCTTCCTGGAACAGATGGCCAAGCATGCAAAAGGAAGGGAGATAGTAGCAATGGGGGACTTCAATTACCCGGATATTTGTTGGACGGCAAACTCAGCCAAGAGCATAAGGTCAAACAGATTCCTCACTGGCCTTGCAGACAACTTCATTGTCCAGAAAGTGGGAGAAGCAACAAGAGGAACAGCCATTTTAGATCTGGTCCTAACCAATGTTGATGACCTGGTTAGTGGGGTAGAAGTGGAAGGATCATTAGGCGCGAGTGATCATGCTCTTCTGAAGTTTACTATACAGCGGAAAGGAGCAGCCAAGCATACTAGGACTCAATTTCTTGACTTTAAGAAAGCCGACTTCATAAAATTTAGGGTAGTGCTGGGTGAGATCCCATGGACAGTAATACTAAAAGGAAAGGGAGTTCATGATGGCTGGGAGTTTGTTAAGAGGGAGATACTAAAAGCACAACACCAGACAATACCAATGAGACGGAAACATGGAAGGTGCCTAAAGAAGCCAGGGTGGCTATCTAAAGAACTTTTAACTGAGTTAAGATTTTAAAAGGATGTGTACAAAAAATGGAAAAGGGGGGAAACCACCAAAGATGAATTCAAATAGCCAGCACATGTAGACACAAAGTCAGAAAAGCTAAAGCACAGAATGAACTCAGGCTTGCTAGAGAGGTTAAAAGCAACAAAAAAGGCTTTTATGGGTATGTTCGTAGCAAAAGGAAGAACAAAGAAACAGTGGGGTCACTCAGAGGAGAAGATGGTGAAATGCAAACAGGAGACACAGAAAGGGCTGAACTCCTCAATGCCTTCTTTGCCTCAGTCTTCTCCGATAAAGAAAACAATGCCCGACCTGAAGAATTTGGAGCAAATGATTCAGCAAAGGAAACACAGCCCAGAATAACTAAGGAGACAGTACAAGAATATTTGGCTAGTTTAGATGTATTCAAGTCTCCAGGGCCAGATGAACTGCATCCAAGAGTATTAAAAGAACTGGCAGATGTGATCTCAGAACCACTGGCAGTCATCTTTGAGAATTCCTGGAGAACAGGCGAAGTCCCAGCAGACTGGAGGAGGGCAAATGTTGTCCCTATTTTCAAAAAGGGGAAAAGAGAGGACCCAAATAATTACCGCCCAGTCAGTCTGACATCAATACCAGGGAAGATTCTGGAGCAGATCATTAAGCAAACAGTCTGTGAGCACCTAGAAAGGAATGCTGTGATCACCAATAGTCAGCATGGATTTCTGAAAAATAAGTCATGTCAGACGAACCTGATCTCGTTTTTTGACAGAATTACAAGTCTGGTAGATGAAAGGAACGCAGTGGATGTAGCCTACCTTGATTTCAGCAAGGCATTTGACAAGGTGCCCCATGATATTCTTGTAAAGAAGCTGGAAAAATGTGGTCTTGACTATGCTACCACTCAGTGGATTTGTAACTGGCTGACTGACCGAACCCAAAGGGTGCTCATCAATGGTTCCTCTTCATCCTGGAGAAGAGTGACTAGTGGGGTGCCACAGGGTTCTGTCTTGGGCCCGGTCTTATTCAACATCTTTATCAACGACTTGGATGATGGACTCAAGGGCATCCTGATCAAATTTGCAGATGACACCAAACTGGGAGGGGTGGCTAACACCCCAGAGGACAGGATCACACTTCAAAACCACCTTGACAGATTAGAGAACTGGGCCAAAACAAACAAGATGAATTTTAACAGGGAGAAATGTAAAGTATTGCACTTGGGGGGGGGGGGAAATGAGAGGCACAAATACAAGATGGGTGACACCTGGCTTGAGAGCAGTGCATGTGAAAAGTATCTAGGAGTCTTGGTTGACCACAAACTTGACATGAGCCAACAGTGTGACGCGGCAGCTAAAAAAGCCAATGCAATTCTGGGCTGCATCAATAGGAGTATAGCATCTAGATCAAGGGAAGTAATAGTGCCACTGTATTCTGCTCTGGTCAGACCTCACCTGGAGTACTGTGTCCAGTTCTGGGCACCACAGTTCAAGAAGGACACTGACAAACTGGAACGTGTCCAGAGGAGGGCAACCATAATGGTCAAAGGCCTGGAAACGATGCCTTATGAGGAACGGCTAAGGGAGCTGGGCATGTTTAGCCTGGAAAAGAGGAGGTTAAGGGGTGATATGTTAGCCATGTTCAAATATATAAAAGGATGTCACATAGAGGAGGGAGAAAGGTTGTTTTCTGCTGCTCCAGAGAAGCGGACACGGAGCAATGGATCCAAACTACAAGAAAGAAGATTCCACCTAAACATTAGGAAGAACTTCCTGACAGTAAGAGCTGTTTGACAGTGGAATTTGCTGCCAAGGAGTGTGGTGGAGTCTCCTACTTTGGAGGTCTTTAAGCAGAGGCTTGACAACCATATGTCAGGAGTGCTCTGATGGTGTTTCCTGCTTGGCAGGGGGTTGGACTCGATGGCCCTTGAGATCTCTTCCAACTCTATGATTCTATGATTCTATGACTAGTTCACACATGCCAGGGGTGGGGTTTGGGGAGCCTTTAAAAAGGCAATTACATTTTAACCCCTGGCAACAGTTTGAACTTTGCCGTCTAACAAGCAGCCTGTGTTGAATGTTCTTCTCCTGCCCAGCTGATGAGAATTAGTCCCATGAGATTCCTGCATAAAGGGGATTGGGCTCGATGACCCATGGTTCCCTTCCACCTCTGTGATTCTACACACCCTTCACCACCTCAAGACTCCAATCAAGGTTTACTCAGCCTTAGGTAGGACAGGAGCAGAGTTTCCTGCGCATAACAATATTAGATCAATCATTTTGTGGCTTTTGAAATCTCTTATTTATGCATTGCAATTGCTTCCCATTTGCAAAGGAATAAGTTGTGTTGTGTCTCTCCTTTCAGAAAAGTTTTACCTATGGTCCTCAAATGACATTTCCCAGAGTTTTATTTACAACAGTGGCACTCTTCTGAAGTAGATTGTTTCAGGATACAGCTGGCACTTCCTACTCACCCCCCATGTAATAGCTGTATGTTAGGCAGCAAAAACTTGATGGGTGGTATGCTATGACTTTTACCTGCATTGCAGGAAAAGCTTTATTTGCCTCCTGTACAGCTGTCAAAGGCACAACAGATATGCCAGAAGAAAAAGTAGCTGAGACCTGTTTTCATGTGACAGGGAGCTGTGAAAAATGTTCCACTCCAGTCACGGGAAGCATGTGGCAGGGCAGTCCCTGGAATGTGCCAGAGGAAGTTTTAAAACCTTACAGGCTGACAGTCCCAAATGAAAGAAGGAACTTAAAGGCTGTGGCTGGGCCACAATGCTGGGGCTGTCTGCTGACCAGCAAAGGCCTACTTGGGCCTGCATCTGTGCCTATTTAACAAGCAGCTTGAGCGGCAGCAGATGAAGCTCCTCATAGGATGGAGATGTTTCTTCACTTGCTAATGCTGCACAAGGGTCCAGATCAGGATCAGGACTGATAAAAATCCTGACAACTCTTCTGGCAACAGGAAGTGACCTAGATTGGGGCCAGTGGCTGCAAAGCAAGTCAGCTCCTACTCTTGCGTCCTGTGAGTAGGCAGGGGAGCTGCAGCAAAGCCTTCCCAGCCCCTCCCAAGCTGCTCTCTGAGTTGGCACCGTTCACCCAGGGAGTGCACCTGGAGTGGTAAGAGAGCCAACCCGGCACACAGGAGACCGGCGCACATATGCTGAACAATTAATTCATCTAATCTTCTGGCAGGGTATTTGTGCATGTGTATTTGTGCGATAAACATGTTTTTCAGAGGCAGAAGCTCTACTTGGGAGCAGTCTGGGGGTAGCCCAGCCCTGGAAGTATGAGAAGGCATTTCCTTTCTGTTGCAGGGTTGCTTCTCAGACACTGGCTTAGGAGGACTCCCAGGCTTGGGTCAGCAAAAATGGGGTGAAGGCAGTTTTAGATAACAGAGAGAGATGAAAAGAGATTAAGGTGCTCAATTTCTTCTTGGGCTGTACTACTTCAGTCTGCGGGTGGGGAATCTCAGATTTGAATACTTCTACACACACAGGGACGCGGGTGGCGCTGTGGGTTAAACCACAGAGCCTAGGGCTTGCCGATCAGAAGGTCGGCGGTTCGGATCCCCGCGACGGAGTGAGCTCCCATTGCTCGGTCCCAGCTCCTGCTCACCTAGCAGTTCGAAAGCACGTCAAAGTGCAAGTAGATAAATACCGTAGGTATCGCTCTGGCGGGAAGGTAAACGGTGTTTCCGTGCGCTGCTCTGGTTCGCCAGAAGCGGCTTAGTCATGCTGACCACATGACCCGCAAGCTGTATGCCGGCTCCCTCGGCCAATAAAGCGAGATGAGCGCCACAACCCCCGAGTCGGCCATGACTGGACCTAATGGTCAGGGGTCCCTTTACCTTTACACACACACACACACACACACACACACACACACACACACATTTAACACTTAGTTTAACACTTAGTTTAGCTCCCCCCTGTGCAGTTTAGACTGCAGAGTATCTCCTCCCACCCCAACTTGGAAACATGAAACTATGTTCCTTCATGCTAAATTTGCATCTTTGTAACAGTAATGTAAGTCTGTGAAATTGACAAGGACCTTGACCCTTTCAAAGACTGCCCTGAAACGCCATATTACTTTGGAGAGTGAGGAGCTTCAAACAATCTCATAGTAAGATAAAAATCAGGACTGGGTCTTAAGGTGGAAAAACAGCTCAGTGTATTTTTGGGTTCTTGGTTTAAATCATTCTTCAAATCTTGAGCAATGTATGCCTGTTTGTGTGCATTTTTATTTTTTAGAAATAAATATTACTTAGAAATAATAATTTATGTCAATTTTACTATGAAGCTTCTACAGAGGGGGAGAGAGATCCACTTTTCATAGTCAGGAGATACCAGGTGCTGTTTATGGGGCGGGAGTGATGGTGAGCACAGCCTTGAGGTATCCCTGTTTAGAACAAATATATGCAAACCCGCCAGCATGACAAGTACAGACCTGCTGCCAACAAGGCAGAAATAGATCCTCAGTAGAACAGAAAATAAAAGGTATTTAAACTAAGTCAACACCAGAATACTCTGTTACGTTTTCCAAGGTTAAAAAAGTGCTAAATTACTGGTGAAGATAACTTTCCAGATAATGTTCAGAAAGGTTATAATTTCCTGTTGGACCAGTGGAGGAAAGAAGATTATTGATCTGAAGCTGAGAATGCAAATAATTTCCTGTACACTGAGCTGCCAAATGCTTCCCTTTATTGATTTTTCTCCCTCTATTTGCTTAACGAAATGTTGTTTGGGTTGAATAATGTACATAGTTGACCCATTATTAATAGCTAAAAATAACCCAAGGACCACAAAGCAGAAGGAAGGAGAAGAGGTGTGAGAAGAGGGTGGGGGAAGCATCTCAGTTCCAAGAGGAGAGCAAAGGGGAACAGTTTCTGAATTTGATTAACCTATTTTGTTGATGTAAGTTTCTGTAAGAGTAGGGTTTCCATTATAAGAATAACACAGAGATACACACACAGCTCCTTTGCTTTGAGAGGAAATTAAAAAGCAAGGAAGAGCCTTGGGTTTTCAAGCCACTTGGCAGGAGCTGTGGCACATTGAAGATTGAATTCTAAAATGATATGACAGCAGCTTGTTGGAAACACATCTTTGTGTGTTATCATCAGGGAGCCGGGGCAACTATCTGACACCCTTTCACAGGGGCAGGTGAGGTCCTGGCTTTGGAACATGTCATTCTGCAAATAATGTGGAGTATTAATAAATGTAGAACAGTATTTGCTGTCAAGCTGGTTAGAAGGTTGTAGTTCACTTCAGGGACCTTGACAGTATTGGGAATAATTAGAGCACTTTTCTATGCTTCCGCTAAATCCAAAAGATGTCCTGATGCCCTGTATTGTTTGACTTGAAGGCAATTAAGAGTATGCAGTTCTTTTCTTTATTTTTTTAAAGCAAATAAGCTGCTAGATTTGCTTTGCCCCTTTAGCTATATAAATGCAGGCACACAACCAAAATGTAAATCCCTTGGAGTGAATTAAGCCCACAGCAGAAAAATCAGATCAACATATCATGTCTTTAGATCCAGGCCGCCTCCCCACCACCCTCACGCTTCACGTGATGGATTCAGAGCAATGTGTACATTATTTGGGGCCCTCAAAGCTCACTCAGTGGCCTTGGGATGCTCCCTGTCTCTCAGTCTAACCTCCCTGGCAGGCTTGCTGCAAGGGTAAAATGGGGTGAGCAGAGAACCAGGGACACTGTCCTGAGCCCCTTGGTGGAAAGGGGGGCATAAATAACCATGGACCACATTCAAGAAGTTAAAAATCCTATAAAGTGGTCAAATATGATGATGGACATCAAAGATGTGTGTCTGTGTTTCAACACCTTTTAATCTGCAGCCAAACGTAGCTAGTTTTAGTGCTAAGTAGGTCTTACAGGGTGATGAAGAGCTGATTTGGAGCTCCAAGGGGCAAGTTCAAATCAGTGCTCAGCTATGAACTCATAGGTAGGCTAAGGTGAGCTGCCAACTTTCAACATCAGTTGAAAGACGCATCCAGTCTGTAATATAGAATGAGCAAGGCTGATCAGTGTTCCAGAGATTTTGGAATGGATTATTGCGAATTGGGGCTAAAACAAATATATCTCAAAGTGTCTCCTGACTCCTGGTGATCTAGGCATACAAGACTAGATGCAATCTTAAATTAAAAAAATATGGAGTGAAATTTTATCTGGTAATGAAAATAATTGTGAGGATGATCCTAATAATAATAATAATAATAAATAATAATAATAATAATAATTTTATGAATGATTTTGTTGATTTACAAAGTACACACCTTGTCTCTTTCTTTCAGCTTGTACAGTCTTTCTTACAGATAAGTTACATTTGTTGTGAGAAATTAAGTGTTGAGTACGGTACAGTGGTACCTCAGGTTAAGTACTTAATTCGTTCTGGAGGTCTGTACTTAACCTGAAACTGTTCTTAACTTTAGCTAATGGGGCCTCCTGCTGCTGGCGCACCGCCAGAGTCCAATTTCTGTTCTTATCCTGAAGCAAAGTGCTTAACCTGAAGCACTATTTCTGGGTTAGCAGAGTCTGTAATGTGAAGCTTATGTAACCTGAGGTACCACTGTATAAGGTTGGGGAAGAAGAGGGGATAGAGGAGGGGTGGGTTGGTGAGGCTTATATTCTTTTGTATAGTGTACCTGTGGGGTTTTGTGTCAGTGTGGGCTGGGTACGTTCTTTTTCTATTCATTTACAGTGGTACCTTGGTTCTACAATGGCTTGGCTCCCGAACAAATTGGCTTCTGAACGCCGTAAACCCAGAAGTGTTTTTTGGAAGCTGAACCTCTGGCGCGGCTTCTGCTTGACTGCAGGAAACTCCTGCAGCCAATTGGAAGCTGTGCCTTGGTTTTTGAATGGTTTCGGAAGTCAAACGGGACTCCCGGAACAGATTAAATTCGAGAACCAAGGTACCACTGTATTTTTGTTCGATTATTGCATCTTCTTGGGGGGCAGGGTGTGGTTGGTTGTCTGTGGTTGTCTGCAGTGGGGTTTGTTTGCATTTGTGAGGAGGAGGCATGTTCATATGTTGTCGGTGGATTCCTCTTGTTGTCTTGCTGGGCTGTGTATGTGATAAAGGGAAGCCAGGCGAAGGCGTCCTCTTCTATTTGTCCCCGTGTCAGTTTCAGTTTATTGCTTAGCTTTTCTAGCAAGGCCATTTCCCATACAAATAAATACCATTGGTTCAAGTTTACTCCTGACAGGTCTCTCCCATATCCAGCTGTGAGGCTTCTGAGAGAAGGTGGGTTATAAGCTCTGTATAATGTGAGTGGTCGCTATGATCTTAGAAGATGTTCAGTAGGGCCAGTTCTGGGGTGAGTTCTAATACCTGTTTAGTTATTTTCAGTGCTTTTGTTCTGGGGGGACACATACCCCTAAACATTTTGTGAATCTAAGTTTGGCCTCATTGAGGGGCAGTATTTCAATATGAGAAGGAAAATGAGAGTACCCCTAAAAGCACTGATTATTTTGCATATCTCTTATAGGACTGCTGTCCAGAAGGGTTGGACTTCTGAGGAAGGGAGGTACAGGTATTTGGGGCTTATTCTTGGCTTTCTGTGTGAGAAAATAAACGAGTGTAGTTTTTTCTGCTACTTCTGGAGTTGGGGAATCCAGATTGGGAGGGTTTGGAATAAATAATAGGTTAGTTTTGGGAGGGTGGTCATTTTGATCATAGCTATTTTGTCTGAGAGGGTGAAGTTGGTGTTGTTCCATTTCTTCAAGTTTCTGTTGATTTGTCGCTACAGGGGCTTGTAATTGTGGAGGTATATTTTGTTGAGGTTTCTGGTTATTTGAATCACTAGGTACCTGAATTTGGTACGGCAGAGTTTTATCTTTGTGATGTTGGTGAATTCCTTTTGGATAGATCCCATTATCTGTTGTGCTTGTGATGTTGGTGTATTTAGAGGAGCTGGGTTCACAATGCCAAATTAGGGAACTATTTGTTAAATTGCTGCTAGAATTCTAGTTGTTCAGTTTGAGAAAAGAGCAAAGATTTAATCAGGTAGTGGAAGATTATAATTGATTATGTATGTAAAGCATAGGAAATATGGGAGGTAGGTTAATTTTTCCATTACTGGGAAAGGAACTGGCCTCAGTTTAAGTAACTGAGTTCATGTTGAGGGGAAAATATGTAGGAGATCAGAAATTAGGTAGCAAAGTGATTTTTTTTGTTTGGTTTTGGTTGTGTTGGTCATAATGTGGTCTGAGTGTGACTAATTTGATAATATATAATACTACAACATTTTAATATGCTTCTGTCTCTTCATTGTTTTTTTAAGTGTTGCATAATTACTTTTTATTATATGCTTCTCATGTAAGTTGCCAGTCCTCTTAAGCAGATGACCTTTGGCAACTCAGTATTCCTCCTGCTGGTCATAATTCAATTGGAAACCTATCTGGCAGCAATGGTGTGGGGAATTTCAATCAAAATCAACCATGCATGAGTGCTAGTTAGTTCATGAGGGGGTTAAGGTAATAGAGATGGATTCCTAGACTCAGCTAGGTCATGCCACCCTTTTTCTGATGAGGAAGTGAAGCTTTTTTCTTCTTGTTTCCTGTTTCTCCATGCCATGTAACCTGCCAGGGAGGCAGTGGCGTAGCGTGGGGGGTGCAGGGGGGGCAGCCGCACCGGGCGCAACATCTGGGGGTTAGGGTTAGGGGGCGCAAATCCACGGGTTAGGGGGCGCAAATTACTTGCCTTGCCCCGGGTGCTGACAACCCACGCTACGCCACTGCAGGCAGGACGTATCTTAAGCCTGCTCCAAGCTTAGAACATGTTTGAAGTCATCTTTCTGTATTTTATACCCAAGAGCAGTGCTTTGTTTCTTTAAAAATGTTTAGGGGTACTCTCATTTTCCTACTCATATTGAAATACTGCCCCTCAATGATGCCAAAGTTAGATTCACAAAATGTTTAGAGGTATGTGTACCCCTGCGTCCCCCCAGGAAAAAAAGCACTGCCCAAGAGTATTTTGCCTGCGTTCTCCTTGTTGCTGCTGAATAAATGCATTAATCTGACCTTTGGAATGTTTTGTAAATAAAATGTTTTAAACATACTTCTGCTCATTGCAAGAGGGGTAGAAAACAGGGAGTGCTGTATGCAACTAAATGACGTACAAAAATAGTTTTAACAACCTATATTCCTAACCCTGTGCTGCTGCTTAACTTCTGTGAGTTTAAACTCTGCTACTGGGAACTCTCTCCTGCTGGAGAATGTGTTTAGCTCCCCGTTTTAGTCACCCAGCTGATTATTTTATTATTCACCCCATGGGTAAATTTCCACCCAACAAATGGAAGACTAGATGAATCAATGCATGGTTTTGGGAATTGTTAATAAGTAGTGAAAGCCAGTTTCTATAATGTGTTTTATTCATTGTATCCCTGCATATATTGGCCATTCCCTGTGTATGTCATAGAGTTCAGTCACATGAATATCTCTGCCTCAGACATAATGTGTTGCCCCCAATAACTATGTTGATCCTTGGTTTTGTGCCAGTTCCCATTGTGACCACGTGCTCCATATAGCCTTCCAATACCAGCACACATGTGTTTTTGTGGTTAGGCTGATAAGGAGATAAAGCATTTCTTATAAACTGGTCCGGTAATGAGATAATGTATGAAATAGAAGTAACCCGGGACAAGGGACATAAAAGAAACCTGTTAGCCTTCCAGAGTGCTGGGGTGGACTTGCTTGCTTCACTTTGCCTGTCTGAAGAAGCATGAAGATGGTGATCGATTCACCAGTGACTACAATTAACTTCAGTGCTCTAAAGCAGCAACAGTGATATAATTGCACTGTTGTTCTTTATAACACACCCCACTATTATAGTGTCTAACCTTTTCATTTTCCTCCCCCTTCAAGCAGCAATAAAATTCAGAGTAGTATTATGTAACAGGGATTTGCATTCCTTTGCTCATCCTTGCTTCTCATCTGCACTTAAAGTACTTTTATTTTATGAGGAACCTAAAACACCTCATAAGAACTGCAGTCACCCACGTTGAGGAAATTACCGATTTATCTTTTTATGCTGGATTTGGGCTTAAGCAGATCATCTGTGACCAAGCTCTGAACCATTAGAAATGCTGCTTCTTTTATGAGAAATAAAGAAGTGAGGGGCCCAGCGCTTTACATGAGGATTTCATTTAAAATGAGAAAGTTTTAATGTGTATATATAGAACAGTGTTTATCTCCAAGTGTTCTGAACAGCTGATGATTAAAAAGACAAAGCAGCACCAAACTGCAACAGCCCCCCAAAACAGACCCCAGAATGACAACTAAGATCCAGGTGTATGTAGATGAAATATTGTTCTCAAAGAGCAATCATAGGGTCAGCTGTGTTAACATAGGTGCCATTCTGAAAAATAATACCACAAGATGGTAGAATTTGTTATTAAATGATTGAATAGCACCATGGTACATCTATTGCATTTTTTAAAAAGTTATGCCTGTGGGACTTTAAATATAGTCAGAAGCTGAAACTAGATAAATATCAAATATTATTATATAACATTAGAAATGAATGAACAAGACGAAATGTTTCAATGCAGCTTCATTTTGTATTAGTTTTGACGAGAGTTGAAAAGTGCCTCCTGTCTTACCCTGCTTGCAAACACATCCTCCTGGGTGTCACCTCAGCACCAGGGCAATGCACATGCTTTTTGTTGATGTCAGCATGATGCAGTAAGTCCGTCAGTGAACAGAAAACCAGTTTGGATCAAATCACGGTGTGGAGAAGAGAAAAAATGGCATCAAGAAGGATCAGCTGATGGGGCAGAAAGGGCATCAGAACGAGGTGAATGTTTTACATAGTGAGGGTCTCCACCCACCATGCCTGATAATTTGCTTGGCTGCTTTGAATGGTTAATTCTTACGCAAGTATCAAAA
The DNA here is from genome assembly GCF_964188305.1 of Podarcis bocagei. NCBI lineage: Eukaryota > Metazoa > Chordata > Lepidosauria > Squamata > Lacertidae > Podarcis > Podarcis bocagei. The sequence goes on from NC_138137.1 coordinate 3,763,878, forward strand.
CTGATGGACATTCAGCACAAACCTCAATAGACTGAGTGAATATTAGTAACCAGTTTTATATATTCAGTTTCTTTTTCTACTGGGGGAAGTATGTTTGGGCAGCATTATATGCGTGTGTGGCGGAAAGGGTAAGCGCTAATCTTAACCAAATGCTAAAGGTACCACCGACATGGTGTGAACGAGTGGAATTGAAAAACAGGGTGCCATGAAATGGCAAATGAAAGGTGGGAAGGTGGGAGAACAAGCACATGGAAATGTCTATCACTTTTGGTTGTTGGCCATTCTGTTTTGCTGAACCTGCTAAGGATCCTTGGGAGCAGCGACACAATAATTAAATCTAGGACTATGGTTTAAGAGCCGTCTCTCTTGCAAGGAGGAGCCTGTGAATGTTCTCCACTGCCTGCTTCCACCTTCTTTGTTTCTCTGATCTACTCCAGTCCCCTGTAGTGCTTAGCATGGCCTATTGCTTAGCAGGGGCAGCCATCATAGCCCCCACCCCATGACTTTGGCCCAATCACATAAAATACTGAGGGGCCCTTCAAGCATGTGGTGGTTGTTTTTTAATGCCTGCAAATTTCCCTCCACACAAATCCAGTAATCAGCACGGGGAGAAAGGATTTTTAAAGAATTCCCTCCAGGCGCTGATCCAAATCCTTTTCTCCTGCAGCTGCCTTTTAAATGGGGAAAGAAGGGGAAACAGAAAGGCCAGAGTTGGAGAGTTGAGTTGTGTGTAGTTGAAGGTAGAAGCAAGGCTGCAGGATAGGCAGCTGAGAGCCATGCCAGATTTCTGCTGGAATCCAAGGCTGTGGCTATGGGACAGGCAAGGCCCTCTTGGGGGTGTTAATGCTGTGAACCCCTCCATTGTAGACTCTGGTGGTAAAGGTAAAGGGACCCATGACCATTAGGTCCAATGGCGGACGACTCTGGGGTTGCAGCGCTCATCTCGCTTCACAGGCCGAGGGAGCCGGCATACAGCTTGCGGGTCATGTGGCCAGCATGACTAAGCCGCTTCTGGCAAGCCAGAGCAGCGCATGGAAATGCCGTTTACATTCCCGCCAGAGCAGTACCTATTTATCTACTTGCACTTTGACATGCTTTCGAACTGCTAGGTTGGCAGGAGCAGGGACCGAGCAATGGGAGCTCACCCTGTCACTGGGATTTGAACCACTGACCTTCTGATTGGCAAGTCCTAGGCTCTGTGGTTTAACCCACAGCGCCACCTGCGTCCTAGACTCTGGTGGTATATATGTGTAAATAAACCATATATCATAAAACTACCAGAGTCTCTGCTGTGCCTCATTCCCAAAGGAAACACAAACTCTGGGTGTCTGGAACCCCTGGAATCTCACACCAAGCAGAGATTGGGATGGCATGCAACAATATGTAAGATGGGCAAAAATAACCTGTAATGTTTCTTAAAGTGAGAGATTTCATTGTTTTTCACAAAGTTGTCAATAGTCCCCAGCAAGTAATGTTTATCAACTCCTAACCTTTGATTTTACTCAGAAACAAATGTTGTATGGCACTTTTAGGCCTTGTTTCTGAAAGCAACATACCAAGTATGTGGCGTCATACTAGGAGGTGAGGATGTCTCACGCACTCTCTTATGACTCTCTTATGAGCAAGCAAAGTTAGACATGCAAATAGTGTCACCTTAGAAAGATACCAATATGGACTAAAGAAAGGAAGTGGTTTTCCATTTTCTACATCAGTGGCCATTAGTTTCCATTGTGACATTTAATAAGATGTTTGACAGCAGTTCTGCTGAAGCCTTACTTTCTAAGAAAGCTATCACTAAGGTTTCCAGTAGCCCAACGTAGGCTGAAATCCACTTTAGAGAAACTGCTTTCAAAGATGCCAAAATAATCTGGGTGGGGCTGATTTGAATAGGTGAGGTAGCCTGAGGGAAGGCAAGAATTTAGTCAGCATCCTTGAAGGAAGTCAGGAGGCCAAAACACAAACAGGATATTTGGGATGTGGGTGTTTCTCAGTTTTTTTGTGGAACCAAGTAAAAAAAGGAGTCGGACCCTTGAATGAGTGTTTTCCAGAGATTGCTTTCCTAGGGGATTTCTAGCACTTCTCTGCAAGAACTCTTTTCTCAGATGCCTTTCTGTAGAGAAGAGAGGCATGAGGAGAAGGGTTAAAGACTTAGGTAGATGTACCACAAAGGCTGCCGGAAAACCTGTGGGAAGCACCCGTTTCCATCAAGGGAAAGGATACTTACAGAGAGGGCAGTTCAAATATATATTTCTTTAGCATGTAGTTGTTACAATGACATTAGGATTCCTTAAGTTCATGTCTTGTTTCCAACTTCACCAGACTCTTCTTGGGTGTGAGGAATGCTACTTAGAACCAAAGATTTATAGAGTTGGAAGGAACCCAAGGGTCATCTAGTCCAACCCCTTGCAGTACAGGAATCTCAGCATCCATGACAGCTAGCCATCCAACCTCTGCTTTAAAAAGAGTCCACAACCTTCTGAGGGAAGGATAAGGCCTCGGTTCCTTATCACACAAAGCTACCATTACTTTTCTCTGTGCTCTCCAATTGTTTCATTCTTCTGTGCCTCTGTTCCCCTTCAAGAAAATGTTTTGCCAACTCCATCCTGCATCCTGCCAATTATGAATGAATAATATATAACTTTCTAAGACAAAAAATGACAAGATAGAGAAGGGAGACTGGAAGAGGGAATAAGCAGAATAAAAAATGAGGGGCAGATGTTTCAGACTACAAGATCCAGAAGCAGAGATGTTTCTCGCTCCCAAAGTAGTAGTTAGGTCTTGTCATCTGCTCCTACTTCTTCTTCTACAGGAAACAGAGATATTACTGTTGCAGAGGAGCTGAAAAATCCTGTTTTTTATTTCAGATTAGCTGTTCTTTACTAAGAAGATCAAACAATCTGTAAAGGAGGAATGTAAAAAGGTAGGTACATCATCATGATAGGCTTCTGTCCTTCTGTACACCCTGCCGCTTGCTGCACACAAAAGAAAGTTAAATTCTAGTTAGGGGTGCTTTTGTATCCTTCATTCCCCCAAGATATTCTGAAGGAGAAAGGATTGATATGTTTATGTACTAGTAGTGTTTCCTCTTATTCCACTCACGCAAGGTTGAACTCACCAGATGAAGAAACATCTGACTTGAGGGACTTCTCTCCTGTAAACAGCTGTCCCCCTTCAACAGACCAGTGCATTTCTGTCCCTGTTATTTGGAACATGGGGCATGATCTATTGTGAATATTTTTAGGCAAGCCCCATCAAAGCTAATGAGAATTGCAGTTAATTCCATCTCAGTGTGGTTTATGCAGACGAAGCTTCTGCTGTGGAGTGTCCTGAATATTGCAGTCACATAGGTGTGGCTGATCCTGTGACTCTTTCCGATTTAATTGGGACTGTCCACATAGCCTCAGATGCAGAATGGTACTATGATTCATCTAGAGATGGTAGTTTATAAATCTGTTTCAATTATGCTGTGCTTATGGTGGTGGTTTTTTTTGGTAAACGATTACTTATAAACAGCATGCATTTACCCTGAAAGGCAGGGTTGGCAGAACCTGCGGCCCTCCAGATGTTGCTGGACCACAACTCCCATCTCTGACCATTGGCCACGTTGGCCGGGGTTGATGGGAGATGTAGTCTAGCAGCAGCTGGTGGGCCACAGGTCTCTGCTTAAAGGAGAGCTAAATAAAGGACAGTGTGCCTTGTTCACTCTGCTACTTGGATTCCTGTGATTTATACGCATAAATCACTGAAAATATTTACAACTTTCATAGTTGTCCTGGTTGTTTACATACTGCACAGAGGTGGATAAGAGCCTTTCATACAAATAACACAGTAAGCTGTTAAACAAAGGAACAGCTGTAACTTCCTGTACTCAGCTGTTTAATGGTATTCTCTGCTAGTCAGACTCATGCCCTTTTACTTTCACTGTGTATTTGTCATCTGTCTGCATGACAGAACAAAATGACAAATATGTGGTCCACATGAAAAGGGCAGGACAGAAGACTAAAAGGATGAGGGGAGAGACCATTGCAAAACCTTCCTGTTTTTCACTTCTGCCTTGTGTCTGTGCACACGCAAGTGAAAGCTGCTAAAGTGTGGCAACTGTGGACTTACTGGACACTTGGCTTACTTATCCCTCCCCACACCTTAGCAAAATTCACTCATAAGGTTTACTTAAGGTTTACTTTCTTTACTTCAGGGTGACATTTCACTAGCCCCCCAAAACCTGAATAATACTCCCCTGTGTTTTATTTAGCACTTATGGGAACCTGCAGAACAATATGCTGCTTTTCTGGCTGCTGGCCGCACCAAACGAGTTATTTTCTGCTTGGCAATTAGTGAAGCAGCAGCATCCCTAAAAGAAACAGATGAACATATTCAGGCTGAGGTGAGCAGCCCCTGCTCAATTCTCATCTATATATCATCTGAGTGAACCATGGGGCCCTCAAAAATCCTTGAATGATACATGGAGGGCTTTCATTCAGGCCTATTTTGCTGGAATATTGAAAGGGCTTTGGCAACATTCCCTTGTTTTGCTAATATACAATAAATCTATTTCTAATCCTTCTTTCCCCTTAGGGAACAAAACATGCCAGCATCCTTGAGAAAACTTCAGCAAATGGCTCTTTATCTGGCAGTTGTGTCTGGTGGAGGAAGTGCTCTTATGTATTACTACATACAAAGTAAGTTTCATCACAGTTAGCAAGTTAACCCTGATCCACACGTTCAGCAGAATGAGATGGAAGAGCATTGGGTTGGTAGAATGCAAGTTGCAAACCACATCTTTGAATTTCCAGCATGTTAAAAATTCTGTGAATAGAAAACCAGTAGTTACTAGAGAAGAACGTTCCTCCCTTCAGTGCTAGTTTTCTGCTTGCAAGGCAATTGTACATAAAGTAGTCTTCTGAAGTAGTATCCCTGTCTGTCATCTTCAGTACATCTAAAACAGGGGTAAGGGATCTGTGGCCTTCAGATATTGTTGGACTCCAACTCCCATCAGGTCTAGCCAGCATGGCCAGTGGGCAGGGCTGTATGGGGTGGGAGTTGTGGTCCAACAATATCTGGAGGGCTGCAGGTTCCCTGCTATATATAATCATTAATAGGAAGGTGTGTGGCCGAGTGGTGGAGTGCAAAGCAACCCAGATGCAATCCCTGTCGCTTGCAGGAATAACAGGAAAAACTCCTTTCTGAAATCTTGGGAGAGCTTCTGCAAACCAGTGTAGACAACACTAAGTTTGTTGGACTAAGGTCTAATTTGGTATAAGATGGTTTCCTATGTTACTGTTTAGAGACAGGGGTGGTAGTGGAAATAATATGACTTGACCCCTTAAACTTTCAAGTCAATTTTATGCTCTTTATACAGAAACAGTGCTAAAAACAAACAAAAGTCTACAACCATGTGACCTAGATTTTGTGCCCCAAATGTTGAGTTCAACTTGTAAAAATTAAGCAACTTTATGAAATTGCTCTTATTTTGCATATTCTGCAATGTTTACTATTTTGTATAATTTATTGAATTTTCCCATCACTGGGAGCAGCAGACAATCTTATGCAGTGTTAAAATGCTGCTCTTATCCTCTGGAAATATTATTCAACTACTGGCTTTCATTTGTGCTTCTGAAATTTCAACAGTCATTGACCACACTCTTTAAAGGAAGCATTCACAGCTATAACCAGAAACTTGTACTAAAAAAAGGAAAGAAAGCAAACACACTTGAGAAGCTTAATTTTGCACCAAGTGTCACATTTTACCCCTTTTCTTCAGTATCTTAGAAATGTGACGTTACACAGACCTGTCTGTAAAAATTATTAGAAAAGGCTAATGCACTTTGTGGCTGGGACTGCTATTGGCAGTGGGTGGAATATAGTCATGATTCGTACCAGTAGAATTATCTTCACCTGCACCAGAGGCTGGTTTTCTCAGACTCCCCAGTGGTTTTTGGAGAACGCTGGCTGTTCCAGGCATAGCTCCCAGTATCAATGTTACTTGTGTAGGCCATGTACATATGTTTTAAACAGGCCTTACACATTTGGAATGAGTAAGTATAACTGCAGTCATCTGTCGCCTTTGATTATATATTTTGAAATAACAAGGAAACCTTCAAATTTAGGTTATCTGTAGATAAAAGTAGAAAGGGCACAGTGCTATGGCCACTGTGGCTTTGGTACCTGTCAAGGCACTTAGACACCATTCTGTCTCTGATTAATATTTATCACTATTCCATTTCTGTTTAATATTAATACAATAACTTAATTATGTCTCTTCTCCTTGCTCCAGAGAATTTTGCCAGAACACAGTACTATCAGCAGGCTCTTGAGCAGCTTCACAAAGACTCAGCCGCCCTGGAGGCACTGGGTGCTCCTCCTGTTAAAGTACATTACATCAGGCTGACTGACAAGACCAACTGTGTTGACATGTCAAGAGCTCAGGTAATACCAGCTGAATTAAGACCTGATGTGAGAGAAGAGAAGCAATGGGGAGGAGTGCTCTACATTATAGCTTGACCACAGGATTTCTTAGAATATGTTTGAAGATGTTGTCTGCCATGCCATCAGCTATCTCAGCATAAAATTATTATGCTGCAATGTTAATAGGCTAGGATTCCATATACCATTAAGACACTATTTCAATCTACACACTTTCTCATAACCTATCTGCTTTAAATCAGCCTTGTCTAATAAACAGTAACCACATCAACTTGGTGCAGATTTTATACATCAGCTTTACTTAAAAGTCTGGATTTATCAAAGAATTTGCCCAGCAGCAGAGAGCTGAATGTGCATATGATGAAGTAGTGCTTCAGTGCTGGGGACTGGTTTGTAGCCTAGTACCAGAATATATACTTTTCATGCAAAATGTCCCAGATTCAATCTCCAACATAATCATCTTCTTGTTGTTGTTGAAGCAGGCTTTCTATTATTAGAATATCTTCTGCAGGTCTTGGAGAGCTGTGCCATTTGACTTACATGGTATTGGGTTAGACAGGCCAATGGTCCGGCAAGGCAGTTTGTATTATGCTAATATAGTCTCTGTTGGATGTGTCCGCAAATGGGAATGAGTACCCTTAGACGGACTCCCTAGTCACACACACAACTAGCAGTCTAGCAAGATAATAACCAAATTGAGTGCAAATTGTGCTACACCGGGGGGGGGGGGGGGAGGATCAGTGGCCCTTCAGATATTTCCAGACTACAACTCCCATCATCAGTGGTTGTTGCTCATGTTGGCTGGGGATGATGGGAGTTGGGAGTCTTAACTTCTGGAAGGTCACAGGTCTCCCAAACTGTCCTAATGGAACAAGCACAGCTTTCAACAGCTACTAAAATCCTAGATTGGATTCCCCCATTCTTCTGCAGTAAAGACTTAAGCTTATGTGTGACCTAATAAGGAATTATTTGTATGAATGTGCAAAGAATAAATGGCTTGTTGTGCTTAGTTAAATGCCTGGATGGTTGTCATCCTGATATAATTTGGAACTTCAAGACAATGGATAATTTAAATTCTGTTCTGAGTTATAAGTTATTAAATATGAATTTTGCTTTGTTTGACTTACTTCTCTGTGTGTGGGTGGGGGATGTATTTAACAAAAAATCATAAGAATTTGACTTTTGCATTTACAGTTAAGGATACCAGTATCTGGAACAAAGTCAGCTGGTTATCTTCATGTCTGTTCAGAGAAGGACTTCACCCTTAACAGGTGTGTGCTAAGTGCATTAAGTATGGACTAAGTGCCATTTACAAAAAGTTACCTTTGTGAAACAGGTTGCAGTTCTGCCATAGATGCAGTTGCATTTCCAGTAGACTGATCTACATGCATAAATTAAGCCAAGGTGTCAGCTGAATTGCAATTAGGTGCTTCCACCAAGATCATTTCTTCTATCAGTTTGGAAGCAAATTCTGGCTGGATAATATGGTAACGTTACAGTGTTTCAGCCTGGTGCTTCACAGGGCTGGGGCCAATGAAGCTTGTTCCTCCCTCTGCTTTTCAACATTGCAACGTATCACTATATCGCAATGCATCACGATGTTGAAAAGCTGTTATCGCCCAGCCCTAGTTCCTTAATGGTAGCATTTCCCAAGCCTTTTGATGTCATTGTGATGTTAAGAAAATACTACATTAGCAAACTTATTCTAAGTAAATACTAATTACTGGATTTCTTCCCCTATCTTTCTGTGGTTGGATAGCTGGCACCTGCAAGAAGTCACACTGCAGCTCCGTAATGGCCAAAGTGTTCCAGTCTACCTATCGTCACAGAAGGATGCTTCTCAGCAGAAGATGTAAAAATCAAAAAGTTCAAGACTTCGGGGGGGGGGATGATTTGTGTTGTCACAAGTAAAAGTTTTAAATGCTAGTTGGGAGCCAAAAGGCTTGGTCTGGACATCCACAAGGGTCTGCTCTTACGTAGAAGGATATTCTACCACGTAGGGCATACCCAAAGCTTTTAGCTTTCAACATGCTTTTGAAAAAAAGCTATCCTCCGCAAAAAATATTGGGTGGCTTCCTGTAGCAACAGGTTTCTTCAACTTTATCAAGGTAGCATAGTAGGGGGTTTCCCTGTGCACAACCAGTTCTGGCCTTTTAGGTTCTGGTTACATAATAAAAGCCTTTTGATCACAGGACAGAATAAGACTCATATCTGTTCTGGAGGCTGCTGTGCATTTAACAGATGAGTTATACACCTTTGGCTCTCCAGGTGTTGCTGAACATTCAATTCTCATCACCCCTGGCCATTAGGCCATGCTTTCTGGGTTTGGAAGAACAAAAGCTCCCCACACTTGCTTTATAAGTAACATTAAGGACAGTATAGCACCATCCCATACAAATGGCCCCTGGAAGCAAAGCCTAACTCAAAAAAATAAGCTAACTGATTTGTTGCCAACATATTGCTACTTCAAGAGTGCATGCCACCTTAATCCTACACTAATTCACAAAGCACATGCTATTTCACAAAGTACATGCCACTATCTCTTTACTGTTAGAAAAAAAGCTGCCAACAAAAGATGCTGCCTTGGGGGGGGGAGTTTAAAAGTTTCACAAAGGTGAACTCATTTATTAACCACCTTAATATTTGAATATATTACAGAGTGTGAACAATTAAAGATGTCACATACATTTTCCAAATGACTAGATATTGCTCTCATTGTTAATTAGACTGATGTTTAAGGAATGGATGGCAAGTGGACATTTCACTGTCATTCATCTACTTCCATTAGTAGCACTTTTCAATTGTGTTATTCCTTGCATCATGAGCTGATTAAGCCCAATGGTCATAGAATAATTTCTAGCTACAAAGAGAAGTCAGTGCTAGTGTAGAGCAAATAAACTGATTCAGCTGTTGAATATTCAATATGCTAACAGAATTTAAAATAACATGCTGAAGTCAGGGAAACAAGTTGAATTCTAGACAGTTCAAGGAAAGAAATGCAGCTTTTATCTGAATTCCTACTGGTGTGTTGACAGAAGAAAAGCAATTACGACAAAGTAACCCTCTTCTGATATAGCACCACACTAAATGAAAACATGTGGCAGCAGTTGCAAACCTCAACCTGTTTCACAGTTGTTCTGGACTACTCTCAGACTTCAACTGAACTTTATGGAAAATAAAGGGATGTCTCCTACCTGCACAGTGTAACATTTGCTTTTTAGTAGACACTGGACACTGCTGAAACAAATGCTCCAGTCAGCTATCAGAAGGTGGCAATGGTTTTCGAAAGGCAAAGAACAGGCAATGAAGCCATTAATGCTCCAGCTACAATACTTGATGGCAAAGCTTTGGGGTTCCAGCTACTTCGCTTTAGCACTTATGAGGAACAGAAAACCACTTGAATTAAGGGCTCCCTAAGACTTGTGGAGTTTATTGCATTTTTTTTAATGTAATGTTACAGTAAGTAAGTGCTAAAAAACATAATCAAAGAACAGGAAAAACCAGTTTATTACATTAAAGCAAATGGTTTCACATTTGCCAACCGATCTTGTGTGTTTAAAGGCACACAGTAAGCATACATCTGCCAGGAGTTTTCAGAAATATTTAAAGGCACAGCACTTCTTTACATTACTATAACTTAAATTGGTCTGACTAATTTTGCTTTGGATCTCATTTCATCTTTCCCTTAGATAACTATAGAGTACTTAGAAGGAGTTGATCATAATCTAATTTAACTCTGCCATCCCAGGTATCTGATACCTAGAGGTGGTAATTTGCAATTGATCCAGCTAAACCCATGTGCTGCTTCTCAGAAACTCAGTAGTTCCTGTAAGAAAAGCACCATAGCTTATGAGAAAGGACAACTCATTTCAGAACATTATGAACTGCAGCTACAGGAACCAGAGCCCAGAATCCCTTTTTCTACATTTGGAGAATTTCCCCTTCCTACTTTATACAGGCACTTATTTACATTTTCCGTGAGGTTAATTTTTGTACTGTAGCATTTCAGATTGACAGTATTACGCTTGTGGAATTAATTGGCATCCCTACGTATTAGCTACTTTTTCCAATACAGAGTTACTTAAATTTTGCTTATAACTTACATTAGACTTCCACATCATTATACAAACTTGCAACAATTTGTGAACTGCACAAAGCCAACCTTAAGGCACAGCAAGTTAATATAACAGAGTACAGCAAAGTCTCCAAGCAGCCAACCAAGATCAAGCTGGCCTTGTTAGAAGTACATTTAAAAACTCAAATATTTTACCAAGTTTAGTACTGTACAATGCAAACTGAAAGGTAATGGGACAGACACACACAGCACATGAAAATTTGCCTTTTTAATTTGTGCTGGAAACAATGATAAAAGTTTATGCTCTGCGATAGAAGACTTAAACCAGCATAAAGAAAAGAAACCAGTTTATGGAGCAATCCTAACTCTCAGCCAGGAGGAGCAGGCTAAGTGGAATAGTGGGGCTACCACCGCATCCAAAGCTCTGCGGCTCATGCTGGCCAGGGGAGAAGTAATGGGAGGGGCAGATGTGCTTATTTTCACCAGCTCCACTCCCTCCCTACCCAAGAGCCAGCCCATTTTGGAGGTTCTACTACTGGCTACAGCCTGCAGTTGTACCACCCACCATTTCAGTAGGCCCAGCAAAGCCCAGCAGAGGGACGTCTGCCACATCCAAATCCTGCCCAGCACAGTGGTTCAGGACTTTGGATTAGTCTATAGCTACGTCTAATAGCAACTTAGAATTTGGGCGTAACTATATTTTGGTACTTTGCTGCACTTGGTGAAAATCAATGTTTATCAGCTTGTCCAAACAAGTGGGATACTTATCAATGGTCACTTGCACTGGGACAGCAACCCCAACCATGAATAGTTAAAACACAGGATATAGTACAAAAGCTTTACACATACCAACAGGAGAAGAAAAAAGAACTACTGCTTTCTGCTTTTTTCTGTAAGGGCTTTTAACTTGCATGGCACAGGCACCCCTCCCCGCACACCCATCACCCGAATAAACAGGACAACATTGCTTAGGGTAAAATTGGGCCACAACCTTACTGGTTACAGATGTAAGGGGTATAGCATATGCATGGGGTATAACCACTGAACTACCAGCACGCCTGCTGGGGTATACCTGTTAGGGGTCAACCCTAGGCAAAGAGGTCCTATGACACACATCAAGTAGGAATCCCCTGCAGGGCTGCCGCCTTGAGGATGCTATGGCCCTAGCCCCAGCCTGGGCTTCTGGAGAGATGTGACTCCTACCAGATCCCTTTAAGGGGCCACCCCTGAATACTGGAGGAGCAGGCAGAGGGTACACCCCCCTCTCCACCAAAGACAAAGGCTTACCCAATGCCTAAACCACCACTCAAGCCAAACTTGGCTGGTTGCAAAACCCCCTACATCTGCAACCAGGACCTAAGGCCCTCAATGATATTTTGAGAGCATTTGAGACATCATTACCCATGCCTGACAGGTGCACACCATCATGCCTGAAAAGCACATCTTTGTCAAAAGTGATGTCTGGGTGCCAAATCACCCTTCTGCCAGTTGCCTCAATTCTGTGCACCACTGCACAGTTTACCACCTTCCTTGCCTTGGTAATCTTAGCGAGTTTCAGAATATGCCACCACTGATGTGCCTCTAGCAACTCAGACCAGCATATGGCCATTTTAGGGTATAGTTCATTTAGAGCCTTGAGGTTATCCACGATGGCCAAAATCAGGTCTATGCGCCTTTCCATGGGTCCAGGTCATTTTTGCCCAGCTGGATGACTAACAGATCTAGACAACAGGCTTTCATTCTAGAGGACAGGAAAGGCATAAGTTGTTCCCAACACATACTCCTGTGGCCCAGCCACGTAATCTGGACACTGGATGTTAAGCCAAGTCGGCAGCCCAGGAAGATGAAAAAGCAAGCACACATGCCCAACTCTGTGGCTGCATGTCCAAATTCTTTTTGGTGCCATACCAAGGAGGTGGAAAACTGGCCCAAGTGAAGTACCCCAGAGGTGGACCAGCCAGCCAAGCAGCCTGCCATGACTGGCCAATTTTGGGAAGGCTGCGATCCGCTTCCCCCGCCAGTGCAACGACTCAATTTTCATCGTGCCAGTTGGAGAAAACCCCTCGAGACACAGTCCGCTGCCAGATCGTGGTGGGTGTCATCCTGCAATGCTGCCTGACCAATTAAGGTAAGCATACACATACCACTTCCACAAAAATTAAGATGTTTGGCACAGTTTTCTCATTGACTTTTGAATCCTACTTTATCAAGAAATGTATTTGCATATAAACGTACATTTGGCAATACATAAATTGGTCTCCCAAGTTAATGTTTCAAGATCTCAAAAGAGCAGAAACAAGTTGCAATTCAGTAAATAAATTCTCCAGGTATTTCTTGCAGCAATGGTTCTTCAAATTTAAAGCGCTTGGAAATGGTCTTCTGTTCAACAATTTTATCTTTTTCCGATTGCCTACATTGGCCCAGTGTATATGAAGCTACTACAATCAGCTCTTCTGACACTAATGACTCTTCTGTTTTTTCTCCATCTGTAGAATTTTCAGAAGTAAAAGCTTCTTCATTTACAATAACAGTGTTTGCTTCCTCTGTGTTCTTTATCCAGTATATAGTATCAGGAACATCCATTTGTGCTAGCCAAGAATGTACCAAACATTCATCTGCTGTTGCCCGTTCCCTAGAGAGAAAAGAGGGAACACTTGCTCAAAAAGACTGGCCAAAAGGATGAAATGCTAAAAATCCAGTTCAGAACACATTATCCATTATGTCAACAGTTTCCTCCCACTAGAGATTCATCATTAAACTGATCTGTGCTTAACATGCATTCAGATGCAAATTTGGCAGTTCCATCTTGTCAAAGCCACATTTAACCTTTTTCATAATAGTCCCCATGCAGTGAAAAAGATGTTGCATTAATTACTTGCTTATAGTATGTTTTGTACAGAGGGCAGGCTCAGGTCTACCTCATACATTTTAAAAGGCGGGAAAACTTCTTTAATTCAAAGACATTGATTACTTTAATGTTTAAAATTCATAGAATACCTCTATAAATTTATGGAAGCATACTTTTATGAAGAACTCAGACCTTATAGTACATAAAAAAGTGAGAAATTGTCAAATGATAGAGATCTGTCCTGTATCAGGAACAATGTGGCCCATGCTACTGTGGGTAATCTGCAAAAAAATTAATCAACGTCAATGGCCTGGTTTGAATGTTAATGCTGCCACCTTCATAGATCATGGTTTATTAATATTAGGATCCTGGTTTAATACCATAGTTAGCTGCCATTAAACCAGAGTTCCCCATCTTATGGGAGTAGCCCACGGGACTAATGCACACACCTGGCTTCCATAACCATGGTTTCATAAACCAGCAGTGTTTCAACTGAACTGAATTTTATTTGTGCCTTGTATGGTTTAAAGCAATGAAGCAAAAAACTTTTAAATATAACTTACTCAGGCTTTTTAACCAGAAGAGATTTGATGAAATCCACAGCAAATTCAGATATAAGGTCAAAATCCTCAGAGTAATTAACATTCATCTGAGATATATTTAAGAATGTTTCCTGTTTATCATTTCCCAAGAAAGGTGATACTCCTGTGAGCATAACATATGCTAGCACTCCAATGCTCCTAAAATAAAAAAATAATAACACACATAAGCTTCTTAAGAGGAAAACTTGCAGTTTACAAAACAACTATTCAATAAAGAGCTCTCCTTACCACATATCTGTTGCAGTGCTGATTGGATCATAACTCAGAATTTCTGGAGCTATTGTAGGGGGGAAAATAGAGCTGGTTACTATGCATTCTACTAAAAATGTGAACAATTTAAGATACAGATGCCAGTAGTATAGAATCACCAACCTACTTCTGTAGCTTTTACCAATGATGGTATCAGAAGCTTGAGAACTAATAAAGGTAGCTTGCACTAATTCTGTATATGTTTCTTAAAGTGTGTTCTTGGATATTCTGAATCACTGCCACAACTTAATTACCAGGTCTTTGAAGAGAACATGCATTTTTGAAACTATGACTGATACTTTAATCCAAATATTTGGATTACCCCATTACTGCTTGCCCATTATCACATTAGTGACCTGCTAAGAACTTACCCACATACTCAGGTGTTCCCATAATTTCTCTTAGTTCTTCACTATTCTTCATTACTCTGGAGAGGCCAAAGTCAACTATTCTAACATCTCCCAGTGGTGATTCACTGGTTAGCAGAATATTCTGGGGCTGAAAATAAATGAATAAAGGTGGTATTAGCAGAATCTATTAAGAAATCCACAGCAGTCCTAATGGCTTCAAATTTGCTACAGCACCAAGATAACAGGTAAGCCTGTGTCTGCTCTTTGAACTGCAGTAGGCGTTGCTGCTTGCTGCCTTTTAATTCTCTGCCCAAACTTAGATGGGAGCAGCTGACACGATGTAAACTGATAGCTGGGTGACCACCTCCCTGTCTTAAATGGTCCATAGGGTGGGGCAGGTTCTGGGAATGGTTCCCCACTCTGAACTACAAATTTGGTTCTTCATACTGCCTCCATACTTCTAAACCACATCTTACCTTCAAGTCAAGGTGAACTACATTATTTCGATGCAAAAATGAAACACCTTCTAAAATTTGCCTCATGAGACGCTTAACCTCTTTTTCCTTGAAGGCATCATCTCTTTCAGCTACACACTGGTCAAATATTTCTCCTCCAGCAGCACTGAGGAAAAACAGATATATTTAAACTTTTCTAGAGAAGAGAAATAATACCCAACAATTCACTCCAATAGCCTTATTGCTCACAGAGTATGCGAAATGTGTATGCTTGCCTCAAATAGGTCTAACTGGTAAATAAACAGCTTTTCAGTATTCTGGTAACCTACCTAGCCATTCAGTGACCTAGTCCAAATGAATTGCTAAGCAAAACCATGACTAAGCATGAAAGAGCAAGTGTACTGGTACTCAAGATGAAAAATAATGGATGCTTTGCTCCTTCCCTACTCTTTCTGCTGCTGCGCTACCCCAAGGTTAATCCATGGCTTGGCTCAGTTAGTGTTATGATTTTGAGAAAAGTCATCTGAATATAGACAGAATCAAAAAAATAATTCCACAGCATCAGGACTAGCTTCTCTTTTCCTGACCCAGTCCCAAAACTGTGAGCGCCAAAAGAAAATGTCTAGGCACTATTATTATTTTTTGCTGCCCGCTACCAGACCTGCTGGACCATCAAGAAGGCTGATCGCCGAAGAATGGATGCTTTTGAATTATGGTGTTGGAGGAGACTCTTGAGAGTCCCATGGACTGCAAGAAGATCCAACCTCTCCATTCTGAAGGAAATCAGGCCTGAGTGCTCACTGGAAGGACAGATCCTGAAGCTGAGGCTCCAAGACTTTGGCCACCTCATGAGAAGAGAAGACTCCCTGGAAAAGACCCTGATGCTGGGAAAGATGGAGGGCACAAGGAGAAGGGGACGACAGAGGACGAGATGGTTGGACAGTGTTCTCAAAGCAACTAACATGAGTCTGACCAAACTGCGGGAGGCAGTGAAAGACAGGAGTGCCTGGCGTGCTCTGGTCCAGGGGGTCACGAAGAGGCAGATACGACTAAACACCACCACCAGACCAAGCAGCCCTGCAGGAAAACACCCCACATATTTTGCTACTGTGCTACCCTGCCAAATACCCGATTCACCCAACAGCACAGCACACAGCTAATTTTGAACGTTGGTTGATATATCACAATGTCGAAAACCAGGTATTGCTCAGCCCTAGTTGGGGTGTGCAAATACTGCAGCCAGTCATTTATTTATCCAGCAATTACGATTACTAAAAATAAATGATTAAAAAGAAATTGGATGTTTTTATTCATGTGTAACTGTCTTATTGTGCATTCTGCTATGTATTTTACTGCTGTTAACATTCTTGAGCACCATTTCATAGACAGGCAGGATGTAATTAAAGAACAAACAAAACAATGCAGAGCACTGTGATATTAGTCTCCAAATTCTCAGGGACTTACGGTTACTGTACTAAAAAACTGCACCAAACAGAGACAAGCATTGCTTTCCTAGTTCAGTCATATATCTAAGCATGAAAATAGGAACTTTCTACAATTCATAGTAGTTATGCTTCAGTGAGTCAATATGTTCCAGGAACATTAGGAATCTGCTGGTTGGTGACGAATCTTTTTGAAGCCTATAATTATTCTCTTAGAATAAAACACCCTTAAAGACATATTTGATAATAGTACTGTAATAGTACTGTAAACCTCATACCTCTAGAACCCCAAGGACACTTTACTTGGTGAGTTATCTTCAAACACTAGTTACACTAACTTCTCCTTTCAACTTCCTTCAAGGTTTCAGCTCTGAGGTTGCAGTCCTACAGAGAGTAAACTCCCACTGAAGTCAACGGGCTGTCAACCTGTATCAACCAATCCTTTCCATGCCATGGACTGGTTTCCAGTGTTTAGAACCTTAAAGCTATACACTCCATTTTGCTGAAATCCTGGCAAAGTCAGTGTCATTGGTAGCATTAAGTTGCTATGGATGAAATGTTAAGACAACACACACACACACACACACACACACACACACACCTGGTTATGCACCGTTTTGAAAAACTAACAAGAGCTCCAAAAATTTGGCATTGCTTTTGAATAAAATATGTTAATGATAAATCCTGTCATTTTATAAACCCACCACATGATTATAATGAAATTAATACTTACTATTCCAAAACCAAAATAATTTCTGTTGGTGTTTCATATACTTCATGCAAGTTAATAACCCAACGATTTCGTTGTGCCAGTTCCAGAACTGCAATCTCATGAATTATCTCCATCCGGCAATCTTGGCCCTTTCTTCTTTTCCTCATGAATTTTGCTGCAAATTCTTTTTCAGTTTCTTTCTTTACACACTTTTTTACTACTGCAAATTTCCCCCTAGAAGAAATAAAAGTTAAGTTGGATGCAAATTTCAATTACACACAGGCCCCACATTACACACACAATGTGTTCCCTGGAAATTGTTCATTAGGCAAGTGTTTGCATAATGAGTTGACGATTTCCATTACACCCTATAGTAATCAATAAATTGATTTGTTTAATCTTGCTCACAAAAATGGCTGTTGCTGATCAACAAAGCACACATAAAAAATAAGGAAGTCAGATTTTCAGATAAGTGAATCTGCAGAGTGTTAGAAACTCAGGCACCACATGAAGCCTGAAAACTAGGTTCTGGGTGCAATAACAGAATGTCTGGGAGCCCTCTTTTTTTTTTTTTTTTTGTATAACAAGATTACAAAGCAGAAAATGAATGAACTCCAGCTACAATCTTACATTCACTTTACATATAGTCCAGTCCTCACCTGAAGACTGAAAAAAATAAAGCTTCCCCTGCCTGCCCACTTAGTATTCATACAGTATGTGGGTCCCTTCTCCAGTCTTCAGAGAGTGGGTAGAAGTGGGGAGGTAGATAAAGGTCCTCCTTTCCTTCCACTCTGCAGACAAACTTCGGATTCTCCCTAACCCCCACCCCTTTCCTTCATATTACATGTATCTTTCTGGCACAACTAACACGTATTATAGGCCTACAGAACTGACAGCAGACACACACATCTTGAGCATCCAGTTTAGTTTGCACAAGACTTCAGTGTCCCTGAATGCCCCCACTCCAAAGTTCATTTAGAGTTTAAGCACCACTGTTGAGAGTCTGAGGTAGATAACACCTTAAAGTGCACTACTTAAAACTGTCGTAAACTAACCTGCTAGTTTATATGAAATTAAAAGCATATCATACATTAAAAGTACGTTAAACAAGGCAACGAAAACTTAACCAAAACATTGGGTTTTAAAAAAAGAAAAGCAGAGAGAGATGGGGAGAGAAAGGGGGAGCGAGTGATAGATGAGGGAGGGAGCCCAGCAGCAAAGCTGAATGGGGCACCCAAATCTCCCTCCATGAGGAAAAGAAAGGGGTGGGGGGGAATGCGTGCATTGCCACTGCCTGAGTCCAAACCAGAGGCACATTCCCGGTTAAAGGCAACATACACACAGCCAGGCCATCACATGGCCTCCCTGAGGTGGAGCCACGGTTGGGCTTAAGGGTTTGTTTCCTGGTGGCTGAGGCTTGCACTGACCTCTCCTCACCCTCAAACTCCCATCCCGTTCACTTCTCCTTTCCCACTCTGGCAACTGGCTAAAAGAGCAGGTCAGTGTCCGGAAGCCAACCTGCAGTGGCGCCGGGCACCTGTGAGGAACTGGAGTACAGCTCCAACTGAGAAAAAGCCTTGGATGTGGATATGGATACTATTAAGACTTCTCAGATTTATAGTCCACAAAAACTGAAAAAATGTCAACCTATTAACTCTCCATATCTGAAATACCAAATTTGTCCGCATGAGCTGATAAGCAGAATAAGTACTGATCCATTTAAATTTGTAACTTTCATTAAAAATCCTTATGCTTTTAATATGTATACTAAATTTAAGATTCATGTTTTATTAATTAGTCTTTAAAAGCATCATTCATCAAAACTGCTTGCTTTAAAAAAAATCCCCTGCACACACACAGACTTGGACATACAAGCTCCACTAAAATTAATGGTAATTAGTTTCAAGTACATGTGGCTAAGTGCAGGGCGTGAGAATTTACTTTAAGAGGCAAACTAAGGGGAACCAGGAAGTTGGAGCACTACAGGAATACAAATGTATTTCCCCCAGGAAAAGGAAGGTTTCTTGGTTGGGTATGGGCTATGAAACATGTACTTTAATTGGGAAAGAAAATTCTGGGTAAAGTTAAATGGTTTCATTAGCTAAATCTGATGTCTGCAGTATGGCATTGGCTAAAAATCTGAATGGTTTCACTGGAACTCAGAGTTGAATTAAAAAGAGCTCAATGTCATTTCTTGAGACTACCAACCTCAAAGGCATGGTTTAAGTTGGCATGCCTCCTGGCTTGAAGAAAAGAAACAAAGGCGCTACTGATCACAAGTCAAGCTCAATAAGCAAAATACTTTTACGTCATATGTTTACCCACTCTCTGGTTGTCATGGATCCACTAGTGAACATCTAAGAATGTGACATCAAATAATAGTTTCTTAAACTACAATATCATGTCACTATTGTGGGTGCTATACATATTAATAGTAACTTCAGGAAAGAAACTAATTGTTTTGAAAGTGAGAAAGAGGATTTGCAAGTAACGGAACTGCATTTGATTTACAGAATTCCACACTATTTATATAGGGATATTCACAGTCTTCCCATACATTCTGGATTTGGGGGGGGGGGCACAATGTAAAAGTCATACTCTACTGCCAGCAGTTCCTTTTTCAATGAAAGGTTTCATTACTTGTGTTGTTTTACTGGGCAATTCTAAGCATGTTTACTCAAAAGCAAGTCCTAAACAATTCAATGGAACATACTCCCTAGGAAGCAAGACTACAGATTTAAGAGGCTGCAATTATAAGATGAATGAGATGTAGGACAGAAGTGAATTCTCTAGTTAGGTTCAATATGCATAACAAAGAATACATTCCCTTAATTCTCTTTCCTATCTCAAACATTGTATTTATGAAACAAAATCCACATTTTTGCATTTTAATATGAAAATATAGAACGTATAGTCAATTAATAACATTTATTAAAGTTATCATACTGCATTGTATTTTAAATCTTACAGCTTTTTGATATTCTGTGAAGCTTATTGTAAGTTGCATGCAATTTAGCCATACAGTAAGCCCGCAACTTACGTGGGGGTTACGATCCAAGGATCACACCTAAAGCCAAAATAACATATAGCCAACGATGGGTGGAATTGCCAAAGTCATTTTACCTGGAACCCCATGCCCTTTCTGCCTGTTAAAAAAAGTTAGTGTTTTGCCAATTGCATGAAGCAATACACACAATTTAAATGTGTTTAAGTTTCAGGCTTAATGTAATTTGTAAATAATGAGCATATGAAGCTATCTTATACCAAGTCAGACTACCGACCCACCTAACTCAGTTCTGTCTACAGTGCAAAGCTGCAATGCTACTTTTAAAAAATCACCAAGTTCACCTTGCTCAATATTTAAGCATCATACTATTTGCATGTGTCATCTCTATTGCTCTAGCAACTAAACTACTGTTAATTTTATATTACATTGTAAATTAGGAAAAGATACTACATTAGTATCCCTAATGTAGATGCCAGCTACTACCAACATAATTTAAGCAGATGCAAATGGAATTTATGACAGATTTAGAAAACTAAAACAATTATCTTAACATCTGAAGGCAATGAGACTCCAAGTAATTGTATTTTGGGTTGAATTATAGGTTTATCTATTTGTGATCACTCTGGGAGAATCTACACATATGTCTGTACAGCACCTAAGACTGGCTTTTCTACTATTTCCCTTTTCCCTTGAATAAGTACAGGAATTTATACAAGGAAATAACATGGGTTGAGGGAAAAGCAGATTTTGGCAAGGTATGCAAACATGAAAATACACAATAACCCTCAATATTTCCCACTCTTTCCCTATAGTCAACCAATGCATTAAATGCTACCCAGAAAAAAAGTGATGAGAGCCATACATTGTCCATCTTCTAAGGAAGGAATGGGGAAGGGAAAGCTATGAGTATTAGAATGGGTCAGAAGGGTACCCAATCTAATACAAAGTACATTTTCAGTCACTTGCAGAAATGGTTGGAACACTATGGACAGTGGCATTTAGTTTTCTATATACTTTAAGAAATTAAAGCCATCCAGACCTAAGCCTGATGTTCTCTAGCAAATCCAGTTACTCTAGATCAGGTCTCCCCAGTTTGGTGCCCTCCAGATGTTTTGGGCTACTCCCACATCTGGAAGGTACCAGGTTAGGAACCTAGGAAGTGTCTTCTACAAGTCAGCCCAATTTAGCTCATAATCATGGGCATACCCAGGATTTCTTTTAGGGCAGGGCAGGCTTTATGTTGGGGGTGGAGACAGAACCGAGTTATCTGTAGCAGAATTGGTCAGTTAGTTAAGTATTTTAGTTTATTTACTTGATTTAAGGGGGGCAGCTGCCCCCCCCGGCTATGCCCAAGGCTCATATGTACGAGCATGCTACTCTCCGCCAAATGGCAAGGATGCAATCTTTTATGAACCTCAAGTGAGATTTCATTTATAAAAGGTGTTGTTATGCTTTACTGAACCTTCACAAACCAAAACACAAACACATCCTTATCTGTGGCAAAGTACACAGAACCTCTACTGAGTCAGACTGTTGGTTCCTATAGCTCGATACTGTTAACACAAACTGGCAGCAGCTATCCAGGTTGTTGACAAGGAGTCTTTTCCAGACCAATCAGGGACATGCCAGGGATTGAACCTAAGTCCTTTTGCATGCAAAGCAGATGGTCAACCACTGAGTTATGGCCCTTCCAGATTGTGGAAGGCTGCCCTTCATCATCCCTTCCCCATTATTGTTCCACACTCTGGAATTATATGAACTATGAAGAGGAGGTTATAAGTAATTTAAATAAAAACACAATCAAATATTTCACTATGCAGAGCACTGACTTTAATACGCAGATTCTTGCTGTAGTACACTTGTTAAGGACTATCGCTGCACTATGGATTAGGGAATAGCATCCCGCAGTAATTCAACAAAAATAATTTCCATGGATATTTTCATATATGAAATTAAAGAGATCCACATATGAATTCTGTTAACATGGGAGAAAACTCAGAACAGCAAACATACAGTCCCAGCCATATTATTATTATTATTACTATTATTAAGCCCAATTTAAGCCTTATGCAGATACACTTAATGCCCAAAGTTGTCTCTGATCTCCTGCCTAACATTTAGCCACAGTCTGCTATTTGTCAATGAAACACACAGAATTGAAACACACAGCCTGCACCTACTTTTCATTGACTGAACTTTTTTGTTTTGTATTTTGTTGCAACCTGAAGATTTTGGTAAGGACAGGACGTCTACACCCTTGATGATCATATTATGTTCCAATAAGATGCATAACTCATTTAGAGCCTCAGAGCAGATACTTATGTTACATTTTTATATATGCAGGCCCACACTTGTTTACAAAGATGTGCACTTGATTTGTAAATGAAAGAATGGCTGCATTTGATGTTTTGTTCTGTTTTTAATCTGTTGGGAGCCGCACAGAGTGGCTGGGGAAACCCAGCTAAATGGGTGGGGTATAATTAATTAATTTTTTTAAATTATTATTATTATTATTATTATTATTATTATTATTATTATTATTATATCAATCTAAGGATTTGTATTTTATTTTATTGCTTAACTTGGAAGGAAGTCAATGGAGTAGATGGCAGGATCAGCTAACCAAAAGATCTGGGATAGCTCAGTCAGTAGAGGATGAGATTCTTAATCTCAGATACAGTGTACTGTACCTTGGTTCTCAAACTTAATCCGTTTGACTCCCGAAACTGTTCGAAAACCAAGGCACAACTTCCAATTGGCTGCAGGAGCTTCCTGCACTCAAGCAGAAGGCGCGTCGGACGTTCGGCTCCCGAAAAACATTTGCAAACTTGAACACTTACTTTCAGGTTTGCGGCGTTCGGGAGCCGATTTGTTCGACAACTAAACCGTTCAAGAACCAAGGTACCATTGTATTCTGGGGCGGGGTGGGGGGTAGAGAGAACCACACAATTGGGACTGGAAGCTTTAACTCAGTAGGCCATTGTTACGATACAATCAAAGTTAAGCATTTTAGAAACATTTTAATAGAAGTTTAAACTTCACCTGGCTTGCACCTGACCATTTAAAATGGGCTATTACCAATAAATCAACTGCCCAGAAATCTGCAATACAAAATTGTATTGCAGCAAGGCACCAGAAAAAAGGAGATATAGTACTTTATTTTTTGACCAATACAGTCAAACCTCATCCCCCGAATGCCCCCATTTTGGAACGTTTTGTCTCCTGAACGTCGAAAACCCAGAAGTAAATGTTCCAGTTTTCAAATGTTTTTCAAAAGCCGAACGTCCAACTCTGCTTGCGTGCAGGAAGCTCTTACAACCAATTGGAAGCCGCACCACGGCTGTCAAACATTTTGGAAGCAGAACAGAGGTTTGACTGTATTATTGAATTTCCTTTATTGCTTTTGAAATATTTTCAGGTTTTGCTAAATTTATACGATATTCACTGTGAACAGGTTGAATAAATCTCTACTCAAACATGACAAGTATTTCTACAAGGAAACTGCATATACAACATACATGCATTTTTAGATTTAAAAAACACACACCAAAGACTACAAGATCGGTACTGTGCCTGTACTGTAGTATGAAAAATGTATACCTTCATACTGGATAGACTCACAATTCACGTACTTTAAACAAGGGTGAAGTATATAACCTTCACTCATCAGTTACCTTGAATTTTTCAAGGTTAAGTATACATCAACCAGTGGTGTATCCTTAAAGCAGGCATGTCCAAAGTCCATTTTGGGGGCCTAATCTTTGGTTGCAGGGGGCCTAAAGTTTGGTTGGCCCTTACGCATGTTATGTTCACTTCATCAAATCTGGCCCTCTTTGAAAAAAGTTTGGGCAAACTCACACCTCTGATCCCTACAAAATAAAGTACACTTCCAATAGTGCACAAAATACCCACTTTTGCTCATAGAAGTAGACTGCCAACAACTCCTATGTGCACCATTAAACCTGGAAACAACACTGCCCCAAAAGGGCGAAAACCTGCTTTTGTAGGGCAGAGGGGTGTGTATGGGGGAAGAGCGCAATGTCTCCGTGGGCATACAAAGCCAAGATACCTGATTCCACACATATAGGATCAAATATATTTTGCCAAGTCACAAATGGGGGGGGTGAGGCGAGGGAGAGACACAGGCCAAAGGGGAATTGGTGGGAACAGTTCTCTCCCACCATCCCCACAAACAACGAAAAACCAAGTCTTTCTTTTACACCTTGAAATCACTTAGGCAAGGATTAGGAGGAGAGTAGCAGGAGAGCCACCAGATCTTATTTGTTTATTGCATTTATACCCCACCTTTTTCTCCGAAGAGTTCAATGGGGAGCAGCATGGCTCTCAACTCCCACAACCCTGTGAGGCGGGTTAGGGCTGAGAGGCAGGGTCGCCCCCCGCCCCCCAGTCTCAGCTTTATGGCAAAGGGAAGGGGAATTGTTCATCTCATGAAACTTATACGCCGCTTGATTGCAAGAAGTCTCAAAACGTTTACAAAAAGGTAAAACGAGAAGTCGGGGACGGGGGACCAGATACGGATTTAAAAAACATGCGAAAGTTAAAATACTAATGCAGGTTAAAACTACCTCCGCTTCCTAGGCACCTGGGCAGGCAGGGGCGCTCTCAGCCCGCCGAAAGGAGCGCAGCCAGGGCGCCTGCTCGGTCTCCGCGGGCAGCGAGTTCCGACGTGCAGGCGCCGCCGCCGCACTCGGTCTTGCAAACGCGGAGTAAGAGGCCGTGCTACTTCCCTCCCCGGCCCGACTCCGGGCGCTCCCCACTGCCTCTCTCACAGCTGCCTCGGAAGGCAGTCTCCTCCGCCCTGCCGCCTCCCCGCTTCTCCCACCACGGGCTCCGAGATCCTTGGCTCGCAAGAAGCAGGGCGCCGTCCCCACGTGCGGCTCGGCGCTGCCGACGCGGGCTGGCAGCGGCTCCCCGCCCCCCCGCCGCTCACCTGCCGAGCTCGCGGCCGGGGCTGAGGCCGTATCGCTCCTGGAAGGGCTCGGTGAGGATGCGCGTCCGGATCTCCGTCAAGAGGCCCCCGCGCCGCGGCTGAGGGGGCGCCCGGCTGCCCCGGGAGCGGCGCGGCGGAGGCGCCTTCTCCTCGGGACTCATGGCGAGAGAGAGAGAGAGAAGTCCGAAGAGGGAAGAGGGCGGGCAGGCGGCGTCCTCCTCCTCAGCCCCTCGCCGCCCTCGGAGGGATGCGAAGGCAGGCGGCGCTGCCCGGCTTCTGCCGCTCGCTCTTGCCTGAGGTAGCTCGAAGCAGCGGCGAGGAGGCGGACTGCGCCTGCGCGGGGGAGGGACGGAGGGGAGGAGTCTCCACCCCGTCGCCAGCGCCCTTTGGGCCGACGGCTTAAGAGTGGCGGGAGCAAGCCACGCCCTCCACGCCCAACCCCGCCCCGCTGCGCCAGCCCAGCCAACCGCGCCTTATCGGAGGGTAAAGGTCGAAAGGCCCAGAGGCAAACGAGGAAGGGTTCCGGGCTGGGCGGTTGGGCAGCGCCACCTGCAGGCTTGGCTTGGCGCTGCGCGAGCCTCAAGGGACACGCGGGGGAGGAGAGAGCCGCCTTATTCCAGGAATCTCTTTATTTCCCGCCTTGTCCCCTGACAGGGTCTCAAGGCGGCTTACAGGAAAAAATATAAACATAGGAAAAGACAATTGAACATTAATACGTAGAACTAAAACACACATACACACACACTATATATATATATATATATATATATATATATATATATATATATATATATATATATATATATATATATATATATATATAGATAAATAGATCAATTAAAAACACAGATAATTACAGTATCACAAAAGCAGAATGTCACCAGCCCCCTCATTAAAAGCAGTCAGTTCCCAAGGGGCTGTTGGAACAAGGAGGAAGTCTTTACCTGCCAGAGGAATGAAAGCAAGGAGGGAGCCAGCCTGGCTTCTCAAGGCAGGGAGTTCCAAAGCTGCCTGGGAGCAGCCACCACCAAGAAGGCCCTCTTGACCTGTGAGGGTGACACTACATCAACATCTTGGCTCTGCAGCCAGGCATGCAGAAAGAAAAGGCATCATTAGGCTTGTGCAACACCAACACCACACCACACGCTCCGAAATTTGGAGAGGTATTAACAGCCAAGAACTTAAAACATGGGAAGGGGGGAAAGCAACAACCCTAAAACAGGAGAGAAAATTTAATAAAGGTGTGCAGAGCATGATAGGCATTTGACGGAACCCTGGCTGGAACCCAGAAGAGGAGCTCACTCCACTGACTTGACAAAAATTTCTTTTTTGGTATGTCTGTATGATCTTGTCTGCAACTGCAAATAACTGCAACCTGAAAGACAAAAGAGAAAAGCAGCCCTCACAAGACCTCTATTCATGAAGAACTGGTGTTAGTGCTATTTTCAATTAGGGCCAGAAAAACCTGTAGCCAAGTCCCCAACCAACAATGCTGCTGTATTTACTGAGCTGAGCTCCTTGGACTCCTGGATGGCTAATCTGTGTCCTGGGTGCTGCATGTGTTGGTGGCCTGTGTGGACAGTCTTGAGGTCAGGCTTGGCTGTGGCAAGGCTTGAGAATCAGCTCCTTTGCTTTGGAGGACCTGGGTGGGAACTCCTGCCTGAGGTTGATGGAAGTCAATAATACAGTAAGCCCACGATTTACGCAGGGGTTATGTTCTGTGGATCACACCAAAGCCAAAATTGTGTCTAGTCAAAACCCATTGGGCTCAATGGTAAGTGGGGTTGCCAAAGTCATTTTTCCTGGATCCCCACCCCTTTAAATGTTAGTTTTATTTTTGGTCAATCACATAAAGCCGAATGCACATAAGTCAAATGTGTGCAAGTTGTGTGCTTACTTACTGTATGTAAACGTGAATAGCATGGCAACTACCCAACCTCAACATACATACCCATGTCTACTGAGAGCAAAGTGTCAGTGGTGCACAAGGTTGTAGCCGTAATGTGTTTAGTTTAGTGGGGACAGGTATGAAATTCTAAGCAGCCAATACTGGTTAGAGTGCAGCAACAGGACCCAACAGTAAGGTTACCAGACTTTTTTCAAAGAATCCGGGGACACTTTTTTTTTGAGAAGAGAAAAAAAATATTAAAAAATATTTATTTATTTTAAAAAAGAAGTAATGTCTTCTCTTCTGTGGTCTCCTCTGTCGCGTGGCCTGCTCTGTTGGAGCGTTAGCCACCATAGAGTAGGCTTGGGTCGGGCCTGGGCTTGGCCACGTGTCCTTGCCCTCCTGGTGCTCTCCTACCTCTCCTGCTCAGCGGCGGCAGCGGTACTGTGGCATCTGAATATAGACTGCATTTTTTAATTAAGGCATATATTGGCTTATATCTTGATCAGGTTCCTAAATTAAATGGGCTTAGATTTTCAAATGTTATGCCAGGCAGAAGACCAACTGCCTAAGTACTTTGGCAAGATGTTTATCCTCCTGGACAAGGGGGCCCCCTTTGATTTATAGCAGAAAACAATTCTCAAAGTCATAAAAAGGCTGAGAAGCAGGTCACTGACCTTGCATGCTGTAGAGTACAACTAAGTTGTAAAAGTGGTAGGTAAACAGTAAAATAAAACCATGTGCCTTAAACTTGAGTCACAGGACAAAAGGCCAAGGGCACATGGAAAACAAAGGCAACTGGCTTGGCTGGGGAAAAAGAAGCTTCTTCCTATTTTATTTTGAGGCTGTAAACTGGTCCATCCTTTCCTTTGAGAAGGCTTATCCTTCTTAAAAGGCTACCTATGTTATGTACTAAATATTTGCTTAAATGTAATTATACAAAGGATCTAGAAAGAAAGAAATGTTAAATTCTTATTTCATAGAGTCATATTGCTGTAGGAGACCAGGGGGGCAGATGAGCCTAGCCCCCCCTGCCAGAAATGAGACGCCATCCAGATATATTAGTTGTCAGACATTTGTTTAGAAACCTTCAAATGAAGGAGATCTTTCAATGTTGATGTGAACCCAAGGTCTCTGACATATGTTTAAGATAAAAATTATTAACCATCTGTTTTGGAGGGCAAGGAGGGCAAGAGGTGAGCTGGTAATTAAGATTCTTTGTTGAGACACATGTAAGATATATTACTACTTATTTGTCATTTATAGATGTAACAATATATAGCTCTTTGTCTGCCATATAAGGACAGAAGGATATGGGTGTATCTTAAAAATTGGTTATAGCAATCAGCCAATAGGAAATTCAAGCAGGCTGATTGAACAGAGGCAGCCACAGGAGGAGCAAAGGGGGGTGGATTAAGGAAATATAAGGGCTGGCCATAATGGCAGGAGGCAGGCCAGAGCTTGGTAACCATATACCACTGTGCCTCTCATTTATTTGTCTGACAAATAAATTATTATTTTAATTTCTCTGTTGCTGCGTTGAATATTTCATTCCAGCTAAGCGTTAACCACAAGCAGGGTGCTACAGTACAGCAAGCTCGGGGCTCCCCTCTTTTTTCTCCTTCCTCTTCCTCTCTCTTCCTTCTCCTCCTCTCCTCCTTCTCCCTGCGTCAGCTCCAGGGTTTTTCCTGGCCCCAGAGCGGAGCTGGGCAGTCGGCCAGGCACTCTTGCTCCCGGCTCAATTTGGGTCGCAGGGGTGTGTGTGTCTGAGGTTCCCCCTGTTGACGCGCCGAGCATCCCTGGTTCCCCTGCGGCAGCGGCAGTCTCAGCAGCCCGGAGCCAGCCTGGTAGTGCAGTTAACTCTGCCTAGAAAAAAGTAAGTCCCATTTAGTACAACACTAATGGGTACTCACCATAATGGTGATTATTGAGTTGCTTAAGAAGCTGCCCACTCCTGTTGTGCTCGCCATTTTACCTCACTGGAAGTCCCCACATGATGTGTCTTTTGCCGTTGAACCAATCACACAACATTCATTCCCTACTAATAGATCTGCAACACTTAAAATCCAGGGACATTAAATGAAATCCGGGGACATTCTGGGGATGGATTTTGTCCGGGGACAGATTTGTAAATCCAGGGACTGTCCCCGGGAAACGGGGACATCTGGTAACCATACCCAACAGGCCAGCGTTCAAATCCCCACTCAGCCACAAAGCTCACTTAATGACCTTGGGCTGCTCATTGTCTCACAGACCACCTCAGCAGGATGGAATGGGGTGGGAAGAGAAGCCATGGGTGTCACCGTGAGCTCCTTGAAGGAAAAAATGGGATATACATTTAATAATAATAAAAATAAACTGTCACTGTTGCATAAGCCAATGCAAATCCTGGGAACTGTAGCTTATTAGGTTTTGAGATTTTGGTGCAGTTTAAAGATGCCTGTACAGTCAGTTTTGGGTTTGGGAAACCCATTCCTTCAGTTAGAAGAGCCTTATTCCCCTCACAGAGATACATTCCCCAGAGTTCTATAGGAAGAGGGATTGCCTGTTAAACCACTGGAGCTCCGCGAGGATAAAAGTCTTCTAACAACTCTTATCATCCTCAACAAACTACAGTTTCCAGAACTTTTTGAGGGGAAGCTATGATTCCTTAAAGTGATATTACACTGCTTTAAATGTAGGGTGCAGATAGAGCCTCCAGTTGTCTGAACTGCCCCAGCAGTGGAGGAATGGTCAGGAAGCAGACTTTTTGCCAGGACTGAGAAATGGGTGGAAAGGTGTGTTTACGAAAGGTGACTGTGCACATACTTGTAGGGTGAATAATTCCCAAAGAATAAAGAGCTCCTGTACCTTTCAGTGTTGTGCAGGAGAGAACATTTCAGCAGGTCCACTTTTTCTCACCACCTGCCAAAATTCTCTTTCATGATTCATTAAAAGTAAGTTAGACACTTTGATTTCTTCTGTGCCTTGTCGCTTTACATGCTGGTGAGAAACGTAGGCGATTGGGCAGAATAAAGTATGAGACTACAAAAAAACAGAAAGAATTTGTGCATGTGCTGGTGAAACAAACAAACCTGAAGGCATTGGCCAGCAGCCGCTGTGCCTATGGACTGCTCTCTTCTGTGCTGAGGCAGCTTTAGTGGAGATGGTTTCTTAGCAGTGGCAGCGACAGGAAAAAGCATTGACACCTTCTTCTTAATGTTAAATGGTACAGGTGCTCTTGGGAAGTTCAGATGTTGGAAAACCATACTATGTAGATATTTTCCCATGTACTGTGAGTTTAATAATAATAATAATAATAATAATAATAATAATAATAATAATAATAATAATAATAATAATTTATTTATACCCCGCCCTCCCCAGCCAAGGCCGGGCTCAGAGCGGCTTACAAGCAATAATAAAAACAAGATGAGTGATTACAACTTAAAAACAAAAATAAAATACAACATTAAAATAATGGAACATTAAAATATTAAAATGAAGCCTCATTGCAGGAGAAGGAAAAGAAAAAAGAAAAAAGGGGGGGGGGAGGGAATCAAATTGGCTCCAATCCAAAGGCCAGGCGGAACAACTCTGTCTTACAGGCCCTGCGGAAAGAAATCAGATCCTGCAGGGCCCTGGTCTCATGAGACAGAGCGTTCCACCAAGTTGGGGCCAGTGCTGAAAAGGCCCTGGGCTCTGGTTGAAGCCAATCTAACTTCCTTAGGGCCTGGGACCACTAGGGTGTTGTTATTTATGGACCTTGAGGCTCTCCGTGGGACATACCAGGCGAGGCGGTCCCGTAAGTACGAGGGTCCTAGGCCGTGAAGGGCTTTAAAGGTCAAAAGCAGCACCTTAAATCTGACCCTGTACTCCACCGGGAGCCAGTGCAGCTTGAAAAGCACTGGATGAATATGCTCCCATGGCAGAGACCCCGTGAGGAGCCTCGCTGCAGCATTCTGTACCCGCTGGAGTTTCTGGGACAGCTTCAAGGGCAGCCCCGCGTAGAGCGAATTACAGTAGTCAAGCCTGGAGATGACCGCCGCATGGATCACTGTGGCCAGGTTGGGGCAGGAAAGGCAAGGGATCAACTGCTTGATGCGGCGAAGGTGGAAAAATGTCGCCTTGGCTGTTGCTGTAACCTGCGCCTCCATGGAAAGGGAGGCGTCAAGGATTACACCCAAACTCTTAACGGAAGGCAATGGCACTAATTGGGCCCCCGCAAGAGAAGGGAGTTGGTCCCTCATCCCCATGCTATCCCGACCTAGCCATAGGACCTCTGTCTTCGAAGGATTTAGTTTCAATCGGCTCCCACGAAACCATCCAACCACAGCTTCCAAGCATCTGGTCAGTGTGTAAGGGGCCGAGTTGGTGTGGCCATCCATCAGCAGATAGAGCTGAGTGTCATCAGCATATTGATGACAGCCCAGCCCAAAGCTCCGGATAATCTGGGCAAGGGAGCGCATAAAGATGTTAAAAAGCATCGGGGAGAGAATTGCGCCCTGCGGCACTCCACACACCAAGGAGTGGCGTGACGACATTTCCCTCCCTAGTGCCACCCTCTGTCCCCGACCAGAGATAAAAGAGCACAACCAGTTACGGGCTATGCCCTGTATTCCCACGTCTGCAAGGCGATGGTCCAGAAGATCATGATTGACCATGTCAAAGGCTGCTGACAAATCTAAAAGGATCAGCAGTCCTGACCCGCCTCGATCCAGTTGTCTACGGATATCATCTGTTAGGGCAACCAGAGCCGTCTCCGTCCCAAAACCAGGACGGAAACCGGATTGAAATGGATCTAATGCCGATGTTTCCTCCAGAAACCTACCAAGCTGTTCAGCAACCGCTCTCTCAATTACCTTACCCATGTATGGAAGATTTGAAACTGGGCGGTAATTGGATAGGTCTAAGGGATCTAATGAAGTTTTCTTTAAGAGTGGACGCACCACTGCTTCCTTCAGTTCCCCTGGGAATGTCCCCGTGTCAAGGGACAAATTGATAATTTCAACCAGGGGGGTCCGCGCAACATCTGGACACTCCCTAATCAGCCAAGACGGGCACGGATCAAGGAGGCAGGTGGTGGGCCTACCAACTTGGAGGAATCTATCCACATCAGTAGGTAGTATCCGATCGAAATGGTCCAACACTGGACCTGAAGTCAGTCAAGGGGCCTCCAGTTCAGTCACTGTATCTAAATTGGCAGGGAGGTCACGGCGGAGCAACAGGACTTTCTCTGCAAAAAAGCTCGCGAATGCCTCACAGCTGTGGGTCGAATTTGTGCTTAAATTTGGTTGACCTCCTAAGGACGTTATTGACCTAATTATTAATTTAATTTAATTTAATTTAATTTAATTTAATTTAATTTACTAATTAATTTAATTTACTAATTAAAAAGAGTTTAGCTCCTCTTTGCAAGCAGAATTTTACCTGCTTGGAAGCCAGTCAGTAGAGGATTCCTGTGATGCAGTGAGGGGCGCTAATCTTCCTTCTTGCATCTGTGGTTTGCTTATAATTTAGAGGAATACTGAATTGTTCATATTCAAATAGTGTTGGCAGATATGTGGACTAACTGTATTCGCCTCCTGCAGTTGTAGACTGATGTTTTTGAATGCATTATCCTCAGTGATACATACTTGGCTTTCAAGCAGTACAGAAAGCTGTGGAGTGGCGGACAATGGCCTCTAGTGTTTTGCTGTGGAGAATGTCCTTTCTGATTTACGTTCTGTATGCACTGAAATGACAGCCTGGTTTTGTGTCGGCTTTGAGAGACTGTGCAGTTTGCAAAGTATAAAGCTCTGTCTCTTTAAGGTACAAAGCATAGGTAGTACCTGGTGTTTCAGGGACAAATTAACCCAGGGGTGGGCAACCGAAAGCCCAGGAGCCGGATGCGGCCCAATCCCCTTCTCAATCTGGCCCACAGACGGTCCGGGAATCAGCGTGTTTTCACATGAGTAGAATGTGCCCTTTTATTTAAAATGCATTTCTGGGTTATTTGTGGGGCATAGGAATTCGTTCATCCCCCCCCCCCAATATAGTCCAGCCCACCACATGGTCTGAGGGAGGTGGACCGGCCCACGGCTGAAAAAGGTTGCTGACCCCTGAATTAACCTCTGTTGAACCTCTAGTATTGCAGATTGGGGTGATTTACATAATTTGTCACAGAGGAGGAAATCCCCTTCCTGCCTCAAATTGCAACAAACCATATTACATCTGAAGTGCAACACTGATTTCATCTACAGTCTTTTCTCAAAGCACAGATCTAATTCCTATTTAAATCAATAGATTTCTGCTGGTGGTTTGGTTTGATTACTGATGCCCCACAATGGAAAATACAACATTCAATTCTAAAATATCATCATCATCATCATCAATAAGTCATTTACTGAAAGCATCTAGCAGACTAACCTCACCAGGCTCCCAAGTAAAATTTTTATGGCTGCTAATACCCTACCAGTTTTGGCAGTAACAGCCATAAAGAGGGGAAAACATAAAGTAGGCACAGCCTTAACCTCCACCCAGTTCAGCATGCTGATAGAGATGCTAATTGCTTCCTCTCGGTCATCAGATTGGCCATCTGATTAATGGAAAAGCATAGATCTGCTAAGGGGAGAGAGGATGTGTGTCCGGGGTGTATGTATGCAAGAGTGTGGGGCACGCACACCCCACACTGCCATATGGTCCCCCAGAGAGTTGGCAAAGTTGAATGCAGCCTTCAGGTCAAAAATGTTAGGCTTTCCTGATATAGGTAATGTAACACCTGCTTTAAAGCATGAGATTCTATCAAACAAGCGGGCATAGAACAAAGCAAGCCACAGAAGATAAACTATTAATAACCACACCACTTGATGCCATAACAAAGAGATTTTTTTTATTGACATTCCTTTACAGTGATATGATTGAATAGAAAGCGAAGCCTGAGTATCATGTGACATTTTCCTGTCAATATAAGCAAAATTAGCCCAGTAACGAGGACCTTTCCTGCCATTGACTTGTATGAAGTCTTTAATGAAACCATAATAGACACTTGGTTTTAGGTAAATTGGAAGCTGCAGGGAATTCAGCTAATGTTTCAATATTGACTATAGCTAGTATCTACTATCTACAGACACCTGTTGACTTGATCAAAGGAACTATGGTGTACTAGGGAGAAAATAACACAACCTTTTGGGAGATAATAACTTGGAAATGCTATCCCAGATTTGTGGCATATTGCAGTCAATTTTTTAAGCACTGAGGTACAGCAAGAGGAATAATCGTAAAAAGCACCATCTTTAACGTAGAAAGATTTGTTGGTATATGTATGACTGAACAGGTTCGATTTCCACTGGGAATTCGTTCCTGATCTGTGTTTGTTGAAATTAATGGCAGTAGTCCTGTTGACTTCAAAAAGCCTAGGATTTAATTTAGGGCAGAGATTGTTCACTGAAAAATGAATAATAGAATTCTAAAGCCATAACTCTCTTAACTGAAATGGGATTGCCTTCCTTCCAACAACCTTATGTGATTGTGGAAAGAATCCCATTGTTTTCAGTAAATTTAGTGCCAGTTAAGTGTGTCCATGGCTTTAGAGTATGATCTTAACATATATGCTTTGAATTTATCCAAATTAATATGTGGGGATTTCAGATTAATGCATTTAGGATTAAACAACAAGTCTCATACTGTAGCAATGCCAAGCTTTTGTTGTGATGAAACCTGTAGAAAAGAAAATAATCAACCTGGTTGTGAACTCCAAATTTTCTCTCCATTACTAAAACTTCATTGGCACTTGAATGAAGTTGGGATGCTGATCCCTTCCTCCCCGCACCCCCGATGAATTAATGCAGAAACGATGACCGTGCAGTGGGAAACTGGGTAAAATCCACTTTGTGGAATCATCACACCAAAGCAAACTTGAAAATGGCTAAATAGAAAGAAAAATTGTTTTAGTAACATGAAATTACAGTATAGTTAAAATAAATGCAGACAGTAATGTGGGGAAATGAAGCTGGTGTTTACAAGAAAGGAAAATGAATCTTATCAATTGTAGTAAGGACAGCAGGGTTTGAGTTTGTGTTGCAAGCAGAACCTGGACTGCTATATAAAGTGGCATTTGTTTTAATTAGCCGGGTGTCCGAGACTTGAAAGGGCTTGGATTAAATAGTCTATTGAATGACATAACATGGTATTAGATTCAG
Source organism: Podarcis bocagei (assembly GCF_964188305.1). Lineage (NCBI taxonomy): Eukaryota > Metazoa > Chordata > Lepidosauria > Squamata > Lacertidae > Podarcis > Podarcis bocagei. The sequence goes on from NC_138137.1 coordinate 3,799,039, forward strand.
GTAGGCAGCCGTGTTGGTCTGACGCAATAGAAATATATTTTAAAAATAAAAAAAATTCCAGTAGCACCTTAGAGACCAACTAAGTTTGTTCTTGGTATGAGCTTTTGTGTGCATGCACACGAAAGCTCATACCAAGAACAAACTTAGTTGGTCTCTAAGATGCTACTGGACAATTTTTTTTTCTTTTTTATACATATAACAAGGTATGAATTTCCCCTTCATTTGACAATATTTGCATTTACCTGATTGATGTGGAAACCACTTTCCCATATTGCCCACTCCCATGGTAGGTCAAGACTCATGAGATTGGCTCCACCCATGTGGTTACTTCATTAATGCACCCCCCCCCCGAGAATGAGACAGGTGTCACAGGGGAGCAGCTTACATGCTGCTATGAATGGGTCCCAGAATGATATACCTGCACTTTTCAATGCAATCTCTCCAGATTGTGATAATCTGGGTCCTAGGTCCACAAATATATTCTTTGTCACCTGCAAAATGGAATCTTAAAGATTGCCCTCCTCTTTTTCTTAAAATTAATTTATTTTCCTCCCCAAACTAATTTCTCAGCCTTTCTCCTCTGCTGTTTAGTCTCTTGCATAGGAGAGGCTGCCCAATGCAATGTTGACTTGGAAAAAACCCCAACTCCTAGGGGCCAAAGGGTCTTCGCCCGCCCGATAAAATATCTTGAGGGGGTAGCCCCCCCCCCCAAAGTTGATGGGCATTACCATACAAATGGTTTGTGTGCACCATGTCAAGGGATTGATTTTCCGTGGTGGGGTTTACCTGTCTCCCCAATATTTTCGTCAAGTCTGATCCAATGCAATTGTATAAAAAGAAATAGATGACGATAAATTGGACAGATAAGTAGTTTTTAATACTGTAATGAGTTGACAGAAGCCCATACTGTGGAACAGATGAAAAATGGATTTGTTTAGGTGTCGTGAAAAATGAAAGGTATGAAGAAGAAAGCTTCCTGTCTGGATTATTTACAGCACTGCCTTTGCCTGAGATTTAGATAACAAAATCTACAATGTGTTTTCCTAGAAAGGAACAGACAAACATTCTGGGGGCCAAATCCAAAGCTACCTATATCCTATTTCAGTTCCCAGACTATATCTGGCATTGGAACATAACTGTATAGTGACATTTTGAGCATCACTCTTGCTTCAGATGCCTTCATTGCATATACAAATTCTTTCACCACTCTACAAAAAATAGTTTACTTTTTAATAAAATATAGTTTTTAAATAGTTTTAAAAATCCTGACTATACAGCATTATAAATAAAGGATGTTGTTTTAATTCTTGGTATATAGTACTGTTATATTTGGCCCGCCTCAAACTAACCAGTCAGATGGTTGTGCCTTGTCTAGTTAAGTTCCATTCCATTTCTTGAAAAAGATGATACCTCATCTTCAACACCATACATATGACTTTGTAGTGACATTGGCTGTAATTTTAAATACTTGTACGCATGCCCAAGATACAATGATTTTCCTAAGATTTTGTGCACAGGGTATTGCAGAGGCTGTATATTGGACAACTGCTTTTAGGTTAATATTTCAGGAACCTCCATTTGTTTTAGAGAGGTATGCAAAGAAGCTCCATTGAAATGAGTGGAAATTGCATTCCAAGTTCTGTTTGGTAGGCTGCTTGAACACTCATCTATTTAGAGGCTTCCTACAGCAATTATGGAGTTGGATCCCAACTTAGTCATAGCATAGGCCGATTGAAATAAATGGGACTTGTTAGAGGTGACTATTTTAACTACCATTATTTCTAATGAGTCTGTTCTAAGCATGACTAAGCCTGTATCCAACCAGTAATACACGCGGTATAGTGTGTGCTTGTAAAATGTATATTAAATGCAGTTGATATGGACATGAAAAATGTAATGATGTCAACTGATTCCAAATTAATTGGTTTTACTAAAACTGGCATTTCAATCTAAAATGCTGGATTGGATTATTTAATGTAAGGTAAGATTTCACCTTGGGGAGGAGTAAAGTGGCTGCAGTTTCAGCAGCATGCAGCAGGATGCTGCTCATTCACCTTTAAACCATAGTTTAGTTTAACAATGGTTTAAAGTTTCATGTGAATAAGGCCTCAATATGGTAGTGATGAATGAACAAACCTTTATCAGGTGTTTGCCTAATAAAAGATTCATCACACAAACACAGATTAGTTTAGGTTAGTTTTCATATCAGCTAAAATAGCCGGCAATCACCAGGCCACCTACTTCCCAGCTCAACACCCAAACCAGTAATGAATATCTGTTCTTCATATACCTACTTGTTCCCAGGTCCCATGGATTTTGTTTTGTCCATTTTTTCCTCTTTGAAGAGTGTAAATGTTCCCAAAAAGAACATGCATGATCCAGCCACAGTTAAGCACAAATGAGAGATGTACAAATGTCCTTAAATTTCTCTTACCCAAACCTAAAAGTTACAAACTTTGGATTCTAAATTGCCCATAATTTTTTTAAAATTAGGTCAATTTTTGTGGTTTACCTTAAGAGTTATATTTTCTTGATTTGGGTGGGGAACTATTCTGAGAATGTTTCCTGTCTGAGCATAGGTTTAGGTTTCTAAACAGAAAAGCAACCTTATGGAAGTGACTACCACATCACTTTGCTAAATATTGGAGTATCAGTACTGTGTCACTCCATTTTTTAATTTTTGGAATTTGTTGGGTATATGCATCAGTTACATAACCAGAGGATCACATCTAGGATAAGTGAGGGAGCATATCTTGAGTTCAGGAGCCTCAACTATTTACATACTTATCCCATTATCCTTACCACACTTAGAAGTTAAGGGCAGTGACCGTGTGTATTAGCATCTCTTCCACAGTGAGAGAAAAGGACAGCATACAAGCACAATACTTGTACCTCACCCTAGGGCAAAAGAAGAGGAGGATCGGTCCCTTTTCAGAGACAGCATATAACTAAGCACCATTTCTTATGATCTCTTTGTTGCTGTGATCACATACACGCTTAACAACTTACACTGTCTTGATTTTTTAAAAAGACTGCATAGAAATAAGGACTACTCTTGATGGAGACAAGATACACATGCAGCCCAATCCTAAACATGCTTACTCGGAAGTAAGTTCCACTGAGTTAACTGGACATTACTCCCATGTAATTGCACGCAGGATTCCAGCCTTATTCTCAGATCTGGCTCAGCTCAAAAAAGGCTGATTTCCCACCCCATACCCTTACTTTCAGCAGTACCCATCAAAGTATGCATGTTCCAACGTGTTTTACTGTCTTGATTTTGGCAACAGAAGGCACAGTTCTCAAAGTTAAGCCATGAATTTTTCCATCTGGTTACAAAAGAGGCCAAACTTTACAATTCACTAATAACTAATGTGCCTGGTAGACAAATGGTGCTTTAGGAACCCCAACAGCAATGCAGACAATACTGCCATTCATATTGCCTCAGCACCATCATTCTCTGCAGCTTCACCAACTAAATCCCTTTACGTAGAACCAATTCCGCAATTATGGAGGATTTGAGATCAAAGAGAAATGAAACAAAAACCACAATTCTGTGTCGATCAATATGCCTCAAATAAGTAATTGCTTCCATTACAGGGTGCAAGATTGTCTATATTTCTTTTCTGTAAGGAAGTATTTAAACATCAAAAAACAAGAAATCAATTAGCAGAACCAGAAAATATTAGGAAGAAAGAGGGTTATTCTTCCTGTTACTTTTGCTATGTACATTAATTAGGTAAGGTGATGTTGTCTATTATGCTGTATAATAAAATATCCTTCTTGGGTGCTTCATGGGTGTTGTCATTACACTACCTCCCATCAGTGCCTCTGCAATGCAAGTTCTTTCCTGTTCTGGCAGTCAACAATTGTCAACAATCACAGGCACACTCTGCTTTGCACTACAGGTTTGTTTTGTTGTGAGTGTCTTATCTACACCTTAGGCCTGGCCCAGCTCCAGCTGATGTAGTTGATTTGGGTTATGAGTTCTTGTATTAAAAAACAAAACAAAAGCAGTTTTGCTCATAGGTGCTATCTCACCTTTGTGTGATATGTACAAGAAAATCAAAGATGAATGACAAGACTCTTGGCCATCTCCCATCTGCAGATACAGCTGTTAAGATGCAATATTAACAGTGTGTTTAATCCTGAAGAGATGTGCATATAAAAGCTTGGAATGCTTGATGTTTTGTTGTTGTTTTTTAATCAACGTAGGTGGGAGTAAACATTTATTAACATTTGGTCAAGTGTAGCATAACTTGCATTCATATTTTCATTGTTACTAATGGAGGTATGTGGAGATATACAGAGACCTTGAGATAGGGTTTTTTATATTGCATACAGGTGAGTTGTCCATTGGAAATCAAAGATGAAAGCATGAAGGTTAGTTCTTAAAGGAAGGCTGTTCTTCATGCACAGCTTTTGTCATCCCGATGTTTTTCCCCAGATTATAAAACACAGAAAACCAAAATCATATGGCAGCCGGGAAAGTAGTGATGTTACTGACCAGGAACACAGTCAAAAAGTCTGAATGTCCTCATTCAAGTCCAAAGGTGCTAGTTTCTTCAACAGCTGTCAACAGCTTTTCATATAGCATAGAATAGGATGGATAGGGAGGAAGATCCAGGCGATTGAAACACGTATGTGCCCTGAAAGTGAAAGAACACCATGGGTACAGTTTTTAAAGAATAGAAATATGTAACTCCTTGCATAATCCCTGACTACTAGTCATGTTAGCTGAGGGGTGATGGGAGCTGGAATCCCACAACTTTTGTAGAGTCACAGGTGAGAAGAGGTTGAATCATTAGTCATGGTGGACGAACCACATACCAATGATATCTGTGTCTTGCCTGGACTGAGACTCAATTTATTCACCCTCATCCAGTTCATTACCTCTTGCTTGCAATAAGTATTACAAGCACCCAAAGCCCAAATCTGGAGCTGTCCTCGGTGAGCTTCACCAGAATCCCAGGGCAAAACCGCAGTGCTCTAACACCTCACAATAATCTGACAAGAAACTTGCAGGAATATGTTCCTACTCAGGAATGGGAAAGTCACCCTTTGCTTCTGTGGCTAAACCACATATGTGGGAAAGCCTAAAAGATCTAATCTTGTAGCGAAAGCATATTTTGCAAAGAATTCAGTTATTTAGCAGATGAACATAAGACAGTGAATATTAATATATTCAGTCTAGCTGAATAAAATTCATAAATCTTATCTGGGAGAACAAGTTAGGCAAGCAGAAAGAGGCCAATTACCTTTCTAGTATTTGGCAGACCAAAAGCCTGAAGCATCTTTCTAAAACTCTAAATCTTTCCTTTCTTCTACCCAGCAAGTTAATTGCAGTAGATTTCTACAGGAAACTTTAACAATGTGTAATTAGTACATTTTCTGAAAAAATATGAGCACTTCTCAAAAGCTTTAGGGGAATAGTTAGTCTTTGGAGAGTGCCCTGAAAGGAACTTAGTTTGGGCTGTTGCTGATTCAAAGGCTTTCTTCCTCTTGAAAGGCTTGAGCAGTCTCTCAGGTGGATTCAGACTGATTCCAGTTATACTCGGGCTCTCCTCCTCCAAAAAGGACACACAGAAACGTGGCAGGTTTTGCCTGAACATTAATCATTACTTGAATCTGGTGTTTCCAGAAATGAGGCCATTTCTGACTCTCAAGATTTTGAGGGCTCTTTACTGAGACACCCACAAAGGCCAGCTGGACATGGAAGAAATGGAGAACTCTTGCATGCCACCTCCAACCTTCTTGGGTGCTTTGTGAGAATGGAAAGGGAAAGGCATTTTGCTTTTGGGAAATCAAGCCCATTGTCGGTCTTGGAGTCTGGCAAATCCCCAATCTTGCCACCCTCTGGAGCTGCACCAGCTCTTCCCCCGCCTCCCAAATATGTCCTTAACTTAATTATAGTGAATCTACCGCAGGTAGAGATATTCCTGGCATGTAGCATAGCTGCTCTTTCCCTTTAATTACAGGACTAAAACAAAGGTTGTGAAGTGTGGCGCCAGAGTTGTGAGCACCTAGCAGAATCAAAAGCCACATTATGTGTTTGCCACAAGTTGTACAGGTACCAAGTGTGCTGGGCAAATCAATGTTTTGCAGAGCCAGCTCTATACCAACCTCAAGTGGCAGGTTCTGGGATACCTTTAAATGGCATCAAGTTCTAAATGATTTAGCTTTTGTGTATGTATGTATATATATATTTCTTCATTTCCATTTATATCCATGTGTGTGTGTGTACACACACAGAGAGATATAAATAGAAATGAAGACATATATATATATATATATACCATTTTGTGGTATACTATTTGAATTTTCTGCCACAGGCACCAAAATAGTTCTTCACCTGCCTATTCTGCATGCTTCTCAATAAGCAGGTAACAGGGAATAATGAAACTGGACAAATATTATCAGAATGCTACAAGTTCCTGTAGCCCATTTTCTTCTTAAGCTGTCCTAATGAATATATACAAATGCTAAAAGAAAAGATGACAAAGTGGAAGACTAAGGGGGAATGGAAAGAATTGGGCAGAGGTTCTTCTAAGTTTATTTTTATTTGTTTGTTCTCCAAAGGCCTCAAGGTGCAAACAAGAGACTTTCTCTATTATATATATGGCAGCATCCTGACATAGGCTAGGCTGAGCAAAAGAGCATACAGTGGTGCCCCGCAAGACGAATGCCTCGCAAGACGGAAAACTCGCTAGACGAAAGAGTTTTCCATTTTGGAGGTGCTTCGCAAAACGAATCTCCTATGGGCTTGCTTCGCAAGATGAAAATGTCTTGCGAGTTCCTGCGGGTTTTTTTCCTCCCCCAACCCCTTTTCTAAGCCGCTAAGCCGCTTATCCGTTTATCCGCTAAGCCGATAAGCCGCTAAAAGCCGCTAATAGCGCTAATAGCGCTAATCCAATAATCCGTCAATGGGCTTGCTTCGCAAGACGAAAAAAACGCTAGACGAAGAGACTCACAGAACGGATTCTTTTCGTCTTGCGAGGCACCACTGTACTTCAATTCCTTGGAAGATGGATGAGAGCAAAATGTGATAGCTACAGATAAAATCACTTGCAGTCATTTCACTTTGGATCCCACTGCTTGAATTGTGCCCTCAATGCCAGTTGCCCCGTCTTCTTTGGATCACTTTCAATCTGGTTTTCAATATGCATCTTCTGTGATCCAGGAGGGTATTTAGAGAAAGTGTATTTAAAGAAACCCCAAGAATGACAACTTAGGACATCTAAGTGAGAGGACATCTAAGTCAGATGTTTGTAAGAGCCCAAACCTCTGCTGAAGAGATGAAACTTTTAGAATGGAAATTGACCTTTTTTAAACAAGATGTTTCAATTTGTTTTTAACACTTTTTTTTCTTTTTTACTGAGCGCATCATATAAAGTTATCTGCTACTAGGATATAAATGTAAATGACAAAATGCCATGAAATGTTTTAGAACATGTATGATCTTATTCAAAATGCAAGCATACCTTGGGAGGGATGTTATTTTACCCCATTTCTCTATACAGAAGCGTCGTAATCCATTGCTCCCTCGAAGGGCTGCAAAGCCCTCATACGGCACACTAGATGTCCCAGTGACAAACTGCAGCAACCGTAGCCTTTGCTCATTGTTGAACCTCTCTACTGCTGCCCAGAACCATCGTATTACGATATGTCCATCATGGTAACCTAAAACAGAAAGTGTGCAAATGAGAAATGTGTTAGAAACATACAAAGAGAAGCCACAACTGCTTATGATGATGAAATAAAGCAGAAGGATTTTTCTGCCTTCCCTTATTTGTTTTGGCTCTCACTAATGGTACAGCTAAAGAAGTACCTCTGGGGAACAATTTTCACCTCAGCTGGTCTGCCAAGAAACCCCTCTGGGCCTGCCATGGAATTCTTGCACTTTACAGAGGATTCTGAGATGGGTGCATATTCATGCCATGTGGGCAGCTTAGTTGAGCCTTACTGAATGAATAGGAAGTCCACCCTAAAACATTTCCAGCAACTTTCATGTGGCACATTTCAGGGGCAGGTCCATAACAGTGGTAATTCAGCAAAACATGTCTGCCATTACTAATCTTCTCAAGTAAAACCTTCTGATAGGCTTCCTAAGAACCACAGGATTCCCTGGAACAGTTTGAAAACCACTGAACTAAATGAGTGGCAATGTACACAGAAAAAAATAGTTAATGTGGCAAACTGCATTTGTATATAGCCAACTCCTCCCAAGGCTCTAGTCTAGTTATAAGAAATATCAATGCAGTAGGCTTGCAAATTGTGCAGGGGTTACATCCCTGGGGGTTGTGCGTAAAGCTGAAATCATGTATAGGCACTCAGAACCACTCCCGTCACTCCCTGGGTGACGACCCCTACTTTTCTAAGCCCATGCTTTAAGCGGGCCTTGCTCTCCATACAAAGCAGGGAGCTTTTAAGCTCTCTGCCTTGCTTACCAGATTCTGGGAAGGTCTCATGTGGGCTCTGGAGGTTCTCGCAAGATCTCGTGGAGCCATCTGAGCAAAGGAGCCAACTCTTGGGGCTGAGGTCCCTTCACTCCCCCAATAAAAAAATTGAGGGGGCAACCCCGCTCCAGTTGATGGGCATTGCCATTCAAATGGTGTGTCTTGGGATCGATTTTGCGGGGCTTACCTGCCCCCCCAATATTTTATTCAAGTTGGCACTCCTCCATCTTGCAGGAGCCTCCCTAAGCCCACACAAGTCTTTCCCATAGCTCAATAAGCAAGGCAGAGAGTTTAAAAGCTCTTTCCATGCTGGGAAAGCCCAGTACAGAATGCGCTTTTAAGCTCTCTGCCTTGTGTGCATTTATTTTGTGCAACTGTGTGCTGGCTGGCTGTGTAACATGTAAAGCTGTGATTGTGAAGGTTTAATGCGTGCAAGTTGACTGCATTTCCCCTCTAATGCTGCAGTTTTAAATGACCAGGATTCCCAGGACAAGAACAATTGTGCAGTGCTATACATTCTTTTTCTCTGGTTATTCTGTGTCCTATCTGTGATTATATCAGATTTGCTCATCCCCATCTTAAAACTTGGACACATCCTCAGTTGTATCCCACGAGAACAAGAAGTAGACCTATATATTAGTACATGAGACTGGAAAAATTCTTGGAATTGCTAGAGGACCATAAAGGACTGCCTGTGATTATATGAATCCCTGCAGTCCTATAATATCCTAGTATACATGTATACTTTCTTCATAGTATTTGTAAGTGATTGCAGGTGTGTGTAAGCCTGAGGACAAGTACAAACAAGCCAAGTATGACCATGGGGTGGATTTTTGGAGGGGGTGGATCAGTAGTGTTATTAGACATCTGGGCCAACTCCTAGTCTATGGTCCAGTCTCTCTTAAGAGGACAGTGAGAATTTCCACCAAGAGGATGAGGGCAAAAGCATCATGAAATGGAAGATGAGAAGGAAAAACAACTGCATAGTTTACCACCCCGATATTCTGTGTTGTTGCGCCAGTCATTGAGGTCTATTTCCGCAGTGCCAGCTATCACCAATTCCAGCTCTCTAGCGTCAAAAACAGAGACAAGCCTTGAGTCTACAACCTGAAAGACAAACCACAGTTGAAGCTGACAGTACAACACATACAAAGCCTTGTCAAAGTGAAAAACCACATGCAGGCATGACTGCTCTTAGGCAGGCTAAAACGTGTTGGCAGATATTTGCCAACTACATTCTGGGCAATGAGGATTTGAACCAAGTTTTCCTCTTTACTAACAAATTCAGGCTGAACAATTAGAGTTGATTTGGAGCTCCTGTGAAACAAGCCTGCTTCCTCAAAAGATTAGACGTTTTGTAATAAGGAAATCAATGAGGAAATGGACTGGAAAGTGTGGACCAATGCTTTATTGATGCAAGGTTGTCCAATCTCCCCACAAACAAGTCAGGATGAATGTTCATTAAACAGATCATCTTGAAGTGACCTAAGTTACCGACAGCTTCCCCGCCCTCAACAACATTATCAACTTATTCATGTAGTATTTCCCAATCCCCCTAATGTACTACATCAACAAAGGCCTATTTATTTATTTTTAACATAATGGCCAATCAACTAACGTATTTTTCGCTCTATAAGACGCACCCGACCATAAGACGCACCTAGTTCTTAGAGGAGGAAAACAAGAAAAAAAAAATTCTGAATCAAATGTTGTTGAAGAGGCTTTGCGTGGCTATCCCTGAAGACAGAACAGCAAGAGGGATTGCTGCGCAGCTCTCCCTCTTGTTGTTCTGGTTTCAGCGATAGTTGCGCAGCCTGCATTCGCTCCATAAGATGCACACACATTTCCCCTTACTTTTTAGGAGGGGAAAAGTGTGTCTTATAGAGCGAAAAATACGGTAAGTTCTCTGGGTGGTTATGATGATCAGGTATTGCTAAATAATTTTTGCAGATTTTTTTCGCTATATACAGTGCTGACCAGTAAAAATATAAGATGTAAACAGAAGAGAAAGAAGGAGAATAGTCATACAATGTTCCAGCACAAAGATATATGTGCGTAAGAAAAGTGACATCTCAGGGCACACCCACACTGCAATGTCCACTTGGGCATTACTGAGCTGGCAGCAACATGTGATGTGGAAGGGGGTCACACGTTCTTGTGTGCAACTAGTTGTGTGAAATCTGGGCTAGGTCAGGGCTAGTGTGTTGAACTGCACTTTTCCTGCTACTCTGCTTTTACAAAGCAATATTAAAGATCAACCTTAACCAGCAAGCAATTTTATCCCGCGATATCTGTAGCTTCAATTATTCCCACACCTACAACTGAAAGCATAGGGAACAGTTCGAGGATTACATTCCTTGGAGTGAAAAATTAATAAATCCTCAGACATATTAATCATTCTATGAAAAATGGATAAAGCCACAAATCCCGCCACCATACAGTTTACCTTTTAAGCTGTATCTGCGATCTGCACAAACTGAAATTCTGTAATACTGTGCTATGGTCAACAGCAGCTTGCAATGACACTGTGCATGCTCAAATACTGGTTATTCATTACCATGCACATTCAACTTATACAGATGTTCCCTATTAATATTCCATGAGGAAAGCCACTATTTTCATTATTTATTTCTCCGGCCAGAATGCCCTTGTGCCCGTAACTGACAAGGACGCTGCCTTTCTTTGGTACTTACTTCATAGAAGCCACGGACTAGGGCCTCTGTTTGCTGAACCACACCTCTTTCCACTCGCCACTTCACCATCCTTTCAATGTACTCCTTCTTATTCTTTTCAGTCACCTGTGTATTTGCACCTCCTGATTTCAACTCCCTTTCTGTTACCTAGCAAACAAATTAATCAACAAAAATAAACACTGAGCAGCAGAGTAAAATTAACCATAGTAACACATTTCAAAATTCAAATACAGACTGCAGAACAAGAGTTTTCTATCAATGTATGGTCAATACCTCTTTTTACTATTTTCTGTATTATGCTGTTTTATATTAACTTCTTAGTATTTTTATGGCACAATTTCAAACAGTGTTGTTTTGTTGTGGCTTTGTCAGCTGCCACAGTGTTGTAATGGACATGAACTAAGAAGGCCTGGGTTCAAATCCTTGTTCAACTATGAAACTGACTAGGTGATCTGGGGGCCATTCAGTTTAGCCTACTTGTTGTGAGGATAAAGTGGGATGAAGGGTAGCATACAAATGGGTGCCTGCAAAATGATAAATATTTTAAAAAATATTCCAGATTGGTATTTGCATATATGGGTTATCACAATCAGTGCTTTTACACCACAAAGGGTGTGTGTGTGTGACAATGGTTAACTTTCAATTGTAAAACAAACCCTCTGTAATCTCTGTATTTGTGGTCATCATCCTGAATTTGTTTTTGAAATATCTGCTGATTGCTTGAAAGTCCACATTTCCCCATGAAATTCACTGGGTGACTTAATTACCTCACAGGGCTAGTGTAACGATAAAAGTGCAGTAACTTCCACTTATGCCATCCTGAACTCACTGAAAAAAGGGGAGCATAACTGGAGGAGGGCTATGGTCCCTGGGCAGAGAGAAGGACTCTTAAATCCATTTAAGTCAATGGTGTCAATGCAGCAGTACTACTTTCTGTCACTTGACATAGCTCTGAACTACCTCTGTGGTGCAAATGTACCTTATTGAAACTCATGATTCTCAACCTTCTTTTGCCCTTTTGGTTTGAATATGGGCTTTTTGCTCAGCTCTGGCAACTGAATTGCAGGGGATTGGACTAGATGACCCCCAGAGTCCCTTCCAACTCTGCAATTCTATGAACTTCCTATTTCCTCCAATATCACCAGCTCTACTGATGTGTCGCCAACCTGTTTTGTGTCTTCTCTTATTTTCCAACTCTCACTTATTCAGCTCTCAGTCTCTTATTCCTTTTATGTTGCACCAACAGCGACTCATTTTGTCCAAGTGATTGTGGTCTTCCAGCCTGAATACACCTGCTTCACCCTATTTCCCAAATCTCTGGTAGTTTATCACATACATATAATTGCTTACCTGTCCAAACACTTCCTCATTAACTGTGAAAGTGAGGTCCAGAATATCAGTAATGTTGTTGTCCTTCATCCACTGTAAACTTTGATGGAACTCTTCATCCAGGTACTCCAAGTCGCTTAGATCACATGGCCTGATTGTACAATAGAACACAGATCATACCACCACCTTCTGGCTTCTACAGAGATGGCTTATTGCACAAAACACAAAGTGGCTGAAGTTTAAAGTCTAGCATGAACAAAAGTTCCCACCTGAATGGATTAATCAGTGGCTACTAGCCATGATAGATAAAATAGCTAAAATGTCTGTCTTCAGAGACAGTATACTTTTAAATATCAGATGCCAGAGAAAATCTGTTCTGGGCTTCTTCCACAGTCTGGCCACTCTTGGAAACATGCTGGGCTATGTCAGCCAATGGCTTGACCTAGCAGGGCTTTTATGTTTTTCTGGCTATGGTGGATGGGGTGCCACAAACACGTATTGTTTGTTCCCTGTAATATGCTGACAATAGAGAAGGTTTGCTTGTGCACCTGATTCCACCATTTTGGATCACAGCTACTACTGCCCTTTTCTGACAAAGCAAATGCTGTTTGGTCTTACAGTGGTGCCCCGCAAGACGAATGCCTCGCAAGACGGAAAACTTGCTAGACGAAAGAGTTTTCCGTTTTGGAGGTGCTTCGCAAAACGAATTTCCTATGGGCTTGCTTCGCAAGACGACAATGTCTTGCGAGTTCCTGCTGGTTTTTTCCCTCCCCCCCTTTTTCTAAGCCGCTAAGCCACTTATCAGCGGATCCGATCAGCAGATAAGCCACTAAAAGCCGCTAAAAGCCGCTAATAGCGCTAATCCGCTAATCCGTCAATGGGCTTGCTTCGCAAGACGAAAAAACTGCTAGACGAAGAGAATCACAGAACGGATTCTTTTCGTCTTGCGAGGCACCACTGTACATCAAACTCTGTTATATAGATTTTCTTTGAAAGAGGCAAATTCAAAGTGCTTCAACCACAAAGTGAACAATATAGATGTTCTGCCTCTTTCCATATGAACCTACCCGGACCCTGAGATCATCTTCTGAGGCCCTTCTGCATGTGCCTCCTCAGTGAGAGGTCCAGAGGGTGGCCACATGAGAATGGGCCTTCTCTGCAGGGGCTTCCTGTCTGTGGAATGCTCTCCTCAGGGAATTCCTCCTGATGCCTTCATTATACACCTTTAGGCGCCAGGCAAAAACATTCCTCTTTAACAAGACCTTTGGCTGACTGACATTCAATGCCCTTTAAAAATGTTTTTTTTTTGGGGGGGGTTTATTGGGTTAGTCTTGTTTTTATTTTGATTATGTATTTTGTGTTTTTATATTGTGATTTTATCCTGTGAATCACCCTTAGATCTGCAGGTATAGGGCAGTATAACAATTTAATAAATGATAATAATAATTGTGACTGAAACCCTTTTAGCTGCCCAGGGTTTGCAAGTTTATGCAAGGACAGCAAATTCAGGTTTATCATGATAAACAATTGTGTTTGGCTCTTACCCATAAAAAAATAACATAAAATGTAATCTTAGATACATACTATAAGGTCCCACCACTATTACAAGGGCAAGCGAACTATTTTCTACTGAACAGCAAGCAATCTCCTTTTGGAGCTCTGCTACAAATGACTCAGTGTTACTTGAACTCAATCTGAATGCTTTTCAATGGCATTTGCAACAGTACATTTTGGAGCAACAGGGATTGCACATAGGATTTTAAAAAGTATGCTATGGAGATCAGCAGTAACCATAGTCAAAATCAGCAGTTGCACCGAAATAGCAGGAAGCAACAGAGCTATTTTGTTCTGAGTGTTGCTGGGCTTGTGCTTGTTTCTGCTCTTATCCGTTGGCATTCCCCCCTCTCACATGCCCCTGCCCCCTGCACGGCTGCCACAAGGCATGAGGGTGAGGGCGCTCCGGGATGCTGAAGCCCTGCCCACCATCTGCACTGCTTGTCTCTTGCTTCACCTGAAATACTGCAGGTGGGAGCATCATCCAGTGCCTTACAGTAGGACTGCAGTTATGCAGTCCCAGTCTATGCATCTCCGCAATATTCAATGGGGCTTACTAACAGGCATGCATGCACAGGATTGCAACTGTTTTTCTATAAAGTGCTAACAATAGGATTGATTAAAAAAATTGCTTTCCAAATTATTTAATCCCCCATCCACCCCCCAAAAGGGGGGGGGGGAGATGCAATTTTGGATCAGCATCTACCATGATGTGCAAAATACTCACAGTCTTAACAGTGCTTTGTAGAATGGCCTCGTGAAGAAGGCGTCAAGAAGGTACTGATGAATAAGAGCCAGGCCAAGGATACGGCCACTGAAGCGGAACCTGCCACAGGAAGAATGCACAATAAGTGATGTGTAAATGATGTGTTCTTCAGGAGACAAGAACATGGAGCATGTTCTCCTGTAGTCTCATTCGCACATAAAACTGAGTCAAATTATGGCTAGGCGTGAACAAGCACTGGGGGGCGGGAAATGTAGTCATTTCGCTCCTCTGCTCCTGTTGCTGCTGTGCTATTAGGAGCTAATCCACAGTTTGGTTTAGCTTTTTTTAAACACCCCCCCCCCAAATCAACCTAAATGAATTCCCTTCTCAAACACAAAACCGGGTTGAGCCATTTTGAAAATAATTGAAGGAATTTGGTCCCAGAGCAGCTTTGTTCTGCTTTGCATCCACTCCACACAAGTCTGGTACACTAGTATCATTGCTAGAATACTTGATGTCAACACAATATGTTTGAACTTACTTTATTGAAAAGTAGCATGTAGAAGAGGATGTGAAGTGATATCAAAATTGTATATGTGGCTCCTAGACCTGTGATAGCTCATTCATACATGGAGGGTATCATGTGTGACCCACCCCAAGGATTTGAAATAGAGAATGATTGAGAAGGCCAAGCTAGCTTTTTTTTTAAAAAAAGAAAAACACTGATCTTATTAAAGCATCATTTCTCGCTATCAGGCAACTGTATCCTTGTGGGGATAAGTCAGGAGCAG
Organism: Podarcis bocagei; assembly: GCF_964188305.1. Lineage (NCBI taxonomy): Eukaryota > Metazoa > Chordata > Lepidosauria > Squamata > Lacertidae > Podarcis > Podarcis bocagei. The sequence continues at coordinate 3,814,568 of NC_138137.1, forward strand.
TTTATCCATTTGGGACAGATGTCATGCTTTGGACTCCTGCGGCCCTTTGTAATCCAGTTGGAGCTAACTCTAAATTCTCTCCGTTTCAGAGAAGGCGCTTATGTTGTTCCAGTGACCATTAACACATGATGGGGTTATATGACTCTTACAGGTGTTTCCATACCCAAGACAAAAGGCCAATGTTCAGTATGCTTGAAAAATTGCTTCATTTCATTTTTGTGGCAGTGCAATGTGTTGAGAAGCAGAGGGAGAGAATTACACAGAAATGGCAGGAGGTTGAGCAAGGTTAGAAGCTTGCACAATGAAAGCCAGATGCTACAAGTTAAAAATATAAGTCAGATTGGGTAAAAGATCTGTCTCAGCAATTACGATAGGTATTGTAGCAATGTAGAAACATGAGAAACACCCCACTCTTTTACTGTGGGTCAAGGGCAGAGGTAGATAGAGAAGCTGTAGCAACTTTCAAAGAACTCAGATGCCTGCAATGGAAAGTGCACTCTCATGCTCCCATTTGTTTCTGTAAGACTTCCCAGTGAATTAGTCATGATTATTTTAAAAACTGACATATGGACAACCTTCTAATCCTCTCCATTTGATGGTTCTTGAAGGAACAATGTTCCTTCTTTATCAGCAGCCTTCCTGCAGAAGAGGTTTGGGCATATTGAAATCTCTTGCCTGTTAGACTCTATCCAATTTTGGTTCTGATAATAGTAACAATAATAACTATGTTTTCAGGTAAGGCAATCGTTTCTTTTAATTTGCTTTTACTTTTTCATCTGTATGTATAGTTGAGAAAATTAAAGAGAAATGAGTTAATGGTAAGTAATCCATTATGGATTCCTATGCAGTTGGATGTAATCCAATCAAATTATATGCTTGGATTCTGTTTGTATTAGGTGGGTGTTTTCTGTAATAAACCAGATAATAAACAATGCCTTGCTGAGCTTAGATTGCACCATCTAAATATCACATCTGGAATGTCTGTCAAAAAACAAGAATGGCTATTGTGAGATTGCAGTCTTTTCTACTGACGGAGACTCGGGGGCTTAGTATGTATACTGGGCAACAGCCAATTAAGTCAAAGAGAAGACCCACTGAATTATGTTTCAATGGGTCTGTTTGAAGTATTCCAGTCCAACACTGGAAAGCACCCATTGCCTATTGAGGGACTGGAGCTGCTTTGACAGTGCCACTCCCACACTATTGCCACATGCAAAGTGATGCGGTTGCTTCTCATGCCTGCGTTGTTGTTCCCTTGGGTAGGGTGATGCTTGCGTGGGGGGTGCCATGCATACAACCGTGTTACTGCTAACCATCTTAGCAGTGGTGTGGGGGCAGCTTCATCACAGCAGACCACCGCTGATAATGTATGAATGAACTCTATATAGTATGCGTATAAGATAAAACAGCAATTTAACAAGCAAAGAAAGTATGTCTATGCCAGAAACAGTGTGCAAGGTTCTTCCCTCACAACAACCCTATGAGGTAGGTTAGGCTGACCAAGAGGTTAAGCCACCAAGAGAGTTTCTGGCAGAGTGGAGATTTGAACCCTGGTCTCCCAAGTCTTAGTCTGACATTCTAACCACTGCACCAAACTAGCTTTTACCCAGTGATTTTTTTCACTACCATGCGGCTGTTAAAGACACAGGAATCTTAAAAAAGAAAGTAGCAGCCCTTTCATTGGATGTTCCAGTAACACAAAACCAGGGCCTTTGTATCTGTGCTAACCTTAAAATACAGCATTTCCTTTTGAAAGGCCGTGTTTTAAAATAGAAATAGTTTAAAAATGCACTGCATTATTTAAAAAGGATAATGAATTTTTCACAAAATCTACATGAGATGTTTCTCTCAAGGAATTGAAATATGAGATAGTTTGGTGAGGTGTGATTTTCAGGTAAAATAAAACTTATATACAAGAACAAACAGAATTAATTCAAATCCTACCTGGAGGGCAAATACTTCAGTTAAACCTGACTCTTGTTTATCTTCCTAACTATACAAGTGGAATGTTTGGGGGAGGTGAATTCTAGCAGAAGGAGAAGAAAATCGGGAGCAGGGATGTGATATGTAAGAACTGGTTCACACGCTACCTCATTTCTCTACAGATGCACTGTAGGAAAACATAAATCTCCTGTTTAGGGAAGTTTTTAATGTTTGATATTTTATCGTGTTTTTAATATTCTGTTGGGAGCTGCCAGATGTGCGGGATACACGTAATCAAATAATAATAATAATAATAATAATAATAATAATAATAATAATAATAATAATAAGTAAATCCCAATGAGTGATGATCCTGCATCTATATTTTCACTGTGTGTACATCTATATATGTTGGAAAGTTGAATAATATCCTGGGTACATATTTGCACAGGGAAAAATCCAATTGTATGATCCTCACATATAACAAGCAAAATTCACAGAGGATAAGTCTATCAGGAGCCAATACATATTGTAGCTAAAAGAAACCTTCAAGGCCAAAGGCAGTATACCTGAATACCAGATACTTTGGACAAACCATGCAGGGTGGCTATTGCCTTCATGTCTTGTTTGAAGATTTCCTGGGGCATCTGAATGACCACTGTTGGGGGTGGGGTGGGGAAAGGAGGCTGGACTAAATGAAACCCTTGACCTGATCCAAGAGGGATCTTCTTATGTATTCATGAGGACCAATCCTGGTTTTTCTGTTTATTTGGGTAGATCCCATCCCTTATTTCTGTTCATAATTGCAGTAAGTTAGCAGCTTTATACATAAAGGTTGTGTTGCTTAAGACAGGAAGAAACTCTGCAACTTTTATTGCTGTCAATGGCAAAAATGCACTTTTCTCACCAGGCAAAATAAATAGATGGCATGGTGCTATCTGGCTGCTGGCTTACTTCGTATTTCACTCTTGCTAGCTCCTACAAGGACAACTGCCAATCTCTGCCTGCCCCTCGCCATGGCTCTGCTACAGTAGCTCTAACAACATCCAGTCTGCCATGCAGAAATACTGCAGGTGAAGTTTTCCCTATCATTTTATCACCAAGTGAGGAATAACTTTCCCTGCTATGTTTCTGTTCTTAAAGGCAGAAGAGCAGAGCTACTAAAAAGCTGACTTCTCAAGCACCTGAACTACCAGGGGCAAGAGGGAAAATGAGCAAGGAAGGGCAGGGAAGGTTAATGAGTACAAATGCTACTTAGCTGTGACTGCCTGTTGACACCTTTAATCCAGCCAAAAAGTTCTCTGCGCACACCTGCTCCCTTTCTTCCATAATGCCAATCCTTCAGCACTTACAATTTCCTATGCGCTCCTTCATCAGCCAATTGTACACAAGTCTTTCAGACCATTCCGTTTACACAGACGCACAGCCTGGTACTATGCATGTTTAATCAGAACTGAATCTTATTACATTCAGTGGAACTTGGTCCCAGATAACTGTGCTTTGTATTGTGGCCTTAATAGTCCACAGAACTCTACTTTGAGGGCTTACTCCCAGGAAAACAGCCATAGCATTGCATCCTTAATGACAAAAGACTCTCTCAATGATACGTTATTCAATGCTGTATTCTTTTTATGCCACAAATAGTGAATTCCCTGGGAAAGTTCTTAGGTACAGCCAGTAAACAGGAATAAAATTTTATTTTTAAAAGCACTCCCTGTTCATCTCTGCAACAAAGCAGACCAGTATGATAAAGTTCAGAGAAGGATTAATAGCCTACTGTGATAAAACACTGGATGAATCTGTTATACTGTCCCAGAATGATAACACTGTTAGCTTCTGGTGTTAATTTTCTGTAAATGTTCATTTCTGTCTCACTGGCTGCTTTAAAAAAATTGAGTCTTTTTTAAAAAGAAAGAAGATTGCTGCTTGGCACCACCTCTTTTCTCCCCACCTCTCCTGCAGCTCTGTAACACATGGTTGCTGTTCAACAATCTCTATCTCATGGGCTCCAGGGGGTTTTCTTCCAAGCCTCTCAAAGTCCTTCATTCCTCTTAACCTTCCTGCCCCAAGATGAAGGTGGGATTGCAGTAGGAATCACCTCAAAAAGTAGGGTGAGGATAGGAACAGAAGGAAGCCCCTCCTGAGCCTTCTGTAGCCGTGTGAGCACTTGGCATGGGACCAAATACTGGCTGTGACAGGGAAGCAGAGAACGTATTTCTGCACGCTATGAGTTCTTCTGTGCTTGCAGGGGCAGGGCACTTTCCTACATATGAGTAATACTGTTGATGTTCAATATTGACCAGATCGTAATAATTTTCCCTGCCTGCACTAAAGCTTCTTATTGTGGAGCAAGCCCCTTTGCCCTGAAATTATGTATACACTATAGCTTACAATTGTGCTCCACGGTTGTGCCTGCATGGAGTTTCCTATCATGAACTGAGAAAGGTGCCTACATAATGGCTATGCATTGTTGAGCAAGGTTGTTTCTGTTGCCTTACTATTGTTGAGGGAGCAATGAGAGTCACTGGAAGGACTGGACTTGCAGTCAGTCCAGAATTCCTTGATCCCCTCTAGTCCTGACCCCCCCACCACCACAAGTATGCTTGCCCTTACCTCGTCCAGCAGTGTTGCCCTCCTGATGCAATGTGGCGACAGGGCATCTTTCAGGCGGCAACCATCGGCCACCAGAGGCTTACAGCCTACCTTGAAGGCTGTGGCTGATAGGCCAATTTGCGGGTAGGCTATCGCCAGCAGGCTAGGGGGCTGGCAAAGCCCAGGGTACAGGCCCAACTGTGCCCGCAGGTTTCGCTTGGGTCCATTCCAGGGGTATATAAGAGCCACCCTCAACCTTATCATCCACTTTCTTGCTGGATCTCCCACTTCTCCCTCCCTTATATTCTGCTCTAGACCTTGCTATGGACATCGTAGGTTGCTGTATTCGGGGCCAGGCAGAAATTTTGTCATGTGGAAAATTGGCTCTTGCCTTGTGGCTTTGCCTATCTCATAGCAATCGTTACGACTTTGGTGGTTTAGGCACTGCAGACACACATTGCAGTGACTGATGGGGCATGAGAGCAGCTTGAGGGAAACTCCCCCACCCAGCCAGTCAGCGCTCTATCGCCACTGAGCACACTCAGTCCTGGGGGGGGGCACTCCTTGGGTTTCCCCCTAAAGCTTTCTTCTACTTCTGCAAATATTGGGTTCCCCCTGCAAATCTCCCTCTTGTAAGTGGATGGTACTCTTTGAGCTACAGTACATAGGGATGAACACTCACTCCTGAACGTTGGAAATAAAAGGAACAAGTGAGACCTGCGACAAAATCTTGCCATGTAGAGTGCTCTTGTTCTGGTTTCTAGTCATTCGGCTCAATGCAAACCCCATCTTTCTCCCCACAACAGCCAGTCAACATTTTTTGCCCACTAATCATGGTAGTCCTCATTGGGCAGCTTTTTTTTGGGGGGGGGGCTTCTTTTAGGAGCTTTGCAGAAAGATTTTAAGACTTTGTGGGGAGAGGAAACCTCACCCATGACAAGAGTATTAAAAGAACTGGCAGATGTGATCTCAGAACCACTGGCAGTCATTTTTGAGAATTCCTGGAGAACAGGCGAAGTCCCAGCAGACTGGAGGAGGGCAAATGTTGTCCCTATTTTCAAAAAGGGGGAAAGAGAGGACCCAAATAATTATCGCCCAGTCAGTCTGACATCAATACCAGGGAAGGTTCTGGAGCAGATCATTAAGCAAACAGTCTGTGAGCACCTAGAAAGGAATGCTGTGATCACCAATAGTCAGCATGGATTTCTGAAAAATAAGTCATGTCAGACCAACCTGATCTCGTTTTTTGACAGAATTACAAGCCTGGTAGATGAAGGGAACACAGTGGATGTAGCCTACCTTGATTTCAGCAAGGCATTTGACAAGGTGCCCCATGATATTCTTGTAAAGAAGCTGGTAAAATGCGGTCTTGACTATGCTACCACTCAGTGGATTTGTAACTGGCTGACTGACCGAACCCAAAGGGTACTCATCAATGGTTCCTCTTCATCCTGGAGAAGAGTGACTAGTGGGGTGCCACAGGGTTCTGTCTTGGGCCCAGTCTTATTCAACATCTTTATCAACGACTTGGATGATGGACTCAAGGGCATCCTGATCAAATTTGCAGATGACACCAAACTGGGAGGGGTGGCTAACACCCCAGAGGACAGGATCACACTTCAAAACGACCTTGACAGATTAGAGAACTGGGCCAAAACAAACAAGATGAATTTTAAGAGGGAGAAATGTAAAGTATTGCACTTGGGCAAAAAAAATGAGAGGCACAAATACAAGATGGGTGACACCTGGCTTGAGAGCAGTACATGTGAAAAGGATCTAGGAGTCTTGGTTGACCACAAACTTGACATGAGCCATCAGTGTGACACGGCAGCTAAAAAAGCCAATGCAATTCTGGGCTGCGTCAATAGGAGTATAGCATCTAGATCAAGGGAAGTAATAGTGCCACTGTATTCTGCTCTGGTCAGACCTCACCTGGAGTACTGTGTCCAGTTCTGGGCACCACAGTTCAAGAAGGACACTGACAAACTGGAACGTGTCCAGAGGAGGGCAACCAAAATGGTCAAAGGCCTGGAAACGATGCCTTATGAGGAACGGCGAAGGGAGCTGGGCATGTTTAGCCTGGAGAAGAGGAGGTTAAGGGGTGATATGATAGCCATGTTCAAATATATAAAAGGATGTCACATAGAGGAGGGAGAAAGGTTGTTTTCTGCTGCTCCAGAGAAGCGGACACGGAGCAATGGATCCAAACTACAAGAAAGAAGATTCCACCTAAACATTAGGAAGAACTTCCTGACAGTAAGAGCTGTTCGACAGTGGAATTTGCTGCCAAGGAGTGTGGTGGAGTCTCCTACTTTGGAGGTCTTTAAGCAGAGGCTTGACAACCATATGTCAGGAGTGCTCTGATGGTGTTTCCTGCTTGGCAGGGGGTTGGACTCGATGGCCCTTGTGGTCTCTTCCAACTTTATGATTCTATGATTCTAAGAACTGAAAAGTATAACAGGAAGGAAAGGGCCTGAACATAGCACCACCTTGTGGTGCTTGTGGAAAATACAAAGATGTTTAGGTGTACATGTTATTTTTATATGTCTATTACACACACACACACACACACACACACACACACACACACACACTCATAGGTCAGGGAACTGTGGTTCGTTCTAAGCAGAAGTTAATAAAACATGATCTGAAACCATGGCTTAAGAAAAGGGAAATCTAAAGAAAAAAAGAGGGTTCAGAAACTAGTAAAAAACTTTGCTTAGACAGGAGAGCCAGGAGGAACGTACTGTCTGTGTCTGGACGGGAGGAAAAACTGAGGGAGTCCAGCCTGCTTCCCACAAGTCTCTGCTCCTGTCTAGTGTCTTGCGACACCCATTTCATTGGATACGATGCCCCACAAACTAAAATTACTGTTACAAATAGCACCTAAACAGGAAGCTTACCATTCCAGGTGGTTTTCTACAAATGCTGACATGGGGCTGATCTGTACTGTGTAAGTGTCATTGGCTGAATACTCAAAGAGGCCATAGTATGGATTGAAGAGCTCCTGAGACAAAAGGAAGAAGAACTCTCGGGACGGGCCGCTGTAGTCCAAGCTGGAAAAAACCCACACAGGACAAACACTTTTACAATTCATACACATTTCACAACACGGGGTGCTGTTGTCTCCTAATCAAGCCTATGCAGGTACATATTACTTTCAATCTGTGTTGTGAGTAGATTGTAAATCTATTCAGATAAAGTACTGGAGTGTATCCCTATCCAACTTAACATTCTGCTTCTAAATAAACAGTACAAACAACAGGGAACTCATAACTATTAATCTGTAAACTTTCCATTTGTGGCTATTTATGTGGTTTCACAATTCATAAAACCTGATTCCAAAACTTGTTTAAAGCAGTGATATTGCCACAAAGCTTGTTTGTTTCCACCGTGTAATTGGAAAGGAAGAAACAGGGGAGCTATTGCTGGCATAGAAGAACCATGGAACTCTAACACTTCTGCTGTTTTCTGAATTGGGCTGACTACTTCCAATGTGTCTAGAATGATGAACACTAGAAAGTGGACTTTAAACAAATTCTGATTCTGTGCCAGCTGTATTGGGTGCCATATTTCATATGAAGTTCAGTGCATACAGAACTGCAGAAAACAAACTTCTTTTAGCCATGGCGCTTAGCATATCAGGGGTTCAGACATCTCAGCACCTACCCTTCCTCTCCAACAAATGTGACGTAGAGTTTGTTTCTTTGGAGCTCTTTCCGAGAGTAAGCCATCACCTGATTAAAAGTGCCTTCCAGCAGGTGGTCGCGCCTTATTATTAACCTACAATGAGGTAGAGGAAAGACAGCCAAAAAGTTAAAATTGGGACTGCTGGAATTTTAAAATTATTATTTCGTAAACATTGGTCACAGATAGTTATTATCATATCTTATCAGTTTGTGAAGAACAAACATGAACCAGTAGAAACCCATTTGACCCATTATTTTTCATCATTAAAAAGTTCCATGGGAATAAAAATGGGCAGACAGTGGCTCAATTCAGATGTCATAGCAAACGTTCTTTGCAGAGAACCAATGTGAAAAGTGTGTGAGAAGTTTGCAGTTTTCTGCATAATTCATTGTGGGGGAGAAATTCAACTCAGTTCACAGTTAAAGGTAAGCTTACCAAATTACATGCACATACACAAACACATACTAAATGCTAATTTGGGGAATAATCAGTACTAATCAGGATCTTTACTGGAGATAATTGCATGCAGACACACTGCTATGACCATTTTGAATTATACCACAAAGTTAGTATAATTATGCTCACAAGCGAGTGTGTCTTGCTTGGGGAAATTAGCACTGACCAAATAAAACTGATATCACTGTGCTTGCTCCAGAGAGCTGCTAATAACCACACCTGGGCTGATGTTATATATTTAAAAAGTAAGGCCCATTTTCACCACATCTGGGTCCTAAAGAGGCTTAAAAAATTGCAACATACAGAACTGTAAACATCAGAAGCAGGGATCAAAATATCAGAACAGATTTTCAGCTGGTTTCATTCCTAGTTTTATTGGCATATGAGGACACTGGGGGGGGGGGGACTCCATACCCTCCAAGTGCCCCAATTTTCCAGGGACAGTCCCGGAATTATGAAAGCCACCCCAGCTTCAGATTCAATGCCAGAATGTCCCTATCCCCCCACCAGCACTACCAGTGCCGAGCTTGGGGAGGAGGATGAGCCAGCGCTTGTCCTGAGTGATGGTGGCAGTAGCTGCTGTGAGGAAGCCTCCTGTTGCTTCTCCTGGGCCTCTCCATGGCTGCTGCTGGCCTCCTCCCTTGGGCAGCTCATAGTGGCTGCAGGAGAGCTGCCAAGAAGAGGCTGCCACCACCGAGGCCCAGCCCTGGGTGATGCTCTGGCTCTGAGGGGCAGGCAGAGTGCAGGGGGGCGGGGAAGAAAGGGGGAGCAAAGCGAAAGAAGAGTGGCAGTCAAAACAGACTGAATATGCCTATTTGGCAAATCTATAACAAATAGAGATCAAGAAGATGCAGACAATAAGGAGGATTGGAAACCCTTTGTTGAATATTTAAAGAATTATTGTAAACATGTAAAGACGCAGGTCGGATCTGAATGAAGAACAGCAGTAAAATATGTGCTGGAGAATATATATGACGTAGAATAATCATAATATGCAGCAATTTTAGAAAATAAGGGAAAACAATGGAGGGGTGGAGGGGAAGTCAAATCTGAAATGAATGTGAATTGGGAAAATATGTATCAAATTTGTAAACTTTTGAAACCTAAAATATATTTTTTTAAAGAAAAGAAGGGGGAGCAGAGTGCATAAGGAGTCTTTTTTATGCTTTGTGTGTCTGCATTTAATCCTGCTGCTTTCTAAATTTTATTTGCATTGGTGTATGTTTTTCTTTTTCTAAATCTACCAAATAATAAAATAAGATTGGGATTAAAGAATTTTCTCAGGATATTGGAGTGTGTGCTGTGTCCCATTTGGGTATAGTGGTGGCACCCACCCTTCTTCTGACAGGAAATGCTCAGGGGTGGGGGTCAAGGGGGTCAAGGAGGGATTGAGAAATGTCCCTATTTTCATCTGAAGAATGTTGAGGCGTACGGGCTTTGTATGTTGGGCTTTTCATTAGCGCACCTGATTATGAGGGGCTGTGCCAGCACCTACTGTAGAAGGAGGCCTTTAGGCGACTGATATTGGTTTTATTATTTATTGCATTCGCATCCTACCTTTTTTTGACCAAGGAGCTCAAGGTGGCATACATGGTTGCCCCCCCCCCCCATTATTTAATCACAACAACAACCCTGGGAGGTAGGTTAAGCCAAGAGGCAGTGACTGGGGTCAAGGTCACTCAGTGAACTTTATGGCCGAGGGGGGATTTGAATCCTGGCCTCCCAGCTCCTAGTCCAGCACTCTAACCACTACACCACACTGGCTCTTTTCAAACTACCATGGCTCCAGAATAAGTACAGTGTTTCAGCTGATAACAGAGGTATACAAGATTCTTTAATATTCATATCATATCAAGCTGAAATGTCTTCCCAGATTGCAATGCCTGAACATGTCCTATAGTATGCCTACAACCTTCAACATTCTCATAAATGCATTAGATATGGAGAAAGGTTTTCGAAAAGTATCTGACATGTATAGGAAATGCTTATTTTAAAATACAGAATTGGAATGGTCTAATTTCACATTCTTTTCAGCTCCCCTTCAATAGAAGCACTCAAGTGTTCAATAATATTTCAATCAATGCAGCCCTTTTAGGAACGGAACATTACCCTTTTCTGGATTCTCCCCTTGAACCTGCATAGCAAGATCAGATGGCATGAGCAAGTAATCAGCAATTAGGGCTTCTCCTGGCTCAGGGTAGCATATTCTGCCGATGACACTCGTCTAGATTTAATTGTTTAGTTTTCAAAGCTATGAAAGTGGTTCGGGACAGAAGCCAGCCTGAACTTTCAAGGCTGAGGCATTGCATATTTCTGACTATCCCTTGGAAAAGGGTATAGATAGGCAAGTCTGCTGCCAAACCACTCAGAATGTGAATTGCACAGCCCAGCATCAGAAAATTATAGAGGTCAGATCCCAAAATATTCAGAAAGCATGGAAAGGAATACTGAGAAATAAAAAGCTTTATGAAAGCCTTGCTTTTCAATACTGGTGGGTGCCTAAAAGGCACACTAAAGCCCAAGGTGTTGGGGCTGGGAGACAAACTATCAACTACTCCGCAATGCATGCCTTTAAGCCATGAAAGCTCCTTTCTCATAGGGAAAAGCAGATCTGAAAGGGGCAATTTGTACTGAATAATCGGGGAGAAGGAGAGTTTAAATCTTTTCATGCCTCTCATCTTTCGACTACTATTCCTCCCCAGCAGAGCTTTCTTTATTTTGTTTTTATTCATTTTCATCTTTATACTGCTTAACATGGTTGAATTGAGATATATCTTTGTTTACATTAGAACATATGACATGCAACAATTACATAAAATCAAAATTGAAACAACAATAAAGACTCAGATAAACATTTTCCCAACAGGGTGTTCTCTATGGGGCTCTGGAAATGTATTTATTATTGAGCACTGCCTGACACCTCGCAGGAGACCCTCCACTTCTATGGAAGATTCAGGAGAGATAAACGAAGGTCCTCCTTCACACAGTGCATAGTCACAGGGGCAAGGGAAGGCTAACCGCCCCCCGGTGCGGGGTGTCAGGGGCGGGGCAAACCGCCCCCCTGGTGCATGTGTGTGTGCCACTATGTACTGCGCATGCACAGCATGTAGTGGCACCGCGCATGCGCCAAAGAGCGGTTTGCCGACGGTGCTGCTCAAGTGCCGTATGGATGGTGGTGGGATCCCTCCGCTGCAGCCGCGAGCGGAGGATACTGCACGTGTGCGATGGCAGCGGCAGTGTGAGCCCCCCACGGGGAGCCTTCTTGTCACCCCCCTTAGAGATAGCACCCGGGGCGGACCGCTCCTCCGCCCCCTTCCTCTGCCACTGCATAGTAAAACTGTGGAACTCACGCCCCCAGGAGCAGTGATGGTTCATCCAGACTTCCGCTTGTCCCACCACTTTCCCTCAGGGAAACCCTCTCTTTACTGCTCAACTGTAGCAAACACCAGTCGGGTTTTGGGCAGATTGATGTTTGTTCTAATTCAGCATTAAAGAGAGGGTTTGCCTGGGGAAAGCAGCAGGGCAAAGAGAAAACTGCTTGGACCCATGCCTAGAAAGCATGGGAGAAATGGATGCTGTGGGAACAGCCTGATCCAAAAGACTATTCTTATATTCTTATGCTGAAAATCCTGTCTCCATGAATAGAGCTACTCCCAGGGAGAAATAGCTTTAAATACATTCAGTTCTCCTTACTTACGTGTAGGTTTTAGTTTGGCCCAAGTATCAGCGATGAAAGTCAACATACATAGCATCTATATACAACTGGTGACTGGGAGCGGCCGCGGAGACCATATAACACCGGTCTTGAAAGACCTACATTGGCTCCCAGTACGTTTCCGAGCACAATTCAAAGTGTTGGTGCTGACCTTTAAAGCCCTAAACGGCCTTGGCCCAGTATACCAGAAGGAGCGTCTCCACCTCCATCGTTCTACCCGGACACTGAGGTCCAGCTCCGAGGGCCTTCTGGCGGTTCCCTCCCTGAGAGAAGCCAAGTTACAGGGAACCAGGCAGAGGGCCTTCTCGGTAGTGGCGCCCGCCCTGTGGAACGCCCTCCCACCAGATGTCAAAGAGAACAACTACCACCAGACTTTTAGAAGACATCTGAAGGCAGCCCTGTTTAGAGAAGCTTTTAATGTTTGATGTATCACAGTATTTTAATATTCTTTTGGAAGCCGCCCAGAGTGGCTGGGGAAATCCAGCCAGATGGGCGGGGTATAAATAATAAATTATTATTATTATTATTATTATTATTATTATTATTATTATTATTATTATTATTATTATATCATGTATTTAACTTCTGGACTTGTTATTAGAATTTTTATGGGTTAGAAATCTTGCCCGGTTGCACAATTTTGAGTGAATGTTTTGAGTAAAAGACAGCAGCAGCAGCAGCAGCATTTTCTCTGAGCATGTGTGCTTCAGCTGCACAATTGCCAGAAACAGGACTGTCCAGGGAAGAAGGATGTCTGGTATGTTGGGCTAGGAAGCCCTCCCCGCTTTCCTCACCCCAGTTAACTAGTGGCTCTGTGATCTCTTGTGATCAGGAGCTGCCTACATTCAGAACAATGGACCACAAATCACCAACATACCATTAACACACCACTAGCATTCTCCACTAGATGACACATGACGAGTGGAAGATTTTTCTTGCTTCCTATGCCCCAACCTACCCATCCTGAATGCTCAAAGATCATAAACTGCATATTTTGCACTTTCATTTGTGTCCTATCCTTGATTTGTCTCTGTAAACATTCCCAACAGGGCCCCTTCCCCCCCTTTTTTTACTTGTCCTCAGGAAAATAATAGAAAGGGTTCAATAACACACACTTACTTAATTTTACCTGGTCCCTGACCAAATCCTTTGGCTTCTAGTTTTCGGTAAAAGTTGCGAAGCTTGGCTTCAAAATCTCTCCTGTAAGGAGAGGGAGCTCTTGCACTGGCCCGCTGCAAGCCTTAGGAGGGGAAAACAGAAGATTTAAAGAAGCCTTGCAACTTCGTACAAGCAATGTTTTCCATCAACATTTGCTAAGGCACCGAACACATTTATTTCACAGGGACAACATACGGCCTGTTTCAAATGTTTGGAAGCTGACACGCAATTGCCTCGGGGAGCATCTGGGGCTGTTGGAGGGCTTCAAAATGATTTCTTTCCATCAGAATACTCACCATGTTAGTTTTCTTAAGATTTTTAGGGCCAAACTAGATGTAGCTGGGGGTGTGTGCAGTACATTTATCGTTCATGCATCTGCCCTGTAGAGATACAAAGTGTGTGTGTGTGTGTGTGGGGAATATCTGCTTTTTTGCACCCAAAGGGACACATGCATGGGACGCCCGCTGAATCTTCCCTACTCCATTATCTCCCCCACTCCATTGCTTCAAAAGTGCTTTTATTCTCCGTTTACATACTTCTATCAACATATCTTGAAATAAAAATATAGCCACTTAAGGGGGGGGGACAACATGGTAGCCCCCCTTTCTTCTATTACACAAAACATTTTGAGAAACAAGAAACAAGCATCTGACCAGATAATATTATCTCCCAGTGCTGTACCTGGAGAATTCTGTGGTGATGAGCAGGGTGAACAGCGAGGAGAAAAGCTGTAGCCAGGATGGAAAGCTGCTTGAAGAGGGATGTAAGACATAACATCTTCTTCAAAAAGGCTGGCAAGGTGAGAAATGGGAGAAGCTTGGTTCATTTGCATGTGACAAATGCACACAAATATGCAGTTTGGGGAATCTGTGAACTACAATAATTAATTTGTCCACCACTTTGTTATGTTTTAATAGGGAGCATTGTAATGATTAAAATCTGTTTTTAGAGTTTCAAATCCCCTCCAGCCCTGAGCAGTCACTCCCCCAAAACAAGCAGACCACTCTGGTGAGACAGTCTGTGGGCAGGTAGGGTCTTAGCCTGTGTACCAGATGGAGCTGGCAGACAGCTGCCCTGGACACAGAATTGACCTGCGCTTCCATGGACAGCTGTGAGTACATAATGACTCCCAGGCTGCGTACCTGGTCCTTCAGGGGCACAGTTACCCCAATCAGGACCAGGGAGTCCCCCACAGCTGCCCACCCCCTGTCCCCCCAAAACAGTACTTCTGTCTAGTCAGGATCCAACTGTAATCTGTAGGAAATAGCCTCAAAAAAGATTAAACAATAAAATTATCACTTAAAAAAATTACAAATACAATTTAAAAAATACAGTTAAAACCACAATAAAATAGAGTAATACAGATTAAAATGCATACAAACTTTCTAAACCAAATAAGAATGTCTTCAGCAGGCATCAAAAAGAATACAGTGAAAACACCTGCCTTGATATCAGTAGGCAGGGAGTTCTAAAGTGTCTGTGCTGCCACACTTCCTCCTCCTACTCAGTCAACTCTACAAATGATAAATAATGCCAGAGCCCCACTCCCTGAACTGTCATGAGATGATTGAGGTTCCCTTAGACCTAGCTTTTTCAGTCTATTCTTTTCTGTGAGTTGGGCATAGGCTCCAGGCTGCCCCATACCTAGGTCTAAAAATTGGACAAGAGAAGCCTTTTTACATCAGAAAACTATCAAAGGAGGACAGCAGTTGATAGCCAACTGAGTAATACTCAGAGTAGATGCTATTTATTTCAACGGCGCTGCTCAGAGTATGACTAATATGGCTATAATAACCTAGAAGTATGAAATACTGTACAGACATACTTTTGCCAATATTTTCATTTTATCTGAGGTAGATCTAGATTTTTTAAAAGCCAATTTACAAGTTGCATTAATTCTAGAGATATTCTTGCCTCTCTTATAAGGAACTCAGCACTGATATTCTCTCAGTTGTGCTTGATACATGCACAGAAATTCCCTGAGATTTGGGGTGTGTCTTGTTGGGAAGCAGCTGGAAGTGACTGCTTAGAAGTGGGATGAAAAGTATACAGTTATTGCCAATTTTATTACCTCAGTAGTATTACTAAATCTGCATCACAGGACAACTTCTCAAGCCCATGTGTACCTTCTGTCCGAATGTAGTGGATCTTTTCCCTGTAAAGTGAGCAACACAGAAGGAAGTTGCAATGGTACTACGGAAAACATAGATGTACCTGGTTCCGGCAACACCAATTCTGTTTCTCTTCAAAAAGCCGATATAAAAATAGCTACTGCTGAGAAATAATCTGAATACTATAATCAATGTCTTGAGTCAAATCAATTTATATTCCATTGGATTTTGTTTGCAGTCCAGAATGTGTCAGAGTAGGGAATGATGTCAGATTGTCTGAAATTAAAAGCTCACATGAGCATTAGCTATAAATGTGAGAAACTTTTCAAAGAAGGCTGAAGAATGGGGAGAAAACCCAAGGAAGTAAGGAGGCAAGATGCTCAGAGGCTAAAGAGGAGGTACAGAGTGAGAAAGGGGTTGAAAAAGAAGAACCTGAAGGAAGTGTAATGAAAAAGAAAGGAAAAGGTAAGAAGGGTCAACAGGAGTAGAAGGCTTTGTAAAACCTGGAAGTCGTGTATGGAATTTCACAGTCCTGGTGGTAGCAGGGAGACACAGGAGGGCACAGAAATGGGGGAAAGTAAGCAAATTTCTGTGTGTCATGGCATTCCTCCTTCTCTGTCACCTGTAGCCTGGCAATCTCAAGGGGATGATAAGGCTCATTTCTTTTTCTGAAGCAAAATTGTGTATCCAAAATAGCAATCACCGAGGGCCCACCTTTTAATGTTGCAATTGCATGTAATGTTAGCTTAACAGCCAGTTTCTCTGTTCTAAAATAGGAAGAGTGATTTGCAGAGGAAAAGCAGTTGGCATTGGAGAGAGAGGGTGCCTAACTCTCCTGCAAGAGCTCTCCCTCTGCGGACAGTTTTTACTCCTACTGGGTTTCTAGACCTTTGTTTATCTCAGATACAAGGGTCTAACATACATTTCCCCCATGGTGGTGGTGGTGGTGGATGAGCTAGTGGAAGAGCAGTGAGTGGAAGAAAGGCGAAGCATAATTCCTTGTTGTTTTTCTGCTGCCAATCACCCCCTCCTTGGAATACTTTGAACTGGAACTAAGGTTTTTTCGAGATGCTCACTTTTGTCTAGCAAGCGATTTGGCTTAGAGCATGGGAGCAAATTCAGTGGAACCATGTCAAGTGAAAGAATAAGCTTGGCATGAGGCTCCCAGAGGCCTTCGTTTTATGCAATTCAGGATTAATGTGTTATATACCATGGAAGAAAAAGCCAGTGGGAATTTTTATTAAAACCAGTCTGCTGGACAACCAGAGGCCTTTGGCCACCAGTGACCTAAGATGCGAGTTGAAGAAAATGACCTAAAGATGAATGGATCATGTTACAAATCCCATTACACACCTCCTAGGCTGTCTCAGCCTTGTAATAGTCAAATCTGTTCATTGCTAAAAAGAAAATACAAGGGTTTTTACTTCTTTGAGGAAGGGGGAACTATTACTTAGGCCAGGGTGTTGTTGTTTTTTAAAAAACAAACTGGAATAATTTGATGGTGCCTACAGAAATGTTCATTTTAAATGCAGCAGAAATTATTGACTTGTATATTTTAGTAAGAAGATTTCTGTTGCTGGAGCCAAAGTAAAGTCTCTTTTGACTAGTTTACAGAACTAAATAAGACAAATTGGCAAGCAAGGCTAAAAAAAAATTGAGAGAATGGGGAGTGAAGGAAATTGGGCAGGGGTGGGAAAAAAATCTCACTATGAAAATCTGGATATTCTCTTTTATATTTGTAATAAAACAGAATTTATTGATGGCCTAGACCACAGTGGAGTTTGCAAAAATTAACATCCTTGACAGGTGACAGTTAAGTAATGCTACTTCCATCAGCTCAGGGTCTCTCTGGAAATCCCAATTCATTCCACCATGTGCGTGTGAGAGCCCATTCAATAAACCTCCTGCTTTTGCTGCCTGTCTAGGACGGCAACAATGGAGTTTCTACGGTTGTGTGTGTATGTTAAGGTTCTATTGGAGGAAACTGGTTTTCTAGATCCATTTCAGTTGGGAGCTTAGGCCCGGTTTTGGCACAGAAACTGCTTTGGTTGCCCTGTAGGATGATGTATGTCAGGAGAGAGACAGGGAAAATGTGTCCTTGTTAATTCTCATCAACTTCTCAATGGCTTTCAATACCACCAACCACAGTATCCTTCTGGAGCGGCTGTGAGTTAGGGGTAAGTGGCACCCTTTTGTAGTGGTTCTGGTCCTACTTGGATGGTCGTTTCCAGAGGGTGATGCTTGGGGAGTGCTTTTCAGCCCCATGGAGCCTTCAGTGTGGGGTTCCACAGGGCTCTACTCTTATCTGTTCAATATCTTCATGAAACACTGAGTAGAGTCATCTGCGTTGTTGGAGTATGTTGTCAGCAATATCCTGATGACACAAAGCTCTACGTTTCCTTTTCATCTACATCTGTGGCAGCGGATGTGCTGGACCATTGTCTTGCCTCAGTAATGGACTGGATAAGAGCCAACAAATTGAAGCTGCCAGGCAAACCACTCCTCTTTCCCCAGTCCTTTGGCTAATGAAACAATCTATGGCCTTTTAAACTTTGGGGGGGGGGGAGTTACTGTTTTGTTTTTATTTTATGTATTTTCTGTTTTTATACAGTAAACAGCCCTGTGATCCTCGGATGAAAGGTGGTATAGAAATTTAATAAATAATAAAAATGATAATAATTAATCACCTTGCCCCAACCATAATATGTGGCTGTTGGGCTGTGCTTGGCTCAAGTATCCAAGTTGTGACTCAAGTCTCCAGGGTTTTTTGATTATATTGATTTTTTGATTATATTTTTGATCTTGCTTAAACTGGAGATGCCAGTGAATGAATCTGTGACCTTGTGCATGTAAAGCCCATTCTAGCACCAATCTATGGGTCCTCGCATTTTACATGCAGCAAAAGTATGAAATAATTTAACTACAGAAAGCTGTACCTGAGTGCATGATTTCTTGCCAAACTTGGCTGACGCTCCTGCAGCATTTCAAAAATGTTGGGCTGGCGTAGAAATGCAACAATTTTATCATTGTATGCTGGATTGGGGGAAAGAACACAAACATTATGGAAATTTCAGTTAAAGACTGTTGTTTTAGCATTTTTAAACATTAAAGCACTTGGGTGCCTTGGTAGAAAAGGTAACATGTAAAGTAAGTAAATAAATTTTGTTTAACAAATAATGAAACCTATTCTAAAAGATACACTGCTTACCAGGATTCTGGGGAGAACACACACACACACACACACACTACCACCACCACCACCGCCGCCATCACCCGCCCATCTTACTGGGTTGCCCCATCCACTCTGGGCAGCTTCCAGCATATACAAAAGCAGAATAAAACATTAAACATTAAAAACTTCCTGAAGCAAGGCTGCCTTCAAAAGTCTACAAAAAATTATATGGTTGTTTAACTCTTTGACATCTGCCAGGAGGGCACTGGCATTCCACAGGGTGGGTGAGACTACCAAGCTTCACTTCTCGCAGCAAGGGAACTGCCAGAAGGCCCTCAGAGCTGGACCTCAGTGTCTGGGCTGAACGACGGGGTGGAGATGCTCCTTCACGTACGCATGTACAATACAGATACATATATATCACTGTAATAGAATAGTCGCTTTCTAGTGCATATAGGAATACTCCATATAGGAATACTCCGGAATGCCCATACGTATGGATGCAAAGGACACTGTACGTCCCATTTTCTGCCAAGGAAATAAGGGACTTATAATCCAACCTAGGATTCCCTTGTGTAAATAAACGATGCTTTTGACATCATTTGCCACCCACCAGGCAGTCCCTTGGCAATTTCTAGGCTTCAGGGAACTCTTCCCTCCTGCAACCTTTCGCTCTTCTCCAAGACACTTGGGGAAGGAAAGCAGGATTAACAGGTAAAGGTGTGGAGAGATACAAGCCAATGAAAGCTCAGCTGAAGAAGGCCTGCTTCTTGGGAGGTGGGTTTTAAAATACGCCTGGAAATTCCTAGAGCCGCCCAGGCTACCTCACCTAAGGGAGCAGTTTATTTATTCAAAGCCCTTTTATCCCACTTCATCATGTGTTCGAAGTGACTTGCGTATAAAGGGCTGAAGTAAACGCTCACCAAAAGGTGTAGATCTAGGAACCTGAGTGAATGCTGAAAAGCTGCAACAAAGAAGGAGGGAAGCTATGATTTGAAGTGGAAAAGCAGCAGGCAGGAGGGGGTACTCAATCCTTCTCCTGCCCACTACTTTTGCTCTGCAAACCTAGATGTGACACACCCACCCACTCCAATGGAGCTGAGAGACTTGTTTCAGCCATTCACCCTCTCTTTCTCTGCATAGGATCACAATGAAAAAACAAGAATACACAAACAATACGCAAGATGCTGTTTTCTTCCTGTGGTGAGAGACTTATAAAGAGCTGCAATGTAAACTCATTGAAAAGCAACCATACATACCCAGAGGTAAAGACTCATGATGGTGCTGATTTCGAATTGCTGTTACAAGACTGTTGCCTGGCCTGGTCAACAGAGAAACTCCTCTGTTTCGAGAGACCTCTGATGCCTAGAGGGATAGAACCATAGAATTGAAGTGTTGGAAGGGACCCCAAGGATCATTTAGTCCAACCCTGTAAAATCTTTTGCCCAAGGTGTGGGGGAGGGAGGTGCGATTTGCCCTGAGATTAAGAGTCTCACACTCTACTGACTGAAGGGTTCTGTTCTTATGCCTTACTTGTCCATAAATCCCAGTCATATACTAATCCAGGCAGACACAATATGCATGTGTTCCCAGCTGCCTACATACATAACAACCAGGCATTCAACTCTTATCCTTTATCCAGTAGACTGTATGCAGTAAATTCTTTTCAAAGAACTGTAATCTCACCAAACATCTGTTGGGAGGTAAAGGAAGAGGGGCTGAATTTAGCTGCTCTACTCCTCCTCCCTCCTTGCCAGCAGATGATTAAGTATCACTGCTTTCTGAAGAGGATGTATGCGCCTCAATAGCTATGGACTTCCCATTTGGATCAGGGCTACTCATTCTGTGTGCAGGTTTTCAGCCTCAGACAGCTGATTTTTCAAAATCAAAAATATTAATAATTATCTACGGCATTTGAGCATTATTGCAACAAGAAAATGCACATATCCAAGGAGCTGGTGTTAAATTCAAGGTTTCAAGTGTACCTATTCAATCTCTGTATCACAGTAAAGCACCAGCTCTATTTAATTATCTATTTATAAAAAGTAGCTAAATGTGACAAATCACTTCTGAAAAGGAGAGCAGACATGTAGCATATAGGTAATGAGGAACCAGCCAATATAGCAACGTATGTGTTGAAAAAGAAATTGCTGCACACTAATGAGAGAATTTTAAAAAGATGTTGCCTACTATTTAAAATATAAACACGCTGTGTACTGTCTGCTAAGAAAGGAAACTGCCTGCTTTTGATTCCCTCTCTTTTGTATGTGACAGGCGCCATTATATCAGTCTCAGTGGAGTTATTCCTATTGTGTTCAGATAGATTTAAGCACTTAACAAACCAACATGAAAATTGTCACAGAAAGATTGCAGAACAAAGCCCATAGTTCACCCGAACAACAAAGATGACAACGCTGGTAAAAGGTAAGATCCCGGCTTCCAACCATAATATTTCTTTGCAATTTGGGACAGGGGGAATACACAAAGGAAAGAAGGATTAGTGAACCCCAGCTTCTAAGAAATGTTGGAGAACTGTGTGCTGCAATGAAGGCAGGCGCTGAGCATGTGTCGTAAGGATAGGTCTAAGAGACTCTCTCACCCCAAAAGCCCGGAGGTACCAAGGAGTCTTTTATGTTTTTCTGGCCTTCCTTAATTAGCTGCTCCTACTTTGTTAGAACTGTCTTATGGCCCATCCAGCTACTATGCCAATGCACTCCAGGCCAGAACGGTTGGTGTTCCCACCAAGGCCTGTGCTTTGTGTCTCTGTGTTTTGTGAATGATAGAAGGACCCACACCCTGAAGTTGTGCATTCTACAGAAAACCTAGGCAACTGTATAATCTGTGGACTGGCAGCACCAACCCTAAGGACAGGCAGCTGCAAATAAAAACATGCATGCATGCATCATTTTATTTGTATGCTGCCTTTCCATGCTCAAGGTGGCTTACAAGATGGAAAAAAGTACATTACAAAAGTAGTCATAAACAATAAATAAAACATCAAAAGGTACACAACCAAATAAACAATTGCCACATAAATCATAAGAAGATCTAAAAGTAAAGATACAAAAAACAACAACAATAATAGCAACAACTCACCCCGCAACCCTCCACTTCCCAAAACTCTTAAAGTATACCTCAGTCCCAGAGTCTCAGCCTCGGCTTTTGCAGCTGGAGTCAGTCAGGCCTCGTGGGAAAGGCCTGCAAGGCAGGGAGCAAGTCTTCCAGGACTCAACAGCCAAGATACAATCTGCTGTTGGCAGCCAGCAAATGAATTGCTGGGAAACAAGCAGATATAAATCTGTTCTAATCACTTTACAAGATATGAAGGCTGCAAGAGGTATTGATAGCTGTGCTGAAGCTAATATCTGCAGCTGTTTATAATGTCATTTATTTTTTGTACCACACTGGCAACTCATAGCTGGGCAAGCTCTGTCTTTCTTTATCACTACGATATGCCTTCTTGCCCCCTCCCCAATATGGCTTAATCCATAACATTTAATCTTCTGGAATTTTTCTTTTCTTACTAGACCGTGTCAGGGTGAGTATAGCCTGCTCCTGGTATCTACCAAGTATTGAATGGGCTGAATAGGGGTTCAGTTAATAGGGTATATGTATCTGAATTCTAATTCATCATCATTCTCCCTCCCAGGTTTCAGGCCACAATATAATTTATTACATATTCAGCCACTTCCTACAAATTATAAAGCTAGCAAGGTGAATGCGAAGAAATTGCTTTGTTGTGAATATACCCATTTATCCAGAAATCCTAATGAATTAGAGCAAGAAAACATACCTCTCCAGCACTGTAGCTGCGGAGTCGCTGAAGATGCTGTCTGTGAGTCAAATGATTGGGTAGGCGGCCATTTTGAAGTGGGATCCTGGGATCAATGAAAGTAGTAGCACGGCTGTTGTGGTCAACAAAGAAGGACTGTAATAAAACAATGTTGGGAAAGAACAATGATTATAATACTGATAAAGCAACCAGAGTAAACAATGTATTCAGCAGGATTCTGCATGGTCCTCTAAGGCATCTTGCCTGGCTCTTCCATTTGAACAATTAGATGTTCAGGTGTGGACTTGTTGCAAGGGGTCAAACCCTACAAAACCCTCTAAGTCTCTTGTCAATAAGACCCAGGAGCCGGGAGGAGATAAAGTCCAGCCATTTATTGATCCAGTGGGATATGTTCCGCAAAGTCTGGACCCCCTCCTAGTGGCAAGAGGGGGTATATATAAGTTTCTACAAAGCATTTCAATTTCCACCAGTCATATACATCATTACCTCATTCAAGTTGTTAGACAAATCATATGCATAAAAGGACATCTCAAGTTGTTGCACTTGCACGCAGCTTTGATTCCCACCCATGGCCGTTGCATTGTTGCAAAAGCCCCTGTGTGCGCTGGGAACCTGTGTTACGTGTAGCAAGTTACGTGTGGCCATTTGCATTCTATTACCTATATGCTGTGTTTCTTCTTCTAGCTTTGTGCTGTGGCTTGTGATTTATGTGTTAGCTGTTTTTCTACCCCAATGGGGAAGGTGAACTTTTCTATTAGCAGCACACGCAGGGGCTTACAGGGGTACACATTATCACATTTACTGTGGCCCTTTGGAGGTGCTTGTGGTCCATTTGTCCTTTGTGACTGCTCAGCGGCCTGATTGGCTGTAGACAGCCAGCACTGGCAGTTGTGTCCTGTAAATGTATTCAGGTCCCCAAATTCATATACTTAGCCTATTAATGTGTATGCCACTGAATGACTCAGGAGGAGACATCTAAGAATAAGGCACAAACTTCAAAGCTAATCCATTTTAACACCTTGGGCATTCTTGGTCAACCTCATAAAATAAGTCAGGTAAGTTTGCAGAGAACTCAATATTGTATAAATTATTGTACCTTGCCTTGTTGATCAGTTTTGATCTCCCAGCCGCGGGGAAGCTCCAGCCGTGTGTCAGCAAACATGTTGATGAAATTTACCAGGTCCCTGTTGTGCTGATACCGCTCAAAATTGCGAGCATCTCTGCGGATCTTTAGAATCATATGCTTTAAGCAGGTGCTGTTGGTAAACACTCGATAGGCACTCTGTATACAAAAAGCAGGAGGGGAAAACAAAGCTTTCATGACTGCAAATGTGTCAACTCTAATGACCTTTTCCAGAATATGTTTGAATCATACAGGCAACCCCCTCCCCCCAAACTCTCTTGTCTGAAATAGTAAATCATGTAACTGTTTTTAAGAGCCTTGTGAGCTGCTAGACTCCAAAGTCTGGTTATTTACAGAAGGGTAGGCTTGTCTTTTAATAAAGGGCCCAAAGAATATGCATTTAATACAGGCGATGATCATTTCATGTGCGGGTTCCATTCCTTCCTGTCCCCGTTCCATCCCTCTTCCGGGTCCAAAAGGACCTGCTTGTCATTTGGACACACTTAAAATGGTTGCTGCCTGTTTGTCTTTTCCCACATTAAAAGGTAAAGGGACCCCTGACGGTTAGGTCCAGTCACAGACGACTTTGGGGTTGCGGCACTCATCTCGCTTTATTGGCCGAGGGAGCCGGCGTACAGCTTCCGGGTCATGTGGCCAGCATGACTAAGCCGCTTCTGGCGAACCAGAGCAGCGCACGGAAACATCATTTACCTTCCTGCCGTTGCGGTACATATTTATCTACTTGAACTGTGTGCTTTCGAACTGCTAGGTTGGCAGGAGCAGCGACCAAGCAACGGGAGCTCACCCCCTTGTGGGGATTTGAACCGCCAACCTTCTGACAGGCAAGCCGTAGGCTCTGTGGTTTAACCCACAGCGCCACCCGCATTAAGAGCCTTTAAATGCTCAGCAAGAAAGTTCACAAATACCAAGATTATTCCAGATCAAATTGAGGCATGGTTGGTCTTAGTTGTCAGACTATAGCCGCCCAGAATGCATAACACTACATCCTCCTGTGATTCAGTGGGTCCCTTGCCCCTGTAGCAACATCTGTAAGAAAGAGCCATGTGGCTCTGGCAAGTAAGCAGTCGTTGCCTGAGGGCCTATGGTATTGGCATGGGAAGGAATCATATCATTTGCCTCAACCTTCCAGTTCCTTCCTACAGATATTGCTGCAGTGAAATATCATGTATCCACATGGAAGAGGCTCTCACATTGCTCCAGCACAAATGTAACTTGCTAAGTATTTATGATCACACACAGGGAATGATCATAAATTTCTGGAAATATATGATAATGTTCTTGCTATTTAGCTTGGGGTTGGGATTACAGAAACTTAGTAGTACAAACTCTGGAATTCCACCACCAGCTCACTGACGATTTTAGTAGCTCTCTGAGACCTTAAAAGAGACCAAAAATTTCATAGGTTTTTTAAAGCCTTCAAGTAAAGAAGAGATCTGTTTTCCATTTCAGCTCCAGCTGCTGGATAATATTTTCCAATTCAATTTTCATGGCCATAATTAATGCTTCTAAATTTTAATTGGAGTTTGTGGTTAAAATATTATAAGGACATTAAGCCCAAATTTATGTAGCATATTATTTTTACATAAGTGGAATTTGTATGACTGCCTTAACAGATGTTTCAGCAGGTCGTTCTGGTTTCTTTGGCAGAATCAAAATCATTGTTGTAACAGAAAAGGTGTTGCTCTGTTCAAATTAATTTGATACCTGCTTTGATGTAAGATCTACTAATATAAAGTGAAAGCCACAAAATGTTCAAAGAGGAATATTCAGATTAATCTTAGACGTTTTCTGAATAGTATTTGAATCCCCTGACCAAACCAAAACTGGATCTTAAGAAAACTGCTTATGCTCTACCAGTCATTCCAACATACTTCTCAGAGAAACCTTGAAATGATTTTTAAAACTGTATTTTGTTTCTGCTTAGCCAATTATGAGGGGAAAGTGTGCATTTGCCAAAACAGTGGAGATATATATACTTTCTTGCCTTGTGACAGTGCAGTTTTCAAGTTTTCAACTTCCTGGGGAACTTCTTTGCATCAACTTGCCTACCAAGAAACCCCTGAACATCTGCCAAAGAGCCCCAGGATAGTGCACAGTATTCTCAGATGCATTCTAGGGCATAGAGTCAGTTCATCTATGGCACGAACCAGCTGCTGAACACCACAATGGCCCATAGCTGTCAACATTTCCCTTTTCTTGCGAGGAATCCTATTCGGAATAAGGGCATTTCCCTTAAAAAAAGGGAAATGTTGACAGCTCTGCAATGGCCTTGCATGAATGAACAAGCAACCTAGAATACATTCCCATTTGGCTGCATGTTTTAGGGGCTGAGATGTGTTGATTTAATATTTGTATTCTGCTTTTCCAACAACAAATGTTGAGTTCAAAGTGGTTCACAATAATCACAACACCATTTAAAAAGCAGCAAGCACTGCAACTGCTATAATATCAAATACAAAAGCATATAAAGCAAACAACAACAAATTCATCAAAACAATTAATGCAATTCAATAAAGTCACAGTAACGCCCTGATAGCATTGCAAGGATACTTCCTCATCACTTGGAAGCTTCCTTCAGAACAAAAAAAAAAAGGGGGGGGTGTTAGCTTTTCAACACTGCAATGGGTGGAAGCCTCATTCACTGTCATGAAGTATAGAAACTTACATGGAACTATGCTTTTAAAAACCATTTTGGGTGGGTGGGAGATCAGTAATGCCACACAAGTTCTCTCTTGGGGAGGTTTGTCTCCTACTACTGATTTTCTCCTTGAGGAACCCCATGTGAAGCTTTCAAAAGGCATTCCAGGATCTGAAAACCTCTGTTCTGAGATACTTGGTTAGGGTTTGGTAAAATACTGATTTAGTGATTATTTTACATAGGAATGTGTTAGGGGTGCTCTAGCGTGGAGAAACGGGAAGAGTATGAGTTGTACATATGACAAGCTAGTGGCCTTGCTAACCAAAATGTTGCATAAGGATTATAATGTAGATCCAGGTCTATTAAGGCAGAAACAGATGAGCACAGTAATTGTCCAAGATCTTCTGAAATATCTTAGCAGTGAGAAAAGCTACCTTTATGCATTATGATTCCCCTTGAACATGCATGACTCAACAATACAGTGGTACCTTGCAAGACGAATGCCTCGCAAGACGAAAAACTTGCAAGACGAAAGAGTTTTTCATTTTTTGAGTTGCTTCGCAAGACGAATTTCCCTATGGGCTTGCTTCGCAAGACGAAAACGTCTTGCAAGTTTGTTTCCTTTTTCTTAAAACCGTTAATACCCAGGGTGGGTATGGGAAACCGTGCTTCGCAAGACGAAAAATTCGCAAGACGAAAAAACTCGCAAAATAAATTAATTTTGTCTTGCGAGGCACCACTGTACTCTGTTGTGGATCAATGACTAAACATCTCATTGTAGTTAGGTTTAGTGATAAGGTTTGATATCATACATTTTCAAACCATCAAATGCTCCTTTTTCAAAAAGGAGGCACATGTAGAGGGGTTTTTGCAAACCATGCTGCTGGATTGCTGCAAAGTCAAATTTCTTCTGCATGACCATCCAGGTGAACAAATTCAAGTGGGGATGAATTTATCACTTGGATAATTCAGTTGTATTTTCTTCCCTAGAATTCAGTTCTCTCTCTGCAATTCTGGCTTTTGCATAGTTTCTCCGATCACTTTCATTCTCTCTTGTACATTCTCAATTGCAGAGAGAGAACTGAAGTGCCACCTGGATGCTGCTATCAAAGTATATCAGCAATTTGCAAGATAACTGAGGGTCAAGCACTTACATAGTTTGCATGCAGCACCGTGAAAAACTCAGGGTTGGTGATGAACTTTACAGCTGGAGACTGCAGCAACAAAGTGATTTTTTGAGAATTCACAGGAGAAACAGGTACTTCTCTTCTAATTTCTGAAAATAAAAAGGCTTCCATGTAATATACAGCAAGAGAACATTTGAATTTTGAATGACTATTCTCCCCTCTTCTGATTTCCCCCTCTAAAGCATGGCTTCTGGCCAACTTCCTGGTAGTTACAGAAAGGACTTGTTAATCCATGGCACAACCCTCCCCAACAAACCTGT
Organism: Podarcis bocagei; assembly: GCF_964188305.1. Lineage (NCBI taxonomy): Eukaryota > Metazoa > Chordata > Lepidosauria > Squamata > Lacertidae > Podarcis > Podarcis bocagei. The sequence continues at coordinate 3,842,407 of NC_138137.1, forward strand.
GCTTCTTGTGTTTTCAATTCCTTATTTGTCGATTCCTTTAACTAAGTCTTGGCTTTTAGGCAACAAGTTCTTTCCAACTTAGTTTTATAAATAAATATCCAGTGTAAAAGTGAGTAGTTCTTTTTATCTCTGACATCCACAAGTATCTTTTCAAGTATCTTAACTTCTTGTGCATTTAACCTATTAAATCTTTTTCCTGATGTTACGGTTTTAGCTTTTTGTTAACCTCTCTGGGATTTTTAACAGTCAAGCTGCATATAAATTTTATGAAATAAATAAACCAACAGTAGGGAATATGGAAGAGCAATGACGCTTGGGACCCACCACTTCCGGCCCCAACATAGACTTTATCACAACAGTGAGAACCAGACCCTCACTGAGGAGCACCTGTGGAATGTGATGCTCCCCTCCCCATCTACAAAGCTCGTACAATACCATAGTAAGAGGAGGACACTGACTCATGTAAATGTCTTACCTGAATTTGGCTGGGAAGGGTCTGCCTCAGAATCACTTCCGCCTCCAGCGGGAAGCCTCTCTGCCCTGCTGCTAACCACAGCGTCCTCATCTGTTCTTTCCGTAGCAATAGTTCGCTGAATATTTTGGTACCTTGATTTTGAAAAGGGGGAGGAAGTAAAATATGTTAGTCAGATGCACATTACAAATGAGGGGACCTCTGCATGGCGTTTTTGTGTCCTGCTTTTAGACTCTAAGCCAGCCTTTCTCACACTTGGGTCCTCAAGTGTTGTTGGATTACAGCTCCCATCATTCCTGACCACTGGTCCTGGTAGCTAGAGCTGATGGGAATTGTAGCCCAACAACAACTGGGGACCCAAGTTTGAGAAAGGCTGCTTTAAGTTGCTAGTTACTTTATAACTTTAATGAACTGCATTTCAGCTTGGAAAACACCAAATGTTATAGACAATTACCATATTTTTCGCTCTATAAGATGCACTTTTTCCCTCCTAAAAAGTAAGGGGAAATGTGTTTGCGTCTTATGGAGCGAATGCAGGCGGGAGGCAGGCGGGAAAAGCCCCCAAGAACCACACACAGCTCTGCGCAGTTCTTGTGGGTTTTTCTCCAGGAGGGAGAAGGGACTGGCTGGCTGCGTCAGTCCCTTCTCTCTCCTTGTAGAAAAGTACGCAAAAGCTGTGCGCTCCTTAAAGGGTGCGCGGCTCCTGCTGGCTTTTGTGGGAGGTGGGGGAAGGGACAGAGGACAGCCCCTCAGGCCCTTCCCCCACCTCCCGGAAAGGCCCCCAAGAGCCACACTCCCTTTCACTAGCTGCGTGGAGTGTGTCAGTGACGGGCTGCCCTTCTCCCTCCTGGGGAAAAGCCTGGGATGCATGCAGGCTCTGCTCAGCGCTCCCTTTAAAAATCTGTTTTTTCTTGCATTCCCCTTCTAAAAACTAGGTGCGTCTAATGGTCAGGTGCGTCTTATGGCGTGAAAAATATGGTAATTGGAAATATTAGAACAAAAGGACAAGAAATCTATCAACAAATAGAACAGTTTGGAAGGCAACACTGAAAATACTTGAGTGTCTTTTGAAAGTACTGGGAGAATATGTTTTCAGTGTACATCTAAATTCCAACAAAGTGTGGCAGGCCTCCCTGTACAGCTGAGTGACAAAGCCGCAAAGAAGGCTCACTCAGTTGTTTTCCTGTTTGATGAAAGAAGCCCTCTCTGCCATGAGCAGGAAGGCAAGAACAGACCTGGGTTTGATTGGAGTGAGGCAAACCATGAGCCTGGGCAGCATCAGGACCAGGACAGGCGCAAAACCGCCATGGTTTTTGCTCCATGCACAACCATGATTACTCCTTCATGCTTAGCCACGATTTGGCTTAGTGTTATGTGGGGTCATTGCCTATTGTTATTTTGAAGTATTTGGGCACAGTGAATTAACTATACATGATCCCCTTAAGTAAGTACAGCCTAACAGGAAAGAAAGACAGAAAGTGAAAGTCTGGCTCCTCTTGGCCTGACCTTGTAGTCAGCTATGGTTGCCATAAATAAAGATTATTTATTTATTTCACAAAATTTATATACTGCTTGATGGTAAAAGAAAACTCGAAGCAGTTCATGAAAAAGATAGAACAATAAAATTATCACTAAAAAAGTTACAACCATAATTTAAACCATACAGAAAGTTTTAACAACAATAGAATAGACTAAAACAAATTAAAACTCACATAAACTAAATAAAAATCTGGATAGACTTGTCTAAATAAAAATGTCTTCAGCGAGCGCGAAGCGGCGGCCTGATAAAAATAGGTAGGGAGCTCCAAAGTGTTGAGGCTTCCAAACTAAACAATTGAGTTCTTACAGATGTGGTGCAGGCACATAGTAAAATTGCAAATTCTGCCGATCAAAGCTGTCAAGTGGGAGCATATTGGGTAAGTCAATCTTATAGGTAAACTGAAGAAAATGTGAAACTTTGATATTAGATAGGCTTACTGGCTTGGATTGGCAAATTTTGAGTATTGGTTCAATATTATTAGCTAAATATAATTAGGTAGTTTATATTTAATATTTATTAGAATTATGCTTTAGGTTTCTCAGGTGTTTATGGCATTTGGATTGGAATAATAATAATAACAGTAATAATAATAATTTATAATTTCTTATACCCCACTCATCTGACTGGGTTACCCCAACTACTCTGGGCAGCTTCCAACAAGAATACAAATCAAACAACAAAAAATCAAACATTAAAAGCTTCCCGAAACAGGGCTGCCTTCAGATGTCTACAAAAAATTATATAGTTGTTTAACTCTTTGACATCCTCCAGGATGGCATTCTACAGGGGGAAATGATATAAGGCTCCAAATGATTTCATTCTTAGTAAGGATGCAGGGTATTAATAATAGTAATAGTAGTAGTAGTAGTAGTAGTAGTAGTAGTAATAAAAATTTTGTTTTTAGGTTATTTCTTGGTTTGGTTTGATTTATGATTAGACAGTCTTGGAAGTTTTAATAAAATACATGAATTGAATTGGGAAGAAGGTGAAAATATAAAGATTTATGCTTGGCTGAAAGAGTAGACTGCTTTTGTTTCATTAATTTCCTCAATAATCAATGCTTTATATTTAACTTTACATGCACATACGCATATTAGCAAGAAGGTAAATAGCATAATAAAATTAGCTTTAAAAAAAACACTACAAGAACTAAGGATTTGTTGTTTTGCCTTTAAATATGCCCTTTGCAAACAAATTATTATATTTGGACTTCACACTATATTAACATAGCTCTATTTTCCCCCACTCTCTCTTTTATAAGAACCTATAAACATTTTTATTCACTTCACAGCAGGCTGACTGAACAAACTTTCCATTCCAGTGCAGGCTGAGTTTTATGCCCCCCTCATGCAATAGCAGAACAGAAAAACGTAGTTCACCTATTTAGAGGGATCTATACAGTGCATAAGCTTCCTATTTAATTAGATGGTAGAAAAATCCCCTGTGGGCTAATAATGCCTAGGAAGCAAAGCAATGGGCCAAGAGACTGCTACAGTTTAGTCAAAACTGTGTAAAGCAATCTTCAAGATATTCTGAAAAAATGCCCACATATGTGGAAAAAAACCTCGAAACAGCTATGTGGCTGCATTTGAAAAATCCAGCACTTTTTCAAATGATAATTGTGATGGTGGGTACATTTACTGTGTATGCATTATAATGGTGGTTTTCAAACTTTCTGTCCTCAGGGAGCCCCTAAAGACTGGTTTTCCAAGGAACTGCCACAGCATTCTGCAGAATATGTGCTCTGGGACACACTGCCAGCCTGATGTGCCTCGCTGCCCATTCCCTCTTCTGTAACTGGCTTTTGTTAGGTGAACAACCAGTCTTTCAGGGAGGCTTCCTTGATGGCCATCATTAAGCATCTCACTGAGATGAGTCGGTGCGTCCTGTATTGCTGCCTGAGGCAAAACGGGGAGGTGCCACTCTGCCACTGCCACCACCAAAGCCTTCCTTACATGGCAACACCCAGAAAGCAGTGGCAGTAACAGTGGGTTCTCACAGAGTACATTAGATCTCACAACATTTTGGCAAGATATTGCCAGTAGCTACCAGAGCTGCTGCCGGCACCCCTTCTTCACCAGCAGTGGAGCCTGAGGCATGCTCTCAGGGGTGCTGCTTCTGGGGCTCCCGCCACCTAAGGCAGCTGCCTCACTCAGCCAGCCTCATGAGTAGACCAGTCCTACACTGAAAACCCCTTGGAACAACCCCAGTATGCTTTTTTAAAAAAAATTTTTTTATTGATTTTCATACATTAAACCAAACAAAAAAGACATACATAACACATTCACACTAAAAAGAATACATAAAAAATTAACATAGGACAACAACAGACAACAACAGATTAACTACATTAACTACAAAACACATAACACTAACTGACTTCCCTTCGTCTTGGTATCGGAATGTGTTATAAAGTTTTTCTATCTGCAGTTTCTTCTCCTCAGACCATTCTTTGCATCACAAGTGTTATATCGCACCTACTGTAATTTTTAGATTTTTTACCTCTGTTTCCATGTATGCCATAAATTTATTCCAATCATTATTAAACTTTGTGTCTTTTTGATTTCTTATTTTCTGTGTCATTTTTGCCAATTCCAAAAAATCAAATAGTTTGGATTGCCACTCATTTATAGTTGGGATTTTTGGTGTCTTCCAATTCTGTGCTATTAGTGTTCTGGCAGCCACTGTCGCATACTGAAAAAGTGTTTGATCTTCCTTTTTGATTTCCTCTCCATCCAGTATGCTTTTCAATAGTTTCAAAGCCATAGTTTTGTTTAGTCTAGTCTAGACCCTAAAGGACCTTGAATGCTGTCTGTGCCAGCTGAAAAGAAGACGAGAGATGAGGGATGCCAGCAAACCCATCTGCATGTCTCTACCTGGCAACCCTGAGGTTTTCTCAGGACTGGGAAAGGGAGAGAAAAACTAGCTGTGGTTTATCGCTACCTAGTTTTTATTTTGGGTGTGTTCTTTTTTTCTGTTGTCATTGTGGATAAGAGATGGGAGTTTCTTGCTGTGGATGCTTGTGGGCAACCATTTACACTGTTCAGGGTGAGATCCTGGATGATGGGGGGGGGGGTTTGCAGTTGTTAAGTTACTCAAAAGTCACAGATGGAAGGTCTGTTGGCACACAGACTTTGGTTGTTTCATCTGTTTCTGTCTGCTTGAATGTTTTTATTTTTACCTAGTCATTTGGTTAAATTGGAAATATTAATTTTTGCTGCTGCAGTTTTGCTTGTTTACCTTGGGTTAGAATTGTGTTTTATTGGACCTAATTTGGTGGTTTTTGTACAATCAAGTAAGAGCGGACTGTAAATACTGCAAACAAACAAAAGTATTTTGTTCATTTTCATCTGAGGAAAAGCCTAGCAGTTGCACAAATACTGCCCAGTTCATCTCAATATTTAAGCCTAATGCAGAAGGAATGTTTTCTAAACTAAAAGACAGTACATAGAATACTTTAAAATGACCTTCATGGACCTGCCACAACCACCGGAGGGAAGAAAGGTGAGGCTCCAGGGAGGTCTCATTTATATGTTACTGGTATGACGTAATTGTGGCTTTCTAAAGGATGGATCCCACAATGTATTTGGCTGAAGGAATCTTATGGAATAAGTGAATCATAGGGCGTCTCCCTATCAGTCTTGCTGGACCACAGAGAAGTTTGGTGCCAATACAATTGTTTCTCACATAATTTTATAAAGGTGGGCTTTTATTAATTAAGTTTAATTATTCTGTTTGCTGTTTCTATTTTCCCTTAGCTTTCAGTTGTTTAATTACTTATTATTTGTTTAACAGGGTTTTAAAATTGTTGTTAGCTGCCTTAAGCTCTTTTTATTCTAAAATAAAAATACCCCCTCCACACACCTCTTCCGGCACCTCTTTTTCTAGAAGGAGTTCCGGCATCTCTATTTCTAGAAAAATAGCACTGTATGTAAGCCTAATTTGAGATCAGGACAGCATATAAAGGGGTGGGGAAGCCCTGTCTTTTGGAACGTCAGTATAGATCTGGACTGCAGAAGGTGCTATGTGCTGGCTGATGCAGGAATCCCGTCCATTGCTGTTCTGAGGTGTCTTCAGAAACTAAATGGAGGGGCGTAAGCACTGTTGTCTTGTTTATTATTCTTATTCTTTATTTCTTTCTTTATTTAATTTCTATACTGCCTTTCTTCCAAGGATCACAGGGCGATTTTCGATATAAAAACACAAAAATACATACCATAGTAACAAACAAAAACAATAGCCCTGCCACACACAGTTTAAAAGACCACAGACAGTGCTAGGAGAAGAGGAATGTTTTTGCCTGACACCTAAAGAAATGTAAGGAAAGCACCAAGCAAGCTTCCCTGGGGAGAGCATTCCACAAGTCGGGCCACCAGAGAAAAGATCTGTTCTGTAGCTTTATGCCATAGCCCAGTGGTGGTGAGCCTATGGCACGCATGCCCTTGGGGCCACTCAGAGCCCTCTCTGCACAGAGCTGGCAGAAGGTGAGGGCAGTGCATCGAGTCCTCAGCTCAACGTGTGTCCAAGTAGAAGCGCCTCGGATGGGGTGTCAGGGTGGGTGGGTGTGCAAAATGGAGCCACAACCTCCTGGGTGCGCGTTTTCCTTGGGGAGCCTCCGCTGTGGGTGGGGAGGGCACAGGGCTATGCACACGCTCAGAAGCGTGCTGCCGCATTGGTGGGCTGCCGAGAGTTCCGAGCAGCCTCCTTCCTCCTCCTCCTGCTGCTGCAAGCTTGAGGCTTTACACACCCTCTGGCCAGGGCCAATGGGAGCAGAGTCAGAGGTGGAGTGGAGGGTTCGCGCTCCCCAGCTGAGCTGCCTGCTCCCGCTCCTACTTGTGCAGGAGCAGGGTGGGGATCTCTCAGTGGGAAGCACGAAGCCTCCACTTTGCAAGTTGCAGGAGCTCTGATGCGGAGATGGGGGCTCCTTTAAACTTCTTCTTCCTTGAGGGGAGTGCAGCCACGAACCCTTTCAGTGGAAAGTGTGACAGAGCCTGCACCTCCCCAGCTCAGCAGCCCTGATCCAGCTCCTGTTCCCGTGCAAGCAGCAGCACTGCCTAGCAGAGCAGCCTGATCCCACTCCTACTTGCCTGCGAGCAGGAGAAGGCAGGGGTGGGGGTGACGGCATCATCCCTTGCCTGCTCACTTGCCAGCCCAGCCTTCCCTCATTCAGCGTCTCCGGAGCTGGGGGGGGGGTTGCAGTTGTGGCTGCAGAGGCAGAGGGACACAGCGCTGGAGAGCGGCAGGTGCCTGTTCACTTGCCACCCAGCTCGTCTTCCCTCATTCTGAAAACGGAAGAGTGGCAATCAAAATGGAAATTATACTCAGAACAGAGCATGTTCTAGTTCCAAAAAAAGTTCAAAAACCAGAACACTCATTTCCGGGTTTGAAGTGTATGGCTTCCAAGTAGTTTGAGAACTAAGCTGTTCAAACACTGAGGCGCCACTGCATTGCTCCGCTCTCTCTCCACATGGATGTGCCAACCTCCCCTTCTAAACCTCAGTATTCAGGTTAAATTGCCGTGTTGGCACTTGGCGATAAATAAGTGGGTTTTGAGTTGCAGTTTGGGCACTAGTCTTTCTTTGCGTGTATTAATGAAGAATTTCTAGCCTTCACCTATTATTGTATTCATTGTCTCTGAATCTTAAAAGAACTACTTCCTTCTGGCAACATGTAGGCCTGTGTTACATAAGTGTGTAGTGCAAAAAGAAAGGAGCGCATCTTGGGCAGGAAGTGAAGCATGCATGGCGCAATTAACAGAGAAGGGAGAGCAAGAAGGTTGTGTTAACAGGATACCTGGCATTCAAAATAAATATTTCAATTACGTCAAGCTAATATTGATTCAATTACATGTTATTTTTATAAAATAAACCAAATGATCTCTTCTAGCAAGGGCTGGAACTGGTTTAATTTGTCATTGCTCCCTAAAAAAGTATTTTTTCATTGCCTAGTTCTTGCAAACAGCAAGTGAGATGGTAAACCTGTAGATGGATGGTACCATGGCTAAATTGTCCTCCAGACAAAATAATAATAATAATAATAATAATAATAATAATAATAATAATAATAGTAATAATAATAGAAGAAAACTAGTAGAAAACTGGTATGTTAGGGGAAATGGTTGTACCTTAGCCTCCTCTCTGACATGCTAATTTTCTATATGTAAGAATGGGCTTTGGTGTAGTTGTAGTCTCTACACATAGATTTATCACAGCAAATGCAGCAGCTTTGGGGCACCCAACCATATTTCTATTTCACCTTCCTCGCAGGAGATCTGGATGACATATCCCCGGCCCCCATACATACCTTACCCTTTTTTGTTCTTGCAACAACCCTGTGAGGTAGATTGCACTGAGAAAGAGTGACTGGCCCATGGTTACCCAGTGAGTTTTGTGGGTGAATTGGGATTTGTAGTAGTCTGACCCACTACACTACTCCGACTAGTATGCTTGAGATAATACCTTGTGGGACTCATTGGTGTTATGTTCTCTTATCCACAACAGATATTTTTAGAGGAATTAAAGCCTTTAGGGGAATTACTAAAATTCCTGGTGGCTGTCACTTGGCAGCTGATTTCTATAATCCTCCTTTCTGCAAATCGGACTGAAGAACTCCCATTTTGTTTGGCTGTCTTGAAAGGAAGAAGCTTTGAATTTGCCTGCTTGGCACACCAAAGATAATCATCCCACATTTTAAAGTATAAGAAACCCCCCAGCTAGCCTGCCTGTTCCCTTCAAGGTGTGTAATTAGAGGATAGATGTTCCAGGCCCAGGTTTTTTCAATGGAAAACAATATCGTTATGGTAAACTGAGAGAGGAGGAAAAACAAAAACATTTCCCGAGGTTATCGTGAAAAATGATTTTGCTGTCATATAATGTCAAGTGAAATTATAAATTATTTAAGAAGAGAAACAGAAGCATGCATCTTCATGTATTGACCCACTTTGTTTGGTGTGACCTGGATTTAGGTCAAGTAAAGACATTTAAAATAAATCTGCCCATAAACATCTCAGACAGATTTGTAACTGACGTTCACCTGCCTTATACTGGAATACTAGGACTGCTGCCCCTGCGTGCTTTGCTCACCAACCCCACCCACCCCCACCCCTGCCATCCTACCCACCCTTGTCAACCACCTCCCTTTACACCTCACCCAGCACCACATCCCACCAGAGCTCCTTCAACCCCCCCATTCCAGCCTACCCACACCACCCCATTGTCAATTCCCACCCTCTGTTTGCTCCAAACTCTCCCTCCCTCAGAGTTCACCCAAACTTCCCCCTCACAATCTGACCCCAACCCCCCATTACCCCACAACTCACCCCAATCCCCCAATCCCCCCGCTGCTGCCATTCACAGACCCACCGGGCTGCCTGTTCACTCCTGTGCTCGGCTCAGCTGCAGCGCTGAGCTTCCCTTGTGTATGCAAGTGGGCAGGCATGTGGTGGTGTCAGGGGGAACATGGGGAGACCATGATGTGTAACCTTTGAGGATGAGGAGCATCAAAATATCCTTCTAGCAACACTTAGTAACCCCTGATTATTACTTTAAAAAACTCATACATGCTTGAGAATTCATAGATCCTGCTAGATGATCTAGTCTTAACGTTGGAAGAACCAAGACAAAGTGCGAAAGAGGCAATAAAAAGAATGGAAGAGTTTGGGAAGGTATCAGGGTTTAAACTCAACAAAAACAAGACAAAAATTCTAGCAAAAAATCTGAAGAAAGAAGAGATGGAAGAATTACAAGTAGACTCAGGAATCGCGATAGCTAAAAAAATAAAATATTTAGGAATTTGGATGACAACAAAAAATATAAACCTGTACAAGGACAACTATGAGGTGGTATGGAAAGAAATTAAGAAAGATATGGATATATGGAGCAGACTAAAATTGTCATTATTAGGCAGAATCTCTGTGATAAAAATGAATATACTACCTAGATTGTTATTTCTATTTCAAGCAATACCAGTGGTAAAAGGGATAAGACAATTTAAGGATTGGCAAAAAAATTTGTCTGGCAGGGGAAAAGGCCAAGGATAAAAATGAAGATACTAGTAGATAAGAAAGAGAGAGGAGGTTTTGATTTACCAGACCTGACTTTATATTATGAAGCTTCATGCTTGGTATGGTTAAAAGATTGGCTGGCTTTAGAAAACACTGACCTATTAGATCTAGAGGGCCACGACAATAGATACGGTTGGCATTCGTACCTATGGTACAACAAAGTAAAAGTACATAAAGGTTTTCTAAACCATGTGATTAGGAAATCTTTATATGAAGTATGGGATCGGAATAAAAACCTCCTGGAAAGAAAGACACCGTGGTGGATATCACCAATTGAGGTGTTGACAACAAAAAAAGTAAACATGGAAGGGGAAAGAGTAACATATGAGGATATTACTAGGAAAACAGACCAAGGGATAAAGCTCAAACCATATGACCAAATTGAAAAAATGTTAACAGGGTGGCTGCAATACCACCAGATCAGTGACTTATTAAAGGAAGATAAAAAGAGAAATGGGTTCGAAGATAAAAAATCGAAATTCCAAATCGAGTTAATAGACTGTAAAGATAAAATTTTATCAAGAATGTATAGTTTATTGCTAGAATGGTATACAAAAGATAAAGAAGTAAAGGAATCAATGATAAAATGGGCAACTGATATTGGGCATAACATTGAATTGAATGCGTGGAAAAGATTATGGAAGGAGGGTTTGAGATTTACAGGATGCATGGCTCTAAAGGAAAACTTGCTAAAAATGATGTATAGATGGCATTTTACGCCAGTAAAATTAGCTAAAATGTATAGGAAAAAAGAAAGAAAATGTTGGAAATGTAAAAAGGCAGATGGGGGCTATTTCCATATGTGATGGACCTGCGATAAGGTAAAAAAATTTTGGGAATCAATTTATAATGAACTCAAAAAAATATTTAGATATACTTTCCCCAAAAGACTAGAAGCGTGTCTATTAGGTTTAATAGGAACAGAAATTAAAATGGAATATCAAAATTTGTTCATGTATGCTACAGCTGCCGCGAGAACCCTTCTGGCCCAAAGATGGAAAGTACAAGATATACCAACTATACAGGAGTGGCAGGTGAAGTTGGCAGAATATGCAGAACTTGCCAAACTGTCAGGAGATCAAAGATACCAAAATAACTGGAGTAAATTTATTGAATATTTAAAGAAGAATTGTAAAGAGGTCAAGACACTAGCAGGATTGACATAATACCTCCAATGTATAATAGTACTAATATGAGAATGATGTGCGCGATGGAAAGAGGATAAATATACCAGTTGTGGGGAGGGAGGGGGGTTGCAACTCGGCAGAGTCAAAGGGAATGTATGGTGTTATTACAATTTGTTGGAAAAGAATATGTAAGGAAAACAATAAAAATTCACTTAAAAAGAAGAAGAGAGAATTCATAGATCCTGCTGTGATTCCGAAAGCAAAACTAAACATTACAAGCAGCACAGGGTTCCTGCTGAAGTTTATGTTGAGCTCTTCCTTATTCTTAACATCTATCAAGGCATACCCTGTTTTCTCTATGTAACGTAAGATATTCATTTATTTCACCCCACATTTTGGTCCAAAAACCTAAAAGGCACCTCACACTTAATTAAAATGCAAAAACATAATATAAAACAAAAACAACAAAGAAATTAACCAACCACTGCACAGACACCCACCAATATAAAACTTATAGGCAGTAACATAACATAATGTAACATAATATATAATAAATAATAATAATAATAATAATAATAATAATAATAATAATAATAATAATAATAATATCTCCTCTTCACTTGAAGATCCCAGGGCAGGTTACATTAAAATACAATATAAAATACAGTTTAAAACAACTTACAATCGCAAAAATAAGCTGGTACTGATTGCATTTATGCTGTGTATTGTCCAGTGATTTTGAGGAGAAGTAGGGAAACAAAAGGACCATGATATTAGGAGATTGGGAAAATTATATTAGCTGTTTCAGAAGGGAAGCTTAACAATGCTTGGTTTTTTGGGGGGGGCACTCTGTGTCTGTTGTAATATTAACTCTGCCCTCCTTGAGAGAACATCTTTTTGTGTGTCTCCCTTTATACAATTTTCAAATCTCTTGGAAACTGCAAGCTGCCTCTAATCTGGTAAGCACCTTTTATGACACTCCCAGCCTGCAATTATATACTCACTTACCTTGAATTAAGCTCCACTGGAGTCAGTGGGGCATAGTTTCAAGCAGACATGTATAGGATTGCACTTGCAGTCTCTTGTCTGCATAGTGTGCCAGATCCTATAGGCATGGGAAATGAAGGCAAATAGGATGGTTTTCAGCTAGAACTTTTTTAGAAATTTGGTCTAACTCACCGCCGATTGAGTTGCTCCATTTGTTGGATTGACCCTGATCTGCGTATTCCATCAAGCGTAGCTGCTGCAGTCGGACGCTGCCAAGTTGTAGTTCGATTCACATGATCCACATAGAATACCCGACCGTGGCTATCTATCCGAGCTTCCCAGTCTTGCATTAAACGGTTTTTTAGGAAATTGGAAAAAGACAGAAAATGAGGTCATTTGTGGACATCCAGAAATCTAGATTATTAGGGGAATCCAGATATATAAACATTCCTGCCCAAAATGTATAGTATTATGCAAACATATTTACCAAAAAGAAAACAGTAACAACTGCTGCACAGGGTTCTGATCAAAGGACATTCCTAAATTAAATACAAGATTTAAAAAGTGACCAACAACTTGTAAAACACACTGTTTAAGAACATCAGCATAGGAGCATTCTAATGCTTAACAGCAAAGGAATCCAGAAGCAAAGGAAACACCACCCTGGCAAAAAAGTGGGGGCAATACGGTGCCCAAGTCACATTTGGATTATGTGGACTTCCTGAACTGCACTAGCTCTGCCAGCTAAAGTACAGGCAAAAATGGATCCAGCATGGGTTCAAATTCCAAGTCCATGAGGTGCCCAGGTTTTTGGTGGAGGGAAGTTGAACTGGACAGTGTATCCCAACACTGCAGAGTGGGGCTCTTACCTAATGCAAATTTTGTAGTTGTACTTCTTGAGCTTCCTAATCAGTCTTCAGTCTTAAAGCTGTAAGCAAATGGTGCTTGTCCCACCCACTGAAATTAATGGTTCTTATACACATGAGATTTGTGCTTTGGACCTCCTGCCCATAGAGAAGTCTTTCTGGATCAGGGCCAGTATCTCAAAATCACATGCATTTTTTAAAAGGGATTTTTAAAAGGGTTTAGGACCCTGATGGGGGCTAGAAAATCTATGGAATTGTGCTTTATCCCATGAGAGCGATCCCTAAAAAGTAAAGGGTATATTTTACCCATAACTGTGGGAATGCGTAGAAGGAGCTGAAAAGTAGACGTATGCTTTGCTGGACAAAAAGCCACACTATGGAATTTTTGGACTCCAAATCAACAACCTTAAATTACTTTACATAGCAAACAAACATGCCGTGTTTGGGACACCATTTCCTGCCCAGGTTATATTTGAATTACTATGGCTAGTAAGCCTGCCACAATGTGCAATAATGCAATGAATCATGTAGAAAGCACTCACAAATCACATACAATGGTTAATGCCCACTTGAAAGCCCAGAGCTAGAGGTTTGCCAGTTTAATTGGATAGCACCATAGTGGCATGACAAGCAGTGGGGAAGGATTGCAAATACATGGTACATGTACCCATATAATTGGTGAACATTGAAGATCTGTCCAACAGTGCAGATGGACAACGTATTGCAAAGAACACAGACAGTTGTGAAAGAGTTAGGGCCATTTCATGTTTAACATAGAGTTTGTGTGTAGAAAAAACATAGCATATGAAACAGCCCAGCCAGTGAAGCACCTGAAGTTGGAGCTTGCTGACATACAAGTGCTAAAAAGGAGAATATGGTTGGGACCTGCCAAGATGATGGGGACACAATGGCAGAAAGTGGCAACAATCCAGTTATGCATCACTTCAAGCAGATTGTATGCATGTCTTCTCAGAAGTTTGTCCCAAAGAGCCGGGCATGATTCTGAAGTAGGTGTATTTAGGACAGTCACATCCATATGCATACTCCACTATGTACAATGGTTCATGTGCCCTATAAGTGTGTGTTTAGGATTACAGCTTAAATCTCACTGACAGCAATAAGATTATTTGTTTCAACAGCACTGAATTTTAACTGGAATGGAGTCAGTGGTTATATCAGGCTACTTTGTTTTGAAAGGTACACATAAGTTCTTGCCTCTCAGGTCCCAGAAAAGCTGTTGTGAATATTCTGTAGTCCTTTGAATTCTCCCAAGTGGTCATACCCTAGACCTTTCAGGAAGATTTCATCTAATTCTAACCATCACTCCTTGGCTTTCACTGGAAAAATACTTTAAGACAAGCACATCTTTCTCCATCAAGTCAAGCATACTATAATCCATGTTTACACCTTCAGATATAAAATAGATTCTCCCTGCTTAAGGGTGAGTTACTCAGGAAGCAATAAAGGCATATTACAAATGCCAGAAAAATGAAAAATCTTTAGATCAGGCTGCAGTGTGTAGTTAAAAAAATGTGCTTTAAAAATTCATGCCGCTGAGAATTATCATCCCTATGTGGCTTTCAAATCAAATGGAAAACTGAATAATTCAATTCCGGCAGCAACTATTCAGTTGGCCTGGCACATGAAAGACAGACATGTTCAGGGACACAGAATATACAGCTACTAAAGATTCAGTGATATTCACTAATATATCCATTTGTATTAGTGAAGACCTTTGTTTATACAGTGGTACCTCGCAAGACGAATGCCTCGCAAGACAAAAAACTTGCTAGACGAAAGGGTTTTCCGTTTTTGAGCTGCTTCGCAATACGATTTTCCCTATGGGCTTGCTTCACAAGACGGAAACGTTTTGCAAGTTTGTTTCCTTTTTCTTAACACCGTTAATACAGTTGCAACTTGACTTCGAGGAGCAACTCATAGAACGCGGTGTGGTAGCCTTTTCTGAGGTTTTTAAAGACTTTGGTGACTTTTGAAGCTTTTCCAAAACTTTCCCGACACCGTGCTTCGCAAGACGAAAAAAATCGCAAGACGACAAAACTCGCGGAACGAATTAATTTCGTCTTGCGAGGCACCACTGTACTTCTATGCTTGGGATTTCGTATCAATTAATCTCCACAATAAACACTGCCAATAAACCTATCAGTAAAATATTAGATGAAAATGTAGAAGGGTGAATTAAAGGGTCCCTAGGACCGAAAATAACTGGAATCCATAGAATCTTCATAGATTTAGGTACAGAGTCCACATAAGCATTCTTCCTAAACAACAGTAGGCCATCCGGCTGTAATCTGAAATCTAATTTGCCTTCACTTGCAAAGTGGTTGGAAAAGATTTTGGAGGAGAGACATATTTGCCTATTATATGAACTTCTCTTACTTCCTTCTTCTGTCTTAATCTACAGCAGACTTCAGCTAAGGCTCCAGACAACTGAAGGCTTCCTTTGGCTTTACTGCATCAACAAAGTAAGAATCAAATCCAGTGATGAAGTTTAGGGAACATCCACAGCCCAGTGGAGGAAGGTCACCAAAAACAAAGTAACTGGATTAAAAACAAAAACATAAAGCTTTCTTTGCAAACTTTACCTAGTTTTTGAACACACTGGGCACTTTCTATAACCAGGCAGTAATATCTTAGACCTGAAAGACTGCAACAGTATTATGTGTTACAGGTCAGAGTATGCCATCTACTGGACATTTTTGTTAATGCAAGATGCTAGGTACTCCTTATGAAGAATAGGCATATTAAAAGTGGTGAAAAATGCATAAACCCAGAAGGACAAAACAGAAATATTCAAGTTCTGCTCCAGAAATGTCACTGCCACTCCAGGAATTCCACCCCACTAACATGCTATCTGTTAATGAATACTTTCCAGTCTGTACAGTCTTAGGATGTACAGGATCCTAGGAAATGTGAGAGCTACCACACATTTAAGGAGGCCGTTATAAGACCTCTATTGAAAAAGCCCTCCCACGTTGGCAATCTCAATATCCCATTTTTGGGATCCCATCTAGGCTCCAGGGGTTTCTGGAGGACACTGGTTATCTAGATCCACTTCAATCTTGTTTCAGACCTGGTTATAGGACAGACGGCTTTGGTCGCCTTGGTGGATTTCTTGATAACTGGATGGAGGAGTGTGTCCCTGTTGGTTCTGCTGGACCTCTCAGTGACTTTCAGTAGCATCGACATGGTATCCTTCTGGGCCGATGGTATCCTACTGGGAAGGGACTTGGAGGCACTGTTTTACAATGGCTCTGTTCCTTCCTGAGGGGCTTCTGCCAGATTTTTGACTGGGGCTGCTCTAGGGAGCATCCATAACAGTTACCAGGCTACATAACAGTTCCCCTGCTAACCATCTGTTTCTGGGCACAATTCAAAGTGCTGGTTGTGACCTGTAAGACCCTCTATGGCTGAGATCCAAGCGATCTGACAGACTACCTGTATATTCCCTCAAATGAAATTGCCCAGGTTTTGAGATCTTCAGGGGAGGCCCTTCTGTCTGTCAAATAATGCTATTTTAAAAATTTAGGGAACATTCTCACTTTACCTTTGATATCTATGCTACTAATGTGCTACAGATTTAATTTTAGAGAAAATGTGCTAATTTAAAAATTATTTGTACTATAAAATAACATTTGTAACTGTATGTTACAGGTAAGTAAAAAATTATCAGTTTTAGACCCCTAAGTAGTTTGCCTTTACATTATTCCATCCTTATTTCAGACATCATGATATATTGGTATATTGCAGTTTAGCTTGTGATATATCACAATGCTGAAAACCAGAAATTACCCAGCCCTATTCAGTGTGACATTAATTATCTCCAGATATTTGCCCTCATCTTTTTTCTTTTTTTTTTAAACAGCTGAAGATTTATTAAACACATCAAGGCCACTTCCTGCAAAAACCTAGCTGAAATGAACAGTAGCTCTGATTCACTTCTGCAAGGCATGTTTGTGAGAACTTTCCAGAAAGTTTTGTATCAAGTGCAGGATACACTAACGGAGTGAAGGCAAAGTATTTAAAATGAAATTATAGAGAGTTTTTAAAGATAATTTTTATGGTGTGAGCTCCACTTCCTTCCACCTTCACAGGAGAGAGGTATACCCTATCGAATCCTCTGCTATACTGGCCATCAATCCTGTCCTTGTAAAAACGGTAAACTGCCACAGTTGAAGAAAAAAACCATAAAACAAAACAGCAAACAACAATGATAAAAACAGGACACAAGCCAATAAACAACAGTAAGCCAGCAACGTACATGGGTGTTACATTCCAGGGATCATTCATAAAGCCAAAACCAGTAAAGGGACCCCTGACCGTTAGGTCCAGTCACGGATGACTCTGGGGTTGCGGCACTCATCTCGCTTTACTGGCTGAGGGAGCCGACGTACAGCTTCCGGGTCGTGTGGCCAGCATGACTAAGCCGCTTCTGGCGAACCAGAGCAGCGCACGTAGTCCAAGCCTATTGGGTTCAATGGCAAGTGGGATTGCCAAAGTTATTTTCCCTGGAACCCTGCCTCCTTTCCGCCCCTTTTTATTTATTTAGTTTTGATGCACTTTTAAAGCTGAATGCACACAAGTTAAATGTGTGTAAGTTGCAGGCTTACTGTAATCAAATGTCTGCTTAAAAAACAAACGAAACCTTGGACGATTTATAGAAACCAGCCCAATTTGTACTCCACCTCATTGATCATTGCAAAGTCTGGGGGTCACTCTGCTGAAAACCTTGCCTCTTGCTAATGTAGTTCTAACTGCCTGCAACAATGGCCTATGATGCTGGACTTGATCACCTGAATACAACTAGTCTGTGGACTTCTGCAGAAAAAAACGTCCTACAGATGGGTCAGCCCCGTCCTGTGAAGGACTTTATGGATCAAAACCAAAACCTTGAATTGAGCCTGGAAGTACATGGCAGGCAGTCCAGTTAGTACAATACTGGTTGGATATGCTTATGTTTCCATTGCCTACTAGGGGACAGGAAGCAGCAGTCTGAACCAGCTGCTCGATTCCTTGTTTGAACTGCCTACTTCTTTCAGTTCACAAAGCTGTTGGCTCTGACTTGGCTTCTCAGTTTGAGCAACTTCAATTGCTTAAAGCGAAGTTTTAAACAAATCTGGAGGTTCATTCCTCATACGTAATTCTGGAGGAATCATAAGAGTTTCAGAACAACAGGTGAACTTTCTTCAGGGTTTTTTACATAACACCTAGTTATATGTACCCTTCAGATAAACAGGAAAACTTGAGTTGAAAAAAGTAGTATATTTTTAAGAAACTAAAGCTTACTTGGCGGAAGAGGTTCATCAATGGCTGGGTAGTGATGGTGGTCAGACCTCATGGAGGGAAGCTGGTTGATTGGCTGAGAATTATGGAGTAAAGGGCAATCACCTATGGATAAGACAGTCAAGATGTTCATGTTCATTCATGGATGCCACACAGTGGTTACAAATGCACTGCTATAAACACAAATGACTGGAAGAACTTCAGATAAGGGCTAACAGCAATCTGGTGTATTAGCTGCCTCAAGCCCTCTTTAAAAATAATGTGCAAGTCAAAGAACTATTGAAATATGAAGTCAAAAGGAAGATTTTGTGAGTCACTGCATAGTAGGGTTGATGACTTACAATATAAACCCAACTAAGGACTGATGGGTTTGGTTCAGTCCCTGACCTCTCCAGCTATAAATTAAATAAGAGGAGATAGATAGATAGATAGATAGATAGATAGATAGATAGATAGATAGATAGATAGATGATAGAGAGAGAGAAGAAAGCGAGAGAAGGATAAGCGAACAAGAGGGACTGAGCTGAGACAAAGATAGCCAAAAGGAACATAGGGGGACCTGAGATAAGATAGAGAAGAGATGAAGTGTAGAGCCCAAAGCAAAATGGAAGTATTTTCTGAATACTAACATTCAGTGCAGGTATTCTTGCCTCCATAATCTGAGCAAACTGTCACTCATAAAGTTCTGCTATCACTAGAGTCTCTTTGAGATGCTGCAACCATCTTGTAGTAATATACCATTCTTATTTTGAGAACTTAAAACACATAGCCAAGTTCTTATTGGATTGAAGGGTTCAGTGAACATTTTTCAAACCCCACAGAATCAACAGTTTTATCCCATTGCTTGTCATTTACCCGTATTCTATTATGTTTTAGAACAGGGGTACATAATAATAATAAAAAACTGAGGGTAGTAGTAATGTCATCATACCATTTTTAACCAAAATGAAACACTTGATTACTGGCTTGGACATTTTTTAATGTCAGAATCTTTCCAACTACAGGACTGAGATTATTGGGGGGTGGGGTGCGCAGAAAATAAGGTTATACTTCTTAAAACCATAATTTATCAGCCATCTAACTGATGTTAGAGAAACTAAACAGCAATCCAAACATTGGCTGGGAAGCAGCAGGGCCGAGTGCCGTGATGGGGCAACTGCTGCATCCCAAACCCTCACACTGGCCAGGGCAGAAGATGGTGGGGAAGGTTAATTTACTTTGTGCTGTGCCGCCCAGGAGCTGGCGGGAACCCCAGGAACTCGGAGGGATGGCACTGCTTAGGATCCAGAAGGTCAATGGCTGCCTGTGCTCTATCCTCACAGTCCATTTTGGGAGCTAATGCTGGCAGGTGCTGGATGGAACAGCACCAGCGGTACTGTTTCCATTCACCACACTTTCCGCAGCTGCAACAAGGCTCTCCATGGTGGCAGAGTCCACATTGCTGCCCCCAACCCCCTCCAGCAGCACAGACCAAGGGGTTTGCATTACTCTGCAAAGAATTTTAGGTGGCTTTTAGGACTGCAGCCAAAACAAAATGGAAAATTCAAATGACCCTAGTTTGAATAAGTAAAATGTACACACTTAATTCCACGTAAAAAAAAAAAAATTAAGCTTGAATTTGACAAAATATTTGGTTTCGGTTTCCTAATAAAAATCAGTTTGAATACACTGTCCAGAAAAAAAATGAGCCAGATTTAAGAAAAACAACCCTCCACAATTTTATATATAGTTCTCTGATCTTCAGTGGTATCACAACCACAAAAAGAAATGTCCCAGGCAAAAGCCATTGATGAATCTATATAAGTCACACTTGTTTACATGCTGGGAAAAATTGGTATTTTAAAGCTTACTGCAAGTTCCTAGAGAACTAATACCTTTACTCAAGTTTACTTCTAGGTCACCAAAATCTGGCTTCTTTTCTGCTGCTCTTTTACTTACCACCTTACTTCCATCTAACTAAAGGTATCTAATCATATTAGGCTGGATTTTAATTTTACTGCTTTGATGGCCAGTGTCAAGGGTCAGTATCATCATATTGGTGGTGTGCCACAATGGTGTGGTCCACTGCCTGTCCTTGTAGCCTCCTGGCCCTGCTCTTCATCCTCCCTGTTCACCTGCCCTTTCAAGTAAGTGAGCCATGAATGATCAAGGAGGAAGGTGTCCACTGTGGGCTGAGCACAGAATGGGGGAAAAAGGCACACTTAAGAGAATCTTGGTGCAAGTCTCTAAGTTGGCCTGGGAGCCACTGTAAGAATTCCCGAGCCTTGTAGGAGGAGTTGTGCTACAAGCTCCTTCCTGTCCTAGGATTAACCTTCAGAAAATTGGGCTGGTGATGGTGTGGGCCCAAGATGTTTTGGCGCCTAAGGCAAACTACAAAATGGCAAACCCGCCACCAGAGAAGAAGAGAGTGAAGATCTACAATGGGAACAATGGGGGAAATCAAATCAACCTTGCCCAACAGTTGAACTGGGAATCAAAAGTCATTGTGGGGGAAAGCCCCCCCCACTTTGAATCAAGCTGAGTGGGTGTGGAGCCCAGAAGACCCCAGAGGGCAGCCCCTGCAATTTCCTCCATGGGGTGGGAGGAGACCAGCTGCGCTTCCTATTCACCAAGAGGCTGCTGTAGAGGGGTGGCTTCTGAGAAGGCAGGAGATTCAAGGTCTCCACAGCCATTGCTGCCACAATGGAGATGCATTCCTTGGAGGCCCTGTGGATCATGGGTGGGCCGGCCCTGTGTGGGGAGTAGCCACACAATGGTTTCAGAGCAAATCCATAAGCACATTTTATGCTACACAAGCAGCCCCACACTTTCCTGGGTATGCATTCCTGGGGAGAAAACATGGTGAACGAATCACCTGATCTGGTTGTGCTGGCACATAAGGGAATAGGAATTGACTTGCTAGTTCACGATTCTCTTCCAGTAATAACCAGCCACATGCAGTTGGTGGCAGCCAGCTTCTCTACAGCATCTAACTGTTCCTACAATCACAGGAGTTGTGACTGTCCATCTCTGGGATTACCTGGCTCACATAATGTGATCATCAACAGAGCTTGTGTGGCTCAGAAATGCCTTGTGTGACTCATGCTCTACACCAAACTTTCCCAAACTTTTCATGTTGGTTACAAACTTTTTAGACGTGCATCATTTCGTGACACAGTAATTCAGTTTTACTAGCAAACCAGAGGTTAAACTAGCCCCTTTCCAGCCCTGTGGGGAGCGCAGGGAGCGTTCGGGTGACACACCTACACACTGCAGCTGACACACTAACATGTCGTGACACACAGTTTGGAAAGATCTGCTTTACACGGTATATGAAAACCTGTAGAGCAGGCATAGGCAAACTCGAGCCTCCAGATGATTTGGGACTACAATTCCCATCATCCCTGAGCACTGGTCCTGTTAGCTAGAGATGATGGGAGTTGTAGTTCCAAAACATCTGGAGGGCCTGCTGTAGAGATTATCCACCATGTTCTTTTTTCAACTAACCAAAAGCAAAGACTGCAATCTATGCTATTTTTTTACCATTTTGAAAATGTGTGCCCTGCCTCCCCCCCCAACAAAAGCAGTCAAAACAGCAAACAAAATTTACAAAATATCAAAAAAGCTCAGTGCACAAGTACAATGCAAATCAAGTTGCCTAAATCAAATGAAATTTGAGGTTATTTTTGCTTCTGCAATGGGGACAGAAGGAAAGGGGTGGTTGAAAGGTGAAGCATAAGCATGCCATTTTCATCTAACTGTGGAGATTAGCATTTCATCACAATGATACGGCATAGGCTTGATTCACCACAAGAAGCCCTTTTTACACTGCTCCCCACGATTTATATGTTTTGCCAAGAAGTCACATGACTGGTAGGGTCTGAAAATACTTCAAATACAAAGAGAGATTTAGATGTTGGCACACAAAGTCCTACTGAGCGAGATCCTCACATGTTGCACACTGCTGCAGCTTAATACACCAGATGAAGATGTAGCCCTCCCCATGCGCTAACTCTTTCTCCTCATCCACACACACACACACACACACACACACACACACACACCTGAGGTGAAATGAAATATTTTTTATATAAGCCAGGAAAAAGCCCCACTGAAAAAAGGAGTGCTATGAAGGGACTACTGATTCTGAACTAGACATGTTTTTAAATCTCCTGGTGGTCTAGGCAATGAAGCAACCAGAAATCCTCCCACCACCTCCCTCCCTGGTCTTGTACTCCCCACACAGCTCTTACTTTCTGTAGGGAGTAGGGCTGCAGGTGTGTCACGTAACAGTGAGGGAGCAGAGATGGACCTCAGGACCAAGGAGGGAAGTGGTGAGAAGAGGCACAGCTGCTCTGTCTCCCACAGAACCAGGTGATTTAAAGTTATGTGTTTGGTGTCCAGGTTGCAAAGTGGCAGTCCTAAGCTTCCCTACAGTGACATGCACAACATATAGGTTAAGTGTGTAGGAACTCATTTATGCACGTGACCAAGAGAATCCAGCCAACGCATCGTTTGTGCCTACCACCAGTGTCACATCAAAAATAAACTGACCGTGTAAGAACACTTAATTCCTGTTTCTTTCCCCCCAAGCAGGGTGTTAAGTACTGCCCAACAAAACTGACCAGACCTTGGTCATTAGTTATCTCTCATAATGCCTAATATAGATAATCAACGTATTGCTCCTCCAAGTCTAACCTTCTCTTCTGTTGCTTGGGCCTGCTACTGGAGACTCTACGCTTTCTGCTGTTCTTGGCAGATTCACTCCACGAGCTACCAATTCCTCAGGCCAATGGGCAGAGCCGTCCCCCTGCTCCCTGTCAAGCTCAGGGCTTTGCACCGAGTCTGGCACTGACTCAAAAGCACTGTTCTCCTCTTCCTCATCATCCTGCGAAGAAAAAACTGTGCTCTCAGAAATCTTTGCACTGTCAACAGAAGAGAATCGGGTATGGCTTGAGAACCGGTTGGTGCTGTCCTGGCCAGAGGTGCTGTAGCAGGAAGTACTGTAGCAGGAAGTGCTGTAGCAGGAAGTGCTGTAGCAAGACGGGCTGTAGCAGGAAGTGTCGCACATTTCGCACTCAGCATCACCATTAGGCCTAGGACTCAGCTCACTCTCACTTTCCGTTCTGGGCCCTTCACCATCCAGCTGCTGTTCATTTAAGTCAGCTAGGTGCTCCATGGAGGCCTCTTCCACTCTGTTTTCGTGGGGAGCTTCTGCTAACACTGTTTCAGTCTCGCTGGCCATGTCTTTCTCTGACACTTCCCTGACTGTCAGCTCTTCATCATTGTCTACCACACTGCCTTGTTCCTCTTCCCCTTCTCCATCATCACTGCTCATCTGGGCTGAAGGCAAGCTGTGGAGGAGATTGTGTATTCTTATGTAGTGTGTACGTGGGGTCTCAGGCTCTCCACAGGCAGACGCTATCACTGTCTCAAGTTCTGACACAGGCAGGGAGCAAGGCCTGTTCTTCCTTTTCGCTGTGGTCCTCAGCTGCAGCTTGTTCTTCTCCTTTTCCTCATCATTGTCTTCTTCTTCCTCCTGGGCTGAAGCTCCCTCATCATCCTGACTCTTCTCTAGATCCTTGAGAGCTTGCATATCCCCACTCACCTCATCAATTGATAAGGCTTCTATGCTGGCAAAGATGTCGTTGTCTCCCTGCGTAACAGAATTGACTTTATTGTTTTCCCTAACTTCAGATTCAGGGGGTGTGCATGCCAACAGAGCCAGTTGCTCAGTGAGGTCCATAGCACTCAGGGAAGGCATCATTTCCCCTGGGATGGATTCCAAGGGATCAGCCGTGTCTGCTGGCACTGCGTCAGCCTCCCCATTTCCTGCTAGCTCTTCTTTTAGGAAGCTGTTCAGGGTGAGCTCCCCAGCACCAGAGCTATCAACATTGATGTAGATCACTGGGTATCCATTTAGCTTCTCTGGAGCTGCACTTTCTGAGCTCACTGTGCTGGTGCACGGAGGCTCACCAAGGATATCCTCTGCTGAGATATTCATGGTGCTTTCCTGGAAATCAGCTGACTCAGGATCTGCAGTAATAGAGACCTCTTCATCATCTGTTGGGAACATGAAGGAAAGGTGTTACTTAAGCAAGCAAAGCCATTTGCTGAATCATGTGCATAGGTATCACATTGGCTTGTGCTATTGTGACCTAAACAGAAATAGGTAAGAGCCGCTGTCAGATGCTTTTCAACTGAGGCATGCTCAGGAATAAAGGCCACATCACATATATCATTAACAGCAGGGTGGTTAAACTCCCCCACACCCAGGTTAAACTCCCCCACACCCTAAAATTAAAAACAAACTTTTACATTTTAGATCATTAATTAAAATATAAATCATAATATATTTTTAACAGCCTAGCTTTAATGCTGCAATGTTTTAAGATACTAAAGCAAAGCATATACTTAACATCTTTTAAAACTGAATACACTATAGTATCAAACATAACTTAGCTAAAATCCTATGCACACTTCTGGCTACAAATGCTTAGGATTGTATTGTAAGTTAATGAGCACTTTTCACCATAAAAAAAATAATCCATGGCTAAAACAGCTACCTTTAAGGTTAGCAGTGGAATCCCATGCATGTTTACTCAGAAGTAAGTCCAGCTGAGCTCAGTGAGTCTTACTTCTAAGTAAATATGGAATTGCCATTGAAGTATTGTAAAACTTGGAACAATAATTCCTAAACAGGCAGCTCCTGTTTCATGTGCGTTCAAAGAATGTGTGACCATGAATGTGCATAACACCGCAATCTGGAAGTGGCCAGAAAAGAGGGCAGAATGGTGGCGGTGGTGGAATGGGGCAGAGCGCAGTGGGCTTTACATGCACTCCACAGATACGCGTGGGGGTAAGAACCACAAGCCCCGCGCAAAACAGTTGTTGCCTGTACCATATTTATTGAGGCAAGAATGGTCCATCTTTCTGGTTTTGCATACAAGAAAAGTAAACAAGAAATAGAAGACAATTTATCTGTTTGTTTTATGCATGAGGTTAACTTCTTGTTACTATCCTTTTGCAGATTCACACAGGCATAAGCATATGCTGTGGTGATGCACAATTTCTAAAAATTAAAATGTCCTATGGTATATTATTAAAGTATATTCTCCTATGTGGGTTTAATGGCTCCATTTACTTCTAAGTCAATATTTGAAATGATTATGTCAAGCAACTACTATGCCCTTTTGTTTAGGAAATATCTAAAATGCAAATGGTTAAGGCGACTAGGAATGCTCCCCCTACCATCTTTTCCCTCCTCCTCACACCATGTAAGGGGCTCTCCCCAGTCAAAGGGATGTACATGGCAGGTAGTTATTGTCAATCCTGACACTTAACAG
Source organism: Podarcis bocagei (assembly GCF_964188305.1). Classification (NCBI taxonomy): domain Eukaryota; kingdom Metazoa; phylum Chordata; class Lepidosauria; order Squamata; family Lacertidae; genus Podarcis; species Podarcis bocagei. The sequence continues at coordinate 3,868,087 of NC_138137.1, forward strand.
TAGTTTCCACAGCTCCAAATACCCAGTTATTCTCAGGTCTGTGTTCTATGGAGCAGTTGCAACAAGAGGAGGCTATGCCCCCTCCACCAGCTTGTCTCTTCCTCCAACAAGCTGTGTTCATGTAGCTGAGACTACGCCTGTGTGGAAGCTGCCTCTGCTCTTTCTTCTTCAATCCCCTCCTGGTTCTGGGAGACAGAGGTGCAGGCGAGGGTGGGAAAGCGCCTGGACCTTCACTTGCCTGACCTGCCTCTTCCTTCTCTTCTTCCGATCCATCCTG